>NC_065592.1:12970091-14170091 GCF_024542745.1 Macaca thibetana thibetana
TAATCCTAGCTACTCGGGAGGCTGAGGCAGGAGAATCGCTTGAACCAGGGAGGAGGAGGTTGCAGTGAGCTGAGATTGCACTGCTGCACTCCAACCTGGGTGACAGAGTGAGACTCCCTCTCAAGAAAAAAATAGGCATATATAGTCTATTTTTGTTAAAATTGATACCAGTAGGCTGCAGGAGGTCCCCAAATGCTGGTGGGACCTCCACCCCAACCTATGTCCAGGCTCTTGATACCGTCATGAGAATGAATTCAAGGATGAATCAGAAAATAGTGAAAATATGGAGACTTATTGCAAAGGGAAAAGCACACATTTAAGAAAATGGAGCATAGGCATACTCCTGCACATGCAAGGGGATTTGGGGTTGCTACCTTTATGGGTTTCTTTAACTGAGGAGTAGAATATTCCTGGCAAAAGGTGAACATTTCTCAGAACTGTGTTACCACCTATTTTTACACCAAATATGGGTGTTCTCAGAACTGCCCTGGTGCTGGTGGGTGTGTGATTTAGTATGTTAGTGAGCATATAATGAGGTCCTAGTTGAAACCTAGGTCAAATCCAGCACCATGTTGGGTCCAGTTGGTCTTAGCCAGCTTTGTCCATACCCTGTTTTTCAGGGTCTTAATCAGCCCATAGCCTTTAGTCATGTGAAACTGTTGCCTGGAATTTTTCTTCTCCTGTGTCCACCCTATATTATTCCTGTTTGAAAGTAATTATATTCACATAGAAAAATGTATGAAAGGATGTGCACAAAATATAAAGAGATTACTTCTGACTTTAGTTAGCAATTTAATTTTTTTTTCTTTTTCTTCCTTCTGTTTTTTTTTTTTTTTTCCTTGAGACAGTCTTACTCTGTTGCCCAGGCTGGAGTGCAGGGGTGTGATCTTGGCTTACTACAGTCTTGACTTCCTGGGCTCAAGTGATTCTCTGACCTCAGCCTCCCAAATAGCTTGGACCATAGGTCCATGCCACCACGCCTGCCCAATTTTTAAAATTAATTAATTTGAGACAGAGTCTAGCTCTGTCGCTCAGGCTGGAATGCAGTGGCACTATCTTGGCCAACTACAACCTCTGCCTCCCGGGTTCAAGTGATTCTCTTGTCTCAGCCTCCCAAGTAGCTTGGCTTATAGGCACATGCCACCATGCCTGGCTAATTTTTATAATTTTAGTGGAGATTGGGTTTCACCGTGTTGGCCAGGCTGGTCTTGAACTCCTGACCTCAAGTGAGCTGCCTGCCTCAGTCTCCCAAAGTGCTGAGATTACAGGTATGAGCCAGCACTCCTGGCCTATTTATTTTTATAGAGACAAGAGCCTCACTAGTTTGCCTAGGCTGGTCTTGAACTCCTGGCTTCAAGTGAACCTCCCGCTGTGGCCTCCCAAAGGACTAGGATTACAGGTGTGAGCTGCTGCACCTGCATATTTAGCAATTTTTATTCCAGTAAGTTTTTTCCCCCTAAAATGAATGTATTGCTCCTTTAATTGTCACAATAATAATGAAACAGATGATGTTCATGTGGGAAGTTATAAGAAACTCACCCAGTTCTGTTTAGAGAAAAACTGATGGTCTGTTTTTAGATAGAGTTGATTCTGCTTTTTAAAACAATGAAATGTCATTATTAAAAACCAGACATCTGTCAGAATCTGTGAGTGCTGAAAAAAAATGTAAAAGCCATACAGTACTCACACTTGACATCTTAAACTATCATAGTAATTATCTTTTCTCAATTAAGAAAAGCCATTGACTACTTGTTTGATATTTTTATTAATCATAGATTCAGAAAATTTTGAATGGCTACTATGTGTAGAGTATAGGCGCCGAGGGAAGGAGGGGAAATGAGAACTCTGTCCTCAGGATTAACAGATGAAGATAATAATAGTGTTTACTGTTCACCAAGTGCTTGCTATGAGCCAGGCAGCATGCATCTAATCTACACAGCATCTAATCTACACAGAAATATGATGTGTGGATTATTATTTCTGTGTTGAGATACTGGGTCTGATAGAGATTAAGCAACTTGCCTAAGATCACACCCTGCTATATGGTAGGGCGAGCTTTGAATCCAGCTTCTATTTTTGGAGTTCGTACTATTTCAGAAGAACCACATGTATTAAAAGAAATATTTCCACACATATTTTATTTGCTTGTCAAATACTGTGTATGTTAGTAGGATATTAGAGTCTCTAGATTTCCCAACATATTACATAAGAAAATAATAGCCTAAGCTTTTTCCAGCTTGGTTCTAGAAGAGTACTCAACTCAAAAGACCAGGGTTCTGTTACTTACCATGTCACTCGCTTTCTAAGTGGCTTTGACTGCATCATCATACCTTTCTGAGGCTGAATTAACTAGTCAGTGAAAAGAGTGAGAATGGATGAAGTATATCCATCATTAGAGTTACATAATATTACGGTCAATATGAGACATTTAGGAATATTTGGAGACTTAAGTGTTTAGGTTTGCTTTATGGGAATACTGTAGGCAAGGTAGAGTTTTCATTTGTCAAACACTTATTCAATGTTTGTCTTGCTCCTGGCAGAGTAAGTGGTCTCAGGGGTTCACTGATGCAAGGGTAATCCCTGTCCCTCAAGGAGCCAGTTCAGAGTCTGAGATAAACAGAACGTGATGATCCAAGGACAAGGTGATTTAGAAGTATAAAGGAGTCATGCCTAGATTGAGATCTTAGTAGGAGAAGTTAGCGAGTACTATGTCCAGCTTTGAAGGGTGAGGAGAACCTGGCTGGAATCTTTGATTGAGTTTTTCAGTGCCTGCCTTGAGGATTCTGCCCCCATGCGCCTGTCTGTATTCAAGTATATGTCCCCAGAAGGGGAAGTAAGCCTCTCACTGCCTCCTCATCATAACCTTCCATGCAGCTGTCTGTCCTTCCTAGAAACCCAGAAATTCTGATTCAGGTCTTTTGTATTAGAAGCCAGCTGCTGTATCTGCTGCCATGTAAACTTCTTTCTCCTGGAAAATTCCTAGGTGTCCTCTTCAAGAGCCAACTCAGATGTCACCTCTTCTATAACATTTCCTTGCCTCATCTGAGAGTGGCCTCCTCCTCTGTACTTCCACAACGATCGTCTCTTTAGAATACAAATTTGTCTCTTTCTGTGCCTCTCTCCCCCACTTCCCTGTGTACATAGTGCCCAGCATAGTGTTCAGTAGGTATTAGATGGGAGGGAGGGAGAATTTAAACAATTTTAATGATAACAAATATAATAATGACAACAAACATATATTGAGAATTTACTGTGTGCCAGGCACAATTCTGAGTGCTTTGCATGCATTGATTAATTCTCAAAACAGCCTTGTGAGGAGAGATGATAATAACCCCCCAGTGAGAGGTAAAGGAGACTGAGGTATGGGGAGGTTAAATAACTTGCCTCAGGTCATACAGCTAAGAAGTGGGGAGTCTGCATTTGAACCTAGGCACAGCTCCAGATAGTGGTTTTGTTTGTTTGTTTGTTTTGTTTTTTGAGATGGAGTCTCTCTGTGTTGCCCAGGCTGGAGTGCAGTGGTACATTCTAGGCTCACTGCAGCCTCCGCTTCCCCGGTTCAAGCAATTCTCCTGCCTCCGGCTCCCCAGTAGCTGGGACTATAGGCATGCACCACCACGCCCTGTGAATTTTTTTGTGGTTTTGGTTGAGATGAGGTTTCACCATGTTGGCCAGGCTGGTCTCGAACTCCTGGCCTCAGGTGGTCCGCCCGCCTCAGCCTCCCAAAGTGTTCAGATAGAGTTCTTAATCTCTATTTGTGAAGGGCTCCCAAAGGTCTTCCACTTGTTATTGTGAAGTTAATTCTCAGCCACATTTTTAAGTGGCTCCATGTTTTCCCAAAGGGGTTGGCCACAAAGGTGATCATTCCTTTTGCCCTGAGGTTTTCATAAAATCTTTTTGCAAGTGGAATATTTGTAGCTGTAGCCATTTGAGAGACAATGATGTGCTTAGGGACAGAGTGCACTCTTCTCCTGATGACACAATGCTTTATGTGCTGCAGTCTTAAAGGGTGCAGGCTCTGTTTCCTCAGGCCTGAATGATTGAGGGACATGAGTGAGAGTAAGCAAATTGCAGTTTAATCTTGGGCAGATCGCGGTAATTTGTACAGAATAGGGTTTAGACTTGGCTGGGAGAAATGATGTTGCTTGTAGGAAAAGCGGAAAAATATTACAGTGTATTTTGTGTGCAAAACGAAGGGTCTTTCTGTGAAATCAGTAATATCCAGGGGATTATTTTCAAAGAAGGATTGTTTCCAAAGTGAGACTTAAGCCAGAATTGACTGGAGTACTTTTCTTCCATTTCACTACTCTCTCCCCACAGTGTGTCCCTAAGGTCAGCCAGTGACTCCTTCTCAGTGTCTGTCAGATTTGACACTTCTGAGATTCACCAGTTTCACTCTTGTTTCAGGATCAAATCACAGCCCATTTAGGTTACAGGGGCACCTTCCAGGCTCGTCTCTCTGCTTCATGTCCCCTCTCTTTTGGTTTGTTCTGTTCATTGGTGGTCAGATTAAATACTCCCACTGCCCTTCCGAGGTTGCAAAACTAAACCCCTCCACCTGACAGTCAGAGCCCTTTCCCTCAGACACTTTCCAATTTTAATTCTTATTGTTGAGTTCAGTTCAACCATTAAGTACCCATTACCAGCTGGGCGTGGGGGCTCAGACCTGTAATCCCAGCACTTCGGGAGTCCAAGACTGGTGAATCACCTGAGGTCAGATCGAGACCATCTCGGCCAACATGGTGAAAACCCGTCTCTACCAAAAACACAAAAATTAGCCAGGCATGGTGGTGCATGCCTGTAATCCCAGCTACTTGGGAGGCTGAGGCAGGAGAATTGTTTGAACTTGGGAGGCGTAGGCTGCAGTGAACTGAGACTGTGCCACTGCACTCCAGCCCGGGAAACAGAGCGAGATTCCGTCTCAGAACAAAAAATAAGTACCCATTACCTACCTACCTTCCTGTTGTGGGTATGCTACTTTAATACATCATTTCTCATTTAAGCCTTGTAATAGGCCAGAGATTTTTTTATTCTTTTTTTCTAGTTGAGGAAACTAAGAAAGAGGAGAAAACCCCACAAAGGAACTGGCATGTAGGTGCAAAATAATAATTTGTGGAATGAATGAATAAAAGCAAACCGTTAAGCAAGTTTACACAGTACTTAAATCTGGGTCAGTCTGATTCCAAATCTTCTGTTATCCTGAGTTCCAGCATGGCCTCACCTTGCTTATTACCTGACATTTCTGTGACCACAAGTGATTTCTAATTTTTTCATACATCTGGCCCATTTCCTCATTTTCTGTAGATAACAGGGCAAAACCCATTCTCTTCAGCACTTTAATACTTGAACCACCTTTTATCTGCTCATTCCGTCTGCACTTGTGCATCATTTACATTATACATTTATTTTTATTTTTATTTTTTTTTTGAGACAGAGTCGCTCTGTCGCTCAGGCTGGAGTGCAGTGGTGTGATCTCAGCTCACTGCATCCTCGGCCTCCTGGGTTCAAGTGATTCTCTTGCCTCAGCCTCCCAAGTAGCTGGGATTACAGGTATGCACCACCACATCTGGCTAACTTTTGTATTTTCAGTAGAGATGGGGTTTCACCATGTTGGTCAGGCTGGTCTCAAATTTCTGGCCTCAAGTGATCTACCTACCTTGGCCTCCCAAAATGCTGGGATTACAAGCGTGAGCCACCAAGCCTGGCCAATTTACAATATACTTAATTAGATATTGACTTGTGACATTTCTAATTAGATCTTGTGCATGTATGTATGTCTTCTTAGCTAGACATGAAATTTTTGGGCTAAGGTGTGAGTGTGGTGGATTAGGGTAAGACAGGGTTGAGTCCTAGCTTTGCCACTTATTCTCTGTGTGACCATGAGTAAGAAGTAAGTTAGCTTCTCTTGGACCCATTGTCCTCTCCCTCCAGCCTTGATGGTAGGAGTGGTGCAAATCACCTGACGGATCATATGTGAGCAAATGCTGCTATAGTCGTCGGCACATAACAGATGACCAAGACATGTTTGTTGATTCATTTTTTCAGTTAATTCATGTGTTTTTAGTTATGAATGGTCTGGTAGTAGATACAGTGGATACACCTGCCCTGTGTTCATTATTTGGTTTAGAATTTTCTCCTCAAGAATGTTGATCGTTCTGGCACTATTAGATTGACTTTTCCAGTTCACATTTTAGAGAATATGCAGTTACCTGGCAAATGCTACAGTTACAGAGTTGTTAAGTATGGGGGAATTTTGAATTATCTATTTAATTTGTCTTTATTGTACCTTGATATATATGCATTAACTTTTTTTCCTATGTATTTTCAAACCAGTGCTTCCTGGTGTTTTTAAAGTGTTTGGTTTCATTTTTTGCTTTCAGTTTTATTTTTTTCTCTTCTGTATATTAACATGTCCCTTTCAGGATAACTTTCATCTGTTCTAGGCATGACACCTGCTATTAGGTGTTTTCTGCCTTTGGCTTGGTCCACAGTTGTGCTCCTCTTAGAACCAGCCTCCTTTTTTCTGTTTTTCAGCAGCAGTTCCCCAGGGTTCACTCTGACACACATCAGTGGTAGAGGAAGACTTGGGAATAGGGAATGTGGTCTCTGCCCTGGAGCCGTGTGTCCTTTAGGGGACGGCACTTCAAAGCAGCAGCTGTTCCCATTACACCAGCCGCAGCTGATACCAGGAGTTCATACATGTCCCAGGTTGAGCTGAGCTGCTCTAGTTGAGCCATATGTGAGTAGATACAGCCATGCCTGTTAACAATTTCTATTTAGTTTAATTTAGTGAAAACTTATCAAACCCCTACCTTCTGGGTCCCATGGATACAGACACGAATAAACTGCTATGCCTGCTTTGAAGTAACTTGTAGACTAGTAGGTATACAAACCACAATAAAGAAGCATTAAGAAAATGCTGTATTAAAGACTTAACTTAAAAATCAGAATTTCATGATTGCATCTCTCTTCAAGCCATAGGTGGAAAATCATCTACATCAGTTAGCATGATTTATAGTGTAGGTGTAGTTTTGCATTCTGCTTTTTTACCTGCTTTTGTGTTGAGTTTTTCTTGTTTGTGTAGAATGCAAATAGGGTTTAGATTACATTCCTTTGGGCAGATATTTCAGTTCACAAGTCTCTTTCTCAGACAGGGCTGCTTCATGAACAGTCTTGTGGCAAAGGCAAAGGTAGGGCGCGTTTTAGCAAATAGTAGAGCAGTGATCTCTTGGCGAAGGTGCCAGATCAGCCTGAACATAGGGTGGAAGGCATTTTTCTTGACTTTTTAATTGAGCAGCAGCGGGGGAGCTAAGAAAGAAAAAGATGGTTTGGGAAACGGAGAGAACTCACTGGTAGTTCATATCTAGGAGCTAAGAAAGAAAAAGATCGTTTGGGAAATGGAGAGAACTCACTGGTAGTTCATATGTAGGGGCTTTAATTTAATTTGTAGTATTGGGAAATGTTTCTAATCTTCTGAAAAGGGGCTTGTGCCATAAATGATGTTTGAGGTGAATGGGTCTGTCCTAAGTTCCGACTGTTGGTGTAAATAGACATTTAAGAGCATCTGGTAAATCAGAGGGTAGGCTTAGCAGGACTTGACGACTACCTGGCCTTACGGAAACAGTAGGCTTCACAGTAGGAAAGCTGAAATTGCTGGAGAATGGTGTGCCATCGAATAAGTGGAAAAAGAGTAAAGATTAGTGCCCAAGAGACTGGTTAGCTCTATTTGTTGACTAACTGGAGAGGAGATGACATTTCCTTCCAGTAGATTGAGATGGAGAAAAGCAGAGGACTAGCCATCAAAAGATGTGGATTCCTGTCCCAGCTTCTGTTCTGTCCTTGCTGTCATTCCTTCAGAGGAACTCTTTGAGAGTCTTCACCTGAAAAAAATGGGGAAGGTTTCACCTACTTGATGCAGTTACTTTGAAGGTTAAATAGAAGATGCTCGTGAAAGTAGTTTAAAGGCTGCCTACTGTTATTCTACTGAATTGTTACATGAAGCATTATGTTTTGAGACTTTGACTTTCCATCTCCGCTGTAACCCTTTATCAAACATTGTCAGGATCATATTCCAAGGAGAAATTTAATCCGCACCTAACTTCACCAGTACTCAGTTTGCCCAAAGAAAATGGGTTCATTAAGCTGTGTAAAATTTTTGCTAGTTAGAAGGGAAGTGAAACTATAATTGTTTCAGTGGGATTTTTTCCTCCCCCAAACCTTGTGAAAAATGTATTCATATGTTTTATAAGACTCCCCCACAAGTCTAATTTGATGACAAGAATTGCTGTTATTGCTAAATTTATTACATGTTCACCTCTTTTCCCTGAGTGACTCATTATTGAGTCCTAGAAATGCAACTGTGTTTTTGTTTAGGAGGAGGTTGTGGTAAGGGAGAACTTAGGAATGACTTTTAAATAGGAGAACTTTGTATTATATTTATCTGTCTGGAGGCAATAAATCTGTTTCAGCAGATTAAATACAGACTTCTTTATAAAGCCCTGTTTTCTCAAACCTCTTATCAGCAGCACTTGGCAGTAATCACACCTACGGAAACTTGTAATTTTCCTCAAGGAGGTGACGCTGACAGAATTAAAAATGAAGGAGCCCCCCTGAAAAGCAAGTTCATTACAAATTAACAGTGGTCTTAGCAAAGCAGTGGGCTAAGGCGTGTCAAATAGCGATATGGATAAAGAAACCCAGCATTTTAAACTGTCAGAGCTGGGAGCAAGGCTAGCCTGAGAACAAATTAATCACATATTGTCAAGGCAAAGTTGCATCAAATTAACACATCGGATTCCAGCATATTAATGTCAGAATGCTTTCACCTGATTATTACTGCAAACCATTGCCACTCTTTGAATGCAAAGATATAATTAAATTGCTAAATAGAAAGTGCATATAATATCTCCACATGCATTTAGGATGCATGAGCTGAAAAGTGCACATCCTAGGAAGTGACAGATTGTATTTGTAGGGGGGAAACTTTACTTTTTTTCCTCGTTTATTTACTTGGGAGTACTAGAGTATGAAATTAGAAAAGTTAGTTATGTTATTCATATTCTATATGAGTTAGATGAAATACAGGTTTAATTTAACTGATTTGCTACACTGACTATGAGTATGTAATTACCTCTGCATTTTTCTGAAAGAGAAATGGGACAATGTTGCAAAATAGTACGTTGCATCAAAATTGCCCATTACACATAATCCTGGTGGTGGATTCGTCATCAGAAAGTGCTTAGGAGAAACTAGATTGGCCATTCTGACAACTGTCTTTTATATAAGGATTACTTTCTGTCTCAGCTTAATCTAGTATGTGTTCTATTATATTTAAAATGAGAATTCAGGCAGAAGCCCAGCTGTGGTTGACCTTTTGGCTCAGGGAGGCAGCCCAGCAGGAAGAACTTGCTTTTTATTAGTCCCTGTTTGTCCCAGGTGATACCTGGGCCAGGCTCTCTGGCTTCCTGTCTTTGTTATCCACAATCAGCCTTGCTGTCCCTGTTACTCACACTTAGGTTTGGCTACTCTGCCTGTGTCCTCTCCCAAGCTCTGTTGTGGCTGTGCATTGAAATCTTCCTGAAATCTCACTTCTTTCATGTAGTCCCCTTCAGCAACTCACACTTCATAGACTCCTCTTTTCAGCTTTGGGATTGAGTGGTCTTACATTTACAGTGGCTCACTTAGCAGAGCTAAAGGGCTTGTAAATTCAGAAAAGGGAAGTAGTGATCACTAGGAGCCACCATGGGTTTCCTCAGAACCAAGCAGGGCAGAACAAGCCCATTTCTTTCTTGGATAGGGTTGTTAGCTAGATAGAGGACTGTGGTTAAAATTCTTTGTTCTGAATTTCAGTAAAGCATCTATTTTTGCACAGTATTCTTGCATGCAAGCTGGAGATATTAGCCAGTCACATTGTGGTCAGGTGGACTTTGCACCTGGCTGAGAGACTAGGCACAGAGTGGTGATTAATGGATTTATGTCAAACTGGAGAGCTATCTTTTGTGGCAAGCTGTAGGTCTCTTGTGTGTTCGTTGCTGTCATGGACCTGAATGAGAACATTGATGATAGACTGATGACACTTGTGGAAGGCAGAAAGCTGGGAAGAATAGCAGGCATGTGCAGTGACAAAGTCAGGGCCTGAAGTGGTCTTGACGCACCAAGATGATACTTGCACTTAGGTCATAAGACATAGTCATTTGTGTATGGGGGTGGCAGTGGAAAAAGGGAAGAGGAAGATGAGGTTTAACCAAGTAGCACATAAAAGAAAAGGTTTAGGGTCATGGTTGATTGTAACTTCAGTATGATTCAGCAGAGCAAGGTAGTTGGAAGGAAAACTCATTCATTTATTTCTCAAATATTTCTTGAGTGCCTGTATGTGCCAGTAGTGCATACAATAGGGAGTGAGGTAGTCCCTAATTTAATGGTATGTGTAATCTTGTAGGGAAGTCAGATAATTATAATATAGCATAATAAATGCTATGAGAGGAAAAGTTTAGTATGCTGAGTTTCTTTTTTTTTTTTCTTTGAGACTGAGACTTGCTCTGTCGCCCAGGCTGGAGTGCAGTGGCGTGATCTTGGCTCACTGCAACCTCTTCCTTCTGGGTTCAAGTGATTCTCCTGCCTCAGCCTCCCAGGTAGCTGGGATTACAGGCATGTGCCACCACGCCCGGCTAATTTTTTTGTATTTTTAGTAGAGATGAGGTTTCACCATGTTGGCCAGGCTGGTCTCGAACTCCTGACCTCAAGTGATCTGCCTGCCTCGGCCTTGCAAAGTGCTGGGATTACAGATGTGAGCCACCATGCCTGGCCTAGTATGGTGAGTTTCTTAGAGGAGGGACACCTGGCCTGGGCTTTGCATGGGAGAATATCAGGGAAAACTCCTTAGATGACCCCTAAGCCAAGCCTTGAAGGATGGGAGGAAGTTAGTCAGGCAGGAGGCTTCTAGGTAGGTGAAGCGCTGATGTAAACATCTGAGGTAAGAGATGCTGGTAAATTCTGGGGAATGAAAGCAATAGGGTGTGACTGGAACATGGAGGATGAGGGCGGAGGAGGTGAGAGACGAGACTTGATCAAGAAGAGTCTTGATTTGCTCCTGCTAGTTGTATTTGGAGCAGGAAACTGACATCTTAGATCTGAATAAATCACCATGGCTGTGGTTAGCAAAAGTAGGGAATTTAGTGTGGTGAGGTATAGTGAGTTCCTGAACGACAGACATTTACAGCTATAAGTGTCTGTTCAGACATGTGCCACAAGGAGGTGGTAGAGACTGGGAACTGGGTGGGGCATATGAGTTGGGGTTTACACAATCCATCCAGAGAAGATCTGAACATTGCCTGAAAAGAGCAGAAGGGTTCTTGGGTAGAAGAGGCTCTGCGTGGCTCTGCCAGGCTGGACAGAGCAAAGGCAGTTGTCTTCATTCATTTTATGTTGCTACAACAGAATGCTGGAGACTGAGTAGTTTATAAAGCAAAAAGGTTTTTATGGTTCATGATTCTGATGGCTGGAAAGTTCAAGATTGGGCATCTGTACCTGGTGAGGGCCTCAGGCTGCTTTTACTCATTAAGGAAGGCAGATGGGGAGCTGGGGAATGCAGAGATCACATGGCGAGAGAGGAAGAAGGACACGGCAGCGGGGGGCGGTGTCAGACCTGGTTTTTTTTTTTTTTTTGAGACAGGATCTTGCTGAATCACCCAGGCTGGAGTGCAGCGGTGCGATGACAGCTTGCTGCAGCCTCAGACTCTTGGGCTCAAGCAGTCCTTCTGCCTCAGCCTCTCGAGTAGCTGGGACCACAGGTACATGCCACCATGCCCAGCTAATTTTTTTAGATTATTTTTTTGTAGATGTGGGGTCTCCCTTTGTTGCCCAGGCTGGTCTCAAGTGATCAACCCAAGCTCTTTTTAACAACCAGCTGTCTCTGGAACTAATAGAGTAAGAACTCACTCACTTTTCAGGGAAGGTATTAATTTATTCATGAGGGGTCTGCCTTCATGATCCAAACACCTTCCATTAGGCCCCATTTCCAACATTTGGGATCAGATTTCAACATAAGATTTGAAGAGGACAAATATGCAAACCATATCAGAGGTGTTCATCATCTTTCCATGATTAAGGGTTCCGTGTTGGCTGTTTGTGTCCTAACTCCCCAGACTTGCATTGACATATCAGGGCTGCTGCATTGCTTTGGGCCAAAGATTTCCTCATCTGTAAAATAATAAACCATACAATATTTGAAGGCCAGAGATAGTGTTTTACAAAGCACCTGGTATGGGCTTGTGCTGAGTAGGAATCTAGCCAGTTATTGTAGAATTGAGTTCTTGGAGGGTAGGCATGGTGACCGATGCCTGTAATCCCAGAAGTTTGGCGGCTGAGATTGGGGAATCATTTGAGCCCAGGATTTCAAGACCAGCCTGAGCGACATAGGGAGGCCCTGTGTCTGCAAAAAAAAAAAAAAAAAAAAAAAAGAAAGAAAAGAAAAAGATAAAAGAAAAAAAGAAATTAGCCAGGTATGGTGGCATGCGCCTGTTGTCTCAGCTACTTGGGAGGCTGAGGCAGGAGGATCGCTTGAGCCGGGGAAGTTGAGGCTGCGGTGAGCTGTGATTATGCCACGCCACTCCAGCCTGAGTGCCAGAGCGAGAGTTCCTGGACCCTTGACTGTCTCAGAGGTTACTAGAGTTAGGTGTCGCTGATTCCTGGCCGTGACTGTTATGTTTCTGCTTTGTAGGGGTTCTAAGGGCTTAGTTGACCCCAAGCTCAGTGTCCCCTGCCTCTCAGTGCACTTCCATCCTACTTCCCCTCATAGTTTGTGAGCTCAAGCATACAGCCTAATTTTGATATTAATGTCATTTGAATATGTTGATAAATTGTGCGTTTACAAAAGCCACACTTACTGTACTCCAAGGACATCTAAAAGTGACTTTTTGTGTTATACATGGCCTTGTCTGCTTCGACTAGTATAGGTGTTTGGGAGTGAACCGTGCCTGCATTTCCATGTCTTCTTTTTTATTTTTCAGTTAAAATTGTAAAAAAAAAAACATAAAATTTACCATCTTAACCAATGTTAAGTGTTCAATATAGTAGTAACTATATGTACATTGCTGTCAACAGACCTCTCAAACTTTCCAGTCTTGCAAAACTGAAACTTTATATCCATTGAATAACTTCCCTTTTCCTCTTGCCCCCAGCCCTGGCAACTACTTTTCTACTTTGTTTCCAAAAGTTTGAATGCTTTAGATCCCTCATAAGATATGTAGTAGTAATACTGGAATCATGTAGTATTTGTCTTTTTCTGACTGGGTTATTCCACTTAGCATAATGTCCTCAAGGTTTATCCATGTTGTAGCATAGGATAGGATTTCCTTCTTTCTAAAAGCTGAATAGTGTTCCATTGTATATACACACCACGTTCTCTTTATCCACTCATCTTTTTATGGACATTTAGGTTTTCACTTCTTGCCTATTGTGAATAATGGTGTGCTGAACATGGATGTACAAATATCTCTTTGAGATCTTGTTTTCAGTTCTTTTGCATGTATACCCAGAAGTGGGATTACTGAAATTATATCCAATTTGTAATTTTTTGACGAACCTCACATTGCTTTCCATTGTGGTTGCATTATTTTACATTCCTACCAACAGTGCACAGGCTTTCACTTTTTCCACATCCTTTTCAACACTTTTTATTTTCTGGTGTGTGTGTGTGTGTGTGTGTGTTTTGACAGTGACCATCCTAACAGGTATAAGTATGATACTTCATTGTGGTTTTAATTTGTGTTTCTCTAATATTAGTGATGTTGAGCATCTTATATGCTTGTCCATTTTTACGTCTTCTTTGGAGAAATGTCTATTCAAGTCCTTTGCCCATTTTAATTTTTTGTTGTTGTTGTTGTTGTTGTTCTTGTTGAGTTGTAGAGTTCATTATATATTCTGGCTAGATATGTAACCCCTGATTAGATGTATGGTTTGCAAATATTTCGTCCTGTTGCATACATTGTGTTTTTACTCTATTGATTGTTTTCTTTGCTGCACAAAAGTTTTTGAGTTTGATATAGTCCCATTTGTCTGTTTTTGCTTTGATTACCCGTGCTTTTGGTGTCATAGTCCAAGAAATCATTGTTACATCCAATGTCATGAAGCTTTCTCCCTTGATTTCTTCTAGAGGTTTTACAGTTTCAGGTCTTACATTAAGCCTTTAATCCATTTTGAGTTAATTTTTGTATATAGTGTAAGGGTCCAACTTCATTCTTTTGTATGTGGATATCCATACAAAGAATCCGTACAATTCATTTTCCCAGTGCCATTTGTTGAAGAGGTATTTTCTTGTCTTAAGTGACTTATAATGAGAACACTTTTCACAGGTGTGAAAATGACATTTAGAGTGTATCCTTTATATGGCTCTTGATGATCTGCATAGTGAAGCATTTTCCTTAAAGTGCCCCTTTTCCCACCTCGTCACCTGCCCTGTCTTCTTGCCCATTCCATTTTCTGTCATATCATGTGGGTTGTGTGTGGTGTTCTTTTGCCTGGAATGTCTTCCTCTATGGTGAATTGCTGTTTATCCTTTAAGATTCAGCTCATACATGGCCTCCTCTGCCTCCTACAAGTTCCCTACCACAAGCAGTACTTATGACACTTCATTGTAGTTACATATTTCTATGTCCTTCGCTCTCATAGAATGTAAGCTGTGTGTGGACAGGGCAATGTCCAGTTTATCTTTCTAACACCAGCAACTCCCGCAGATCCTGACATTCAGTAGTCACTTTGTACAAGTAAATGAAGAGGCCACCTTTGTCACAGAGAACTATAAAATGGTACAAGGCAGGATGCCTCAGTTTGTATGTAACTAACCAAGCTTCTGTCTCCTCAGTTCTAAAATTAGGAAGTGAATTAGTTCTCTGAGGTCTCTTCTGGCTCCAACAGCCTATGAAAACAGTGGGAATTCTTATCCGAATGCTTTCAGAGTTTCGTTCCCATATATCCGACAAGATCTACCATAAAGTAGGATAAAATCTTAACTTTTTGGAGGGTGAGATGGGGTGGGGTGTAAGGAATTATGCCGTTCAAGAGTCAGATGAAAAGCTGGGCACAGTGGCACACGCCTGTAGTCCCAGCTACTCGAGAGGTTGAGGCAACATATGTGGCCCAGCCTGGGCAACATAGTGAGACACTGTCTCTTTAAGAAAATAAAAAAAAAAAGTTAAGTGAAGTGTGCTGGCGGGGCCTTCCTAATGTGTTCTGGTTCTAGTGGTTCCCTCTCTCAGTGCAGGCCAGGTGTTCCCATCCCACTCTGTCTGCCTTCACTATTCCCATCTCTAAAACTGGAAAGATTAGAGAGGGTCTTCACTTTGTATGGTTCACTATATGTGTGTTTAAGGGGGGAATGAATGTATTTTGAAAAAAATATTTTAACATTGGGAAATGAAAAATTAATTTTTACATAAAAACTTTGAAGCCTTAAAAAACTGGCTATTGGAAATGTGCCCAAGACAGAAGGCATTTTAATGTCAGTGGGTAGGGTGTGTATCATCTTTGGGGTAGTGTGAACTTTTTTTTTTGTTTGTTTGTTTTTTTGAGACAGAGTCTCGCTTTGTCGCCCAGGCTGGAGTGCAGTGGCGCGGTCTTGGCTCACTGCAAGCTCCACCTCCCGGGTTCACGCCATTCTCCTGCCTCAGCCTCCCGAGTAGCTGGGACTACAGGCGCCTGCCACCACGCCCGGCTAATTTTTTGTAGTTTTAGTAGAGATGGGGTTTCACCGTGTTAGCCAGAATGGTCTCGATCTCCTGACCTCGTGATCCACCCGCCTCGGCCTCCCAAAGTGCTGGGATTACAGGCGTGACCACTGCACCCGGCCTTAGTGTGAACTTTTTAAAGTTATCAAAAGGGGTCATGGATTAAAGATGGTCATGAAACATTGCATTAGTTTCTGTTCTAATTTTCTGTGATTTTATATTGATGACAGCTTCACAGAAGGCTTCAGTGGGATGAGCCCTACTCATTGTTACATATGAATTGCACCTACAGTTTTGTTGGCTTGTTTGATTTTTTTAAATTGAATCCTGACTCCACCACTTACTAGCTGTGTGGTGAAAAAAATAAGTGATAAGAAAATTGGTTTTCTCTAAGCCTTAGTTTTCTCATCTGTGAAAGGGATATGATGATAGTATCTTCTTTTTTAAGATTGTACTGATAATTAAATTAGATAAATAAGCCTCTTGCATAGTGGCTGACACATCATAAATCTTCTATATGTGTTAGTAATTATTGTTAGGGATTTTGGACATAAGTATTAATCACACCTCTCTGATCTGACTTTGGAACCTTGAGAGTTAGATGGAGAAATCAGAAAAATGGAATTAAATGTATCTACTTTATTATTGGTAAATCTGGTTAGGATCTGCAGCCCTGATCAGGCTTCCTTAATTCCTTCTCCGCTGAGTCTGGACCAGCACTCTCCAGTAGAACTTTCTATGATGACGGAAATGTTCTATGTCTGTGCTGTTCAGTGTGGTAGTTACTGACCACATATGACTGTTGAGTACTTGAAATGTGGCCAGTGTGGTGATGGAATTGTGTTTTTAATCTTATTTAATTTAAATTTAAATAGCCAAATGTGGCTAGTGGCTGTTGGACAGTGTAGGTCTAAACATTGACATGACTCACCCAGCAAGAGATTGGATCTGCATAGGAGACAAGCTTACTAGAATTGCTGTCTCATACCCTTTCTGTGCCAGTAATGGGGTCAGAGGGAGCTAGACCCCCAGACCTGTTTCCAGAAGGCTAGCCAGGGCCCTGACCCCAACATGCTAAACACACAGAAGCAGTTGCTGAATGGGCACTTTTGAGAGAGCCTGGAACAGGTGAGGCCATGCCAGGTAAAAAGAGAAGTGTTCTTCCCAGTGTTTCTAAAAGTATAGAAAGACCTATTTTATGACTAAAGCTAGGAAACCTGGCAGAGCAGTTTCCCTTACCTAGTTCCCTTACAATTCTATAGAATAGATAGAATAGTTCCTCTTACACTTACAGTGACTAAAGGTTGTATGAAGCATTTTCTTAAAAATAAAATGTAGACGTTCAGTCCTTAATGATACGGACTTCTTATATTTTGCTTCATACTGCACTTTAAGTATGACTTCAGTAGTTTTTTCTTATGTACTTTCTTACCGTATAATTGGACAATCCAAATGTAGCCTATTTTTCAGACAGAACAAGGACAAAAACTTGAAACTAACAATAAAATGTTTTGTAAGCCTTTGCTGTGAATTCAGTCTGACCTCAGTTGTTTGGTTTTCTGTTGTTTGTTTGTTTTTGAGACGGAGTCTCACTCTGTCACCCAGGCTGGAATACAGTGGCGTGATCTCAGCTCACTGCAACCTCTGCCTCCCAGGTTCAAGTGATTCTTGTGCCTCAGTCTCTCAAGTAACTGGGATTACAGGTGCACACCACCACGCCGGACTAATTTTTGTATTTTTAGTAGAGATGAGGTTTCACTATGTTGGCCAGGCTGGTCTCGAACTCCTGACCTCAAGTGATCCACCTGCCTTGTCCTCCCAAAATGCTGGGATTACAGGCATGAGCCGCAACACCTGGCAGTCCTACCTCAGTTTTATTGAACATGGCTTTTGTTAAGCTTATAAAAAGCCAGCTGCTGCTCTGCAGGTTTTTTTGTTTTTTTTTTTTGTTTTTGTTTTTGTTTTTGTTTTTGTTTTTTTAGTGTTTTTTCCCCCTTAATGATTGTATAGTTTCATGGCGTGGAATGTCCTGTTGTCCACCAGTAACTGAGTGAATTAGAAATGACAGTATTTTGGAATCAGAATTTTACATTTTGGAATGTAAATTCTCTCCCTTGCTTTTTAATTTTTAGTTGACATGTAATAATTGTACATATTGGGCCGGGTGCAGTGGCTCACACCTGTGATCCCAGCACTTTGAGAGGTCGAGGGGGGCAGATCATGAGGTTAGGAGATTGAGACCAGCCTGGCCAACATGCTGAAACCCTTTCTCTACTAAAAATACAAAAATTAGCCAGGCATGGTGGTGTACGCCTGTAATCCTAGCTACTCAGGAGGCTGAGGCAGGAGAATTGCTTGAACCCGGGAGGCAGAGGTTGCAGTGAGCCGAGATTTCGCCATTGCACTGCAGCCTGGGCGACAGAGTGAGACTCTGTCTCAGGAAAAAATAAAATAAAATAAAAAATAATAATAATTGTACATATTTATGGGGGTACACAGTGATATTTTGGTACATGTATGTAATACGTAATGATCAAATCAGAAATTCCCATATCACAAACATCATTTCTGTGGTGTGAACATTCAAAATCCTTTCTTTTATCTTTTTGAAAGTATGCAACAAATGATAATTAACCGCTTACCCTACAGTGCTGCAGAACACCAGAGCTCATTCCTCCTATCTAGCTATAATTTTGTACTCAGGAAGCAGCCTTTCCCCATCTTCCCTTCCCCATATATCTCCCAGCCTCCAATACCCACAATTCTACTCTCCACTTCCATGAGCCCACATTTTTTTTAGCTCCCACATATGAGTGAGAACATGTGGTATTTATCTTTCTGTGCCTGCCTTCTTTCTCTTAACATAATGTCCTCCAGACTCATCCATGTTGCCAATGATGACAGGATTCCATTCTTTTATATGACAATAGTATTCCATAATGTATGTATACCACATTTTCCTTATCTGTTCATCTGCTGTTTCCACTTCTTACTCTCCTTCTTTTAAAAATAAACAATGGTTGCACTTCTAAACTTTTCAGTTGATGCCCTTTTGCATCAAATATGTTCAAATTGTTAAATAGTAGCCTTAATAACCCATGTATAGTTATGGGGTATGAGAAGCTGTTTTAATGACCATGGAATTTGTATAGTGAGGATATTGCATATCTGAAGCAGCCTTCAGTTAGATAGAGGCTGTTAATCTAAACATACACATTTCAATTAAAGCACCTTTGCTAACTTCTTATCTGACTTTATTGTTATTTTATTTGGTTCAGTTGATTGAAACATCCTTGAAGAGCACTATTGCTTTGGAATAGTAAAGCATTGATTAAGCATTTACTGTGTGTTTGGCATTGTGCTGAGTGTTTTATACACATTTTCTCATTTAATCCTCATATGAACTTCTGAGATAGGTAGTATTGCTGGTTTACAGATGTGGAAAATTCTCTGCACCTGTTATCTCACTTTTAGACTAAGGTTAATAGTATTACTGACTTCATTGTGTTGATGAGAATTAAATGAGATAATACATGTCCACCATGAAATAAGCACTCAATAAATGATAGCACTATTGTGGTTTTTGTTTTTGTTTTTGTTTTTGAGAGAGCATCTTGCTTTGGCTCCCAGGCTGGAGTGCAGTGGCATGATCACAGCTCACTGCAGCCTCAACCTCCCAGGCTCAAGTGATCCTCCTGCCCTAGTCTCTGGAGTAGCTGGGACTACAGGCACATGCCACCACATCTGGCTAATTTTTGCATTTTTGATAGAGACGGGACCTTACCATATTGCCCAGGCTGGTCCCAAACTCCTAAGCTCAACCAGTCTGCCCACCTCAGCTTCCCAAAGTACTGGGATTAAAGGCATCAGCCACCACACCTGGCCTGATAGCACTGTTGTTATTATCTTATTGTTTAATTTCGTGTTTTAAATAGGTGATACATTTGTATGGTTCAAAAATGTAAAAGGGCATTATACAGTGAAACATGTCTCACTCCCTCCTGTCCCCCATTCATGTCGTCCCTACCCATACCCACTTTACTTGGTTGTATATCTTCTAGTGTCCATATGAAAATATACTTATTTTTCTCCCCTTTGACACAACGTGTAGCATATTATTAACATTTTTCTCAAGCTTGCTTTTTTCACGTAACAATGTGATTGGAAATCTGTCTTTGTTAGTGCCAGAGGATTTCTCATCCCTTCATATAGCTGCATAGTATTCCATTGTTTGGAAGTACTGTAATTTATGTAACTAATTCTCTGTTGGTGAAGACTTGAGTTGTTTCTAATCTTTTACTATTACAAATAATGCTGTAGTGAATAATCTTGTACATATGGCATTTTGTATGTGTGCAGTTATATGTGCAGGATAAATTCCAAGCAGAATTGCTGGATCAAAGGGAATATGCATTTGTAATTTTTGTAAGTATTGCCAAATTGTCTCCTTCGGGATTGTTCCAATTACACTTCTGCCAGCAGTGTAAGACATCGCCCGTTTCTCCATAGCCTTGCCACAGAAGTTGTCAGATGTTTGGATTTTTGCCATTCTAATCAATAAAAAATGAATCGGTACAATTTTTTTTTTTTCTCTCTGTCACCCAGGCTGGAGTGCAGTGGCTCGATCTCGCCTCACTTTAACCTCCACCTCCTAGGTTCAAGTGATTCTCCTGCCTCAGCCTCCAGAGTAGCTAGGATTACAGGTGTGCCCCACCACACCCAGCTAATTTTTGCATTTTTAGTAGAGGTGAGGTTTCACCATGTTGGCCAGGCTGGTCTCCAACTCCTGACCTCAGGTGATCTGCCCACCTTGGCCTCCCAAAGTGTTGGGATTACAGGCATGAGCCGCCGCACCCGGCCCAAATCTGTATAATTTTAAATTACGTTTCTCTTATTAGTAAGATTGAACTTCTTTTAAAGAATCTTGACGGTTACTGTTAACTGCTCAGATGTGTTGGATTCTTGAACTTTTTCTTATTTTCTAAGAGTTTTTAAAAAATATATTAGGGAAAATTAGCCTAGTTTATTATGTATCTTGACTTTGTTCATGGAGTTTTTTTGTTTGTGCACTAATTTTTTTTTATTGTAGCAAAATATACAGTTTTTCTTTTATAGCTTCTGGATTTTGAATTAATCAATGTGGAGAAATTTTTTTTTTCAAATGTCTTGCATAGTTTTAAATTTTGTTCCTAGGTATTTGTAGTTGCAATTGTAAATAGGGTCTTATTTTCTGCTATATTTGTATATATGAAGGTTCCTGATTTCTCTCTGTTAATTTTGTAATCCTTTATATTACCAAATTCTCTGTAGCAGTTTTTCATTTGTTCTGTTAGGATTTTCACACATATAAGAATATTGTTAATTTGCAATAGTACACAGAATAAAATGCAGCTTTTTTTTTTTTTTTTTTTTTTTTTTTTTTTTTAACGGAGTCTTGCTCTTTCTCCTAGGCTGGAGTGAAGTGGCACGATCTTGGCTCACTGTAACCTCCACCTCCTGGGTTTAAGCGATTCCCCAAAATGCAGATTTTTGTAAACCTCTTTGATTTCCATTTTTATACCTGTGACTTTTTCTTGTCTGGTGTTGTTGCTGTTGTTTATGTTATCGCTGCCACCACCGTAGTACTTGTCATTAAGCTAAAAGTTGGCATTAGGGGAATGTTAATTCCCTCTTTAAGTTGCAAGACATAAATATCTCTAATATGTGACTAGCCCATGTTTATACTAAGCAGAAGATATTCAGACAATTTTTTGTTTTTGTGTTTTTGAGATAGGGTCTTACTCTGTTGCCCAGGATCGGGTGCAGTGGCATGATCATGGCTCACTATAGCTGTGACCTCCTGTGCTCAAACAATCTTCCTACCTCAGCCTCCTGAGTACCTGGAACAGCATGCACCACCACGTCCAGCTAATTTTTAAAAATTTTTGTAGAGATAGCATTTTACCGTGTTGTCCAGGCTGATCTCAAACTTCTGGGCGCAGGGGATTCTCTTGCCTTGGCCTGCTGAAGTGCTGATATTCCAGGCGTGAGCCACCATGCCCAGCCTAAGACAAATTTTCATGAGTAAAAGTAAGGGGGGGGAGGTGGATGAAAATGTCTTTCAATTCTTCTAAGTGACCCTTTACTGCATTGCTTATGAGAATCTATATTAAGTAGTTGTTTGTTTGTTTGTTGTTTTATCATTGTTGAAAAACATATTTGAGGTGTATATGCACCACTGCACACATCAAACAAATTTGAGTGACCATGGGTGTTTTCTGTCTTTGAAATCACTTGGTATTCTTTTTTGTTTCATTCTGAAAAATAATTAATGCTTGACAATACACAGTCAGATTATGTATTTGTGTTTTAATAATAATCTTGCATTTTACTAAATATAGACCAACATTTGAATTAGCAACTGAAATTAGAACTTGAATTAAGCTTAGTAGGAGTTCGAGATTTTACTTTCCTGCTTTCTTTTCCTTGATTCATTGTAGTATCATAATGGGTAATGGGTTGTCTCTAACATTCAGCTTATCGCCTTTTTTTTTTGAGACGGAGTCTCACTCTGTCACCCAGGCTGGAGTGCAGTGGCGCAGTCTCAGCTCACTGCAACACCCCCCTTCCAGGTTCAAGCCATTGTCCTGCCTCAGCCTCTCTAGTAGCTGGGACTACAGGTGCGTACCACCATGCCCAGCTAATTTTTGTGTTTTTATTAGAGATGGGGTTTCACTATTTTGGCCATGCTGGTCTCGAACTCCTGACCTCAGGTGTTCCTCGCTAAGTTCTTAAAGGAAGTTGTTGGTTGCTTGGGAGTAATTGGGTGCTTTTCCTCTCCACATATGCTGGAAAGGTTATGAGGCTTCTCACCAGTAAATTAGAGAAATGGGTTCACTTATAAATATTTTTGTTTTAAATTAGAAAAAAATTAAATAGTGAGTAGACATAGAAGATTTTTAAAGTATCTCCAAGGTATAAACAGTTGTACAAGAGTCACTCATGTACCTATCACCCGTTTTGGGAGGAAGAATGTTACCTTTACTTTTGAAGTCCCCTCTGTGTCCTCCTTGCTCCCTGACCACTTACAGACATATTTTTAATTCCCTTGCTTTTCCTTATAGCTTTATCCTGTATATTTGTATATCTGAACAATTTTTTTAACTTTATGTAAATAAAATTGTACTTTAAGTGTTCTTCTGTAACTTTTCCCTCTTAACATTTTATTCCAGAGATTCTCCCATATTGATGTCTGTAGCTGTAGTTGATTCATTTTCATTGTATGGGTACTCTGCAGTTTATCCATTCCACTGTCGATGGACATTTCAGTTGCTTCCAGTTATTACAAATAATGCTGTTTGTAAGTATTTTAAATGTGTAAGAATTACCCCATGGCAGAGACTTACAGACTTTTAAAAAGATTTATTTTATTTTGAGATAGGGTCTCTGTTGCCCAGGCTGGAGTGCAGTGGCATGATCATGGCTCACTGTGGCTTAGGTCTCCCAGGCTCAAGCAATCTTCTCACCTCAGTCTCAGGAGTAGCTAGGACGATAGGTGCCTGCCATCATGGCTGGCTAATTTTTAAACAATTTTTGTAGTGACAGGATCTCCCTTTGTTGCCTACGCTGGTCTCAGATTCCAGGGCTTAAGTGATCCTTCTGTCTCATCCTCTCAAGTGCTGAGATTACAGGCATGAGCCATTGTGCCTGGCCTACAAACATTTTGGCCCTGAATCGTATGTAAAAAGAAACACATGTTTTGGGTATAACGTGAAAGTTTTGATCTATGCATATATTGTGGAATGATTACATCAATTTAATTCAAATATCCGTCACTTTGCACACACACAAATAGAAACACATTTTACATGCTGAACCAGTACATGCATATTAAGTGCACATATAGGTAAATGATATATGGAAACTATTTTCATGGAAAAATACTTAACCTTTACTAAGTACAAATGCATGCTATTTTTTATTCTAATCAATTCTATTTTATTTAATTTTAAAAGAAAAGATTGGTTGAAATTAGCTAAATTGATTTCCTAGCCCTCAGGACCATGGGTTGAAAACTTGGTTAGGGAATACATGCAGATGGACTTACAGGGTCATGGGCATCTGTGTGCAGCTTCAGCTTAGTAGATAATGCCAAACTGCCTTCCAAAGTGCTTATTCTCATGTGTGCCCCTCCAGCAGTGCGTCAGTGTTGTGCTCCCCCATCAGACTTAGTTTTTTCTAGTCTTATGGGTGTTAAATTGTATCTCATTATGATTTTAATTTGCATTTCTCAGAATATAATTGAAATTGAACATCTTTTTGTGTGTTTATTGGTTCTTCTGTGTGAAGTACTTGTTCTAATCTTCTTTCTGTTTTAATCATATTCTTCCTGATTTGAGGAAAAAATTTCAATGCATGTTGGATACTAACCATTTTTATGTATTGGGTAGCAACTGTTGTAGATTCTCCTGGTTTGTGGCTTGTCTTCATTCTCTTTTTGGTGCTTGTTAATGAACAGAAATTCTTGTTTTTAACGTATTGAATTATCAGTCTTTTGCTTCATTATGCTTTTTGTGTTCTAAGAAATCTTTACCCTCAGGATTATAAAGTTATTTTCCCAAATTGTATTTAAAGTTTTTATAGTTAAATAATTAATCCATCTCGAACTGATTTTTTGCATGTGTGGTAGGGAGGTAGAGGTCTGATTTCTGTTTTTCTCTGTATGGTTAATCGGTTTTTGTGGCATTATTTATTGAGTCCCACCTTTCCCCACTGGTTTGTCGTGCTTGCTTGGTCATATATCAAATTTCCCTATATTTGTGCTGCTCTTCCTGGACTTTTCCGTTTCAGTTGTTTATTTGGTTTTTCCTGCATTAATATCTGATATCTTCATAAATCATGCTCCATCAACCTCCTTTTCTTTTTCCCTGGCCTCCCAAGTAGCTGGGATTACAGGCACCTGCCACCACAGCCGGCTAAGTTTTGCATTTTTAGTAGAGACAGGGTTTCAGCATGTTGGCCAGGCTGGTCTCAAACTCCTGACCTCAGGTGATCTGCCCATCTCGGCCTCCCAAAGTGCTGGGATTACAAGCATGAGCCACCATGCCCAGCTTTAATATGGTTATTATATTGATTTATCTTCTTATGTTAAATCAACCTAGAATTTGATAACTTTGGTCATCAAATATTCTAGTTTTTATATCTTGCTGGGTTGGTTTGCTAATATTTTCTTTAGGATCTTTGTTCACAAGAAAACCTGGCCTGTAATATTCCTCTCTTACACTCTCAGGTTTGGATATGGAATTTTTGCTAGCTTTATAAAGTGATTTAGAAATTGCTCTTTTTCAGTATGGTTAAATAGTATGGGTAATTCTAGCATTATCTGTTCTTTTAATGTTTGGTAAAACTAAATAATAATAAAAGTAAACTATTGTTGTCATAGGTTGGGTTCTCCTGGGAAGCAGACTCTGAAATGGAGATTAACATGCAGGAAGTGTATTAGGGAGTGTTTTCTGGATTAGCATCTGTGCGGAAAAGGGAGGAAAACAGAATTGGGTAGAGGGAGGAGTTGGACTGTGATGCAGTCATAACAAGGCCTCACCTGACACTACGGAGTATTCTGCAGCTGGATGGACCCTCATAGTTGTCCCAAGTTGGGGTAAAGGGGTCAGGCCTCTTACATTTTTGCATCTGACCTATCATGGGATTCTGGGCGTCGTGAGAAGGAGGTGCAGCCTTGGCAAGGTGACTGTGTCAGCCAACACAATTGCAGGAAAGGATTAGCAGCAGATAGTCATCAGCCGGCATTCCTTCCAGCAGTTGGGAAATATTCCCTTTATTCCTGAAAAGAGGGGATCTGGTTGGTACAGGAAGTGACCATGTCAGTCCACCCTTGGTGCTGCTTGGGTTTACTAGCTTCGTGTTAAGTTCTGGGAGCACACCTTCAGGTCTGCGTTGGACTTCTTTTCTTTGGGGAAATTTATACAAAGTGGGTTAGTATAATGATCTACAGTCCCGTTTCTGCCACTGTTCTTGAGGTCATGACTAACACTCATCTGTCTCTTCAAGTAGTTATTCTAGTCCCTTCAACCTTGGTTAGTTAGCATCTCGACTGGTCTAGGTCTTAAATGGTATGATGACCCAGACCCTTATCTCTGAGGGCCAAAGCCTCTGTTTACCTTTCTCAGGATGTAGCTGCTTCATTTGTCCATTGACAACCAAAATTGGGTAAAAGTAATAAGATACCCACTGGCTAGATGTGTTTCTTCCTGCTCCATTGTGTAACAGCCTCATATGCTGTGATGAGAGTCAGTCACTCCTGTGAGGTTGGTGAGTTTCCTTCTTGCACGATGTCCCTTGGCATGAGGAACCTGGGCTGCAGCCATAGTTTTAACATTTAGTGGTACGTCTGCTGTGTCTCCCAGTGGAAGTGTTCTCCCTTTGGGAATCAGGATCTCTTAATTGATAGAGCCTCTATTTACCCAACAGAATTAAAAACATTAAGAGCCTCTATTTACCCAACAGAATTAAAAACATAGGTTCATTCACATAAAGATTTGTACGTGAATGCTGGCCTGTTCAAAAACACTGCAGGACAGATGGCTTCAGAAAGAATAGGGAATCAGGAAATAGACAATGTGTTTAGGAACTCAGTTTATCATGGTTCTACAGCAACTGATTGTTAGTAGATAAGTTTAATTTCCAATCTTACTCCACATGCCCCTCCCCATGAAAGAGCTGACATAAAAATTTTTAATTTAAAAAAATACTAAAATAATTTGTACAGAAGCTGTGATGTTACCAATTATTTGAAATTCGTTGAGCGTGGCTGTATGCCCATTGATATAGGTCACCTTTTATAAATATTTTATGTGAACCTGGAAAGAATGTGATTTTAGCTGCTGTTGGTTGCAATATTCTAAATATTGTCATTAGGTCAAGACTGTTACAGGTTGAGCATTCTTACTCTGAAAATCTGAAATTTAAAATGCTCCAAAATCTAAAACTATTTGAGCGCTTATAAGTAACTCATGTATCAAAAAATAACAGAAATCAGAAAATATTTAGAAGCAAGCGTTTCCTTTGGAGCATGCTCAAAGGAAATGCTCATTGGAGCATTTTACATTTTGGATTTTTGGATTAGGGGTACTCAACCAATAAGTGTAGTGCACATATTTCAGAATCTTAAATCTGAAACACTCCTGGTCCCAAGAATTTTGAATAGGGGATACTCAACCTGTAATTTTGTTAAAATTTTCTTTACAGATATTTTTGTCTGAGCCATCAATTAGACAAAAATATGCTTGAATTTCTTGCTGTTGATAGATTGTCCATTTTTTCTTGTTAATTGTGACTATTTTTCTTTATATATTGTGATGTTATGCTTTTATGTTCACACAATTTCAGAATTGCTATTTTTTTTCCTGGTGAATCGAACCATTTGTCATTTGTGATTATTTCTAGTGAAGGTTTCCTCCCTTTCCCAACCTACTCCATTTGGTTGGTATTTGCCTGGTATAGATGCAGTTTCATTTTGATGTTTTAAGATACAGATCTTCTTCTCTGTTTTTCTTCTTTTGCATTCACTGGGCTTTCTGAATCTGTGTATTAGTGTCTTTCATCGTTCTGGAAAATTCTCAGCCATTGTCTTTTCAGACATTGCCTCTGAACCAGTTATTCTTTTCTCTTCTTCTGAAACTCTAGCTACACCTATTAGAATGTGTTATTTTATCCTTCTCATCTCTTAACGTCTCTTTCTTATTTCTTATCTCTGTGTCTCTTTGGGTTGCATTCTAGGTAATTTCTTCAACTCTTATCTTCCTAACAGATTCTCTCCTCAGCTGTGGAACCCATATGTTGTATTTCCAATTTTAGTTGTTGTATTTTTAATTTCTAGAAGTCTGATTTTGATCTTGTAAAAATCTGCTTGGCAATTTAAAAAAACTGTTATGAAAAGCGTAGTAATTTTATTAGTAAAAGTTCAGTGAACACCCTTATGTGTAGCACCTATATTCAGTAATTGTTAACATTTTGCCGTATTTGCTTTATTTAATCTTTAAAAGTTGACATTCACTCCTAGCAACATTCTCCTACTCAACCATAATATCATATCACACCTTGGATAATCTTTTATAGTCTCTTGTACTTACCCCACATTTTTGCTTACACATTTATTTTATATTCTGCTTCTGATCATTAACTCCAG
Source organism: Macaca thibetana thibetana (assembly GCF_024542745.1). Taxonomy (NCBI): domain Eukaryota; kingdom Metazoa; phylum Chordata; class Mammalia; order Primates; family Cercopithecidae; genus Macaca; species Macaca thibetana. Next base: position 12,997,995 of record NC_065592.1, read on the forward strand.
TCTTTCTGGACCTATTTCATGATGCCTTCTATGTTTTGTGATTTGGAGATAGAACAGATTATTTCTTGCAACTTTTTCTGTTGGAATTATTTGAGTCATTTAGGTTTCTCCCAATAGGATCTGTGTTCACTTCTACCTAGTACTTGGGGGCACTACCATCTCAGGACCACTTTAAATTCTTCGCTTAAAATCTTTCTGGTCCATCAAATGATATGAATTTGGGATAGGAATTTCGTATGAAGGTTGGTTTATGTTTTTAAAGTCTGAGGAAGAAAATAATTTGGGGGGAAGACAGGCAGTTTTACTTTGCTGGAGGTCAGCTGGAAAGCCTTAATTCTAATTTACTCTCACATGTAGGTCTTTGGTGGGTGGTGGTGGGTTGTGAGGAGGGTATCATGGTCTTTTTATAGATTATAGATAGACTGTTCCCTATAGCCCGCTGACCAAGAAAACTGACACTTCATGTCGCCTCGTTTGTCAAGTACCATCATTGAGGCAAAATTGTGTTCTGTTTTTCATTCTAGGTTCTCTTTTTACTTAATCTTTGTGCTTTTGTGATTTCCTTAAAAACTTGCCAACCAGTGTATTGAGTCAGATAAAATAGCTGTTTTTATATTTCATAAAAATGTTTAGCTGTTTTCTGTTTGAGAGTTGGTCAGGATACATATTTTGCCATGTGGTTGAAATACAAGTCCTATAGTAGAATAGTTTTTAGTGTGTTATATTAAATGCTGTGGGAGAGGAATATATATTACCGAATGAAGAGAAAGAGTTTGTGTTTACATATATCATGGCTCTTTATTTCATGCAAATGTTGATTCAAAATGTAAGAAGATGTGTTTTGAAATAAGAACTTTCCCTCCAAAAAAGCTTTTCAAATATATTGGTTTTGGTAAGAATTGTTGTCAAGTTAAGATTGTGGTCTTCTGAGTCAGTCAGAGGTGGGTTTCCATCTGAGTTATCTCACTGGCTGTGTGATCTTTAACAATTTTTTTAACTTCTTAGCAGTTTATCTGTAAAATAGGGTAAGTGAGGGCTGTTTTGCAGATCAAAAGAGAGAATTTATGTGGCACACTCAGCCCAGTGCCTGGCACAGAGTAAATGGTAGCTGTTTTTAATTTTAGTTACTGTGTTTCCAGAAATGTTCAAGATACTGTTAATAGAGTGTTAAATGTGAAACATCTCACATTGTACATGTAGTAGTGTAAAATTGAATGTGGGTTTGGGAGAAACTACCAAAACTACCAAAAAGAGAAAAATGAGAAAGACACTCAGGGTCAGAAAATGAGGAGGAAAACAGTATGAAACTTGGCAGGCCGGGCACCGTGACAAGTGCCTGAGTTAGCTATTCAGGAGGCAGAGGCAAGAGGATCACTTGAGGTCAGGAGTTCAAGACCAACCTGAGCAACATAGTGAGACTCTCTTAAAAAGAGAGAGAGAGAGAGAGAGAGAGAGGAGGAGAGAAAGAGAGAAAGGAAGGAAAGGTAGGAAAGGAAGAAAGAAAGGAGGGAGGGAAGGAGGGAAGGGAGGGAATGAAGAAGAAAGGAAAGAAGTTTGGCAGGTGAAATGAAGAAAGCCAGAGGCTGTCTGCTTCCCTTAGCATTCCAAGAGTGGGATTTCTGAAGGATTTTTTCTGTTCCAGCTGTTTTTTGTGTATGTCCTGTTCATTTAGTTGAGCATATACATCCCTACCCCTTTGAGTCAAAGGAATTTCCCACTTGCTGTGGTTCAAGGGAGCTGCTTTGGGTACTTTAGGAGAAGGAAACTTGTTCCCTTCTACAGAGACCTCAGAGATAGGAATTTTCATTCCCATCAGTTCAACAAGTAACCATTTTGCATCACCAGAATTCTGGAAGTACCTAATTAAAAAACAACACAGTTGCATTTTTAATAGACAAATTTACAATTAACAGGAATTTAAAAATATATAACATGCAACATCAGCATATATCAGGTAGTATAAGCATTTAGGTTTTTTTCTCTCCCTCTTGGTATAACTCAGTCTAATTCTTGTATAACTTCTTAGTTAGGCTCCACTGTAGGGCAGTATTGGAAATAAGAGGGAATTGTGTAGCCCACCTCCATGTAACCTTTTGCTCTCTATTTTTTTGCATGCCCAAAGACAGGAGAAGTATGTCTTATTCATCGTCTTTGTATATTTCTCTTGGTACTACTATTGTCATTTTGGTTTTTTAGTAAAGGATATTGGCTTATTTGAAACGTTTGTTTTAATCCTCTATGGAAATAGCAGTTTACGGGAAGGTTAAGGCAGCTCGTTTGGGCTCCTCTCAGAGTCTCTGCGCAATTGTTGGAAAGGAAACCCCAGGGAAACCCCTGAGCACAGGCGTCGGAAAAGCAGTTGGCTGTGCAGAAGACAAAACACTCCAGATGCTTTATCAGGTGCTGTCTGGAGAGCAGAAATAATGGTCTGAAGGCGGAAATGCTGATGTCTCCACTTTCCCAACTTAGCACAAATATCTTCTTTATCTTTGGTGGATTTTGGTGCCACAGCGGCGGCCCCAAGAAGCCTTAAATGCAAATGTGATTGCTTTTAGAATTTTGGCTTTGAAAGCCTGGCATTTGGGGGGTTTTCTTTAGTTGAATTCTCTTTTTAAAGGGAGTGGAATCAGAGCATCCACTCTCAGTGCCATTTCCCTTGCTGAGATGGCTTGTTCACTGTTTACATCAAAGGATTCAGGAAGCAAGAGATGTGAACATAAATAAATAAATGATCAGACTAACAAATAAATAAAAAGCTTTGCTTCCTTTGTCACATAGTGAAAAGGCTTGACTGTAACATAATGGGAACACAGCAGCTATTTGATTAAAACTTCAGGACTTTTCTGGAAACTTCGAAGCATGTCTGCTGCTGTTCTTTTTCTAATAATGCTGTGACGTGGGGTAAGTAGAACCCTAGAATGCCATGGTTGCAGTGGGACTGTTGGATGCATGCATCATCCTCCCAGTCACTACAGGCGCTGGCTTGACATACCCTCCCTGCTGGTGCCTGTCTGCCCATTGACATGGCCTTCCTTCGGAAGCCCACAAGTTGATTTGTAACTTGTTTGCTCTTTGTCCCCATACAGTCTTATTAAAAGCAAAGTCACTTTGGGAGGCCAAGGCAGGTGGATCACGAGGTCAAGAGATCAAGACCATCCTGGCCAACATGGTGAAATGAAACCCCATCTCTACTAAAAATACAAAAATTAGCTGGGCGTGATGGCACATGCCTGTAGTCCCAGCTACTTGGGAGGCTGAGGCAGGAAAATCGCTTGAACCCAGGAGGCAGAGGTTGCAGTGAGCCAAGATCGCGCCACTGCACTCCAGCCTGGTGACAGAACAAGACTCTGTCTCAAAAAATATATATAAAAAAAATTAAAAATGAAAGCTAAGTAAGCAACTTTGCAGTGTGGGAAGGGCAATTTTAAGTAATGAGTAAGAACTCAGACTCTGGAGTTAGACAACCCCAGTTAGCATCCTCGCTTCACTAGCTGTGTAACTTTGGGCAAGTTACTTCATTTCTACAAGCTTCCATTTCAACTCTAAAATAGAAAAAATTGTTGAATCTAACTCAGAGTTGTTTGCGATTATGTAAGCTAATATGGATGTCAAATGTATGGGGTGATATCTGACCTATAGTGTTTCATAAATATTAACTGCTGTAGTGTTGGAACGAAGAGCCAGTCTTTGAAAAACACCCTTTATATCTTGGTTGTCGTCCTTTGCTAGGAATGTAGTTCATTTTATTTTGGAGAATTTTCCGTTATTTCTCTAGCCTGTGGTATTTATTGTTTCAGTCACTATAATATTTGTTGAAACCCTATGAAATTGCAATTTTTGTAAGTCATAAGTGATTATCAGCAGTTTCATATGATTCAGTTTAATGTAATAGAAACTACTGGAGTGTTTGCTGTATGCCAGAGTATCTACTATGCCATTTCATTCATTCTTTTGAGCTTCCCTGTAAAGTATGTATTATTATTCCAGTTTTGGCATGGGGAAACTGAGGCTTGGAAACATGAAAAGACTTGCCTGAGGTCACACAACTAGTAAGTAGTGAAGCTGGAATTCAGACCTAGGTCTCTTGAATCCAAAGCCCATTTATTTGCTTTCCACTTTCTACCCATGAGCCATCTCAGACATACCCTCGCCTAGCTCCATGCCCAGTAAAGGTGACAGTCAGAGAAACTACACTGTTTCTTCTCAATTGTAGAAGGTTCAGGTTTTCTTCAGTAGAGCGAACATAATGTGACTGTCCTGTGTTGATGAATCTTTTGTGCTTTTGTCTCTCCTTTTCATATCAAGAACACAGCATCTGCAGTGTTGGCTACAATCATCTTGGCTCTTTCAGAAAGGCATGTAGAGAATTAAAACAAAGAACCTAGACTCTCCCTTCAACCCATTTCATTGTCTGGTGCAGTTTCTCATGGCCATAATTTTTGAGCATTTGCTCTATGCAGGGAATGTGCTAGGACAGTATCTCAGTTTCCCTATGATATTGAAGATAGGGGCTAAAATCCTTTATAAGGGAGGAAACTGAGGGTAAATGGGATCACATGATTTAGAGAAAGGCACAAGACCTGTCAGAGTCTATCTTGCTTAAGGGTCTAGGTCTTTTCTACTATACCCCATTTCTTCTTCCCACTCCTAGAAACCTTAAAGAAGGGATATGAGGACAGCCCTTTCTGCAGAATAATTCAGAGCATATTTTGGTGTGTTATCCCTACTGAATTTTTCCCATGTCCTCTTTCCGTTTTCTTTTCCCTTCACCCCTTTTCTTTTCCTTCTTTCTTCCCACCGCCTCCCTACACCCTTCTTCCCTCCCTGCCTTCCTCTAAACATAATGAAGTTTAAAAGATTAGGAAACCACTTAATGTATTTCCTGAAGGAAATTGGGTTCTTGAAATATTCCCATTTGATTTTTTTTTTCTGGTACTAAAAATTATTTCTAAGTTTAATTTGCTTTCAGAGGAATTATCTTATAAAATATGCTACTAAAACAAGTTAGGTTGAATTCCTATCAGTTTCAAAGAGAATGATCTCCTCAGTCTTTGAATGGAGTCTTTTAAATGATAGGATTTGGAAGTAATTGCTTAATACCTGAATTCAAGATGACATAACATGTTTTGATTTCTCAGGAAAACCTGTTTAACGTAGCTCCCTACTTATTCCTAAATCAACCAACTTTCTTATTCATTCCATGAACTGTGTTGGTGAAACCTCTTTTTGCGGCTGGAGATTGCACTTTATTCCTTTGTTGTTGCATTGTTTCCTTTAGGGTGAGGGAGAATAATTAAGGAGAACATCTTTTCTGAGCAGCTGGAGCCAAATTCCAGCTGACTACAGCACCTGCAAAGTTGACATCTCTGCCTCTGGATGGCAGGGTGGGATGCCAGCCGTGGAGCCCGCGACAATGGGTTCCAAAGTGCAGAGATGCGGCCGTGCGGTACCACGCGTGCCCTTCTGTGAGCTTCACATGGCAATAATACCAGTGAATGCAAAGTGTCTGTTTTAGACTAATTAGAGGGATGATTTGTGAAACGGTGGCTATTTATTTAATTAATCACCAGCACAAAGCCATAAAACCCATATTTTAAAAATCCCTGTTAGTTTGCCATGTGGTTAATAGATTGGGGCACATTAAAAAGTGACACAGTGATGTATTAAAAATGTTCCACCTAAGGTTCCTTCAGGAAGGAATGGAAGCTGTCTGCTTTCAGATACTGAAGTGTAACCTGCCAGGATTTGACCTGTCTGAGGTTTTAATATTTGTAAAGGCATTTATCTTTTGAATAGCATCTTTTTTAGGACATCTCCTCTTGGAATATTTCAAAATAAAAAATGTTTATAGAATAATAAAAAGTTATAATTAAAGTGAATTTTGCTAGTTTCTTTTAATGATGAGGAACTATATTTTCTCATTAAATTATACTATGTTTACTATGCACAGCGGTATCTTTTATACCATAGGTTATTTTCCGTTTGTAAATAAGGGAATCATTTAATTAACTAAATAATAAATGCAATAGTATTTTTGTTGCCGCTGTCAGCATTGCGTTTTGTTTTGCTCTGGTGGTATTTTACTATCGAATAGGAACGGAGATAATTGGTATACTTGCTCAGCCTCAGCTCAGGTGAGTTGTTCTTTCTGTATAGTAAGAATAAATGTCTAATTGACTTGTTCAAGAGATGACATTGGCATTAAAATTGAGAAGAGATGGCTTAGATTGTAACAACTGGTAGTGTTTTTTTTACACACACAGACTTCTTGTTGATTATCAGTACACACAAGCACAAGTACGTACAGTCCCTCTTGCACTTTCAGTACCATTTGGAGATAAATTTGGTACATATGTGCTGTTACTCATTCTTTATTAACAACATATTATTGAAATTATCAGTGTTCCTGCTAAAGCAGGTTTAACTATGTAATGAAATGTTTTCTAGAAGAATTTAAAATCATGTATGAAAATGTGTTGCTCAGGTGAATGCTTGTAAGGAAATTGTGCAGCTCTTAGGATTGTGTTTCTCTGCTGTGTTGTTTAATTACCTGCTCTGTTAGAAGGGGAGCTGGAATAAAACATGAGTATGTTAATGCAGCCTGGAGCTGATGTGGTGGTGATGATTACAATGCAGATAAAGCATTTCTCATAACTGCTGTTGCCTACTGGAGCCTTTGAAACATCTGGACCTTTAATTGAAAAATAGTGTGGTGCTGTGCAAGGCAGACATGCTAAGTGAAGTCACTAATTTAGAATACAAAAATGTAATTGATAAAGTGTTTTATTTACATTGTATTTAAATATTCATACTTTGTTATGCTTTGTATAACAGGGAATTACTGGGTTAAATTTTCATGAATGTAGACAGTCTAAATGAGATAAATTAAGTGAAAATGTTAATGGAATTTTACATTGGTTGCTCTAGGAGAGTGTGTACTTTTGCATCTATCGGAGCCTTTTAGGGAAGCAAATAGGTTAGGTCTTATTCTTTGAGTGTTGCATTTTAGAATTAACTATCAGTTGGTAACATCATTACATTTCTTTCTTGTTGTTGGAATCATACCTTGTTATTTAGTTAAAAAAAATAAAATGTTTCTTGGCATAATGGTAAATGGCTCTAATGGCAACATTATTGCCCAATAAACCAAAGCCTTGCCCACCTCTCGGGGCAGGTTATCAGAGTCTGCCCAAGAGAGCAGAAGAGCTGGTGAAGGGCTTGCAATTAACCTTTGTCCTGTGTTCGCAGCAGGGGAACTGACCTAGCAGCCTTCCGAGGAAATCCAATTTAATTTAAAATGAATTTGAAAAGACAAATTAGCCATATCTATTTTAATAAGATAAAATCCCGACTCTCTCTGTGTCTGGTTTAGTTAGGACCTCAGAGAAGATTGGACTGACTAAGACTCAGGACGAACACAAGGAAAATACTTCCAGGGGGCTGAGGAGAAACCCCGGAGACCTTGGTACCTGAGTGACTTGTCAGTTTCTGCAAGTGAGCAGGTCTTGTGCTGCCCATTTCTGCAGAGAATTGCAACCTGAGATGGACCTTTGTCTCCTCAGACCCTTTGCTTGTATTGGAGCTTGATGCCATATACTGCTTGCCCATCTCTCAAAGGACCATGTTGTTATTTTCCTCTTTTGTCGTTATCAGAGCACAATTGGGTACTGCCACCTGGGTAGCCAGATTTAGTAACAGATACACCTCACAATTACTGATGAGCCTCATAGTCCAAGTACAGATTGTCTGTGGCCTAGAAGTTGGTGCTTGACCACTGCTTCTTGACAACTGAATCAGACAGAAGCTGAGTGAGATTATAGGCTCACACCTATAATCCCAACATGTTGGAGTGCCAAGGTAGGAGGATCGCTTGAGCTCAGGAGTTTGAGACTAGCCTGGACAACATAATTGAGACTCTGTCTCTACCAAAAAAAAAAAAAAAAAGCAAGTGTGGTGGTGTTGCTGTATTCCCAGCTTCTTGGGAGGTTGAGGTGTGAGGATTGCCTGAGCTTAGGAGGTCAAGTATGCAGTGAGCCATGTTTACACCTCTGTACTCCAGCCTGGACAAAGGAGTGAGACCCCATCTCTTATAGAAAGGAGAGAAAACGGAATCAGAAGGTTCTACCTGGTTTGGTTTTGTTTTGCTTGAGACAGGGTCTTGCTCTGTTGCCCAGGCTGCACTAGCTGAGGGTTTTGAAACAGCCTACTTAATGAACAGCTCTAAGAGGAAATGAGCGATCCTCACAGGACTGTTGGGCATATTAAATGAGATAATGTATGAAAAGTGCTTGGACCCTGATAGGTGCCCAATAAATGACAGTCAGCAGCGGTGACCTGCCAGTTGCAGAGAGAATTGTGGTGGAGAGTGCAGAGGCTGTGTACAGAGGAATGCGCTTTCTGTGCCTGGCCCCATCTCCCATCAAGACTGTTAGCTTCGTAGCTGGCTACTTTTACTTTGTGTTGCTATGCTGACTACCTAATTGAGTAATGTGTCTGACAGTTTGTATTATCCTGTGGATCTTGCTGTCCCCTCAGTTTTAGAAATAAAAGTTTTCTGCCGCTTACTGCTTTCTTTGTGATGCTATCTGGAAGATGCTGGATGAAAGCCCGATAATCAGACTTTTTGGGCTGCTTCTCAATTGTAAATTTTGTAGGTAGTTACAAGTGATTCTTTCCAACAGGAAGCACTGTTCTAGATAATTAGTAATTTATCTCTTCTTTCATTTGCTGATGTTTCTATTTCTTTCTTTTCTTTTTGAGACAAGGTCTCCCTCTGCTGCCCAGGCTGGAGCTCAGTGGTGCAATCATGGCTGATTGCAGCCTCAACTTCCCAGACTCAAATGATCCTCCCACCTCAGCCTCCTGAATAGCTGAGATCACAGGCTCACACCGTCACACCTGTCTAATTTTTAAATTTGTTTGTAGTGATAGGGTCTCTTTATATTGCCTTGGCTGGTCTCGATTCCTGGGCCCAAGTGATCCTCCCACCCCAGCTTCCCAGAGTGCTGGGATTATAGGCGTGGGCTGCTATTTATATTTCAACATGCATTTGCAAACTGTGTTAAAAGCAGACTTCCTCAACTGGCTCTTTGCAGTTGTATCACAATGTAACCAACCATAATATATTTTCTGCTGAGGAGGAGCATCCCTCTCTGTCACCAGAGGTGTAGGTTCCTGGTGTTGGCCTTTATGTGTTACATAGAGTAACACCTATCCCAGTTATTTCACATGTGCGTTTTGAGGATAAAAGTGAATGTTGTAATTGAAGAAATGTGAGCCTATTTATTTCCATTTTGTCTGATGTTTTTACATTGTTTGCTAGGAGGTGCGTCAGGGACTTGAATTAATTATAATTACTGAAGAGACGTACACTGATTGAGCAAATAAAGTAGTAAGCCCATTTATGCCAAGACCATCTAATTAAATTCTAACTTTGGGTAAGCTGGATGTGCGTGAAAGATTAATTTTAAGAGGTTTTTATGACTTACTAAATAATGATACAGTGAAATTTTTGAGTTATATCATTAAGGAACATTGAATCTTAAAGTGATAAAACAGTTATGAACCTACCACTGTATAGAAATTTGCGGATTTTTTACACTATTTAAAATTAAGGAAACGATTTTAATGTGAATAGGGATGTTTAAAATTTCTGTAATGTTTAATTGACTGAAACCCTGCAAGAAATGAATATGACATATGTGCCTGGATTATTTCCTTCAATATTTATGCAATTTTACATTCTCAAAATACTTTGCTATCTTCGAAATTAAATTGTCCTCGGGGTAGTTGGAGGGTTATACCAAAATTTCCATATAATTTAGGAAGGTGATAATGGCTGTACTATAAGCTTTTTTAGAGATACATCATCTAGTAATGGAGTCAAATATACATTCTCCATTGAGTTTTAATTTTAAAAGTTGATATTAAATCTTCAAGACTCATTATATTATGATAATTGATAGAGTTTAAAACATGTAACTCTTCTTTATGGTTTTTAAAAAAAACCTATTTTTACTTTTAAAGCATATTGATTTTATTATATAAATGATTTAATAATGAAGAGGTCCCTAAACTTATGCTCGGTGATGGGGCTTAGTTCATGCAAATTACCTTTCCCTGATAATATCATCATTATGGAAGCTATTGTTTGTATAATTAAATGCAAAGCACTGTGTAACATTAATGATATACAGAATCCCATCATGGCTTTGAAAATTTGAAGTGGACATTTTACATGCTTTAAGATGGCTAGATTGTAACTGTATGAGAGCACATTCTGATACATGCTGTAACTGCCCCAAGGCTGGATGAGAAGAGAATGTGGTTCTTCTCTCAAAATAATTAAGATAGAGACCTTTCCTTGTTGCCCCTACTTCTCAATTTCATGTTTGCTTGAAGGGGCATTTTGTCCAAAAATCTGCCTGGTCTGAGTAACAGCTTAAATTTCAATAATAAGGAATAATTGACATTTCTATGATAGTTTGCAGTTCACAGAGGATTTTAACATGCTTTGTTTTCACTTTATACTTCCTGATATTCTTTTGAAGTAGATGGTCTCATCTCTATTTTATGGGAGAGGAAATTGACTTTCAGAGAGATTATGGGCTTAACCAAGGCTGCACAGCTCAAGGCTGGCAGGGCTAGAGTCCACATCAGTTCAGTTGACTCAGCAAAGAGGAGTCTAGTAAATGTAACTTAGGTTGATGAAAACTGCCGATATCAGGAATTGCCAGTATCAGGAATTGCTTTCTGGATTTAGGTCTTTGAGAAAATGATTGTTTCTGATATGGAATGGACTGGCCTTTTTTTTTTTTTTTCCTTCATACTTCCCCCCATGTTTTATGAAATGTCTTACCTATATTTGAATATGAATGATTGCTAGTTTTTCAGTTGATACCTTGAAACAAAAGAATTATTTGAGGCTATTCATCAAACTTCATTTGATAACAGATTGTTTAAACCAATAGTTGCTAGGCATTTTATTTCTGTCTCAAAAATGTCGGAGCATCAAAATATAGAGGGTTTGTTTTAATTGAGAAAATAATTTCTGAGAGTAAAACCTCCTTCCTTGTTTGGAGTCTAGGACTAAAGATTTACATTTGCAGACTGGCGTGGTGGCTCACACCTATAATCCCAGCGTTTTGGGAGGCCGAGGCAGCTGGATCACCTGAGGTCAGGAGTTCAAGATCAGCCTGTCCAACATGGCAAACCCCCGCCTCTACTAAAAATACAAAAAATAACCGGGTGTGGTGGCAAGTGCCTGTAATTCCAGCTACTGGGGAGGCTGAGGCAGGAGAATCGCTTGAACCCGGGCAGCAGAGGTTGCAGTGAGCTGACATCGCACCATTGCACTCCAGCCTGGGTGATAGAGCAAGACTCCATCTCAAAAAAATAAGGATTTACATTTATCATAGATGTTATAGAAGGAAAAGTTACAAAATGCTATTTTCTGTGCTGTGTTGTACTCTTGAAAGGATTATAGCCTGGCTTATTCTATGGTGTTTAGTAACCGAGTTTTTTGTTTGAGATCCTAGGTATATGAAAGGGTGTCTGTGGAGGTAGAGGTAGATTTGTTCAAATTTCATGAGGGTTAGCACTAAGAGCAGTGAGTAAAACTTGCAGAGAGATTGCACCTCAGTGGAAATAAACACATTTTAGCTGGCAAAACTGTTTGCCAAAGGCTGAAGAAAAGGGGCTGCTTCACCTAGTGACAGGGACATCACCAGTGAAGGTGTTCAGGAGAGGTTGTAAGACAATCATTTGTTGAAGATACTTCAAAGGGGATGACCCTTCAGATTCCTTGTAGTTTCAGAAGTCTGAATGGCAATTTTTTAAAAAAAGTCTATCCATATAAAAGTAGATAAAAAGTAGGAAAAAACACCATAATAACCAATATTTCTTGAGCATTTACTGTGAGACAAGGCCCAGTAATAAGTACTTTACATGAAGTCTTTTTTTTTTTTTTTTTTGAGAGAGAGTTTCACTGTTGTCACCCAGGCTGGAGTGCAATGGCGGCTCACTGCAACCTCTACCTCCTGGGTTCAAATGATTCTCCTGCCTCAGCTTCTCGAGTAGCTGGGAGTACAGGTGCCCGCCACCACACCTGGCTATTTTTTGTATTTTTAATAGAGACGGGGCTTCACCATATTGGCCAGGCTGGTCTCGAACTCCTGACCTCAGGTGATTCAGCTGCCTCAGCCTCCCAAAATGCTGGTATTACAGGTGTGAGTTACCACACCGGCCCATGCGGTCTTATGGAATCGTTTCACCAATTCTTTGAGGAGGTACTTTTATTATCCACATTTTGTAGATGAGAAAATAGTGACTCACAGAGCTTAAATAAATTGTCCAAGCACACATAGTAAGTGGCATTGCTTATAATTGAACTCAGATCTATCTGATGCCCCGACTGGTGCTCTTAATCACACTGTACTGCCTCCCTAGTTTCTATTAGTATAGCAAGGATCCTGGAGGTACCCCGATCAGAACTTGACCTTGTTAAAGAAAGAGTGGCAGTTGACGTTCTTAATAATAAAAGCTTAATGGAACCAAGGTTGGTGATTCAGAGGAAATTAATGAGATTTTGTCAATTTTATTTTAAGCTTAACTTGTCAGAAAATACAGTGTCCAGTGACAAACTGTAGAAATGTTTTTGACAAATTAACTTGACTACAGGTGCCAGATCAGGGAAATGTTAATTTAATAGCCTTTAAGCATTCCAGATTTATTGAAGGTTAAGATAGCACTACAAAGCCAAGCCCCTATCTCTGAACGGATTTGTCATAGAATTTTACACAAAATCCATTTATAAATTCAATATTACCATTTTGAATGTAAAAAAAAAAAAATTCTTTTTGTGAGTCCATAAAGCCAGCATTTTATTAAGATCAAAATGTTACAATTCTGGTGTTTGGGTTTTTTTCTTTGTTTTTTTCTTTTCTTTTCTCATGTTGACCCTCTTTATTTCCCATAGCCGGTAAAACCTGAATTAGACCAATTTAGGCCAGATTTTGTTTGAGATTATTGCTTCTGATCAAATGAAGTCCATTAATTGTCATTAGAGTGGTGATAATTTGAGACCCCTGTACCAAGTCTGCCTACTATGTTATTAAAGACAAGACCATTGGTAGAATATAGCATCCTTTGGTCCTTCTTGAGGAAGTTGGGATAAAGGTACTGGTGGAATAGAACTGTAGCCATTCTTCTCAGAGAATGACTCTTTTGAAGGCTACAAATAACTCTTTTATCAATTTGCATCATTACATCGTCTGGATACACTGATATATTTATTTCGGCATTAAAATTACACATAATGATCTGTTTGTGCAGTTATTACTAATGGAATAATGTTGCCTGCTTTTTGTCTCTTTAATTGCAGAAGCTAAGCTGTCTATCCTTTCTCTGTTTCTTTTCCTTGGGAGAGAAACTGAACACTTAGCAGCAGTTTAGGTCTGATATTCAATTTATTATTGGGAAACCTTGATATTAAATAGCAATGCTAGCCAAGCCTTTAGTCCATAAGGCTTAATTCAGCTAACTCACTTGATACGGGTATTTCTTTTTTTCTTTTCTTTTTTTTTTTTCTTTTGGAGACAGGGTCTTGCTCTGTTGCCCAGGCCAAAGGGCAGGGGCTCAATCATAGCTCACTGCAGCCTCAACATCCCAGGATCAAGTGAACCTCCCACCTCAGCCCCCTGAGTAGCTGGGACTACAGACATGTGCCACCATGCCAAGTTCTTTTTTTTTTTAAGTGGAGATGGAGTCTGGTCTCAAACTCCTGACCTCAAGTGATCCTCCCTCCTCGACCTCCCAAAGTGCTGGGATTACAGACATGAGACACTGTACCCAGCCTGGATATTTCTTCTTCTTCTTCTTCTTCTTCTTCTTCTTCTTTTTTTTTTTTTTTTTTTGAGGTGGAGTCACGCTCTGTCGCCCGGGCTGGAATGCAGTGGCGCAATCTCGGCTCACTGCAAGCTCCACCTCCCAGGTTCACACCATTCTTCTGCCTCAACCTCCCAAGTAGCTGGGACTACAGGCGCCTGCCACCACGCCCGACTAATTTTTTATGGTTTTTTTAGTAGAGACAGGGTTTCACCGTGTTAGCCAGGATGGCCTTGATCTCCTGATCTCGTGATCCTCCCACCTCGGCCTCCCAAAGTGCTGGGATTACAGGCATGAGCCACCGCATCTGGCCCTTTTTTTTTTTTTTAAGACACATTTATTCAGTGTCATGATCAGACTGTTACATTTAGCAATCAACAGCATGAGTACCAAAAAAAATCTACATTAAAATCCTTTGTTGGAATGCTTTACGTTTTCCACAGAACAAAAACTAAAATAACCTGTTATGCAATTAGTCACAAATACAGTCCTCGAGTTTTTTGCCCATACACGTGAGTATTTGTCTAAAACATGTCTTCTTTGTAGCAGGTGGGCCTTGCCACCACTCTGCTTGGCTGAGTTCACAACTCTGTTGTAACCTGTAGCTTCCCTGTCACTTCTCTGGCTCTCCTCTCCTTTTAAGCTTTGTTTGCTGGAAGTAATTAAAATCTTCTACCGCTGCTGTAGCTACTGCTGTTACTGGAACCACCATAGCCACCTTGGTTTCATGGTTTGGGAAAGTACTGTCCTCCACCACCATAGCCGCCAGAGCTTCTGCCTCCAAAGTTTCCTCCCTTCATGGGTCCAAAACTTGAAGACTGTTGTAATTACCGGAATCATTGTAGCTTCCACCACCTTCCAAAATTGCTTCCATCAGTACCAAATCCATTATAGCCATCTCCACTGCCACCATATCCACCATCACCATGGTTGCCGCCAAAGCCACCACAACCACTGAAGTTTCCTCCATGACCAAAGTTGTCATTCCTACCGAAATCACCTTCACGACCACCACCAAAGTTTCCAGAACCACTTCGACCTCTCTGGCTGGATGAAGTACTAGCCATCTCTTGCTTTGACAGGGCTTTCCTAACTTCACAATTGTGGCCATTCACAGTATGGTATTCTGAATGACAGTCTTATCCACAGAGTCATGGCCGTCAAAGGTTACAAAGGCAAGGCCCCTTTTCTTGCCACTGCCTTAGTCAATTGTGATTTAAATCACTTCAGTTTTTCCTTACTGTTCAAAATAATCTCGCAGGTGATGTTCTTCAGTGTCTACTTTAATGCCACCAACAAATATCTTTTTCACAGTTAAGTAGGCACCAGGTCTTTGAGAATCTTCTCTTGAGACAGCTCTCTTTGGTTCCACAACTCTTCCATCCACTTTGTGTGGCCTTGCATTCATGGCTGCGTCCACCTCCTCCACAGTGGCATATGTGACAAACCCAAGCCCCTGGAGTGCTTGGTGTTGGAATCTCTCATTACTACACAGTCCGAGAGCATTCCCCATTGCTCGGCATGGCTCCTCATGCTCTCATCAGTTGTTTCAAAGCTCAACTCTCCCATGAAGAGCTTCCTCAGTTGTTCGGGCTCTTTAGGAGACTCTGACTTAGGACGGCAGGGAAAAGAGAGACTTTAACGATGCTTCCTTGGTGTGTCCACAGACAGAAAGGACTAAGCTGACAAACATAGCATGGTATTTCTTAATTCAAGATTATTTTGAACTAAATCCCATCTGTATTCTTTCTGCTTCCCCTACTTTGGAAACTATCAGGTATATGATTTTGAAATTAATTTTATGATAAGCAGCTAATGTATATTATTTTAATTAATAGGATCAGCTAAGAAAAAAGCTGCTTTAGATAATGTTTTATTAGCATGTTCAAATACATGTATTTCAATTCTATATCTGTTAACATTCTGTGTATTAGAAGTTAATTTAGATTTTTAAGTTTTCACATTTTATGAACTAATTATTAATTGGATAACCTTTGGTTCATAGTATTGATATTTCATAATTGGCCTAGAGACACTTTTTAAAAGACTGAGCTTTTCCAGTATATATCACAAGTTACAAAACATTCATACTCTTTGACCTAGTAATCTTCTTCTAGAAATATGTTCACATTTGTATAGGAAAATGTTTATGAGATTATTTATAATAATGGAATATTGTAAACAGCCTCCATTTCTAACAATTGAAGAATAGTTGGTACCACCATATGCTATCATATAATGCAAGTGTTTAAATCATGTGTTAAAAGAATATTAATTATTTATTCCATCAATATGTGTAAGTAACTGTGTCGGGCCCTTTGTTAGGTGCTGGGGGTGTTTCAGAGAGGAAAGAGTGTTCCTGAAGAACAGGGGCTGGGAAGTAGGAGAGGTATAGCCACTCTACCTGGGACAGAGAATTGGTAGGTCTGGTGGGTCCATTCTGAAAGAGAGTCTGCGGAGTCCTTTTGATTTAGCCAGGTAGCGTGAAACCCCTGCTGTGTTGTAGGCTCTAGGAGGATACAAAATGGATGAGGCTATTTTTCCCTTTATGTAATTCATAGCTGAATGAGAGGGTGTGGGGAAGGAGGTGGTGAGGGTAGTTGCAGAAAAAAGTGAAACTGTAAGTCTGTGCAAATCAAATTGTTAGGGGAGGAGAGAAGAGGGAATTTATTTGGGCTTCTACCTTCTTGGAAGAGGAGGTATTTGAATTGAAGGACAGAAGAAGAGCTATGTTTCTTGATCAGTGACTGTGTGGCAGGCATTTTAGATACATCTTATTTGCTTTCCAAGTGGGTAAATGGAAGTTCTGAGAGGTGAGGTTACTTGCCCAAAGTCTAAGGTCTAGCAGCTAAGGAAGTGGTAAAGCCAGGATTCCGACCTGGACCTAGCTGACCCCGAGTCTGTGCTCTTAATTACTGTTCAGTGTACATCAGCAATGATATGAGGGACCAGATTGTGAAGGGCACTAAATGCCATCTAAGGAGTTGGAATGCTAGCACTAGGCCATCATATGTTTCTACATGACTGGCATGGTCTGTGATTTGAGAAAAATCACATTGGTGGCAGTAAGGAAAGAAAGATTTGGAGAGAGAAGGATTTTTAAAAATAAAGAGATAGTTGGAGATTGTTGCAGTGGTCTCACTGACGGATGATGAAGCTGATGAAGCCTGAACTGGGGCATTGGCAATAAGCATGGGAATGAGAGAGATTTGGGAGACATTTTAGAGGCATTTGGATGGTAGAGTGTGAGACAGAAAGAGGAATTAGGATTCCTAGCTTGCATGATGAGTAGATGATGAAAGCCTTAGTTGAGATAGAGTATATAGAATGACAGACATGCCAGTGAAGAAGAAATCGGTGTTGGATATGTTAAATTTCAGATTCTAACTGCATTTGCAAAGCCATCAGGTCAGGGAGAGGCTGTGGGATATGAAGTTGAGTCTGGTTGGTCCTCATGAGTTGCATTTGTGCTGAGAAAGTTTTGCTATAGGAAGTACTTTTCTATTTGTTCTCAAACCTGCCTTGGGGGCATTTCCTGATTTAGGAGCTGCTCTGGAGAATGTTGTTCAACTTCAAATTGTCAGCTGATTGTCAATTTATTACCTTTTTTTTCTTTTTCTTTTCCCTTTTCTTTTTCTTTTTTTTTTTTTTTAAGACAAGAGTCTCGCTCCATCCCAGGCTGGAGTGCAGTGGCATGATCTCGGCTCACCGCAACCTCTGCCTCCCGGGTTCAAGCAATTCTCCTGCCTCAGCCTCTCGAGTAGCTGGGACTACAGGCACATGCCACCATGCCCGGCTAATTTTTTGTATTTTAATAGAGACGGGGTCTCACCATATTGCCCAGGCTGGTCTCAAACTCCTGAGCTCAAGCGATCCATCTGTCTCGGCCTCCCAAAGTGCTGGGATTACGGGCCTGAGCCACTGCGCGTTGCCCTTTTCTTTTTCTTTGATAAAAATTATTTAACCTGCCATAGTAAGGTATCTGAGTTATATTTTCTTTTTTTTCTTTCTTTCTTCCTTTGAGACAGTCTCACTCTGTCACCCAAGTTGGAGTGCAGTGGCATGATCTCGGCTCACAGCAACGTCTTCCTTCTGGGTTCAGGCAATTCTCGTGTCTCAGCCTCTGGGGTAGCTGGGACTATAGGCACATGCCACCATGCCTGGCTAATTTTTGTATTTTTAATATATTTAGTATTTTTGTATTTTACCATGTTGGCCAGGCTGGTCTGGACTCCTGACCTCGGGTGGTCTGCCCGCCTTGGCCTCCCAAAGTGCTGGAATTGTAGGCGTGAGCCACCATGCCCAGCCCTGAGTTATATTTTCCTTCTTTTCTTTCTTTCTTTTTTTTTTTTTTTTTGAGTTATATTTCAACTTACTTTTTCCAACAGCCTGTCACAGCACATAGTATGTTCTTAATGATGCTTACCTTATGCCTTAACATAGGCTACACTTTCAAAATCCATCCTCTCTTTCCTTCACTTAAAACTTTTAAGCCCTGAATGGTACTCTTATTCTTTGTATCTCCTTTTTAGTTTATAATATTTATAATTTTGTTCCTAATTGTAAAAGTAATACATGTATATTATAGAAAATACAGAAAACTATAAACCAGAAAATTAAAATCACTGATAATCCCATGTCTCAGAGGGAACTCCTAGTCACCTTTTGGTGTATTGGCATAGTCAGTAAATACAATAAGCATCTTTTTCTTGGGTAAGAAAAAGGATGAAAGGGTACATTTTTGTATCTAAGAGGCCTTCACTAGCCCCCTTTAGCCTGAGTTGCTTCTGGGCTCTCTTGACAGACTGGACTTTCCCCTTCTTAAAGCTTTCGTGACATTGTACAGTGAGACCTTCAGCAGAACAGTTTGGTGAGGGTCTGGTCTGCGTTGTATGTCAGCGGACTTTGTTTTCGGAGCCCAGCATGATGTTTCAGCTGGTGTTTGTTGAATGCATGAGAGAATGAGGAACATAAAGCTAAGCCAGTTTCCCTGTGGCAACACTTTCTCTGTGTTGCCCCCTTCCCTGTGCTCTAAATATGCCGCCATTTCCCCGGTCCTGTGTGGTGGAACACATAAATTTGCCATGCAGTGAAACTGTAGGATACAATCTTTGTTCATTGCTAGTTGCTTTTTCATATTTAGACATCTTTGGAATATTGCTTGCCTTGATGTGTGATGAATACTTTTAATCCTTCGATCACCATTTTTTAAAATAAGTTAATTACATTTTATTATGTTGATGGATTATTTTATGTTTTAGATGATTCCTTCTAAATACTGTAACATAGGGACTATTAGAGCTAACTGCCACCACCTTGAGCTTTTTCAGAAGACAGTCTCCTTATTAAAAAATATGTAATTTCAGTGTGCAAGGCACTTTTCCCATCATCAGTTCCTCAAGATGGAATTAGAAGATTAAAAAGATATAAAGTGCTTCATTCATTTAATAAGCATCTATCATGTTTATTCCAACAGTTTTTGCCCCACTTTCTATTTTACTATGAAATAGAGGATAGTGAAGAGTACTCTACTCTTTAGAGTAAATAGAGAAGAGTACTCTATGGTACTCATATGAGTACCATATAACTATCTGTCCTCGTTTCGTAAACAGTGGTTACTGCCCTTCAGTCAACTCACAGTGGCAGGGTTTCCTGGAGTCTCCGTCTTCTAACTGCTCTCCTCGAGCAGCTCCTCAGGCAAAGCTTTCCTGAGGTTTGTGGGGAAAAGAAGAGGGAGATGATTTTCAAGCCTTCAAGAGTAGGAATTGATTACATTTAGAATGAGTCCAGGGAAAGAAGGCATTGGTGTTTACAGTAGGGCCTTTGGAGTCAGGCTGACAGGTTTGAATCTTGGCTCTTCCACCTTGGTTATTGGATGTTGAGCAGATGACTGTAGCCTTATAAGCCTTGGTTTTCTCAGCTATAATGCAAAGATTACGCCAGGTTGTGGTCACTCACGCCTGTAATCCCAGCATTTTGGGAGGCCAAGGCGGGCGGATCATTTGAGGTCAGGAGTTCGAGACCAGCCTGGCCAACATGGCAAAACCTTGTCTCTACTAAAAACACAGAAAGTAGCTGGGTGTGGTGGCATGTGCCTGCAATCTCAGCTACTTGGGTAGCTGAGGCCCAAGAATTGCTTGAACCTGGGAGGTGGAGGTTGCATTGAACTGAGATTGTGCCACTGCACTCCAGTCTGGGCAACAGAGCAAGACTCTTTCTCAAAAAAAAAAAAGGTTATGATAGAACCCTATTTCTTAGAGTTATTGTATGAATTAAATGATATAATTAGGCAAACATTTAGCAGAGTTTACTTAACAGCTCTCAGTAAATGCTAGCCCCCCTCACCCCCGCTTTTTTTTTTTTTTTGAGACAGAGTTTCGCTCTTGTTGCCCAGGCTGGAGTTCAGTGGCGCCATCTCGGCTCACTGCAACTTCCGCCTTCCAGTTTCAAGTGATTCTCCTCCCTCAGCCTCCTCAGTAGCTGGGATTACAGGTGACTGCCACCACACCCGGCTAATTTTTGTATTTTTAGTAGAGACAGGGTTTCACCGTGTTGTCCAGGCTGGTCTCGAACTCCTGACCCCAGGTGATCCACTCGCCTTTTCCTCCCAAAGTGCTGGGATTGCAGGCGTGAGCCACTGCACCTGGCCTAAATGCTAGCTCTTGTTACAATAATCAATATTACTAGGGTTCCTGCAGTACCCGTTCTTGGCCTCATGTGACCTTGTAGTAGGCTTGAGTAATAGAAATGGGTCTAATTTCAACACAGAGGCCCTTTCTGGCATCTGCTGTGCATTTCTAAAGCACCTACAGTTTATGAAGGACATTCACATTTGTCATCTTGTTGAGTCTTCATATCTTGAGATATTGTGATCCCTATAGCTCCTTAGTTCTAGTGCTTCAGGAGGAAGAGGAATAAACAGAAATAAAAAGAGAGAGCAGTGACAAGCAACTGATCTTGGTCTGAAAAGGAGGGTAATATGAGGGCTATCAACCCACTCCAGAAAGATTCCCACTGTTTGCATTGTAACCCTTTACCTGCCTGACCAGGCCAAAACACTTGTTATTTAGTGAAGTCTTTGTTAGCCATTGAAATTATTATTTAAGAGCTGAAAACCATGCAAGGGAATGTGTGTGTGCCCACATGTGATTGCGTACGAGAGAGAAAAAGAGTGCACATGTGCAAGAGAGCGCAAGTGTGGGTGCATGCATTATGTAGGATAATTATATTTTTACTAGTTGCTTTAAAACATACAGATGAGACTGAGGGAAAAAAAATCAGTCGATGTAATGATGGATGCTGGATTATATGCAAAGTGGAATTACTCTAAAAATGTTTTTTAAACTGACTTCATTTATTTCCTTTCCCTGTACTGACCTTTTTCACCTCAGAATGGTAGAATTATAGAGTTAAAGATGGAACCACATAATTGGTCAAGTCCCTCCACTTTCATCTATGACCAGGAAATGGACCCATAGAGGAAGGGCAAGAGGGATGGAGAAAACTAACATTATTCAGTTCCTACCATGTGTCCTGGCAGGCACTTGAGTCATTCATACATTCATTCTGTAGTTCAACAGATTTTTTCCTCAGGGTCTTCTGTGTGCCAGGCACAGGGCCAGGCATTATGTATGGAACAGTAAACAAAGCAGACATTAACATTGCTCTCATGGAAGTTCAGAGGAAACTTCGTGGCAAAAGCATACACTAAAGATGTACATAAATAAATCATCTCAATTGTGAAGCGCTCTAAAGGAAATGAACAGGATATGTGTGAGAGAATAACTGTAAAAGGAGTGTTAACAGTGACAGCTGAGCCCTGTATAATAATAATTAATAATAAATAATAATAATTATCATAAGGGTCTTATGATAGGTAGGTCCTACCATTCTCCTCCTCTTACATATGAAGAAACAGAAGCATAGAGAGATTAAGTAACCTCCCAAGGGCACACGTTAGAGGATGAGGAGTCACACATGCAAAGCCATGAAAAAGAGCCTCTCTAGATACAGTGAACAGCACCTGCTAAGCCCTGGGAAGTGGGAAATGCAAGCAAGGTACACACAGGCACACATGCTGGTATATTGAGGGTGCTTCCAGAAGGCCAGTGTAGCCGAAGTCTGATGAGCAGGTGGGGGAGTGGCAGTGGATGATGTTAAAAGAGGTAGACGGGGCCAGATCATGCCATGCTTTGTTGGATGTTGCAAGGAGTTTGGATTTTGTTCACAGTGTTTGGGAGCCACTCATCGAAGGAATTTAAACAGGATATAGTATGATCAAATCTGAGTTTAAAAAACAGATCTAACTTGTGTGTAGAGAACAAATCAGATAAAGCAAAAGTACTGTAGGATAATTTGGGACCTGTTACAATAGTTCAGGTGAGACCTGATGGCAATTTTGGTGGCAGTGGAAATGGAGAGAAGTGAGATGGTTTTGAAATACGTATTTTTCACTTTTTTTCTTAAGATAAAACATTACATAAAATTTACCATTTTACCCATTTTAAAGTGTACACTTCTGTGGTATTTAATATATTAACAATGTTATGAACTGTTACTGCCAATTTCAGCACATTACCATCACCCCCAAAAGAAACCTCATACCTCCCAATTTCCCACCCCTGTCATCTTCTGCCAATCACTAATCTATTTTCTGTCTCTACGGATTTGCCTGTTCTGAACAGTTCATATAAATGGGTTCATACAGTAGTGGCTTTTCATGTCTGGTTTCCTTCTCTTAGCATGTTTTCATGGTGCATCCATGTTGTGTGTATCAGTACTTCTTTCTTTCTCATGGCTGAATAATATTCTATTGTATGGATTTTGTTTATCCATTCATTAGTTAGTGGACATTTGGGTGGTTTTCATTCTTTGGCTATTATAAATAATGCTGCTGTGAACATTTGTCCAGGTTTTAATGTGAGCATATGTTTCTAGTTCTCTGGAGTATATACCTAGGAATGGAATCGCTTGGTCATATGATAATTCTATGTTTCATTTTGAGAAACTGCTGAACATTTTCACAGTGACTGCATCATTCCCACTGACAGTGTCTGAGGATTCCAGTTTCTCCATATCCTCACAAATCCTTGCTATTTTTAGGGATTTTGGGTTGTTGTTTGGAGTTTTTGCTTTTTTTAAATTATAGCCACCCTAGTGGGTAAGAAGTAATTTACATTATGTTTAATGATATGGAACAATTTTCATGTGTTTATTGGTCATTTGTATATCTTCTTTGGAGAAATGTCTGTTCAAATCTTTGCCCATTAAAAAATTTTGTCTTCTTGTTGAGTTATAAGACTTCTTAACATATTCTAGATAGCAGAGCCTTACCAGATGTATGATTTGTGAATATTTTCTGCCTTTCTTTTGATTATCTTTTTACTATCTTAATAGTATTCTTAAGGCACAAAAGTTGTTCTTGTTTGTTTTTGTTTTGAGTGGAGTCTCACTCTGTCGCCCAGGCTGGAGTGCAGTGGCATGATGTTGGCTCATTTCAACATCTGCCTCCCAGATTCAAGCAATTCTCCTACCTCAGCCTCCCCAGCAGCTGGCACTACAGGTGCCCGCCACCAAGCCTGGCTAATTTTTGTATTTTTAGTAGAGAGGGGGTTTCACCATGTTGGCCAGGTTGGTCTCAAACTCCTGACCTCAAGTGATCTGCCTACCTTGGCCTCCCAAAGTGCTGGGATTACAGGTGTGAGCCACTGTGCCTGGCCTAGGCACAAAAGTTTTTAATTTTAATGAAGTTCAATTTATTTCTTTTGTTGTTTATGCTTTTGGTGTCATATTAAAGAAATCATTGCCTAATCCAAAGTCATGAAGATTTACACCTGTTTCCTTTTAAGAATTTTATAGTTTTGCCTGTTATATCTAGATCTTTGATTTATTTTGAATTGATATTTGTATGTGGTATGAGGCAGGAGCCCAAATTCATTCTTTTGCATCTGGCTATCCACTTGTCCCAGCATCATTTGTTGAAAAGACTATACTTTCCCCATTGAAATGTATTTTTGAAGTAGAGATGTTAGAACTTCCTAATAGAGTAGATAGGCAGTGTGAGGGAGGAAGAAGCATCAAGACTGTTGAGATGAGCAGCTGGCTTAGTGGTGGCAGCACATATTATTAAAATAAGGGGGGCTGTTGTTGTGACTTGGGATAGGAGGGAGTGAGGGACAATCAAGTGTTCTGATTTGAACTCGTTTTCTGTGACACTTTTCTGTATACTCTGTGTAGTGAACATATTGCATGGGTGGGAAGGAAGACTGAGCCAGCGTGCAAGCCTTCTGTGAGGGAGGGGAATGGCCAGAAGGTTGGCGGATAACAGAAACACAAAAGGAGGGGGAGAGGATAGTGTTGTTGGATGGCCTGGGTCTCAAAAGAACAAGGATTTTTTCATGAAAGAGAAAGTACTAGATTGGAAGTGTTAGCGGGACAAGGATACCTACTCTTGCGTGCCTTGAGGGTGCAGGGATTATTTAAAAAAAAAAAAAAAAGCAGTCCTCTTTTAACAGGACAGCAGAGGAGGCAGTATCGTCAACAGCAGGTTCAGTGAAGTCCAAGAGGTAGAGGAAATGGTTTTAAAAAGCAGCTGAGGATTTATGGGTGTTTGCTGATTAGCACAGGAGCTCTGGAGGGCAGAGTGGAACACACAGGCGGGAGGAGTGGCAGGTGTGTGTGTGAGGGAGTGGGAATATATTCAGCAGTGTGGGGATGGTAGTTAGGGCGATAATGGAGGACCAAAGGGCCCTTGAACCTGTGTGGTACTGAAGGAAACAGATGTACTGTGTAGTGGAACTAGCCCCCATAGTCTCTGAGAAGGCAAGCACTTGTTTCAGCGCTGCGGGCCATATCCTTCCTGGGAGAGTATGGCAGCTTCCCAGGCAGCTCATCTCATTGTCTCAAGGAGGGACGAGGCAGTTGCCAGAGAGGCACCTAGTGCTAAGGTCCAAGGACACACTGAGTTAGTAGCCTAGCCAGCCTCCTAACACCAAACACCAATTCTGCTCACCACGCTTATTTGTTACTCTTAGTTGTAGCGCCCATTTACCTTCCTGCTGGCAGATCCCAATCCATTAGTTTATTAGAAAATGAAAATTTAAGGAAAAAAACATCCTTGAAACTCGACAGTGTTTCCACTTTGGGACCATTCCACGCTCACAGCAGGTCTGTATAGCAAGGATGAAAAATGGCTGTGCATAGGGTCTGTATAACTGTGGCAGTGTGATTTGCTCTTACGTGTGTGCTCTGTCCACAGGGTCATGTAGGTACAACGGCAACCAAGAAGATCGATGTCTACCTCCCTCTGCACTCGAGCCAGGACAGACTGCTGCCAATGACCGTGGTGACAATGGCCAGCGCCAGGGTGCAGGACCTGATTGGGCTCATATGCTGGCAGTACACAAGCGAAGGACGGGAGCCGAAGCTCAAGTAATCCATTCTCTTTTTGGCTGCTCTAGTTTCTCGCGGTCTCTTGGCCACCCAAGGTGTCTTCTAGGCTGGTCAGTCCTTCTAGGCATTGGCCTGGAACCACACACCTCTGCACTGATCCAGCTCTGGGTGCTCACCAGGTCTTGCGCCTGTGCATCTCAGAGAATCAGCTCGCAAAATAAACTTAGAAGTTTGTGAATTATAGACACGAGAACATGGATTTTTAGTAATTTCCAAACCCTTTTATGATCCCTGCTAATAAAGCAACCTGGAAGGGAATGGGAGGGGATTGATGTTTGTGGAACACCAACTATGCATTGGGCACTGGGCTGGGCACTTCATAGCTGGTATCTGGAATCTCGTTTGATCCTCCCAGCTCCCTGAGAGGCGAGGGTAATGATCCTCATTCTGCAGCGGTGGAAGCTCAGGTTCAGAGCTGTTACTGGCTGAAGGTTGCACAGTGAGAGATGGCAGAGTCAGGATTTGATTCCAGGTCTGTTTGATGCCAAGGTTTTTGCATTATTTCCTTCTGCCTTCTATAGAACCTTTGGTCTGAATTTTAGTTTTCTTTATCAGTTAATGGCTCTAATTTTCTCTCAGTCACTAGGCTCTGTTCTTCATTAAATAATTATATTTAAAATGTAGTGCTTGAAAGTAGGCTCTCTATGCCTCTACATTATAATTTGAACTTTAAAGTGCTTTGCTACATTGCCTCTCCCCTACTTGAATTTCTTCTGACAGGCATTCTCTTCTAGTTTTACATGTTCTTTCCAGCAGTAGTATTTAGAACACAGCAAAATGTAGTAGATGCCTTCATTTTAAAATTTGACTCTCAGCTGGGCGCAGGGGCTCACACCTGTAATCCCAGCACTTTGGAAGGCCGAGGTGGGTGGATCACCTGAGGTTAGGAGTTTGAGACCAGCCTGGCCAACATAGTGAAACCCTTTCTCTACTGAAATACAAAAATTAGCCAGACATGGTGGCGACCGTCTGTAATCCCAGCTACTCACGAGGCTGAGGCAGGAGAATCGCTTGAGAATCACTGCGGAAGTTGCAGTGAGCCGAGATCGCGCCACTGCACTCCAGCCTGGTGACAGAGTGAGACTCCGTGTCAAAAAAAAAAAAAAAGGAGGGAGATGTTCTCTTCCCCTCTCACATTTTCGGAGTTAGCATGATCCAGTCCAGTAGTTAGTTGTTTTTATTTTTCTTTAGGTATATTAAATTTCTTTAGGTAAATTAAATATGACACATAAAATCATTTTTTCAAATTCTTATTGACATCGCCCTCCACTTTGCCTGAATGGGTTGTGGACACAAAGCTCTGGTGGCAGAGAAAGCCTTTCAGCAAGATGCCACCTAGGCTTAGAAAATGGTTCAGTCAGCACCACTCCTCAAGGGTGAGCTGTGAGGTCCTCCTTTTTCTGCATGAAGTGGGAACAAGGAAACAGGAAAAGGTGTCACAGAACTGATGACTTTATAGATGTTGTCTGATGTAATTTTTAAATTTTTTTTTTTTTTTTTTTTTTTTTTTTTTTTGAGACGGAGTCTCGCTCTGTCGCCCGAGCTGGAGTGCAGTGGCCGGATCTCAGCTCACTGCAAGCTCCGCCTCCCGGGTTCGCGCCATTCTCCTGCCTCAGCCTCCCGAGTAGCTGGGACTACAGGCGCCCGCCACCTCGCCCGGCTAGTTTTTTGTATTTTTTTTTAGTAGAGACGGGGTTTCACCGTGTTAGCCAGGATGGTCTCGACCTCCTGACCTCGTGGTCCGCCCGTCTCGGCCTCCCAAAGTGCTGGGATCACAGGTTTGAGCCACTGCGCCTGGCCTTTTTTTTTTTTTTTTTTTGAGACAGAGTCTCGCTCTGTCGCCCAGGCTGGAGTGCAGTGGCACAATCTTGGCTCGCTGCACGGTCTGCCTCCCGGGTTCACGCCATTTTCCTTCCTCAGCCTCCCGAGTAGCTGGGACTTTAGGCACCTGCCACCACGCCCGGCTAATTTTTTGTATTTTTAGTAGAGACGGGGTTTCACCGTGTTAGCCAGGATGGTCTCTATCTCATGACCTCGTGATCTGCCTGCCTCGGCCTCCCAGAGTGCTGGGATTACCAGCGTGAGCCACCGCACCCGGCCTTTGATGTGATTCTTAAAACATTACTTAGGGCAGGCACTGAAATCAAGAGAGGAGCTTGCCCAGGGTTACACAGCTAGTAAGTAACAGAGAGGAGATAGGAGTTGAACTGTGATGTACATTTTATAGATGAGGAAACTAAACTTAGAGAGGCTAAGTAGCTTTCTTAAATCACACAATAAGTGGTAGAATTAGTATTAAAACCAACAATCTCTGACTCCAGAGCTCCATATCTTCACTATCACATTATCCTCTCCGCCATGGAACTCTGATATAGGTGAAATGAAAATATTTATTGAGTTTGTACTTACTGCGGTCACTGTGCTAGTTCTGGAAATACAGAAGTGAAAGAGGCAGTTCCTGCCATCAGGGAGCTTTCTGTTTAAGGTAAATAGATAATAACAACACAATACAATTACATGTAAAATCAGGTGCTTACAAGGAGATCTAACCCCACATTTGGGGTGAAAATGGCGTCGTGAAAATCTCCCTTGATTAAATGACATCTCAACTGAAACCTGAGGGAGCAGTAGGAAAAAGTCACGTAGACAGGTTGAGAGGAGGGCATTCCAACAGAGGGAAAAGCATGGTTATGATGCACCTTTAAGTTCGTGCTTTAAATTATATATTCTGCTCCAAATACATAATTAGTAAATGAAATGCTATTAACATATTTGTACTTTAATAGCAAGATAAGCATCCTGGTGGACTAGAAATAGAACCAACTACAGAAACAGGCAGAGAGTGCTAGGAGTCCATTATTTAGGATATTATTGTCCTGAGAGCATGCTGTGGATGAGTTTACCAGTGTATGAAATACTGATTTTTCTCAAGCTTCAGGGCAGCTAGTCAGGGCATGGGTGATGATCAGAGCCCTCAGCCAGTCATTCCTGGTAAAGAAACAGTCTCATCCATCTAGCTGTGTACTGTGCAAATGTTATTTTCTCCATATGTCATGGTGTCAAAAAGAGTGGGAAATACTATGTGAGGGTATGGGACCAAAGGAACTGCATCCCTGGATGGGGATGAGAGGAAATGACAGAAACTAGAAGCTGGGGTGAGACTGTCATACCTATGAAAAGAAGCTGAACAAGGTTGCTTGGGTCTGTGTTTCTGGGGTGCCGGGGAATAGAGAGAGCAGTGCAACCAGGACCTGACTGTGGCATGGCTGGGTTTATGTTACCCTCGTATTACAGGAACCTTGAGCTGTCAGTGTAAGACCTGATTCTGGTCTGGAGGCCTCTGTTTGGATGAGAGTAGAGGGTGGTGGCAATATGTGTAAAAGCACTGACAGTGAGTCGAGAGAGAGAGCAAGCAAGGGTTCTCATTCCAGAAGAGCTCAGCAAATTAAAATTCCAAAGCACACAAGGATAGCTAGTACCAAGAAACACAGACAATCAGGAGATTAATTTGGGAACAGAATATAGTAAAGCAATCTGAAAATTAATTTCAAATAAATATGTTTAAGATCACCAAACAGATGAAGGAAGGAATAACATTCATGGTTAACTTTTAGGAAATTATGAAACAAAAGCAGGCAAATTTGAATTTAGAAAAGAACCAATTAAAAGTACAGTACTGGAAATATAAAATACAATTATTAATACAATTGTATTAAATTAAAACATTACTTAGGGCAGGCACTGAAATCAAGAGAGGAACTTGCCCAGGGTTACACAGCTAGTTGTGTACACAGCTAATTGTGTTAATAATTGTATTAATACAATACAATTGGGATAAACTCTAGACTGGTCACAGTTCAAGAGAGAATGAGTTGAAAGACAGTTGATACTGAGGAATTCAACCTAGGAAATAGTACAAAGAGATAAAGAGGTACAAAGAATGAAAGATAAGAGAGATGGAGGAAAGATTCAAAGTCTCCCACGTGTGAAGTGGAGAAGGAAGGGAATAGCAGAGAAGCAATATTTGAAGAGATAATGCCAAAGAATTTCACAGAACTGATGACAGATATGAGTGGGTTTGATGTTAAAAAACACAAGTTAATTAAATGGCGGAAGAAGAGACTTTTTTTTTTTTTTTTTTTTTTAACGGTCCTGGACCAATTGAACTTCTATAAGCTGAAAAAAACCCAACCTAAATCACATATCTTGTATTAATTAAAAATCACAACTTAAATGTAAAATGTAGGAAAAAAACAGGAGAAAACCTAGAGCAAGTTAGATTTCATTAAAATTAAAAATAGTTACTCTGCAAAAGACCCTGTTAAGAGGATGAAAGGACAAGCTACACACTGGAAGGAAATATTTGTAAACCACGTATCTGGCTAAAGACATATGTAGAATATGTAAAGAACTGAAAACAGTGAAAAGTTTAGACGGTTGATCAGAAAGTGGGCAAAGGCGTAAACAGGCCTATCACTGAAGAGGATATACATGCAGATGGCAGATGAGCACGTGAAAAGATGCTCAGCAACATTCGCCATCAGGAAAATGCAAATGAAAACCACACGCTATTAGAACGGCTGAAATAAAAAATAGTGATGACACCAATTGCTGGCAAGGATGTAGAGAAACTGTATCATTTCTGTTGATAATGTAAAATGGTATAGTAATTCTTGAAAATACTTCGGCAGTTTCTTATAAAGCTAAACATTAATTTACCATACAACCCAGCAATTGCCCTCTTAGGCATTTATTCCAGAGCAGTGAAAACTTATATTCACATAAAAACCTGTATACAAATGTTTATATCAGCCTTATTTGTACTTAAAACTGGAAACAACCTAAATGTCCTTCAGCAGGTAAATGGTTAAACATTGTGGTACATCCATACCAAGTAATACTACTATCAAGAGAAAAGGAACAAACCGTTTTCATGCATGCAGTGACTTGGGTGGGTTCACGTAGTGCAAAAAGCCAATCTCTAAAAGTTTCATGTCACCCGATTCCATTTATGTAACATCCTCAAAATGACAAAAGTATAGAGATGGAGAACAATTGAGTGGTTGCCAGAGGACAGGTACAGTGTTAGGGAGGTAGTCCCTATAAACGGGTGGTGAAAAAGAGCTGCTCTGTCATGATGGAACAGTTTTGTATCCTGGTGATGATTCCACAAATATATACATGTAATCCAGTGTGTGGAACTACAGGACACACACACAAGTACATGTAAAAACTGGCGAAAAGTGAGTAATGTCTATAGTCTTTTTTTTATGTATATATACTGTAAATTCTAGGGTACATGTGCACACCATGCAGGTTTGTTACATATGTGTACATGTTGGTTTGCTGCACCCATTAACTCGTCATTTACAATAGGTATTTCACTTAATGCCATCCCTCCTCCTCACCCTATGCCACGACAGGCCCCAGTGTGTGATGTTCCCTGCCCTGTGTCCAAGTGTCCTCATTGTTCAATTCCCACCTATGAGTGAGAACATGCAGTGTTTAGATTTCTGTCCTTGTGATAGTTTGCTTGGAATGATGGTTTCCAGCTTTATCCATATCCCTACAAAGGACATGAACTCATCCTTTTTTATGGCTGCATAGTATTCCATGGTGTATATGTGCCACATTTTCTTAATCCAATCTATCATTGATGGACATTTGGGTTGATTCCAAGTCTTTGCTATTGTGAATAGTGCCACAGTAAACATACGTGTGCATGTGTCTTTATAGTAGCATGATTTATAATCCTTTGGGTATATACCCAGTAATGGGATTGCTGGGTCAAATGGTATTTCTAGTTCTAGATCCTTGAGGAATTGCCACACTCTCTTCCACAATGGTTGAATTAGTTTACACTCCCACCAATAGTGTAAAAGCGTTCCTATTTCTCCACATCCTCTCCAGCACCTGTTGTTTCCTGAGTAATGTCTATAGACTTAACAGTATTGCACCAGTGTCAATTTCCCTGGTGTTGATACTGGACTACAATTATGTCACCACTGGGGAAATCTGAGTGAAAGATTCAGGGGTCTCTATGCACCATTTTCCCAACTTCCTGTGAGACTATAATCATTTCAAAAATAAAAATTTTAAAAACAGACCGGGCATGGTGGCTCATGCCTGTAATCCCAGCACTTTAGGAGGCTGAGGTGGGAGGATCACTTAAGGTCAGGAGTTCAAGACCAGCTTGGCCAACGTAGTGAAACCCTGTCTCTGCTAAAAATACAAAAATTAGCTGCATATGGTGGCACGTGCCTGTAGTCCAAACTACCCAGGAGGCTGAGGCAGGAGAATTGCTTGAACCCGAGAGGTGAAGGTTGCAGTGAGCTGAAATCATGCCACTGCACTCCAACCTGGGCAACAGAGTGAGACTCCGTCTCAAGAAAACAAAACAAGCAAAGAACAACAACAACAAAATCAAACAGTCCTTTTTTTTTTTTTTAAGCACTTTCCATGTGCCAAACAGCAGAAATAAATGCTCATTCATACCTGGATACATTGTAGTGAAACTGGAGAGTATCAAGGGTATAGAGGAAGTGCAGGTTGTAAAGGTTACCAGAGAGATGACAAATATTCCTGACAAAGGAACCACAGCAGGACTAACAACAGATTCTGTATCAGCCACAGAAGATGCTAGAAGTCATTGGTATGCCTTCAGAGTGCTGAGGAAAAATAATTATAACCCCATTTTATGATGATTTTTCAAGGCATTTATTGACGAAGACCATGAGATTTTACCACACATGTTCTTTCATTTAAAGTAGCTGGTTCTTAAACTTTTTGGTCATGTGACCACTTTATACTCTTAAAAATTATTGAGGACCCCAAAGATCTTTTGTTTATATGAGTAAAACCTGTCAATATTTATCATAGTAGAAATTAATTCTGAGAAAAGTTTAAAATATTTTTTAATTTAAAATAGGCCAGGCATGGTGACTCACGCCTATAATGCTAGCACTTCGGGAGGCCCAGGAGAGCAAATCACTTGAGGTCAGGAGTTCAAGACCAGCCTGGCCAACCTGGTGAAACCCCGTCTCTATTAAAAATACAAAAATTAGCTGGGTGTGGTGGTGCCTGTAATCCCAGCTACTTGGGAGGCTGAGGTGAGAGAATCACTTGAACCCAGGAGGCGCAGGTTGTAGTGAGCTGAGATCGCACCATTGTACTCCAGCTTGAGCGACAGAGCGAGACTCTGTCTCCTAAAGATAAAATAAGTTAATAAATATGTTGCGTGTTCACAAATATTTTTATTTTAAAAACTATATTTTCCAAAACGAAAAAAAATTTCATGAGAAAAGTGGCATTATTTTATATTTTTATAAATTTCTTTACTGTTTGTCTCACTAGAAGGTAGCTGCTCTGTATTTAATGCATTGCATCATGCTGCTTTGGCTAAGTGTATAGGAAGAAGTTGTGGCCTCAGAGTTGTAATGTGGAGTCTGAGACTCCTATCGGTGAACTTTTTATATTTATTCTGTTCCATTAAAATCTGTTGGTCGAGTTAACACTTTGAATGAATCTTTTACCCATGCATAATTTTGTAACATCATATATTAATCATTTGGAAAATCATTGAGTTATGCAGATCTTTCAGAATGTCACATTTGATTATGCAGTATCAAAAATTCACATTTGGCCGGGTGTGATGGCTCATGCCTGTAATCCCAGCACTTTGGGAGGCCGAGGTGGGTGGATCATGAGGTCAAGAGTTTGAGACCAACCTGACTGACATGGTGAAACCCTATCTCTACTAAAAATCCAAAAATTAGCCGGGCTTGGTGGCGCTTGCCTGTAATCCCAGCTACTCAGGAGGCTGAGGCTGGAGAATCACTTGAACCCGGGAGGTGGAGGTCGCAGTGAGCTGAGATCACGCCACTCCACTCCAGCCTAGGTGACAGAGCAAGACTTCGTCTCAAAAAAAAAAAAATTACATTTATTGATATTACCGCCAATCTTATCAAGAAAATCTGAGCATTGGGAAGCTGTGAAGCTTACAGTGGTGGACATATGAAAATTCTTAATTTTACTTACAGGCTCAAATTTTATAGTTGATAGTAAACGTAGTCCATTGTTTTCCTTGAAGTGACTGACTCACTTCTATGATTTTCAAAAAATGGTAATCAGATACCCAAACCTGATTAACCGTAACTTATCAATTGTTCTTTTAGGTTAAAATGTTATTTCCTGGAGAAAGTGGTTAGTCCAGCTTGCACACATGCTTTTTCTCTCAAGACAGTGGTCACACTTAACGATGCAGAAGTACCTTAAGTGTGTGGTTCCATTTCTTGTACAGAATGTTAAAAGGTGTATAAGGGCTGAAATTGAATAAAAGTAATCATTTTTTGCTGCTGCTTGAAGAACGTTAGGTGGAATTGGACTTTATGGTATTACTTTTTTGCTATTCATCTCAGTGAAGAATTCAGTGACTACCAGTGCAGTTTGGTGCCATTGCCTTGACTTGTAAGGTGCCAGTAATTTTGCCCACAATTGCTTCTGCACTGTCAGTGTAAATGTCAGCCCAGTGAAAAAGGCAAACGATGTTTTAGTGGTATTATGAAAATATTTTTTGCCTTAGGGACCTCTAGAGGTCCACATACCATGCTCTGATAACCGCTGGTTTAAAGAACCGCTTCAGGAGTCCTTCAGCAAGAAAGAAGCTGGACACTGAGGAAAGGAATTTGTTGCAAGAAATAGTGGTGGACAAAGAAATTCATAAAATATGTTGGTTAATCTGGTTAACTACTAACTATAAAGTAAAACTTCGATAGTAATTTGTGTGTATGTTTTAAAATGTGATCTGAACTTTTAGACAACTGTATTATGGAAGATGGGAGGGAAGAGTTCAGTGGGTAACTAAAGCATCCTGAGCTTGTGTTCAGATTAAGAGAATAGAATGACTTTATAACTTTAGATACATGAATATATAAGTGAAACTTGGGAGAATGTTAGCCACACATTTTATTAAACATTTAAGAGTAACTACTAAAGAAGGAAAAATCCTATAGCTTTCTAAATAGTAAAGGGAAAAATAGGGAATAAAAGTGTATCAATTCAACAGAAGGTAAGGAAGAAGAATAAAAAGCAGAGAAAAGAGGCAAGAAACAACACAAAGTAAGATGTAGATTTGTCCAAATACATAATTAATTGCAATAAATACAAACTACTCACCTATTAGAAGATAATTTATGAAATTTAACAATTTTTTAGTGTTATACTGTTCACCATATACCTAAAATAAAATGACACAGAGTTACCCCTCCCCTCCCTCCCTAGTTCCTTCCCAGTCCAAAAGCTGTCAGGTGGCTATTCTGTCTTGTCCTTTCCCATTGGCCAGAGCCTCCAATTTCACTTGGCCAAGGGAGATGGAGATTGAGGGGAGCGTTTGGAAGTAACTCAAATAGTAGAATTTAAGGCAAAAGCATACCAATACAGATATTTTGGTAAACTATGTAATGAAATAAAGAATAATCCACTAAGATAATAGGTCTGACTGTGAACACATCTATAACAGTCTCAAAATATTAAGGGAATTATAAAGAGGCATTGAATAATGTATAATTAAAACAGGACATTTCAGTACCTTCCTATCAGACACTGATGAACAAAGCAAACCCAAAATTGCTAAGGATAAGGAAGATTCAAACAATGTAATTAACAATTTCTTTACATGTAGAATTCTAAAAACAAAATAAGAGATTATCTCTTGTACTAATTTGTAAACCTCTGAAGTTCAGAGATGACATCTTATTTATATTCCACGTTGACATTTTTAAATAGTTGTTCCATATTTCGAATTACACAGTTACATCAAATTTAAACTGTGGTCTTTTGAAATTTTTTACAATTCTTGGTGACATTGGATTTCTCAGGTTTGTTTGGTGTAATACAGTCTATAAAGTGAATCCCTGGGATCTCCTCCTGTCAGGCAGTGTAATGTGAGGTATTTTCTTTCTA
This sequence comes from Macaca thibetana thibetana, assembly GCF_024542745.1. NCBI lineage: Eukaryota > Metazoa > Chordata > Mammalia > Primates > Cercopithecidae > Macaca > Macaca thibetana. Next base: position 13,033,290 of record NC_065592.1, read on the forward strand.
GCCTGTTTGTACTTAGTGTTGGAATAGATCCTTATTTGGTCTTTTCCAGTGGGTTGGCCCTGTGAAAGAGCTTTTCATTCACAGAGGGGGAATTGCTGGATGCACGTGAAGAGTGGCCCACCAATTTCAGCCTGGTTGTCAAGAAAACCATTTAAGAATATTGTTCTCGGGCTGGGCACATTCGTTCATGCCTGTAATCCCAACACTTTGGGAGGCCAAGGCAGGTGGATCACCTGAGGTCAGAAGTTCAAGACCATCCTGGTCAACATGGTGAAACTCTGTCTCTACAAAATATACAAAAATTAGCCAGGGGTGGTGGCGGGCACCTGTAATCCCAGCTACTTGGGAGGCCAAGGCAGGAGAATCACTTGAACCTGGGAGGTGGAGGTTGCAGTGAGCCAAGAGCACACCATTGCACTCCAGCCTGGGCAACAAGAGCAAAACTTTGTCTCAGAAAAAAAAAAAAAAGAATATTTTTCTCCTGTTGCTGTGCCTTGTAAACTGTCTATAGTAGTAGACTTTGGCCCCAGTGAAGGAATGGAGAATTTGGCAGGAATTCTTGGCCTCCTTTACTCTTAGGTCTGTTAACTCTTGAGCAAGATTGGAATATGGTATTTAGGCATATTTCCTGCTTGTTTTGATGCACTGATTTTGGGGAAAACATTTGGAAGAAACTAACTGAAATAATTTCAATCTCTAAATGGTCAAATTTTAAAATTTAGACTTTGTTATTCTTGTTTATTGAATTTTGATCAGAAAATGTGGACTATAAAATTTTTCCCTAAGAGATTTATGTATATTTGGATGCTTACTATACTGTAATTTTTTGGTAACTATTCCATGGTTTCTGGAAATAATTATTCTCTATAGGTTATAGACCTCAATATATACTTATTAAGTCAATATTAATTATTTCTATTATCTTAGGGTTTTTGATTATTTGGTCTATGGATGATTAAGAGAAATACATTAAAGTTGCCATTTTCTTGTGTGTTTATGTTAACTTTTCCTAATATTCCAAGAGTTTACACTTTATATATTTCAGTTCACATAAAGATTGATGTGTTTTATATCTTTATTATCAGTTCTACTTCAGTATAAACTGGTCTTATTTGTTCTGTTTATGATTGTGTCTTGCCTGTTTGCTTCATTTCAGCAATCTGAGCTTTTTTTTTTCCTGCTCTTCTTTGCTCTTTCTTCAGTCTTTTACTTTTGCTTCTGTTTTAGATATGTTAATAATTTTGTGAGGTTTTTATTTTTTGACTCATATAAGTGATTTTCATTTTATAAAGACTATCTTTTTTTAATGCTTTGTTTTTAAAAAAATTTTTAATAGACTATTTTTTTAGAGCAGTTTTAGGTTTACAGAAAATTTGCACAGAAAATACAGTGAGTTCCCATATATATCCTTCCAATCCCTCATTTTACTCCTGTTACTAATATCTTACATTAGTGTGGTACCTTTGTTAAAGTTGATGAACCAATATTATTACTGTTAACAAAAGTCAGTAGTTGTACATTAGGGTTCACTCTTGTGCAGCTCTAATGGTTGTATCACACAGAATAGCTTCACTGCCCTAAAAATGTCCTGTGCTCCATCTATTTACCCCTACCCACCACTGCTGGCAACCACTGGCTTTTTTTCTGTCTCTATAGTATTGCGTTTTACAGAATGCCATCTAGTTGGAATCATACCATATGTAGCCTTTTCAGACTAGCTTTTTTCACTTAGCAGTATGCATTTAAGGTTCCTTTGTGTGGTAACACTTATTTCTCACTATTGTTAAGTAATATTCGACTGCATGGATTTACCACAGTTCATTTATTCATTCATCTATTGAAAGATATCTTGTTTGCTTCTAATTTTGGGAATTATGAAAGATGCTATAAGTATTCATGTGCAGATTTTTATGTGGATGTAAGTTTTCAGCTCATTTGGGCAAATATGTAGGAGTGTGATTGCCAAACTGTATGGTAAGCCTATGATGTAAGACGCTGCCAAACTGTCTTCCAAAGTGGTCATACCATTTGGCATTCCCACCAGTGAGGAATGAGAGTTGTTGCTCCAATCCTCACCAGCATTTGGTTTTTATCGGTATTTTCAATTTTAGCTGTTTTAATAGGTGTGTAGTGGTATGTTGTTGTTTAATTTGTAATTCCCTAATGACATCATGTTGAGCATCTTCATATGCTTATTTGTTACCTGTTTGTGTTCTTTGGTGAGCTGTTCAGATCTTTTGCCCATTTTTAATGGCCGCCTGTTAGACAGTCCAGTATATAACAAGACAAGGTATAGTCATGCATTGGAGATAACTCTGGATTAGCATCATTCTGATATGACCTCAGCTATCTAGACTGCTTAGGGAAAGTTGGTGGGTTTTGTAGCTATTTGAGGGTTTATCTCATTAAGCATCAAATTTTATTCATTTATTTTAAGACTAGGTCTCACTCTGTTGCTCAGGTTGGAGTGCGGTTGTGCAATCATAGTTCACTGCAGCCTTGAACTCCTGGGCTTAAGTGATCCTCCCACCTCTGCCTCCAAAGTAGCTAGAACTACAGGTGCATGTCACCACACTTGGCTAATATTTAACATTTTTTGTAGTGGCACAAATTTTTTGCAAGCACTTTGCTGCCTGGGGTGGTCTTGAATTCCTGGCTTAAAGCAATCATCCTGCCTCAGCCTCCCAAAGTACTAGAATCATAGGCATGAGCCACCATGCCTGGCCAAACTTCATTTTAGTTATTCTTCATAGGAGCTCTCTAAATTGTGTTAACATCTTTTTGTACCTTCTTAATCAGAATATAACTTAGTGGCTGAAAGTGTGAGATTCACAGCCACAGGCTGGGTTTTAATTCTGGTGTTAATGCTTACTAGCAGGGTGATTTTCAATGAATTACTTAAGCCCCATGTAGTATGATTTTCTCATGTATAAAATGAGGGTGGAAACTATCTAACAGGGTAGTAATGAAAATAAAATGAGAAAATATATAGCAATTGCTCAATAAATGTTCATTTCTGCTCCTGCTAACTACTGTAACTGCAGCCGGCTACTACTACAACCAATATTAGTAAGTAGTTCAGCAGTAGTAGTGTAATTTAGTCCTTTTTTGATGACTCAGGTAATTTTACTATGCTATGATATTCCGACGCCCTGTGGACTTAGGACAGTATTTAGCAGTGTTTGACCTGACATTATATATTTCCAGACAACTTTGTTATTTGAACTCTTGAGTATGTTCTTTATAGTCCCCTTTTTTACTGTCTGCATGCCCACTTGTGTCTTCTCCCATTTCTGCGTTGCTGCTTCTGCTTTATATTTCTTAGAGTCATCGTGAGAACTACTCACCTAAACAGTGTAGCTGAAGTGGCCCTTCCTATTCTGACTCCCAGCTGTGCTCCCATGTATCTTAAGGCATCATATTCTTTTACTGGCAGCTTTTTAACATCAGTACCATAAGTGCTTTTGCTATTTCTTTAGTCAGAAATACTTTTCTCATTCTTCTCCTCTTGACATTCTGCTTAATCTCAGAAGCTTAAGTCCTTCGTTCCTTCATTTAATAAATGTTTTTAGAATTTCAGACCCTAAGTATTCAGGATAAAATGGAGAACAAGAGAAATGTGATCACTGCACTAAAAAATGAACAGTTTGTTGGGGAAGAAGAAATTATCAAGGGTAAAAGCACTTTGTAACTGGCTCATTTCACTTATCATTTCTATTCATTCATGCATTCAACAAATATTTATTGAGTGTTTGCTATATACCAGGCATTTTGCTGGGTATACAGTGGTGAGTAGAGCCAGGCATGGTCTCACTTTCATGAATTCCACAGTCTATTGAAGGAAGTGGGCAAATAACTAAAATAATTAATTCAAATAGTTTAAATAATGTTTGCTTTAAAACTGAATTAAGTGCTCTGAAGGGAAGGAACACTGTTTATGAGAGCCTTGCCTGGAAGTCACAGATAAATTCCCCGAGAAAGTGATACAGGAGGCACTGGGTCAGGGGAGGGTCCCAGCAGATGGAGCAGTGTGGCAGCCACCTTATTGATGGAGGAAGCATGTTATGGTCAGGGAACAAAAGAAGGCCAGTGTGGCTGGAGCACAAAAAATGGGGAGAACAGAGTGGAATTGTTACAGGACAGGGGTCTTGATCCAGACCCCAAGAGGGTTTTTGGATCTCATGCAAGAAGGAGTTCAGGGTGAGCCTGCAGTTCAAAATAATGAAAGCAAGTTTGTTAAGAAAGTAAAGAAATAAAAGAATGGCTATTCCATAGCCAATCCCTCGGGGCTGCTGGTTGCCCGTTTTTATGGTTATTTCTTGCTGATATGCTAAACAAGGGGTGGATTATTCATGCCTTCCCTTTTTAGACCATCAATATAGGGTAACTTTCTGATCTTGCCATGGCATTTGGAAACTGTCGTGGCACTGGTGGAAGTGTAGCAGTGAGGATGACCAGAGGTCACTTGTTGCCATTTTGGTTTGCGTGGGTTTTGGCCGGCTCCTTTACTGCAACCTGTTTTGTCAGCAAGGTCGTTATGACCTTTATTTTGTGCTGACCTCCTATCTCATCCTGTGACACAGAATGCCTTAACTGTCTGGGAATGCAGCCTGATAGGTTTCAGCCTCATTTTACCCAGCTCCTATTTAAGATGTTGTTGCTCTGGTTCACACACCTCTGACGTTTCCCCCTGCCCTTTTATAAGAGAACCTTTAATCCTAAGGGTTGCAGAGGGACGAAGATCCATCTTCTGTAACTTCTTCAGGCTGAATAGCGATGATTATATTCCTGCCTAACTATGAGGGTTTCTTGCATTCAGAGTAGAGAGGAGCTCAGTCAGAAGGCATCAGTATAGTAAGGTACATTCATAACTCTTGAGTTTTGACAAAAAGTGATATCTGGAAGATTAGTAAGTGTTTAATTTAAGAAAACATTCAGTAAGCTTGTCCTGTATTCCTGTACAAAGAGTATAACAGCAATATATTCCACAAGAGTAAAGCAAAATAAGTAAAGTTATTCCAAGTAAACTAAATTGGAAGGCTTTACATGAACTGGGCAACTGTTGGAACTAAGCTGATATGGGATTGTTAGCTGATTGTAATGCGCCCAGAATTAGAATACTGATTCAGATTTTTACATTACCCATCACTCTTGTTTCTTCCGAGCAGCAGTCAGAGATCACTGGTTGGTTCACAGGAGCAGGGTTAGCCTAAATTGCAGAAACAAACTTAAAAACAACTAATGAGACTAGAATTTAATAGCAAGTATACCATAGTTCTTGAAACATAATATTTCATTCTCCAGTTTTTCATTTTTACTAAAGACAAATCATAGTAAGACTGATTTACTTTATTACACTTGGCCTGATTATTTGTATAAAGTGCAGCAAGAATAATTATTTTTCACATAGGCTCTTGTAAAATGGACTTTGATGAAACCCTGTTCCACGGAAAGAATCTTAGTTAAGACTTCTTAAAGCCAAGCTCAGCCATGGTTTTGTACCCTCAAATACCTATTAGTTGAGTAAATTCCTCTCTTCTTGGGGTCCCAAGACAACTTGGGGCTCCTGGACCTGTTAGAAAGTGACATTCTTTACTTATCACAGGTCAGAAACCTTGTACACACCATTCCAGTTAAAGCCTTGGTAAAATAACAGGTGTCTTCAATTGTGTTCTGTTATAAAAGAAAACAGATTCTTATTGCACTTTATGCAAATAACTGTATTGTCATAAATTAAGAATGCTTACAAATAGTTTCCAAATTTTGGAGAAATCAACAGAGAAACAAATATGCTCCAAATTTTGTTTATAAGAGTATACTTTACTTAATTGCTAAAAGCTGTAAATAGCTCAAATGAAAAGTTTCCTTGACTCTGAAAAACAAAAGATCAGCAGCATCTTTCTTTTTTTTTGAGATAGAGTCTCGCTCCCATCGAGCAGGCTGGAGTGCAGTGGCGTGATCTCGGCTCACTGCAACCTCCACCTCCCAAGTTCAAGCAATTCTCCTTCCTCAGCCTCCTGAATAGCTGGGATTACAGGCGTGCACCACCACACCTGGATAATTTTTGTATTTTTTAGTAAAGATGGGATTTCAGCATGTGTTTGCCGGGCTGGTCTCAAACTCCTGACCTCAGGTGATCCACCTGCCTCGGCCTCCCAGAGTGCTAGGATTACAGGCATGAGCCACTGCACCTGGCAGGATCAGCAGCATTTAAGCAAAGTTAAAAAGATTACTTTAGTTTTCTATTGGTCCAGTTAATTCAGTTAACTCCTGTTCTATTTGATATGCATGAACATTCCAGCTCTTCATAAGAGTTTTAAAAGTTGTTTCCTCTATTCTAATGTTACAATTTCCAAAGTTATTAGAAACCTGCATTTAAGAACACCTGCTAGAGTTCTATAGTTAATTATAAACCACCTTCTAAAGAGGATTAAAACAAGACAACAATGGTCTGTAGATGATAAAAAGTTTTAGGACAGCCACTATTAAAGCCACAATTGATAAAGAAATTTGGTTACTTCTGTGGCACACAAAATTTTACCTAACAATTATAATTATTAATTATATACACTAAGTTATATTAGAATTATAGGCGTTTCCCATAATTTGGAACATATACCAATAACACATTTATGCACATATAGTCCAAAGAAAGCAAAACACCATTTTACATTTGATAATGTATGATTTTTATACCAAATAAGCCAGATTTCACCTTTATATTAATGTACTATTAATATGAAACCCAATTTTTAATAAAATCTTTTAGACATATTTACTGAATTTTGATGTTTAACCATAAGTTAAGATTCTTATAAACATTTATAACCCTTTACATTTTTTGTGTGAAAGAGCAGATGAGTGCTCTAAGAAAAACCTGTTGTGCTTTTATTCTAAAATTTAATTCATGGAAAAACTGAATATTACCCCTTTAACTTTAGCCAATATGTTCACACACAGAATCTCTTACAATTACTTTTTATAAACCTTTCACAACTTGTTTAAACCTTTAGATTTTTTTTTTTTTTTTAAACTTAAAACTTAATCTTTTAATACTTTAGGCAGAAAAAAAATTCACATTCCCGTGATTTCTTATAATCTTTCACCAAAAACAAGTTTTTCTTTCTTTACACATTGCATGTAAAATTGTTTTAGTAGTTTCAATTGCATGTTATAATGTTAACTCTTAGCAACTTTTATTTTTGGTGAAAACCTTGGTAAGTTTGAGATTTTAATTCTGCACTAGGTGTGGAGCCTGCCTAGGACACACCAGGCAGAAGTGCATATAAGGTCTGACTCTCCAGCATAGCTAGGGGCGTGGCTAACTCCACACGTCCCCAGGCCTTACCTAGCTGTAAACCAGGCAAGTTGTACAGTAAGAGTCATAGTGGCATTTTATGAAGTATTTAGGAGACCTAACTACCTTCGAATTGTACAACATTTCTTGCATAAATTCCCTTTCACAAATTGTTTCACGACTTACCCAGACCATTTGAGACTCTTGGACTTTCTGACTTGCCCTAAACTTCCCTCCTTTTAAACAACCGGTCATTTCACTTTAGGACAAAAACTTACCATACAAGATCCTTTCTTATATCAAATATCTTTCTTCATAATCTTCTTTGTATAGCTAGGGGGCATGGCTAATTCCACATGTCCCCAGGCCTTATCTAGAATTTAATGGCTTTAAGGTAGGCAAATTAAAAAGTTTTTAAAAGTTAAAGCAGTTTATGACCTTAAAGCATTTAGCCAACTCAATATCTGACCTGCATAATTTAGACTATAAACATTTTTATCAGTCATTTTTAATGCTATTTTCATTTCCCAAAGATTATTTAAGTTACATGAACTAAAAGGCATTACAATTTTTATTTTGCTTTTAAAATATTTGATTTAAGTGCTATTTTTGTTTAAGCCAATTAGAGCTCTTTCATATAAACATTACATACAACACATATGTAGCTACATGGAAAGACAGAAGAAGATTATACAGTAGTTTTAAGATTTTTCATTTGCCAGTTAAGTTTCTTAATTGGATGTCTGGCTTTAGGGTGGAGGTCTTGGAAGAACAGGGCCAGGAAAAGGGTCTCTGGTGCCTCCTGTTTTTCCCAAGGAGTCCAGGCTGTTAGAGCTTGAATATCCGCTTTTAATTAAACTGATTTTAACTGTAGCACTCTCTAATAATGTCCTTTTAGAATTTCTTATGCCAAGCTGCTGATATTTCTGGCTTTTGAATTTTACCAAAGGTAACCTCCCAAGTATTTAGAGAAAGGAAAATTTAAGATAGTCTGTGGAGGAGAAGAGAATAGACAAGGTCACGCAGATATTAAACCAGAAACAACTTGCTTCCTAGGTGGGAAATTGAACCTGGACCGCCACTGTGAAAGTACAAAAACCTTAGCTACTGAACTATAGCACAGGGTAGTCTCCATTTACTTTCCCAGAAGGAGTCTAGAGTAGTTCATTTTGAGCTTGCAAAGGCTTTTAACTATTTAATATGATTTTTAGAGCTAACTATGACATGAACCCTAAAATTCCTGTTCCCTGGAGGGTGGATACCAGGAGAAAGTACTGCCACATGGTTAAAAGGTGAAGCTCCCAAGGGCGTAAAACAAGGTGGAGACATCATCCAGTTTTTTTGCTTTAGGGACTCGTATTCAAGTTGTTACTGACCAGCTTGCTGGGTTGTCTTGAAAAGTGGGCTTACAGGTGTTCTAAGCCCGTGTTTTACCCTGAAGTACCCCTCGACACAGAAAGACTAATTCATAGCACAAAATATACCAGCTTAAGACTAGCCTTAGAACTCTTTTTCGCATTAATCAAAGCTTTACAGAGGAGATAAACACTGATTTTTTTTTTTTTTAACCATTCATTCAACTGTTTGCACAGAGAGGGAGAAACCAGAAATCTGACTGGAAAGAAATTCTTACCCTTTTGTCAGCATGCCAGGCCTCTGGATTCCCTTTCCCTGAGCGGCACCAGTGATCCGGCTTGCAGCACCATCACTCTGGGGGCCAAGCTGCATCATAAAGGAAAATTATTTTTTTTCATTCTGTCCAGAGCAAAATACATGTGATAAAACATAGACATTAGCCACTCTGCTTAGCACCCAATATCAAACTGGCAAGGCTTAAATTTGCCCTCAGATGGGCCCCATCATCTTTAATCCAACCTCTGACTTAGAGTTTCAACACGTGGTGACTGGGCAGGATAGTTGCCCTGAGTGACAGAAAAGAAAGGAAAGGAAAAGTACAGAAGGAAAGTATTGCCTGTGGCAGGGTGGGAAGGTGAAGAGCTTAGGAAGGCCAGATAGAAGACCCACTCATTGCAGCCGACAATGAAAAGTTCAGGTGGCCGCTTGTTGGTTGCAAAGGGACCTTTTCCAGCAGTCCCATCAGCTCTCAAGTTTTGCCTTTTAGGGAGGAAAAAGCTCCTTATATCCCACGATCCTGTACATGCCTAACCCTGTCATCCACAGTCATCAGCAAAGAGTGCAAGGCAGGTTAATCCAAAGAGAACAACAGGTAACATCCCGTAGTGCCAAACCTGTTCTTATCCAAGGACTTTACCGAAAGGGGCCTTTAACCCTCCTAAGTTGGGCCTCTAACCCAAAGTCAGTCAGGCGTCCTTGCCTCTTATTAAGAGAGGACTCTAACCCACTCTGTCTTAGGAGAGACTCTAACTCCCCTAAGTTGGGCCTCTACCCCAGTCTCATTCTTTACCAATATCATTCTTTACCCATCACTTACCCAAAGTCGTCCAATCGGTGCTCCAATCTATTTCCTTTGCATCGGAGGGTCTCCTCAGTATTGTCCCTTTTGTGGTTCGTGAGAAAGATGTTACCAGACCCCACCACTTACCCAAAGTTAGCCTTTGTTGGGTCAGCGGTTTCTGCAGTATAGTCGCTTTTGTCGTTGCCAGAAAGATGTTACAGGACAAGGGTCCCAATCCAGACCCCAAGAGAGGGTTCTTGGATCTCACGCAAGAAAGAATTCAGGGCGAGTCCACAGTGCAAAATGAAAACAAGTTTATTAAGAAAGAAAAGGAATAAAAGAATGGCTACTCCATAGACAGAGCAGTCCCGAGGGCTGCTGGTTGCCTATTTTTATGATTATTTCTTGATGATATGCTAAACAACAGTGGATTATTCATGCCTTCCCTTTTTAGACCATATAGGGTAACTTTCTGATGTTGTCATGGCATTTGTAAATTGTCATGGCGCTGGTGGGAATGTAGCAGTGAGGACAACCAGAGGTCACTCTTGTTGCCATTTTGGTTTTGGTGGGTTTTAGCTGACTCCATTACTGCAGGCTTTTATCAGCAATGCCTTTATGACCTGTATTTTGTGCTGACCTCCTGTCTCATCTGAATGCCTTAACCGTCTGGGAATGCAGCTCAGTAGGTTTCAGCCTCATTTTACCCAGCTCAATTTAAGATGGAGTTGCTCTGACTCACACGCCTCTGACAGAATGAGACCGAGAGGTAGGCAGGGGTCACAGTGGGGACTGAGAGAAGTGGACAGATTCTGGGAGTATTTGAGAAATGGAATTCACAAGGACTTGGGCTGAACTTGATATGGAGAGTGTGGCAGAGGAGAGGTTTCATACTCGCACACCTTGATACACTGTGGTGCCCTTCACTGAAATAGCTAGCATTGGAACAGCAGGTTTCATTGGGATTTGCTGTGTGACTAGGAGGGATAGGGGCAGCAGGAGTTTGGTTTTCTGCTTGTTAGTTTGAGATGGCTTTGCTAGATCCAAACGAAGTGTTCAAGTAGACACTTTTATTTTCTCGTCTGGAGTTTAGAGGGGAGAGATATGAGCTGGAAATGTGAATTTAGGAGTCATGTACATAGATATTAATTAAAACTTGTAGCATGGATGAATAAAAAGAGAGACAGGCCTAAGACTGGATGGACATTGAAGAACTGTGTGGATGGCAGGGTTGAAATGGGATATCCTACAGAAACAGGTTTCTCAGTGTGAGTGGAGTTCAGTTTTGGGTATAATGAAGGCAGAGATTACTTGAGAGACATCCAAGTGAATGAAGAAGTCTTTTTTCTTTTTCTTTTTCAAGACAGTGTCTCACTCTGTTGCCCACGCTGCTGCAGGGGTGCAGTCACAGCTCACGGCAGCCTCATCTTCCCAGGCTCAAGCTATCTTTGCACCTCACCTCCTGAGTAGCTGGGACTACAAGCATGTGCCACTACACACAGCTAATTTTTGTATTTTTTACAGAGATGGAGTTTCACCATGTTGCCCAGGCTAGTCTCAAACTCCTGGGCTCAGGCAATCTGCCTGCCTTGACCTCCCAAAGTGCTAGAATTATAGGTGTGAGTCACCACACCCGGCAAGAAGTCTTATAAGTAGTAGTAGCATAGTTTTGTGTCTGGACTGTGTCTATTTTATGGGCTTGTATTCCCCAGTCCATACACAATGCTTAACACATAGCAAATACTCAATAATTTGTGGAATGGGTGAGAGGACATAGGAACATTTAAAGATCTGGACTGAAATTCTCTACCCTTGCCCTGCCGAGGAGGCCCTTCTTCAGGTGTCTGCTAAAACAAGCTTCTGACTGTATATAGAATTTTATTCAGTAAAAATCACCAAGTTAGATTTCTCAACCTGCTGATTTATTTTATTTAAGTGACAGATGTGGAATTATTGCATACATTTTGTTCGGTGACCTACACAGTAAGAAAACCCATTACAACAATTCCTAATTGCTAGTCACCACACTACTAGGTAATGGGTTGGTAGATACACACTGGAGGGCCTACTGTGTGTCACACCACATGCTAAAGCACTTCAAGTGTATGATTTTATTCCTTACAACATCTCTGTAAGTTATAGATAATAACCTTTTTTTGCAGGAGAGAAACCAAGGATCCAGAAGTTATCTAACTTCCTGAGGTTTTTTTGGACCTCCCTTTCCTGAGGGTTTTGGGAAAAAGGAAATCTTGATCATCTTAAAAGCCTTTTCTCTGATTTCAGAGAGATCAGCTTCTGAGCTGCAATCCTCATGACCCTTTTTCCCTTGCTAATACCCAATACACTATTAACATTGATTGTCTCATCAAAATAAACACCAAAGCCCAAGTAATGAGAGTTCTGGACATTTAAAAATCATGTGCTCTTTTATTTTTCGTGTAAAAAAACACAATGAGCATTCATCTATCTGGTCATCATACTTAAGTGTGTTTTACATTTTCCGAGGATGAGTGAATTTTTATGAGTATGTAAATTGAACATGCCAGATCACATTTGGGAGAAATCTGGGATGATTCCTGGAATGCTCCTGAATTTTCACATATGAATTAAATGCCATCTATATATGGGCTGTAGGCTTCTGTTACTTTGTGAAAGCTATACTGGCCTTTGAACATAAAATGAATATTGGTTAAACAATTCAATGAAATACATTTTTTAATGGAAAATTTTAACCTCATTTGATGAAACATGAATAAGTGAAAGTTGTACTCATTAAAGATTTAGAGATATGATTTATATATCATATGTATTCTGCCCTGTACGCCCCCCACCCCCACCTCTTTTTTGGCAGCAGGCTCTATTTTGCATCCGTTCATTGTTCAAACTTCCAGTTCTCTTGGAGACTTCATGGTCCCGTGAAAGGGACTGTTCTTTTTATGCCAACCCAACTCTAAAATTAAGTCTCTTCCTGTGGATCCAATTATCCTGTACTCGTTCATTGTTCTTTTGATCATTCCTCTTTCTCTGGTGGTGACTCAGAAACAGGACTTTTAGGTCTCTCTGCCTCATGCTATCTACCATGCTACTGTGAGATAGTTAATTCAGCTTCTGCATAATCAGAAGCTTAAGAGCAGTAGAAGAAATCTTAGCAAAATGAGAATCTTTCTTCATGCAGGCACTGTACAATAAATTCAATCATTCAATCCTTACAAGACCCTTATGCAGTAGATATGGTTACTTCCTTCATAATTCCAAAACTCGGTAGAGAAAATGACCACTTAGGAACAAGGGGACGTGAGTGAGGCTGACAATGCTCAGGGTCTCCAGGACAAGTGATTCTCTGTGTGGCAGGCTAAGAGATTTCCCTGCATTCTTCATACTGCTTCAGATTTCTAAATTGTGCACAATAAAAATGTGCTACCCCTATCAAAAGTAAATCTTTTATAAAGAAAGGAAAATAAAAGTTATCTGTACTCAGGATATTTGGAAAGTATAGAAAATTAGAAGGAAAAGAGTGCTAGTGACTTAAATATATGTATAACCTTAACCCATTTGGTATACTTATTTCTAGTCTTTTCATGTGTGACAATTGAGAATTTTTACATAGTATCATCATTTCTCACTTTTTTTCTCCATAAAAAGTGAGATGCCAGTATTCGTATCTTGATGGACTATAAAAATTCCCCTTTCATCCTCACCTCTTCCTGAGCTGCCTTCTCCTCTAGTCTTGAATTACAATCTTTGACACATGTGCGTTGCCTAGAAAGCCCTATTTGGTTAACAGATATCACTGTGAAAAGCAAGAACACAAAAAGAAAAGCTTATTACTTCCCCTCTTCTCGTTAACACATACCTCATTAATAATACCCTTTGCTGGTTGGGCGTGGTGGCCCATGCCTATAATCCCAGCACTTTGGGAGGCCAAGGCGGGTGGATCACGAGGTCAGGAGTTCGAGACCAGCCTGGCCAACATGGCGAAACACTGTCTCTACTAACAATACAAAAATTAGCCTGGTGTGGTGGCAGGCGCCTATAATCCCAGTCACTTGGGAGGCTGAGGCAGGAGAATCGCTTGAACCCGGGAGGCAGAGGTTTCAATGAGCAGAGATCGTGCCATTTTCATTGCACTCTAGCCTGGGTGACAAGAGCAAGACTCCGTCTCAAAAATAATAATGATACCCTTTGCTTTTTTCATACAGTGATTCAGTCTACAAGTTCATATCTTCATTCATTCAACAAATGTTTGTTAAGTACCTTCTAAATGCTAGTCACTTTACTCTTTAGTAAGTATGGAGAGATAATAGAAGAATCCTTGCTCTTTAGAACACAGATGCAGAAATAGGAAAAAGCAATATGACTAGTGATACACAGAAATATTGACCAAATTTTGTGAGACCACAAAGGAGAATTGCTTGAATTTCGGAGATCCAAGCGAGTCTCCTAAAGAAGTCAAGGAAAGCTGTTTTTCAGATAAGAAAATGGAGCTCAAAGAGATTTCGTCTAAGAATTTGAGTTAGCATTAAAACCAGATGTGTCTGCAAAATCCCTGTTCTTTCCACCAAACTATGTCATGGGAAGTGCCCCTGTTTTCATTGTGTTGTAAACTCTTGAGATGTCTGTATCAGGGGATTTCCTGAGGCAGGGACCAGAGCTGCCACCTTTCTTTTTCTCTCCCCATTTCAAAGTCCACCAGTTTTTTATTTGATTAAAGAATAATGGACAAGAAGTAGGGAGACCAGAGTTTTCGAGACCAGCTTTGCCTCTGTTTAATTGGGTGATCATAAGCATGTTATCCCTCTTTTCTCTGCCTCCATTTCCCATCTGTAAAAGTAAGGAGGTTCAACTAAATCTTTTTTTTTTTAATAAGTAATATGTCATGGTTTCCCCCTTCTCATCAAAATGTGTCACATTTCCATAGATGACTGGGTTCCCAAGTGCTTCGGGAAGTCTTGACACACCATGACTTTGGCAGAGAAATGGGTGGGGGTCAAGAGGGACAGCTCTTGGCTGCCTGGATTTGAATCTCAGCCCCGTCACTTACATGCTGTTTAATCTTGAGCAAGCCACCTAATCCTGTTGAGGCTCAGCTATCTAATTTGTAAAATAGAAATAATAAATGATTCATTTACAAAGTTGATGTGAAGTTTCAGTGATCTTATATATCTAAGCCACTTTGCAGAGTGTCTGGCTCATAGTACTCAGTATATGTAGCTAATGATACTGCTAGTATTGTACTAGTACTAATTTGGAGTCCTGAAGCAGTTTTAGCAGTCAAAATATAACAGTAGATTCTTTTACTAATGATTCCTTTATAAAAGCACAAAGGAACCAATATGTCCATGTGTAAAATACAGAATTTTAGTCATTAGCTCCTCAGATTTTCAATTAAGGGGTCAGAGGAGTTGGAGCACTATTTGCTGCTAGACTTTACTGATGACCCAGAAGAGGTTTCCATTAGTCTTTTATAATATGGCAGGAATCAGTCTTCTTTTCCTTCCTCTCTTCCTGGTGCTCAGGACAGGCCACAGCACAGGGGGGCACTTTACAGATGTGTTTTGAATGAGTGATTTCACACTTCATATTTAAGAACTGGGGAGAATAATAGCACTTGGCAGCAAACCTTTTGGATCTCAAATCTTAGCCTGTGATATTTGTTGAATTTGTTTTGAAAGGATTTGGGGTGTCCCTTAACAATCAAAGCAGAATTCTTCTGATATCATTGCTGGACTTTCTGCTTTGATCAATAGGCTTATTATTTGCCCCTGAACCTCCGTGGTGCTGGAGAATCAAACATTCCTCAGGTTGATTTACATGGCAATAAATAATCCGTGCTGCCTGTTGCTTGTTCCATCCACGTCTGCCCTGTTCATAAAATCCTGGGAGCTGAGTGACCCCAAGGCTGGAGCATAGTGGACATGTTGACTCCCGTTACAGATGTGTGTACATAGAACATGCTGCTCAGTTGCATTGTTGCTCTAATATGCATCCACAATTTATGTTTAAGAATTGGTGCAACTATAAGTTAGTTTCCATATGACTTTCTTATTATAGTTACCTTCCCATTTATTTTTTATTTACGTTACATGCCAGACACTACATATATTATCTCATCTAATCTTTACAACCTCTAAGGGGTGATTATACCCTTTTTACCCAAGTGGAAACTGAAACTCGAGGTGAAGCTTATTCTCTGAAATCACATAGCCGTGAGCCATGGAGCTGAAATTTGAACTCGTTCTGACCACAGAGCTCTCTTAGCCAGTATACCATGACATTTTCCTCATCCAAAGTGCTTTCTTTTGCCTCTATAATTGTTTTGTGTTTAAGTTAGTACCCTGTTGCAGAGATCCAAAAGTTTCCCATGCCATTCATAGGTGAATTTTAAATATCTTAACAGCATTGCACATACCTGTAATGTAAAGTGACAAACATAGCTAGATTACTTTCTTCTTATCAATCCGTTTAGCAAATTTACAGGTTCCATTAATTTTAATCTGTCCTTATTACCTGTTTTTTATCATAAATATCTCTTAGTCATGACAGACTCACTGAGTATAGATCACCTAAAGTAGGCTCCCTCTCTTTCAATAAGCAGAGTTGCAGCTAAAGATTTGTGAATTAATTGGGAAAATTGCAAATCAGGTAGTCAGTGAAATAATTCATTGTCACATCCAATCAATAAACTTGGTAAATCAACTCATTTAATTCAAAAAATGATCTATATAGATCAAACAACCAATTAAACAATTAGCATACACTTTGCAATTAATTAATTTAAGCATCAATCATGTAATTAAAACTCCAAATTTAAGCTTCAGAATTTAGAATTCTACTGCCTTGTGAACTATTGGGTTCCTGCTTCTGAAGCTCGCATACTTCTGAAGCTCGCAGGCTTGCTGTTTCACAGCAAGTTGAATTGATTGCAGTTTTACACTGTCTGTATGTTGGTACAGTTTCCCACCCTCTTTGAACAGATCAACTTTTTACTTCCCCCAAAGAGGGTATGTGTTGATTCTAAACTGGGCAAGGCTGCAATCTGGGAGTACTGTCTGGACATTCTGGGGAGTGGGGAGTGGGAAGTGTGCAGAAGTAGTCAAGAGGGCCAGGTATCTGTGTCAGGATTAATCCGGTCATTTGCTTTTACTCTGCTAAGGATCTGTGGTGTTTGAAGGCAGATTCTACCAACTGAGTTAGATACTCTTTAGAGAAGGGAGAACTGTGTGGATTGTCTTGGTTACCTTGAGTATTTCTCCTGATCTAGAGCACAGATATTTTCTTTTTTAATTTTAATTTTACTTTTTTGAGACAGGGTCTTACTCTGTTGCCCAGGTTGGAGTGAAGTAGCACCATCATAGCTCACTGCAGCCTTGACCTCACAGGCTCAAGTGATCCTCTCACCTCAGCCTCCTGAGTAGCTCACCACCATGTCTGGCTAATTTTTGTATTTTTAACAGAGACAGTGTTTTGCCATGTTGCCCAGCTAGTCTTGAACTCCTGGGATCAAGCGATCTGCCTGCCTCAGCCTCCCAAAGTGCTGGGATTACAGGCATGAGCCACCATGCCTGGCCAGATATTTTCTTAATCCTAACCATAAATCAGAGGCCTCTGACCACCACCTTCCCTGTGGCCAAATAATCTTTCCCCCTTTACAGTTTTGTTTATATCTGTTTTTATATATATATATATATATATATATATATATAGTTTTTATTTATTTTTTTTTTTTTTTTACATTTGTATTGTCGCTAGTGTAGTGCTTGTTAGTTTTCCTCCCTACTATGCTGTAAGCTGCTGTTAGGGCTGATACTAAATCTCACCTTTGATCTAAGAGGTTAGGTTCTTTGTCATAGCTACAATAGGGCTCAGTGAATGTTGCAAGAACAGAGTAGTATGAAGACCTTCATTTCACACTGTTTTTCTCCCCTTTGCATTGCCATATGTGTTCTCTCTATCAAATGAAGTAGGATTTGGGGTTTTTTACTGTATCACCAGGCTTGGGGTAAAGAAAAGCAGTCTCCTCAATTTGCTTGCTGTGCACCATACTCTCTGGTCTTCTTGTCCCTTCGCTACCTTGGTATTCACTCACCTTTTTGGTTTTCCTTTCAGTGACAATGTCAGTGCCTACTGTCTGCATATTGCTGAGGATGATGGGGAGGTAGACACCGATTTCCCCCCGTTGGATTCCAATGAGCCCATTCATAAGTTTGGCTTCAGTACTTTGGCCCTGGTTGAAAAGTACTCATCTCCTGGTCTGACATCCAAAGAGTCACTCTTTGTTCGAATGTGAGTACTGACTCTGTTATTTCTCTCAGTATGTCATCCCAACCTTCTAGCATTTTGAATCTGATTTTGGTTTCGTTCACCAAATAAATGATATTTGGCATCTGGAAAGTCCAGTGGTAATAATGATAACTCCCAGAGAGATGTTGAGGATGACATTCACGTTGTATTTCATGCCTGTGCACCTAGGCTACACAGACGGCTTTGCAGTGGCCTGTTGTGTGAAGCAAATCTCTGAACGGCAGGTCCAGAGCCAGGCCTCTGGAAACGCTGGTGCACTGGGAGCCTAAGGAGCAAAACTTCTGGGTTTGCACCTTCTCTGCGAGGAATACACACTAAATGAAAACATGCACTGTGGCCACTTCTCTCTTGTGACTTAAAATACTTTTCTCTCAGACCAAATTTGACCTTCCCTATCAGTTGCCTACCTTGAGACTAAGCACACGTCTTAAACTCTTTTTGTGCCTTTCTCAGAAAAGTGTGTGTAAATGCATAAGATAAAATCCACTGGAATATAAAAGTATTCTGTTATTTAAAGTTATCAGATTACTGAACAAATTCATGATATAGTAATATGTGTGGCTTTACTAGTAGATTAAACAATAAGATCCAGCTGCATACCTAACAGTAACTCTTGAAGCCCATTGTTTCAAAACAGTGATGAGCATAAATGGCATTTGAGAAATCTGCAACAGCTCTAACGTGCTGTGGTGTTAGCTATGACTTCTGTTCATGACAGAGTCACTGGCACTGTGATTCTACTGTGATTGGTTGCCTACACTTGTAAATCAAGGAAATGTAAAATATCAGAAGTTAGTGAAAATTAAAATGTAGTTTTTATCCATTCAAGTTTATAGAGCTCCTGAATTTTATCCACATGTCCCAGTTGTTAAGGGAAAATCTGCTGCATTTGGATTTTACTCTCAAATATAAGCTTTTTTTAACCTAGGCCTCAGCAGGCCTTCTCCTGGCCATCTCCTGGGAACAATAGCGATCCCTTTGGCACCCCCTGCTGTTAGTAACCAGCAAATTCACTGTTCAAAAGAGGGATTGCTTTAGAAGGCATTTCTCCATCTCTCTAAACATACTGTCTGTGTTTGAGATTGTTATAGAAAATAGGGTTATGTTACATACGATATATGAGTATTTTGGGTCTTTCTACCCTTGAGCAAAGAAAGAATACCTGAGTGCCCGGGGGTAAGCTAGGGAGTAGGCCCTCAGGCTTTGATGGTGGCCATTTCATCCCTACTACAAGGTCAAGTTTGGTGTGTATAACAGCAAATTTTTTCCTGCTTTTTCATTTTAGAGGTACTAAAATAACTTTAAAGAGTATTTAAAGTAATTGAAAAGTTGGCCAATGATGCCTCCAACTTAACTATTTTTAATCTTGTATAATAATATAATCATGTGTATGTGTTACTCAGTTTCACTTGTAGCACACATATATTTTGTGTTATTTTTACTTAACATTAAATTAGGTTGGGCTCACACCTGTAATCCCAGCACTTTGGGAGACCAAGGCAGGCCAGGATTTGGGAGGCCAAGGCGGGTCAGGAGTTCGAAACCAGCTTGGCCAACATGTCAAAACCTTGTCTCTACTAAAAATATAAAAATGAGCCGGACACAGTGGTGGGTGCCTGTAATCCCAGCTACTCAGTAGGCTGAGGCAGGAGAATCACTGGAACCCGGGAGGCGGAGGTTGCAGTGAGCTGAGATCGTGCCATTGCACTCTAGCCTGGACGACAAAGCGAGACTCTGTCTAAAAATAAATAAATAAATGATAAATTATAAATGTTTCAGTATTTGTTCTTAATTCCTACAGTCTGTATTTATGTGCCAGAGATCTAGGCAGAGACAGCACTACCCTCATGGAGCTTACTATCTAGTAGTGAGACAGTTGTCAAATAATTAAAATGTGATAAGCAGTGTAAAAGAAAAGTGTATGGGATGCAGTGGAAGCCGATCGCAGAATATTTAGATTGCTTCGTTGTGTGGTTTTAATAAGTAATTTGATGATGACAGTCATTATCTATATACCTTTCATTCTGTTGAACAACTTCCTTAGGATCACACCTTGTAAGTAGGATTATTAGTCACAGAGTAGAAATGTCTTTAGACTCACTTTTTATTGACAAATAGCCCTCTGAAAGATGTCCTAATTTACAATGCTACCAACAGAATTCCTAAAATCATTTTTACAGTTTTACCATTACAAGGTATTAGAAGTGTTTTTTTCTACTTTAAAAGATATACACAGTGGCATTTCAGTAGTTTTTACTTACATTTTTATTGATTATTAATATGTCTAGAACTTTTTCTATGTAAATATTAACACATGATCATAGCAGTCTTTTGAATCAAAAGTCCTTTTTTAAAGCAAGAGGCTATTATCACTGAGTTTTCAATAGAGTGGAGTGGGGCTAGGATTCATATGCCTTTCCAGGAGGAGCATCTAAGACTACACAGTGTTGCACTATGAACCCTGCCTTCTGGAGAATAGGAGGAGGGGGAAGGCAAAGAGTAACAACTGCTTTAAACTTAATACTCTGTTTTTTGATCCTGAATTACTCCCACCCCTGTGTTCCCACTCCCAGACACACACATAGCCCAATCCTTTTTCTATTTTAAAATTCAAGAGAGTTTATTTGATGTGTCTGGAGTGCTTCTGAAAACACGAGGTAAAGTGAAATCTTTATATGTGAGCATTAAGAACAAAAATGTCAATAAATTTTCTTTTTCTCAGTCGTCTGATGAAATAGTGCAGATTACTGACCGTTTGCCCTGTGTGTATTTTCTTGGTTCAGCAACCTCTTACTTGCCTTTCTGGTCTATATTCTAAGTTAGTAAAGCTTCTCTTACAAATGCAGAACAGAGCAGACCTTCAGGAGTCTCTAGGGATGTGTCTAAAGTTTCAGAGAAGGAAATCCCAGCAAAATAAATAAAGCCATAACTACTCCTCATCACTTCCCACCTTCACTCCTTCCACTTGTCTCCCAGTAGAGGAGGGACAAGAAGTGGCTGGGAAGACACAGAGCTGAAACAGAAAGAGGGAAGTAGGTTTGACAATAGGGAGTGAACTAATACTTACTAAGGGCCAACTATGCATATGCTATCTCACTTAATCCCAAAAAGACCAGTTTTTATGAACAGTTTAGGGACGTGGAAACTGAGGGTAAGCAGTATTGTTCTTAGGCCTAGATTTGACCCATCCCTGACTTTAAAGTCCATGCCCTTTCCAGCCCCCTGCCGAGAGGTTGAGGCTGGGAAATCCGGTGTTGGTTTAACCTGTGAATCTCACTGTCTTAAGACTGACATTCAGCCACTGCTGTAGTGCAGAGGCGATGGCATGGTGGACTCTGGAGCCAGGCCACTTGGATGCCGATCCTAGCCTTGCCCTTACTAGTGGGTGTGGTCCTGGATGAATATTTAACTGTTCTGTGGCTCAGTGAAATGGAGATAATAAAACCTATCTCACAGATCAGTTATGAGGATTAAATGAGTTAATAGATCTGAAGCACTTAGAACAGTGTTTAGCATATGTACGCATCATCTTAGTGTTAGTTGCTGTTATTGTCACTATTAATAAACAACCCTTGGAGAGCAAGAACTGAATTATCTGTGCCCACAATACTCAGCATCACTCCATTACTATGATAGATCTGCCATACGTATTTCTTGAATGGGTTACTGAGTAGATCTTTTTGCCACTTGTACATTTTTCTTCTTCTCCTACTTTGTTTTATAGCAGAGGAGGGGTAGTGTTTAGGTGGACGTTGCTCAGCTGGACTGAAGAAGTTGAACTGGAATAACTTTCAGTGAACATGGGCAGTGGGTAAACGTTAAGGATCTACAGACTTTCAAATGAGTCCTCTTATGAGCATACATCCTCTAAGTTAATAGCAAGACCATTAACTTCTTGAAGACGAGGAAGGCACAGTCTTATTGTCTCTGTATCCTTAGCACCCAGCACAGGGCTTCGTGGAGAAGGAATGACTGAATCTTCAGGTGTCTGTGAGCTGCCAGGAGGACACTTGACCCAGCACTATGTCCCACCTTGTTTTCTAAGACCTCTTCTCCTCTTTTACACCTGTTCCTGCCTTTCAAATGCCAGGAAGGCCCAGGTCGCCTTCTGACCTTCAGAGGCCCTCACACCAGCTATTCCCGGGGCTCCAGTACCATCTTTGCCTCTAAGTGTGGCAGCACAGACTTTGAATTTAGGCAAACCTGGGTTCACGGTTCAGCTTCACTAGCATCTGGATACATGCATGACCTTAGACAATTTTACTTACCTTTGTTAAGTCTCAGTTTCTTCATCTGTAAAATGTGGATAATAGTAACTATCTCATGGAATTGTCATGAGGGAGTTTCTTAAATGTTAAGTTACATACAGAACTCTTTTAAAGGGAAATAAATTCTCCTAAAGTCTCAATGTTTATCCAAATGAGTTTTTTAATAATGCTACTTGGATACATGCAAATATAAAGTTCTATAATGTTTAGCTATAAATTCAATGTTTTTACACAACCTAAGCAAAATTACAAACTACAGATAAAACCATAGCATTAATAAAATACAAATTAACAACTTTAATGTAACATATGATGTTTTGCTGAAATTAAACATTGCTGATGTTGGGTTTAATTGGGTGTTAAATGTTTTACTCGTCAACTTGAGTCTTTTGATTTTCACATGAGACACCATGATTAACATCCTTTTAAACGGTGTATTTTTAACTACTAGTCCATTATTTTAGTGGGCCAATTGATTTATAATGTGTCCCCCCACACAAACACATAAATTTTAAATACTCTTTACTAGAAAATGCTTTTTTTTTTTTTTTTTTTGACAGCGTTTTGCTGTGTGGCCTAGTCTGGAGTACAGTGATGTGATCATGGCTCACTGCAGCCCCAAACTCCTGGACTCTTAAGGACCCTCCTGCCTCAGCCTCCCAAGTAGCTGGAACTACAGGCATGTGCCACCATGCCCAACTATGTTTAGTAGAGACAAGGTCTCACTGTGTTGTCCAGGCTGGTCCTGAACTCTTGAGCTCACGCAGTCCTCCTACCTCAGCCTCCCAAAGTGTTAGGATTATAGGCATGAGCCACCACTTCTAACCTAGAAAACTCTACTTTGCGTTTGGCCCACCATGCTTTCTCTTAGTATGATCAATTCATGGTGGTTTGCCCAGGACTCTCCCTGTTTCAAAACTGAAAGTCCTGTATCTATGAGCACTCCCTGATGCTCACCTCCAACCCCTTCCTCCGTCCTAGGTAAGCCACATTGGTCACTCTACTGTATCTGTTGCTTGGTCTGTACATAAGTGGGCTCTGCCTGACTGATACTTGTGCATAGTGTGACTTGGCAGCAAACAGCACAGATTTTTCAGAGACCAGCAAGACTGTTCATAGAGATCCTTGTGCCCACTGAATTATCTCACCATTTTTCTGTATTCAGCAAACAAGTTCTGTATGCAGCTTGCAGTAATGCCATTTGACTTTCAGTAAGTTCGTTAGTGATGTTAAATAACTAGCTGCTGGAACACATAACCCCCCAAATCGCACCACCTTATCCTAGGGTTGGCAAACTTTTTTTTTTTTTTTTTTTTTTTTTTTTGAGACAGGGTATTGCTCTGTCACCCACACTGGAGTGCAGTGACATCATCTTGGCTCACTGCAACCTCTACCTCCCAGGCTCAAGCAATCCTCCCACCTCGGCCTCCCAAGTAGCTGGGACTACAGGCATACGCCACCATGCCCAAATAATTTTTGTATTTTTTGTAGAGACAGTGTTTCACTATATTGCCCAGGTTGGTCTCAAACTCCTGGACTCAAGTGATCTGCTTGCCTCAGCTTCCCAAAGTGCTGGGATTACAGGCTTCAGCCACCGCTTCTAGCCCAGCAAACTTTTTCTGCAAAGGGCCAGATAGTAAATATTTTAGGCCATTGGCCATAGAGTTTCTGTAACTCAGCACTGCCATTGTAGTATGTGAGCAGCCTTAGACTACATAGACAAATGGGCATGGGATAGGTTTGTTGGTCAACTTCTGGATTTTCCCAATAAGTTTCTTTCTTTCTGTCTTGCCCTTTCCTCCCCTCCCTTTTTTTTGGATAGAGTTTCACTCTTGTCGCCCAGGGTGGCATGCAGTGGTGTGATCTTGGCTCACTGCAACCTCCACTTCCTGGGCTCAAGCAATTCTTCTGCCTCAGCCTTCTGAGTAGCTGGGATTACAGGCATCTGCCACTATGCCTAGCTAATTTTTGTGTTTTTAGTGGAGACGGAGTTTCACCATGTTGGCCAGGCTGGTCTCGAAGTCCTGACCTCAGGGGATCCGCCTGCCTCTGCCTCCCAAAGTGCTGGGATTATAGGCGTGAGCCACCATACCCAGCCTAATAATTTTATTTCCTGTTCACATTTGTCTGATGTGGGCCAGGTGACTCTCTTGGGTATTTCTCCTCTAGGCAGTGGCTCAGGGCTCCCCAGGTGGGTGAAAAATGGGGAACGTGGAAGATGAGGAGTGAGGAGGGGCCTACAGCTATATCTGTCTCTCATACACCCCCCCATACACAAACAGTGACATATATAAAATATGTGGTGACACATATAGTTTTGCTTTTAGTTCAATGAAAAGCATATATAGCTATATATATCTATACATCATATCATATCATACATATATTGATATGTATAGATAATACATCTGTATATGCTTTTCATTAGACTAAAATCAAAGTTGTTTTTAATTAAAAAAAGTTTTTAGAGACAGTGTCTCACTATGCTGCCCAGGCTGGACTGGAACTTTTGGGTTCAGACTGTCCTCCTGAGTAGCTGGAACTGGAGGCTCACATCACCGTGAGAAAACACGTTTTTAAATTCTGAAACTTAGTCTGTAAATTCATCTGTTGATTCTTGGGGGCTCTTGAACCTCAGGAAATGCTGCTGTGATTATTAATATTAGTTGAGACTCTGGCATGTAGGAATTGTTACATAGTTGCTATTATTTCTGTCAGGAATTCTCGGTGGGAATACTTTACACTAAGGTGAGAATGGGGTTATTTTTTATTATATAATTAATATGTGTCCATTATAGTAAAATTGGGAAATAGATCTATTTCTGCTTTTAAATTTGTCTTCATTCCATCATACAAAAATTGTGAATTGTTATTTTATAATTATTTACATTTTTTAAAGAGGAACTAATTAACTTAAATGAACTTCTCATTGGAAAAATGTTCTGTGGTGGGAACGTGTAATTGGATGTCTTCTGATGTTCTTACTAATCAGGACTAGATCTATCTAGCCTTCCCTCTAGAACCCCTGGGCCCCAGGAAACCCCTGGATATAGAGTTGTTGTTTGGAGAAGGAGAATGGATTATTCTAACAACTTGCAAATTAGGAGCCTGCTAATGGAAACTGCCTCTTTTAACAAACTACAAGTGGATTCCTAAACTATCCATTGTTCCTGATTGATTTTGGACAGAGCAAATATGTCTATAAATGGGAATCCCTAACTTGCTGACTACTTTGAGCCTAAGCAGTAAAGATGTTTGGATATCAGGAGTGTCAGGGAGGAGAAGTAGGGAGTGGGAGGAATGGGAAGGTTTTTGGCTGGCCCCCAAAACCAGATAAAGATCTGGAACTCAGATAGTGTCCTGCATCTCGAGCAGTGTTTCTTGCCAGCAGTGACCAAGCCAAAGCCTACTGTTCCTTTAGACAAAGTAGGACAAGGGAGAATGAGATCCTGAGTGGGGTAAGTGCCTCTCAAGGGTAGGGACCTGCCTTGTTTGTCTCCTTCTCCCATTCCCAACACAGGCCTAATTTAGTCAGAATTTGTGAGACTGAGTTGAGTTCAAAAGTGGCAATGACAAACACAACTGTGGTAATATTACCTTAAATGTGTTGACATTAATGTTTCATACCAGGATTCTTCTCTGGAGTGGGGGAAAAAGGGCTTTAAAGGAAAAAAAAAAAAAAAAAAAAAGAACAGTCAAGGCCAATAAAATTGTCAAAATCTCCTTAGAAGTCAGAGCAGTTAAACTGTCTCACATATACATATATATGTGTATATATACACACATATATGTGTGTGTGTGTTTTCCTTTAAATATTTGATATATTAGAGGAACATGAGGAAGGAACAGTTCTAACCAAGAGCTGTTTGGGTAAGGGGTTATCAGGTAACAGTAGAGGGTCTTAGCCCAGAAGCTGGGCTGCCTTGGGCATTGTGGCCCAGCAGGCTCCCAGAGACTGCCTTGGCTTCTCTTGGCTGTGCAGAAAGGGAAAGATGAGCTGCTTTTTTAAAGAGGCGTGCCCTGGGTTCATTCATGCTCTTTTCTGGGCTTTTCAGAAGAGTGGGGAGTTTTAGTGTACCATCTTGATGATAAATCCACAGTATACCCCAAGTGACCAGACCTTTATTAAAGGGTGTCATTAGCTTGAAGCCTTTCCTTCTGTTATATGCTATTGCCTTGTGGTCTAGAGAATGAAAAAAAAAGGAGTGGGGGAGGGCAGGGAGAACATTTTCACACACTCATTCGGTTTCATGCCTCTAGTAGACACTATCTCATTTATTTCTTTTTTAATCACTTATTTCTTTTCTGTGATATTTTAAAATTGGCCACACCCCATCAGTAAAGTTTCTTATACGCAATTCACTTTTATAATATGTAAGCGGAGGCTCAGAGACAGGTAGTTACTAACTCAAGGCCATAATGTTTGGTAAGAGGCAGAACTAAAATAGAATAAGGAATAAAAGAAGATGCTTGTGTTTTCTGTAACCAGGCCTGACGATATGAGTATAAATTATCCTGGTTATTTATTGTTTGCTTGAGTCATAGAGGACCAACTGTGTGTTGTTTCTTTTCATTCTGCTGTATTAGCAAACATTTTCATTGTCCAGATTGTCCTCGTGTATGGAAATGTAACATATGCAGCCTGTTTAATTTTGTATTTGTAAATCTGACTTGATTTCCTTTTTGGCAACAGCAACTGTCTAGAGAAAAGAAAGGATTTTTCTTTGTGTCTGTTTAAAGTGACAGAAATATTGGAGCAAGTAATAAAGATGGAAAGCATTAATTACACACTTCTAAGAATTTAAAGGTCAGACAAGCTAAATATGTATGTTTTGCTCACTGGAATGTCTTGAAATTGTGCCAGGATTCGCTTTGTTCCTACCATAAAAGCACACATTTTAAATAACCATCAACTTACTTTGTATCTAAAAATTATACCAGATTGTTGCTTTAGTTAATATGTATCTTCAAAGTCGGGAGCTCCCATTTCTGAGCCCATGTGATTGGTTTGGTGATGCTTCCCCCTTTGGCCATGTTTAGTTACTATGTCTCATTTTGATTTCCTCTGTTCTCCCCTCAGCTTATGTCGGAGTCTGTCAGCTGCTGCTATGTACATGTCAGGCTAGTGACTTGGAATGTTTATTAATACAATGTCAGTCTTGCTGTTGAAAAAACTGTGATGCTTCTCAGAAGGTTGTGATAGAACGAAGCGTTTGATTTCCAGATCCTGTCTGCACTGCATGGTGAATACATTCTCACATGTTATGCAGTTCACTGACCTGACAGTTATGGAACCCCGCCTGGGACCCCATTTCAGCAGGACATATTTGAACAGAAACAGTTTGCAAAACTTTACACACTTAAACTCCTGCCAAGGCAAACTGTTAGCCACTTGAGTTTGTTATAAATACCCAGTGGCAGTGGTTGGAAGTAGCCCACGGTGTGTTTTATATTCTGAACGGAATGTGAATGTCTTTGCGGTTATATAGAGTAGTAAATAATTGAGTTTGATTAGGGAGAGGGACCTCATTATCCCCCACCTGTGCCCAGCTGGAAGGGGAGGGTCGAAATGAAGCCATTAGCTGTCTCTCTTACTGGCATCTCAAAGAGCTCAAATACATCTGTGTCTTATTTTCTTTTCTGGCACAATCAGTCGAGCAAGCTAAGCAGGCATGACCGGATTTGGCAAGTCCCAAGGACTCTGGCAAAGATACACAAGGAGAAGGCGGAGGGCAGTCATTTTGGCTTCTCACTGCCCATTAGTCTAGCGAGTTATGTTTTTGGAAAATGTCTGTTTTGAAAAAGAGTACTTTGTCCAATGTCAAACATCGCATGCTCCCACAGTACGCTTTGATCTTTTAAAAAATTTTTGGTCAGTGTAAGGAGAAACAAAATGTGGCGTTCACACTAGTGTCAACTCTTTATGAATAAAGTAATGCTCAAAGTACTTACTTTAAAGCAGGCATGCTGCAGTTATTACAAGGCCTTCTCTTGCTCATATATTTCCATTTTCTACCTTGAAATGCTGGAGAATGAACATGCATGGAATTATACCAGAGCAGGTTGAGAACTAGAGTATGTCTTCATCACTATTGGGAACTGGTCAGGACTGGAGACTCGAGAACGGCTCTTAGCAACCTTTTCCCACTTCCTGCAAACTGAGACTGTGGCTTTTGAAACCATGACTTTCTCCGAGGTCTCTAAAAATCTTGTAGGTCATATGGTTATACTAAGAATCTGGACATGTATAGTCAAACTGAATTTGTTACATTGGAAGTTGAACCTTTTCCACAGATTGGGTCAGTGGTTCCGGCATGGAAGATGTGCTGTCTGGAAGTCGCTTTTTTCCCTGAGTCCCTAAGACTCACTTTGCGGCTGTGGAGGGATTAACAAACACAGACTTCGGAGTCTAGCTGATCTGGGTTCAAGTCCTGGCGCCTTCAGGACTTATTAGTTGTATAACATATTAACTTATTATATAACTCCAGACAAATGTCTCAGCCTTGCCAAACCTCAATTTTCTCTGTTATAAAATGGGACTTATAATAGCCCCTACCTTTTCTAGGAGGATTAAACAAAGTAAGTGCTCAATAAATATTGAATATTACCATTGTCTCATTATATATTCATTGTACATATGAAGAAAATGCTTATGCTTATTATATATTAACTGTTTATTAAACATTTATCTTTTTTTTAACTAATGGCTGGCCTATAAGCATTTATTATATGACAGGTATTATGGTAAGTACTTTAGAAGTATTTTGCCTTTACAGCAATCTTACAATCCAAGAAAAATTATCATCCTCATTTTGTCGATGAGGAAATGAAGTTAAAGTGATTATGTTGTTATCCATAAAAGCAGAGGTGGGGCTTCACACCAGGTCACTTGATTCTAGAGTTTACTGGGCTCTGCTGCCTTCTGGTGCTGCCACCGTCTCTCCTAGCATGGTTTAGAGCTAAATGATGACTGCATTTTGAGACATCATCCCCACTAGGAAGCTCTGGGGCCCTCTGACCTCTGTGTGGCTGGGTTAAGTGCCCTACGTTTGTTTCCGCAGCACTCTGAACTTGCCTCTGCCTTTGTGGCTGTCACACAGAACTAGAATTGTTTGTTGGCTTCTTGTCTTTCTCTCCCACTGGACTGTGCAACTTGGGTTAGGGACCATATTGTTGATTTTTTAATCCAAAACAGGATTTATAATAGATGAGTGATCTCAGGTAAATTCCCTAATGCCTTCAGCCTCAGTTTCTATAAAATGGGTGTAATAATTGTACCTATTTTAGGATTGAATAAGTCAATACAGATTTATTTTAAAAAGCTTAAAACAGCACCTAGCACATAGAAAGTGTTCAATAAATAGTCGTTGCTGTTATTATAATTGTTCAACAGTGGACAACTTGTGCAAATCAAAAAGTTCTTAATAAATGTTGTTGAAATTCTTTACACCACCATGATTTTTAAATTTCCATCATCACTATTCAAAGATAGTGAATTAAGTTGAGGTGGAACATACCTGCATCATAGTTAACACTTTCAAAAAGGAAAGCTTTGAAAACTGAACCCAGAGTGCTCCCCTTGGAGCTCTTGGGAAGCTTTGATGCTTGGGCCACAGGCTGCTCACTGACAGTGCCCCTGAATATTGCCACCAAGCTCAACAAATCACACATTTTAATGCCCCTGTGTTACCAATGACAGGCAATGAGTTTTGAGATCCTCACCCCTCCCCCCCCATAAGCAGTCTCTGTTTAGGAGGCAGGGGAAGGAGGGGCTGAAGTGGGGCCTCTCCTCTTGGGATGATGACTTAGGACAAGGAGAACAAAAGAGAACTAACATCGACTCCCTTTACTGTTTGCCAGTCATAGTGTGAGGTGCTTGGCATTCATTGTCTGTTTCATCCTCGTGACAATTCTATAGGGAAGTAGCCTACTCATTTCATGGATGCAGCTGAGGTTCCCACATGTTACAGCAACATCTCCGTTAGCCACAGAACTGGGATTTCGGTCAAAGGGTATTTAACCTCCAGTCTCTGCCTTTTCCTCTCCAGTGTGCTGCCTTCCAACTTGGGTTCTGGTTCCAGCTCTGTTCCTAAAGATAGAATCTAAGCTTTTCAGATGAAGACTTACGTCCCTGTGGGCTCTGTGGCTCCCACTGCCTCTCGCTTACTGCTTAGTACAGAAAGGCTGCTTGTGTTGGGTTCATGCTGGCATACAAACTTCTCTGGGGTAACTGAGTGGCTGTGCGCTGGGACGGAGCGCACAAGTGAGGAGTCTCTTTTTAAAATGCCCATACATTGTTCAGTGGTTACGAGACTTGACAGGACCTAACTTTGAATTGACTGAAGCACTCCTGGCAGTGTTTCATCCGCTCCCTGACATGGAATTTCACCCTAGACCCAGCATGGACAGCCCCAGGAGCCATGGGAAGGGCAGCTGCTGCTTTTCAGTGTCCATAGAATGCCCTGCTCTGAGGGAAAAGAAGTTGTCTGTCCCTGAGGCGAGCAGGAGGAGGAGCGGTTTCTGAGCCGAGACTTTGGGTCGGTGTGTAGCCTGCCTGTTCATCCGAGGGCTGATCACCCCGCCACAGCTCCTAACCCAGAGACTGGAGCACGTGCCACAGGGCAGGCAGGCTGGGACCAGGAGCACCCTGTCTGCCTACTACCAGCACTCCCCCCCGGATCATTGTCCTCTCAGCCTCAAACCCAGCGTCCCACATTAAGTAAAGGCTTTAAAAGATGTATTTCAATAGACTTTTTAGAAAGCCCATAAAAAATCCTGGATATAAAGAAATGAGGCATAAAACCCAGAATGTTTGGAAGTCAAGCTGAAAATTGTGGTGGCAAGTCTCCATCTCCACTTGTTAAATGGGAGCATAACTTAACACTTACACCTAGACGGAGGCTGAGAACCACTTGCATTCTATGCTCTTACGTTTCAGAAACATATGAGGGTATTACTCAAAAAACAAAACCCTGCCCATCTCCCCCGCAAAGCGCTCACTGTAGACGTGGAACAAGATCCACAGTTGGCATTCGTCTGGAGGGAAGGGAGCGGAGCATGGGACTGACCTGAGGAAACTCTTATTAGGTCTGCCTGAATGTGCAGCACGCAGGGCAGAACCTCTTTCTCCTTTTAACGTGCACGTTTTGACGGAAATGGAGCCCCAGAGTAAGATACTGCACACTCACGAAGGTCCATTCCGAGGGCCGTGCGTGCCCCTTCCCTTCGCTGTTGTTTTCATTTTCCTCTCATGAACCTTGCTACCCTGGCTTCAGCACGGAGGCTGTAAAGGAAGATGGAGAGCCGAGTTACCTCAGAATGATCACTATCGTTAACATTCACGGGTGGTTCACTTATCATTCCTGACTGCACAGACATGGCAGCCGCTCGGAAGCGTCCGCAGGTGTAGCATGGTGATACATATTACATTGTGCCACAATGGATTTATGTATTCTGTAACAAAAGAAAAGTGTAATGAAAAAATACAGAAGGTAATCCTTTATTCCTCCACCACACAATTTATCAGTAATGCCTGTGGATGATAAGTGCCAGGGATTTCCTCTGCTTGCTTTAACCTTGTCACCCAGGTACGTTTTGGTAAAATGACAGAAAAATACAGACTGGGGATTTTCCTCTGCTCAAAAATCTTTTAAAAGGACACTTTTAATTTATGGAAGTTAGTCCAAACACAAGGCTTCCTTTTGAGCTTTTAGTCTGCTTTTGCTGAAAAAGATAAACGTATTGGCTGGAAATAATGCTGTCAGCCGGCAGCAGAGTAGGAGGAAACGTAAGCAATTTCTAAGCAGACTGAAATCTACAGTAGTTCCGCTAGAACCAGGTGGATGGCAGTTCATGAGGTCCAGGCCAGTACTAGTTTGTGAGTACCCGAGAACTTGTGTTCTCTTTTAGGCCCTACTCATCCATCGCCCAACATATTGTCACAGATGGAGCACATACTGGCTTCTGAGGAGAAAGCAGGGGAAGGCAAATCTGATCGTGGTTGACTGGCATTTGTTCCAAACACACACTGGCCTAGCGCCAGAGCAAATACCCCCAAGTTTATAAATGCACAAGGCACTTTACATTTCAGTACTCTTGCCAAAGTATCACTTACTGCATCGCTCCCTAAATATAGTTTTTTAAAAAGAGCTTTTTCTTATTTTGCTTTGATCAGTAAAATAAACTTTTAAAGATTGTTCTGGGATGGGGTCCAGCTTCTGAGGTAAAGAATGGCCGGGACTCAGGCATGATTCAGTAACAGAGTGTTCAGTAAAATTAGCTTGACAGTTCTCAGGCCTGCTGTTCGATAGCAAGAACTTGACCAAGTTAAAATGGATGATGGTGCTGGCCAGACCAGCTTCGGCTTTTGCTTTTTAACAAATGGAATGTCAAGGATTAAACAGCAAGCCGTATGGAGAGGAGGGTTGTGGAGATGTCTCTGTATTAGGGAAGCAAATTAGGTCCTTGGTTTTGAGATCGACCCCCAGCCCCTATGGAGAGTCAGCCACCTGGTTGGGTCCAGCCTCGGCTTAAGACCCTTCCCAGCCTGTCCTACCATTGGGAAGCTTTTCCAGAGCTTAGCTTGGGGCTTGGCTTTTCTTTCAGATTTCTTGTCAATATGAAGTTCTGCCATGTTTTTTGGCCATGTTCCCTTTAGAGATTCTTATGGAGAAATGGGAATGCGACCAAACTCCTTGTGGCAATTCCCATGTTCCATAGTTGGAAACTTGGGTCCCGTTTGTTACATGAGCTACTTGGAATTGGTCTCTTTTGTTCCAGTGCCCAAGCGTAGTGAGTAGTATTTGTGATACTTGCTATTGCAATTAACAGTCTTGGTGAAGTTATACCTCACACAGGAGATGGGCTTCTGTTTTTAGAGTACTTGTTCCTTAGCAGTTTTTTTCCAATCCAGATGAAGCCTTTCCCCCACCCAGTTGGATTAATTGGAAGCTTACAAGGAGTGTTAGTGTTTTGTCTTATAATTACTTGTGCTTCAGCTAATATTTTGACTTTCTAGGACTAAGTAGATTAAAGCATTCATACTGAAGTGTATAGACTGTATTAAAAAAAAAAAATACAGCCTGGTGCGGTGGCTCACGCCTGTAATCCCAGCACTCTGGGAGGCTGAGGCGGGCAGATCATGAGGTCAGGAGTTCAAGACCAGTCTGGCCAAGATGGTGAAACCCATCTCTACTAAAACTACAAAAATTAGCCAGGCACAGTAGCAGGCGCCTGTAATCTCAGTTCCTGCAGAGGCTGGGGCAGGAGAATCGCTTGAATCTGGGCAGCAGAGGTTTTCTGTGAGCCGAAATTGCACCACTGTACTCTAGCCTGGGTGACAGAGTGAGACTCCATCTCAAAAAAAAAAAAACAGAAAGTGTATGTGTATGAATAAACAAATATATTTACTAGCTAGTTAGAGCATTTTATTTTCCTCCTTCTCAATTACTTTGGGGTATTACTGCCCTCTGGCCCCACATGACATTTTTTTTTTTTTTTGTCTGGGGCTCCATTAGCTTAGTATGATGGCAGTATCTGCCTGTAGTGACATCTACTGATACAAGCCAAGTTTATCAGTTGTCAATCCTTGTTGCAAGATTTGGTTTGGAAGCCAACACTAGGAACCCTGCTGCTGACCCACGCAGACCACTTAGGTTCAACTTGGACAAATTAGAAAAACCTTCCCTAAGCCTGAGCTCTCTTTCACTTGGAACTGCTCGTGCTAGAATCTTTTATCACCACCCCTCCCATCCCCCACCATTAGAAGTATATCTATTCAACCTGTTTTTAAATAATTGGTACCTCAGTATGCACTTACTTTAAAACTTGCTTAAACACAGTGAAGATCGCAGTAACATCTCTCTGGATGAATGTTGGTGATGATGTAATATTTGTCTTTTCCTACAGAAATGCTGCTCATGGATTCTCCCTTATTCAGGTGGACAACACAAAGGTTACCATGAAGGAAATCTTACTAAAGGCAGTGAAGCGAAGAAAAGGATCCCAGAAAGTTTCAGGTGGGATAGTTAAATCATATTCTCACAGTAGTAGAAGCTTAACCCTTATTAAAAGGGCATAAGGCATGTGTGTGTGATGGCTGGCTAGATTGTTTCAGATGTCATTGCTAGAAGGTTTGGTTAGCAGATCTATGCAAGAAAAGGTGATTGTACATTGCCCCTGGGCCTCAGAAAGGGACTGGCTCAGTGGCATATGTGAGAAGAATGTATTCATATCAATTGTGGAAGTTCCTTCATTAATAATTTGTGGTAGATTCAGACAGAGCTACTTGTGCTGATGATTAGTTGATGTAAAGCTGTCTTGAAAACCGAATCAGTCCTAAACTTGAATCACTACTTTTAATTTCATGTTTTCACATAATTTCCCATGGGAGAACTTTTAGTTACTAATGTCTCTGGTATGGGGAAGAAAAGAAAAATTTCTCTTCATCTTTATCAAATGAGGGCAACCCTTTAAAAAAAAAAAAAAAAAAAGACAAAAAGGCAAGTCACTTGATGTGCACAAATAACCTAACTCCTCATTACCCAACTTTATATGGAAAAGATGCTTATAGTATTAGCTGTGATATTTAAAGCATATATACCAGGATTGAGAAATAATTATCTTGAGAAATAGCTCAAAGATCTGTCATATCACAGACAACTTTAATATAAATCAACTCATGTTGAATATCTTAGCTCTGTAAATAAAGAGACTTCTTAAACACCTTTGATTTCACCTTTTGGAAAGGAAAAAACGCATTGCTGGCGCTGAAGAAAATAGTTTTGTGCTCTTTTTAAGGGGAGGCATATAATCTGTTCCAGATTTAATTAGCTATCTTCAGATGAAAGCTGAAGTTTTAATAAAAGTTAGAAGAGATAACACAGTGAAGGACACGGATGAGCTGTCTCAAGGCCATATTCCAGGGGAACGATAAGAGCTGTAAAAAATGGCAGAGGAGAGCAATTGAATGGAGCAATGAAAATCTGATTCTCATAAAAAAGAGAGAGAGAGAGAGAGATGCTGGTAGGGGCGGTTGTAGATGAGACCTGCTAGCGTCTGCAAGCAATTTGGATGCTTGCCAGGAGTCATTGTTCACCCTCGGCTGTGGCGGCTCCGTCCAGATGTGCCAACTGCACGTTTCGGCTTTTGCCAGCTGACTGCGCCGTTTGATAACCAGCTCTCTGGATGCCCATCACTGGCCGCAGAGATAGAATTAAATGATGATGATCTTCCCACAAGTTGGGAGAGGAAACAATGCATATAAATCTTGATTTCATCTCAGCATGAGAAGTCTTTATCCATCATCACTCATAATGAACAAGTCGTTAGCTGGGATGAATGGTGTTCTGGTTTTTCCAAACACCTCTTTTGTTCATTTTTTGGGTGACTTTTATCCATTGCATGGGGGTCAAACTTCTTTGCATTTAGGGGATGATTGAAGAGGCACAGCCACTCCTTCCCAGTGAAAAGTGGATATTTTGGGGTTCCAGGTGCCAATCGAATAGCTTTTAAACAGCTTCAGATAATCAAAGATATTTAGTAGGCATACACCCTTTCAGATCCTGGTTCTTTACTCTTGTTTTGTTCCCAAATATTTCATATAAAAGTATATTTGTGATATAATGCATTATATTCTAAGAAGGCCTTATTCTGAATTGTCCAAGGAGAAAGTGAAACTTTTTAAAGCTTCTTAGTAAAAATTCCACTGTCACAGATTTTTCATACCATGAAACTCCTGTGAACTTATTTAGATACAGCTGAGCCAGTATCTTTCCTTTTGTCTCCCGTCGTCTCTGTCCAATTGCATACCCGTTTTTCTATGTCCATTCCCAGCGCTTATCATACACACATTTATTTATGTTCACCTTTGTGTACACATTACTGCCATTTCCATCAGAATCTTTGCCATATCCTTGGCAAAGAGTTAGGACTCGGTTATCTGAAAAACAGTGATCTGCATTATTTATTCCTTTTCATACAAGAGAAGCCAATTGAGATTGATACATTTACATAAATTACTGTCTATTTTCTTAATCCAAAAAGCTTTTTAACAAAAGAAGCTCTTTCTGTAGCTTTAATAAGTCTGGTCTCATAAAATAGAAGGATCTCCAGTTTGGTAAAGATATTTGTTTAAGCTTAGGTTGATAAAGGCAGGGTACATCTTGTGTTTTTGAACTTTTGTATGAGTAGAGTTTTTTGGAGAGTGATTAATGAAAAGAGGAAAATCCTCTTGTCATAGAAAGTAACACATAGAAAGTACTTAAAAAATTGTTGGTGCTCACAGCTGACTATGAAATACCTATTAGTTACCTATTATGACACATGAACTTAGTCATGAACTTGGTGGAAAGAGATGCCACGTTAGAGGCACTCATCCTGCATTTCCTGATCCTCTGTCACAATGACCGGCTTAGTCTTTTCAAAAATGTGCCTACCATGCCCCATGTCTGGGACAGAATTAGAGTGAGCAGCCCTGTCATCAAACAGCTTTTACCTGATTGAGTACAGAACAGCACTTGTCTCTTTGCTACCCTTATTGAACTTCAGTGAAGAAGGAGGGAAATACCACTTCAAATCAAAATACATATGCCATGTAGAGTCAGTAGTTATCACAGAGGTTAGTTGTGCTAAAACAAGATTTCAGAAATCCTTTGATAGGCTAACAGTGAACTTGTTCCTTGCCCACAGACATTTCTCTTCCCTTACCTTTTTTCCAGACTGACTACACAACTGTTTGTTTGATAATAATAATAAATTTAGAACTTAAACTATTTCATTATTAAATCAAAATGTAGGCCTAATGGCAGTCCTAATATTTGCTCTGTTGTCCTTCAGTGTGGCACTCCTTCCCCAGTTTTCATTTGTGAAAAATCAGAAGTTGGTATGTATTTGAGCAAAATAACTCTTCTTTGTTTAGGTAAATAGCTTTGTCAATTGAAGCCCTTAGGGTTTTAAAATCATTCTGCTTTTTAGGATAGACTGTCATTTACAGACACTTGTAACTGATCTAAAATTTTGATTTGCATTATTTATAATTATTTCATCAACTCATAACTATGAACATTGCATGGTTTTTTTCCTATTAATATTCATGTGAAAAGAATATACTATAGTAGTCTTTTCACAGTATGTTTCAGTCAATTCTCTGCTAAGGTCTATTTTTTATGCCTATTTTTAAATGTCTCTTTTAAAGTTTCTCTTCAACCTTTCATTTTTTTTTTTTTTTCACTGACCCACTTGACATTTGGAATCTACCTGCATTGGCAGGAAGTCCCTACTATTTAAGAAAATTGTAATTGGAGAATCCAGTTTTAGAAGAATTAGATGAAGCCTCTTTATTCATGTTAACAGTTGGGTGGGTGTGTTTTTGACACAGTAAAGAGTGGCTTGTCAGGTCCCTTGATTTAGGCAGTAAAATACACTAAGCTGTTATTTAGTGAATAAAGGCCTTAATTTAAGTTCTCCCTCTGTCAAAGTTACCCTCACAATCAGTGACCTTCTGAGTTTCTTAGTACTATGTTGTTGTTGTTGTTGTTTAAAAATGCTGTTAACCATCAGTCCTTCCCAGCCTTCTGAAGCATTATGTTGGACATGACAGACACACTGCTGAGAAAGTGATCAATTTCAGTTTTTAACATTGACACAGAAATATAGATACCTCTTAATCTACAAAAGAGAGCGTCAAAGTGGGGTTTACTAAGCAGAATAGTTTTCTGCATAATGTCACAATAGTCTCATTATAAAATAGAGGTGATTTTCTGTATTGTCTGTGGAAAGATTGAACAGGAGCATCTTAACTTTTTCTTATTCCTGTCCATTCTTTTGATATGAAAGACAAATTTTTATTAGTCTGAAGATTCTTTTAAAAAGTTCTTATAATATTGTTAATAAACCTAGTGACATTCATTCCTACTTTTATAAAATTTCACGAAGAACTTGAAAGAAAAGTGTTAGCTTTGTCAGGTGGATTCCCTCCTAACTATATCTGTTTAGAGTCACAGAGCACCTTATTGCTTGCTGATTTACTTTGTTTTCACAAGACCCCTAGAATGTCACCAGTGAGATAGCCTGCGGGGCTTTTCAAACATTATTCCGCAAAGTACTGCTAGGAGCAGAGGGGGAGTAAACATGTACGACAGCGTATGGGGTTCTGGTCTGAGGGACAATTCATGATGGCATCATTGGACTCTTAAGTTGTATCTTACAAATTCATGTGAAATGTAAATATCGATCCATAATGTATCTGTAGCTGTGTCGTACATTCACTGACGTGCTCCCCTGTGTCAGACCTAAGGAGGATCTTATTCTAGAGCAAGAGTGTACATAAGGGGCTGAGAGGGAGAATGATAGAATGGAGGGGAGCTCTCTGCATCCTATAGGGTGTTCAGGGAGCCCCTGTCTGAGAAATTGACATTTAAACAATGACCTTCACATTTAAGCTATGAACAGTTTAGGAGCAAGGCAGGGACAATGCCAATCAAAGCAGTGGCTTGCCATATTTTAGTGTAAAAAGAACATTTAAGATTACTTTGCAGTTTACTTAACCCCCAATCCCGCCAAAAAAAAAAATTATAGTAAAATTGATCCTTTAAGGGAGATAAAGCAGGTGCTCTGCACAGAGTGGCACCATCATCTACCCATTCACCTGAGCCACATACCCAGCTGTCAGTCTTGAATTTTTCCTGCACTGTCTCCCCACATCTTATCCATTAACAAGTCTTGTCAGTTTTACCTCTGGAATAGATCCTGAATCCATTTAGTTGTCTTCATCTCTGTTGGATGGGTCCAAGTCACCATGACTGTCCACCTAGACTGCTGAAATAGCACCCTGGATAGTTTTTGTGCTCGTGCTCTTGGCCTCTCTCCAGTCTGTTGTTTACACAGCAACCAGAGAGAGTTTTAAGATACGAGTCTGTATAGAATTAAATCCAAATTTTTAACCACTGTGAAATACACTGAGGCCCAAAGAGGATAAGAGACACACAGAGAGTATGAACACAAAGAAATAAAAGAACTTGAAAGAAATGGAGAAAAAAATACAGAGTTGATGATTGCCTTATGACAGAGGGATACAGATCAGGCAGAGACCCTGGGCACCCAAGGCCATGGGGAGGTGCAGAATTTCGAGCCTGTGGCCCACTGCGGACCTGCTGTGGTAGACTGGCTGCAGCAGGGTCAGTCACCAAAATACCACACACAGTAGGCCTTACTTTCATGCCAGATAGACTGAGAAAGTTGTAGACAGATGAATTTATTATTTATTAAGAGTATTGTAGCCAGGCACAGTAGCTCACACCTGTAATTCCAACACTTGAGAGGCCAAGGCAGGAGGATCGCTTGAACCCAGGAGTTTGAGACCACACTGGGCAACATAGTGAAACCCTGTCTTCACAAAAAAAATTTAAAAATTAGCCAGGCGTGGTGGCACACGTGTGTAGTCCCAGTGACTGGTACCTGTCAAATATATAGTAGTATGACTAGAAATAGTAGTATGCTCAGTAAATGCTTGTTAAGTGAACTTATGAAAAATGCACATGTGTTAAGGTTTTTAGGGTAATTATGTCACACAGTATATATGATACTGCATTTACTTTTTTAACTCAATAATATGTCATAGACTGATGTGGCAGGATTGGTTAAACCCAGGAGGTCAAGGCTACAGTGAGGCATGATCACACCACTGCACTTCAGCCTGGGTGACAGAGCAAGACTCTGTATTGCGGGGGGAGGTATTTTAAAAGGGATTTGTGTGCCAGGGGAGGAGTTGGTCTTTCCAAAAGGAGGACCCCTTTCAAGGACATGGGAGCTAATGAATGGAGTGCCTTGGTGTACCTAGAAATGCTACCTCATTTAATCTGTACAGCAGCCCTGGAAAGTAGATTTTATTATGCCTGTTTTGAAGATGAGGCTTTAGAAATGTTAAAAGTAAAGGAAAAAAAGAGGTGCATCTTAGAATTAAGGACCTATGGTAACCGTATATGTAATGATGTACTTCTCTGAGCCTCACTTTCCTCAGCTCTAAGAGGTTAAACTTACCCAAGTTTCCTCAGTAAGTAAATGGTGAATCTAAATTGGAGCCCAGGCTTTTTTGACCTCAAAGCCCATACTCTTTTTATTTGTACCATGTTGCTTATTAGAACCCTAATGGGAGAACAAATTTAAAATTCTGTAAACAGAAACGTTCATTGATTCTGAGATCTAAATGCACTAGGGAAGTGCAGCATTTAAAGGAACCCTGTGGTGAATCTGGATATAAAGCCAGGAATTCTTTTTGTAATTGCACAATTTGTCTGTATTGGTGTCAGTTTTAATGTTTTATGTCTAGCTTTCTTAAAGCAACATACACCTGTCCTAAGCTGCCCTGTGGAAAAGGGAAACCCATATATATTTTAGATGGAGTAGGGTTTTTAACACTCTTCTAGCCTGAAATGCCCTCTGAAGGCTAATGTAAGCTAAAGAATGTTCTGGCTATAGGGTTGAACAGAGAGTCCTACTTCATGTGCAATTGATACAGAAAATCCAGTATTCTTTCTTCTATCAAAGTCGAGTTTGTAAGCCAGGGACACAGATTTGTGGTTTCTTTATGCTGTAGCAGGTAATCCTTAAAAGAATAAACGCGGAATGAGTGAATGAATGAATGGATGGATGGAAAATAGAACTGTTTAAGTGATCTTTGTCAAAAAAAGAGGCAGTAAATTCTGCAGACAACTGTTCCTCCTTATGGAAGAATAAATAATCATGCTGATGCCTCTCATGCATGGGAGATGAATAGGAAACGAAGACCTGATACTCGATATCCAGTGACCTATTGGGAAAATGCTACAGTAGATTAGGGCTGCTAAAGTGTTTAAATGTGTGACTCAGAAGTGCCCCAGGCAAGGAGCTCCGAGTTCAATATTCCTGCCTGCCTCCTTTCTCTGCCTCTTTATCTTACTGTTCCATCTCACCTGAGCCTCTCCCTGTCTGGAGTGCTCTGAGGCTCCTGATGGATCTTCCCAAATATAGAGCACAGCACATTGAAGATGGCATTGCAGTCAACTATTTTATCCAGAAAGCCTGGAAATTTAGAGAATTTATGTCAAGCAAAAATCTTTTGGAACCACTTTAGAGACCCAATTATTTTAGAAGGGTGTTATGAGCTCTTGCGACTGCCACATCAGAAAAACTTGAAATATATCATTTGCCAAAACTATGTTTGACCAGCATTTACTCTTCCTGCTAGTCGCTAATCTTTCAGAAGTTCCTTTTTCATTATAAAATCTATTCATTCACTTCATCTGGGCAGTCACAAGTGTGGATTCGATTAATGAAAAAGCAGACTGAAAGGAAGAAAAAAGACATATGCCCCGAGAGGCTATTTGGTGGTATGGGAGACACACACACACACTTAGAAGTCAGACAGCCTTCTCCTGGGTTCACTAGGGGCCGATTCAAGAGCACCGCCAATTTAATAATAGCTTCTTAGGAAATACTACTACATTAAATGTACATATTGATTGTAAACTGCATCCTCATTTTATAAATGTTTTAAAAAATGAAAATCTATCTCAGAATTAAGAAATTCTGGAAACTGTATATGTGTATAATGATGTACTTAACCTCTCAAAGCCTCACTTTCCTCAACTCTAACATGGGAGAGGCTGAGTGAGAATTAATCAAGGCACTGGAGGACAGGGCCATGTGTGCTCTTAAGCTCTGTGTGGCTCCGAGATGCTCTGTTTAGTTCAACTGTCATCAAATGCTGCCTGCTCTGTGCCATGCTGCACTAGAAATCAGGTGGAAAACCCAATGAGTACACGGAAAAAGAGGGATTAAAATGTGTAAATTGACAAGCACATGTATATAAACTACTAAAGCAGCACAGGTAAGGGAGTCCTACTTGAAACTACTGGGTTGGGTAGGGGACTGAGAAAAGATGCTCTGGGGTGATTTATTTGATGGCTTCTTGAAGATTAATTAGAACTTTGCCAGTTGGGTAAATGAGAAGAAGAACATTCTAACTAGAGGAGACAACATGTTTTGAGATGTAGTCACAATACATAGAAGTTCCAAATCACTGGAGCAGGAAGAGGGCAGAGAATAAACTACAGAAACTAGGCAGGGCCAGATCCGACCAGGCCAGGCCTGATAAGTGAGCTTAAAAATAGAAGTGCATTCATGTTTTGGGAGCTTGTTTTGTAATAGGCATTATGTAGGCACTAAGAATTTTGTAAAGACCAAGAAATGGTTCCTGCTCTCAAGTAGCTTTCTGTTTAGTTGGAATAAGCAGGCAATTATAATACCATGCAAGGGATGATACCATGGAAGTAAGTATAGGGCCTGGGTGCACATAGGGAGCAGGGAGCCCTGGTTCCATCCTGGGGAGTCAGGGAAGACTATCCCAAGCTCCTCATCTGGCTGAAATCTGAAGATGAATAGAAACTAGGCAGGTAAAGAGGGATGGGAAAGAGTGTTCAGGCTGCTGTGGTCATCAGGGGCTAGGTTATGTCCATATGTAAGCTGTGTTGAATGTGAACTGTATTCTGATGGCAGAGGGGATCTGTTGAAAGAAGGGCAATAGGCCGGGCGCGGTGGCTCAAGCCTGTAATCCCAGCACTTTGGGAGGCCGAGACGGGCGGATCACAAGGTCAAGAGATCGAGACCATCCTGGCTAACACGGCGAAACCCCGTCTCTACTAAAAACACAAAAAATTAGCCGGGCGAGGTGGCGGCGCCTGTGGTCCCAGCTACTTGGGAGGCTGAGGCAGGAGAATGGCGTGAACCTGGGAGGCGGAGCTTGCAGTGAGCTGAGATCCAGCCACTGCACTCCAGCCTGGGCGACAGAGCGAGACTCCGTCTCAAAAAAAAAAAAAAAAAAAGAAGGGCAATATATAATCAGAATTTCTCTTAGAAAACACTCATCTGTATTGTACAAATGAATTAGAGGCCACAGAATGTGAAGCAGAGAAGTGCAGAGGCTCTCAAGAAATCTGTCCAACAGATAATGGAGCCCTGAATTAAGGGTGCAAAAGAGTAGAAGCTGCTCGTCGGGAAACAGGGGTGGACACTATGGTAACATCTGGTTTCTTTCATTAGAGCTAAATGCACAGTTTGGGAGAACTGAAATAGCTTTGACCTGTGGCCAGATCTCCTGGAGTTAGTATCAAAAGAAGGTAGTGGCATTTAAAGATATTTTTAAAATGAAATTAAATACTTGTTGGGGAAGAAGCAAACATTTTAGAGATGTGTGAAGTAAAAAATGAAAGTTTCCTTTAACTTCCTTTGGTGTAAATCCTTTGGTTTTTTTCCTTCAGTTCACATATAGATATACATATAGGTTATACATTTCATGTGGACAGGATTCTTGTTTTTTGTTTTTGTTTTTTAAATCACTTACATAATCAACACCTGTCAAGGTACCTGTCAAATAGTATACTCAGTAAATGCTTGTTAAGTGAACTCATGAAAAATGCACATGTGTTAAGGTTTTTAGGGTAATTATGTCACACGGTATATATGATATTACGTTTACTTTTTTAGTTCAGTAATATATCATAAGCATTATTCTATATTAGAGTGACCACACATTTTATCTTCCTAATAATTTGTTCAACTTAGCTCTCTATTGAAGGATGTTTAGATTATTTCCAAATTTTCAGTATTACAAAAACATGCAGTGAACAATCTTGTTTGAATATTCATTGGACACATTTGTGCTAGATTTTAAATATGGATTGCTTGTCAAATATTTATTTAAAATGTTGAGGAAAACAAATTGCCTTTCAAAAAGTTTATGCCTGGCTGAATGCAGTGGCTCACACCTGTCATCCCAGCACTTTGGGAGGCTAAGGCAGGTGGATCACCTGAGGTCAGGAGTTTGAGACCAGCCTGGCCAACATGGCGAAACCCTGTCTCTACTAAAAATCCAAAAATTAGCCAGGTTAGATTGCAGGTGCCTGTAATCCCAGGTACTCAGGAGGCTGAGGCAGGGAGAATTGCTTGAACCTGGAAAGCAGAGGTTGCA
This sequence comes from Macaca thibetana thibetana, assembly GCF_024542745.1. Lineage (NCBI taxonomy): Eukaryota > Metazoa > Chordata > Mammalia > Primates > Cercopithecidae > Macaca > Macaca thibetana. Next base: position 13,077,575 of record NC_065592.1, read on the forward strand.
GTGAGCCAAGATCATGCCACTGCACTCTAGCCTGGGTGACAGAGGGAGACTCTGTCTCAAAAAAAAAAAAAAAAAAAAAAAAAACTTATGCTCGTTCTTTGACATTCTAACAGTATGTGAGAATGCCCTTTTTCCCAGCTCCTTACCAACACTGAATGTTATCAGTCTTTAATTTTTGCCAAACTGATGGTTAGCAGCCAGTATCTCATTTTAATTTGCATTTCTGGGTCTTTAGTGTCGTTTAGTATTTTTAATGTGTGTATTAGCCATTTTATCTTTCTAAAAGATAGTTCTTTGGTCAGTCACGACTATTTTAATGGGAAAAAGGATTGAGAAAAAGCCTGATTTCAGAATACCATTTTTAAGATGTGCTCTGTAGTTCAGAATACAGCTCGCCCCCACCTCACTTCCCCCTGCTTCCTGCCAAAGCAGGTGTATAAGCATACATACACACACACACCATCATGTAGAGAAATGGATCACACATCCAAGCCACACAGCTTCACTTGTTTGCCTGCTGGCCTTTTGCGCACCGGCAAAGCTTTTGTTTATATGTTCAGAAAAAGCTGTCTAATAATCTACCAGACTTTAATTCACCTCCCATTTGAGAACTTCTGTTATCTGATTGCTTTGTCATCAACACTAGTTTAAAAAACAGATTTTTAGTTAAATGTTTATTAAATACTTTAGTCTGGTACATGTATATAACATCTAGAAAATGCATCATAATCTGGAAATCAGAAACATAGACAAAAACACTGTTACCCCTTAATCGGTTTATTTTGGGGCGGCAGATCTAAGGACATGCCTGGCAGCATTATGAACAGCACTGGCACCAAGGGCAACTGTAGGGGGTTAATGGGGACCCTGCATCATTCCTTGCCATGTGCCTGGTGAGTAAACTCCTAGAAGTTTCTGGGAATGGTAGCAAGTGGGGAAAAGGCTGCAACCAACAATCAATGTCACAAAGTGGGGATGACTAATTTGCTGAGAAGACCGTTGAGACAGATGTTTAATTAGCTGAAGTCAGAGTGGATAAATTGGGAGAGTACTGCCTATGCAGAGAGATGCCTTTTTCCCCCTCATCTCTTTTTCAACTGCTTTTTGTGTGTGTGTCCTTACTTTTCTTTTTGAAGACAATATCCTCAGATTGGAGAGAGGTAGGAGAAAGGTAGAAAGTACCAAGGTAATGATTCCAATTTGATTGCATCTACTGAACACTTACTGTATTCCAGGTATTTTTGTATTTAACCTTTACAAAAGACCTTGTGAGATGGGCATTATCTCTTTTTTATGGTAGAAAACCAAGGATATACATAGATCAGAGAGAAAGAGAGGACATGGAGTGCGTGTGTGCACACTTGTATGTGTTTCTAATGAGTAATAGAGGTGAGATTTGAACCCAGTCCCTTTGATTCTTGAGCCCAGTGTTTTTTTCCATTTACCACAGCTTCCTCACTTAAAATGTAATGTGGATGAGGGAACTTTCTGGAATAAAGCTAATCATCTGTATATTGACTGGGAATCTATATATTGACGGGAGCTGCAGTTGCCAAGTGTGTACATTTGTCAGACTGTCAAATTGTATTTGTACAATTTGTGCATATATTGCATGTAAATTTTACCTAAAAGTAAAAAGAGAATCTTAAACAAATATTGAGCTTCAGTTAATGCTATGTACGCTCAAGTAGTTCAGAGTGAATGTAGTAATGTCTCCTCCTTGATTTGAAATGCATTTTTAAAAATGGATTTATAGATATGTGATCAAGCAAGTATTGTAAAATGTTAACTGTAGGTCTAGGTGATGGGTATATGGGTTTCCAATGTTCAGTTCTTTCAACTTTTCTGTGGTTTATAAATACTCATAATACAATGGGAAAGAACTCACAAAAATTAAAAATACATAATTTAGACACTGTTGATACTAATATGAATTTCTGAATGTACAAACATGTATTCTTATAGCATAGAAAGCACTAGGATATTTTATTGTTATTAACTCATCTGTTAAATAACACCTTTGAGGTCATAATTTCTTCCATTGATCTGTGGTTTTAAGTTGCATATACAGTTACAGGTATAATAATTACCACTTATTAATACTCAAACTTGGCCAGGTGATCTGCCAGACACTTTTTTCCATTACGCTTTAATCCTTAAAACAACTATTTGAATCAGTTGTCATATTCATTTTATAAACGAGAAAACTAAAGCTCAGAGAGGTTTCAGGACTTGCTGAGGTCACACAGCTAGTAGGGGAGTAGGGACTCAAAGCCAAATGGCCAACGGTTGTACCACTGTGTGGTGCTTCCTCCTACTGGATAAGGTTACAGGGCCCATGGCTCAGTGGAAGCTGTTTCTCCCTAGAGAGACCAGATGGCCCCGCTTCAGCTGGGGGTGACAGCAAGACTCAGTGGAAACAGCATGGGCTTTGCAACCAAACCAACCCCAGTCCCCAGCCCAACTGTCCTTTTTACAAGCTGTGAAGTTAGGGAAGTCTTCAGCCCCTTCTGACCTCAGTTGTCTTTTCTGTAAATAAAGATAATAATACCTGTCTTGCAAGGTTGTTGTCTTAACTGAATGCATAGAAAACAGTCCACAGTAGGCGCTCAGTGGACATCAGCTGCCATCATCCCTATTGCCAGTATCATGCCAGGCATGCCATAAAACCTGCCTTTCTCTTTAGGTTTTGGTTTACTTCCTTTTCTCTTTAGGTTTTGGTTTACTTCCAAGCCATATGACTTGGCCTTTGCCTGCACCTTTTGTTTTCCAGTGAATTAAGTCTATAGAAAGCTTTTACCTTGTGATAGAATGAGCCTTTGAATTGTGTTTGAATTAGAATCTGCTGGAAGCACACTTTATTTTGAAGAAGGAGAAAACTAGGCCCAGAGAGTCAACTCAAATGATTTTTTTTTTTTACTAATAAGTGAATTCATACCATATATCTATAAGGATGGATTAATGGTCACAAGCCTTGTTTATCAGATAGCTTATGTCTGCAAATTTAATTTCGTATGCCAAAGATTCTGGAGATAATGTGAACAAACTATAATTGCCTGTAACAAACACATTTACAAGTGAGTTTTAAAAGTCTTTGTGTTCACAGTTTAGTAGCTCACAGACGCTGTTACTTCTTCTCAAAAAACATTTAAAAGAGGAAGTATACTTAAATATCCATGTGATTTTGAAAATGAAAATGATTCTATAATTACAGGATTAGAGTGTTGCATGTGCCCATTACATCTCTCCAGCCTCCATGAAGAGTCTCAGTCTCCAGAGGAAGCAGAAGGACCTCTTTTTTCGGTCAGGCCATTGATGTGTTTATCCTATTAGTAGCTGTAAGGAAAACTCTTCTCTTCAAGATTGATTTTAGCTACTTTCTATGAAAAAAAACACTGCTTTAGTAGAGTTACCCCACCACAGAAAACCAAGGACCTGAACCACCCATCTCCTGTTCTGCTGCTTACATAGGCCAGACACTGGAGCTGTTTTACTCCCATAAGCAATGTAAAAGGCGTTTTAAACAACTTGGTTAGTAATTTTGCATAGTTCTTCCTTTTTGAGTAAATTACAAGTAGTGGCACTTTCTGCTGCGTATCTGCAACAGCTTTAAGTGCATTAGAAAAAAAAGAAGAAAAATAGCTAGTCACTAAGGGCATTTCTTGTTCTGCCTTACGTGACAATAATGTCCTGAGACAAAGAAGACTTAAAATCAGGAAAATGGCATTGGATTAGCACCGTAAGGCAGATCTGGGGAGAGGACGTATCAGCATCTACCTCTCTGGTTACCTAGCTACTAATCACAGTATGGCAGGCAGCTAGGTGTGTAGATTCTACTGTGTCATCGAACCAATTTTTCAAACAGAAAGTCAGTGAGATGTGATTAAAGCCCAAGTGCTGCAAAAGATACAAGGTGGCCTATTGGAACTCCTCAATCTTCCTGGAAACTGTCACCACATAATCACAGAAATATCAAATCATAGCAAAACTTAAGCTTTCCTTTTCTTTTTTCACCTTTTTTTTTTTTTTTTTTTTTCCGCACACTACATTTAATAGCAGAACAATGTGAATTAAGATAACATGTAACTTAAGTCTAAGAATCCCCGAGGGTCATGTAGATCTCTCAGGTACAGGTACAGTGCGTCTGAAACCTAACTTATTGTTCAATAAATATTTATAGAGTCTTGGCTACATTTCAGGTAGTGAGTAAGGATATAAGGGTGACAGTTGCATGATCTTAGAGAGCTAACATTCTAATATAGGAGATGGTCAATAAACAAAGCAACAAAACACATTTGATAGGAATTCTTGCTCTGGCTTTTGTTAGTCCTTCCATTTTCTTTTACTTTCTTTCTTTCTTGCTTGCTTTGCTTGCCTTGCTTGCCATGCCTGCCTTGCCTGCCTACCCGCCTTCCTTCCACAGAGTTTCACTCTTTTTGCCCAGGCTGGAGTGCAATGGTACAATCTTGGCCCACTGCAAAGGTTCAAGTGATTCTTCTGCCTCAACTTCCTGAGTAGCTGGGATTACAAGCACACACCACCACGCCCAGCTAATTTTTGTATTTTTAGTAGAGATGGGGTTTCGCCATGTTGGCCAGGCTGGTCTCAAACTCCTGACCTCAAGTAATCTGCCTGCGTTGGCTTCCCAAAGTGCTGGGATTACAGGCATGAGCCGCCGCACCCCACTAGTGCTTCCATTTTCTAACAGAAAAGACTTCCTTGAGTCCTCAGGTTTGGGAGTTCCCCTCATAGAGGGAGTCTGTCTGGCTCCCAGGCTCAGGCATAACTTCATTCTTTCCACTCATTTCCACACATCTCTTAATTGGGCTACCAGCACCCCTCCTTGATGCAGGCAGGGAGAAGTGGACAGGACAGAAAGGGCTGGGTAAATTCATGAGCAGTAAATGACTCCATCAACAGTGGCCATCAAGGGGAAAGGCCATGTCCCAGCCTTGGAAGCTGGGAAGGGACACTGATCCTCTCCAGAGATCAGTATTCCTCATCCACTTAGGCTTGTGGCAGAGGCACCATGGCCCTGTCCCCAGTAAGGTCCTAATACACTGATCTTGCCAGCTGCTAGTAAGCACCTTGCAAAAGAAAAGAATGAGAGTACCCCCTTTTCCTTGAGTACCTTGAAAACTCCTTTTGGAGAGTTAGGTTCCTTATGGTTTACCAGCACCGCAGCTGGCCCACGGCGGTAGTTAGCACTTTTGTGGAATGAACTAAGATGTAGTGAAAACCAGTCCACAGCTTGTAGCCACTTGTCCCTCGGCCAGCCCACACCTGAGGCCACCACTTTCTGTTTAGGAGTGGATTCACTGTACTTTGGTTATCAGAGATCAAACTCCCTCAGAGAATTACATCATCACATGAAAATGTAAATGTGTTTAAAATGAAAGGCAATGTGCATCCATTGTAACTAGTGTTGCTGCCCAGGTTCCTGTAATGATATGGATCTCTTCTAAGTCCTTGGGGAGCCAGAGGAGTATACCAAAAGCAGATGTTTTAAACATTGATAGTCACCTAAGGGTGCCCAGGAGGAGGAAGCTACTGCTGGAAGCTACTGTATTGCAGAAAAAGAAAAAAAAGCAAACTCACTTTCCAAACGGGGTGTGGGTATGTGTGAAAGAGAGAGAGAGCACAGCCTAAGTCCTCATTCTTTCTAATGTAAGTTAATAGATATTGTCTGATATTTATAATAACTTATGGGAATGCTAATAAAAAATAAGGTGAGTACCAGAAATCACAAACAAAAACAAACAAACAAAAAACTTAAATTGCCTGTAAGGAGGGTCTCAAGAATAGGACAGGGAATTACTCTTTTTCATCATAGGACTTAACGGCATTATTTACTCTTAAAACTATATGTATGAGGCCGGGCACAATGGTTCATGCCTGTAATCCCAGCACTTTGGGAGGCTGAGGCAGGTGGATCACGAGATCAGGAGTTCAAGACCAGCCTGGCCAAGATGGTGAAACCCTGTCTCTACTAAAAATACAAAAAATTAGCCGGGCATGGTGGCATGCGCCTGTAATCCCAGTTACTCCGGAGTCTGAGGCAGAGAATTGCTTAAACGTGGGGAGGGGCAGTGGTTGCAGTGAGCCAAGATTGCACCACTGCACTCCAGCCTGGGTGACAGAGCAAGACTTCATCTAGAAACAAACAAACAAACAAAACACTGTGTGTATGAATCCCAGCACTTTGGGAGGCTGAAGTGGGCAGATCACGAGGTCAGGAGATCAAGACCATCCTGGCTAGCACAGTGAAACCCCACCTCTACTAAAAATACAAAAAATTAGCTGGGCATGGTGGTGCGCGCCTGTAGTCCCAGTTACTTGGGAGGCTGAGGCAGGAGAATCGCTTGAACCCTAGAGGCAGAGTTTGCAGTGAGCCAAGATCACACCACTGTACTTCAGCCTGGGTGACAGAGCAAGACTGTCTCAAAAAAAAATGTATGCTACTTTGATTAAAGTTAATTTTTAAATTTTGTTAAAACAGCTTACTTTCAACTTCTGGAGCTCAGAAGGATCTTTCCTTCCTTACTTATGTGGATTTTGTCTGTTTGAAAACGCCCTTTCTCCGAAAAGCAAACCATTCATTTCATCATGTTGGATGTCAGATTTCTCTGAGAACATCATTATTAAATAGTTGCTGCTGCTTATAAACGTTTTCAAACTTTTTAAGACCAATATGTTATATGAGTATAGTCAGTGTATTGTGATTCTGCCAACACTTTGTCTCTGTGACCCGTATTTTCCGTAGGTTAAAGCATAAGCTATTAGCTGGATACTCTGTCCCATTCTAAGGATGACTAATATCTCAAATATAAATGAAAACAGCTGCTTTTCCATAACATTAGAGTCCCAAACAGCTGTCACATGTACGTTTTGACATTCTTACTTCTTTTTAAATTGGGACAAAAATTAGTTTACTAGCTTTGCTGATCTGGTTAAGTATATCATCTAACTTCTGTGGCGAGGTACAGAAGAGGTCATAGGAAAGTCCATGGAACCAGCATGCAGACATCCCCAAAGGCTTGAACTTACTTAAAATGAAAACCCTGTGATGAGACCCTCCTGTGCCAAGAACATAAGGTCTGTAAGGGCCTGGCAGTGGCTGCTGCACCACTGCCACCTTTGCCAGCAAGCCTGAACCTCGGCAGACAGCCATTGTTCTCTGTTCCGCTGAAGAGATTGTGGAGTGCCACCCCATTGTCTCCTGAAAGCCTAAGTCAGTGTATTCTCCTCTTCTGCGACCCTTGGAGGATTTATTTTAGGAGGTGGCTGTTGCGGATCAGAAGATCATGCTTCCTTTGTTAGCTTATACTGGTCATTCTCTGTCTTTGAGCTCCTTGATTTAGTCTCCTCTTCAATAAAATAAGGTCCCAGCCATGAGATCATAGTCTTCTGGTTGGTAGCCTTAACTGTGGAGCTTACTTAAGACCTGAGTTCTAGAAGACCTACCTGGTTCCACCCCTGCTCCTATTAATTTTCTTTTGTTTGTTTGTTTGTTTGTTTGTTTGTGATGGACTTTTGCTTTTGTTGCCCAGACTGGAGTGCAATGTCACAGTCTCAGCTCACCGCAACCTCTGCCTCCTGGGTTCAAGCGATTCTCCTGTCTCAGTGTCCTGAGTAGCTGGGATTATAGGCATGCGCCACCATGCCCGGCTAATTTTGTATTTTTAGTAGAGACAGAGTTTCTCCATGTTGGTCAGGCTGGTCTTGAACTCCCCACCTCAGGTGATCTGCCCGCCTCAGCCTCCCAAAGTGTTGTGATTACAGGCATAAGCCACCGCGCCCGGCCTCCTGTTACTTTTTCTAGCTCTTTGATAAGTTTCTTAACCCGTTTGAACTCCTTATTTATGAATGAAAATAATAATAATGTCTTCTTCATAGCATTATTGTGGAATTAAGCAGAGATCCATGCAAAGCACCAAGGACCCAGTAAGTCTTTGCTGTTATTATCTTACCACTCAGTAAAGGTTAGTCCTGTCCCCTCCTTTCAGTTTCAGTCATGAAACCCAGTCAGACTCACAGTTTAGTGATCTAATGCTCTTTTTGTATGAATATGACTACTTTGAGTTATAGTTCAAAAGAGACTCTAGCTGCTAAGGAACCCAGCTCAAATTGAGTCCACATATGAGGTACAGCCCAGAATGTGTGCATCTGTCTGCCCAGCTGCTCATTTGGGCTTTTCCAGGGGTCCGAGGCCCCTTGTCAGAGCAGCAGAGCATCAGCAAGAACATAGGAGTGCACATGTAGGAATGACCTAGCGTTCCTCTGGAGTACCCTGCATCTGGAGCAGGATATGCAGAAGGGTTAAAAGCTGAAGAAACTTTAGTCATAAATTTTCTTTTCAGCAGGACTTCCCAGGGAACATCTGACATTAGCAGAGAGGAAATGCTGATTGGCCTGGGAGTCAGCTAAAGGAGACAGGAACTGCAGTGGAAGCTGCTGGATTTACTGTTATTAGCAAGGCAAATGGAAAGCCAGCAGGGCAGCCCAGCTCCCAGATAATAGATCTAACGAGAAAGAAAACTCTGAGAAAGGAAAATGGCTGACAGCCACGTCTCCTCTTCTGCCATTTTCCCATTGCTTTTATCTTTTTGTTTTGTTTGTAGCACAAAGAGAAGCATATTTTCACATCTTCGGTTGTAAGTCACAGTTGGCTTAAAATAAAACAGGATATATAATTCAGCTTCTTATCTGTTTAATAGCTTCAGAGTTGAACATGGCAAAATGTGCAAAATTGTATTAATGTATTAAGAAATAGTTGCTATTTATTGAGCACTTATGTGCCAAACTAAGTGCTTTACATGTGTTACTATCTCATTTAATCTATATAATAACCACATGAGTTAGAAATTATCATCATTCCCCACTTAGAAATAAGGAAACAGTGCTTAGGGCACTTAAGTAATTTCCAAAGGTCTCATGAATTGGTGGTAGTGCTTGACCCCGCCATCACAGTCCTACTAACCTAGTAGAAGGTACTGAGGTGAGAGCTTAAATGGCTATTATAAAGCTGGACAGGGTAGTGGTAATTAAAGTGCTGGGAGTGTTTTTAGGGTAACCTAAATCTGTGTTCCCAGGTTGCAGTCCTCAAGCCTGGTCTCTCTACTTACATTAAAAATAATTAATTAATTAATTAATTAATAAGTACTTACCAAGGCTTGTGAAACACAACCTCAGTTGGCACAATGGTTATTAGAAGGAAGATGGGGCAGGCAGAGAGAAGCCCTGTTGGCAGGTGGAGCCAGTCTCTGAAGGATCTGGCCCCCACAGCAGGGAACAGGGCAGATGGGCAATCAGCAGCAGGGGGCCATAAGGACAGCGGGGGAACTGCAGGTCTTGGCAGCAAGGACCAGGGAAGCAGATGATGCTCAGCATCCGGGGGTGGCCGTACCAAGAGCCACAGCTTATCCAGGGTTAGATCACAAAGGCAACAGGTGAGTAAAAATCCCATTGTCAAAATTACATGTAGGAAATAAAAATCTCTTTAAAAATGCCCATCAGAGGCAATGTATTTAATTTTTCTCATTAAATTCACACAGCTTTTTTTCTCTAGCATCATAACAGCTGAAAGTACATATTTTTAAATGCTAAAATCAAACTTGGTCTATAAAGACTGAGATACTATCATCCACCCATTTAATGCAGTTAGTCACTTATCACACATTTACAAGGTTCCATGTAATGCAAACCTTGTAAATGCAAAGATGAATTCTGGATCCTGCCGCATATTCACACTCTTGGGGCTCACTGGATCGCTGAGAGTCATGGCAAGTGGAATTCTCCCAACTGCTTAAATTGTGCTCTTGGTCAGGTCTCTCCCTCTTTTTTTCCTCTTTTTACCTAGCAAGTATGGTTGAATTCAGATAAATTAAATGTCTGATTTATGCACAAGGAAATCCAGGCGGGCAGGCAACGTCAGAGGGCAGGGCAGGATTTTCAGAGAGGCACACTGAGAACCTAGCATGGCACCAGGCCTGAGGGCAGCATTCTGGGCAGGACTGGGCCAGGAGCAAGGACAGTTACCTGAATAAGATATGAAGGCCAAGGCTAGAGTTTTTAAAAAGGAAGCCCTGTTTTTGGTTGGCTGGGGATTATAGAAATCCTATTGCCTTGAAGCAGAGCCTGTAGACGTTAACTGGTACAACTTTCCCTATTGTGGGGAAAAGGAAGGAGGCCGGTCTGGGACTCTGGTTGGGCCTGATGTCATGGGGTCAGAAGGAGAAAAGATAAGACTTAGGGGATAATCAAAAAGGAGGGATGTGATTTTGACAAGCTAAAGGAGTCAGTCTGGGTGAAGGGAAGGGCACAGCAGTGACATGGAGTTAGGAAACCAGGACATACATGCACTGAACAGTGAGACTAGTTTGGGTCATAGAGGACATAGATGGACAAGAAATTAGGATGGATAGAAAGCCTTGAGAGTGAGGTAAGGAATTTGCGTCTAAACTAGTAGCCTGCAAGGAAGTTGTGAAAGGATTGTATGAAAGTGATACCTTGAATCTACCAGAATTTGGGTCTGGAGAGCACTCTCTAACAATAGGGTGAAGAGTGGTTGGCTGGAGGCCAGGAGAAGGTTAGGAAACCATTACTGCCACCTGAGTGAGAAGGAATACAAGGGAGACGTATTAAGCGGGTAGAGTCTGCAGAACTTGGGAGCTGATTTAACGTCAACAAAAAGGGGGAAGGCTAAGAAGTAGTCCAAACTTGAGAGTGCCGTGTACACTATGCCAGGTCCTTAGAGGCTAGATTCAGAGTCTTGTTCATCTTCATATCTGCAGTGTCTAGCTCAAGACATGGCACATGGTAGGAGTTTAGTAATGTTTGATGAACCAACTGAGTTAATTCATGGGGTGAATCGTGGTGTCATCATTGGAAGCCCAGTTACAAGGAAAAAAAGCTGGTTTGAGAATGGAAGGGTAGTAAGTTTATAGTTGATTGTCTGTAAAATTAGAAGCAAAAAAGGGCTTAGAGTTCTCTCTCTTCCTGCAAAGGCTGGTCCAGCCATTCACTGGCAGTGGTGCTTCCCTGAAGAGTTGGTAGAAGTCACTAAAGAGGCCCTGTAGCCTTTTGTCCCACCCAGGGCTAGAGCCCCTTCCACCAGGGCCATTGGTATCAAGCTCGCCAAAGAATAATCCTGTGCCTCACTGAATCTGCTCAACATCCTGTCAAGTACATACAACTACTGTATTATCCTTATTTAACAGGAAGAGACTGAAGTTCAGAGAGGAAGTGGTTTACCCAAGCCTCTGACATAAGCAGATTTGAATGAAAGTCTTCAGATTCCAATATATCATAACGAAGTCTGCTGACTGAAAACAGTTGGCTCTTAGCTTGCTCTCCACTGACTCAGGTTGGAATCACCACTTTTATATAGCTCAGAGAAGGCTGAAGACAAATGAAGTCTCATTTTTGTTTCTTCTGTCTTTTGTCCTTAGGTGCTTGTGACTAAATTCACTAATTTCACTGGCTGTCAAGGCTGTGTTAAGGAAAATGGGTTTGAACTGCTGTGGGTTTTGAGTACTGGACTGGATGTCAGAAACCTTTGCCATCACGGGAAATTCTGTCACTCTGGATTTACTATCTGTTCCCCACAGCTAAATTCCTCCGCAGTGTGATTTAGCACCCTGGATCCCCATCAACCAGTTTTGGCATTTATTTGAATGCATTACCCCACTGGTTTCCATAAACTATTTTACAATTGTTTAAAATAAATGGCTGTTTATTTCCACAAAACCATCTGTATTTCTTTACAGAGCAACAGATAACTGTATGTAAAATTTGGTAATGTCACAGTGACTCAAGAGAAACAGATTGGATTGAAAAATTGGATTCTTAGGGACAGTGGTAAAGGTTTCCAACCTCTCTAACAAGTGAAATCTGGATTTCAAGGAGGAAAAAAAATGTCCTTTTTTACAGATAATATGGGACATCCTTTCTCCAAAGAGAAGTACATTCCTGCTGGCTGCATAGTGACAGGATGTAGAGTATTAGCACTCCTCATGGTAGTGAAGGGTCTCGCCTTCTCGCACACTCTCTGCCTACGACAGCGTGTATGAGGCTCCTGTCCAGTGGTTCCCAACCTTCTGCAAGTTTTGAAGTTTTTGGTTGTACATGTGTTACCTCTTCTTGTTCTGATATTGAGTGGACTCCACTTAGGCCTGTGTGTTGTAGCTCAGGTAACTTTGGTAGGATACATGTTGGGATAGGTGGCTACTGAAGATGGGTCTGGGTAAGAGAACCAGACTGATTGGGATGAGGGATAGGACCCTGTCAATGATGGTCTTCCATTCTCCAGCCAATGTCCAGGTGAGTCAGCTAGATCCATGCTAGTTCCATCCATCCCTAGAAAACCCAGTCAGAGTTGGGAATCTCCAAACAGTGGAGACATTTGGAGTCAGGTGGAGGTGGAGCTCCACGTGTACTTTGGAGGAAGAGTTGGGTGGTAGCTAAGCAGGCTGGGCTTGTTTCATCACCAAATAATCACTAAACATACCTGTATGCTGAAACTGTTCTAGGAATGTAGGGATGCTGAAATGTGCTCTCTTTGCATATATTCTCAACTTGCATATATGTAGTACAAGAGATCTTTTTAGTGTGGGTTGCACAAAGAAGTCCAGAGACAGTGGCATCTAAGCCGAGTTTTGATTCCTTGAGTGGGAAAAAACATAGACTAAAGAATTGAAATAGAGGGAAGGTTGTTCCAAACTGAGGGACTAGTATGAGCAAAGGCACAGATGGTTGATATGGCATGGTTAGGAGGGTATTTCTGGATTATCATATCATTAGAGGGGAGGAAGATGAGGCCAGTAAGGCTGACCTGGAGGTTTCAGCCCCTGCTGGAGAACTAGAGACCCTTCTGTTTCCAAGTGCTGCTTAGAAAGCAGAAGCAGTGGCCGGGCACGGTGGCTCAAGCCTGTAATCCCAGCACTTTGGGAGGCCGAGACGGGCGGATCACGAGGTCAGGAGATTGAGACCATCCTGGCTAACACGGTGAAACCCCGTCTCTACTAAAAAATACAAAAAAAAAAAAAAAAAAAAAACTAGCCGGGCGAGGTGGCGGGCGCCTGTAGTCCCAGCTACTCGGGAGGCTGAGGCAGGAGAATGGCGTGAACCCGGGAGGCGGAGCTTGCAGTGAGCCGAGATCTGGCCACTGCACTCCAGCCTGGGTGACAGAGCCAGACTCCGTCTCAAAAAAAAAAAAAAAAAAAAAAAAAAGAAAAGAAAGCAGAAGCAGTAACCTAGGCATAGGGACAATGCAGCTAAAGCTACAGACTTGGTGAAAACTGTGGGCCAGGCATCCTTTCTACTTACCCGTTTTACTTGTATTAATTCAATGAATCCTTGCAACAACTCTAAGATACAGGTGCTGTTATCCTGTTTTTACAGATGGGAAAGTAATGCACAGAAAGGCTAAGTAACTTACCTAGGATTACATAACGTGTGAGTGGTGGAGCTGGGACTTCAAACCGAAGGAGTCTGGCTTATAAGCATTACATCATACTGTCTCAAATGTGCGGGGGTCCGCAGAGTTTGCAGAACATTCCCTAGATACACACTTTATTAAGCTTAGGCAGGGATCAAATCCAGACCTTTTCTCTACCCACAGGCTATAGGGATGGACTCCTGACCACCACTTATCTCAAAACCTGCCTGGAGGCTTCAGAACTGCCCTAGAGGAAGACCAGTCAGAGACATATGGGACACCCTTTGTTTTCTGTGGCTCTGGGTAGAATCGTGAGGAGGTTGGGGCGGGCGTAGTTATCAGGCCGTGGTGATAACAAGAGTGAATGGGATCTGGCCCTTGGTCTGCAGTTGTGGCCTGACTTTGTAAACAGTTTTTGTTACTAATTATGTGTATATATATGAGAGAGAAGGTCTTGCTTTGTCATCCAGGATGGAGCACAGTGGCGTGATCATATCTCACTACATGCCTTGATCTCCTAGGCTCAAGCAATCCGCCCACCTCAGCCTTCCAAGCAGCTAAGACAAGTGTGTGCTACCATACCAGGCTAATTTTTATTTTCTGTAGAGACAGGATCTTACTATGTTGCTCAGGCTGTTCTCGAACTCCTGACCTCAAGCAATCCTCCCTACCTTGACCTCCCAAAGTGCTGGGATTACAGGCATGAGCGACTGCACCCAGCTGTAAACAGTCTTTGTAGTCCGACCCCGGATGCTCCAGTCAGTTCTCTTCAGCTTTGCCTGCTCAGCCCCTTTAAGCAGCACTGGAAGCTTCTGTAGTCTCCCTGTGACTTGACTGGGGACCTCAGAAACCCTTGAACAGGCTCTATCCCAATTTAGTTCCTGGCTCCTCAACTGTTTAGGTCTCTCTCCAGAGCCACTGAGCCTACATGATGTGTGAGGAGCCAGATGGTGTGAGAGGAGACTCAAGGAGGTTCCGGGGCCACAGTCTCCCTAGTCTGGTCTAGCTGGAATAATCTCTGAGATTGTTCCACCTCACTTTTTAAAATTGAATTTTTAAAATAAATGTAATACTTATAATCATCTACTGTCAAAAACCCAAACATGATAGGAATCTATAAAGTAAAAACAAAAGCCGTCTTCTTTGCTGCTGTACCTTCCTCTGTCCCACAGGTTACTATAGGTAAAAGAACAGCTGTGAGAACGGTTTGGTTCATGACCCTCCAGATTGTGGTGTGTATTTCACAAATCCACATATCAGTGCACCTATGTAATTTGGGTTTTACTTTACTAACATGTAGCTTACTCTATACATTCTATATCTTATAAATTTAGTAATGTATCATAGAATTCTTCCCATGTCTTATTAACCTAGCTTTATGTTATTTTAGAGATGGTCTTGCTCTGTTGCTCAGGCTGGAGTGCAGTGGAACCATCATAGCTCACTGTAACCTTGAACACCTGGGTTTAAGCAATCCTCCCGCCTCAGCCTCCCAAGTAGCTGGGACTACAGCTCCACACTACCACAACCAGCTAATTTTTTTTTTCTTTTTTTTTTGTAGTGATGGGGTTTCACTGGTCTGGAACTCCCGCTTTCAAGTGATCTTCCCACTTGTGCCTCCCAAAGTGTTGGGATTACAGATGTGATGTGGGATTACAGATGTAATGTGAGCCACTGCACCCAACCAACTTATTCTTATAACAACCGTATGACAACCCAGTGTATAGATATACCATAATTTATTTAATAGTTTCCTACTGGTAAATATTTAGGTTGTATGAAAATTTTTATGTTAAAACACTACTGTAATGAACATCTTTTAATATACATCATTGTATACTTGGGCTAATATTTCTTAGGATACGAATATTAGCTAGAAGAAGTAGATTGTCGAGTTCAATTTTCAGTGCCACCTTGTGGAAGTCATTCTATTTAACAAAGATTATTGAGCACCAACAAAGAGCCTTTTGCTATGCTGAAGCCCTGGGAAGACAGAGTTGAGTTTTTTTTGAAAGCCCCCCAACCCGTCTTCAATGAGTGCCCTGATGCTGGCTAGATGGGGGGAATGACAAATAGACAAAAGTACTTCTAATTCAGCATGCTCAGTGCACTGAGAAAAGCAAGGTCCCAAGGAAGGTGGGATTAAAGAGCTCTTAATTCTGACAGGGATTCGGGCAGGGCTGCAGAGAGGAGGGGATATGCCAAAAGGATGCCTCCCTGCTCCTCCCCGGAGCCCATTCGTGAGGCTAGGTATTCAAGAATAAATTTGTTCTAAAGAATTATGATGCTCCTACATTTTCTCCCACACAAAGAAGAAAATTCGGCTGTACGCCCTTTCCTTTCCTCCTCTTGGCACTTTCTGATTGATGATTGAAAATGATGGCAATACATAAACTATTTTTCTTTTTATTTTATGACCTGGTAATAGCAGTAACATATTTCCAGTAAATGTTTTCTATCGCAATAAAAAAGTTGTAACAAGACTAGAAATGGGTATAGTTAAACCCTAAAGAAATCACACTTTCAGAACTGTGGAATGAGGCCATAAGTCTGTAAATCACTTAACTTAGAAAAAGAACCCCCACCCCAACCCTGGAAAAATCAGGGCAAGCAGCTGGTGTTCACATATGTAACATGCCTGCTGTGAGAGTTGATGGACTCTCAGTTTTGACCCCCTCAAGATCAACTTCCTACTCTCTTTCCTGCTGCCTGGCCTCCCACCCAGCATCTTTACTCCTTTCTGAGCTGATAAATCATCTAAACCTTACAATTCTTTTTTTTAACCCAAAGTTCAAAACCTATACTGTTCTGTATGGGATACAGCAGAGCAGAGTGGTGAAGGGCACAGGCTTTGGAATCGGAAACACTTGCGTTCTCGTCCTGGTCTCACCATGGGTACGTGACTTAACCACTCCATGGTTTATTTTCCTCCTCTGTAAAGTGGGGATTATTGTAGGGCCTACCGCATAGAGTTTTATGAAGATGTGGAAAGCAAATGCGTGGAAAGCAAGTTGTTAAGGGCCAGGAAAGTCCTCGATGTCAGTTGCTGATGCTGTTATTATAGTCCAGGAATGAAGCAATATTTGACTTGTTTCCAAAAAGGGCAAGTTGATGATTTTGTCAAATTTGTGTAGCAGTATAACTGACCTTTATTAAGTGCTTATGTGCGACGCATTGTGTTACACATAATCTGTGGAATTACTCCATGAAGGTTTAGATCCACTAACTTGCCCAGGGTCACATAACTTGTAAAAGAGCCAGGATTTCAATCCAAGTCTTTTTGACTCCAAAACCCACGCTCCAACTGCCACACATCTGCCTGCTAGGATTAGATGCTCACAGCAGCATTAGAGATAGTAAAACATTGGGTAGTTCTGTCTCACGCCAACCATCTCCTCCTTTGGCTGATGAAGATTGTGAGCTGATAATATGGAGAGCCTACGGCCTTGGAACTCCAAGGCCAGGCAAGAAAAAAAGCATTTTCTTTCCCTAACCATAAGTAGAGTAGCCCGTTCCTCTGCTCATTCTTATTTAGGCTCTGTTACTCTTAAGAGGATAAATGGCTGCTGCTTCTGTGTGTCTGGTGTCCTTAACATGCTCTAAAAATTAGGCTTCTTCCAGTCTTTGTCTTTAATTTCTGGTTTTAGCTGACACCTTCATTAATGGTCTAGTGCAAGCTTTCTGTCGACTTGAAGACTGCTGTGTGAAAGTGGTTTTGCTGTCCTATCAATAATGGTCATAATTTCCCCAATACTCTCATCAGCAGTGAATTGAGTCTTGCAGCAAAGAAATGGAAACCCCAGTGCAGTGGTTTGAAAGTGATTTGTCTTGTAGACGGCGTCTTCTTTCCGTAAAATCAGGTCAGTGCGGCACTGCTGGGTCAGATGTAAGTCTGAGTCAAATTAGTTGGAGGAAATTGATCATTTGAACCTTAGGTTATTTTGAGCTACAGTAGCTTTTTAATATCTCTTTTTTTCTTTATATTTGTTTTAATAAACTTTCATCATCATCATCATCATTCGCCAAATTAAATGTCTTCTCAGTTTCAGCTAAGCCTTAGATAGAGGAAAGAATGCCGTCTACTTAGCCCACAGAGGCGGCCTTCCCTTCACAGTTTTGGGGCTTGCTTCCGTGATGGCACTGTTGTTGTTTAAGCACTGAAGCCCACTCCTCCTCCTCATCTTCTGGCCAGCCCCCTTGCTGGGCCTTGTTTATTGCACCGACTGGCCCCTTGACCAGTCTGTTCTTCATTGCTATTGAAAGTTAATGGGGGCAAAATTGCATTCCCAAACATTTGAACCTGAAGTGGCCAGGGCCGAACTTAGTTGATCTCTGGTGATCGGTTCAATTTAGTTACGATTTTTTGCCATTAGGCTGGGGCTGAATGATGGTGATTTGGTTGAGGCCAAATGTCTGAAGAAAATTGGCTCTCTGATAAGAGTGCTGTTATCAGAGGGGGCTACCTTCTCATTTACATTTAGATGAGTATTGATTATTTATTTACTCAGAGAAGTGAGATTCGTTTCCAATCTTATCTTTCTCGTCTCTGCTTGTCAGCAGAAAGAGAGATAGAGCTCCTGACATCAAGCCAAGATAACAGCACTTTGTAGCAAAGATAAAAGTTGGAATGGGCCTTTTTCTAGTGTTGACTGAAAGGATAAGTTTTAAAAATTAGAACTGATGGGTCATGCTTTCAAAACCTTTCCTGAAGGTTCTGTGGTTTAACTAGGCAGGAGAATTGGTTTATTGGAACAGCCTTGGTCTTTCTTCTTTTGTAATAGGAATTGTATTTAATTTGATTATATTCAGCTGTTTCACCGAGAGCAAATGGTGTATTGGCTCAGAAGAAGCTAAAGTGTGACCTTATTGTCATGTCAGCTTGTTCCTTTTTTATTATTTAAATTCCAAATTATCCTATCTGAGCCTCAGAGGGGGTATAAGCTACAGTGGTTATCACTTGAATATAGTTCAGTGCTTATATTGAGATCAAGCAGAAAATGATTGTAGTTGCCCCTAGAGGAAGAGTTATAAGCGATGGAGCTGACACTAAATGCAGACATTTTAGAATAGCTGGTGTTGGGTCTGAGCTCTGATACAGACAGCATCAGCATAGTGGCTTGGCTCAGTGAGGAATGCAGATTCAGTCAGCCCCTGCCGCAGAGTGGTCAAGGCTTGGCACAATCCTCCTGGAATGGGTCTTCCTGCCATAAGTCTCCAGCCCATTGTCAACAGTGCCACCAGAAGAATCTCACCAAAATATAAAGTTGATTGTGTCACTTCCCTGCTCTGTTAGCATCTGTTGCTTATAAGAGAAAATCCAAATCTTGACCAACAGTCTGGGCCAAGCTTTTCAGCCTCAGCTCCCCCTTGAACAAGCTTGCTTTTAAGCTACAGGCAGCATTTAAGATTAGAGACTTGCTTGGCAACCAGGATTCCTACAGTTCCCTAGTCTCTCAGGTCCTACAAATATTGTCTAAAAATGACAAGTAAGTGTCAGAACTCACAGAACAAACCATGACACAGATATCAAAGGACATGTGATGCTACACTACCATCCAACATCCATCTAGTGAACGTTTTTTGAGCATCAACAATGCACCAAGCACAGAGATTACTCATCCCTGCCTCGAGGCTGCGGGAGGCAGCAAGACAGCTTGAGCAGGTAAATTATAGAAGAGCCCAGTGAGTGCTCCTACCAAGGTAGGAACAAGGCGCTGTGTGGGAGCACAGAGAAGGGGACAGGTAGCCCCACCCTCCCCTTCCCTGAGGTGGAAACATCTGAACCAGGTTGTCTTGAAGGAGGACTCACAGCTAGGTGAAAAAGAGGGAAGAGGGATTGGCACATGCAGAGACCAGGAGGCACTGAAGAACCCACATGGACCATGGAAGGTCAGTGTGGAAGAAGCCAAGGCTGTGTGGGGTGGACGTGTGAGCTCACAGCCAGTGTCACGTGTCCTTTGATATCTGTGCTGCCATGTTTTGTTCTGTGGGTTCTGACATTTACTCATCATTTTTAGACTGTATTTGTAGGACCTGAGAGACTAGGGAACTGTAGGAATCCTGGCTACTGAGCAAGTCTCTAATCTTAAATGCCGCCTGCAGCTTAAAAGCAAGCTTGTTTAAATAGATATGCACCCTGCACCCCTACTTTGGACACATGAGGGAAAGAGGACAGACATTCGCTTTGATGCCAGCATTCCCTGCCCCGGTGTGCCCTCTCTGGTAAAGCTGTGAGCCTGTTGTGACTCATAGGCTAGGGATCTACCTAAACCTTATCACAGTGGTTTCTGTTTCAGTCTGTATTCGCAATAATAGCAGCTCTCATTGACTGAGCACTTTGCTAAGGGAAGTCCTGGATTGTCTCATTTAATCCTCACAGCAACCTTCTGAGGGAAGCTCTGTTATCCCCATTTTACAGATGAGATTAAATTCCTTCCCCAGGATGCATAGCTGGCAGCATTACTCCCTCTCAGGGCACAAACACCAGGGATGCTTTGCTCAAGCCTAGCATTTCCTCTTACTGCTCACACTTAGTTTTTTTCTGGCTACGAGAAGCTCTTTCAGATTAAAGCAGCTCTTTAAATTGGTGAATGGAAAACAATTGACATGAAGACATAACCATGAAAGTGTTCAGTCTTTGACTGTCATTTTTCCTTGCACAGGTGATTCTCAAACTTGTTCGTATGGTCAGCAATGATAATGATAAGTTAATTCATCTATATCCTACCTTGATCCCAAAAATATTTGAAATTATTGTAATAGATTTTAAAATACACGAACCACTGAGTGCAGTGTTGTGTGTCTGTGGTCCCAGCTACTCAGGAGGCTGACACGGGAGGGTTGCTTGAGCCCAGGATTTCTGGGCTATAGCCTAGATCAGCGCTGTGCTGATCAGATGTCCACACTAAGTTCAGCATCAATATGGTGACCTCCCAGGAGTGGGTAACCACCAGGTTGCCTAAGGAAGGGTAAACTGGCCCATGTCGGAAATGTGCAGGTCAGAACGCCCGTGCTGATCAGTGATGGGATCACACCTGTGAATAGCTGCTACACTCTAGCCTGGGCAATATAGCGAGACCCACCTCTTAAAAAATATATATACATATGAACCAATAAACTATATGAGAGTAAAAGTAACGTAAAGATTAAACGACAAGTTTACGAGTCCCCAGGAGGAGGAGCTGGCAGAGAAATGCATGTCCAGGTCATCATAGTCACGCAAACATTCAGTGCTGAGCTTCCTGATGGGCAAAGGAGAAAGGGACATGATAGCAACTAGTTACAAGATTTATGTTAAACTTTGTAAAGATACAAAAGCAAGCCCTTTGCTCCACGGAAGTACAACTTCTCCTGATACCAGGATCTGAAAGAAGTTTCTCCCATGGGTCTCTAGAAAGAAGACACAGAGCAATAGAGGCGACAGTATGTCTTCCCTCTCTTCAGACTTGGGCAGGCACTTGCTTTCCATTGGATTTCAGCTTTCAGCTGGCTTGCAGCTGTTAAAGAATTGGATGCTAAAACCTTTTACGTTTCAGTCAGGGGTTAAAGGGATCAAGGAAGCTGCTCTGAGCATGTAGCCACCAACCAACAGATTCTACAGATTTTCTTTGAAACTCATGCGCTGAGATGTTTGCCTCGGGTTTACAAAATCCCATAAAAATCCTGCCTGGGTATTATAACTTGGAACCCTCCCAAAGTGCCCAAAGCAATATTTTGTTCCTAGGCCATTTGGTGGCATGGTATTACTGCAATAAATACATCACTGGAGTGCCCAAGCAGGTTTTCTCGTCGCTGCAGAGTAACTGCTTCCCAAAATCTTCCTTTTGTGTTCCTCTCTGCTGTGAAGTGGAGGGCATGTGGCTTCATGCGCAGCTGTGACTTTTTAAATCCTCTTTCCAAAGTGTGGATGTTGCCTTGAGAACCTTGTGCTGTTCAGTGTGAAAGAGCCTTTTATATTTTATATAATCATTTCTTTGGCAAAAAGTATATTCATAGAAATTGACCTCACAGTTTGTCTTTTTGAAATGGCTTTTGGCTGCTATTTTTATTTTCCTCCCGTGTCAGCCTCCTAAAAATTAAACAAGTATTTGATGGAGACTGTACTTTGATATATAGTAGGTCTGGGTTATCATAATCTTGACTGTCAACAGGCATTTATTAAGAACTTTGTGTGAGTGAGATGCTGTGGTTCATAAGCAATACAGAGAGTGCAGGCCTGGGCAGCCCTCGGTATGAATTCTCCCACTTCTACTACTTCCTGAGGGACACTGAGCAAGTTATTTAACCTCTATAAATCAGTTTTTCCTCCATTAAGTGGGTTTATACTCTTTACATCTTAGGGTGACCAAAGAGTGAATGAGATGATCTGTACATAAAAGGGCTAGCACAGCACTTGTCACATAGTAGGGCCTGTGATGGTGGTAGTTAGATTGTCCATGCTGTTGGGATCTCTTAGTATTATTACAGTCTGATGATGATGATGATGATGATGATGTTGATATTAGTAGCTGATACTTAAATCACACTATGAATGTGTTGGACATTGTTCCAACTGCCTTACAACTATTAGTTCATTAAATCTTTAGACAGTCCTGGGAGGTAGGTGCTATTATTATCCCCTGTTTTATAATGAAGAAAACTGAGAGGTTAAGTAAGTTGGCCCAAAGTCATACAGCAAAATTGCTTGGCCAGGAGTTAGGCCAAGGCAATTGGGCCCCAAATTTATGCCCTTAACCACCTGGCTATATTACCTCTCGTATATACTCTTCCTCTCATTATACAGTATGACCTGAAGTTATCAGCCTTGCCTTTCTGAGGGGGAAAATGTGTAAAATACTATAATCTTTCTCTGTGAAATGTCCACTATTCAGGTGAGGATTATGGAGAGAAATGCAGATTTATAAAAAGCAGTTTTCCATTTGGATTTAGATATCAAGTTTCATATGCAGCTTAACCACCCTGCCTTCCCACAGGATGTTACCCATTGGTCCTTTGCTAAGTTCAGAAGTGGGTTTCCAAATTGTTCTTCAGCTTTGATGGATAAGCAGGGAGTACCCAGGGCAGAAAACGTGCGGATTTTCAGTTACTGACTAAACTGAGCATAGACTATTAGCAATATTCCTAAGGAAAGATGGACGGGCCTTCCTGGATGGATAGAAAGATAAGGTGATCACATCTGATCATGTTTTCATAAGAGGCAGTGGTACTACAGTGGACTCAGAATGCAGCCAGAGCATGAAATATTTGGTATGTGTGAATTTTGTTAAAATACATAGTTTCGGCCGGGCGCGGTGGCTCACGCCTGTAATCCCAGCACTTTGGGAGGCCGAGGCGGGCGGATCACAAGGTCAGGAGATCGAGACCACGGTGAAACCCCGTCTCTACTAAAAATACAAAAAAAAAAAAATTAGCCGGGCGCGGTTGTGGGCGCCTGTAGTCCCAGCTACTCGGGAGGCTGAGGCAGGAGAATGGCGTGAACCCGGGAGGCGGAGCTTGCAGTGAGCCGAGATCGCGCCACTGCACTCCAGCCTGGGCGACAGAGCAAGACTCCGTCTCAAAAAAAAATAAATAAATAAATAAAATAAAATAAAATAAAAAATACATAGTTTCAGATCATTCTCATTTTGAATGTATAGAAGTTAAGTGATTCAGATTCTGGATGAATCCACAGATCTACAAAAACCTGTATTTATGGTATAAATTGTGGCCTCTTTATAATTGGCCAGTAATTTATAGTTTGCAGGAGGAAGGTGGGTTCAAGGCAGACAGCTTTAGAGCCAGAAGACCCCCGTGGATTTCATTTCCCCCTTCCTACTTTTTACCTTTGTGATCTTGGGCAAGTTACTTCATCAGCATCCCAATCTGTAAACTGGGGCTAATATGCCTCTGGGGGTTGCTGTGAGGATTCAGTAAGGCAAGGTATATAGCATGCTTGGCACATAATAAGCATGTATTAAATGAAAGTCGTCATTATACTAGGCTTCATAGGACAAAGTCCAAGAAGCTACTTTCAGAAAACTAATTTTAATAGAAATGCCTGTAAGATCCAAGAAATAAAATAAATGTCAGATGATGGCATTTGTGGCTTTGAGAGTGGAGCAGGGAGTTGTCTTTAGGGATAAGAGATCCTTCCTGGTACTCCCTGACTCCCTGTTTTCCCTGATCCACGTTTCCCAGGCAGCTGCGAAGACTGGTAGGAAAAAATGTGCAAAGGAGACCGGCCTGAAATTCCTCCTGATGCAGCCAGGCCTTAGTTCCCAGTAATCAGGAAAGTAGTAGCTTATATATAATCCAGCTGTCAGGTAGGCTGACAGCTTGAGAAGCCCAACAGCCTGTGCACTGCTCTCAGAATACACATGCCAGGGTGCAGGGTTAGCTTCACATGAAAATATGTCTACATAAACAGATCCTGTCTGCTTTTGATTAAATTACTGCATGTGAATGACCCATTGGAGATGCCACAGTGTGTGCTAATTATATAGTAGCCTCAAAAAAAATGGCATAGTAAGAAATTGGAGAACTTTTAAGTTTATCTGGTGTTTTTAAATTACAAAAGTGGCCTTCATTTATTATAGCAAATTTGAAAAATACAAAAAAACACAAAGGAAAAATAAAAACACTTATTAATTCCACTATCAATTATAACTACCATTCACATTTTAGAAATAACCTCCTAGTCTTTTTTCCTCTATTCCTTTACATATTTTTTTGCTTAGATTTACCTTTTTAAAATTCATACATAATGTTTTTATGTATTTGTGGAGTACACATGATATTTTGTTACATGCATAGAATGTGTAATGTCAGGGTATTTGGGTACCACCTGGAGTATTTATCATTTCTATACACTGGGAACATTTCATGTCCACTGTTCTAGCTTGTTTTGAAATGTATAGTACATTGTTGTTAACTGTAGTCACCCCACTCTGCTACTATTTTAAAAATTATAAGTTGTATTTTTATAATTATAATTTAAAATATGCTATAATTAGCTGCTCTCATAAAGTTAGCATATTATAAATGTGTTTTGTAAAATTAAATATTTTTGTACCATCACATTTAATATTTTTATGGTATTTCATAATATTTAATCAGTCCCTGTGTTAGACCTAGGTTGCTCCCAAATTTGGGCTATTATTTTTAAAAAAATTTTTGGAGATAGGGTCTAGTGCAGTGGCACAGTCATAGCTCACTGCAGCCTCAAATCCCTGGACCCAGGAGATCCACCTCAGCCTCTCCAGTAGCTGGGACTACAGGCAGGCACCACCACACCCAGCTAACTTAAAAACTTTTTTTTGTTGAGATGAAGGCTCACTATGTTTTCGCAGGCTGGCCTCAAACTCCTGGCCTCAAGTGATCCTCCTGCGTTGGCTCCCCCAAAGGGCTGGGATTACAGATGTGAGCCACCATACTCGGCCTGAGAAATGAATTATTACAGCTAAACTTTACACCCAGATTTCACTGTAAATTTATAGAAGTGGATGTCAGTGGCTTCTACACACTGTGTTGCTGGGAGGTTTTGGAGATGGGAGCAGTCAGAGATTGTTTAATAGGCCATTGTCTTAGAAAGCAGCCCTCTGGGTTCAGGGGTAACTCCCTTTCCTCTACTAGACTAAGGGGGCCCACAGCTGTTTTCTTAAGGTTCAGCTTTCTAAGATTCCTTCCACCCCGTATTATGTGCCATCATCTACTGATCAATAGCAGATGTGCCTATTAATTGAAAATTATTGGCATGGACAGGTGATAGGTAGTAGAGACTACAAGAATTATCTGCATTTCCTTCCATACTTTGATATACTTAATACTTTTTTTTTTTTTTTTAAGAGACACAGGGATTCTCTCTGTTGCCCAGGCTGGAGTACATTGGCATGATCATAGCTCACTGGAGCCTCCAGCTCCTGGGCTCAAGCAGTCCTCCTGCCTCAGCCTCCCGAGTAGCTGGGACTACAGGTGCGCACCACCATGCCTGGCTAATTTTTAAATTTTTGTTATTGTTATTATGTTGCCCAGGCTGGTCTTGAACTCCTGGGTTCAAGCGGTCCCCTCAAAGTGCTGGGATTTGAGAGAATCGCTAAGTGGGGGCCACCATGCCTGGCCCTATTTAACACTTCTGAAATTAGAATTTTTTTAAAAAATGAATTTACTACCTATAATTTTAAAAAACACAATACCTTTTTGATGTAAATATAGTGTATTAGAGTTTAAAAGAACTATGTATACTTCTATGTATATGCTTAAATAGTTGTATATGTTTTAAGAATTTGTTTACTTACAAAGGTTTAAAAGCTTTAAGTAGTGTAAAAAGGACTGAATGTATGTAAGAGAATGTATGTAAGAATTCAGAATAGGCAGAAGTGCTAATGAAATACCAGTTAGAGAAAAGATCAAATATACCCTGAAACTGAAATGAATCTCTACAGTGCTACAGCTGAACATAGAACATGGGAAAGAGAATGACTGGAAATGAGTGAAATGCCTCATACTGATGATAGAGAAGCACTAGATGTGATTAATCCACAAGCTGACAACAGCTGAAGAACATATCTAAAAATACGTGTTCCGCCTGGGAGCCCTGCGCGGCCTCTGATGCTTCCCTCAGATCTCTCACCTCTCCTTCTGTCTGACCAAACACGCCTTTCACAGTCAAAATAATAAGACAGTTTCTTATGCCTCTAATCCTTTCAATAACCATTAACAGATCACAGGAGCAGTCTTTTGAATCTGATCATTGGACCCGTTAGGTGTTATCTGAGAAGAACAAGATTGTCATTTGGGTTGACAAAGAAATACATGAATAAATGTATAAAATGCTGCAGTGTTTTATTAAGGTCTGCCAGAAGAACCCTCTATGTGATGCAGGGAGCTAGTATTCCTGGCTTCCAGTACTATGGAACCTTTGTCTCTTGTGTTTTCATAAATGTGTCAACAAAAATGTGAATCAGTAGTCACTGTCTTTTCATCATCATAACTCGGGAATCTGAGATTTTTTTAATTTAAAAAATTTTTCTGCATATGAATGCCAGGTCATATGAGCTTTATTTAAGCCTACCTGTTTACAATTTGTTTTGAATTTTTTGGACTGTTGTTATATTAGAGTTCTACACATATCTTATTCCTGATTGTAATTTACTATTACATAATTATTAATAAGTACCTTTGCCTCCTGTGAGGCAGGTACATTTCTAATAAGCATTTTTCCTACGTCACCTCTGATCCTTACAACAATCTTTCAAGGTATAACTGTTCCTACATTATATATTAGGAAACGGAGGTTCAGAGAGGGTAGGTGACCTGGTCGTATCTGAGAAATGATATAGCCATGTACGACTCCAGGTCACTCTGACTCAAAGCCCATTTACCTCTTACTTGGTTTCAGGGAGAACTGAGTGGAAACAGACCTGATAATAGAACAGATGAGTATGTGAAGCCTTATGCAAAAGAACCCCCAAACTTCCATCTTGGATAGCTAGACCCTTAAGACAGACTTTAACACTTTACTAAGGCTTTATCAGCTTTTCACCAGTGTGTGGTGTTTTTTAAATGTTAAATTCACTGTTTCAGACTTCCTCCCCTCCTCCTGCCCCTTTGATCTTCCAGGCCCTCAGTACCGCCTAGAGAAGCAGAGCGAGCCCAATGTCGCCGTTGACCTGGACAGCACTTTGGAGAGCCAGAGCGCATGGGAGTTCTGCCTGGTCCGCGAGAACAGTACGTTGGCCGCCTCGCTCCGTGCCCGCTTTGTCCGTTGCAAACTTGCTTAGAAGTCATGTGTTTGGAAACGCTCACTGATCTGGTTT
This sequence comes from Macaca thibetana thibetana, assembly GCF_024542745.1. Classification (NCBI taxonomy): domain Eukaryota; kingdom Metazoa; phylum Chordata; class Mammalia; order Primates; family Cercopithecidae; genus Macaca; species Macaca thibetana. The sequence goes on from NC_065592.1 coordinate 13,104,806, forward strand.
CCCTAGGCAGATTTGAAGTGACTGTTTTCCAAGGCAGACTGCAGTCTTCGTGCCAAAAGTGTATTCCAAAGTGAAATGATTGATTTTGTGCTTTTTGGTAGAGAGGCTGCATCCTGTTTAGCACTTTGTGATTAATATTTTCCTGTTAAACTGTGTCTTCCTAAGTTGGGAGCATCCCTGGAAACAGCTTAGAAGTATGAGGCCTTTTCTGAAGCAAAGGCTATTTCGTATGTAAAGCAACTGGCCCTGTCAGTATCACTATTCAGACATCAGGTTTTAGAGAATTTTAACCATTTGCTTATTCTAGCAGGAAGCAGTGTAGTGATTCCTTATGCTATGTTGAGAACTTTAAAACTTGTTAACTTTGTTCATTCTCTCTTCAGAGTTTCCAAATTGTGCGTTTGCCATCCTCTCCTCCATACTCCCACTGACATAAGGGCAAGTGACGTGTGAAACTGCGCTTGAGGCAGCAGACTGTCTGTAGTCATTCCTGCTTCGGGGCTTTTACACAGACTGTTTCTTCCACCTGGAACGCTCCTTCCCCCATTCTTGTTAATAACTCTTTCTCATTCTTTGTCTCAGTTTAAATGTCCTGTCTTCAGAGAGGCCACCGTGATCTTCCTGTCCCCCATTGCTTAAAACTGATCCACCCCTCATTTGAGTTCCTCATTGTGTTCTGCCATACGGCATACTACTTTTTCTCCAGTGCGTGTGTTTCTATCTATTCATTTATTTATTATTCTTATTTTTTAGAGATGGGGTCTTACTGTATTGGCCAGGCTGCTCTCAAACTCTTTTTTGTTTTTTGTTTTTTTTTGAGACGCAGTCTCGCTCTGTCATCCAGGCTGGAGTGCAGTGGCACAATCTCAGCTCACTGCAACCTTCGCCTCCCAGGTTCAAACGATTCTCCTGCCTCAGCCTCCCGAGTAGCTGGTACTCCAGGCGCGTGCTGCCACGCCTGGCTAATTTTTTGTGTTTTTAATAGAGACAGGGTTTCACCGTCTCTATGGTCTCTTATCTCCTGACCTCGTGATCTGCCCACCTTGGCCTCCCAAAGTGCTGGGATTACAGGTGTGAGCCACTGCGCCCAGCAGTTCAGACTCTTGGCCTCAAGCAATCCTTCTACCTTGGCTTCCCAAAATGTTGGGATTACAGATGTGAGCCCCTGCACCCAGCCCGTATTTAGAATTACATATTTTTCTCAGTGATTGTTTACTATCTCTCTCCCCTGCTAGCCCATAGCAAGTTACCCTTCATATAGATCTGCTATAGACTCTGTGCTGCAGGACCTCAGTAAACATGGATTGAATGAGTGAATGGATGATAGGTCTTTACTCACGCCACTGACCCTCTCAACAAGATCAGGCTGCTTGCTTGCTCTTTGTTTTTCTTGTTGTTTTGGTTTTGGTTTGGTTTGGGGGTTTTCTTGAGACAGAGTCTTGCTCTGTCGCCCAGGCTGGAGTGCAGTAGTGTGATGTAGGCTCACCGCAACCTACATCTTCTGGGTTCAAGCAATTCTCATGTCTCAGCCTCCCAATAGCTGGGATTATAGGCATGCACCACCACTCCTGGCTAATTTTATTTTATTTTTTTATTTTTAGTAGAGGTGGAGTTTTGCTATGTTGGTCTCAAACTCCTGGCTTGGCCTCCCAAAGTGCTGGGATTACAGGCATGAACCACCACACCGGCCTAAGATGCTACTCTTTGACTCGGGCCCCAGACAGCCTGTTCTGCAGAGCATGCACAAAATTCATCAGGAAGGTGAAATATGCTTTTGGCATTTGGCTGCAAATTCTCAAAGGCAGAAGGTTGCTGTCCCCACAGTCTGCAACCAATTATAAGTACCTTATGTGAATACACATAGAAATAAAAATCACTGATTCCCAAATGGTCCAAAAAATTCAAATGAGTAGTAAACATTTGTGAAAATGTTTATCCTTATCAACATTGTAAAATACAAACATTTTAGAGCCACATATCAAATAAGCCAGGTATTTCAAAGGGAGTCCTCATTGCTGGAGAGAATATAGAGAAATAGGCACACTCAAACACTGGGGTCTGTAGTATAACAGTGTAATATAGCTGGAAATATCAAAAGACCTAAAAATGTTTTCTCCAGTATATCTGTTTTTGGAAATTATCTTAAGGAGGCCGGGCAGGGTGGCTCTTACCTGTAATCCCAGCACTCTGGGAGGCTGAGGTGAGTGGATTACCTGAGGTCAGGAATTCGAGACCAGCCTGGCCAACATGGCAAAACCCCGTCTCTACCAAAAATACAAAAAAAAAAAATTAGCCAGGCGTGGTAGCGGGTGCCTGTAATCCCAGCTACTCAGGAGACTGAGGCACAGGAATCGCTTGAGCCCGAGAGGCAGAGGTTGCAGTGAACTCGGATCGTGCCACTGCGCTCCAGCCTGGGCAACAGAGTGAGATTCCATCTCAAAAAAAAGGAAAAGAAAAGAAAAAGAAATGAAAAGGAGAAAAAGATCTAAAATGCAAGAAAGATTTATGTACAATGTTTTAACAACATTATTTCTAATATCTAACATTGGAAGAGTAATCAGATAACTTATATCCCTATATTGGAAAATTATGCAGCGTTTTACCTTTCTAGTAAAGGCAGACTAAGTACTTTGAACCAACTGTCCCACTGAAGGTAACTTAAAAAGCTGATTAAAATAAAGAAATGGCCATCCTAAAGTCATCAAAGAGCACAAGATAGAAAAGAATCAATGACCATATCTGGGAAAAGATTGAAACAGAAGAGATCAACGCCTGCAAGCACTTTCGCCCTGACATCATTTGCCTGGCTGGCAGTGGCAGCTTAAAGGTTGAGCTGGGTTGTTGATAGCCTTTAGAGGAAAGGGGACAAAAGAAGTCCAGGGTTTGCCAGGGGTAGAAAGCCCAAAAGGAGGATAAATAGAAAACAGGTAGTAAGATGAAGATTTAAACCCAGATATATCAGTAAATGAACTAAAGGCTTTAGTAGTAGTGGTAGTAGTTGTTGTCTTTAAGATGGTTAGGATGGGTTTTTCTCAAATACCTAAAACAAGGATACTGAACGTTTGAAGTAAAAGGATGGAGAAAGATGTTCTATGCAAATAGCAACTGAAATCTGGTGTAGCCATATTAACATGAGGCAGAATACATTTTTAGATATAAAAACCATTACTTCATAATGATGAAAGGTTCAGTTTACTTGGAAGATTTAACAGTTCTAAACCTATATGCCTCAAAATATGTAATACAAAACTGAAGAATGACTAAGAAAAATATACAGATCTCCAATCATGGAGGGAGATTTTAACTCTCAGTAACTGAAACAGCAAATATATTTTTTAAAAATGTATAGTAGAGAAAATTTAAAACAACAGTTAAACTTAACCTCATGGACAGGTGGTACAGAGAACATTTTACCCTACAACTGCAGATACGTATTTCTTTCAATCACACATGAACGTTTCCCAGTATTGACCTTATACTATGCAATAAAGTAAATCTTACATATCAGAAGATCGAAATCATGTGTGATATGTTCTCTGATCACAGTGAAATTAGGCTAGGAAAAAACAAGACAACTAGAAGATCTGCATATGTTTGGAAATTGAGAAACAGGTTTCTGAACCCATGGTTTAAAAAAGAAATAATCATAGAAATTAGAAAATATTTTGACTGAAAGATAATGAAAATTTGACATTAAAATTTGAGGATGTAACTAAAATAGTATTTGAAGGAAATTTTACAGCCCTCTAATTCAAATATCACAAAAGAAGAAAGGCTGGGCAGGGCGCAGTGGCTCACGCCTATAATCCCAGCACTTTGGGAGGCCAAGGCCGATGGATCACCTGAGGTCAGGAGTTTAAGACCAGCCTGGCCAAAATGGTGAAACCCCATCTCTACTAAAAATATAAAAATTAGCCAGGCATGGTGGCATGTGCTTATAATCCCAGCTACTAGGGGGGCTGAGGTAGGAGAATTCTTTGAACCTGGGAGGTGGAGGTTGCAGTGAGCTGAGATCGTACCACTACACTCCAGCCTGGGCAACAGAGCAAGACTCCATCTCAAAAAAAAAAGAAGAAGAAGAAAGGCTGAACAGTAATGAGCTAAGCATTCAGCTCAAGTAATTGAAAAAAGAAATAGAAAAAGAAACCTGAAACGAATGAAAGAAAAGAAGCAATAAAGAGAAGAATAGAAATTAATGAAATAGAAATTCAGAAACATCAGAATCAAGAGTTGGTTCTTTGAAAAGACTAGCAAAATTGATACACCTCCAAGGAAATGGATAAAAACAAGGAAGAGAAACACAGATAGTAATAGGAATGAAAAGGAGGTACACTGCAGATCCTGTCATTAAACAGTAAGATCCTGTCTTGTAAATAAATACAAGATTATTTTGAAAAAATTTATACCAAAAATATTAAAATTATAGGTGAACAAATTTATAGAAAAAGACAACAAAATTGACACAGGAAGAAATAGAAAACCTGAATATTCTCATAACTATTTTGAAAAGCAAATTAGTAATTAGGAACCTTCCTACAGTGAAAATCCAGACTCACATGACTTCACTGGCTAGTTTCTACCAAAAATTTAAGAAAAAAATAACTCCAATCCTATATCCGCTTTTGCAGAGAATAGAAAAAGAGGTTATTACCTCCAATTTATTTTAAGAGGCTATCATAATCTTGGTACCAAGCTCAGTAAAGACCATATAAGACAGCAAATTTTCAGGCCAGTCTTAATATAGATGCAAAAATCCTAAACAAAATATTAATAAAGTGAATCTAACATTATATTGAAAGAACAATGTAACATTACCAAGTTGGGTTTATCTAGCAGTGCACATTTGGTTTAACTGTGATGTAATGTTAAGGGGAAAAAATGTCAAGACACGTAGATTAATCCCAACTATGTAAAAACAAAGAAAGTAAAACTGGAAAGGAAATGTTAGTAGTGGTTGTCACTGGTTGGCAAGATTGTGGGTAATTCATTTTCCTTCCCGTTTATATTTGTTCATTCCAGAGTTTCTAAAGTGAGCGTGCATGACTTTCTAAGAAGGAAAAGCAAACAAGAAATAAGGGCAGGTCTACATAGATAAAGATCGTATAGTGAGACAATGTCTTAGTGTAACAATCCTTGTGACATTTGAAATTTCATACCATTTCTAGTACCACAACATAGTGAGCCAAAGGAAAAGTTACACCAATACACTCCTGTGTGACTTGCTTATCGGAACTTTTACCCCGTAGAAATGAACAATCCCTCCCTCTGCCCCTGTCATTTTTTTTCATTCTTTAAAGTCTGTCATCTTAAACATACTTGAGGAACTAATTCGTAGGTAGGAACTTTATAGTGGATTCTCTTTCAAAATGTTGATTCCTTGTTATACAAACAAAGTGGTATTTATTAGAATCTTGGTAAATTTCTTGGATATGTAGTACTTATACATGTAAAAAAATTTCAGGTAACTGAAATGTCTGTAGTGAAAATGAAGTCTCTCTTCTTCCATCCCCTAATTCCCCTCCCAGAGACAATAATTGTTCCTGGTTTTTTCCATATCTTTCCAGGGGTCATCTATGTCTTATGCAAGCACATTTTATATATGTATGTATGTATCATAGGTGTGTGTATACACAAGCACACTCATACACACTCATTTGCATTCCTCCCTTTTTTAAAAACACAAATGGGGGCCTGGTGTGGTGGCTCACGCCTGTAATCCCAACACTTTGGGAGGCCAAGGTGGGCGGATCACGAAGTCAGGAGATCAAGACCATCCTGGCTAACATGGTGAAACACCATCTCTACTAAAAATACAAAAAAAAAAAAAATTAGCCAGGCGTGGTGGCAGGCACCTGTAGTCCCAACTTCTCAGGAGGCTGAGGCAGGAGAATGGCGTGAACCCAGGAGTCGCAGCTTGTGGTGAGCCGAGGGCGCGCCACTACACTCCATCCTGGGCGACAGAGCGAGACTCCGTCTCAGAAAATAAAAATAAAAACACAAATGATAACAAACATTAGTGTTCTGCATTTTTATCATTTTTAACAATATAGAGATTATTCCACATTAATCCTCATATTGTTCCACGTATAAATTCACTAATTTCTTTTTAACTACTATGTGGTATTCCACAGTATGTTGTGATTTCAAATTAATTTTTTTGTTTGTTTGTTTTTGAGACAGAGTCTCATTCTGTTGCCCAGGCTGGAGTGCAGTGGTGAAATCACAGCTCACTGCAGCTTTGTTTGTTTTTGAGACAGTCTCATTCTGTCACCCAGGCTGAAGTGCAATGGTGAGATCACAGCTCACTGCAGCCTTGACCTTCCTGGCTCAAGCAGTTCTCCCACCTAAGCCTCCCAAGTAGCCGTGATTACAGGCACACACCACCACACCTGGCTAGTTTTTTTTTTTTTTTTTTTTTAATTTTCTTTTTGTAGAGATGGTGTCTTGCTGTGTTACCCAGGCTTGCTTCTGCCTCCCATAGTGCTGGGATTACAGGAGTGAACCAGCACACCCAGCCACAAATTAGTTTTTCTGAAAAAAGATAAGCCCTGTTTTCTAATATTAGGAAAGAGAAGCTGTGAGGGTTGGTGAATAAAGCCTTGAAATCTGGGCTGTAGTTCCCACTCTACTTCTGAACACGAACATGGTCTTAATTCAGTTATGTGATCTCTGTGAGCCTCAGCATCCTCATCTTAAAGGATTTGCAAGATACTTGCCATCACTTTTTGACACTCTGAGTCAAAATCATTGTGTTAATCAAAGAAGCCCTACCAGCACTTACAAAGATCACAGTCAACGGAATCATAACTAGTCTTTGTAAAATGGAAGTAAATTATAAAAACAATTTATTATTTTAAAGGCTTTTAAAAGGATTTTTTAAGTAGGAATTCCAACTAAGAACTACATTATTTTCCAGTAGCTACCTATTAAGGTGGATTGAGGCAAAGAAAAACATTCCAAAAGCAGAATTGTTTTCATTTCTGTTGATATGTTTGATTAGAACAGGCTCCCTATCCTTAAAGCCATTGTAGATGTGAACTAAATTCTGATAATGTATTATGCAGTCCTTAAAGAGAATGTGCTGTCAAGCCAGACTGCCTCAGTTCACATCCTGGCCTTGCCACTTACTAGCTGTGTGACCTCGGGCAATTTACTTAACCTTTCTTGGGTAGTTTATCTGCCCTCATGAGATTGATAGGATTCAGTAAGCTCTAATCATCATACAGCTCTTAGTACAGCACATAATAAGTACTCAATAAATGTTAACTGTAATTACTAAATAATGGAAGAGCAGCATTCTGTGTCTAGTAGAGCAGATGGGACACAGGTGTTGAGGTTTGGAGTCATAGACCTGACAGAGCCCTGGAGGAGATGTATGTTGATGAGAGGGGAGTGACCCAGAATGGAGAGGGAAGGAGAGTGGGGAGAGGGCAGGTCTGTAAGTCTGTGTCCTAAGACCAGAGAACTTAGAAGCAGGGTACTTTCCAGCAGTATTTTTTGGTGTCCCAGAATGGGTGTATGCTTTGTAGATAAAACATTTGTTTATTGAGAAGTCTGTTTGCCATAAGGGTGGATAGAAGCCTTTCAGTTTTTCTTCCAAGGAGGGAAGTGGCGTAATATTTTATATCAACCACATCAGTGAGTGTTTTTTTGTTATTTCTTTTTTATTTATTTTTCTTTCTGTGTACCTAGTCCTGCAGGAAAGGGTGTTTTTAAAAATTATGTATTCGGGCCTAATATTGTAAGGCATTGTGCTAGGCATTTTGCAAATGCTTTCTCTTTCCATTTTCATGGCTACCCTACAAGATACTATTCTCATTGTGAAGAGAGGTTATGACTTGCTTGAAGTTATCCAGCCAGTAAGTGATAAGACCAAAATTTTAAGACAGCTTTCTGATTCCAGAGTCCACTCTGAGATTATTGATAAAAAAAAAACCCTGAATTTTCAGTCCTAAGAATGGCGATTACAATTGTCTTTATATGCTATGAGAGAGAAGCTTACAAAGGAAGCGGATATGACAAGAGTTTCTGCCTAGGGACTGAGAGCTAACATTTGTGCTTGGATCTTGGCCTAAATAAGAAAATGACAAGCCAAAGTCCTTGAGCTTTCCAGTTTGGATTCTTGTTGGATAATCTACTATATCCTTCAGCCAACTGCCTGCTAGAAGCTGGAATCATACCAGAAGGAAGCCCAAGTACATTATGGGGAGTATGTAACATTACAAGACTTCCATTCTTGCCCGAGCTTCTGTATAAATCCTGGCACCAAACTGAGCCTCAATTCCCTTGTCTGCCAAATGTTGCCAGTGACCTTTCCCACCAACCACGTGGAGGTAGTCTAAGCAGGTCCTTAGAAGAAAGGTGCTGCTTGAACCAACTTACTCTTTCCACAGCTTTAAGAGAGAGAGTGGCATTTCCCATCATCAGGGCCAATATAAGCCTGAAATTAAACTGGCTTTATGGAATACGAACAAAGTGTCAGACACCATCTTTCTGTTTTATCCCTGACTAGTCTGTCATTCATAGTGCTTAAAGCATAGTCATTAGAATCACGCAGACCTTGGGTGAACCACTTGCAGCCTCTGACAGTGGACAAATTATGTCATCCCTGATTTCATGTTTAAATGGAGGCGAATGAATCTTTCACAAGGATTTGGTGAGAATTAAGTGAGATATAAGTGCTCTTATTGTAACAACCTTTTCGGCCATGTAGTCATCATCTTTGTTTTATAGAAGAGGAAACTGAGGCGCAGAGGGGTGAAGTGATTTGCTAATATCACATGAACAGTAATGAGAGGCCTGGAAAACTGTCTTTTATTCATTGAGTCTGGTGAAAGAGCTGAATCTGGCCGGGCGCTGTGGCTCAAGCCTGTAATCCCAGCACTTTGGGAGGCCAAGACGGGCGGATTATGAGGTCAGGAGATCGAGACCATCCTGGCTAACCCAGTGAAACCCTGTCTCTACTAAAAAATACAAAAAACTAGCCGGGCGAGGTGGCGGGCGCCTGTAGTCCCAGCTACTCGGAAGGCTGAGGTAGGAGAATGGCGTAAACCCGGGAGGCGGAGCTTGCAGTGAGCTGAGATCCGGCCACTGCACTCCAGCCTGGGTGACAGAGCCAGACTCAGTCTCAAAAAAAAAAAAAAAAAATAGAGCTGAATCTAATTATTGTATTTCCTAAATAGAAGTTGCTGTAGAGAGAGACCAGTTGCTCTGTAAACATTAATTCAGCTTCCTTTGATCTTCTTTCCTTTTGAAGGAGATTCACAGAATGTTTAAGATCATCCATTATTTCAGCACCTTATTGAAATTCTCATTTCCTAATTTTAAGGTTATACTGAGAAAGGGCCTCAACTCACCAGGTAGGTAGTCACCCAGGACGGTGGACTATGGGAGGGAAGAACATCCAGAGGTCTTAGTCTGAGAGCCTTCCTTTATCTCCTTAATTTTCTCCCTGAGGCCCCAGGAGAGGAGGCAACTCCTAGGAGCTGCCCAGATTACCTGACTGCCCTTCCATGGGCTAGTTACTGTTCCTACCCTTACTCCTCTCTGATCACTGATTCCCCTAAATGGATTTGCCAAGTCCCACACTGGACTGTGACCACCCCTCACACTGGAGAGGAACCCGGTCTGAGTCCCCTCTTCATCCTGGTGTCTGTGGCCAGGCCCGGCTCTTTCTCCCTGATAGAGTGAGCCTCCTGAACCCCTGACATCACCAGGCTTCTCACTGGACCAAGTACAAGATGGCTTTTAAGGAGAACTTGGGTTTGAATAAGCATCTTTAAGGGTAGGGGTTTCTTTGTTGGACTACCACCACTACTAAATAGAAATGGAGAGAGGGAAGAAGCAGCTGTAGAAAGAGGATGAAAATCAGCTTTATCCTGGTGTGCTTCCGACCCTCTTTGTGATGCTTATTTATAATGGGCTGATTCTTCCTCCTGTGTGTGCTCTTTGCCAGCTCTGGAGACTCCCTGGTAGTTCCGCGCTGCTTCTGGAGGCTTTGCCTCCTTCAGTTACAAATTACTGATCTCTCCAATTTCTATCATGTGACTTAAACACCTCCTTTATTATACCACAATAGCAGTCTTCAAATACACAAGAAAATATGATTATGCAAATAAACTCTTATTTACAAATGAAAGTGACTTGTGATGTTCGTTTTACATATTTTAGGTTGAGTTATTTCTGAAAGCCAGTCACCTGTCTGGCTTTAGCGGGGAGGTCTTTACCATAAGGAATTTTCTGTAGGGTGAGGATTTTTATCCAAGTTGATATTGCATAATAGCTCCCTGTTTGCTGCACGCTATTAGAATTTAAATGGAACAGAAACATTATTCGCCACATAAGAATACCTGTGAGTCCACGTCTTCCTCTCTGGTTAATGTGGGCTGGTTGGCACTGTAAAGGCAGGAGTTTGGCACCACTGTGTAACCTTGTACAAGTCCTCCTCCTTTGTGGGCCTCATTTCTCCTGCTGCAAAATGTGATGGTAATCCCTACCCTGTAAAGTTGTTGTGAGGCTTAAACCATTGAAACAAGTCAATGAGATTGTGTACAGTAAAAGCGCAGAGTGAACTGCAGTGCACTATACAATTGTTCACCATTACTGAGTATCTCTGCCTGAGACTCAGAGGCCAACCAACTGTCACATACACCATAGCTAGTCGGAGCATGTGTGTGGTGACCCTTTCCCTCCCTGTGATTCCTGTTTTCTTTCCCTCTAGCCCCTTAGACTTCCCACAGGCCCCTCTGGGCATTGGCCAGCACCAAAGATAGCTGACACCTGGGGCAAAAAACTGTGCTGACCTGTCTTGAAGCAAACTTGTGCCTTGTCCACAGCTACTTTTCAGTAGTGAGTGTCTGAACTGTGCTGTGTGGGCTGAGAAGTTCCACATGATTTGTATTTTTCACTCTCTTCTTTCTCTAAAAGTTCCGCCCTTTCCATTTTATCATTAGGTAGTAATTAGTATTCAAGGGAAATTGGTCTTAATATATTAAAATTGGTTTAAGTGCATTTAGACCTGTACCACAGCCAATGTCTTATTGGAAAATGTAATTGGGGACTCTGTGTATGTAATTAATTGAATTACAATTAAGAACTTTCATTAAGCGATACACTGGTACATTAGAGCAGTAAGGAAGCATGTTTGATGAGCCACAAACCCTGTCTGGGCTCTAAGTGAGGGCATGGAGATTTGTATCCCTCTGATAGGCTCCTGGCCCCAGAATTCGCCCTGAAGGTCCTGACTAATGGCTTGGTAATGCATCAGGTGATATTTCTGCAGTGACTCTGAATGGGAGGTGGGATTCTTCCAGCGGATGTGCCCTCATTCTCTGACTCCCAAGTCAGGGAAAGGGACACCTTGGTGTTGATCAGATGTTACAGTTCTTAGGTATTTTGCCATGTAAATTGTCAAAAATGCCATGCTCCTGAGAAGACCCCATTACTTTTCCTGGGCTTTGAACATGGACAAAGACATGTTGAAGAAAGAGGAAATAATGGGAATTCTGTCCAAGTAAACCCATGATGAACCATTGGTCCAGACCCTTAAATGGTCATGCTTCATCCTGTAAAGGGTATTGGATTCACTTTGGACACATATTTGTTCATGCATTCCCCAAATACTGATTGAGCCCTCCTCTGGGCCAGCCACTGTGCTGAGACTTAGCCCCACGTTATGGAGCCCACAGTTATGATCAGTGCTACAAAGGGTAGAAAAGAGTGCATAGCAGGGGACCAGAGCAGATGAGAAGAATAAGAGAAGGCTTGAGTCAAAAGAAAAAGGAGATAGTCCAATAATGAGTAAGAAAAGAATGTTCCAGGCCAAGGGACTGCTCATCTGAAAGCTTTGAGATGAGAAGGAGCTTGGGGTATTTAGGAATGAATAAGTGGAATGGAATGAGGGAGAGTGAGCTGAAAGATGAGACTGAGGGATGGCAAGGGTCTAAGATGCAGAGCCTTGTAGGCCCACCTTCCATGATCTGCTCTTTTTTGAAATTCTACAAACCTGAAACTGTTTCTTTCTGACTACCTCATAAAACAAGATTACCTTGATTTATTGAAGGGGGTCTGAAATCTCCATGTGGAAAGTCCTCCAGCCTGGCTGGCTGTGGCTCCAAGAGTTTAATCAATTAAGCACTGACAGCAAAGATCCCTACCCCGGTGGTAGCATGGCAGATTCTAGTGAAGGGTATATCCTACTGCGTGATCCCGATGGCTTTAAAGAGATTACTGCAGAGCGGTGGGCAGGCGGGGGGCATGAACGTGTGTGTGTGTTATAGTATATCACCTATTGATTGCTTTTTAGAGACCAGCAAAAATGACTAGTAGCCAAAGGGAAGTGTTTAATAGAAGAGAAGTTTTGGGCTTATGAGGCTTTGGGGACTTAAAAGGCCTCTGGAAAAAAAATGTGATGGATGCAGAACGCTAAGGAAGAGTTTTCTCTGTGACTCACTTATGCATCCAGCTTTGAGTCTTACCGAGGGAGTGGATAGTTAGGTTTTATCCCTGATTCCTTTGCTCTGGCACAGCCAGGCATGACTGTGTTCTCGTTAGATACCATTACAGCCTATGGAGTTACACATTTCCAGCCCATCTGAAGAACATTTTTATTCATGGAGGTTATGTGGTGGTTAAAGGTGCAATTTTGGAATTAGACTTGGGTTCAGTTTCTAGCTCCAGCTTGTACTGTTTGTATGACTACCGTAGCAGAATGACATTCTGAGCCTCATTGTTCTCACCTGTAAAAAAAGGGTAATATCCAACTTAAAGGGGCATTGGGAAAAATGGAATGAGATGACGTCTTCAAAATGCTGAGCATCGTGTTGGCATGCTTTGGTAAGCACTCAGGGTGTGTTAGCCGTCATCACAGTTGTTCAGGCAGAACCCCTGTCCTCGACAAACCTAGTCTGTTGGCGAGTCTGAATGGAAAACTAGGAAAGGTATGTTAGGTGCTCTTAGCCAAGATAAATACAAGGGGTGGTGTGCAGACCTCAGGTACTGTTAATGGTTTACCTGTATTGCATCAAACTTCACTCGTTCCATCAGCAGCATTTATTGAACATCCACTGTGTGACCATGTGCTTTATAGAATGGGATGTTCCTGCCCTCAGGCTCCTTGTCCAGAGGGGAGTGCAGATACTTACCATGTAAGAGACTTATCAGAAGAACCTTCAACAAAGGGCTATAGCGCTTCAGGAGAGAGACAGGGGAGGTTCCATTTGGACTAGACCTTGAAGCATATAAATTTTAGAGCATAAAGGACATCTGACCAAATGGTAGAACCTGAGCAAAGTCCAGTTTGGCTGAAGCAGGGCTTCTGCGTGGGGAGTAGCAGTAAGACTTCAAGATAGAGTGGAGCAGAAAAGGGTTTATGTACTTCTCACTGTCAGTCACTTGTACTATTTTACTTAATTGTGTGCCAGGTCCTGAGCTAGACACTGCTCCACTTTTGAAGAACCACTCCCACCCCCACCATTTTCTTTTCCACCATTCCACTTCACACCCTGTGCCAAAGGCAAATACTTGGTGTTCCCTGTGTATGTCCTCATGCTTTGTGGACTTTATGTTTTTTCCTATACTGTTCCTCCTGTCCTCCTTCCCATCATCTGGGAATGCTGCCATCCCCCTAAGTTCTGGAAGCACTAGCACAGCACCTGGCATATGGCTGGTGCTAAGTAACTGTTTGCTAGTCTGGAAGGAACGGTCAACAGAATTGTGCTATGGACACAGGTGAGGATGTAACAGAGGCCATTGATCTTCCAATTGAGTTCTAGAGTTGGCATAGATCTTTATAGAGAAGAGACACTGAAGTTGCTTTAATTTATAACTAGATTGGGGCCTTTTAGACTTTGTGTAAGACTCCTTGAACCGTAAAATGAATGTTAAAGTCCTGTGCAGTTTGCATCTATGAATACAAGGAATCTTCCAGTAACATACAGTGAGTTCATCTGAGCTTTGATTTAATGATTAGTCCTATTTGTTTGACCTCTAAGTGTCTCCCTCAGTTCCAATTAAATCACATATATGAAAACACTTTTAAACTATAAAACAATATTTATAATTAGCCTTGGTCTGATCACCTGAAAGTAAACCTGTTGCTTTTATGTGTGTGCAGACTTTGCAGCTGTGTTTGTTGTCAGGTTGTAACACATATACACAGCTATAACTGCACTTTTGTTTCCCATTATTATCGTCCAAATAGATATCAGGGGCAATGAAAACATGGCATTATAACCAGTAAAGTCAGCAGTTCTCAAACTTTTTGGTCTTAGGACCTCTTTATACTCTTAAAAGTCATTGAAGACCCCAAAGAGCTTTTGTTTTGTTTTGTTTTGTTTTGTTTTGTTTTGTTTTGTTTTGTTTGAGGCGAGGTGTTGCCCTGTCACCAGGTCTCGCCCAGGATGGAATGCAGAGGCAAATCAGCTCACTGTAGCCTCAAACTCCTGGGCTCAAGGGATCCTCTCACCTCTACCTTCCGAGCAGCTGGGACTACAGGTGTGCACCACCATGCCCAGCTGATTTTTTTTCTTTTTTAACTTTCAGTAGAGATAAAGTCTCACTATGTTGCCCAGGCTGCTCTTGAACTCCTGGCCTCAAACAGTGCTCCCGCTTTGGCTTCCCAAACTGCTGGTATTACAGGTGTGAGGCACTGCACCTGGCCAAGCTTTTATTTATTGAGTTATATCTATTGTATTAAAAATAAAAATTGATTAATTTAAAAATGTTTATTGAGAAAAACAGTAATTTCATTAATGTTAATGACTGTTTATGTTTTGGGTTTGTTTTTTTTTTTTTTTTTTTTTTTTTTTTTTGAGATAGGGTCTGTCTCTGTCACAAGGCTAGAGTGCAGTAGTACAATCACAGCTTACTGCAACCTCCACCTCCTGGGCTCAAGCGATCCTCCCACCTCAGCCTCTCCAGTAGCTGGGCCCATAGGAGCACACCGCCAAGCCTGGCTACTTTTTTTTTTTTTGTATTTTTTGTAGAGATGCAGTTTTGCCATGTTGCCCAGGCTGGTTTTAAACTCCTGAACTCAAGTAATTCACCCGCCTTGGCCTCCAAAAGTGCTGGGATTATAGGGGTGAGCCACCATGCCTGGCCCAAATGACAAATTTTATGAAAAGTAATTATTATTTCTTTTAAAAAAATTTTTCTGGCCGGGAGCGGTGGCTCAAGCCTGTAATCCCAGCACTTTGGGAGGCCGAGACGGGCGGATCACGAGGTCAGGAGATCGAGACCATCCTGGCTAACACGGTGAAACCCCGTCTCTACTAAAAATACAAGAAAATTAGCCGGGCGAGGTGGCGGGTGCCTGTAGTCCCAGCTACTCGGGAGGCTGAGGCAGGAGAATGGCGTGAACCCAGGGGGGCGGAGCTTGCAGTGAGCCGAGATCGCGCTACTGCACTCCAGCCTGGGGCACAGAGCAAGACTCCGTCTCAAAAAAAAAAAAAAAAAAAAAAAAATTCTGAGACAGGGTCTCACTCTGTTGCCCAGGCTAGAGTGCAGTGGCATGATCATCTCACTCTGTTGCCCAGGCTAGAGTGCAGTGGCGTGATCACAGCACACTGTAGCCTCAACCTCCTGGGCTCAAGTGATCATCCCACTTCATCCTCCTCAGTAACTGGAACCACAGGCACCCGCCACCACTACCAGCTAATTTTTGTATTTTTTGTAGAGACAGAGTTTTGCCATGTTGCACAGGTTGGTCTCAAACCTTAGACTCAAGCAATCCACCTACCTCAGCCTCCCAAAGTGCTGGGATTATAGGCATAAGCCACCGCACCTGGCCTGAAATTTTTCTTTTTTTTTTTTTTTTTTTTTTGAGACGGATTCTTGCTCTATCACCCAAGCTGGAGTGCAGTGGTGCAATCTCAGCTTTCACTGCAATCTCCGCCTACTGGGTTCACGCGATTCTCCTGCCTCAGCCTCTAGAGTAGCTGAGATTATAGGCATGCGCCACCATCCCCAGCTAATTTTTTGTATTTTTATAGAGATGAGGTTTTACCATGTTGGCCAGGGTGTTCTCAAATTCCTGACCTCAAGTGATCTGCCCACCTCAGCCTCCCAAAGTGCTGGGATTATAGGCATGAGCCACTGCACCCAGCCAGGCCTAAAATTTTTAGTGAAGAGAGTGTCGTTATTTTATCTTATTGCAAATTTCTGTAGTGTCTGGGCTTATAGAAGACACCTGGATTTTCATATCTGCCTCTGAGTTCGGTCTGCTACAATACATTGCTTTGGTTAAAGTATATGAAGAAAATTTGGCCTGACCCAGATATGTTGTTGAAAAAGGGAAGAATATTTCAATAGCCTTTTCAGATAATTGTGGGTATTAATTTTTGTTACTATACCAAAACTCAAATGGTTTCTTTTTTTGTTTGGTTCTTGTTTTTTTGTTTGTTTGTTTTGTTTTGTCTTTTGAGACTGAATTTCGTTCTTGTTGCCCAGGCTGGAGTGCAATGGCATTAATCTTGGTTCACTGCAACCTCCGCCTCCCGGGTGTAAGCAGTTCTCCTGCCTCAGCCTCCCAAGTAGCTGATATTACAGGCATGTGCCACCACACCCAGCTAATTTTGCATTTTTAGTAGAGACAGGGTTTCACCATGTTGGTCAGGCTGGTGCTCAAACTCTTGACCTCAGGTGATCCGCCCGCCTCGGCCTCCCAAAGTGGTGGGATTACAGGCATGAGCCACTGCGCGCAGCCGAGCTTTTTATTCCTTTGTGCACTTGTAAGAGAATGGACATGAAAAAAGTAAGTCATGCCTTGCTGTTGTTACAAAAATAGTATTACAATTATGGACCCTGAAGGGGACTTGGGAATTCCCCACCACCACCACCATAGGTCGATTTAGAGTTTACAGTTTTGCAACTCAACAGTCTATTATAGTGCTGTTGCTGTAGGAGCGTGGTGAGGTAGGCAGGACAGGAACAGCCTTTAGCCACTTGAGGGAAGGGAAAGAAGGCACGTGGACTCCAGAATCCAACAGATCTGTCCCGGTTTCACCTTTCCTAACAGTGGAACCCTGGGCAAGGTTTTGACCCAGTCTTGACACTTTGAGTGAGAGTTTGAATCTCTGTCTCTGAACTCTTATATTCCATGTTCTTTCTAATGTTATTAAGCCCCAAGGCTGCCTCCCAGCCCTTGGCTGCCTCACAGCACCTTCTCTTTCTTGGCTGCAGGCCCTAGACTCCACCTGCCTTCTTCCTCAACTCCTCTCTGCTTCCCTTTGCCTGTCGTGGCCTCTTTTTGCCATTCTTCACTGAAGACAGGTGCCAGGCCTCATTCCTCAGTTCCCCTTTCCTGATTTTGTACTCCCAAGAATTAAGCTCCTTCCCTTCCTGGGTTTTCTGCTTGTCCTCCGTACCTTCCTACCTTGTGATTGTCATTCTTCTGGAGCCTTGTCAGCCCATTTGAGCTGTGGTGCTCAAGTCACTATTAGGCCCCACCCCAAAATTTGATCTATCACAATACATCTTTGAGTTATTGCAGCTTGAGCATTTTGACACAATACATTATGGTAATCCATGGCATATAGAGACATTAACACTCCCGACTTTGACAAAATACATTGTGAAGTCTTTGAAGGCACCATAACAATTTATCTTGTCATTCACGAGGAGACCCAGTTCAGCATTAATGTAGATGAACACAGTGTGGCTTTTGTTTCATTTAATTGCTTGTGACCTTTTTAATTGCTAATTTAACAAAATACCAACAGGTTATATTTAAATTAAATTAACAGACAGTAGTTTTTGTTTTTTCAGTATGTTTATTTTTAAGATGTTCTGGTTCTCTCTACTTTTCACTTTGAGTTGCTAAAAATGTTTTCTCGGCCGGGCGCAGTGGCTCATGCCTGTAATCCCAGCACTTTGGGAGGCCGAGGCGGGCGGATCACGAGGTCAGGCGATCGAGACCATCCTGGCTAACACGGTGAAACCCCGTCTCTACTAAAAATACAAAAAAAATTAGCCGGGCTTGGTGGCAGGCGCCTGTAGTCCCAGCTACTACTCGGGAGGCTGATGCAGGAGAATGGTGTGAACCCGGGAGGCGGAGCTTACAGTGAGCCAAGATTGTGCCACTGCACTCCAGCCTGGGCGACAGAGCGAGACTCCATATCAAAAAAAAAAAAAAAAGTCTTCTCTTGAACAGAAGTGGACTTTTTAATGTGAAGTTTATAGTAGAGTAATTTTAATATGCAGATGGTACAATGTCAAGCATCTTTCATCTTTCATGTGTGGTTGGGCTCATTCCTTTCCAGAAGGGTACAAGCAGTAAATGTATACATGCAAAGTCATAGAACTTATCTGGTCCAAAAAATATGCTTTTGGAATAATGAATGCTTTGCTTCAGGTGTTTGTCTTTAGATCAAGTGTCTATTGCGGACACCATTTATTAGGCCCTTCTTTCTACCTTGTACTATTTTGTGGCCTATAGCTAATTTGTAAGCTCCTGCAGATCAGGAACCCTGCTTTATCTTCACCAGTGTCCCCCACAGTCTAGCATACTCCTGGCATAGGGAGAGAAGTGGTTGCACATTGCATGTACAATAGACCTGACCCCTCCAACAAGTGGTACTCCTGAGCCTACTTTGAGAAATGACACTGGAGGCCGGGCACAGTGGCTCACGCCTGTAATCCTAGCACTTTGGGAGGCCGAGGCAGGTGGATCACCTGAGGTCAGGAGTTGGAGACCAGCCTGGCCAACATGGTGAAACCCCATCTCTAGTAAAAATACAAAAAATTAGCCGGGCATGGTGGCTCACGCCTGTAATCTTAGCTACTCGGGAGGCTGAGGCAGGAGAATCGCTGGAACCCAGGAGGTGGAGGTTGCAGTGAGCCAAGATCTCATGATTGCACTCCAGCCTGGGCAACAAGGGCGAAACTCTGTCTCAAAAAAAGAAAGAAAGAAAGAACCCTGGAACTCCAAAACCAACAGTTGATCCCGTTCATCAGATAACCTCCTTTGGAGTGAGCAGCATGAACTGGAGGCGAGTACAGGACTATTCCTTCCCCACTCCTTCAGGTGCTGTTGTCCTTCTGATCATAAATGCAAACATGCCCCTTGTCGGCTGGGGCAAGGCTCAGAACTCCTCCAGGTACCCGGGGGACTTAAGTCCTCAAATGGGATATGAATTTACACTATCAGATAGTAGAAGGTCAATGCAAGAAGCCAGCTATGTAAGTCTTGTACAAAATTAATACAAGGGTATTGACAAGCCTTGCTGGTTATTTCATAGCTTTAAGACCTCTACTAAAATCCTATCATCTCATCTGCCCATTATTAACATTTCAGCAAAATATAAAGTTTTCATTAATCTCCCACAGCAAATTTAGGAGTGAAAACTGGCACTTGTTTGAGCTTTTAGGACTACATTAGCTGGTGTATTAAACAAAATATGTCATTCTTCAGTAGCTTCTGTAAGAAGCTAAATCAATTTCCAGCCATATTTATGCACCACTTTATCTAAAAGCATCTGAATTATCATTTATAGCTAAGATGCTTTATTAGCAGCTGGCATTGAAATTGCTCAGTAAAAAATTATATGTCACGTTATAGTAATTTTTAAATTGGTTTTAATCCAACATCATAAAATGTAAAAATCTTAAGTGTGGGTTTTTTTTTTTTAGTAATTGGCATTTTAGCATAATGAGCTGTTACCTCTTTCCAAATCAAATACCTGCAATATTTAGAAAACACTAATTAATAAAGCAAACAGAATTTCTTGAGCTCAGAGCTAAGTTGTATCTAATAATAGCATTTTCTCAGAAAAGATGACTTGAAATGATTTTTAAAACATTAAATGATTTTAATATTTTACCAAAATACTCTGTAATTCTCATGTATAAGAAGTTCTAAAATAGAAATAAAACATGTTTTGACAGTTATGTTTCAGTAAAAATGAAGACTGGAAAAAGTGAATGATTATTCTAAACTCCAAATCCTAGCCAGCCTCTCAGTTTGGGATGTGGATATTACCCAGGAGAGAGTGGTAATCAGGATCATGGCATCTCTGTCCAAAACCATAGGCACTGCAAAGAAAGGAAACAGGCTACCCAGTGGCCCTTGCAGATGTGGAGTGAAGCTCTGCAGTGTCCTGGAGGTGTGATGTTGGTGAAGTCACTCTGTCTCTCTGACCCTCACCTTCCTGTGGACGTGGCAGCTGGTATTCAGCACATGTTTTTGAACTCTTGCTTTATCCTCTGAGTGGTAGCACCAGCAGTGTCTGAGTTGCAGTGTCTGAGTTGCAGTGATGAGAAAGCAGTCCCTGTGCTCTTGGGGTTTACAGTCTAATGGCAGAGACTGGCAATTACTCCTTGTGATAACTGTTCTGAAGGAAAATGCAGGGTACGGGGACAGAAGGAACCAAACTAGTGTCGGGGGCTTGCAGCCAGAGAAGGCTTCCCTGGAGTATCACTGGTGCTCTGCTCTTCAGGAGGAAAACAGGGAGGGGCTGGGAGAGAGTGAGATGGGGAGAAGGGTGACCTGGGCAGAGAGGAGGACAGCATGTGCAAGATACTTTGAGATGGGATTCTGCCAGAAGCACTTAGTGAAGGGCGAGGCCTCGTCCTTACTGAAGGAAAGCACTATTGTGGGCGCTGGGATGGTCCAGGTTGGGAATTACTGTAGTGTTTGCAAATAGAACACAAATTTCCTAATAAATGAGTTCACTGTGAAAGCATCAGACACCATCTTTGACTTAAAATACTTGCCCTGTAAACAGTAACTGTGGGAAGGAAAAGCATATCATTGTCAGGCTACCAGTTGGTCACAAAATTTTCCAGTTTTATACCCAAATCTAGAGTTTTCCATTCCCCCAGCTCCATCCCAAAGAGTTCTCTCTGGGTTTCCCTGTGGAACCGTCTCTGAGTGCTCAACATGAGGCCTAGAGCACCCTACTCTGGTCAGCCTCTGCAAGATAGGCTTCTCTCCTCCCAACCCACTCTACCCCCTGCACTGGTGATGGCACCAGCAGCTGCACCTGCAGAAGTCCACATTTCAAAGCCCAGGGACCAAGAGATAGTTTAACTTTGCTTAATGTAACCATAGCATGTGGCAGCCTCCCAAAGCCTCAGAGTTCTCATCTGTAATACGGAAAATTATAAGACCTTCAATGCAGTAACGTGTGAAATGCTTCACACCAAGCCTGGCACATGGTAGGCACTCATATATACTAGCTAGTATTTATTTAGCAAAATTTAATGAGAGCATTCCAGTTACCTTTACTGCTTGCAGAAGATATAAAGATGAGTAAGAAACTTTCCTGACCTTCACAGAGCTTCCAAATTAGGACAGAGCAACCACTAAGCAATTCTAGTGCAAGGCTGAATATAATCCAGTCTGATGCTAGAAGAAAAATAGTCACCGCTCTTTTGAAGCATATGTATTCTTTACCTAAATTTTGATGTGAATGGCAAAAACTGAAATTCAGAGAGATAAAGTCACTTGCCTAAGATCATACAGCAAATTAGAGGCAGAGCTAGGAGTTGCAGCCACAACTGTCAGGCTCCAGGGTCCAGTATAAGCCAACTTTTATGGAATTCATTGCCAGTAAGGACCATCAGAAAAGATTTCATGGGATAGAGTTTGAGCTAGCCTAGGGAGGGGTGGGGGGATTTCTACAGGTCTGGGTAAGGATGGGAGGGCTGTTCTAGGGCAAGGGCAGCACGTGAGTAAAGGCCCAGAATTTAAAACGCTGAAGCACTGTGCAGTCTGAGGGGTTTGAGAGGGCTGAGAGAAGGCATATGTGAGAAGTGAGAAGAATATTAGTATGTTTCAGGGACATTATGGGCTGCTGTGATTGTCTGGCTAAAAAAACGTGTTCTTCATTCAGGAGGCCATGGAGCCAGGGAAGATTTTTGAGCGCCAGGCTTCTTATCTGTCTCCAGTATCACATATCAGAGTGCTCAGCATGCACAGGGTGCTCTCTGAGCATTTGGTGAATGAATCAATGATCCAACCTTTAGAAAAACGGATCAGAAAGTCTGTGACCGCTGGACTGCAGAGGGGGAGCCTGGTGACCAGGAGGCCAGTGATGAGGCTGTCACACCCAAGCACCAGCAGGTGCCCCCGAGCCAGTGGAGGCTGTGGGGCACAGGGCGAGAGGCAGTAAAGAAAACGATTTGGGAATCTTGGAAAGGACAGAGATTCTTCAAGGAATGTGGATTACTTTTGTGATTAGGAAAATCACATTTGAAAAAAAACAAGAAGCGTGATACGGCTAACACCACCCATGCTTTTGTGGTTTTGACTCACTCTTGTGGACTGAGCTTCCTGCTGAGAGCAAGCAGGAATTTTTCTATCCTTGTATCCCTGCTGCCCAGCCAAGGACCTGCCATAGTGTTTGTGGAATTAATTGTTGAGTGATTAATATGTTACCATTCTCTGTTTACTGGAATGGCATTATTAAGTCATCACTCAGCCTTTTCTTCTCCAAATTAAATAACCCATATTATTTTAATTTATCCCAAAGCATTTTAAGCAGACACCATTTGCCAAGCCTCATGTATCTTTATGTGTTAAACTGCCTTTTCCTCCCCAGGTTCAAGGGCAGACGGGGTTTTTGAGGAGGATTCACAAATTGACATAGCCACAGTACAAGATATGCTTAGCAGCCACCATTACAAGTCATTCAAAGTCAGCATGATCCACAGACTGCGATTCACAACCGACGTACAGCTAGGTAAGTGCGTGAGCAGATGATGAGCTGGCTTGTCATGTCAGCAGTCAATGTAGAAATGGGGAAAGAAACAACATACAACTTTTATGTGACCTGAATGACTAAAGGTAATTTGTTTTCTGAGAAAATGTTTAAACAATGAAATTTGAAGTACATCCTTTTTCCCACTTGAGTGCTCTGTCTTGTCTTCTTTTTTATGAAGCAGAAGATTCGAAGTAGAACTAACTTGAGACTCTTTTCAAACTGATTGACTTCAATGAAGTTCCATAATTCTTTTCATTCTGTAATTCTCTTGCCTGCTATCCTTAGAACTGCTTTGTGACGGTGCCACCTGCCTATTCTTACTCAGCTAACTCATTGCTTATTCATTCAGGCCTTTATTCAGGAAGCTTTTTAATGATCTCAGAAGGTATATTTGGATCTTCATCATATAATTTGGAACTTTCAACTAATATTTGGGATTAATTTGTTCTAATTATGTGCTAAATTTCTGTTTTGACTTAAACCGAACAGAAATAGGAAAAGTGTCATAGTAAGCAACATACTATTAATACATCATCATCATCATCATCATGGCTGCCTTTTATAGGTATCTGCTATGTATTAGTCACTGTGTTAAGTGCTTTACATGTACTACTTAACTACCTAAAAGGTGGGGTATTCTTACTGTCCCTTTCTAACAGGGGGGGTAAATGAGGTACAGAGCAGTCAAGTCTCATGCCCAACTCACACAGTGGGTAGGTGGTGGTGCCAGGAGCAAACCCTGGTCCAACCAACTCAGGTGCACCTGCTCCCTAATAACGGGTCTTCCATATAATGGCCAAGGGAGAGGAAGAATGGGTAGTCATGCTAGGCTCACCCAGTCAGGGAGCTGAGCTGCACCCTGTCTCTGCCACACCACCCCTTCCTACGTCTCCTTTTAACTCCAAGGTTCATTTATTTCATGTTTCTCACAAATGCTTTGTATGTTTGTCATAATAAAATATTGTCCAATGTTGGCATTAGTTTGAACCTGGATAACTCATGAGAGGCCTCAAAAATCTCCTCACATGTTCCTACCCAACTTAGTGATTAAGAGATGGGCAAGAGAATCACAAATGGCTTAAATTTGTTAAATGCTCTATCAATAGACAGCCATGTAACCTTAAGCAAGTATCTTAATCTTTCTGAGCCTCAATTCTATCCTGCTTGAATGGGAATATCAGTAGTACCAATGACTGAGGGTTGCTATAGGGAACAAGTGAAATCCGACATGTAAAGCACTGAGTACGGGGCCTGCGGTTGTAAACTTCCCTATGTGAGAGCTGTTAGTTGGGAGACAGTAGAGTGCAGCGCTCAGAGGGCGCACTCCGGAGTCGGAGGCCCAGGTGCAAACCTTGCTGATTTATTAGCTGTAGCACCACTGGCAAATGGAGCAGAGCCCCAGTGTCCTTATCTGTAAAAATAAAGATAATTTTTTAACTATGAGGATGAAATGCCGCAGCACGTGCAGAGAACTTAGAAAGGCGCCTGGCCTCTAGCAGGTGCCTAGTGAGCATTAGCTGCTAAGACGATGGTGATTCTAGCAGGCTGATCAGATGAGGCAGCACTCAGTAACTTCGAACCAAAACAGACACCACCTTTTTTTCCCCTCTGCATTAAGTCCTCAACTAATGTCCTCAATAGATTCTTGGAAACTGTAACTTTAAGTGAAATGACATATAACAAAACTGATTTTTTTCCCTTATCAACATTATAACAAAACAACATTGAATAAAATGATGTACATCATTTCACTTAAAGTTGAAGTTTCCAAGAACCTATGAATGACAGTAAGTGAGGACTTACTGTAGCTCTTCTTCCTCACAAAAACCTTAAATATTTAAAGTGGTAAAATTGCTTATTTAGTGTTGATTCGTAAATCATAAAGTCGTTCAGTGTTCCTCCTGGGGATATTTTTCCTACTGTATTTCAGAAATGAACGTAAGACTGATAAAGAAGTCAGTTTTCAAAAATAAATAAAAGAGTACATACTATATGATTCCATTTATATGACATTCACAAATACAAGGAAATAATCTTATGTAGGAAGTAATGATACTGGTTATTCCAGGGGTAGGATGGTAGTAGTGGCTGGAGAGGGGCTTCTGGGAAGCTGGAAAGGGTCTGCTTCCTGATCTGGGTGCTGATTACATGGGTCTGTAGACTTTGTGGAAAAGTCATGGTATATATACTCATGATTTGTGCACTTTTTCTGTATGTACACTTTCTTTCTTCGTTCTTTTTTTTTTTTTCTTTTTTTTTTGACAGAGTTTTGCCTTTGTTGCCCAGGCTAGAGTGCAGTGACATGATCTTGGCTCACTGCAGCCCCTGCCTCCTGGGTTCAAGCAATTCTCCTGCATCAGCCTCCCTAGTAGCTGGGATTACAGGCGCCCATGATGCCCAGCTAATTTTTTTGTATTTTTAGTAGAAACGGGGTTTCACCATGTTGGCCAGGCTGGTCTCGAACTCCTGACCTCACATGATCCACCACACCTGGCCACACTTTCAGTTTGTGAAAGTAAGAATGCCACTCAAACATCCAGTTTGTGTTTAGCTGCAGTACTTGCCCAATAGCAAAGGGTCTGCTTTTTCTGAATGGGCCTACTTTTAAGAAGCCAATAAGTAGGCTGGGTGCCGTGGCTCACATCTGTAATCCCAGCACTTTGGGTGACAAAGGTGGGCCGATCACTTGAGCTCAGGAGTTCAGGACCAGCCTGGGCAACATGGTGAGACTCCATCTCTACAAAAAATACAAAAATAGCCAGGTGTGGTGGTGCCTGCCTGTAGTCCCAGCTACTCAGGAGGCTAAGGTGGGAGGATCGCTTGAGCCTGGGAGATCAAGGCTGCAGTGAGCTGTCATCACGCCATTACACTCCAGCCTGGGCAACAGTGTTAGGCTCTGTCTCAAAGGAAAAAAAGAAGTCCAATAAGTATCCCAACTGTGGTCAAGACACAGCGCCAAAGCAAGGTCCCAGGTGAGCATCATGAGCAGATCCATCCCTTCTCATTCCCCATTGTGAACAGCGCCGTCTTGGAATCATAACCAAGATCATGGGCTTCTTTCCCCACTTTTTTCCAAAGGCAAAAAAGACAAACTTTAATACATTAGAGCCTGACTTGTAAATTATTTCAAAGGGAAAAGTCCACAAAAGGCTCTGTGGGAGGAGCCCAAGCTCTGCAGTCAGTCAGCACTGAGTTCGAATCCCAGCCTTGCCACTTACCTGCAGTGTCACCTGGACGAGTCTTTTCCCTTTTCAATCTTAGTTTTTGCCATGTGTGAAATGGGGATAATAATATTTACCTTTTAACAATCTATGAAAGTGTCTGGCCTATAGAAGCATATTCTAAGTGGTAGCTTCCCGTAGTGTTTTATCATTGTCATTATTATTTATTTTGCCTATTGCCCTCTCTCCAGGTCCACCATCTTGAAAGTATTAAACCAGATCACTTAGATTATGGGGTGGCTCTCCTGGCAAAGTTCCACTTGTGACCACAATGGAGACTTGTCAGGTAGACATGAATGATGACAGTCATACAAGTATCTCCCTGGTTGTTGGAAGTGAGGGGACTGGAGGCTGGGGCATCGCTTCTGAACGCTTCCAGTGGCACACATGGCGCCCTCTGGTGTAAAGTCGCATCTCAGAGGGGCTTCTAAAAGAGATGATGTCAAAACATTTGTTTCTGTCATCAAAGTTCAGTCTTTATCATTATAACCAGAAATTTCATTAATTAGTCCTAAGGAATTTTGTGACAATCAGACAAACTGCCCATGAGTATTATATCATGCACTGAATAAACCCATTTTCCCATCCTACGTAGATTACACAGGTATGTAATTGAAGACCCTCTCTCCCTCCTTACAAAGCAGGTGTCACTGTCACATTCTGACAGCAACAAAACCCACACCTAGCAATCCAGAAATTCTTTCTTCCTGAAACATTCTACTGCCAAGAGTAGGGAGGCAAACAGCACACCCTGTATGAGTATTCAAGTGAGCAGCTGGATTCTGAGATGGGTAAATAATTTATTTTATTTCACCTGACTAGCCAGGTTCTTCAGGTCCTTCCTGACACTGATGGATGGTCGCCTCCACCTGTCCATCCTGTGTCAACAGAAGAGAGATTTCACTTGGTCCCTGTGGCAACATCTTTTAAGTGGAAAGTGAGTGTGTGTGGCATTTGCCCAGCCTCCCTGCTGATTCCACAGAAAACCACTTGTCCACACTGAATTAGCGGTAGTAAGAGCCGCAGCTGAGGATTGGAATCCCCTGGCTCTGCAGTGCCACCACAGTTGCTTGTCTTCTGATGGGGTGGTAGTGGTCACTGTTCCATTTGTTTCTGAGAAAGTCGGGATGAGAGGCTCAAATTTTGACCTGTAAGACCCAAACTTAAATCAATTTTCCACCAGACTTTTTTTTTTTTTTTTTTTTTTTTTTTTTCTGAGATGGAGTTTCGCTCTTGTTGCCCAGGCTGGAGTGCAATGGTGCAGTCTCGGCTCACTGCAACCTCCGCCTCCCGGGTTCAAGCAATTCTCCTGCCTCAGCCTCCCAAGTAGCTGGGATTATAGGCATGCACCACCACACTCAGCTAATTTTTGTGTTTTTAGTAGAGACGGGGTTTCACTATGTTGGTCAGGCTGGTCTCAAACTCTTGACCTCAGGTGATCCACCCACCATGGCCTCCCAAAGTGCTAGGATTACAGGCGTGAGCCACCGTGCCTGGCCTCCACCAGGCTTTTCTATGGCCGAAAAACTCCTTTAATGAAACATATGACACAGTTCTCATCTTTTAAAATAACTGTAATAAGAAATAGAATTTTTACAAAACAGTTATTATCAAGTGCTTACTGTGTGCCACGCACTTTGCTAATCGTTCTCTTTGCATGCACTGGCACCTGAAATCAAAGCACTATTATTAGATAGTACTGATTTTGTCACCATTTTTTATATGATGAAACTGGGGTGTAGGAAAAATCTAGTAAATCATCAAGCTGGATTAAGAATCCAAGACTGTCTGAGGCTGAGTCTTGAGCCTAACTACTATGACTTGGGTGCAAATCATTGTGCTAATTCTCTGTGGAACTATGACAACTTACAATACACCAAGAGCTTTCTCCGTGATAACCTCATTTAATCCACACAGCACATTGATATTGTTGTTCCCACTTCATGACTGAGAAAACTGAGGCTTGGAGGAGTTTGGAAGAACGTGGTTTATGTAAACCACTGTGTTGAGAGGTACATAGCTATTACTTAGTGCTAATTCTCCCACACCTCAGGCATCAGATATACGGAGAGTTCCAGGAGAACTGAGGCAGAAACCCAGTCCCATATGCCAGATCCAATCGCATACCACAGGTGCCAGTCCACAGGTATCACTAATAATTCACCCCCAGCCCAGGCAGGATGGCTCACATCTGTAATCCCAGCACTTTGGGAGGCCAAGGTGGGAGGATTGCTAGAGGCCAGGAATTCAAGACCAGTCTGGACAAAATGACAAAACCCTGTCTCTACAAAACATTTAAAAACTTTAGCTGGGTGTGGTGATGCATACCTGTGGTCTTAGCTACTTAGGAGGCTGAGGCAGGAGGATCCCTTGAACCCAGGAGTTCAAAGCTGCATTGAGCTAGGATCGTGCCATTGTACTCCAGCCTGAGTAACAAAGCAAGACCCTGTCTCAAATATATATATATAAAGAAAAAATAACTCAACTGCACAAAGGAAGTGATTACTTCTAGTTGGCCAGTTCCTAAACTTGTGCATATTCTTGCTCTTCTCCCACCCCTAGTATCTGGAGATGGATGTCCATGTACTGTGATACCCTTCTCCTCTTTCCTTTAGATGTTGTTCATCAGCCACCTCAGAATCCGTTCCAACACAGTCCTATAAGCAACCCCTACCAGTCAATTGAAGGTAGTTCTTAAATTGAAATCTCTTTGCCATTCCTGCTCTGCCAGCCCAGAATCTTACCAAAGTCATCATTCCAAACCATTCCTGTATTTCTCTAAAACATTCTTGGAATATTTCATCTTGTCTGCTTTCCCTCTGTCGGTCCTAAAAAGTACAGATGTCCTTCAAGTGTAGACCTTACTTGAGATTCTACCAAGTTGAGGTTATTTCCATTAACTTGATCTCCCATGTACCTGATCCTGTGTGCCTGACCGCTTGAGGGAGGTCGCACACTGAGATATGTGCTACCCAAATGGGCCAAGGCTGGTAGGAGGAAGTAAGTTAGGGGAACATTGAAACGGAATGGGTCAAGCGGTGAATGCAGCCACAATCTAGGAAACCCATAGTATATTATCAATAAGTATTTGTTGGCTGACTGGCAGAAGCTAAATTATAATGCACCAGCCAAGGGAATGCACAGAAACAAATACGAGAACCATGGCAGAGAGGACCAAGACATCCCCACAGTGAACACCTCTTACATGCAGAGCACCTCGGAGCAGTGGGTCTGACCCTGAACATGTGTCAGAGTCACCCCGTCCCTGGCCTCATCCCAGGCCTGCTGGCTCAGTATCTCCCCTAGATTGTGGTGTTTGGGGGACACAAACTCACAGTATTGAAAGGACTTGCTTACCCCTTATCTCTCTGTCCAAGTTTGTTCTTACTGACTGGGCAGGTCAACCTGGTTTTTCTGATGCAGTCTCACGCTGAGAAGTGATTTGATATTTGCACTACTTGGACTTACTTGGTTCGTTTGCCTCATTTATCAGGGTAGACCCTTCCCATGTCACCGAAGGGATTTGTTACTGAACACGTAAGATACCATGAATTCCATCTTATCCGCATCGCATCTATAACCTAATAAAATAATTCTGTGTAGGGTATACAGAGTCTGTATAGGATTTATAGATAAATGATAGAAAATGACTTCTACCAAAAGGTTCCATGGTTACTTCCATTACCTTTTCATAAAACTATCCATTATGTATAATCATAAGACTTGTGATTATGGTAGTTATCAGAATATCAAGGGCAATACCACATGTCCTAGAGAAGGCAAAAAGGTTTTATCTCATAAACTGGCTCCAGTCAAGTTTATAACGGCTGCCCAGAGCATTATGCTGAGGCAGCATCTCCAGCTGTGTCTGAGGGCAACATAAAGAAACTCTGTGATTGATTAAAAATGTCTGCCCTGGGCCTGAGCATGATGAGAGGCAGCATATTTGCCATTTCTTGTCTTCCCTGCCTTATCTTTCCTACCGCAGTTATTATTTAACCCACTAGTCAATAACCACAGGCCGGCACTCAAAGGAAGACTTTATTACAGTGTTATTTTTGAGAATACAACATGCAAGCTTAAGAAACACGGTAATAGCACAAGAGTGAGTGAAAGCAGCAGCAGTGACCTGGACTGCCTCACTCCTCAGGCTCACTCTCAGGCTAAACATGGTTCTGGGTGGCCGCATGAATAAGATATTTTTCCTTGTTAGTTTCCAGTGAGGTACCTGTGGAGTACAGTTCAAGTAATCACATAATCTGAATGTGTATGTTCTTAGGAAGTGGATTGATCTTCCACGTTTCCATTTCACTTCCCCGTTGAACGCTAAGGAGGTACCCCTCTCCATTCCAAGACACGATCAGAAGGAGGCGTGGGTCACATTTAACTCAGAAATCCCTGGGTCCATTGAGTAATTTGAAGATGGCAATTCTAATATTAAATGATTGTTCCATCCCTATTGTGACAGCATTTCCTGAACCAAACTTTGGAATTGACTTATACTAATGAAGTGATGAGGCAGAGGATGCATGCTATCAAGTCTGCCTCCAGATAGCTCCATTACCACTTTCGCACTAAATGTAGTGATTGGCTTAGGGAAAAATCACCTAACTGGGAATATTGGAAACACTGGGGGCTTTTTCTGAGGCATATCTTCCTCTGGCTCCCTGCTCCCAGAGCCACCCTTTTGAGAATTCCTGTGGAGTAGTCCAGGGTTATTAATGACAATGTGTCAGGTTCCTCAGATGGCTGAGAAAGAATTGAGAATTGGAAGAAGTTGAGAAGCACTGGCGTGATGGAATTAATGGGAGTCAGATTCATGAGAGTTCATCCAGAGTTCTGTGCTCCTTTGATCACTTCCTCATCTTTGGCACCTGAGCTCCAACAGCGCAGCAGGGCCTGAACATGGGGACGATCAGGTTTTCCCCACTCTACAAGTGATACTGTAAATTCTCTTAGGGCCTACTGCTTCCTAGCTGACTTCATAGGCTCACCTGAGGTATCCATTTACTGACAGAGTATTTAGTGTGGTGATCTAACTGTCCTAGTGCAGAATCTTTGTAAATGCCTTCTCTGCAGAGAGAACTTAGCATGCATCCAAGGTCAGGTCTTTCTGGGATTAAACAGTACCAGGTCTCATTTCATAAGTTTTGCCCTGGTGCTGTGTCCTGTGCTGACTGCTGGTCTGTGTTCGTTCGTGTCCAGTCCACTCCTTGGTTTGCGTGCCAAGCCTAACAGTCTAGTCAGGTATGCTTGGACTTGTCACTGAGTCTCTTACTGACCACATATTGGAATTGGCAGCTTTTAGCTGTGGTTCCAAACCGTTTCAGAATGGTTAGTCCTTTGAATGAAACCAGTGATCCTGGGGCCTAGAACTCCCACTTGATCTCAAGAAAGTAAAGCTCTACTGGGTTTCATTTTAGTTGTGACCTGAAATATGGTTTTGTCATCTATTTGGGGTGCCTTAAATTGCTGGAGAGAGCGCTTTTTTGTTGTAATGCATTTGATCAGTGTGTGAATACGCAGTACTCCTGCATGGCGGGTGAGCTGGTCTGTTTAAGCCCTGGCCTGGTAGTATGGGGAGATGAATTATGGTTATGGCTCTGTCATTAATGGGTGACATCAGACAAGTCATGTCCCAGCCCTGAGCCTCAATTTCTTCATATGGAGAATGAAAACCCCAGACTAGGTGATCTCTAAGGTCTCATTAAGCCCAAACAGCCTGTGTGTCTGATCTTGTGTGTAAATTCAGACAAGTTTCAAAGACTTCCCTGACTGCTCTGCGGATGCTATCGATTGGCTGTGTATATTCAGCAAAATCCACTCTGGCAAAGAGTTGTTCAGTGTCACTCCCTAGGGGCTTTTCCAGGCTTTCATAGGCTCTAGGTAACCTGAAGACAAGAGGAGTGAAGAATTGTATAAAAAGCTGCTCCAGGATTTAACAGCAGTGGGACGTTTGTAGCCTTAGATTCAAAGCTGTAGGAAATTAATGAATGAACCACAGCTTATGATGTCTAAGCAAATAAACAATAACAGGAAATACACTAAGACATGGAATGCTAAATGCCTTAATGTTTGCCAAAGTGGTGTTTTAGCTTTTTTAAGGTGGTATTTTAAGAGTACCATAGGGCAGGTTGTACCTCCCAAGACTCAAGCAGTCTCCTCTGGGACAATAGGAAACAGCTGGCGAGTCAGAACTCACCAGACAGCTAGACCTGGACTTGAACCACCAAGCTCTCCAGTTTACTAATTTGATTCACCATAGGCTAGTATACCATTTCATCTTTCTGGGGGTCATCCTTAATAAAAATCTGAGTGATAATTGAGCTCTTACGTGCCAATGTGTGCTAAGTTTTTATGTACTTATGCCATTCCATCTCATGACACCCAGGGAGTTGGTACTGTTGTTACCCCCATTTTACAAAGGAGGATTCTCAGGCTCTCCAAGGGAGCAGTGACTTTGCCCAGGATAACACCAGTGGGGATGTGCCAGCACAATCAGGGCCTCCCAATTGGTGGCCTGGAGACCCGGTAGGATGAGGATTCCCTAGCACAAAAGTTTCCACAACTCCAGGTCTGAGAACATTCTTCCTGATTCGAATTGAACTCTTGGAGGTTGTGGGGAAGAGAAATGCCCAATGACACTTGGTGGTGGGAGGTTACTGGGGGGATTTGTGGGGATGAAGGCACTGGTCTCCCCAACTGGATCCTGGTGCTCCCAAGGCTGGAATGCAGAGAAGGTCCCAGGGAAGATTCTTCTCGCCTCCATTCCTAGGGCCGGGCAGGTCCTTTATTCACCTCCCTCTTGTGGCTCCCTGAGCTCCCCAGACTCGACCCTCATCACTGAGTCTGTGTCACATCCTTAACCCAGTGCCTGACTTCTGATAATAATCGTTAGAAGGAGTAATATTCGTCGCTAGCTGTGTAACAGGCACAATGCCAAGTCCTTGTCATGCCTTATTTCACCTAATCCTCACAACAAGCACATGAGGTATCTATTATTATCATCTCCGTTTCATAGAAATTTTTCCGAAGTCACGTAGTTAGGAAGTAGGAAAGCTGACATTTGAACAGAGGACTTTCTGACTCCAGGGTTCCTATCCCTAAGCCCCCTCTAGTGCTGCCTTCAAATGTAAGGTGGGATAATAGTGCCTTGCTGATTAGAGGTATTCTAAGCTCTCAATAAGCCGCTGTACACAAAAGGACCTAGTGTGGGGGCTACCCAGAGTGGGCGCTCAGTCTGTGTTAGAAAAAGATGCTACACAGTGCTAATCTCCTTTTATGGAAATCTTGGTTAGTTAAAGCAGACAAGGGTCTCCTTGTGATAACTCTAAAGGCTTGCACAAATAGTTTCCCCAGAGAGCTGTATACACATTAGAGTTGCGTTTTTGTTTATTTTGAGCTGTCTTGTTAAGGAAGGATTTATATGCTGGCGTTGATGTAGGACAGCAATCAGGCAATGTTTTCTGCCTTTGACAGTTGGTGTGATAGTTTGCTTCCAGTGAAGTTTGACTCACTGTATCTGGAAGCTGTCAGAAGTGGGAGCATGAAAAGGTCATGACGGATGGCTGTGGATAAGTGGTTAGGGGAGAGAGCTGGTAAGGGAGACAAACTGCCTCCCTTGTTTCCAGGAGAAGGGGCTGACCCTGGCTGTGCCCGGCCAGCCCCCGTGTTCTCTTTTTCCGCACCTGCCAGAACTGGAAAGAAGCCTGCCGGGCTTTGCTTCTGAGAGGGGCAGCAGGTTGGGTGTAGTGTAGCTCATGAGCCCTTCCCAGCAGCACAGCCCCTGGCATACCACTAAACTGCTAGAAGTTCTGCTAGAGAAATTCTACTTAAAAAAAAAAAAGTTCTGCTAAAGAACTGCTAGAAGGAAGCATTCTTTCATTAAGGATCACTTCACCATTTCAAGACTTCAGCATACTTATCCTTCCTCACATTTTAACAGTCAAGAAAGGATACTGAATTCTGAAGTGGAAATCAAAAAGTGTCAGCTTTGAAAGTGATGTTTGTTTTTATTTTTGGTGAAATGTTTATTTTGGAAAAAATACAGAAAAGGAAAGGATATAATTCTACTAACCAGAGTTGACCACTGGTACCAGTTTTTGGAGCACATCCTTTTGATACCTTTTTTTATAAATGTTTTTCCTGTCCTTTTCACTTACTATTGTGTTATAAGGATTTTTTGAGTCAAAACTTTTCATGGTTATGTTGTATTTCGTCATTGTTGGATCAATCATTCCTCTATTATTGGCCACTTAAGTTGGAGAAATGTGAATGTAACAAAAGCCAGTTTCTCTTATTTCCTTGGAAATAGATTTATAATTTGAATTACTTAAAACAGTGCATACGTGACACTGTAAGGAGTGCCTCCGCCATTCCTTAAATGACTTTACGCAAAAACTTTAGCTGAGGATATCAAAACTGTGCTCGGTGGTCAGAAAGAATATTGATTGGATTTCATGCTCCAATTTGCCATGTATGAACAAAAAATAGATGTGTGCATTTATTGGCATTTGTGAACATTTATTTGTTCCTTGGTGAAAATTGAGAGGAGATGGGGAACTGCTTGGGCAGAACTCCTTATTATTAATACATCTTCTGACTCATGGCTGAGGCTGTGCAGAGCAGCAGAAAGAACCAGGACTTGAAACCCAGGTAGCTCTGGGTTTGAACAGTGGCTGTTCCACTTAGATGCTCCCTGACCTAGGCAAGTACCTTCCCCTCTCCTGGGATATGTTATGTGAAACATTTGGCACAGTTCTTGCAGAATAGTGTAGTGGCTGAGGGGCACATTCTGGAACCAGACTTCCTGAGTTCAAATTGCAGCTTTGCCACTTACCAGCTGGGTGATCTTGGGCAAGTTACTTAACCTCCCTGTGTTTCTGTTTCCTTTTCAGTAGAGTAGGATGAACATAGTAGCCAACTTCATGAGGTTATTAAGATATTTGAGTCCGTGTACACAGTAGATTTCTAACCATGCTGGCACATTGTTGATGGCAGTTAATGTTAGCTGTTATGTTAATACTGGAAGTGCTCAGTGAATGGTGTCTATAACTAGCATCATGCCTGTTGGGCCTAAGGAGAAAATTGTACTGAATGATTCCTGGTGCCCGAGCCAGCTGAAGCAGAAACAGCAGTGAGCACACCAGGGTTGCACCTTTGCTCTTTACCTAGGCCTTTGCCTTAAGGAGTCTGAGCCGCAGGGACCATGCGTGCAACAGCCTTCTTCTCCCGGTGCTCTGCTGTCACAGGGAGACAGTGCTGCTTCTGCCTGCAACCCACTCCCTCCCTTTAGCATAGAGAAGTGGCAGTGACAAGTGGGGTACTACCCAACCTCCACACTTGTGACCCCACTAGCCAGGCTTCCACAACCTCTTCCCCCACCCCTCATCACCGCGGCGATGCCCCAGGAACCTCTCTGACTCCCTTCTCCCTCACACCGTGCTCGCAGTCATTTGCCTACTCCTAGTGCTTTTGTCTTTAATATGCTCATCCCCATTGCACCCCAGCCACAAATGTCCCTGCCCCTGGCCTGGGCTGTGTCACCTGCCTCCTCACTGATCTCCCCTCCACCAAGCTAACTCCTCCTTGTAACCAGGAAGACTACCAAGGGCTCTGAAGCTAAGGACAGAGAGGCCTCTGTTTGCCTCCAGGCTGGATTCTAGGCCTCCTTTCTCTCTTCTGCAGTAGGTGTGTTCTCTTCCTGGGGGTGCTCAGGAAGAGGGTTCCTCCCGTGGACTGCCTCAGGCTGAGGGCTGCCATGTGGTAGCAGGAGCAGATAGGGTGCTGCGGTGCTGCCTGCGCTGCCTTAAGAAGCTGAGACTTACACAGGTATTAAGAGGGTAAGATTATTTAATGTACAAAAGGATTTTTCCCATCAGGAAAGATTCCCCTACAGGTTCCTTTAAATAGTGACTCCTCTAGGCAGGCAAGTGTTTTACAGATCATTAACTACTTGACTGAAAGCCTACAGGGCAGAGAAACTTAAAACTAAAGTGTTGGGAGCCCCTGCCAATTACAGATCAATCTAAAATGAAGATAAAGTAGCTCTGGAACTAGAAGTCAGTGGGAAAATGTGATTCGATTCAGAAAAAAATCTGATTCACATGCAACTTTTTTGGAACACACCAATTGTTGAAATGATATTCCACCTGTCTGCCCATCTTGAACCTATTGCTTTCATCTCCCACATCTTCATCCCCAAGCCCTGGTCTTGGGGTTCCCCTCTGTGAACAGTAACTGTACAATAACCCCAGGAAAGGGCGGCATTGGGAAAGTGTTCTGTGGCTGTGCAGAGCTTAGGCAATTGATGCAGAGATACTGCTGGTAATGGATGAACTATACGGTAACAATTTGCAGATAAAAATAATAGAAGTTAAAGTGTACTTTACATGATAAAAGAAAGATGAAAGAGGACGAGAGTCTGTTACATCTGAGATGGTTACAAAAGTCCTGCTTTGTGAAGTAGGCTCTGTTGAAAAGATTGATGCAATGGGGAGTGACCTTGGCTTGGAGCAGGAGCTGGTGATGTATGTATGAGCATCCCTCTGCTAAATGGACCCAGATTTGTAGCACTAATATACATGGGAGCCCAGAACCAAACTCAGTACAGCAATAAATCAACAGCCACTTTGGGTGTCATTTCTGGTTTATATTCCACTATTGTTCTATCACTTTAATTCATGTCACTATCATCTTTTCATCTGGAACAGTTTTATATAATTTTCCAGTGGAGTTACCTGACAAATCCTATCAAATTAACAAGGTACATTAACAGTATTGACTGACTACGGCTTCAAGAATTGCAGGGCCATAGAACAAAATTTTAAAACCATGTCTCTGGTGATGATTTTTTTTCCCTATTCTTTCTGAGAAAAGGATGTGGAGCATGGTTTATTTTCACATAAGAGATATGCACATTTATTCTGCTCTGCTCATTTTGACTTTTATAAATGTCAAAATAAGAAGTAGAAGGGGAACACACATACATACACACACACACACACACACACACACAACCGACAACCATGGCTTCGGTATTTCTTTCAGGGAACTATAGAAATGTCCAGATCTTTAACAATTAATGACCAAATTGGAGGCAAGAGTGTAACTGGGTAGTCGTAATCTATTTTAACTGAAATGTAATAAAATTGGTCTCCTGATACATTCTCACCCTCCTGAAATTATCTAGACCTGAACGTCCAGAGTCAGCTGGACTTACGACATTATGCCTAATTGAAATATGGTGTTCCTGAAATAGGTCTAACGACAAATGCCAGCATTCGATTAGTAAAAAATACCAATTGTTCATCTTTACCAAAGACCACACACACTGACCAGGGCACAGCAGCCATCTCTGCATCGTCTCCCCTGGAGGCAGCGGAGGAGCCTCGGCTGGAGTCTCTCTGCACAGTCTTCTGCCTTTGTCTAGCTGGTATTTGGGATTTATTTATTCATAAAATAAAATATAAATGAATGAAGCGTGTAGCAGACCTAATCACTAGGATTTTGTTTGTATTTGTTTTTTCAATTTTAAATTTGCTGTCAGACTGTGGTTGGGGTGTATGTGTGTGTGTTTTATTTTGGGGGGAGGTTAATTGAACTGTTTCTTTTATCTGCTGCTGCTTTTGGCTTACTGAGTTTTCTCACATTTTGTTCACAAATTTGAGTGTGATTCGTAGGATGAAATATGTTAACTATGTCTTTTCCGTTTTACTATGTACATTTGGTTATTTTAATTATTTCTTATATCTTCATTTTGCTTTTTTTCACTTTGACCCTGACCTTTAAACTGTGGCCTAAAAATTAATTACTTTTAAGGTTCCATATGGGGCCCACTGTAGAAGGCATGTTAAAGGTCTTTGTCTCACTTCATGAACAGATTCCTTAATTTTCAACGAAAGACGAAAAAGAGCACATCTAGCCTAGATGGTGTGTGTCGGGCTGAGCATGTACTCCTCTGTAGTACCGGAAAAGCGGTTCCTGTGCATTTCCACACTTATTCCAGGGCCCCTCCCATACCTGGCATTTCCTTTGTTCTGCAAACACCTTTATTCCCAGTCACTGTACAACGTGTTGTCTTCTAAGCTCTAAAAATGAAATCTGAAGTGCCAGTATTGAGCATTCTGGATTCCTGTTATAAAGTCTTTGTTGCGTAAAGCTCACACCCAGTGCCGAGTCTGTCCCTCAGCAGGGGGGCAGTGACCTCTGCAGCCCGAAGCCAGGCTCCAAGACTTGAACTTGAAAGGTTTTATGTAAGGGACCTTTTAATCCTCTCGTGACTTCCCTTAAATATAGGTTGGGCAATTATGTAGTGTCACAGAAAGGAAGAGTTATTTTATTCCCGTATTTGTAGTGTATAAGGTTGTTTCAGATCAGAAGCTGTTCATTGGTAACTTAGCTATTTAAACATAGGGATGTTACAGATGTATCTGTCCACCCCAGATCTTCTTAAATGAGAACAACAACTCAGAGCATCAATCAAAACTGTTTTTTAAATAAACCTGATAGTTATTTCTTTACAATATAGAGATAATGTATGGCTATACACAGCCTCTCTGTGTTGGATCCATGTTATATCTAAGAAGGCTTGTTAATACCTTCTCATATAGTTTGGGGAGGTTCCCCCACCCTCAACTCACCCACCCAGGAAACCAGACTGTGCAACTTGTGTGTGCCATTTGGAGTGTCCGTATGTTTGTCTCAGGAAGCCCGTGGCATTCCCCAAAGCCCTAAGAAAGAGCTCATGTTCGTGCAATTTCAGATTTATAAAACAGGTCAAATGATTGCCCTGCAGTCACTTACACCTTCTACTTCTTGTGGTTTCTTTTTTGTCCTCCCCTTGGCTTACAGGTATCTCTGGAGACAAAGTAGAGATAGACCCTGTTACGAATCAGAAAGCCAGCACTAAGTTTTGGATTAAGCAGAAACCCATCTCAATCGATTCTGACCTGCTCTGTGCCTGTGACCTTGCTGAAGAAAAAAGCCCCAGTGAGTAGTCCCTTTTATTTATGTCTCCTTTCTCTCTTTCCCTCTCTTCCCTTCTGTGTGCTGGGTGCCAGGAGGATATATTGCCACCGTGTCCTTTTTTCCTTGGGTCTGTTTTAATTCATTACCAGAAATTTCTTTTAATCAAACGGGATTGTATTATGGTGCCTAGAGCCTGACACGTGCCCCCATCCTGTTCGGTCTTGATGGCAGCAGAGAACCTCGCAGCCCACCTCCTGACCTCAGCAGCCCAGCCCTGGGAGCTGGGGGCACAGGGCCAGATTTCTGCTGGGAATTTGCACTCACCAGAGCCCTCATTTTACTTTGTGCTCCCTTCCCTTTACCATTTGGGGGACTTGACCAGTCAGACCTGGATCTGCCTTCCTTCCCTGTGAGATGGAGGGAAGCTGGGGATTTCCCAAGGCGGCGAACGCCTAGATTTAGATATATCCATCATGCCGGAAGTGTCAGCACACCCCAGATTATTGGCAGCTGCATGACCTACTAGCTCATAATTAAACTCTTGCCTGGTCCTACAGAAGAGATCACTGTTGGGCTGGCATTCCTCTGCTTAAATAATCAAAGTAGATACAGTCCAGTTATGTATTTTGGCATATTATACTTTTGCAGTTAAGTAATTGGGTGTAGCATTTAGATTAATCACTTAATCATTTTTAGGACTCCAGTCCTGTCAAGGGGCAGAAAGGGCACATAGATCACACTGAAATTCCTCTGTGAAAGAAAAAAATTTTAAACTATGTAAGGGTTCGTTAGTTACCTAGAGAACACTGTAAGATAATGGTTCTGGCCGGGCGCGGTGGCTCAAGCCTGTAATCCCAGCACTTTGGGAGGCCGAGACGGGCAGATCGCAAGGTCAGGAGATCGAGACCATCCTGGCTAACACGGTGAAACCCCGTCTCTACTAAAAAAATACAAAAAACTAGCCGGGCGAGGTGGCGGGCGCCTGTAGTCCCAGCTACTCGGGAGGCTGAGGCAGGAGAATGGCGTAAACCCGGGAGGCGGAGCTTGCAGTGAGCTGAGATCCGGCCACTGCACCCCAGCCTGGGCGACAGAGCGAGACTCATCTCAAAACAAAAAAGATAATGGTTCTAAAAGTCTGGCACAGACAAGCATTATCTGCAAAGCCTGTTTAAAATGCAGTTACTTACCTAGGACTCACCCTAGTAGACTGTGATTCAGTAACTTGGAGTACAGACTGAACATCTAATTTTTATTAATTCCCTGTGTCCAACATTCACTAAATTCGAGAACAGATGTTATAAGGAATTACTTACTCAAAAGGAACAATGAGAAACATAAAGGCCAGCAAGTGTTTATAATACGATTCAAGTTTTTGAGATAACACTGACTAAGCAGGAGCCTAAAGGGGGCTGATAGACTGGGCACATGCCACATTGCTTCATTTATGGGTGGGTGTTTAATTTTTTGTCAAACTCTGCTGGACTACGTGTTCAACTCATTTGCCTACAGCTTGGCAAAAAGGGAGAACATAGAGGGACACAGGGGAAGGAGGAAGGCCATTCCACTCCCTTCCTGCCATTCCTGTCATCCCAGTGAGGCCTCCGACTCTGCAAGAGGCTGTGAGAAAAGTGCCTGCTGCTGGGGGGCCTTGCCTCAAGGTTGCTGGATTCCCTCTGCCTTTGGATAAACTCCTGCTCACTTCAGCTTGTCGGCCAATAAAGATGTCATTGTTCTAGCATCTTTCTCTCCAAGAACTGAGGATGCTTTGAAAAGTAACATTTTATAAATTCTCCATGTCTCTGAGAAATGAAAGGTAATCACTTCTGTGTTGCATAAAGGGATAAGCTAGAGTGGAAAGGTTAGGGAAAGAACTAGATGCAGGATTCAGGTTTTTTCCTTAACAAAGAGGCTCACTGCATCAGTAAAACACTGCCTAAGTCCCTGT
Source organism: Macaca thibetana thibetana (assembly GCF_024542745.1). Taxonomy (NCBI): domain Eukaryota; kingdom Metazoa; phylum Chordata; class Mammalia; order Primates; family Cercopithecidae; genus Macaca; species Macaca thibetana. The sequence continues at coordinate 13,145,641 of NC_065592.1, forward strand.
CCCCTATGGCAGTGCTTTTTAAACCGTGTTCCTCAGAACTCTAGCATCTCAGAGGGACCTCAAGGGTATGGAGGGAGGTTGGGGAGGACTGGGCATAAGGCCTCACCTTGAACCAAAGGAACTCTACTTAGTTGTAGACACAGTCTTGCTGTGTTGCCCAGGCTGTTCTTGAGCTCCTGGCCTCAGGCCATCCTCCTGCCTCAGTCTCCCAAAGTCCTGGGATTACAGACGTGAGCCACCACTCTCAGCCAGAAAAAAAATTTGAAATAGGCTTACAGAATAAAATGCAGACTGTTCAGCATAGCCTTTGCAGACATTGACAAGCAGCTGACCACGCTAGCCTGATAGCCCATAGTTTCCCATCTCACATTTGGGCTGTGGTCACTGTAACTACTTGCACACGATGCATTCTGTGCTGTTCCCACTGCCTGGAATGTGCCTTTCGAACCTGACCCCTCTCTAACTTACAAACATTTCCACCTCCCCGTACTCAGCCTGCTCATTTTTCAAGACCCAGTTCCAGTGTCAGGCTCTCTCTGTTCACTTTGCCCCCAGGAGTTTGCACATGCCTCTAGGAAGACCCCTTTGTTCTGCATTTATCTATTGACGGCCCACCCGTCCCTCCCACCTCCACCTCCACCTCCATCTCCATCTCCATACGGAACTGACTGACTCAAGAACTGGCTTCTGTGTCCTCACTCCCTAGCACAGAGCCTGCGGAGTTGTCCTCACTGAAGGTTTGTTAACTGAAAACTGAACTTAATGAAGCCAGAATTTAGAATCCAAAAGTTATTCCACATAATTTATGTTGCAAAGTGCCCAAACAAAGATGTTTTAAATGAATCGGCTTGATGCTGTGTGTTTTATGATTTCCAGTATCTTCATCAAATTAATTCAGTGACTCAATCTAACAAGTTCATCCTCAGACCATAGAATTAATCTGTGGGGTGTCTTCTGTTTCTTTATTATTTAAAGGATTAATGGTAACCCTTTTTATCTTTTGTGTCTGTTGAACCTTAGAAAAAAGTTATTTTAACATCACTAAAGAAATGAAAGTCACTATATTTCATAAGTTTAGCCTGTGATTTTTATCAGCATAGTGATGTATGTTTGTAGCTGAGTTTACATCAAAAATTATTCTTGGGGCCTTCTTGAATGAATTATGGCAAAGAGAGAGAGTCTAGAAGTAGATAAGGTTTTTGATTTCTGCAATATATTTCCTTTTTCATGTTTTTATCTCTGGTAACACAAGTGTCTTGCCGAAGACTGGAACGTGTGACCAACTGGAATAATTTAGTTGTGAAAACAGAGCAGATGTGTTATTAAACAGCTTTCTTTACAAAAAGACATTAAGTGTAGGGAGGATAATGAAGTTGTCCCCAGTCTTACTTGAGACATGTTTGTCAGAATTTTGAACAGAAAAGAAATGGTTTTTAAAACCTTCGGCTATGGCCAGTGTGCAGCGTTTATTGAGAAAGCCGCTGTCAAACCATTAATTTGGCCGTCATAAAGCATAGAACTCAAGTTTAATTGATGCCATATCCAAAAAGTGTGTGAATAGCTGACTTGGCAAAGAGACTGAGCATTTGAGGGGCTGCAGGGAAATACATAATTACACATATTGCGGACCGGAGAGACCCAGGCTCAGAAGCCGAGCTTCGTAAACAACAGTTCTGTGGCTCTCTTTCCATTCCCCTCGACTTCTGCCTCTTAGGCTGGGGTCTCAGAGGGAAGATTTATTGCTCTGTCCCTGTGAGTGTTTAAGGACTTGAACTTAATGACTAAATAGATACATGCCTAAAAAATTGTACATATAAATTTGGATTCTTAAAAGAGTTATTTGAGAAAATCTGTCTATCACAAGCCTTGACAAATTAAGAATAAATCCTGCCTTTCTAGATTTAAGGAGAAAAAAATCATGCTGCCATTATTCAAATTAGTGATTCCCTCTGTCAGATTTTGCTATTTTGAAAGATGTCATAAGCCCCTAAAAGGTGAATTGATTTTAATTTATTATAACTGGTCAAGGATGTATACAACACATACAAGAGGAGAATGTTTCCACATCAGAAACTACCATGTTTAAATTTTCTTAGGGAAATAATTTTCCATCCTTATATACATCTAGATACAGGCTTTTTTTTTTTTTTTTTTTTTTTTTTAAATTAGACAGGGTCTCACTATGTTGCCCAGGCTGGACTCAAACTCCTGGGCTTAAGTGATCCTCCCGCCTCAACCCACCGAGTAGCTGGGAATACAGGCATGCTCCACCATGTCTGGTTCTAGACACAGGCTTCGAATGCTGTGGCTCTCTTTTCAAGCACTAGCCTCACATTCCTACCCTGAAACAAAAGCAAGGGACCTTTCTGTGAAGCTGGTACCCATCAGAGACACTCAGGCTGTATTTCAGAATCAGACTCAGCCATGCCAGATCTGGTTTCTTCATAAGAAGGTTGTGCAGGTTTAGAGTCTTTAAAGGAAGCAGCCTATCATTAAGAAATCAGATTTAAACCTTAATAAAGTAGCTGTCGTCTTTATAGCTGAAAAGAGCGCTGTATCTCAATTAAGTATAGATCATATAAAATCTTAAGGAAGCAACATAATAGAGGTAACCTGATTACATTCTCTTGGAATAGTATAATTCAAAGGAAATCTGATTCTGTTCATGCTGGTTATGTTAGGGGATTTCTTGTTTTGTTTTGTTTTGCTTTTTGTCTAAAACACCATTTGGATGCAAGATAGGAACTCTTTGGGGTTAAGAGTTAACCACAACTGCAGGAGAAACCCTAGTGACTGGAACCTGCTGGATATTTGAGATGAGATTCAGTTAAGGCTATGAGTTAAATGGGCTGGGCTTATTGGTGACCTACCACTTAAATGAATCTTTCTTTTCGTAAGTACTTGACAAGATCTGTAAAGTAGTGTATTTAATTTACTAATTAAATTAAAGCTACTGAATAATGATTTGTCCACATTGATTTAGCTTAAATAGAAAAGATCAGCATTGTTGTGATCTTCAGCAACCTTAATGGCCAAGCCAGTTAGACACAAAGGCCTCTTGTGTTTTATAGGTCAGAAGGACATAGGTAAGCCCAGGCTGTAATTGAATTGCCTGCACTGCACCCTGCAGTCGCAGATTTCCTTTGCCTTCCCGTTCCATTGTTGCACTGGGGCTTAAGAGAATGTTAACGCGGTAATAGGCACAGGGCCTTCCCCATTATACGTCTTGCTATCGAGCGGTTCTGCATGACTAGTTAAAGAAGATGGCAAGAAGATTAATGAAAGCAAGGCTAATACAGAAGGGGGTACTTTTGCAAGACTTCTACTGAGGAGATATTAGAGCTGAACCAGAGCTTGGCTTTTTCTTTATCCTGTGACCTTTGAACCTGCCTTACTGTTGAGAGCTGCCAGGGAAGTCGACATTTTGATTGATGTTGGTACACGAGTCAGTCTTTCCCGTTGAATTCCACATCTGCACGAAAATAGCTTTTCCAGCAGAATTCATACTGGCTAGAAGTGATAGCCAAATTGATGGCTGAAATGCTTTTATGTAGTTTTCATTTAAACTAAGGGTATTTGATGGTTTAATTCAGTATCCAGTTTTCCTAGATTACACATATTCACTTACATGTTTTTAATGGGTTCATCAACCCATAGTGAAAGACCAGTATTAAGAATGTTCATAGGTTTGCAAACAGCTCCAAACAGGCTTTATGAAGAGTAAAAGCAGTCAGTCATCAAACAAACCCTGAGGGCTCAGGGAAACTGACGTAGAGGTTTATGTAAACAAAGCAAAGCTGTTTTTTGGAAAGCTATAGATGGGCTGGTCTGAAATCTCACCTCTGCATCCCACCTTAGCCCCAGCTCAGAGGCTGTCTTGATCCACCCAGATGCTGGGTTCCCTAAACTGGCATTCCAGCTGCAAGGGATTGTCATGCGCCACTTGTAAGACAGCCTTGTGAAGATACAAACTTCTTCACATGTTCTCACTGATTTTGTTACTTGTTTTAGAGCTGCAGGCCTCACACGTATTTGTGTGGCAGAATGTGCCAGTATGTGCATCCTCTACCCCAAGCCCGCCCCCAACAAAGGAGAGAAGGGAGACTGTGGCGGAAGGATTCATGCTTGTTACTAAAATCACCCTGGGCACACCCCAGCCTATCCATCGGATCCTCGCCACCTGATTTCTTTCCCCCTATTTGACACGGGTAGTTCTAGCAGAGAACACATGGGTGTGTGCTCTCGCTCACTCGCTCATACTCTCTCTCTCTCTCTCATGTGATAGGCATTCTAGTTCCTAAGGGAGGAGATAACCAGGAATTTTGTCATATTCTTGAGATGCTCTCACAAAATGTGTGAAAGAGGAATGAGGATGACTTTACTTGCCTTTGGATGAAAGAGCTACAGCCCAAAGGTGGCCCTGCTGGTGCACTGAGGGCCCAGTAGGTGAGGCACCTGCAGTTATACCCCAGTATAACTGGAGCTGCAGCCCAGGAAGGCTACAGCCCTTCCTCAGGCCCTGTCCACTCCCAGGAGATCCAGGCACTCCAGACATTAGGTGGACAAGTTATGTTGTGTTTTTATTCTCTAACAAGGACTTATTTCATAAGTTCCAGATCAAATACAGTAAGTACTGCCTGATTACAGAACACAACGGACTCTCACATATTAATGCCCCAGTTATTGAATTGCCTTTTCATAAGAGTACTCTGGAGCACAATCAGGAGCAGGCAGCGCCTCATCCTTTTAACAGATATGTTTCCTAGCCCTATTAAAAGGGGTCTTCATCTATCCTGTCAAAGGAAGTCTGCTGGGGTTTTTTAGTTTAATTACACTATCCAATTAAAACTCCTTGCTGCATTTGGATGCGCCTCTCCTTGGGCCTGAGTGGATATGACATTTACAAGGCTCGCCTTTCAAGCAGACAATAGTGTGATTGATGAGGTGCACATTCAGTGAAGGAGGCGAGTGCCTGTGGAAGTGCTGCTTAGTGCATTTTGATTTATTTCTCATCTCCTTCCAAAACAAGGGAGTGCCGGGGAGATGGGTTTAGGCAACCAAGGGGACCACCACAATTTTTCCAAGTGTGTGGGAGGGAAAGACTTAGAGTGCACCACAGGATAAAGATGGAGAAAAACCGTAAGCAGACAGACAGCTTGCATCACCTGATGTTGAACTGTCTTCTTAGGTTCTCTGACCCAGTTTGGTTTCCAGTAACCTCAAGCTGCAATCTGCTGTTAAACACGCAAATCACTGAGCTTTCAGGGAACAGTTTGCCGGAGTTGGATAGCATTGGCCAGGCCTCTGAGAACTCAGCCAAGCCAACATGTGTCCCATTGACTGACGTGGTCATCATGAGCTGACATCTGACTTGTACACTAGGCATGCCTATTTATTTACACTCCCTGCATCCTCCAGAAATCCAGCAGCTTCTGTCCAGTCGTCACCAGTGCTTGATGACTTTCTCTAATTCTGCCTAGGCACAGTGAGCGTTGAAAAGTGCCTCTGGAATTTGGAATCAGCCAAGAGCAAGTGTGGCTCTTCAAAAAGGGGCATGGGGGCACAGTGGAGAACTCACAGTTGTAGGACAAGGGAAACCCAACATCTTACTCTTAAACTATTTCTACTTACCCTCAGAGTATGATAGATGGTACCAACGTACTTGTCTGTAGTTCCTAGAAAAAAAGGTGTTTTGATACAGTGGGCCCTGGAAGGGTCAGCACTCTGAATGTAGGAGTCAGAGGATTCTACTGTGGCCCTGGACAGTTGATAAGAAGAGCACATCTCCCGTGTTCGTCATCAGGCACTAGAGTTGCTCAGAGGGGACGTTATGGGTATGTTTACAGAATGTGTAAGAATGTCTATGAGGAAAATTGATTGGTGCTGAGATACTCAGTGAGTTTTCTTACATTCTCTGTCAATTTTCTTCATTTTTCCCTCGGATGTATTAATAAATAAGAAAGAAAATTTGCTTGTGTTGATTGGAATATTGATGTTTGTTAGAGTAGAAAACATTTTGAGGGTACCACCTTTTGTTTTCCTCCTGGGAGAAGCCTCCTTTTTGCTATTAAGTTTTCACTTAATTGTTGACTTGGGCTTTATGGACTCATCGTAACAAACAATTGCTTAGGTAAAATGAAAAATTTGTATATATTTGCGTTTTCTTAGATTTTGATTACCATTTTCTCAAGTTCATTCTTTCTTGATTTTAATATCAGAAGAGATCCTAATTGAGAAGAGGGTAAGGGCAGGGGCTGTTCCCTACTGAAAAATTCTGTGTGAAAGATTTCTCAGCTGGATAAATGATGGGGATAATCTGTTTTCCCTTGCCTCCTGCCAAGCTCCAAATTGTGTTTTCATAATAAATAAATGGAGAGCTTAGATTTTAAGTTATTCTCTTAGACATGGAAAAAGTAAGCCATAGTTACATGAAAATCAAAATGTGTATTGCTTACAAGACTCCATATGCAACTTCCAACACATGGTACCTGCTACCAGATTAGCCTTTCTATCATAAGTGATTAGAAAACTGAACAAAATATAAAAAACCACTTTTGGACATTAGAAAATATGCAGTTCAGGACTGTGATCCCTGAGAGAAAGGTAACAAAAGAGGTGAGACTGATGATCACCTCAGCTTTTCTCCAAAGTTTTGCAGGAAGAGAGAACCCAAGGAAAGTATGACAGTCTCACTGAGCTGGAAGACAGAGATAAGAGGTGGAGGAGGCTAAATCAACTGAAATTTGCAGTGTAGAGTATGGAAGGAAGAAAGAGCTCTAGAAAGAGCCCCTTGAATCTTTCACTGTGTACTAAACTATGCATGTCTGCAGTGGGACCTTGCAAGGCTGGGCACACAACTACTGGGGAACTATAAACTAGAGTTCTGACTAACCAGAGTGGAGCATCCAGGACATTTAATAGTGATTCCAGGAAGGCCATATCTTAGGAATAGGACTAAATTAGCCATAGACTAAAGACTGCTCTAATCCTTGCCAAAACCTTAAAAGGAATCTTGAAAGGATCAAACGGATCCACAAATAAATTAGCTTCTACCAGAACAAAGCCCAATACTCTAAAGGGCAGCACAATGCAGACACCTACAGTGTAATATTGATAGTGTCCAGCATTCACTTAAAAATTGCTAGACATGCAAAGAAGCAGAAAACTATGTCTCATAACCAAGGAAACAATCAATAATAATAGAACCAGAAGAGTCAGAGGTGATAGAATTCACAGAGAAGTGCCTTAAAATCTCTATTATAAATATGTTCAGGGACTTAAAGAAGAACTCAAAAAGAAGAAAAATTAAAACTGAAAAAGAACCAAATGAAAATTCCAGAGCTGAGAAATACAATACCTGAATCAAAAAATTCACTAAATGGGCCAGGCACAGTGGCTCGTGCCTATAATCCCAGCACTTTGGGAGGCTGAGGTGGGTAGATCACCTGAGGTCAGGAGTTTGAGACCAGCCTGGCCAACATGGTAAAACCCTGTCTCTACTAAAAATGCAAAAATTAGCCAGGCCTGGTGGCACACGCCTGTAATCCCAGCTACTCATGAGGCTGAGGCAGGAGAATCGCTTGAACCCAGGAGGCAGAGATTGCAGTGAGCCAAGATCACACCACTGTACTCCAGCCTGGACAGCAGAGTGAGACTGTGTCTCAAAAAAAAAAAAATTCACTGAATAGGAACAGATTAGAATGATGATGTAAAAAGATCAGTGCATTACTTATCTATTGCCACAAAACAAATTGCCCCAAAACATAGGGGCTTAAAACAACAATAACATTTACTGTCTTACAGTTTGGTGGGTCAGCTATCCCACAGCTTAACTGAGTCCTCTGGCTTGAGGTCTCTCAAAAGGCTGCAATCAAGATGTCAGCTGGGACTGCAGTCATCTCAGGATTTCATTCAGACAGGTCTTCCAAGCTCGCTGAGTGCTTGCTGGCAGAGTTTACTTCCTTGGGAACACCCTCAGTTCTCCAAAGAGAAGCTTACATGATGGAGCTGGCTTCATCAAAGTAATCAAGAGTGAGAGAGTGCTAGCAAGGAATAAGTTACAGTTTTCTATAACTTATTCTCGGAAGTGACATCCCAACACTTCTGCTGTATTATTCGTTAGAAGCAAGTCACTAGGTCCAGTCCACAAACAAGACAAGGGCATTACACAAGGGCATGAAAAGCAGAAGGTAGGATCATTGGGAGCCATTTCAGAATCTGCCACAGTGAACTCTATGACAGAACAATAGAAACAACTATTCAAGGCACAGAGAAAAAATGGATGAAGAGATTAGAGCCTTTGGAGTCATAGCAAGTGTTCTAACATATATGCAATTGTAGTCTTGGTGATGGAGGGGAAAAACTATTCCAGATTTGATTAAAAATATCAAACCAGCAATCTTGGAAGCCCACTGAAAGCTAAGCATGATAAACTTAAAGAAAACCACACCAAGGCACATTATAATCAAACTGCTAAGAACCAGTGATAAAGACAAAAATCTTAAAAGCAGCAGAAGAAAGAAGACATATTACATAGAGAAACCACGGTAAGAATGGTTGCTGACTTCTCATTAGAAATAATGCAATCCAGAAGACAATGGAATGACACCTCTAAAGTGCTAAAAGAAGAAAGTCTGTCAACTTAGAATCCTATGTTCAGTGAAAATATCCTTCAGAAAGGAGGGTGAAATAATGGCATTTCAGGCAATCAAAATTTGAAATAATTTGTTGCCACTAAACCTTACACTGTGAGAAGTGAAGGTCTGGAGGGGAAAAATACCAGAAGGAAACCCAAATCTGCACAGAGAACTAAGTACACTCAAAGTATCAGTTACCAATGATATGGGATGAACCAAGAAAAAGGGAAGGAGCGAGAGAGACCTTTTCCAGCAGGAATTGGCACACTGTGGCCCACTGGCCAAATCCAGCCCACCACCTGTTTTTGTATGGCCTGTCAGGCAAGAATAGATTTTACAAATAAACATTTGCAATTGATGTGATGATAGAGAACGCTAATTTTGGATCCCATTTAAGTGAAATGTTATTCCCTCAACCAAAGGAAAAAAAAAAAACTGCTTATTAGTAGATCTGTATTACCCAAAAATGTATTTGAAGATTAAATTTTGAATTTTGTCAATACAAAATGTGGAATTTTTTTTCTCTCTTCTTATGTATCTACAAAATACCCTCAATTTTATCTCTTGGTCCATAAAACCTAAAGTATTTACTATCTGGCCCTTTATAGGAAAAGTTTGCTTGTCTGAGAGTGAAGGTGAAAAGGGAAGCAAGGGGAACCTCCCCCATCAGACAGTGTTCCAAGTCCTTTATACGCATTACTTAATTCTTGCAATTCTGTGAGGTTGTATCTACACTTGTTACATCATTCTAAGATTGTTGGACTTCCTCTTAGGATTATGTAATCCTAACGACAACTTGTGAGACAGATAATATTCCCGTTTTATCAGTGAGTTAACCGGGGCTCAAAGAAGCTACATCACTTGTCCAAAGTTATCTGTAAATGGAACAGAGGTCCACAGTCTTCCCTCTGCCCCTGACACAAAGCCAAGGCACTTAAACATCTGTGTTTTCTTATTTTTTTTAATTTTTGTTTTGAGGGGTTTTTTTGTTGTTATTATTGTTGTTAATAGAGATGGGGGTCTAACTATGTTGACCAGGCTGGCCTTGAACTCCTAGCCTCAAGCAGTTCTCTCATCTTGGCCTCCCAAAGTGCTGGGATTACAAGCATGAGCCACTGCACCCAGCCAACATCTGTGCTTTCTTGAAGGCAGAATAACCCTAGCCCCGACTCAGAGTGTATAAAGTCTTATTTTTTAAACAAATTTCATCTTTGCTAGGTTATCTGGTTTCTCTTCCTAAAGGATGTTAAATGCAGAATATTAAAAGAGGGGAAAGAGAATGACAGAACTTAAACAATAAAGACAGTGGGAAGTGAAAGCTAACAAGAGTTGACCAAAAATAAAACTAAACAAAAACTATTAAAGAGCATTCCAAAAACTCAATAAACATTGTAGTATGGAGCAATTTTGTACAGCAGCTCATGCCTGTAATCCCAATTTTGTGGCACAACATAGAGCCTTTTGCAACCCTGGGAGAATCATGATGTTCAGTACTTAGAAGAAAGTGGTAAAACAGTATTTTATTTTCCTTATAGTCTAATGCAGAAGGAAGGTGTGTAATATGGAATTTGAATGCTTAAAATGGAAAAGCTTTTTGCACAAAGGTTACCCTAGCTCTCCACTCCAATGATTCTGGATAGATGAGGTTTCATTTGTAGTAATTTAGCCTCCCATAGAGTACTTGCAAACTCAAGCTTGTCATAGACTTTAAGTCCTTCCAAGGAGGAAATTTCCAGACGCAGAACTTGTTTCTTATCTACTTCTGTAAGAGCTGAAGAATAAACCTCAACCAATAATTGGTTATTGAAATGCCATGTGGTATTTTACTAGAACAACTTACACATGAATTGAAGTGTCAAAAGGCCCTCATAAGCCATTGTTCTTTATTTATTTCCTGAAGTACATGGGAGCATTTCTGCTGCATTCAGAAGCAGGGTACTTGTCTCAAGGAATAGCACTTGTTTAATTATTCGAATTGCAGGCTGAACCAGCTGTTTGTTTCATGGAACGTTATTATAACTTGAAAGAACAACTGACAAACTATGGTTATTCAAATGAATATTGGGCAGACCTTTTCTTGAAAATGAAGGAAGTGAGTCTGTCGCTTCAAGGAGAACAAGTGATAGTATTTATTGCCAATGATGAAGTTCAAACTTTCAGGTGAAAATTAGAGTTTTGGAAAATTTCCATCACTGAACTTGGCTTCTCATTGCTTAAAGACTTCCAGTATCAGTGGTGATATTAATGAATGTGATTTTTTTTTCAATATTGTAAAATGAAATATGTCAACATTTGGAAGATCTGCATAACTCAGTGAGCCAATATTTTCCAGACTACTGCATGATGTTGCAAAATCAGGCAAGGGGAAAGATTCAAAATGTCAGACAGACCAATAGATTTTAATGTAACAGAATACAAAAAAGTTTATTAATGAGGTTTATATTCCACATTGCAACTAATCTTTAAGAAAATACCATTTATCAAGTTCAGTGTAGTATCAAAGAGGAATATTTACAAAGAAGAACATTAAAACATGCCTCACTTTTCCAAAAACATATCTGCGTGAGGCTGGCCTTTCTTCATTTACTTTAACCAAAACTATGTCACAGCAGATCAAATGCAGAATCAGATTGGATAATCCAGCTGTTTTCTGTTCAACCAAATGTTAAAGAGATTTCAAAAACATAAAATAGGCTGGTACGGTGGCTCATGCCTGTAATCCCAACACTTTGAGAGGCCGAGGCAGATGGATCATCTGAGGTCAGGAGTATAAGACCAGCCTGGCCAACATGGCGAAACTCCATCTCTACTAAAAATACAAAAATTAGCCAGGCCTGGTGGTGCACCCCTGTAGCCCAGCTACTCAGAAGGCTGAGGCAGGAGAGTCGCTTGAACCCAGGAGGTGGAGGTTGCAGTGAGTCAGGATCATGCCACTGTACCCTGGGCAACAAAGTGAGACTCTGTCTCAGAAAAAATTTTTAAAAATCTCACTCTTATTTAACTTTGGGGAAATGTAAGGGTTTTTCCATTTTAAAATATGTTAATTTGTAATGGGTTTATTATTTTAATGAATTAATATATATTTTTTAATTTCTTGGTTTTAATTTCATTTATTTTCTTTTTTTTGTTTTTTTGTTTGTTTTTGAGACAGAGTCTCGCTCTGTTACCCAGGCTGGAGTACAGTGGCTAGTGACATGATTTTGCCTTAACTGCAACCTCCACTTCCCAGGTTCAAAATTCTCATGCCTCAGCCTCCCAGCCCAGCCTCAGGCACACACCACTATACCTAGCTAGTTTTTGTGTTTTTAGTAGAGACGTGGTTTCTCCATGTGGGCCAGGCTGGTCTCAAACTCTTGGCCTCCCAAAGTGCTGGGATTATAGGTGTGAGCCACTGCGCCTGGCTGAATTTCTAACACAATAAATGTTGATAGGTATAATCCACATAAGCTTTTTGGACTCCTCAGTAGTGTTTAAGAGTATAAAGGGCTCTGAGACCAAAAAGTTGAGAACTGCTGATCTGGGGTCTTGAAAATCATCTTATGAAGCTTGAACTTAATTCTGAGGATGATAGGAAAAGAAGCACTGCAGAGTTTTAAGTAGGGGGATCCAGATGGCATATTTTAAAAGGATGACTTGAGGCCAGGAGTTCGAGACTAGCCTGGCCAACATGGCAAAAGCCCATCTCTACTAAAATTTCAAAAATTAGCTGGGTGTGGTGGCGCACGCCTGTAATCCCAATTACTTGGGAGGCTGAGGTGGGAGGATCACTCAAACTCGGGAGGCGGAGATTGCAGTGAGCCCAGATCGCACCACTGCACTCCAGCCTGGGCAACAGGGCAAGACTCTGTCTCAAAAAAACAGAAAAATGGGCTGGGTGCGGCGGCTCAGCCTGTAATCCCAGCACTTAAGGAGGCCAAGGCAGGCGGATCACCCAAGGTCAGGAGTCCGAGACTAGCCTGACCAACATGGCGAAACCCTGTCTCTACTAAAAATACAAAAATTAGCCTGGTGTGGTGGCAGGCGCCTGTAATTCCAGCTACTCAGGAGGCTGAGGCAGGAGAATGGCTTGAACTTGGGAGGCGGAGGTTGCAGTGAGCCGAGATCGCACCACTGCACACTAGCCTGGGTGACAGCGAGACTCTGTCTCAAAAAAAACAACTGTGAGTAGATGTTTGAATCTGCAGAAGACATGATCAAAAGAAGGAAAACCAGAGAAAAAGCAATGGATGATCAGGACCTGGGTGAGGGCTGTGGTACCAGGATAGAGAGGGACGGAAGATAAACGTGAAAACTAGGCGACCAAATGCCTGGTACTTGGTGCATGGTGAAGCCTCCAGTTGTGCCACCACAACTGCCAATTTAAGGGGAGATGCTGATGTCGGTTCTGGACATGCTGCACTGGGGGACATGTGGAGGTGGCAGCTGTACCCACTGGTCGGCTCTGAAACTCTGGAGAAAGGTATAGGCCACATAGCTGCTTCAGCATCACCAACATGTGAGTAGTAACTAAAACCCAAGGACAAACCTGACGCAGGAAAAATGCAGAGTTAGAGAAGGTGCGGATCAAGGATAGAACTCAGGAAGACCGTTGCTTAAGGGACAGGTGGAGGTCCAGAAGATCACAAAGGAAATGTGAGAAACAGGTGACTGGAGACATGGACCGAAGAATCAGGTGACCGTGCCTCCAGGGAAGCCAAGACCTTAAGAGGTGTCAAAAACAGCTGAGAAATCTCTACCGGATCTCTCGACATTGAGGGCATAGTGACCTTAGCAAGGGTGTTTTCAATACATGAGAGGAAGGAGGAAAATCACATTGCCATGGGAGTTTTTATAATTAGAGATTTAATTATGTCTATAGGAAGGAGCAAGAGAGAGAGAGTGAGTTTGAGAATCCAGGCAGAAATGTAAGTAGGTCAGGCACAGCCCCTGCTCTAGAGGTCAAAGAGGTCATTATTATAGTTGCCCAGACCGCTGCCCCTGCAGGGGGGCTTGGGAAGGAGCACCCTCTTTTGCCAGTTGAATTACCTTGAGCTGAAGCTCCCTGCAGGCAGCTCAGAACTGTTGCTTACCGTGGAGACCCAACCAGGAGGGAGTTTTCAACCCAGATAACCGCAGTCCAGCATTTCCTACTAGGACCTACAGAAAGATACAGCTTTGCCTAAAACAATGTGTGTGTTCCTATCAGTTTCCCCCAAGAAATCCAATGAGAATGTTCCCCTCCCAGGCCAGAGGGCCCAGAAGATATCAGACCTTGGAAACTCAGTTTTCAAAAATTATCCTTGCCTGATGCAAAGGAATGAAGAAAGAATCCAAAGCCTCAAAGCTGTTCTTTGTAGCCTTATTTATAGTACTGGCAATTTTATAAGTAAGCTGGAAGCCCAACAGAGATAGCAGCATGACCTGTAGCTCGCATCTACTGGTTGGAATAAAATGCAGCCGTTGAAAAGGGTGATTATAGAAATTGTTGCAAGAGGGAAAGGGGTATGGTAAAATGTTAACTTAAAAAAACTAAGCTCAACTTCTAGTATACAATCTGATTACAACTGTGGAAAACAACAGGCGAAAATGGTTAGGAAAGAGACCATGAATGTCATTGTGCTGGTGTTGGGATTTTGGGGTGGGGTATGGAGGTTTTCCTCTGTCTTCTAAATTTCTAATATTTTTAATAAGGAAAAGAAGCAGGTTTATTTTTATTTTTTTGGCAAGTGGTGACACCTGGGGGTTTAGACAAAGGTGGGCTGCAGGCTCATTCTGGCAGCTCCAGCTCTGACCCATCATGGCCAGCCACAGTCAGTACTGGCAGGTTGTGTTAGAAGAGACCCTCCCTTGAGACTTTTCCTAAGGCAAATCGAAAGTAAAAAATTGATAGCCGGGCATGGTGGCGGTTACCTGTAATCCCAGCTACTCAGGAGGCTGAGGCAGGAGAATTGCTTGAACCCAGGAGGCGGAGGTTGCAGTGAGCCGAGATCTCACCACTGCACTCCAGTCTGGGCGACAGAGTGAGACTCCGTCTCAAAAAAAAAAAAAGTAAAAATTGAGAATCAAAAAAAGACTCTCCTTTCAGTTGATTTGCAGTGGCAGTCTGGAAGCACCTCTTTTAGCAGAGTTGTGAGTGCTGTTCCTGTATGTTTAAGCCGTCCCATCTCATGACCACGGCAGCCTCTCCAACATGGCCACACCCCTGAATTGGCCAGAAGAACCTGTTTTTTCAGCACAGCCTCCTGTTTTAATTGGAATCCATAATACAGAAGATGAACTACAGTGCAAAAGCTTGAAGTCTCCACTTCTGACATTTGTGCCACTAATTAGTTTCTGCTTGGTATTAAATTCCATCTTCTCTGTCTTACTTTGAAAAAACTTACATAAGTGTAAATACAGTTCTGCATATCCAGATTTTCATTTCAATACTCAGGAGTGGAGGTACAGTTTCAGTATCTGCCCTGAGCATGTGACCAGTGCTTAGATGCCACATTTATACCCTCTTATATTGCATTTTATTTCTATAGCACTGTAAAAGCAAATCTGCTCAAAGGAGGCTCAGTTAAAAATGAAATCTTCAAAGTAATGGGCATTTTATCATCAAATATCAGTTCCATCATAGTTAAATGAATTACCACCTCCATCCATTGAGTCCCTGCTACATGCAGGGATGTATGTGACATAGAAGAGATCACTGACAGATGCTGTCCCCTCCTTTACAGCCAGGCAAACCTTGAAAGGAACAGTGCCTTGCCAAGGTCCCACAGCTGAAACATGGCAGAGCTAGGGTCTCATCCTAAGTCTAACATCAGGAATTATGCTTTTTTCCCCTGTATCTCAGGCTTTTGTTAAACCTTAATTTAAACAGAATTTAACACAATGCAAAATAATTTGAGCTAATTTGAATATTAAACTTTGCATTTTTTTGAAGTCATACTAATATATAACTTTTTCTCATCTGATTTTTTTTTTTTTTTTTTTTTTTTTTTTTTTTGAGATAGAGTCTCACTCTGTCGCCCAGGCTGGAGTGCTGTGGTGCAATCTCGGCTCACTGCAAGCTCTGCCTCCCAGGATCAAGCAATTCTCCTGCCTCAGCCTCCTGAGTAGCTGGGATTCTGGGTGCTTGCCTCCATGCCCACCCAGCTAATTTTTGTATTTTTAGTAGAGACAGAGTTTCACAGTGTTGGCAAAGCTGGTCTCGAACTCCTGACCTCAGGTGATCCATCCACGTCGGCCTCCCAAAGTGCTGGAAGTGCTGGGATTACAGGCTTGAGCCACTGCGCCCAGCATCTCAGCTATTTTTTACAAAGCTTGCTCCTATGACTCAACCCTGTTCCTATGAAAACTGCTGGTGGTCTTGGAATTTTCAAGGGTATCTTGCCCAACTCTGATTCCCTCTAATGCCCCAGGACAGATGCCTGGTGGGCTGCAGCTGACGAGGTCATTGGCTCCCTGTTCCTCTTCTACCTGAGATGAGCCGTGAGGTGTCTGAGGCTGACCGTATCTGATAACAGGTGTTCTTCTCCTGTTCAGTCAGTGTTGAAGTGTGGGCAGTTCCTTCTTCCCAGACACCTATGGTGGAAATTTACCATGTGGCATAAATTACTCATGTTTATTGACAGATTCGTTTCCAGCAAGAGGTCAGTGAACTTGTTACACTTTAATATATAGGTCTTGGTCTGGGTGAAGTCATGGAAGTGTGAATTCTGATTATTAGTGATTATTCTGTTGTGAAAGAGTCTCCCCATCCTGCCAACATTGCCTTCTCTGTAGTTCTCGCCTCCATTCCTTTTCAGTATCCTTTCTGCACCTGTCTAGCTCAAAACTGCACTCACTCCTACCTGGCTGACTATGGGAACTGCTTACCTCGCCTCCAGGCTCCAGGGAACCAGGTAGAACACCCTAAAACACAGTTTGCCCATTTCTTTCACTTGCCCTGCTTAAACCCCACTAGTGGCCCCCATCAGCTGGTGACTCCAGGCACTCTCAGCCCTTTGTGACTGCCCCTCCCTCCCACCTGCCTGCCACGCATGACCCTGGTCTGCCCAGAGCTCCCGTGGAGACCGTGTATGTTTACCCATGCCGTATCCTTGCCCTGTGGTATCTTCCTCTTTTTCATCCTTCTCCACCCTCACCTTTACCTGGCTGACTCCCTGCCCTCCTCCAAAACTGCCGAGGTGTCAGCTCCTCCCAAGAAACTGCCCCTGGTGACTCTTCTCCACCCCTGGCCAGGCGCTTCTGCCCTGGTGTCTCCACGGCAGCTCCCTGTGTTTACCTTCTTCACGCTCATCATATTTGACTCTCAGTGTTCATTTCTCTGTCCTTTGCCCTAGCCTGTGCTCCTGGCAGAGCCCAGACTGAGGAAACTGCCCTTCTGGCCGCCCAGCGAAACAGGGCTGCTAGTGAGGGGAACTCAGGGCAGAAACGCCTGCAGAGTGAGTCCACCCCATGTCCTGTGCCCCATCACGGCTGCTGATCTTAACCTGCACTTGCCTGTCAGGGTTCCACTCATCACTCCTTGCAGAGAGCAAGAGGGGGCTGTCTGCTGTGGCTGTCCACCATGCCTCAGCCCAGTGATTAACTTAGAAGCTCTGTCATTGTTCAAGTCCAATCACAAGTGCTCCACAGAACATTCTCTGCCCTCTGTTCCCCTCTCCCCATGGCGTGAGTGCTTTCACTGGAAAGGACAAACAGACCGGAGGCTTGAGGGAGAGTGGGGGGATGTCGGGACTCTTCCTCCTCCCCACCTGCTTCACTCTTCCTCAGATGGGTGCTGGCATGAGCCCTGGGATGGTCAGGGGACACACAGCCTCCACATGCAACCAGATACATTCAAAATTCAGAGGACGGGGGATTTGGGGTCACTTGGTTCAAATATGCAGCCTTTCAGGAAACTTGGCTTGGGATTTTTTTGTTTGTTTTTTTCACGTGACTGTGCAGATGAACCACAGGCCTCCCCTCTGTCAGCCCACAATTGACATGCTTCATAGGCACCACAGTCCCAAGGGGACAGCGTCAAAGCTTCCTCTCTGAGGCTCCTAGGCCGTGCAGACTGCATACTACATGTGCTATGTATAGATTGGGCTCTGCTTAAAGTGCAGGAAACCTTTTTAACAGTGTCTCAGTTGCTCAGGCAAAACATGCTGTAGTGCTTTGAGGTTTGGTTCAGTTTTGTCAGTGACAAGCAGGAGCAGGTGGTGTGGATAGTCCATAAGCTGTCTTATCAAAGTGGTCAGTGAACCCCGAAGCTTCGGGTCTGCAGGTCTCCCTAAGACCTTCTGGTTCTTTGTAGCCCCAGGCCCTGGTGTCTGTCTGTCGTGGCCAGGTGTCAGCAGGAAGGCCTCCTGGAGGGGGTGTCTCTTTGTCCTTCACAGCCCTGTGTCCTTTGTAGATGGCTCTGCTTGGTCACAGCATGGCCAACAAACGTGCCCGCATTGTTCCTCCACACAGGAATGTCACCAACAAGGTTCTGATGCGGGGCAGATCCTGTGAATGTGAATGTATACAGACGCACACACAGGTGCCTCTGTGTGAGGCCCACCTCCTTATTAGCAACACAGAATTTATGTCTTTACAGAATGATTAGCTTCCAGTCAGCAATGCTAACATTTTAGTACCATGATTTAGAATCAGGCTAAATTTGTCAAATGTCTGAAAGTGAGGTTTTTCAGAAATTATTAGGTAATTTTTTCAATTTAGGATTTATAGTCACAATTAGTACATCATAATGATGTTTCCAGGATAAAATACCAGTGGCTCAACTTTTCTGGCCACAAATGTACAACATATATCAGTTTATTTTTGGAGATCTGAAAAATTAGCTACTGTAAATAAAGTCCCCAAGAAGATTTCTCCGGGAAAGAGGTGAACTTACAGTAATGTGGGTGATATATTATTAATTAATAACTATAACCAGCCGCTGCTTCAATTAAAAGGACAACGGATGAGAAGGACTAATAGAAAGGATATGCTGAATTTTAATCTTACAGGCACTAAGGTCTGTCGAAAGACTAGGGAAGGTCATTTCTGGGCATTTTGCAGAAGGCCTTCGTATTAGAGATGTCGCCTGCTATTCCTTGGTCTGGGAAGGTTTACTGAGTACTGACTACGTGTCTCTCTTGGGCGCTGTTCCTTTGCTTGCCAGTAATGGAAACCACCTTCAGTAGCTTAAGGAGAAAGAAGAATTTCTTGGAAGGCCACAGGGGTCTCCTAGAACCCAAGGATAACAGTGCCGATAGGCCGGGGCAGTCTCCATGGGCCTGAGACTGGAAGTCCCAAAGCCCCTCATCTTATTCTGAGTCCTTGTGCCAGTTTAGACAGCCCAGCATCTGTGTCTCCATTTAGAAGAGGGAATCTGATTGACCTGTCTAGACACAAAAGGACAGGCCCAGGTAGTGTAGCCATGGCTGTAGTTACGATAAGACAAGCAGGTTCCTTTGGAGAGCCATGGTACCATGTGGTAGACCCACACAAGAAGTGCACCTAGAAGTGTAGTTCTGAAGACTCACCCAAGAAGGCGCCAGCTGAGCTGAGCCACCAAGGATCAGCAGGTCTTTTCCATCCAGGTCAGTGAGAGAGGACATCCCAGGCTTGGGGAAGAACCTGTGGAGAGACTGGTGTCGCAGGTGGGAGTGTGCAGTGCCCTGGCAGCCTGTTTCCTGTCGGGGCAGCAGAGTGAGATGAGGCTAGACCAGGAAGCAGTCCCAGAAATGACAGTATCATCCTGAAAGTGGTAGGACAGGGCCTGGAGAATGGGGACCTAGATCAGATTTATATTCAGAAGTTCTGCCCCCTAGAGTCGGTCGCTTTGTGAAGTGCCAGCTTTCCATAGCCCCCGCCCTGCCCCCGTCCTCCCAGAGTTAAGATGACCTGAGGCCTTTGGGAGCAGCTTCCAAGCAAGGTCTAAGCCTGGGATTCCCCCTCTCCAGGCAGGAGTCCCCTCCCAGCAGGAGCCCAGGCTCTGGGAGCAGCCTCATAATAGTATGGCTATTGACCCTTCTCCTTCCTATTGCTCATTTATCTGACTTTAAGCACAGTTAGTTTATTTTTAGAATAATAATGTGGAGTTAATTAGCCTTCTCCCTTAAAAACACCACCTTTTCCATGTAATTATCATATCGCAGCAGTTCCATAAAGCCTTCCTAACGTGGCATTCCCCTGAATGCATTCCAGAGTGGAATGGGACCTAACTGGCTGTTGAGTCTTTTCAAAATTTTTTCATTGTCTATTTTATACCCAGCCTATAATGAGAAAATGAACTACTCCTGGAAAGACTAGGTGCTGCTCAGCCTTCACTTGCTCTCGCTCAGATTGGAATGATAGGGGAGAACATATGGAGGCCCCCACCGTAGTTAACTCACCAGAACCCCTCAACACAGTTTTCTCTCTCTGCAGGTCACGCAATATTTAAACTCACATATCTAAGCAATCACGACTATAAACACCTCTACTTTGAATCGGACGCTGCTACCGTCAATGAAATTGTGCTCAAGGTAAGTGTTCCTTCTTGAACCAGAGACGGGGTAGGTGGGTCCAGCTTCTGTTCTGACTGTTTCGGGCATGGCCGCAGCCCCACCCACTCCGCAGCTCTATACAAGGCTCCCGGGCCCAGTTTGGCAGAGGAGGAGCATCACAGCTTGCCAGCCACCTAGGGGTGAGTGCCTGTGCCAGGGGCCACACCAGCCCCAGGTCAGCTGCTCTGCATCTGCTTCAGTCAAAGCAGGACCCTTTTCAGTTTCCTCCCAACCCCGATAACCCTGGCTCTTCCTGTATTTGTTTATTCCTTTTATGTACTGTTTATTTTCCTGCAACTATTGTCAGGAGCTCCTTGAAGCTCCTAGAGCAGACTCTGAGGAAATTATTATTGTTTTGAAGATACCTTAATTATGCTCAAGGTGATTTTAGCAACCTGTTCTAAACATACCTAACTTTCTGCTAGACTTGTATGTCACCATACCTTAACAGTATACTCACCGAGCACCTTCCATGTGCCAGGCCAGGGCCTGGGATGCCACAGTGACAGATTCTGTCCCTGCCCCTGGAGAGCTTTTCCTCTACCAGAGGAAACAGGCATAAAACAGAAAATTACAAAGAGATTGTTAGTCTCAAAGGTGTGGGTGTGTCACAGTAAACTGACTTGGGGTGGAGGTGTGGAGGCAGGGAGAGCTGAACCCTGAAGGATGACTGAAAAGGCACAAATGTTGACCAGGTAAGGAAAGAGGAAGCACCACAGACAGGCAGCCTGGGAATGGGCTGAGGCAAGGCAGGTACAGGGGACTAGGGGGCTGGTGGGGCTAGGCCATGCAGGGCCTTGCAGAGTGGAGTGTGGCTGAGGGGAGCTCTGCTTGGCATGGGAAGCTCCAGGGGTCTTGTGGATTTGGGAGGTCTGGGGTAGGACCCAAGATGGTACGTTTCCAAGAAGCGCCAGGTGCTGCTTTGGCCGCTGGTCTGAGCACCACACTCTGAGTAGCCCTGAACTAGGGGTCTCAGCCTCTCCCAAGCAGAGAATCCTTTCTTCAAGCCAAATCTTCCATAGGTTGATCAGATAGGAAAAGCAGCTGCTGTGGCAGAGCAGCGGTGAGGACCAGAGAGGGCTCCCCCACCCCTAGTTGTGTGATCCTGGCTAGTCACATCACCTTTCTGGGCCTCAGTGTCCCCACCTGTAAAGTGGGGATCATGGTACCTGTGCTACCCCACCCCACCAGGGCTTCTAGAGTACAAGTCAGATGAGACATGGTAAACCTATGTAAGTTATCATTCAGTCTCTTCTTAAGAGTTGAAGTCATCAAATAATAGCAAAAATAGCGAAGATATGCTGAGGGACTGCCCAGTGCAGGACCTGGGCCAGAGGTTCTGCGTGTCCCATCAGAGTGCATCTTCACAGCTCTGTGAGGTCATGAGATAAAGTTGTTCCCATTTCCCAGATGAAAAGTGAGGCTCAGGAATAAAGTAGCAAAGCCAGGATCATGACTCTGGTAAGCTGGCAGAACCAGAACTTGCCCCCAGATTTGACAGATGTCAGACTTGTGTTTTAATTCCCCAGATGTGCATGACCTAAGAGTTGAGTGGGAGATTTCAACGAAATAGAACTGCGGTCCAGGAATATATTGAGACATATTCCCCATGGCTGCAAAAGATTTTCAAAAGGAGTAGATGGCAATTTAAAAGAGCAGCTGGAAGGACAGTTTGGAGCAGGGACAGAGTAGCATGATTAGCTGGATGAAAGATAGAGGGTTCATAGACCACCCTGATCAGAGGCCCCCTTGGACCAAGGAGTGGGGACACAGGGCCTGCATGGGAGTGCTTGCAGCCAGCGAGCTTCGAGTTACCCACTGGAGCATCACAGACAGCACAGGCACCTTGTGGAGAGTGTTCAGGGACCTGGCAGAGAAATATTCCATTACCCCGATAAGGGCTGGACTTTTTTTTTTTTATAGCCAGCATTAAAATATTCAAGACTTGAGAAGGATTCTAGTAAAATTATAATCCTGTGTTTGACATCAAAATAATTTTCACAACAGCAGATTGATGACAGAAACACAGGTTTATGACTTCAGTATGAGACTGTGGAAGATCAAGTGCGGCGAAATCATTTTACATGTCCAAACGCTCCCTCGAAGCAGATGCCTCTCCACAGAATCCCTGAGGCCTGTCACCTTCCCTAAGGTGTCTGTTTCCATATCAGAATATTTGTAGAAATATTGCATCATGCACAAGACTCCAGAAGAGTTATAGCATACCCAGGCCTGATTTACTTAGAGCTAATGATCATGATCCTGATGGAAGATGAGATAGTACTTCTCCCACCTCTGATTTTTTTTTTTTTTTTTTTTTTTTTTTTGAGACAGAGTCTTACTCTGTTGCCCAGGCTGGAGTGTAGTCATATGATCTCTGCACATTGCAACCTCCACCTCCCGGGTTCAAGTGATTCTCCTGCCTCAGCCTCCTGAGTAGCTGGGATTACAGGCACCCACCACCACGCCTGGCTAATTTTTGTCTATTTTTAGTAGAGACGGGATTTCACCGTGTTGGCCAGGCTGGTCTCGAACTCCTGGCCTCAAGTGATCTGCCCACCTCAGTCTCCCAAAGTGCTGAGATGACAGGCATCAGCATCAGACAGGAAAAGCCACCACGCCCGGCCCCATCTCTGATTTTTATAGCAATTGGAATACTTAGTTTTATCCACCATTCCTGCAGTGTCATGAGTGTGTCTTTGTGAGCTTTGCATCAGTACCAAGCAACAGAAGCCAGCCGTGTGTCCTGGAACTTGGCAGAAATGTTGTCACCAGAAGCTCTTCAGGGGTCAGTTTAGACTCTAGTAATGCATGCTGTTGTTCTAGAATTCAGGAATTTTACATAAAATGAGAGCTTAGATGGAAATTGAGGGGAGTAAATAAGAGCCCCAATCTGATGTCAAATAAACGATCATGAACAAGCAAGCCTCCATCGAGCTTTTTGCGCTTGTAGAAATATGAACATCTCCCATTTATTGAACACCAGCTACATGTAGTACATCTTATGTCCATTATCTTGTTTAATCTTCCTGACCGCCCTCCAGAATGTAGACATTGTCCCCGTTTTATAGATGAGGAGATGGAGGCCCGGGGTCACAGAGCACACAAGGGTGGAGCCTCTACTTGAACCTGGCCCCGAGAAGCTCCAGAGCCGCCCTCTTCCCACCAAGATGTCACTGAGCTAAGCCGTGGGTGGCCCCTAATTCCACAGGCTTTGACATGAATCTCAGAGGAATTGTCGGGCTCTTCAAATCAGGTTCTTCTCGTGATCGAGTGATGGAAGCTGTGGCTTTATTGACCATGAAAACTCCCTATATTTTTATGCCTTAAGCTGTAAACTGCATTGAAAGTGAAACACTCTATAGTGCATAAAATTGTGCAAGTTTAAGCCACAGCATATTAACCAGCTAATGGCAGACCAAAGGGCGTTTTTATCTTTTGATTATTACATTAATCTTCCATTAAAATTATCTATGTGATTATCACAAAGCACTGAAGATAATAAATTTGGGAAATAGATGGCTTGTTAAGGATCATTTTAAAACGCTTTTGTCAAGTTATATGTGCCAAAAATACGCTGAAAACACTAGGTTGGCTAAGTGTGCAAACAATATAATCCAAGATTGCTTTTATTAAGAATGAATAAAACCTCTTATTTCCATACATTGTATTGTCCCAAATCATCAACCTGGCCCTGCGGTCCTCATGATTTATTGCTCTCAGCTGGTAACTTGGCGAGGCAGCGGGCAGAGTGTCAGGCCTTCTGTACTCATGCACCAGCCTTTAACGCCTGCTGCTCCAACCAGCAGAGCAGAAAGTTGGGAGGGACAGTGTTGAAGTCTCGGCCATCTGAGGCGTTGCCATGTCGCGCTGCCTCTCCCGGGAGTGCTCTGGTTCCTTCTCGGAGTCAGCAGAAGCTCCTCTCCCTCGGGCACAGGACACATGGCCCTCAGAGTAGAATCAGCAGAGGCAGTGGCCGGCCTCTCTTGTCAGAAATATTCGGCCTTCTAGTCATAACTTTTAGATACTTGCAGGTGAAGAGAGAGAGCGTCTGTTCACCAAAAGCCCCAGCCAGAGGAGCAGAGGAGGTGAGGGGCTGCAAAGCGGGAAGGGGTGTTTGCCAGGCGCCTGACACCTTCTAGCTTTGTGACCTTGACTAAATGACATTGTTGTCATTGGCCTTGACTTCCTCACCTGTGCATAGGGATGACAGTGGCGTCTGTCTCAAGGTTATTGTGAAGATTCCATGGGCACTGAAAGGCACTCCGAGCAGTGCCACTTGCCACCACTGATTTCACACTGCTGCTGCCACCCCTGCCCAGGCACAGGCTGTCCTCTGCACTGGGGCATGTGCATCCCACTGTAGCACCCCTCCCTGGCTCCCCCCCACCTCATTTCACGAAGCCAGCCAAGCTCTCGCAGTTCCAGGGACACTCCCCTGCAGTGTGCCCCTGCTGTGCCTTGATGCATGCTGCGTCTCTCCTCCCTACTGTGTACTCAGAAACTCCTGTGTGTCCCTCAGAAGCCAGCTCACTCCTTTCCTCTGGAAGCCTTCCCTCCTCCGCACCTCCCTGATACGCAGCCCCATTCCTTGGTGCTCCTCTGCCTGCTGCAGTGCTGGTTCTGCTGCTGGACACTCACTCACCAGGCAGCAGGCTCCCCAGGGCCAGGACCAAGTCTCAGGGCTGTAGTGCTGGGGAAGCGCCTGGCGGTGCAGCTGCTACACAGAGTGGGAGATGCACATGTGGCTCCGGCAGACTCCCAGGGCTTCGTGGAAGCAGCAGCCCCGCCCTTCACACAGGGCTCTCACAGGCCCTCTCACGGCTCTCACCCTGACTGCCGGGTGGCCTAGGACACTTTGGCCTCCCTCTCTGAGCCTCTTTCCTTTTTGTCAAGGGAGCCCTGCCTGGCCGGGCGCTCATGAGCCCAGAAGGAAGCACTGTAGTGGGAAGCTCTGCGCCTGGCTGGTGGGAGGCTGGATGGAGGGCCTGTCTTGGTTTGCTTTTCATCCCTATGTTCTCGGCCTTCACACAGGGAAAGGCAGGCTCAGAGATGTTATGTGCATGTCCAGGTCACACAGCAGGTGAGAGGCAGAGCCAGGCGGCCCAGGTCACAGTCCTCCGGGAGTGGCTCATGCCAGGAGGGAGCACGGACTCCGGAACCTGGAGAGCTTGCTGCTCACCGACTGGGAAGCCTGAACAGGCCACTTGGCTTCTCCAAGCCTCTGTTTTCCCATCGTGGAGCGGTGGCTCTGGGCCCAGCCACTGCCAGGTTGCTGTGATGACTGGACTCCTTCCACACGACAGCACCTGGCCCTGAGGCACCTGGCCCAGGTCAGGGCCTTCCCTGCCACCCCCTCCTATGCCCTGGGTGAGTAGGGAGCGGCTGGCGAGGTGACCGGGCTGTGTGCTCTTGCTTCTAGGTTAACTACATCCTGGAATCGCGAGCAAGCACTGCCCGGGCTGACTACTTTGCTCAAAAACAAAGAAAACTGAACAGACGTACGAGCTTCAGCTTCCAGAAGGAGAAGAAATCCGGGCAGCAGTGACACTGGCCTCCAGCCTCAATCTGTTCCGTAGCTCAGAGCCTGCCTGCCAGGGCCAAGTGCCCTAGAGCCCACCCAGTGTCCTGAAGTCCTCGGGGGAAGGCCAGCTCCTGGCTCACTGGCACAGGGCAGGCGGGCCCTCGGAGAAGGTGTTGGGGGGCCCCCTAGGAAGGAGTGCTGGGGACATTGCCATGGGGCGGAAACCTGCTTGGCAGTGGCTTTGATGAGTGATGCCTGGGGGCCAGACCACCCCCTAGAGGAGCCTCGTGCCACCCAGCCACCTTCACTGCCTGCCACCCTGCCCGAGGATGTACAGAGCTGTGCCCACACATTTCCTTGCAACTTGATCAAATTTCTTAAAGCAAACAAAGAACAAAAATGTACATTTCTGGTTTTCCTTTTAATAAACAGGTGTACTCTTCATCATGGTTGGTATGGTGGACCATTCTTTGGGGCGGAGGATTGATTATGTTATTCTCTAAAATCTGTTCCCATATTGAACAGGCAGATTGGAAAAAGCTATGGTTCGATTTCTCAGAAGAAATGTTTAGGTCTTAGTCAGTAGTTTTAACTATGCCATTTGTTTAAATGAGTGCATTTGCTTCGAGGGTAGTGTCTTACTAAAAGTTAGGAACAGAGACCTGGTGGTGTGTCCAAGGCCGTGTCACTTTCCCCTTCAGCACACCCCAGCTTCTGACCTCAGAGCCCAGGAGCTGTGTGGACAGTGCGGGGTGCCCGGAGGAGGGCGATGGCTGGTGCGGAGGCCGCGCTTCTGGCCAGACATGTCTTTCCGTTTCTTAAGTAGCAAGTGTAGGTTTCAGCTGGCAGTTCCACCTGCATGTGGATTTTCCCAGGATTGGAATTTTCTCTGCTTCGCTGCCTTGGAAGGGGCCGCATTCCCCTTTCCTCTTCTCCTTACAGTGCCTGCCTCCTTGTTCAAGCAGGCGGAAAGCTGCTGTTTCTCACGTTTCAGGGAGGGGGTGAGCGGAGGGAGACCTGTGTCCGTGCCGTCCGGCTCCCTGGGTGGGAACAGGCAAGGGATCAGACGCCCCTGACACCACGCCTCTGGCCACACCAGATGCCTCTGCGGTCCTCGACAGCCTCTTCAGCGCCCCTCCTGCGGCGATGTCCTTTCTCACTGTCCCCAGCCGGGGCCGGGGACCGGTGTGTCACTGAGGACCTGCATTAGAAACATTTTTTAAATTGTTGTACAGGAAGAGATGCGTCTAAAACAGCATCTCAAAGCGAGTGTATTTCTTTGCGCAAGGGGTCATGTTGATGAATTCTTCTTTCATTCTGATCTTTGTTCAGCCGACGGGAGCATCCTTTTCTAATGTCTTCCATTCCTACCCCCTACCCAGAATTAAAAGAAATATTTGTAGCTTGCTATCTGTATTTGAATTTTTAGCAATTTTATATTTAGATATCTTTGAAAAATGTAAATGACTAATTTGGTCATTAAATCTTGTGACATATTCAATATTAAAATGATATTAAAATAAAAGTCGTATAAATACCCACTTTTGCATGTTGCATTGAATTCTTGAAGTCTGGAGTACGTGCTGCCGGAAACCATGACTGCCTGGAGCCTGCTGGGTGGTGGCATTAGACGAGGAAGCAACATCTCTGAAATGCACAGAGGCCTCCTCGGTGCTAAGCACGACAGGCTGGCCCTCTTCACTCAGGGGTGACACCAAAATCATCACCTCTTTCAGCCACAAAATCAATACCTTCTCTTACCATGAAATGCGACACTCTCAGTTTACATAAATACATGGCCGGGTGAGGGAAAAGTGGAAAGGGAACACAGCAGCCACCGCCCAGGCCCAGCACTGATCGAGACTACATTCAGCTTTTCCTCAGCCCCTCTCCCCCACCCCGTACCTAGATCTCTAAAGACAGGACCGTGAGCTCTAGGACACAGGCATCTCACACTCTCCCCGGCACGGGCTGGGCAAGGCAGGAGGAGCTCGGCACACCCGAGATAACGGAAGTGACCGATGGACCCCACTTCTACTTTCCACCAGGTCCCCTGACCTGGCCCCGGTGTGGCCCCTGCCCAAGACAATGTGAAAAGTCACAGCGTTGACGATAATTCACAACTGGGCCTCTGAACTCGGTGGAGGACTTGCAAGGTGTGGGCTGCCTGGCAGGCCTGGGCAGTGGGTCCCGGGAGCCCTGGCCTCGCTGGCCCCTGGGAGCCACCCTCCTCTTAACAAAGGCCTGCTGTGTGCTGCCATCTATAAACATGCAGTAACGAAACCCGCACAGGCTGCCTCCGTCAGGTCCCATCACCACCTCCATTTCAGGGGTCAGGACTCGAGAACTGGAAGGGCCACTTCACTGGCCCCAGACTCACCATGAATGACTGGCGGACACGGTAGCCCTGCTCTTAACCACTGGGCTCTGCCCTCCACAGGTGGCAGCCATGTGGCTCCAAGCTGGTTCCCTCCTCTTGGGCCCTCATTTTCCTGAGCTGAAAATGAAGGTGCTGGATTAGAGGACCCCGCAGACCCTCCTAAAGCATGTCCTAAATGTCTCAGCATCGTGGGAGCCCAGCTTTGCTTCCAGGGGTTTCTGTTTGCCAATCTTTGCCAGAGCCTCTCTGCTTCTGAGGGAGGGTGGTAAGAGCTGAGAATGCTGTGAGCTCGTCTAGCCCAGCCCAGAGACACTTCAGCCCACTTCGGCCTCTGCCTGCATGCCTCTGGCAGTGGAGCGCTCACTGCTGCTCAACTCAGCACTTTCCCTTGTTGGCCAGTTTGATCATTCTTAGCACACCCTGCCTGCTTTGGGCCATACTTGCCCCCACCTCTGAGGCCCAGGTCCAACCTGTAGCCCTGCATCGCCGGCCTTGGCACAGCGCATTCCCGTCCCTGGCCCTGAGCCGGCAGCTGCCTCCAGACCCTTCCTATCCAGGCCCCCAGGACCAGAGTGCACCACGCCTCAGATGCCACTCAGCTGTATGGGGACCACAGGCATGTCTCTCTGTGTCTCCTCTGCATGGATTAAAAGGCTGGGAGGTGATCCCCACCCCCGACATGTCCCTGAACACCTGCCAGCTGCTTCTTAGGGCCCCCCGCTTCCCCAGATCAGGGACTACAGAACATCAGGGCGAGCAAAGACCAAACCCGGCCGTCAACACAGGCCAAGAGTTGGGGGCGAGTGGCCTCTGGCCACACCACTGTGAACTGCATGCGGGCCGCCCACGTGCACCTGGAAGGTACCAGGGAGGCAGGAGAGGGCAGTGGGCAAAGGCCTGAGGTACAAGGCACAGCCTGGGTAGGCCGGTGGGGGCTGGGGACACTCATGTAGGATCCTTACCCGCCTGCTGGAGGGAGCCCCTCTCAGCTTCTTCATGGACCTCTGCGCACCCTCTGACTTGAACAAGCCCCTTCGCCTCCTGGAGCTCCAAGACTCCTGTGACAAAATGGGTTGTTAAGCCAAGGCCAGGAGGATGAAGCGCCAGCGCTGTCTCCCAGTGGGTGTGTCCTTGGGTGAGTTACTCTACTTCCCTGAGCCTCAGTTTCCTCTTCTGTTAAAGGGAGACAGTACCAGCTCCTTCAGAGGGGCATGGTGAGGGTGGTGTCAAGTTCCTGGCCAGGCCTGGCCAGCCTGTGCTGCGGCTTCACGGAGCAGAGGCTCGCTCACTCCACACGAAGCCAGCTGTGGGTCTCCATGACCTCCGGGGGCTTCCACAAGGACTGGGACCGGGGCAGGAGGGCCAGAGAACAGGGCAGCAATGGCAAAATGCTAAGGCTGGAAGGAGACACAGGCACCTCTCGTTCCCACACACATCCCATTGGCCAGAACCCACCGTACGGTGCCGCCTACTCCAAGAGGACAGGCAGCACCACCGCCCGGGCATTGAAGGGCACAGACGTTTGGGAACAGTTGTAATATCTGCCACCAAGAGGTGACTCCATGCTCCCCAACATCACCGTTCACAGGCTCCCCACCCCGAGGTGGCACCTCATCTATGATTTAATGTTTTCCCTTTACCATTCAGGCTAACGTGATTCTCTGCCTTAGCCATCCTAAGCAAGAACAGCCATGAAGCCGTGGGGTTGGTGTGCTGCGTATGTGTTCTGGTGCACATTAAAATAAATACACAACTATTCAAATGAATACACCCATCTGCCTACCCCTTAAATGCTGCTGCATGTGGCCTCAGTGACACACCCCACGTGACAAACTGGAGCATGTTAGGATTTTGTGTTGTTGTTGTTGTTATGGAGTCTCACTCTGTCACCCAGGCTAAAGTGCAGTGGCACAGTCTTGGCCCACTGCAACCTCCACCTTCCGGGTTCAAGTGATTCTCTTGCCTCAGCCTCCCGAGTAGCTGGGACTACAGGCGCCCGCCACCACGCCCGGCTAATTTTTGTATTTTTAGTAGAGACGGGGTTTCACCACGTTGACCAGGATGGTCTCGATCTCTTGACCTCGTGATCCACCCGCCTTGGCCTCCCAAAGTGCTGGGATTACAGGCGTGAGCCACCGCGCCAGGCCGCACATGAGGACTTTCTATTCTTTCATCAGCGCCCGCCTCCCACCTGCTATTGAGCAGCTCATGTTAGTTATGAATTGTTTTCTCCATTATTCTCATGCCCACCTAATTCCCATTTTACAGATGAGGAAACTGAGGCTGTGCCATTGGAAAGTGGTGGAGCTGGCCCAGGGTCCTGTTCTCTGGCCTCCCACCCCCACCCAGCCGTCTCCCAGCCCCTCTGGGCCTCTGTCCCTTGGGGACTAAACACCTTGGATTCTGAAGGCCCCACGGAAGCCCCTTTCAGAGGCCCCTGCTATTCAGAAAGCGGCCAGGGAGAAGGAAAGAGTTAAACCCGTCACGTTGTGTTCCCACCAAACACCTCTGCCTAAATGCAAAATCCCAACAGGGCGGTGTTCCATGTTCTCAATAAAAGCCCTAAGAGTGATTTGTGAAGTCTCGAAGCCCAGTAATCTTGTCAGCATAATGGGATTATATTTCAAATCACCACGGCCTGTTCATTACCCATTTAAACTCCTCTGACAGAGGAAAACTTGCATAAAACGTGCACGGCAGCCCTGGCCGACTTCCCCACTCTCCTTCCTGATTAGACAAACAGATGCTGAGGTCTGGAATGAAAAAATAATGTGCCCATTTATTCATTTTTCTGACAAGTCACAATAGATTTTTAACTGCCAATGAGTGACCTCCCGGAGGTGCGGCGGCCAGGGGGTGCCCGCCAGGCAGTGAGTGGCCACTTCCGCCCACACCAGCCCCCCTGGCCTGGCTGGATTTCTCCTGGGGCTGGAGCCGGCTGCC
This sequence comes from Macaca thibetana thibetana, assembly GCF_024542745.1. NCBI lineage: Eukaryota > Metazoa > Chordata > Mammalia > Primates > Cercopithecidae > Macaca > Macaca thibetana. Next base: position 13,176,616 of record NC_065592.1, read on the forward strand.
TGAGCCCCCTCTCCTGCCCCAGCATCCGTGCCTGCAGCCGGGCTGGAAAGGGCTGCCCGATGGGCCTCTTGGCGGCCACCACGCAGGAGGTCTGGGGGCTCCAGAGGCCCCCAGGACACAGCGATGCCCTGAAGCCACATAGCCTGGGGTAGGAATCCTGGCCCTCCCCCTGAAGAGCCTGACGGGTGTTGAGGATACTGTCTTTAATCTCTCTGAGCCTCAGTTTCCCTATCTGTAAAGTAGAGATAGTAAGAGGCTCCTCTCATTGGGAAGTCCTCGGGGCAGTCGCTCAATCTGCACCCCCTGCTGTGACCACCAGGTCCCACGGCCTCCCTGGTCCCTGACCTCTGGCATTTGAGGGCTTTGCAGATGGGCTCGCCACCCTCTGGGTCATAGGCTCACAGCTGGCAGGTGGAGGAGCCCAGAGTCTCACCCCAGAGCCTCTCACTGTGGGCTCTGTGCCGCTCACTACCTGCCCCCGTCTTGGGAGCCAGATCCCCTAGACTCCCAGGAGACGGGCAGTGGATGTTCAAACAGCACCAAGACTGATGACTGAGCTAAGGGTCTGGAGAAGGAATGAAAATCCACCTCTGTGCTGTGTGACCACAGACCCATGACTCAACCTCTCTGAGCCATTTTCTCATCTGCGTTAACTGGGAGAGAATCCCACCTCCAGGGAGTGGCATGGGAAGTAAATAATACTGTTCACGGGCCTGGCATGCGCTAGGGAAACCCAGGCCCTCACCCCAAACACACTGGTCGCAGGACCTCAGGCCTTGGGGCAGCCCCAGCCCTCCAGGGAAGCCTTGGGGCCCACGTGAGACCTGGCCCTCCCTCCAAGGGCCCCACTGCCGGCTCTCCCCTCCCTACCCCTTCCTGCCTCCGCATAGTAGCCCCAGGCAGGACGCACATCTTTATGCATTAACTCCATGAATGTAAGAAATACTGAGGCTAATTCTTTCTAAAATGATAAAATTTGTCTATATTATAGCATTCCAGCCCCCAGCTTCCTGAAAGCTAAAAATATTTTAATGTCATATTTCCATGTAAATTTTAGTTTAGAATTTAATACCCTTTAAACATACATTACATTTTTAGCGTTCTTCAAGCCCTTGACTATTTTAAGGGCTTAGCTGATGTGCATTGCAGAAAAGGGCTGGGGGAGGCTGTAAATTATGAGGGAAAGTTCTAGAAGCAAGGTTACCCCAAGCCTCCGTGCCCACCTCATCTTGAGAGTTACTCTTCTGGACAAACGCTGGAATCGTGGGGAGATATCAAATGTCTTGGTTTTCCTGCTGGGAAACGTGGCTATGATTGGTGGCGTCCCTGGGGGACCTGAGGATCTGCTGCACAGCCCAGGCTGGGAGACGCCCAGACGGCTGAGGGGCCAGGGACAGGGGCTCTGCAGTTGCACACCCTGGGCTCAGATCCTAGTGCTGCCACTTGCTGGCAGGGGACTTTGTCGTGCTGATCCGTGCCAGTCTCCTTGCCCAAAATGGGGCCAAGGTTAGAGTTCATGCACAGGTGTTTTGGGTGAATTCACAAGAAAAGAGGTTATTGGCTCCCCAGAGGAAGTGACTTCCAGGGTGGACTGGCTGGCCTTGCTGAGAGCCAGTGGTGACATGTGAGTGCTAGGGCTGGCAGAGAGGCAGCAGGGAGGGGTCCTGGCAGGACTGGGAGCAGAAAGGGCCCCCGGCCACAGGAGCCATGGGCAGGCCCAGGTCCTGCTCCCACAGCAACCCGCCAGCAGCTGACTCAGGGACCAGGGCCCCCCAGCCTCAGCGTTGCCTGAGAGTCCTGACACCACTCTGATGGGGCAGGTTCCCTGAGAGGAGGAAGTAAAGTTCCCCGCTGGGCTGCTGGGATGGATGGAGCCTGCGCATAAATCTTGAGTTACAGGAGCTAAGCCAGTGCTGTTACTTGTCTAAGTGGATTTGAGGACAAGGTTTGTCATGCCCCTTACAAAACGGACATACTTGTGATGGCTAGAATGTCACCCCTGTCTGTGCATCTGGGTGAGAGAAGCCTCCGCTAGCTGAACCACATTTTGTGTTTGTTTTGGGGGTTTTTTTTTTGGAGACAGGGGCTCACTCTGTCACCCAGGCTGGAATGCAGTGGCGCGATCATGGCTCACTACAGCCTCGACTTCCCAGGCTCAAGTGATCTTCCAACCTCAGCCCCCTACGTAGCTGGGACTACTGGTGCACACCAGCACATCTGGCTAATTTTGTTATTTTATTTTTGTAGAGATGAGGGTCTTGCCATGTGGGCCAGGTAGGTGTCAGACTCCTGGACTCAAGTGATCCTTCTGTCTCAGCCTCCTGAAGTGCTGGTGAACCATCATTTCTGTTTTGTTTTGACTGATCTGCACCCCACCCCAGCTCCTAGGAGATATAAATCACCTGACGATGCGGGGACCCCCACGGTGTGTGTGAGTCCCCAGGCCTGGCCCATGAGGTGCAGCCTCCTGTTCCTTCTGTCAGTCCAGCCCCTCCTCCTGGAACTAGGCCAAGGACAGCGAGGGGAAGGCCCTGAAATGGTGGGGAGGGGTGCTCACAGTTGCCTTTCGGGGAGGTGAGGCTGGGGATTCATGCCCCCCTGGGCTCAGGAGGCTGAGGCCTGGAGCACACACCCCACCAACCTGGGCTGAGCTGCACCGTGAGTCCCTAGGCCAGGGTCTTTGGGTGAATTTATCAATCTCTTTGAGGACCCATCTGTGAAATGGGGACAGAAATAGCCTTCCTCACAGGGCTGCTGGGAGGATCCACTGAGATCCTACACCGGGAGGGCCCGGCACAGCGGGAGCCAGTGGTCCACAGTTGTTAACCAGAACAAGAAATGTACATTGTGGACACAAAGAATCTGGTGAGATGCATGGCTCTGCCTTCTCATCACTTTCAGGGCAGGGTTAGATGCATTGATCGACAGAGATGAGCCACAGTTTGGGCTCCAACCAGTGTCTGTGACTGCAGCAGGCTCGTTAATTGAGATTTATAAAGAGTGTCTGCATCCCGGCAGGGGAAGGCACCGGTGGAGGGAGCTGCATAAGTGCAGGATGCTGGGGGAACCTGGGGACCACACGGGGACCCTTCCCAAGCCTGCCCAGAGGAAGCCCCGAGGAGTCCCTCCTAACTCGGGCTCAGTGGGGCAGGCGGCCGCTGAGAAGATGAGAGCAGTTTCCTGGTGGGAGGTAGGTTCCCACCCAGGAGGAACGTAAGCATTCAGCGCTCGTTCAACACGTCCACTGATGCCAGCCCTGTTCCAGGCCTTGAGAGGGCCCTGGAGGTACAGAAAGCACCCGACTCAGAGCCCTCCTCGGGGAACTCATGGTCTGGGGCTTTGACCCATCCTCTAGTGGCTGGGTGACCAGGTGTCTGCAGCAGGCAGCTGGGGGAGTGGAGGTGGACACGTTCTCCCCGCGTCCTGTCTGCAGCCCGGGCCTGAGAACATGCCTGGGGAAAAGCTGCCCCGGCCCTGATGGATCCCACTGGAGAGTGACAGTGGAGGACACCTGGGGAGGACAGATTCCGAAGCAAGGAACCCCAAGAGGAATTCACCAAGGGGAGGAGTTGGGGTGCAAGTGCAACCCGTTCTCTGGGAGAGCTGTGATGGGGTGAGTCTGGGCTCAGGTGCCCTGGCCACAGGGGCTGAGAGGTCAACCTGCATGAAGACCCCAGCCAAGGGTCCCCGTCATGAGAACCGTGGGAGTCCCCCACTCACCACAGAAAGAGGGGTTCTCGGCACTCCTCTCACATTGCTGGTTTCTCCCGTCAGGAAAGGAGGTCTCTGGGTTTGCGGGGAGGGACTTTTGTGTGTCCCTACCCAGAGGCTGTGAGGGGCCCTCCGTGACTTGACACGGATTCCTGGGCGATCAGAGAGCGAGCTCCTGGCGGACGGCCACAGCGCCGCACCTCCCAGACGTGGAGGCCAGCTTGCCACCCATGTGCCCACCTTCCACAGTCAGGGACCTCAGCAGCCACCCTGAAGCGGAGGAAAGGGGCAGGGGACAGCTGGAGTGGGCGAGCCTCTTCAGCTGTTCCTAGGTGCCGACCACGGTGCAAATACTTTTTAAAATTATTTCTTCAAAATGCCCCCAAAGCAGAAGTTCTTAGCATCATTTCACTATGGCAAGATCTAAAGGGGGAAGGAAGGAAGGAAGGGGCATTCATGGACCCAGACCTGGCTTGGGCTCCAATCCGAACACTTCCTCTCGGTGTGTCCACGTGTGGGTGTGTCTGTGTGTCTCTGTGAGTGTGTGTGTGCAATTGTGTGCATGTAACCATGTGTGAGTGCATGTGTCTGTGAGGTTTTTTTTTTTTTTTTTTTTTTTTTTTTTGAGACGGAGTCTGGCTCTGTCGCCCGGGCTGGAGTGCAGTGGCCGGATCTCAGCTCACTGCAAGCTCCGCCCCCCGGGTTTACGCCATTCTCCTGCCTCAGCCTCCCCAGTAGCTGGGACTACAGGCGCCCGCCGCCTCGCCCGGCTAGTTTTTTGTATTTTTTAGTAGAGACGGGGTTTCACCGTGTTCGCCAGGATGGTCTCGATCTCCTGACCTAGTGATCCGCCCGTCTCGGCCTCCCAAAGTGCTGGGATTACAGGCTTGAGCCACCGCGCCCGGCCGTGTCTGTGAGTTTTTGCATGTCTACACATGCACATGTTTGAGTGTATGCACCTGGTGCGTGCGTCTCTGTGTGTGTGTGTGTGTGTGTGTGTGTGTGTGTGTGTGTGTGTGTGTGTGTGTCTTTAATCCAAGAGTGGCTGGCCCCGCGCACCTGCGTTCCGCATGGCCTGGCAGAGGCGTCTGTTCTTGGAGGAGGCCGTGAGTCCCTCAGCAGCCCCTCCCCCGCAGCCCAGCAGCTGGCCACCATCTCGGCACACATTTCCCTGTCACATCTGATTTGCAAAGTCGTGTCTGTGACGGACCCACAGGAGCATCCAATTGGGGCTTCTTCAGGTCAAGGAGTATTTTCCCGAGCCCCGCTCTTCAGAGGGGAAGGCAAATGTGAGCAGCCCTCTGTCTCCTCTCCCAGGCCCGTGCCGCCAGCCGCGGAATCTTCTCCTGGGCCACAGTGGGCGAGGGCCTGAAGGGCCACCTCCAGGTCCGTCATTATCCCATTTTACAGATGAGGACATCGAGGCCTGCAGGAGTCGTGCTGTTTTCCCAAGGTGCACAGCTGCCAAGGCTGGGGCTAATATTGGAAGTGGCCTCTCTGGCCCCTCTCCAAGGCCTTGGTTGTCACCATCACTACCCGTAGCCTTCCCGCAGGTGCCTGGTCTGGGCTGTTCCCTCTGGCCTGACTCCAGGACCTCCTCCTCCAGGAAGCCTGCCTGGGCTGTCTTGGCTGGTTTCGAGAGCACCTGGGGAAGAGACTGCCGAGCTGGGTGGCTTTGATCCCATGAAGTCAAGGCATTTTGATGCAGGAGTGGAAACCCATGGCGGGGGATTCCAGCAGAGGGAATCCCCTATGAGCCCAGCCCTCGGGCACAGGATCCAGCCAGCCAGGCCCAAGGGCCAAGCCACATACCCTTTCACTGAGGGCTGGGTTGGTGTCACCACTCCTTCTAGGTCTCCTTCTTGTCACACCGGTGGTGAGGACGCTCATGGCCTCCAGACCAAAGTCTGCTAGGCCTCCCAGGGCCACCCCCACCCAGCTGCCACGGCCCCACCTCTGAGTACTGACTCCCAGAGGGGAGGGACTGCAGGGAGGACAAGCAGCCTTCTTGCCCAGGGGCTCCCCCTTGTGGTGGGGCCCAGGGAAGGGGCCTCACAGGCCACCGCTCCCCGAGGACAGGGATCAAGCCTGCTCTGCTCATCAGTCCCTGGCACGTAGCACACACTCAACAAATATCCAATGAATAGAACGCATGTTACAAAGTGTCCTGATCCCCGAACAGGTTCCTTGGCCACAGAGGTCTGGGAACTCCACGCTGAACATGGCAGGTGTCGCTCCTGCGGGGTCCCTCGGAGCCTTCAACGGGCCACTGTGCACTGTGTTCCGAGAAGGGGGTGGCACCAGCTTCCCCAGGCACGCTTGTGGCAGAAGTGCACGCACACATGTCTACAGCTGGGGTAGCTCAGAACTCAACTTAGGCGATGCTGTTGCAGGAGCCGCGGCAGTGGCGGCTGACAGCCTGGTCTCTGGAGTCAGACAAACCGGCGCCACTGCCTGTTAACTGTGTGACCCTGGGCAAGTCCCTTCACCTCGCAGAGTCTGAGTCACCCCTTACGCTTCCATGGGATCCTCAGGGCCGCTCTTGCCTCCATTCAGGTGCCACCATCACCCTCCTGGACCACAGAGCAGCAGCTTCCTCCCGAGCCTCCCTGGCTCCCATCTGTCTCCTGCCCCGGGATAGGAGCTCTGGCTGGGGAGGGCTTGAGTCTGACTTGTTCTGCTCTCACTGTATCCCCAGCGCCCAGAGCAGGCCTGGCACAAAATGACGTTTGTTGAATGAACGCATGTGTGCATGAATGAATAGGTGGGTGGCTGTTCCCGTGGGATACTCTCAGGCCACTTGGCCACCCCCTTGCTATCCCTCTCCCACACCTCAGTCTGGCTCGAACCTGAAGGAGCCCCAAGTCCCACTCAGCAAATTAATTCAATTTGAATAATTATATTGTGGTGGGAGTTGCCAGACCATGAAAGCTGAATGGGAAAACTATTTCTCACACACTCACAGAGAGAAGCTCTGGTTTCCACCTCTAGAATGCTTTCCAGACTCCAAGCCTCAGCCCCCGCGTGCACGGCTCCCGCCCGCACGGCCCGCACCCCGCGCAGGCCTCGAACATGTACCCCATGCACAGATGAGGAGAGCAAGGCTCAGGTGCCCAGTGACTCTGCCAGGGCATGCAGCTAAGGCACGGGACACCAAGGGCACCATTCTGGAGCTGTACAGGTCGGTGTTGAGCTCCCAGCTCTGCCTCCTCCCCATCTGTGTGACACCAGGCCAGTCACTTCACTCTCTGAGCCTCAGTTTCCTCATCTGTCAAACGCGCTAGTAATCCCTCCTCTACAGGGTTGTGAGAAATAGATGAGGTAGAAGATGGGAGGGAGATTGCTGAGGAGAGCCGGTTTTGTGGCTGTGCGTGTGCAGAGTGGGACAGGGAAACCTTCCTAGGAAAAAGCCACCTAGAAGACGGCGCCCTCGGCTGAGGATGCTGAGGATGAGGCACTAGGGCCCAGCACAGTGGCCGGCACGTGCAGGTGCTCGATGAGCTTTTCTCTTTGCTTTTTTTTTTTTTTTTTTAAAGACAGGATCTCGCTCTGTGACCCAGGCTGGAGTGCAATGGCGTGATCTCGGCTCACTGCAACCTCCACCTCCCAGGTTCAAGCGATTCTTTTGGCTCAGCCGCCTGAGTAGCTGGGATTACAGGCACACGCCACCACACCCAGCCTTAAAAAACATTTGTGGGACAAATGACTGCCTTCTGCTGGTGCAACTGAGCAGCCCAGAACACAGACAGAGCCACAGAGGACAGGGCTGGGCCAAGGGTGCCCTTGGGCAGACAATAGGAAGGCAGGGGATGCGGCTGGAGCCATGAGCGCGAGGCCAAGCATGGCCTAGACCCATTCTCCAGCTTCAGGAGCTCTGCCTGGGCACACGAGCCTGGGTACGTGTCGGCCACCACGAACCCGTCAGTCAAGGTGGCTGCACTTCGGCCAGAAGGAGCACCTGGGTACGTGTCGGCCACCAGGAACACCCCTCAGTTAAGGCGGCTGCACTTCGGTCAGAATGAGCTCCACCGCTGCCAAGATGGCTGCCTCCAGTCAAGATGGCTGCCAAGGTGGCCTCATAGAACAGGGCCCACTGGGTAGTGAAAGCCCCACTACCACTGGCTTCAAAACAGAACAAAGGAATTGTTAAATGGTGTCAAGACTGTAAATGGGGGGATTCAAAACCCAAGGCAGCCCAAACTCTCCAAAGAATAAGAGAAAACCAGTCAGCCCAGCCCTGTGCCTCTTGAGAATGCTGGGTAATTTCATTTTCCTCTTTGTCTTTTTGTTTTCCTTTAGCAGAACCACCAAGCAGCAGCCACAAAAATCAGTTAAGACTTCCAGAGTGCTTCCTTCTCCAGAAATCTTTTATAAAAGGTGAAAGATTTACAAGACCTGAAGAGCAAACCAAGCAGGATAATTGTTTTTGGAATGACCCCAATATTTTCACCCCGGCGACCCCGGCTGGGCATCTTGCCCCATATTTATGATTCCTGGTCTGCTGTGCGCCGCTGGGCGACCTTTCTGAGCCCCCTCTGCAAGCCCCCAGTCCCTTATCGGGCCTGTAACTCACCCTGACGTTATCTCTCGGGAGGGTTTTATGCACTTTAATTTAACTCCCTCATCATTATTTCCCGGACTTCAAGGTTTTCTCTTTGGAGCTGCCCTTCCTGGGACAAGCATAATCTGTTTGCCATCAAGCCCAATAAATATGTTTGTGCGGGAGATGGGAACCGTTTGGGGAGAGCAGCTCAGGCCTGGGAAGCAGCCTCAGGCTCTCACCCCCTTCTCGGCTTCCAGGCTGGTCTCTGTCCTTGAACCTCTGTGGAATGGGAGTCGCAGCCTTAGATCTCAGGCCACGTGGCCAGATCTAGCAAATGCAAATCCAGGACGCCAGTTAAATTTGAATTTCAGATAAAGAATTGTTTTAGTATAATAAGTATGTCCCATGCAGTGTATGCGAAAACAATTATTCATTGTTTATCTGAAATTCAAATTTAATTGGGTGTCTCGTATTTTCAGTGGTATCAGCTCCTAGTGGGCTGCTGCACTCACGACTCCAAACACACATTCATACATTGTGGGTGTATTTGTTCCCGAGGGCTGCCGTAATAAAGTCCCACAGACATGGTGGTGGGGGGCGGGTAAACAAAAGAAACTGATGGTCTCACAATTCTGGAGGCTGGAAGTCCGAGGTGGAGGTGCCAGCAGGGCTGGTTTGTCCCGAGGCCTCTCTGCCTGGCAGGCGGATGGCCAGCTTCTCCCTGTGTCCTCATGTCTCCCCGCTGGGTATCTGCGTCCTCATTTCTTCCTCTTATAAGGACACCAGTCAGATTGGATTAACGCCCACCCTAATGCTGTCACTTTCACTTAATTACCTCTTTAAAGGCCTTGTCTTTGCTGAGCACAGCAGCTCACGCCTGTAATACCAGAAATTTGGGAGGCCAAGGTGGGAGGATCGCTTGAGCCCGCGAGTTCAAGACCAGCCTGGGCAACATAGGGAGACCCCGTCTCTATGAAAAATTAAAAAAAAAAAAAAAATTAGCTGGATGTAATGGCACACACCTGTAGTCCCAGCCACCTGGGAGACTGAGGTGGGAGGATCACCTGAGCCCAGGGAGGCTGAGGCTGCAGTGAGCCGTGATGGTGCCACTGCACTCCAGCCCAGGCGACAGAGTGAGATCTTGTCTCAAAAAATATAAATAAATAAATAAATAAATAAATAAAGGCCCTGTCTCTCGTTACAGTCACATGCTAAGGCATTGGGGGTTAGGACTCCAACAGATGAACTTGTGGGGGAGATAGAATCCCACCCATCACAGGGGATATGTAACCATCGCCCACCAGAAGGGGTGTGGGCAACCTGTGAGGACAAGAGCTTTGCCTCTCTGGCCACCACTGGGTCCTCAGTGCCAGCCCCAGGGCTTGGCTCAGGCCCACAGTGAATCATCCACAACAGGGCCCCTATCGCATGCCGCCCATGCTATGCCCTGATCTTCCCACTGTGTGTAGCAATCCCGAGGGGGCCCCTGACAACTCTGCAAGGTGGTTATGCAGAGGAGGAATGGAGCATAGAGAGGCACAGGAGCAACCCTGGGTCACACAGCAAATCAGAGCCAACCTTTACAAGCAGGTCTCAGAGGCTCCAGAACCAGGACGGATCCCCCTCGGTCCACCCCCGTTAAGGGGTGGTTACCCCTTAACTCCCTTAGGGCCCCCGTAAGCCACAATGCAGCATAGCGGGGGCCCAACTGCAAGTCAAGAGGGGACGATTTGGGGTCACATCCTCGGACAGGCTATGGAAGGAGTCTCCTATGGGAAAGGGCCTGGGTCTACCTCCCCCAACAGGGCCCTGTCACTCGGAGGGTTCTCTGGATGAGGCGGTCACAGTTGAAGACTCCAGAGGGAGATAGGTGTGAACTGAAGTCTCCGCCCAGTGACTTCATGGCTGTGTGATCTCAGCACCTTCCCGTGGGCACTCCTGGCCTCAGTTTTCTCTCCTGCAAGGAGCTGAGGTAGGAGGATGAGATTTAATCAAATTAACCGCGATGTTTGCCCCTCTGTGTTTCCTAACAAGTCCCAACACTGTCCCATGCACAGGGAGTTTGCATTTCTCCATCGAGGGTGCTGTTGGAATTTGGGATGGGACAGTTCTTCACGTCTGGTGACTGTTCCGTGCCTTGAAAGACGTCTGGCCTTCCTAGCCTGTGCCCGTGGTTATAAAACCGATCTGCTCCCTAACCTGTCAATCTCTCCCCAGGCGACAACCACAAATGTCCCCACCCATTACCAAATGACCCTGGTTGAGACCAGCAGCCCCCACTGCTCTGGGGAGAGGATGCCTTAGCAGGAGCTGAGGCAGGTCATGGAGCACATTCCAGAGACCAAGGGTGTGGAGCAAGGAGACCCTGTGGGTCTTTTTTTTTTTTTTTTTTTTTTTTTTTTTGAGACGGAGTCTCGCTCTGTCGCCCAGGCTGGAGTGCAGTGGCCGGATCTCAGCTCACTGCAAGCTCCGCCTCCCGGGTTCACGCCATTCTCCTGCCTCAGCCTCCCGAGTAGCTGGGACTACAGGCACCCGCCACCCCGCCCAGCTAGTTTTTTGTATTTTTTTAGTAGAGACGGGGTTTCACTGCGTTAGCCAGGATGATCTCAATCTCCTGACCTCGTGATCCGCCCTTCTCGGTCTCCCAAAGTGCTGGGATTACAGGCTTCAGCCACCACGCCCGGCCAGCCCTGTGGGTCTTTAATAAGGGGGCTCTGCCTCTAGACCCGGGCAGGGCGGAAAGGACAACAGCACCCTAGACAGGCTTGCGAGAGCCCCCAGTTGCGTGGCTCACAGGCAAAGGACCTCATGGCTCTCTCTTCTCCGTGCTGTGGTGCCCCTCAGCCTGGTGATTCCCATGTGCCCAAGAGTGACACTGAAGCCTGAGAGGCTGCCGGGCATGACAGAGCCTCAGAGTTGGGAGCAAAGGTCGATGGGGCCCCAACCTGAAGACACCCAGACGAGGTGCCCATGGGGCAGCCGTGCCAATCGTGAGTTTTGCTTTCCGTATTTTACGATGCTTTGACATTTTAGAGGCTTTGTTAATCCTGAAGGAACTGCCGCTTCCGGGGCTAGCTAATTCCTAGAGATAGCAAAGAGCATGACTTTCACATCAAACCCATCACCACAAAGCCCACATCCCCAGCCTCCTTTACCCAATTCTCATAGCTAAGCCCATAATTCCCCTGCCCAAAGTCACTCTGGGTACTCTCATCTCAGTGCCCAGGTGCCAGGGGCAGGTGCCAGACAGCCAGACACCACTTCTACAGCCCGGAGCCCGCCGAATTATTCAAACTAGCCGATCGTCCATCCAATCCTACACGGGCTTGAACTTGTCCACTCTGCCTTATCCATTTTTAATTCCCTTGGAAACCATGATGAAGGCTCTGGGCCATGTTCCCTCCGAGCTCCAGCTGCCTCCTCTCCGACCCTGGAGCTTCTCCATGGGGCCTGCAGGGCATGGTGCACCCCCTTCTCCAGGGTACTGTGAGTAGTAAACACTCTTTCTTTTTTTATGTTTATTTTATTATTATTATTTTAATATAGAAACGGGGGATCTCTCTATTTTACTCAGGCTGGTCTCGAACTCCTGAGCCCATGTGAACTCCTCAGCCTCCAAAAGTGCTGGGACTACAGGCATGAGCCACCATGCCCGGCCAATAAACACACTTTCAATGGCATTGACTTCTTCATGTCTATCACCTTACCATACCTGATTAAAACACATCCCAGTACATTTTACAACAACCAGCCTCTTCTCCCAGGGTGCACAGGCACCACATTCGCATCCGGGCAAAGGCGCACCAGAAATTGACTGATATCCACCACCACCACCCCCCAGCCGAATGAGCCTGGCAAGAGGCACCACGTTCCATCATCACGCGGAGCAGCAGCCCTGCACACCGGTGAGGAGGGTGATGAGTAGTGCCCTGTGTGAGGCTGATGACAGAGACAGACAGAGAGCCAGGACCCAGAGCCCAGGGATCCCTCCCAGCTGCACGGGATGACGTCTGGCCCAGCATGGCCCAGGGCGCCCCTGGCCTCAGCATGGCTTTGCCCCACCTGGGCCAACTGGAGCCCAAGGGCCTGCCAGTGCTGGGGGAACCCTCATGCTCATGGGCTCCCCACCCCCTCGCCTCCCTTCCTGGGCCAGTGCAATTGAATCTGGCAGAGGTGGGTGGACATACCCAGATTGTCTGTGGTCTGAGTCCATCAGCCATGTGACTGGGGCGAGTCATCCCTTGGGCTCTCTGCTTCCTCCTGTGTAAAATAGGGACAAGTGCCTTCTTTCCTGAGGGGATTAATCACATAAATAAGTAATCAATGATGCTTGGACTCCTCAAAACACAATTGCGGCCAAAGAGGGAGAAGCACCCCGACTTCCTACTCATTCTACCACAGAAATGCACGGATTTCAGGCCATCGGGCAGCCACGTTGTGTTTGGGACATTTCTTCTGCAGAATCTCTTGAAATGATCATTATTGGATTTCTAATGCCGCATAAAATGTGCCCAGGATGATGTCACCTGCACTAGAAGGACTCTGCATCCTCATTGGCTCCAGGACCAGGGGGTGCAGCCAGTCAGAGCTCATCTTGGCTGAACACAGGGTCATTTGTTTCCATGTTTTCTTTCTTTTCAACAACAATTTTAATTGGCAAGTAAACATTGTATATATTGGCCAGGCACGATGGCTCATGCCTGTAATCCCAGCACTTTGGGAAGCCGAAGCAGGTGGATCACCTGAGGTCAAGAGTTCAAGACCAGCCTGACCAATATGGTGAAGCACCATCTCTACTAAAAATACAAAAATTTGCTCGGTGTGTTAATGCATGCTTGTAATCCCAGTTACTGGGGAGGCTGAGGCAGAAGAATCACTTGAACCCGGTAGGGGAGGTTGCAGTGAGCCAAGATCGCACCACTGCACTCCAGCCTGGGCGACAGAGTGAGACTCCATCTCAAAAATAATAATAATAATAATAATAAATAACAAAATAAAATTGTATATACTTATGGTGTGCAGCATAATGTTTTGATATATGTACACATTGCAGAATGGCTAAACTGAGCTATTTAACATGCATTACCTCACATACTTTCCATCTTTTTGTGGTGAGAACATTTAAAATCTACTCTCTTAGCAACTTTCAAGTATACACTCTATTGTTATTAACTGTAACTACCTGGCCGGGCGCGGTGGCTCAAGCCTGTAATCCCAGCACTTTGGGAGGCCGAGATGGGCGGATCGCAAGGTCAGGAGATCGAGACCATCCTGGCTAACCTGGTGAAACCCCGTCTCTACTAAAAAAAAAAAAATACAAAACACTAACCGGGCGAGGTGGCGGGCGCCTGTAGTCCCAGCTACTTGGGAGGCTGAGGCAGGAGAATGGCGTGAACCCGGGAGGCGGAGCTTGCAGTGAGCTGAGATCCGGCCACTGCACTCCAGCCTGGGCGACAGAGCAAGACTCCGTCTCAAAAAAAAAAAAAAAAAAAAAAAAAAACCTGTAACTACCATGTTGTACAAGAGATCTATTGAAGTACTCCTCCTGTCTGACATTTTGTGTCCTTTGATCAATATCTCCCCAGCCCTGCCACCCCTACCCCCTGCCCCTGGCTACCACCATTCTGCTCTCTGCTTCCATGAGTTCATCTTGTTTACACTCCATGTGTAAATGAGATCATGCATTATTTGTCTTTCTGTGACTGGTTTATTTCACTTAATGTCCTCCAGGTTAATCCAAGTTGTTGCAAATGACAGAACTGCCTTCTTTGTTAAGGCTGAATAGTATTCCACGGTGTCTGTACACCACATTTTCTTCATTCATTCGTCTGTCGATGGACAGTTAGGTTGATTCCGTATCTCGGCTATTGTGGAAAGTGCTGCAATGGACATGGCAGTGCAGACACCTCTTCGAGGCTCCCGCCTCAGCCTCCCAAGTAGCTGGGACCACAGGTACGCACCACCATGTCAGGGTAATTTTTGTATTTTTTTTATTTTTCTTAGAGATGAGACCTTGCTATGTTGCCCAGGCTGGTCTTGAACTCCTGGGCTCAAGTGATCCTCCTGCCTCGGCCTCCCAAAGCGCTGGGATTATAGGTGTGAGCCCCCCCACTCCTGGCCTCTTCACTCTATTGATGGTTCCCTTTGCTGGGCAGAAGCTCTTTAGTTTGATATAGTGCCTTTTGTCTATTTTTCGCTTCTGTTGCCTGTGTTTTTGGGGTCATTTCTAAAAATATTTGCCTAGACCATGATTATATGTTTTCTAAGAGCATTGCTCTCACCTGCTCGAAGCCTTTTCCTGACTACTCTGCCCCTCCTGGTAAAGCCCCACCTCCTCAAAGCAGCCCACAGCCCTTGCAGGTTCTGCCCTGCCACCCTATTCAGCCTGTCTCACCCACTGAACCATTCCTGTTCCTTACACACCCTACCCCGACCATCCCACCTCCGAGCCTTTGCCTGGTCATGCTCTCAGCTCTGACCTTTTCTGCTCTTTTCTTTCTCTGGGACCGACCCTCCCTGGCCACACCATACTCAGCAGCCCCATCAAAACCCAGCACCTTCCTGCCCTGCTGTTCCCTGCTGGGCTCTGAGCTCAGTTAGGGAAGGGACTGGGTCTGTCCAGTTCAGCCCTTGCCCAATGCTTGAAATACTGCCCCAAACAGGAAACTTTTTTTTTTTTTTTAAAGAGAAGGAGTCTTGCTCTATTGCTGAGGCTGGAGTGCAGCGGTGCAATCTCAGCTCACTGCAGTCTTCGCCTCCCGGGTTCCAGCGATTCTCCTGCCTCAGCCTCTAGGGTAGCTGGGATTACCGGCACGCGCCACCACGTCCAGCTAATTTTTGTATTTTTAGTAGAGACAGGGTTTCATCATGTTGGCCAGGCTGGTCTCAAACTCCTGACCTCAGGTGATCCACCCGCCTCGGCCTCCCAAAGAGCTGGGATTACAGGCGTGGGCCACTGCGTGCCGGCCAAGAGGGCGCATTTTTTAAAAATGTGTAGCATTTGTGGAATCAGAGCGATAAACACAGAATCACTCGCCCTGATGAGTGCCAGCGATAAAATAAGCAGATTGCATGCTTATGCATATGACAAAAGGCTCCAGGGGGACCTCCCTGACTTCATGCTCCAAAGAAGCCAGACTCAGGGGAGCACAAACTGTTCCACGAGGTGCAAGAACAGCCAGCGCTGCTCCACGCCTCAGAGTGGCTGGCCCATCTGGGGAGTGGCCAGCCCATCTGGGGAGTGGCCGGCCCATCTGGGGAGTGGCCACTCATGTAAAAAGACACTGAGCTGTTCACTCGGGATCTGTGCAGCTTACATGAGGAAAGTTACATCTCAAAAAGTCGAAAGCTAGGAGAAATAAAGTAATTATTAAATATGTCTTAGTGGCCGGGTGCGGCGGCTCACACCTGTAATCCCAGCACTTTGGGAGGCTGGGGTGGGAGGATCCCTTGAGCCCAGGAGTTCAAGACCAACCTGAGCAACATAGTAAGATCCCATCTCTACCAAAAAAAAATTTTTTTTTAAATTAGCCAGGCATGATGGTGCACGCCTCCCAGCTACTCGGGAGGCTGAGGTGGGAGGATTGCTTGAGCCTGGGAGGTTGAGGCAGCAGTGAGCCGAGATCACACCACTGCACTCCAGCCTGGGCAACAGAGACAGACCCTGTCTCAGATTAATTTAATTTAATTTATTTTAATTTAATTTAACAAAATTTTTCTAAAGAAATATGTCTGAGTCACACAAACCCATACATGGTATATTAAATTGCATAAACAAACTCACACAGAAATGAAAGTGTATAAAACCTGGTGAAATCGGAATTAGTCTGTGTCTACTTAACAATATTATACTAATGTCGATTTCCTGGTTTTGATATTATATTATAGTCACACAAGATACTGCGTGAAGCTGGGTATAGGGTATCCAGGAATCTCCAAACTATTTTTGCAAATTCTTGTAAGTCTATAATTACTTTAAAATAAAAAGGGTTTTTTAGAGTTAAAAACTAGAAATGTGTTGAAGGAATCAGAACAAAATCTTTATTCACGCAGCATTTATTAAACCCCAGTAAGACTACAAAACACTACTGGCCCAGATTGAACTAGGAAAGTTACATAAATACGATTTGTAAACTCAAGACATTCTGTGTGGGAAAGTCATTAATACCCAACAGATTGAACTAATACTAGTGTAAAGAGGCACACTGAAAATAGGATAAAAACTCATACACATTGCATTAAGTAGTAATCCAGTGTTTTTGTTTTGTTTTGTTTTGTTTTGTTTTGAGATGGAGTTTTCCTCTTGTTGCCTAGGCTAGAGTGCAATGGCATGACCTTGGCTCATCGCAACCTCTGCTTCCCGGGTTCGAGCGATTCTACTGCCTCAGCCTCCCAAGTAGCTGGGATTACAGGCATGCACCACCACGCCTGGCTAATTTTGTACTTTTAGTAGAGACACTAAAGTTTCTCCATGTTGGTCAGGCTGGTCTCGAACTCCCGACCTCAGGTGATCCGCCCACCTCAGCCTCCCAAAGTGCTGCGATTACAGGCATGAGCCACCTCACCCGGTGTAATCCAGTCTTTTAATGCTAATTTTCTCTCCTGACTCCAAGGCTGAGGGATTTTCATTAGCATTATCCAATCATGTGCCTCTGATAGGAAGACTTGTTGACCTGTTTTTTTATTTTTATTTTTAGACTCTACCAGCTTCCAATATTTCTTTTCTTTTCTTTTTTCTTTTTTTTTTTTTTAAACAGAAACAGGGTCTCACTCTGTTGCCCAGGCTGGAGTGCAGTGGTGCAATCGTAGCTCAGTGCAGCCTCAAACTTCTGGGCTCAAGTGATCCTCCCCACTCAGCCTCCTGAGTAGCTGGAACCATAGGAGCACACCACCACACCTGGCTAATATTCTAATTTTTTGTAAAGATGAAGTCTTCCTATGTTGCCCAGGCTGGGCTCAAACTCCTGGGCTCAAACAATCCTCCTGCCTCAGCCTCCCAAAGTGCTGGGATTATAGGCATGAGCCACCAGGCCCAGCCTCAATATTTCTAAATATTATTAATAACTTGGTTTCTGTACTTGATAATTCAAATTAAATAAAATCAAATGGAAAAAAGGAATATGCTGGATGGGTGTGGTGGCTCATGCCTGTAATCTCAGCACTTTGGGAGGCCAATATGGGTTGATCACCTGAGGTAAGGAGTTCAAGACCAGCCTGGTCAATATGGCGAAACCCATCTCTACTAAAAATATAAAAATTAGCCAAGTGTGGTGGTGTGTTCCTGTAATCCCAGCTACTTGGGAGGCTGAAGTGGGAGAAGTACTTGAACCCAAGAGGCAGAGGTTGCAGTGAGCCAAGATCATGCCACTGCACTCCAGCCTGAATGACAGAGCGCGACTCCATCTCAAAAAAAAAAAAAAAAAAGGATATGCCAGAGAAAGTGGCACAGGAGCAAGAAGTCTTAATCAGGTGATGCAGGAAAACAAAGGCAATGACCCTGAGAGGCCATGACTCAGGCAGCAGGGACCTGTTTGTCCATCTCTCCATCTGAGCACCCTGCATTCTGAGTGTGGCACAGAGAAGGCATACGATAAATATGTGTTGAGTGCATGAATGAACGAATGAATGGGTGAATGAATGAATGAATGAGTGAATGAGTAAGTGAATGAGTGAATGAGTGAGCGAATGAATGAGTGAATGAGTGAATGAATGAGTGAAAGAGTGAATGAGTGAATGAACGAGTGAATAAGTGAATAAGTGAATGAGCGAGTGAGTGAGTGAATTGAATGAGTGAGTGAATGAATGAGTGAATGAGTGAGTCAGTGAGTGAATGAGTGAGTGAATGAATGAGTGATTGAATGAGTGAGTGAGTGAATGAGTCAATGAGTCAGTGAATGAATGAATGAGTAAATGTCAGTTGGCCTCACTGGCTGAGGAGCTTCCTTGAGTTGGGTCCCAGCCCACAGAGGCCCTGGCTGTGTGCCCTGGAACTAGGGACAGCCACTGCCAGGCCCTTCCCAGATACCCTGGCACCAGGAACCCACCTTTCTGGGTACCTGGCAGTGCTGCCTGAAGCAAGGGCCGAACCCTGGAAGTCGGGGAAGAAAGGGCTTGGCTCAGGGGGCCTGGCCCAGGCAGCCCAGCTGTTCGGGGAGGCTGCAGCCTTGGAAAGACACAGTATTTCCGTGAGGGTCTCCTGATACAATAAAAGATTATCAGCTAAATAAAACAAGAAGTGACTGGGGCCACTATGCCCTGTTGGATTGAAATCGTGTGAGCAAAGTGGTTTTCTCTGAAAGATTTATTTTCTGCACTGGCTTCAGGCAGCCAGCCCAGCCGGAGAGCACGGGCGAGAATGGGGCCGGTCTCCCTCCACTGGCAGGGAGGGGATGGCGCTTTATTTAATCTTCCAATGAGCTGGAACAAGAAAGACGGCGTGAATGGACATTAATTCTGAAACAAATTATTAAAGAGAGATCTGGGATTCCGGGAAAGCCATGTACCCCCTGCCTGTCTGCTACCCCCCCTCACCAAGGCCATAAACTCCCTCCTCTTCACTGAAAACCCAACACCAGGCCCACTGGGTCTCCCATTCGGGCTGAGGAGAAAGGCCTAGAACCAACCCAAGCCCAGGGCCAATAGAGCAGCGGGTCTAGCTGGGCTGCCCACGTCCTCGGCCTGGGCCATCTGCCTCCCTGGGCCTTGGCCCCTGATGATGCCCCCTGTGTCTCGTGTTTCCTTGTCATCTGCTCTTGTGCTTGGGGATGTCCTAGGCAGATGGCTGCCACCTCTCCCACGTGGGTCCAACCTCTATCCGCCGCCACCACGGGTACCTTAGCCCACCCCAGACCTCCCAGGCCTCCTTCCTCACACTGCATCCAGCACAGGCTAAGATCCCCTCAGCTGTGCTTAGCCCATGCCCCACTGCCAGGCCCTAGACAGAGAGTGGCCAGACCCACTGCCCCGGAAGCCAGCCTGGGAGGGGTAACTGCTGTGAAGAGGGTGCATGGGCACAGGCTGGCACATGGGGAGGAATCAAGTCAGCTGGGTGCTGGGGTGGCCCTGACTTGGGCGTTGAAGGAGGGAGAGGAGCACACCACTGGCCCAGAAGATTCCAAGTGGAGGGAACAGCATTTGCAAAGGTCTGGAGTAGTGCGTTTACTGGGGCATCCAGAATCTACAATAATCATCATCAAAACAGTTAAAATGTATTGAGCATTCATTGTGTGCTGTGCCAAGTACTCCATACATGCTATCTCATTTTTAAAAATTTATTTATTTTATTGTTAAACTTCAATCTATTTTATTTATTTACTTTGAGAGGGGCTAATTTTTGTATTTTTGGTAAAGATACGGTTTCACCACGTTGTCAAGGATGGTCTCCAACTCCTGGTCTCCAGCAATCCACACACCTCAGCCTCTCTGGGATGACAGGTGTGAGCCACCGCACCTGGCCCATGCTACCTCATCTTAATCCTCTCAACAGCCCTATGGGGAGGTAGAGATAATTATTTTTCTCCCATATTACAGATGAGGTGGCCAGTGGCTCATGCCTGTAATCCCAGCACTTTGGGAGGCCGAGGCAGGTGGATCATCTTGAGGTCGGGAGTTTGAGACCAGCCTGGCCAATATGGTGACACCCTGTCTCTACTAAAAATACAAAAATTAGCCGGGCAGGGTGGTGCACACCTGTAGTCCCAGCTACTCGGGAGGCTGAGGCAGGAGACTCACTTGAACCCAGGAGATGGAGGTTGCAGTGACCTGAGATTGCACCACTGCACTCCAGCCTGGGCAACAAAGCGAGACTGTCTTAAAAAAAAAAAAAAGAAAAGAAAAGAAAAAAAGAAAGAAAAAACAGATGAGGAGACTGAGGTTCAAAGAGGCCCAGGTGTCCAACATAGAGCTACTATATGGGAGAGCCAGAATTTGAACTCAGGTCTCTCTGATTCCAAAGACAGTGCTCCCTCCCCCACCACACTCCGCCTCCTGCTTTGGCCCATGCTTTGGGGGAATCGTAGGCTTCATACCCAGCTCAAGTCTCCTGACCAAGACACCAAGGAGCCTGGGACCTTGGCAAATATACCCTCCTGCCCACCCTAGGCACTCTGGCCCTCCCACCTTACCCAGCCCCTTCCTGTCCCTCTAGTGACAGGGCCTGTATTCCAGGGTGACAGGTGCTTGGAGCCAGAGCTATGCGGGGACTGAGAGACCCTAGGCAGCTAAGCCCTCCTGACAGAGCAGAGCAGCCCAAGCATGGCCACGGGGCCACCTGGGAGGGACCCATATTCTTTCAACATCAGAAAACAGCTCAAGGCCCACATGGTATCATGTCTAAGGCGGACAGGCCACTCCGGGCCCCCGAGATCCAGAGCCTGGCATGGATTAGGGCCAAAAGTTCACCAGGCTCCCATCACACCAAGCTGGAACCCCAAACCTGCTCCTCATCCAAAAAAATGTAAGCTTCATCCACTCAGCTGTATAAGCCAGAAACCCGGGAGGGCCCTCAGGCCTCCTGTCTGTCACACCCCACACCCAGTCCCCCAGCAAGTACTGTCAGCTGCCCATCCACCACCTCCTTCCTGGGCCCAGCGTCTCATCTCCCCTGCACATGGGCAACAGCCCCTCCACACCTCCCAGCTCCCCTCGCCCCCACAGCTGGGGGAGTCTTTAGAAACCCAGGTCCATAGATGCACCCTCTCTGCCTCAATCTTGCTTAAAACCCTCCGGAGGCTGTTCCCGCAGGCTTAGAACAAAACCCAAAGTCCTGCCCAGCGTAGTGGCACACACCTGTAGTCCTAGCTACTCGGGAGGCCGATGCAGGAGTTCTGGGCCCAGGAGTTCAAGTCCAGCCTGGGCAACACAGTGAGATCCCATCTCTAAAAACAATAATAATAATAATAATAATTAAAAGACAAAACCCAAAGTATTTCCCATGGTCTAGGGTCCTGTGCACCCATCCTCTGCAGGCCACACCTGCATAAATCCCTACCATATACCTGCTTTTGGAGCCCTGGATCCGTGGCTTGCCCTCCTGTTCTCGTCTCGAAAAGCCACATCCTAGCCTGGCGCAGTGGTTCATGCCTGTAATCCCAGCACTTTAGGAGGCCAAGGCGGGCAGATCATGAAGTCAGGAGTTCAAGACCAGCCTGGCCAATATGGTGAAACCCCATCTCTACTAAAAATATAAAAAATTAGCCAGGCATGGTGGCACATGCCTGTAGTCCCAGCTGCTCAGGAGGCTGAGGCAGGAGAATCACTTGAACCCGGGAGGCGGAGGTCGCAGTGAGCCGAGATTGCGCCACCGCACTCCAGCCTGGGTGACAGAGCGAGATTCTGTCTCAAAAAAAAAAAAAAGGCCACATCCTTCCCAGTTCAGGTCCAGCACACACCTGGGTGGCACCTCATCCATTCAGCCTTGAGGTCCTAGCTTCTGGCACCCCCAGTGGAGACCAGGCCCTGCTATGTGCTTCTATCCTTCTGGAAAACAATCGATGTGTAGTTAGTGTCCAGCCCCTGGATGACTGGGCCCATGGAGCAGGACTTGAAATGCTTAGCCAAGGACCTGGCAAACAGTGGGTGCTCAATAATGATGACTGCTGAATGAAGGAAAAGCACCAAACCCCAGCCTTCAGCAACCCTCACACCTCCTAGTGCTCAGCCCTGCAGGGTGTAGGGGTCACCCCCAAGGAGTTCAGATCTGATGGGGGTGGAGATGAAGCAGGCCAGAAACAGGAGAAGTCCCAGAGCAGGCAAGGAGGGAACCCACATCCTCCCCGAACCCTTCCAATATCACTGAAGCAGGTACAGTTGACAGCACACAGCAACAGGATCACAGACAGGGCAGGAAACCAGGTACGTGGTAAACGGAAGTCATCATTCTCTAGTTTTCTTTCTTTCTTTCTTTCTTTCTTTTTTTTAAAGATTATTTATTTATTTATTTATTTATTTATTTATTTATGTATTTTGAGATAGAGTTTCACTCTTGGCACCCAGGCTAGAGTGCAGTGGCGTGATCTCGACTCACTGCAACCTCTGCCTCCCAGGTTCAAGCGATTCTCCTGCCTCAGCCTCCTGAGTAGCTGGGATTACAGGCATGCGGACACCTGGCTAACTTTTTTTGTATTTTTAATAGAGACAGCGTTTCACCATGTTGCCCGGCTGGTCTGGAACTCCTGACCTCAGGTGATTTGCCGGCCTCGGACTCCCAAAGTGCTTGGATTACAGGCGTGAGCCACTGCACCCGGCTCCATTCTCTCGTTTTCTGATGATGAGGAAAGAGTACATTTTTCAACAGCCTAGACAACAAAAAGATGCGCCCTTGCAAAGACCTGAGTTCGCCAGGGCGCTTTCCTTCATCATCCACCTCCTCCCTGTGGCCATCGCGCTCACCTCCCTGCCCAAGCTATTTGGCTCAAGTCAAATTCTGCCTCACTCAGGACTCACATGCTCTCCTCCCTTTGTCTGGGATGGGATGTAGCGTCTCTTTTGATTGCTGCAGTTATTTGAAAACGAGGTCTCTATTCCCCAGTCCCTCTCAGGGCTGTCCGTCCCCATGGCCATGTGTCCCCTGTCCCCCATCTCTCTGCTGTCTGGGGCAGAATTCCTCAGCGGTGGGGGTAGCTGGAGACACAAGCAGCCCCAGTGGGTGATGACAGACACACCCCCAAATACTCATTTCTTGTACATCACTTTGGGAGGTGAACAAAGAGGGCTGATGGGGGGGTGTGAGGAGGGTGTCAGTGAGCTCTTCCTGGAGAGGTGGGTTCAAGAGGAATGGGGCTTTCTTAGACAGGCATTGATGATTAACCATCAGACTGTGGCTCACACAGGTTTGGTCCTTTCAGGGTGCCAGACCCTGGGCTGAATGCTCCACAACTGCCCTAGGAGTTAAGTATCTATCATCATCCCAGTCATGTAGATCAGGAAGCTGAGAGTGAGAGGGTGTGATTTGCCCATGGTTTTGGAGCTCAGAGAAAGGAAAATCCTGAGCTCAGAGAGACTCAGTCCTCACAGCAGCTCGCCCCATTTCACAGACAAGGGCACTAAGGCCGGCAGAGGGGCGGTGGCTCATCCTGGTCTCCCAGGGCACCCCCAGCACTTCCCCTCCCACGGGGAACGGCTGCCGGCGTGGGTGCCCCTCGCCTTGCTGCTCCGGGGTTGGCATCGAGGGCTGGAGGGCTCTGAAGAACCCAGTTCACCCAGCACATGGGATCGGGGCACAGCAGGAGCGGGAGGTGCAGGTGCAGGGCAGCCCTGAAGGTGGTTTAGGAACTCAGGACTTGGTCCAGCCTGAGACAGGGAGTCATGCTTGGGTTTCAAGCCAGGGCAACTCAGGGTCATGTTTGGATTTGGGAGCTGCTTGGCGGTCCCATGGAGAGTGGATCAAAGGGAAAGAGACCCAGGCTGAGCAGGCAGGAGGAGGCTGCCGGTGGCCAGGGGGAGAGGAAAGGGGTGAGGACAGAGGGGTGAGCAGGGATCCCACAGACGTGACCAGCAGAGCCACTGGGGGGTTCCAGCCGTGGTGATCTGGGGGCTGGCGGGGGCTCCGTGTGGGGCAGCATCTCCCTTCACCAGGGTCCGGCCCCGCAGCTACTGTGCACCTCCTCTCTCACCTCTGGATCCCTCCTGTTCCTTGTCCTCTGACTGGAGGCTGGGGGCTGTGGGGCCGCCAGAGAAACTGCAGTCCCCCTCCGTTGATCTGTGTCAAGGCAAGGATGGGGATCCTGGGGCCTCCACCACGGCACTCCCTCCCTCCGGCCGGCCCTCGCTGTGCCCGCGCTCGCCCAGACCCAGGCCTCCTGGGTCAAGGAGGGGAACCTCCCCTCCCGCGCCCACTGATCGCTGTTCCTGTCACCCCTGCCCCAGGACCGACAGCCCCTCCTGCCCCTTCTGCCGGCCGCCATCGCGGTGACTCAGTCCTCATAGCAGCCCTGAGAGAGGAACTACTCGCCCCATTTCACAGACAAGGGCACTAATGCCTGCAGAGGGGCGGCGGCTCGTCCTGGTCACCCAGGGCACCCCAGCACTGCCCCTCCCATGGGGAATGGCCGCTGGCGTGGGAAGGGCGCTATATACAGTGTCAGTATTACTTCTGAGCCGCTCAGAACTTTCTCGATGGCAGGACAGAGAGAATGCAAAGCAGCTCAAGTCAAAGAGCACTTTGGGACTCTAAAGCCAAGGGAAGAACCCTGCGAAGGTGGCTTCCAGCAGCCCTTCCAGCAGGAAAGCCTCTGATTGGTCAGGAGAGGGTCACATGTCCATTTCTGAACCTATAAGAGCATTCAGATCAGCCCTCTGACTGGCAGGCCTGGGTCCCACCCCGTTTATAAACAACTCAGAGAGGGTGAGCCACCCTCCCAGATCACACAGCATGGCTGTCCCTTGCTCTGCTCGTGTGTGTGTGTGGAGTGTGGTGCGTGTATGTGGTGTGTGGCGTCTGTGTGTGGGTATGTGCGTGGTGTGTGTGTCGTGTATGGTGTGTGTGTGTGGTGTGTCTGTGTGGTATGTCTGTGTGTGGGTGGTGTGTGGTGTGTGGTGTGTGTGTGTGGTGTGTGTGTGGTGTGTGTATGGTGTATGTGTCTGTGGTGTGTGTGTGGTGTGTGTGTCTGGTATTTGTGTGTGTGGTGCATGTGTGGTGTGTATGGTGTATGTGTCTGTGTGTGTGGTTGTGTGGTGTGTCTGTGTGTGGTGTGTGTATCTGTGTGTGTGTGGTGTGTGTGTGTGGTATGTGTATGGTGTATGTGTCTGTGTGTGTGGTGTGTGTGTGTGGTGTGTGAGTAATGTGTATTTGTGTGTGGTGTGTCTGTGTGTGGTGTGTATGTGTGGTCTGTGTGTGTGTGGTGTGTGGTATGTGTGTGTCTATATGTGGTGTCTGTGTGTATGGTGTGTCTGTTTGTGAATGCATCTGTGAGTGTGTCTGTGTGTGTTGTGTGTCTGTGTGTGGTGTGTGTGTCTGTGTGGTGTGTGTGTGGTGTGTGTCTGTGTGGGTGGTGTGTGTGTGTTGTGTGTCTGTGTGTGGTGTGTGTGTCTGTGTGGTGTGTGTGTGGTGTGTGTCGTGTGTCTATGTGTGTCTGTGTATGGTGTGTGTGTGTCTGGTGTGTGTCTGTGTGCTGTGTGGTGTGTTGGAGTGTGTGTGTGTGTGTGTGTGTGTCTTGGGGGCAGGGGGTTGGGGGAGAACTGCCCCCTGTGGAAGAAAAGTCCAAATTTCTATTTTTCTGGCATTGAGGCCTGGGCCCCCAAGTTCTGGCTCCTGCAAGGCCACCATCCTGCCCCCTCCTTCTCTGATCACATCTCCGGGAATGAGCCACAAGTCCCACCTGCTCTGCTGGATGGGACTTCCCTGGCCGGGGTGGGGCCTCGCTCATCTCTGAACCTCCTCTCCCACCCCAACCTCCAGGGCGCCTCCCAGCCCTGGGCAGCGCTTACTGTGTGGACCTATGGTCCCCACCTCCAGGCACAGGCAGCTCGACCCCTCCAGGCGCTCCCTGGGGGTGGCTGGTTTGGGGGAAGTTGATCCAACCCTCCACCCGCTAAGTCGGCCCAGCCTGGAGTCAGGGACGCCCCCAGAGGCTCCGATGCCTCTTTCCAGCTGCACGACTTGGAGCAGGTTCCACATCCAGGATAGCGAGGGGGGCCGGGCGCGGAGGCTCACACCTGTAATCCCAGCACCTTGGGAGGCCAAGGTGGGCGGATCATCTGAGGTCAGGAGTTCGAGACCAGCCTGGCCAACATGCTGAAACCCCGTCTCTACTAAAAATACAAAATTAGTTGGGAGTGTTGGCGGGCGCCTGTAATCCCAGCTACTCGGGAGGCTGAGGCAGGAGAATCGCTTGAACCCGGGAGGCGGAGGTTGCAGTGAGCCGAGATCGCGCCACTGCACTCCAGCCTGGGCAACAGAGCGAGACTCCGTCTCGAAAAAAGGAAAAAAAAAAAGAAAGAAAGAAAGAAAAAAAGAAAGAAAAGGAAAAGCTAGCTAGGGGATCAAAGGGCTTTCTCTAGGCGCGGCGTGTTCTCAGGAGGATGCATGACAGAGACGCGCACACGTCGCTCACCTTCCTTTCTCGGGGTAGGGTGACATTTCCCAGTCAAGGCTGCCCTCGGGGAAGCAGCCAGGGAGCCCGAAGGCGGGTTGCTGAGCGGGAGGAAGGGGGCGCCTGCCTGTCCCTGCCCACCGTCGCTCTCGTCCTCACGCGCACAGCTCGGCCTGGGCCTGGCGTCCTCCCCGACCCGGGCCCGCAGAGGAGGGGGTGCGAGAACAAAGGAAGGGTCCCCTGCCCGCCGCGCCCACGGCCTCCCCGCACGCACACGCCCGGCGGACACAGCCCAGAGCGCCGCCCTTCCCCGCAGGGGCCCCTGCCCCAGCGGCCACCCGGACCTCGGCTCCCGCGCACGCCCGCGCGGCTGGGAAGGCCCGAGGGTACGGGGTCCCGTTTCTGGTGCCTTCGCAGCCGAGGCCCAGCGGTGGCAGCTGTGGGGATCGGGGAGAGGGGTTAGGGGAGGGGACCCGGCCGCCCCAGGTTCGCACCCCGTCCGGTGCCCGCGCGTCGCTCTGGGCCTTGGCCCATCGGGGTGTGAACCTGGGTGCCCTAAACACACACGGGATCTCCGCGGACCGACGGCGGTGGGGACTGTCACGCGGGACCCAGAAGCCCCGCGGGTCCCGGCTCCGCACCACTCTCGGCCTGGGCGACAGAGGCCCAACTGCAGCCTCGCGGCGCCACCTACGGACCGGATTCCGTAGCTGGATTCCTGGCCCCGGGACGCCCCGGGAGCCCCGCTGTGTACCCGGCTCCCTCTGGCTCCCGGTTCGTCTCTCCCTTCTCCTGGGGCTCGTACCCCAAGTCACCGCCCTGCAGCAAACAGCCCGGCCCGGCTCAGGCCTCGGACTCGGTCCTCGTGGAAGGGGAAGGAGTGTTTAAGCTGCCCGGGTCCAGGCGGCATAGCCGGAGCCTGGGCAAACTGAGGCCGAGGACAGGGCGCTGACTGGTTTTATGTGGAATTGGGGCAGCTGAACCGGGCCTGCAACCTCTTTCCGCCCGTCTCCAGATCTCTGACCCTGCTCATCTCCCAGCACCACCCACTCATCCCGAGGGCTCTGCCCCTCTCCCTCCACCCAGCCCCCAGCTCTCCTCTGAGCCCCTCACCCACATCCTGCCCATCCGTCCTCAGGGACTGCACCTGCCTGTTTAACTCTGTCCTGGATTCTTTGAAAAATCACACCCGGGAAAAAGGCCCTTGGAGACCCAGCCTCTTAACTCCATCGTAAACCCCAGAAACCAAGGCCCTCACCGCCCCACTGTCCTGGCCTGAGCTCTGCGAATTCACCTGGTTGTCCGTCTCGTCTCGACTGGATCCTTCAGTCACCGCCCACCACCACCTACCGGGCCGAGCCGGGACGTGGCACTTTACGCTTGTGCAGATGACAACAGTGAGGGCCCTGGAGCTCATGCTCTGTGCCAGCCGTGAGAGTCTCTCCTGTGACCCTCAGCCAATCAGCCTTGTTGGGGTGGCAGGACAGTCCTGTGTCCTTAACAACACGGATGCATTCTGACAAATGCATCGGTTGCGAACAGCATACAGTGGACTTATGCCAGCCGAGATGATGCGGCCCCTACACGCCGGGCTCTTGCCCCTGGGCTACACTCCGGTGCCGCCTATCATTGGACTGAATGCTGTAGGCAACTGTGGCATGGCGGGAAGTATTTGTGTATCTACTCATAGAACTGGTACGGGAGAAATACGGTGTTATGATCTTATGGGACCACTGTCGTACACGCAGGCCCTTGGTGACAGAAATGTCCTTCTGTGGCGTATGACTACATTATTGTTCCCATGGTTCTACAGATGAAGCTGAGGCTCTGAGAGGTCAGGCCTGAGTTCACACGAAGCAGGTGAGTGGCAGAGCTGAGATTCCAGCCCTGACTCGAGTGTAATTACTTCCCAGCTCTGCCCAGGCCTCCTAGCCCAGCACCTGGATCCCAGGTTGGGCCAGGCATCAGCAATGACCTCGTGACGTGACCCACCCTGGCATGGCGCATGGCTACCCACTCACACATACGTCACGTGAGTCACACTTGCATGGGCCACATGGTGTGAGGTTCCAGCCCACAGCCCTCAGAGTTCCCAAGTGTCAGATGCCTCTAGGCTGACCATCCCATTTTACAGATGGGCAGACTCAGTCTGCCGAGGCAAAGGGCCTCGCTCAAGGTTGCATAGAGCAGCTACGGCCTAGGCTGCTCAATACAACAGGTAAGATGAGAGCTCAGGTCCCAGGATCTTGGACCTATCAGAGTTTCCAGGGCTGCAACTCTTACCCTGTAGGATGAGTAACAATTATCCGCTAGATTTCCCAGTCCGGGGTGAGGCAGGAAGTGGAAGAGACAGACACTGACACAGGAAATGATAAACCCAGAGATAAGAGCTGAGCTGAAAGGCTTGGCTGGGCCTTAGGAAGCCCAGAGGAAAGATTAGAGGTGGGAGTAGTCAGTCAGACAAGGATTCTCAAGGAAGTGATATCAAGCGGGCTTTGAAGGATGAGTAGGAGTTTGCCAGCAGAAAAATGCAGGAGGGGCATTTCAAGGGAAAGCATGGGGCTTAGAGGGAGCTCGGCTAGTCCCACCTATAACTTACTAGTTAAGTGTGGACTTGTATGCCAGCCAGGCCTGGGTTCAAGTCCCTGCCCTGCTGTGTGACCTTCAGGAAGTGTCTTAACCTTTCTGAGCCTTCTTTTCCTCATCTGTAAAGTGAGGCAACAGTGCTCTCCTCAATCATGGACAATTGTGGGGTTAGCATAGGGTGGGACACACAGGAGCCCACCAGGGAAGACTAAAGACCATTGGGAGGGGGTGGGTGAGGATAGGCGCAAAGGACGATGCAGCTGGAGAGGTCACCTGAGGTCAGTCGGGCCTCAAGGGACCCTGAGTGCCAAGCTAAGGAAGCTGGCTTCATTCTGAGGACAATGGAGAGCCATGGAAGGGGTTGGAGCTAAGGAATGACCCACCTGATTTGTGTTTTAGAAGGTGCGCACCCGGCAAGAGTGAGGGCCTCCTTCAGTGGTGGGAGTCTGGGACCTGGAACCCTGCCTGCCGTGGCCCTGCCCTGGCCCTGCCCTGGCCCTTTCGTCCCCAGGCCTCCTCTTGCCCTCAGCACTGTGAGGATGAGAAGCCACCCTGCCCTGAGGCTGAGGCTGAGCCAGGGCCGGAGCGGGTGGCCTGGTTCCACTGCCGCTGGCCCGGTTCCACTGCCGCTGGCCCAGGACACCCAGGTCCCAGCACCTGCACCCCCAGAGAAAAACCAGGATCTCTGCTTTCCACTGAGGAGCTGCCTTTTCCTCCCCACCCCCAACACTCTGAAGCCCCCATTAAAGAGAAAAGACGGGCGGCAGCACCATGATTTGTTTCCCTCTAAATTTGTTCCCACAAAACCAATTAAAGCACCTGCCGGGATGGGGCTCTGTCAGCAAATTATTTCCAGGCTCTGTGGCCTGAGAATAAATCTCAGAAGGATGAAGTGGACCCAATGGCAGGGGACTGGCGACGGGGAACCAGGTAGGCAGGGGCGGGGGTCACTTGGGGTCCAGGCAACTGCAGACAGCGTCTTCACGCTGGTCCCCAGACCCTAAGCCTGGACCCCTTCTGCTCCGCGAAATCATCAGTCTCTAAGGCGTGGCACCCTGTCTGTGACGGAAATGACTTCCAGGCCATGGATGGGGGAGTGGTGGCCTGGATAACTCCACCTCTTTGTCCCCAGTGCCACCTTCTTCACCAACCTTGACTGACTTCTCACCATGCGGTGGGACGCAGGTGTGCCCAGCCTCAGTGGGGGATCCGAAGGCCCAGATGCCTAACTCTCTGTGTGGCCCTGAGCAAGGCCTTCACTGCGCTGAGCCTTGGTGTTCTTATCTGTAAAATGGGGGTAGATGTGCCAGGCGTGGTCACTCACATTTGTAATCCTAGGACTTTGGGAGGCCGAGGCAGGTGGATCACTTGAGTCCAGGAGTTCAAGACCAGCCTGGGCCACATGGCAAAACCCCGTCGCTACTAAAAGGATAAAAACTAGCCAGGTGTTGTCCGGGTGTGGTGCTCACACCTGTAATTCCAGCACTTTGGGAGGCAGAGACGGGAGAATCACCTGAGGTCAGGAGTTCGAGACCAGCCTGACCAACATGGTGAAACCTTGTCTCTACTAAAAATACAAAACTTAGCTGGGTGTGGTAGCACACACCTGTAATCCCAGCTACTTGGCAGGCAGGGGCAGGAGAATCACTTGAATCTGGGAGGCAGAGGTTGCAGTGAGCCAAGATCACGCCATTGCACTCCAGCCTGAGCAACAAGAGCGAGACTCCATCTCAAAAAAAAAAAAAAAAAAAAAAAAAAAAAAAATTAGCTGGGCATTGTGGCATGCACCTGTAAAATCCCAGCTACTTGGGAGGCTGAGGCATGAGAATCACTTGAACCCAGGAGGTGGAAGTTGCAGTGAGCTGAGATCACACCACTGCACTCTAACCTGGGCAACAGAGCAAGATTCTGTCTCAAAAATAAATAAATAATAAAATAAAATGGTGGGGAGGAGGTGGAGCCTGGCCGGCCCTCCCAGCTCCAGCTGCCTAGGAAGTCTCATAGGGTCTCCTCATTGGCACCAAGGCTGGACCTCGTGGGATGCCCGTGAACTCTCTCCTTGGGCAAAGGCTAAGGCCAGGGGTGGGTGGCCTACCAATTCGATGCAGCCATCACTGCCCCCAACAGCTCCCAGCCTGGCATGCAGTTTGAACGGGCTGAGGGACCCTGGGTAGGGAAGTGAGCAGTGACTCCAACACAGAGGCTAGAGGCTTCCCAGGCAGGGGTCATGGGAGCAGGACTTAGAAAGATGAGTGGGAGTTCCCCAGATTTGAGGTGTCGTTCTCCCAAAGTAGAAACGATTCTGATCCATGTGGCATCTCTGTGAGAATTATGAAAAGGCACCCTTACTTCCACTTTATTCCCATCTTTAAGAAAATTGTTGGCCGGGAGCGGTGGCTCATGCCTGTAATCCTAGCACTTTGGGAGGCCGAGGCAGGTAGATCATGAGGTCAGGAGATCGAGACCATCCTGGTTAACATGGTGAAACCCCATCTCTACTAAAAATACAAAATATTAGCTGGGCATGGTGGCGGGTGCCTGTAGTCCCAGCTACTTGAGAGGCTGAGGCAGGAGAATGGCGTGAACCCGGGAGGCGAAGCTTGCAGTGAGCTGAGATACGGCCACTGCACTCCAGCCTGGGCGACAGAGCGAGACAACCTGCATAACTGTGCATTGCAGCTCTAGGGGACTCGAGCCAATAGGCGCAAGGAGCTGCTCATCTCACCAGCCTTGAGAGGAACTGAGGCATGATGAGAGGGCCTCCTGCCAGCAGACGGTGGGAGGGCACTGCCCCCCGGGACAACATCAGATGTGTCCCATCCTCAAAACACTGGAGATTCTGAACTTTCAAACGTACCAAGAGGGCTCCTCCAGTTTGGACCACAACCCTCGAGGGGCGACTGACACTGACTCTGGGCTGGTGGCACACTTCACCCTCAGGAATCCTCACGCAAACCTGCAACAGGGTGCGGTGGAAGAAACTGTGGCAGGCAGAGATGTCACAGAGACTAGGTACCCATGTGGCACCTCCGTGAGAAGCTACCCATGCCCTGAGTCAGCCAAGCCCAGCCAGTTCAGATCCCTGCTGGGGGACTGGGAGAGGTGGCTCATGCCTGTAATCCCAGCACTTTGGGAGGCTGAGGCGGGCGGAACACTTGAGGTCAGGAGTTTGAGACCAGCCTAGCCAACATGGCGAAACCACATCTCTACTAAAAACACAAAAATGAACTGGATGTGGTGGCAGTCACTACTCCCAGGAGGCTGAGGCATGAGAATCACTTGAACCCGGGAGGCGGAGATTGCAGTGAGTCAAGGTCACAGCACTGCACTCCAGCCTGGGTAACAGAGCAAGACTTTGTCTAAAAAAAAAAAAAAAAAAAAATCCCTGCTTCGCCCTTCCCAGTGTGTGAGCTTTGACTTGGGGCCATCACGGTGCCCATCCCAGAGGTGCCTGGTGAGGTGCAGTCACTGCCAGCCGGCCCTCAGCACCACACCTTGCCCAAGGCGAGGGCTCAGCAGGTGGTGGTTATTGTACCAGCCCCACCCTCCCTAGACTGGGCTCCTGCCTGCATCCCCAGGGCCACATGCCACCCCCACCCACCCAACACCCATCAAAGGGATGAGAAAGGACTTGGTGCACAGCTGAGACCACAAGGTGGGTATGGTCACCATCCTCATCGTCACCATCTTCCCCCTGACGACTGAGGCTCAGAGACGTTAAGCAATGTGCACAGTGTCCTCCCGCATGGTGGGACAGGATCTGCGCCCAGCTGCCTCTGATGCCAGAACGCAGACTCCAGCCAACTCCCCAGGTGCCCAGAGGGGGAAATCTTCTTTGGGTGCACATGGAGTGGGGGAGGGGCAGTCAGGTTTGAGCAGAGGAGCTGAGGGGCTGGGGTACAGGAAGGTCAGCAGAAAGTCAGGAACCTCCCAACCCCCAAAACCGCTGGTGGCAGTGAAGCCAGTGTTGCAAAGTGCCCAAGTCAGCAGCCCCAGTGAACACTCTGCCTGCAGGCTTGCAAATCTGGATCTCCTTGGGGGCTGTGGGGCGAAGTTCCAGCCCTCAGCGATAGTGGCGGTGGCAGCCACAGTAGGGAACCGAGCCCCCCCTCAGCCAGTGCCCAGCCTGACCCCCCACCTGGGAACCCTTGGACTCTGGCCCTCCTAAGCACCCGCAGGGCCCACTGGTGCTGCTGGTGATGGTAATGAAAAAATAACAAAAACATATCAGTAACTGCAGGCACGAGGGCCTCTTGCCCCATTATCTGGGCCTCTGAATTAGCTGAAGGAACCCTGGCAATAACCCGAGACAGGCGTCATGATGATCTCCCTGCCGTTTTATTTATTTATTTATTTATTTATTTATTTAGTAGAGATGGGGGGTGTCTCACTATGTTGCCCAGGTTGGTCTCCAATTCCTGGCCTCAAGCGATCCTCCTGCCTCCTTCTCCCAAAATGCTGGGATTACAGGAGTGAGTCACTGAGCCCAGCCAAGGATCCCATTCTATAGATAAGAAAACTGAGGCTTGTAGTGGGGAAGCCGCCTGCCCAGTGTTGCCCAGTTAACAAAGGGAGGCACAACTTGGAGCCAGATGGCTCCCAAGCCCATATTGCTAATGACTGGGTGGGAGGGGTGGTGTCCCAGGGTCTCCCATGACCATTTTTACTTTAGTAGTTATGCATTTTATTTCACGACGTCAGAAAAAAATACGACCAGCCCTTCAAGCCCAATGTTTCATGGCTATGATGGATGA
The DNA here is from genome assembly GCF_024542745.1 of Macaca thibetana thibetana. Lineage (NCBI taxonomy): Eukaryota > Metazoa > Chordata > Mammalia > Primates > Cercopithecidae > Macaca > Macaca thibetana. The sequence goes on from NC_065592.1 coordinate 13,210,239, forward strand.
ACCTTATCTTTTGTTTTTCTTTTCGAAGAAAAACAAAATACCTCTTGAGTAAATAAGTAGAGCAGGTAAAGCTGCCCATGGACCTTGCAAGGCCCACAGTGACTAAATCTCATGCAGTATCCACCTCCCTCCCTGCCTCCACTCGTGCACAGGCAGCTGTGGCCCCAGAGCCAGGGGACTCTGGCAAAAGACCTGAGGTCACTCAAGTATCACTGCCCAAGGCCTGTTCTGTCCCAGGCTCCTCTGGGAGCTAGGAGACCCGAGGGAAGCTCACCATCCAGATGTGACTTCTCTCAAGTGAGAGAGGAGAGAGAGGGGCTCAGAGAGGGCAGGCCACATGCCCAAGGTCTCACTGCTAGTAAGGAGAAGCATGGGACTCGAAGGCCTGTCCCTGCACTGTCCTGGGCCTGGGAGAGGTTGGGCTTGCTGAGGACCCCTTCCCAGGCCTTCGGTACCCCCACTCCCAAGAGCCTTCTCATCAGTCCTGCATCGGCCCAGCTTGGGAGGGCAGAAGGAGCCTAGAGGTGGGGATGTTTTGGCAAGTTTTTCAAATAATTTTTCCTTCTAACTATACAGGTGATTCTAAAAAGCAGTCCAGGGTGACCCTAATGGCTCATGCCTGTAATCCAACCACCTCGGGAGGCTAAGGCAAGGGGATCGCGTGAGGCCAGGAGTTTGAGCCTGAGCAACATAGCAAGACCGTCTCTACAAATAATTTCACAAATTAGCTGGCGTAGTGGCGACTGCCTGCAATCCCAACTACCCAGGAGGCTGACGTGGGAAGATCACTTGAGTCCAGGAGTTCAAGGCTGCAGTGAGCTATGATCACACCCCTGAACTCCAGTCTGGGCAAAAGAGCAAGACTCTGTCCCTTAAAAATAAATAAATAAATAAATAAATAAATAAATAAATAAATAAATAAAGAGCAGTAGAGTGAAATGTAGTGATAAAAGCTTGGATTCAGAGCTTTGGGACAGACTGAGTGACTTTGGGGCACATTATTCCATTTCTCTGAGCACTGGTGTCCTCCTATGCAAAGTGAGGATCCTAATACCACCTTCAGAGGGGTGTTTCAAGGATGAAATGAGTTAATATATATGTATCAGTCAGCGTCCAACCGGGAAGACAGTATGCAAACAGGGGAAATACGATACACACAACCAGAAGAGCCGAGAAGCCAGAGAGGATGGGTAGCCGCCCAGGAATTACCATAGCAGGAAGCCACTCTCCCCCGGGCACGAGGAGACAAAAGGAAGAGATGGGGTTTGCAGGACCACCTGGAACACGCTGGAGGCTGGGAGGACCCACCGGAGGGGAGCCCGAGCTGCAGAGGAGACGCAGCCACTGTCCACCAGCACATGGCACAGCCAGAGTGGGAGAAATAGCTTGGCTTACCCCATCCTCCCACCCCACTGGGGACCCCCAGTGTCTCCCACTGGCCTTTTTGGGAGGCCTGGGAAACTCAGCTGCTGGGCGGGCCTCGTCACACAGGGCAAAGCGGGAGAGCCGGACATGATCTGAGGGCCTTTCCCCAGGCGGGGGTGCGGCACGGCATAGGGTGTCTGGCCCAGTGAGCAATCGCTCGTTGTTCCTATTCTTTTCCTTCGTCCTATTAAAATAAGGCATGCTCACTCTATTAGTTAGGACTGTTTGGGTTGTGACAGAAACCTACTCAAGCCAGACAAAAGATTTTAACAGGGAACTTAAATAAGACAGGGGGGTCTCCTGAAATTCCACGGCGGGCCGTGGCCTGGAACCAGCATCAGGAAAGGCTCACTGGTCCCCCAGGGGTCCCCCGCTGTCTCCTGCTTCCATGTGTGGGGGTCAGCTCGGTGTTCGCCCGCACCCCGGCTTCCCAATCCTGGGACGAGACAGCCCAGACGGTTCCCAGATGCGCAGACTGAGTCTGGGATTTCCGCCTCCCGGGGAGGGCATTCTGATTGGTCCGGTTTGGGTACCAGAGCTTGTTCTCATCCAGTCAGCTGTGTTTCAGGGGGCGGAGCCACAGGGCGCATCCAGTCATCTGTGTTTCAGGGGGCGGAGCCACAGGGCTGCGGAAGCCCTGGTACCTATGCGTGGATTTGTGAGCTGGGCAGACCCTCTCAAATCTGGCTAGAAATACAGGAAATATTAAAATGCACATGATTGTTTGAATTGTAACAAAATGTGTGATGCTTTTCAGATTTGTCATTGCATATCTATTTTTCTCACATTGTCAAGATCATGCTACCTATGCAATTTTCACCCCGCTTTTATCAGTCGTTCTATCACAGTTATTTTCTTCTATCAAAACAGTTGTAGGTTTCTTGCCGGGCGCGGTGGCTCACACCTGTCATCCCAGCACTTTGGGAAGCCGAGGCGAGCGGATCACCTGAGGTCAGGAGTTCAAGACGAGCCTGGCCAACATGGTGAAACCCCATCTCTACTAAAATACAAAAATTAGCTGGGCACAGTGGTACATGCCTGTAGTAGTCCCAGCTACTCGGGAGGCTGAGGCAGGAGAATCACCTGAACCAGGGAGGCAGAGGTTTCAGTGAGCTGAGATCACACCACTGCACTCCAGCCTGGGTGACAGAGCAAGACTCTGTCTCAAAAAAAAAAAAAAAAAAATCATAAAATCATACAAAGACTGGGTTTGATCAAATGGACCTTTTCTCAGTTGGAAGAAAAGAGGTTTATTTAACAAGTAAAGAAGGCAAAGCAAGTTGTGGTGGCCTGTGGGGACAATGTTTGTCTTCCTAATTTTTATTATAAAAATTTTCAAAACATAGAGAAGTTGGAAGTACAATGAACACCTGTATACCCTCCACCTAGAATCAATATGATTCAGTTTGCCCACTTATTTTGTTTTACCATTTATCTCTTTCTCTTTGTCTCTGTCTCACCGTATATCTAACAATTACATTATTATAACATAATTATAATAACCAATATATTTTATATATTAATAAATCGATTATTATAATTATTAATTATATTATTATATTAATTTTAATAATCTATATATTAATATATTGGTTATTATACTTTTTAGTTATAATATTAATGTAATAATTATTATATAATTATTTATTATTATTTTTCCCTCCCTGACCCATTTGAAAGTAAGTGGCAGATATCAGGACCTTTCACCCCCAAACTTCTTTTCATCTCCTAAAAATAGACAGCCTTCTACATATGCCATTATTATACCTAAGAAAGTTAATCATTCTGTGGTTCCATTAAACATTTCAGAGGGACTAATTCAAATCTCTGGGAGACTAATTGCCATTGATAGGCAATTTCAAGGAATAAATAATATATGTACGAGTACCCAGCATAGTACTGGCTCACAGCAGAAACCCTGTAACCGTCAGTGTCCCTGACCCCAACTCCCTCCTCCCCACCTGGTTTTGAAAAAGCCAGGTAATTTCAACCGGCTTCCCTCTAGGTGAGGCCACATGAAAGCAACATGGGCACACCACATGGGCTGCAGATGGGGTTCCCCAATTCTCGAAGGCAGCCACACAAGCAGTCATTGAAGGCGGGAGGAAAATTGCTGGAAACAAAAGGCAGAGTCACAGGGCGCTGAACTTGGCCTCGTCAGCCTCCCAGTAATGGCGCCAGGGCGGGGACTGGTGCCAGCCCACGCTGCTCAGTCACCACACGGCAGCCAGAGCTGAGCTCCTGGCCGGGGTCCCTCCACTTACCAGGGCAAGAGTGGGTTTTTTTTTTTTAATTGTTTTCAAAACAGATTTCATGTGGTCCCAAAATGAGACCATGATTGTAAATTAAAGTGTAATTAGCCTTTACGCTTTTATATTCATTAACTCTTCTCTGTTAATGATGCTAGGCTGCAGCAGAAACCCTGCATTATGAAACCACATCCAGGAAATAAAATAGTGATTTAGATAATGGCCACAATGTATTGCTACTTACACATAATTAAACAAATGCTCCATTTAAACTTGGAAACATGACTGAATGTTGATTAACCCTCGCCCGGCAATTCTGCTCAGGACTGGGGAAGGGGCCGTGCAGAGAGCTGGTCCGGAACGAAGTGTATGGTCCTGCCACGGTTGCCCACCCTGCTCCCCAGCCACGTCCACCAGCCACACCTGCACAGGGCAGGTGCAGGTTTTGTGCCAGGGAGCATGGCCATCGGTGGTAGTGACCACAAGAGTGAGCCTGGGAAACCACTCTAAGAAACCACTGTACTGCAAGAAATAAGCCAAATGGTAAAACAAAAGGACAAATACTGTCATTTTGATTCCACTTACATGAGGTCCCTAGATCAGTGAAATTCATGTCAAATTCATAAAGGCAGAAAGTAGAATGGAGGCCGCCAGGGGCTGTGGGAGGATTGGGGAGTGAGCATTTCTTTTTTTTTTTTTTTTTTTTTTTTTTTTGAGATGGAGTCTCTCTCCGTCGCCCAGGCTAGAGTCCAGTGGCCGGATCTCAGCTCACTGCAAGCTCTGCGGGAGTGAGCATTTCTTAAGTACGGAGTTTCAGCCTTTTTTTTGGTGTTTTTTTTTTTGGTGAAAAAGTCCTGGAGATGGACGTTGATGATGGCTACACAGCAATGTGAATGTCCCTAAAGCCACTTAACTGCACACTTAGAATGCTGACAATGGCACATTTTATGTGTACCATGAAATTTATGACTCGGGGTTTCATGGAAATTTTTCATATTTTTATTTTTTTAATTTATTTATTTTTAGACAGTCTCCCTCTGTCACTCAAGCTGGAATGCAGTGGCACAAACTCGATTCACTGCAATCTCTGCCTCCGGTTTTCAAGCGATTCTCTTGCCTTAGCCTCCCGGGGTAGCTGGGATTACCGGTGTGAGCCACCATGCCCAGCTAATTTTGTATTTTTAGCTGACACAGGGTTTTTCGCCATGTTGGTCAGACTGGTCTCAAACTCCTGACGTCAGGTGATCTACCCACCTCAGCCTCTCAAAGTACTGAGGTTACAGGTGTGAACCACTGCGCTCGGCCTTTTTTGTATTTTTTAAAATGAAAGTATATACACTACTATGTACTCACAAAAATTAAAATTAAAACAAAACTTTTAATGATAGGCTGGGTGTAGTGGCTCATACCTATAATCCCAGCACTTGAGGCCAGGAGTTTGAGACCAGCCTGGACAACACAGCAAAAATATTTCTACAAAGTATTTCTACAAAATATTTCTACAAAAATTAAAAAAATAGGCTGGGCGTGGTGGCTCACACCTGTAATCCCAGCACTCTGGGAGGCCGAGGCGGGCAGATCACGAGGTCAGGAGATCAAGACCATCCTGGCTAACACGGTGAAACCCTGTCTCTACTAAAAAATAGAAAAAATTAGCCGGATGTGGTGTCGGGTGCCTGTAATCCCAGCTACTTGGGAGGCTGAGGCAGGAGAGTGGCATGAACCCGGGAGGCAGAGCTTGCAGTGAGTCAAGATCATGCCACTGCATTCCAGCCTGGGCGACAGAGTGAGACTCTGTCTCAAAATAAATAAGTAAATAAATAAATAAAAATTTAAAAAATAACTGGGCATGGTGGCACATGTCTGTAGTCCCAGCTACTTGGGAGGCTGGGGTGGGAGGATCACTTGAGCCTGGGAGATTGAGGCTGCAGTGAGCCATGATCGTGCCACTGCACTCCATCCTGGGAGACAGAGCAGACCCTGTATAATGTATAATGAAGAATTGTTGAAAATGTACATAATTCAGATATGTATTGAATACAAAGTAAAGTTTCTGGTTATTGAACTCACTCCCAAAGAAGTCAGTAATTGTCTGTTTGTCCTTTTTCTATGTGTATCTTTTCCAAATAATGTGTACCTTGACTGGTTTCCCCCAGAAAGACACTGAGATAAGAACCGGAGTGTAGATGGTTGATTTGGGAGGTGATCCTACAAAAAACGAGAAGGTGAGTGGGGAAATAAGGAAGGAGAAGCAACAAATAAAAGGTGCATGGCATGCCTGGCACAGTGACTCATGCCTGTAATCCCAGCACTTTTGGAGGCCAAGGCGGGCAGATCACCTGAGGTCAGAAGTTTGAGACTAGCCTGGCCAACATGGTGAAACCCTGTCTTTACTAAAAATACAAAAAATTAGCTGGGCATGGTTGTGCGCACCTGTTGTCCCAGCTACTTGGGAGTCTGAGACAGGAGAATCACTTGAACCCTGGAAGCAGAGGTTGCAGTGAGCTGCGATTGTGCTTGCACTCCAGCCTGGGTGACAGAGCGAGACTTTGTCTCAAAAAAAAAAAATAAAAAGGCGCATGGTTGTATCGGTTATTTATTGCTGTGTAACAAAATGACCCCAAAATCTAGTAGCTTAAAACAACAATAATTCTTTGTTACTTCTCATGATTTCTATGGCTCAGGACTGCAGACAGCAAGGGTGAATTGACTCCATGCCACAATGTCTGGGGCTCCTGCTGCAAAACTCAAAGGCTAGGGGCTGGCGTCATCTGAAGGCTGCCACTCACCCATGCCGGCCATCCATTAGGGGCCTAGGTGGGGCTGTCAGCCAAAATCCCTCATGCGTGGCCTCTCCTGGTGGCATGGGCTCCTCAACATGATGAGGCTGGGTTCCACGGACAAGTATCAAGAGAGAAAGAGAGAAGGGGGGAGAGAATGCCAGGTGGAAGCCATGTGTCCTGTTATGAGCAGCCTCAGAAATTTTGCAATATCACTTTGGCCATCAGGTATGAAGGTCTGCCCAGGTTCAAGGGCGGAGGAAGGTCAGTGGCCCACTGCGGCAAGAGCATACAGAGAAATACAATCTGCCAGTGTATTGGTCTGTTCTCATGCTGCTATAAAGAACTGCCCGAGACTGGGCATTTTACAAAGGAAAGAGGTTTAATTGACTCACAGTTCCACGTTGCTGGGGAGGCCTCAGGAAACTTACAATCATGGTGGAAGGCGAAGGAGAACCAGGCCCCTTTTTCACAGGGTGACAGGATGGAGTGAGTGAAAGCAAGGGAGATGCCAGATGCTTCTAAAACCATCAGCTCTCGTGAGACTCACTATCACAAGAACAGCATGGAGGAAACCACCCTCATGGTCCAATTACCTCCACCTAGTCCCCCACTTGACACACGGGGATTATGGGAATTAAAATTCAGATGAGATTTGGGTGAGGAAATAGCCAATTACCAGGTAAGTTGCCCCTGCGGGCAATTGGAGCATTATCCCACTAGGGAGCTCTGCGTGACAGCATGGAACACTCACGTCAGGGTTACCACGCCTGAGGGGTCAGGTAGTCAGTGTTGTCCGTCTTTGGTTGAAAGCCACACTGGAGTGTGGGCCTTAAGTCTCTGGCACTTCCAGCCTACAGGACACACAGTCACAGAGCTAGTTCCGGTTGCCAGAGAAAGCTACCAGGCAAAGAGAGACGAAAGCTGGGACCGTGTGTCAGCATGTAAGACTGGATGGACACCGTGGGGCGCTGGCAGTTTCTGTGTGGAAATCAATCACTGGCAAGAGAACAGGGCCAATGCAAATGACTTAGATTAATCTAAATGTACCACCCAGTCTCCCCTTAAGCAGGTGCTAAGTTAGGATTCTGTTGCAAAGGAAGGAGACATGATGAGTATCTCTGCTGCCACATTCATATTTATCGGGCACTCACTATAGGCCAAGGACTGTGCCACATGCTCAGACGTTGCATCATCTGGGATGGAGTTAAACACGACAGGCGTGGGAAAACCTGTGTTGAAGATGCAGATGCTTCCTCAGCATGGGTCCCTGAATGACCTCATGGAAGACCAGTACATATTTGGGTCTATTTGTTTTTGTTTTTGTTTTGAGATGGAGTCTCACTGTGCTGCCCAGGCTGAAATGCAGTGGCATGATCTCAGCTCACTGCAACCTCCACCTCCCGGGTTCAAGCGATTCTCCTGCCTCAGCCTCCTGAGTAGCTGGAATTACAGGTGCCTGCCACCACACCCAGCTAATGTTTGCATTTTTAGTAGAGATGGGGTTTCACCATGTTGGCCAGGCTAGTCTTGAACTCCTGACTTCAAGTGATGGGCCCACCTTGGCCTCCTACAGTGCTGGGATTATAGGCGTGAGCCACCACTTCTGGCCTGGGTCTATTTCTTACCAGAGCTCATTCTACTCTAACACAAGTGCATAGTATTAAACTCATCTAAAATTGCCATCTTGCCATTTTGTAAGTCAGAAATGGTCAAATGTTAGCAATTTCAGATGATTCAACCTAAAACACAAAACCCATTCTTTCTTCTCCGAGGTAGTATTCACCCTGTGGATGGACCACAGCAGATTTAGCCACTCCCCTTTGATGAACCTCTGTGTTGTCTCCAATTTTTGTCCTTACAATTAATATGGCAATTCACATTCTTGAATATTTATCATTATGAATTTCTTTTTTTTTTGAATAATAACAAGGCTTTAATGGCTCAATTTTCTTATGATTATACAAACATATAAATCTTGAAAAGGTAACGCCGTGTAGTAAAATCCATAAAAATAACAGTTTTGCCACCGTGCAAAGTTCATTCAGTTTGATTCCCCATGTCCTCGCCAAGCAGCTTTCTGATTAGAGCTGGAAGACACAGGCTGGGCGCGGTGGCGACCCTGGAGTCCCAGCTACCGGGGAGGCTGAGGTGGAAGGATCACTTGAGTCCAGGAGTTTCCAGCCAGTCTGGGCAACATAGCAAGACCCCGTCCCTTTTTTTAAAATTGGAAGGCATAAAGTCTATACATTCTACACTGAATCATGAATATACTGCGGAGAGTGTGCAGAACGTAAACCTTGAAATCCCACACTCCAACATCATGTATGTCCATGAGCAGGATTTGCAATTCACTTCGTACTGGAGGTAAGCACCTCAGCTGGGGTCCTCTTGCCGCAGTGGTCAGGCCGTCAGAGCTGAGGCCTTTCACTACAACAAGGGAAGTAGTGTTCGGTCCGAAACAGGACGGGGGCTTCGTAGCCTGCTTGCTGTGGCCTCGAGGGAGCAGACTTGCTAAAGAGCGAGGGCACGTTCATCGTGTGCAGGAGCTTCTTGAACGCCCTGGGGAAGGCGCCCAGCTCGGCCCCGGCCTTGGTGACCTGCTCCTCCATCCTGGCTAGGCGGCCGCCCGCCATCCTCACGAAGGCCTCCAGCCGGTCGATCCTGCTGCAGATGTGCCGCATCTCGGCGGCCTTCGCGTGGATGCGCGGCACGCCCTGGCTGACGACTGGGGATGAGTCGCCGCGAAGCATGTCCGGCATGTCCACGAACTCGTCCACTCTGGTGAGCAGGTCCTCCAGGCTCGCGTCCAGGGCTTCGACCTCGGGCCGCGCCCCGGCCCCGGACAGCAGGCAGGCGGCGTAGCAGCGGCAGGTCGCGGCCCAGCGCACCGTCCTCCGCGCCCTCGTCCTCCGCGCCCTCGTCCTCCCACCGCCCCGAGGCGCTGCTGCGGCTCTGGGACACAGTGCCACTGTCCCTGCTCCAGGCGGCTCCCTGAGGCTTGGCCTCTTCCGTCAGCCTCTCGGGCGGCGCTCCGCTATCTGAGGAGCTACCCTCCATAGTCCGCGACCGCCAAATTTCTATGAGTGCGTCTGTCAGATCCCACACTTGGGGTTGCTGAATCGGTGCTGCGTGTTCAATATTTTGGTCCCGGTGTGGTGGCTCACACCTGAAATCGCAACACTTTGGGAGGCCAAGGTGAGAGGATCGCTTGAGCCCAGGAGTTCAGGACCAGCCTGGGCAACCTAGGGAGACCCTGTCTCTACCAAAAAAAAGAAAAACAAATGAATTAGCCAGGCATGGTAGTGCACACCTATAGTCCCAGCTACTCAGGAGGCTGAGGTGGGAGAATCACTTGAACTCGGAGGTCAAGGCTACAGCGAGCTGTGATCAAGGCACTGCACTCCAGCCTGGGTGACAGAGCAAGGCCCTATCTCAAAAAAAAAAAAAAAAGTTTTTATATATGCTGCTCAAATTACTCTCAAACATTTTCTTTTCTTTTTTTTTCTTTTTCTTTTTTCTTTTTCTTTTTTTTTTTTTTTTTTTTTTTGAGATAGAGTTTCGCTCTTGTTGCCCAGGCTGGAATGCAATGGCGCGATCTCGGCTCATCGCAACCTCCACCTCCCGGGTTCAAGCGATTCTCCTGCCTCAGCCTCTCAGCCTCCCGAGTAGCTGGGATTACAGGCATGCGCCACCACGCCGGCTAATTTTGTATTTTTAGTAGAGACGAGGTTTCCCCATGTTGATCAGTCTGGTCTCATACTCCTGACCTCAGGCAATCCACCCACCTCAGCCTCCCAAAGTGGTGGGATTACAGGCATGAGCCACTCCGCCCGCCTCTCAAACATTTTCGTCATGGTTATATGTGTATGTGGACTGTGTGTGTGGATTTTTTAAAAAACAAATACTGGCCAGGCACGGTGGCTCACGCCTGTAATCCCAGCACTTCGGGAGGCCGAGGCGGGCAGATCACGAGGTCAGGAGATTGAGACCATCCTGGCTAACACGGTGAAATCCCGTCTCTACTGAAAATACGAAAAAGATTAGCCTGGCGTGGTGGCGGGCGCCTGTAGTCCCAGCTACTTGGGAGGCTGAGGCAGGAGCATGGCGTGAACCCGGGAGGTGGAGCTTGCAGTGAGCCGAGATCGCGCCACTGTGTTCCCGCCTGGGCAACAGAATGAGACTCAGTCTAAAAAAAAAAAAATTACTGATACAGGGCATACTATGTTCTGGGCACTATTCTACGTTCTTTACAAATATTTGTTTAACCTTCACAGCAACCCTATGAGGTAGGCATTATTGTTATTATCCCCATTTTACAAATGGGGAAACTGAGGCCAAAAGAAGTTAAGTCACTTGTCCAAGATCACACCACTAGTAAGAGGTGGAACTGGGAGGATATGAGCCCAGGCATGTTGGCGCCATAGTCTGTCTTCATGACCACCATATCCTACTGCTTATGAGAGTGAGGCCTGGGGCCTGGGACACCTGCTCTCTTCCCTTTCAGGAAAAGTAAAAGAGTATTTGAGGGCCAGGCATGATGACTCACGCCTGTAATCCCAGCACTTTGGGAGGCCGAGGCAGGTGAATTACCTGAGGTCAGGGGTTCGAGACCAGCCAACATGGTGAAACCCCATCTCTACTAAAAATATAAAAATTAACCAGGCATGCTGGTGGGCGCCTGTAATCCCAGCTACTTGGGAGGCTGAGGCAGGAGAATCACTTGAACCTGGGAGGCGGAGGTTGCAGTGAGCTGAGATTACGCCACTGCACTCCAGCCTGGAGGACAGAGTAAGACTCTCTCTCTCAAAGACCAAAAATAAAAAATAAAAAATAAAAAAATAAAACTTAAAAATAAAAAGGATTCACAGCAGTGGCTGCCATTGTGAGCACAGAGCATGCCTGGGGGTGAGGGCTTAATAAAGGCAATAAGCAAAGGAATGACTTGCTGGAGCCTTCTCCCTGATTTCCTTTATTCTTACTCAGACTCCTGGCTTCCTTTGTTCACCCAGCTGAGCATGAGTTCTGGCTTGCCACCAGTAGCCTGTGCCCTTCTCTGAGCCTTTGTTCCTTCATCTGGAAAGTGGAGATAATAACAGGGCTCACATGAGGATGACATGTATGAGAATAAAATAAGTGGAAGCACAATTTCAGTCATTTACTCAAGAATGCCCGGAGCCCTGATTGTGTGCCCTTTACTCTCCTAATCCCATTGTTGGTCATCTTGGCAACTTCCAATCCGTTGCCCTTGTAAACGCCACCAACCTCACCACTACGTGAACATCCTTGTGCACTTTTTTTTTTTTTTTTTTGCATTCGCCAAATTATTTCTAGGAGTAAATTTCTAGTTGTGGAATTGCTGGGTCAAAAGGAGGGGAATTTTTATTTATTTGTTTATTTATTTTTATTATTATTTACTTATTTATTTATTTTGTTGAGATGGAGTCTTGCTCTATCACCCAGGCTGGAGGGAGGGTAATCTTTTTCTTTTTTTAGATGGAGTTTCACTTTTTTTTGCCCAGGCTGGAGTGCAATGACACGATCTCGGTTCACTGCAACCTCCACCTCCCGGGTTCAAGTGATTCTCCTGCCTCAGCCTCCACAGTAGCTGGGATTATAGGCGTGTCTCACCACGCCCGGCTAATTTTGTATTTTTAGTAGAGACGGGGTTTCTCCATGTTGGCCAGGCTGGTCTCGAACTCCCGACCTCAGATGATCCACCCGCCTCGGCCTCCCAATGTGTTGGGATTACAGGTGTGAGCCACTGCACCCGGCCAATTTTTTTTTTTTTTTTTTTTTTTTTCTTGAGACAGAGTCTCTCTCTGTCACTGAGGCTGAAGTACGGTGGCATGATCTCGGCTCACTGTAACCTCCATCTCTCTGGGAATACAGGCATGTGCCACCACACCCAGCTAATTTTTGTTTGTTTGTTTGTTTAGTAGAGACTAGGTTTCACCATGTTGGCCAGGCTCGTCTTGAACTCCTGATCTCAGGTGACTCGCCCACCTCCACCTCCCAAAGTGCTGGGATTATAGGCGTGAGCCACAGTGCCTGGTCGATTTATTATCTTTTTGAGATAGAGTCTTGCTCTGTCTTCCAGGCTGGAGTGAAATGACTTGATCTCGGCTCACTACAACCTCTGCCACCCGGGTTCAAGCAATTCTCCCACATCAGCCTCCCAAGTAGCTGGGACTACAGGCAAGCACCCCAGGCCTGACTAATTTTTGTATTTTTAGTAGAGACAGGGTTTCACCATGTTGGCCAGTCTGGTTTGAACTCCTGACCTCAGGTGATCTGCCCGCCTCAGCCTCCCAAAATGCTGGGATTACAGGTGTGAGCCACCATGTCCAGCCTAAGTGTACATTTTAAAATAACTAAGAGAGTATAATTAGATTGTTTGTAACACAAAGGATAAATGCTTGAGGGGATGTATACCCCATTGACCCTGATGTGATTACTACGCATTGTATGCATCTATCAAAATATCTCATATGCCCCATAAATATTTAATGTATACACCTACAATATACCCACAAAAATTAAAAATAAAAAACAAAAAGGAGCAATTTAAAAAATAAAATAAAATGTACTGACTTGAGGAAAAATAAAAGACAGTATAAATATTAGCCATGCGTGGTGGCATGCACCTATAGTCCCAGAGTTCCAGTTACTTGGGTGGGAGGATTGCTTGAGCCTGGGAGGTTGAGGCTGCAGTGACCTGTGATCACGCCACTGCACTCCAGCTTGAGCAACAGCGGGAGATCCCATCTCTAAAAAAAAAGAAAGAAAGGCCACACGTGCAGCCTCAGGCCTGCTGGCAGGATCTAGGAAGGCAGGGCGTGGAGACTTCTCTTTCCTCTCCAGCCATGGATATAAGATAGGGACCTGCTGATGGCCACCATTCTCACTGGCCATTTCTCAACTGGGCTTGTCACACGAAAACTGTTCCCAGGCAGAGTCAAGGAAATCCCTAAATCAATAATGATCTGGGCTGGGCACGGTGGCTCATGCCTATAATCCCAGCACTTTGGAAGTCCGAGGCAGGCTGATACGTGAGGTCAGGAGTTCAAGACCAGCACGACCAGCATGATGAAACCCAGGCTCTAGTAAACACACACAAAAAATTAGCTGGGTGTGATGGCGCGCGCCTGTAGTCCCAGCTACTTCGGAGGCTGGGGCAGGAGAATCCCTTGAACTGAGGAGGCAGAGGTTGCAGTGAGCTGAGATGGAGCCACTGTACTCTAGCCTGGGTGACAGAGCAAGACTCTGTCTCAAAAAAAAAAAAAAAAGAAAAGAAAAGAAAAAAAGAATTATCTGGAAGGAGAGCTTGGTCCTGAGAGGCACCCCCCACCTTTCCCTTCTCAGTTCTGCATGGCTGCACTTCCCTCTCCTCTCCAGCCCGCCAGCATACACAGTGTAAGACCCCCACTTAGAATCCAGCCAGGCCACAGGGACTGTCCCAGGACACTGGGGTGTGAGTGGCAAATTGGGAAGCACAGGGGGGCCCTGTCCAAGGCAGAGAGTCAGGAGAGGCTGTTCTGAGGAGGAGCAGGTAAGGCGGGAGGACGGAGGGGCAGCACGTGGAAGGCCAGGAGGTGAGAGAGGGGCAGTCACATAGAGGAGGCTGGGCCACCTCCCGACAGCCACAGTGGGGACCATGGAGGATTTAGAGGCACGCCCTGCCGCCTATGGAGAATGGACCAGAGGGTCTGAACCTGGAGCAGAGTGGACTTGGGACCTAGGTGTCTGCTTATATCTCTTGGTTACACCTTCTGTTCCCACCATGAAGATGAGTCATTCCCTAGTCTGAGCAAGACCACGCTCCTGCATCATAAGCATCATCTCTAGAAACCAAAACCCAGGCGAGCTGGTCGAGTGCAGTGTCTCACGCTTGGATAATCCCAGCACTTTGGGAGGCTGAAGTGGGTGGATCATTTGAGGTCAAGAGTTGGAGACCAGGGCCGGGCGCGGTGGCTCAAGCCTGTAATCTCAGCACTTTGGGAGGCCGAGACGGGCGGATCACAAGGTCAGGAGATCGAGACCATCCTGGCTAACATGGTGAAACCCCGTCTCTACTAAAAAATACAAAAAACTAGCCGGGCGAGGTGGTGGGCGCCTGTAGTCCCAGCTACTCGGGAGGCTGAGGCAGGAGAATGGCGTAAACCTGGGAGGCGGAGCTTGCAGTGAGCTGAGATCCGGCCACTGCACTCCAGCCTGGGCGACAGAGCGAGACTCCCTCTCAAAAAAAAAAAAAAAAAAGAGCTGGAGACCAGCCTGGCCAACATAGCAAAACCCTGTCTCTACTAAAAATACAAAAATTAGCCAGGTAGTAGTAGCATGCGCCTGTAATCCCAGTTACTCTGGATGCTGAGGCAGGAGAATTGCTTGAGCCTGGGAGGCAGAGGTTGCCAGTGAGCCAAGAGTGCGCCACTGCACTCCAGTCTGGGTGACAGAGTGAGACTCTGTCTCAAAAAAACCCAAAAACCAACAAACAAAAAAACCCCGCGCAAGCCTGCAGCCTGAAGTGAGTGCAAAATGAAAACCTCTCCAGGTCAGGGGTGAGCCTGGTATCCTTCCTGCACCTGCACAAGCCTTGGCCTTTATCCTGGTTCGTTCCTACTGTTGTTACAAAATACCAGAGACTGGGTCATTTATAAAGAACAGAAATTTAGGGCGGGCGCGGTGGCTCAAGCCTGTAATCCCAGCACTTTGGGAGGCCGAGATGGGTGGATCACGAGGTCAGGAGATCGAGACCATCCTGGCTAACATGGTGAAACCCCGTCTCTACTAAAAAACACAAAAACTAGCCGGGCGAGGTGGCGGGCGCCTGTAGTCCCAGCTACTCGGGAGGCTGAGGCAGGAGAATGGCGTGAACCCGGGAGGCGGAGCTTGCAGTGAGCTGAGATCCGGCCACTGCACTCCAGCCTGGGTGACAGAGCGAGACTCCATTTCAAAAAAAGAACAGAAATTTATCTTCTCACAGTCCTGAAGCTGGGAAGTCCAAGATCAAGGCACCAGCAGATTTGGTGCCTGATGAGGCCTGCTGTCTGCTTCCAAGATGGCACCTTCTTCACACATCAGAAGGGGTCAAAAAGGGCGAATGCTGTGCAGAAAAGAAAGGAGGCCCAGGCAGCCCTCTGAAGCCTCCTTTACAGGGGCATTAATCTCGTCCATCGGGTAGAGCCCTCATGACTCAATCACTCCCCAAAAAGTCCCACCTCTTAATGCCATCACCCTGGGGCTGAAGTTCCAACGTCTAAATTTTTTATTTATTTTTTTATTTTTATTTTTGAGAGGGAGTCTCACTCCAAGACAGGGTTTCACCAGGTTGGCCAGGCTGGCCTCGAACTCCTTACCTCAGGTGATACACCTGCCTCGGCTTCCCAAAGTGCTGGAATTATAGGCGTGAGCCACAGCGCCTGGCCTACTTTTTATCTTTTTGAGATGGAGTGTCGCTCTGTCGCCCAGGCTGGAGTGCAGTGGCATGATCTCAGCTCCACCTCCCAGGTTCAAACGATTCTCCTGCCTCAGCCTCCCAAGTAGCTGGGATTACAGGCGCCCACCACCATGTCCACCTAATTTTTTTGTATTTTTAGTAGAGACGCGGTTTCACCATGTTGGCCAGCTGGTCTCGAACTCCTGACCTCAGTGATCCACCCACCTCCACCTCCCAAAGTGCTAGGATTACAGGCGTGAGCCACTGCGCCCAGCCCCAACATCTAAATTTTGCAGGGACACATATATTGAAACCATGGGGCCGGGCGCGGTGGCTCAAGCCTGTAATCCCAGCACTTTGGGAGGCCGAGATGGGTGGATCACGAGGTCAGGAGATCGAGACCATCCTGGCTAACATGGTGAAACCCCGTCTCTACTAAAAAATAACAAAAAACTAGCCGGGCGATGTGGCGGACGCCTGTAGTCCCAGCTACTCGGGAGGCTGAGGCAGGAGAATGGCGTGAACCCGGGAGGCGGAGCTTGCAGTGAGCTGAGATCCGGCCACTGCCCTCCAGCCTGGGCGACAGAGCAAGACTCCGGCTCAAAAAAAAAAAAGAAACCATGACACCCTCTGTCTGGCATGCACCTGCCCCACCACAGGGGTCCACCTGTTCCAGCCTCCCCAAGCCACCTGCTGCAGGAAGTCCTCCGCAAGTCACCGGCCAGTAGTGGCCTCGCCTGCTCTGCACTTCCAGCCTGGTCTCTCACTGGGTTTGTCTGAGGCCCTGAACACATTCATCCAGGCATGTCCCAGCTGTTGGAGTTCAGCTAATCTCCACCTCCCTCCTGTGGCCCCAGCCTTTAGCCCAATGCCCTGCAGAGAATAAGTACAGGCCGCAACTGTGGCAGCAGCAAACCTCCTCTCTGTCTGACTTTTCTGTGTTTGTCGCGCCCAGCCCAGGCCCTGGCACCAAGCAGGCATCATCCCGTCCTCCATTCACCTGTCCATTTGCCAAACACACATTGAGCGCTGCTCTGTTCCAAGCTTGTGCTAATGGCTGGTTGCACCCATGTTGAATAGAATAGACCAACCCCAGCATCTTAGCTGGGAAGGAGGTACTGGAGGGGCAAACGCCTGGAAGGGTCCTGACCCAGCCCGCAGAGAGGCGGGACGGAGATGTGGATGGGGCCAAGCCAACCTGGTGAGGCTGAGAGGCGAGTTTCCCAGAAGGCCTCCCTCTGTGCTTCCTGCATAGGAGCTTTTGAAATTGGAAGGGAAGCAGCGACCGTTGCTCTCTGAAGGTCACAGGAGGCAGCCATGGTGACTGGCAGACCCAGTGGCCTGGGGGCTCCAGCTTGTCCTTGCTGTCCTCCACCCTGCGCTCGGTCTTCCTGACTGCTGGCCTGCTGACCGGCGGTGGTCCCAGGCCCACCCCAGAGGCTCCCCAAAGAACTCACAGAGGCAGCAGCTACACAGAGGTGATAGCTCCCAGGGGACCCTCCAGGAGCGTCCCCCACATCCCTCTGGCAGCCGGACACACCTGGCTTCTCAGATTGCTGGGAGGTGTCAGCTCTGACCCCTCGTGTCCCCTCTGGGCCTTCACCTCCAGCTCCTCCCATAGTCGTGTCAGACCATCCCCATAATGAATCTGCATCCCATAATACCCGCAGTGGCTTTGCTTCCCTGATTGAACCCTGCGTGAGACAGTGGTTGGTACTGGTGATGCTTCCAGGGGACGAGAATCTTAAGGACAGGAATCCAGCATCAGTTCTCCAATCTCAGTGGATTTAGAGGCGTTCAGACCCTGCTGCTAGGGCCAACACTGGGGCTCCATGGCACACAACAGTGGAGCAGTCACATAACCCCTGGAGCCAAGGCCCACAGAGGGCTCAGGTGACCAAGTCACTCCTGGCATCAAATGTGTGGGTGGAAATAAAGGGCACAGGGACTGGGAGGTCACTTGGTTGCCTCTAAGTGCACTGGAAAACTAATGAGAAAAAGACATGAGCTCAGGGCTTTCAATTCCCAGATCAAGGTTTTTGGTTTTTGTTTTTCTTTGTTGTTTTGTGTGTGTTTGTTTGCTTGTTTGCTTGTTTGTTTGTTTTGAAAGGGAGTCTTGCTCTGTCGCCCAGGCTGGAGTGCAGTGGTGCGATCTCGGCTCACCGCAACCTCCGCCTCCCAGGCTCAAGCAATTCTCCTGTCTCAGCCTCCCAAGTAGCTGGGACTACAGGTACATGCTACCACGCCCGGGTAATTTTTGTATTTTTAGTAGAGATGGGGTTTCACCATGTTGGCCAGGCTGGTCTCGAACTCCTGACCTCAGGTGATCCACCCACCTCAGCCTCCCAAAGTGCTGGGATTACAGACATAAGCTACTGTGCCCAGCCCCCAGATCAAGTTCTGAGTGAAGAGCCAGACATTGTCCCTGTGCCTGGAGACCCTTTAATGCCCCCTCCTGAGGTGGTCCTCCACCTGCCATTGCTTCTAGACCAATAACCAGACTCCAGGCCTCACAAGCTTTGGGTGATCAGGTCCCAAGTGGGGCCTGTGAACAGGCATCCTCTGCAGCAGAAGAACTGCAAGATGTGGGCAACTTCTACCAACAGGGGGGAAGGGGAAAATCACTGGGAGAGACCCTAGGGGCACGGCATAGCACGGAGGGCGTATAATGTTTGTTCTGGCCAATTTCTGGACATGTAGAGGTGCACTAAGCAGAGAATCTGAGTCACTGAGTTAGCTCAAGCAGCTAGGAGTGGCTCTAATGGTGTGCTTGGTTGGTTCATTGAAACCTGGACCCAAAGGTGGTCTACGATGAGTGAAGCTGAGAAGCCAAAATTCCCTTAGTATAGTGTGGAAGAAAGTATTCAAGAGATTAGAGAGATTGGCATGCTGGAGTGGACTTATAATTTAAGACTTGCAGGCTGGGCACAGTGGCGCACACCTGTAATCCCAGTTCTTAGGGAGGCAGAGGTGGGAGGATAGCTTGAGCCCAGGAGTTGGAGGCCTGCCTGGGCAATATAGCAAGACCCTGTTCTCCACAAAAAGGAAAAAAACAAAAAACAAAAAAAAACAAGGGTAAGTCCCCTTAAGACTTGCTCACTGGCCCCCACACTATGTTCTCTGTTTGGGTGGAGGGGCAGGGAGACAGAATTGGTGACCCCAAGAACAAAGTAAGTGGGTAACCTAATACAATCTTAATTTGTTTTTATTTATTTATTTATTTAATAGAGACAGGGTCTTGCTGTGTTGCCCCGGCTGGTCTTGAACTCCTAGGCTCAAGTGATCCTCCCACCTCAGCCTCCCGAAGTGCTGGGATTACAGGCATAAGCTACTACATTCAGCCTTACAATCTTTTTTTTTTTTTTTTTTTTTTTTTTTTTTGAGACAGAGTCTCGCTCTGTCGCCCAGGCTGGAGTGCAGTGGCCGGATCTCAGCTCACTGCAAGCTCCGCCTCCCGGGTTTATGCCATTCTCCTGCCTCAGCCTCCTGAGTAGCTGGGACTACAGGCGTCCGCCACCTCGCCCGGCTAGTTTTTTGTATTTTTTAGTAGAGACGGGGTTTCACCATGTTAGCCAGGATGGTCTCGGTCTCCTGACCTCGTGATCCGCCCGTCTCGGCCTCCCAAAGTGCTGGGATTACAAGCTTGAGCCACCGCGCCCGGCCTACAATCTTGATTTGTATAACCAGAAAAGTTCTAGCTCTGGTAAGTAGAAATCTGTTTTGAAGCAACAAGCTAGAGAATACTATGAGACCCTCAGCCAATTCCCAGGGGGAGCAGTTGAGAGACTCAGAGCCCCTTGAATGAAAGGGGAGGCTGGAGCCCCTTAAGGAAGGACAACCAAGAGTGTATGTTGTAAATCTTAGTTGTACTCCAAAGCAACCTGAGGCCATTTGCCAGAGTGACTATGCATTGGATAAGGGGAAATAACCAGATATCTTAGGGATGATTAGATGATGGCTCTGAGCTGACATTAATTCCAGGAGGCCCAAAAAAGCCACAGTGCTGCAGTCAAAGTGAGGGCTCCTGGAAGTATTCTAGATATTTACTACTGCTTAACAAACCATGGCCATTATGTTAGGCTGTTCTCGCATTGCTCTAAAGAAATGCCTGAGATTAGGTAATTTATAAAGAAAAGAGGTTTAAATGGCTTACAGTTCTGCAGGCGATACAGGAAGCATGGCTTCTGATGAGGCCTCAGGAGGCTTTTACTCACAAGTAAAGTGGGAGCTTGCGTGTCACATGATGAAAGCTGAAGTGAGGCAGGGGATGGTGCCACGCACTTAAAAAAGACCAGATCTGATGAGAACTCACTATCGCAAGGACGGCACCAAGCCATGAGACGTACACCCTCATTACCAAAACGCCTTCCACCAGTCCCCACCTTCAGCACTGGGGATTAGAATTCAACATGAGATGAGGGTGGGGACAAATATCCAAGCTATATCAGCCATTTTCTTTCTTTTTTGTTTGTTTGTTTGAGACTGAGTCTTGGTCTGTCACCCAGGCTGGAATGCAGTGGCGCGATCTCGGCTCACTGCAACCTCCGTTCTCCTGCCTCAGACTCCCAAGTAGCTGGGACTACAGGCGCCTGCCACCATGCCTGGCTAATTTTTTGTATTTTCAGTAGTGACGGGGTTTCACTGTGTTAGCCAGGATAGTCCCAATCTCCTGACATCCTAATCTACCCACCTTGGCCTCCCAAAGTGCTGGGATTATAGGCATGAGCCAATGTGCCCAGCCAACCATTTTCTTATGTCTCGTTATCTTGGGGGTCTGGAGTTCAGGAAGGGCTCAGCAGGACATTCTTCTGTTCCTGGGAGTGTCAACCTAGATCACTCATTGGTACTCAGCCGGTGGGGGAGACAGGATGGGCTGTTCTGGAGGGTCCAAGGCAGCATCTCTCGCTTATCTGATGCCTTGGCAGAGATGGCCAGAAGACTGGGCTCAGCTGGGACTGCAGACCAGAGTGCTTAGTGTGGTGGTGTCAGGGTAGTCAGACTTCTTACATGGAGACTCAGGGCTCCATGAACAAAGGCTCCATGTATCACCTTGTATGACCTGGCCTCAGAAACCACGTAGTGTCACTCCTGTTACACTCTGTTGGTTGAAGTAGTCACAAGCCTACTGAGATTCAAGAGAAGGGGGCATAGACTACCCTTTTTTTTTTTCCCAGAGTCTTGCTCTGTCCGCCAGGCTGGAGTACAGTGGCACAATCTCAGCTCACTGCAACCTCCACCTCCTGGGTTCAAGCAATTCTTGTCCCTCAGCCTCCTGAGTAGCTGGGATTACTGGTACCCACCACCATGCCTGGCTAATTTTTGTATTTTTAGTAGAGACAGGGTTTCACCATGTTGGCTAGGCTGATCTCGAACTCTTGACCTGAAGTGATCCACCCACCTCAGCCTCTCAAAGTGCTGGGATTATAGGCATGAGCCACCATCCAGGGCAAGACCCCACTTCTTGATGTGAGAAATGTCAGAGTGTATGGTCCTATTTTAACAATATGGCAGGAGATCCAGTAAATTAGAGAGTTTTATTCAGGTCCAGCTCTCGTGAACCCACTGGGCCCATGAACAGGGTTATTTCCCCAGTTCTGGAATGCACAGTTGGAACTATCAGACTCAGCAACTGGCAGTTTCCTGACCTGTGGAGTAAGGTCTGTCATGGTAGGAAAAGCCAGCTGGAAGCCCCCTACCATGAGAGTAAACCAGAAGCAAATCACATTTCCTACCTCCCTGAAGGGATTGCAGAGACCGGTGCTATCATCAAGGACTTGAAGGAAGCAGCAGTGGCGATTCCTTCCACATCCCCATTTGCTCACCTATTGGGTCTGTACAGAAGACAGATGGATCTTGGAGAGTGGCAGTAGATTATCACAACCTCAATCAGGTGGTGATTCCAATTGCAGCTACCATTCCAGATGTGGTTTCTTTGCTAGAGATAGTCGCACATCTGGTACCTTTTTGCTGATCAGAAGCTGTTTATTTTCAGTTGGCAGGGCCAGGAATACATCTTCACCATTCCTGTTTCAAGGTTATATCAATTCTCCAGCCCTCTTTTATAATGCAATCACAGTGACCATGACGCCTCTCTTTCACAGAAAATCACACTGGTCCACTGAGCCCCCTCTAGGACTCCATTACCCAGAGAGATCAGACAACCACCCGGTGCCAGGTCAGTTACAGTGGACCATTTCAATCATAGAAGCAGCAGCATTTTGTTCTTATTGGCAGAGACCCTTATTCTGAATATGGATTTGCCTTTCTGCCAAACCACCGTGGACTTACAGAATGGCTTCTCTGCCATCACTGTATTCCACACAGCTCTGCTTCTGACCGGAGAAGTCATTTTGCAGCAAATTAAGTGTGGCACTGGGCCCATGAAATTCACTGATCTTACTGATCTTACCATATTCCTCATCACCCTGAAGCAGCTGGCTGCATAGAATGGGGTCTGAAGACACATTTTCGGCATCAGCTAGGGGTCATACCTTGCAGGGTGGGACAGGATCCTCCAAGACGCAGTATGGGCTCTGATGCAACATCCAGCATGTGGCGCTACTTCTCCCACGGCCAGGACTGAGGATCCAGGTGTCCAAAGACAGGAAGGGAAGCAGCTCTTCCCGCTGTTATCCCTGACTGCCTGCTCACAAAGTATTTCCCATCCCTGCATTTATGAGTTCACAGAGGAGGAATGTTCCCACCAGAGGACACAACAACAGCTCGACTAAACCAGAGCTAAGGCTACATCTGACCACAATGGGTCCTTTATGCCTCTGAACCCACAGCAAAACCAGGGGGTGATTAGTCCTCACAGGTTGCTAAATATCAAGCAGAAGTAAGTGGGCTTATTTGGAATGGAAATTACAACAACTCGATTCAGGCAGGAACACTAAAGACAGAGACCCTTCGGGAATGAAGGTTTGGGTCATCCTTCCAAGCAAGAACCTACAACCTGCTGAGCACCTGATGAGGACAGAGACAACACGGAAGGGGTGGTGCCAAAAGGACTGACATGAGTTCTGGTCATGTGACCTGTTGCAGAAACAAGAACTGCGGTAATTACTAGTATTTCCTCCTTGAAATTTCCTTCTACATGAACGTACAGTTGACCCGTGAACAAAAACACAGGGGGTTTGGGGCACCTGCCTTCCTTGCAGTCACAGATCTGCATATAATTTCTGACTCCTTCAAAACTTAACTACTAATAGCATACTGTTTTGTTTTTGTTTTTGAGATGGAGTCTCGCTCTGTCACCCAGGCTGGAGTGTAGTGTCGAGATCTTAGCTCACTGCAACCTCCACCTCCCAGGTTCGAGCCATTCTCTTGGCTCAGCCTCCTGAGTAGCTAGGACTACAGGGCCCACCACCATGCCCAGCTAATTTTTGTATTTTTAGTAGAGATGGGGTTTCACCATGTTGGCCAGGCTGGTCTCGAACTCCTGGCCTCAGGTGATCCACCCTCCTCAGCCTCCCAAAGTGCTGGGATTACAGGCGTGAGCCACGGTGCCTGGCCTAACTAATAGCTTACCATTGACTAGAAGTCTTATCGATAACAGGAACAGTTGATTCACACAAATTCTGTATGTTATATGTGTTCTACACTGTGTTCTTACAATAAAGTAAGCTGGAGGTTGAGCATGGTGGCTCATGCCTGTAATCCCAGCACTTTGGGAGGCAAGGCAGGAGGATTGCTTGAGGCCAGGAGTTCAAGACCAGCCTGGGCAACAGAGTGGGACCCCGTCTCCACAAAAACATTTAAAAATTAGCCAGACATGGTGGCATGCGCCTGTGGTCCCAGCTACTTGGGAGGCTGAGGTAGGAGGATCGCCTGAGCCTGGGAGGTCGAGGCTGCAGTGAACTGTGATTAGGCCACTGTACTAGGATCTGGGTGACAGAGCAAGACGCTGTCTCAAAAAAACAAAATAAAATAAAACAGGGAGGGAAAAGGAAATGTTATTAAAAGAGTCATAAGGAAGAAAAAATACATTTCCTATTCATTCGGTGGAAGTGGATCACCATAAAGTTCTTCGTCCTCATCTTCATGCGGAATAGGCTGAGGAGGAGGAGAGCTTGGTCTTGCTGTCTCAGAGGTGGCAGAGATGGAAGAAAATCCACCTATAAGTGGAGCAGACTCAGATTGTTCACGGGTCCACTGTATTTGCAAGTATAATCAGTTCTCTTTCTCTCTCCCACCCCCTTATTTTATAAGGTAAAATGCATCCATAGCAGTTACTCTTTTTTTGTTTGCTTGCTTTCCTTTATTTTTGTTTGTTTATTTTTAAATTTTTTTTTTTTTTTTTTTTTTTTTTTTGAGACAGAGTCTTGCTCTGTCGCCCAGGCTGGGGTGCAGTGGCCGGATCTCAGCTCACTGCAAGCTCCGCCTCCCGGGTTTAGACCATTCTCCTGCCTCAGCCTCCCGAGTAGCTGGGACTACAGGCGCCCGCCACCTCGCCCGGCTAGTTTTTTGTATTTTTTAGTAGAGACGGGGTTTCACCGTGTTAGCCAGGATGGTCTCGATCTCCTGACCTCGTGATCCGCCCGTCTCGGCCTCCCAAAGTGCTGGGATTACAGGCTTGAGCCACCGCGCCCGGCCTGTTTATTTTTAAATTTAATGGTACCGCTCCTCGCAGAGTGGGGCTAACTCGTAGGCAGTGTGCCCAGAGTCAGCCGCTGACAGTTAATGTTGTATCTCTGTGTTCACCTTCTAGGATCTCAAGGGGAGTGCAACCTGGCTAGAAGAGGGAGAACCATGGCCCAGAGGGAGGAAGGGTCTTTGCGGCCTCTTGCTAGAACACAGGTGCAGGCGCATGGAGGCGGTGGCTCTCCCTTGCCAGCAGCTTCCCGTGGACTACGAGACGTGCCCTGCACGGTCAAGGCTGGGTGTGCCTCTCTTCTCATCCACCAATGGGTGAAGCTTCCTCTGATCCTCCAATTTCTCCTTCCAGTTGTCACTTTGCAGGTACTCCACAATTGTGCCAGGCCTCGCCCTGTAATAAATCCCTGACCTTGAAGCGGGAATTGACCTCTTGGGGACCCTGGATAACACCTGACTGGTGCAAGGGAACCCTCCAGCAAGGGCTTGGAGGTGAGCTTGTGCACAGGTGAGGAGGGAAGAGGGAGCCACCCTAGGAGAGGCTGTGGAGAGGAGGGTCCTGCTCCCCCGGGGCCTGGAAGCCCCTGCCAGTTGCCATCTGCATGAGGGAACCAGCGAGACACAACCCACACTACCAAGAGCTGCCTGGAGCCCACGGTGGACACAGAGCCCTCAGCACCCCGCCCGCCTGCCCTGCAGCTGCCTCACTGTGTGGCCTTGGGCCAGCCCTGGCCATTCTCTGTGTCTGTCTCCCAGTCACACACAAAGGGGGAAACTTCTTTATAAAAGCTTTTCTGGCCCCCAAACTTGCTGAATCTCTCTCTTTTTTTATTTTAATTTTTGATTCTTGTGGGTACATAGCAGGTGTATATATTTATGGGGTAAATGAGATATTTAATACAGTCATGCAACGCGTAGTAATCACATCAGGGTAAACGGGGTGTCCATCCCCTCAAGTATTTATCCTTTGTGCTACAAACAGTCCAATTATGGTCTTTTAGTTATGTTTCTAATGTACAATTTGACTCAAGTCACCCTGTTGTGCTAGGGTGACTATACAAGTATCAAATACTAGGCCTTATTCATTCATTCTAACTATTTTTTAGCCCAATAACCATCCCCACCTCCCCCTGCCTCACCCTTCCACTCCCCTCCCGGCCTCTGGTAGCCATCATTTTACTTTCTATCGTCTTAGGTTCAATTATTTTAATTTTTAGCAGCCACAAATAAATGAGAACATGCAATATTTGTCTTTCTGTGTCTGGCTTATTTTACTTAACATAATGACCTCCAGTTCCATTCACGTTGTTGCAAATGACAGGCTCTCACTCTTTTTTATGGCTGAATAGTACTCCATTGCATAGGTGCATATTTTCTTTAATCATCTGTTGATGAATGTTTAGATTGATTCCAAATCTTAGCTATTGTAAACATTGCTGCAACAAACACGGGAGCGCGGATATCTCCTCGATATACTGATTTGCTTTCTTTTGGGTATATACCCAGCGGTGGGATTGCTGGATCATACAGTAGCCCTATTTTTAGTTTTCTAAAGAACCTCAAACTGTTCTCCATAGTGGCTGTACTAATTTACAATCCCACCAACAGTGTACAAGTGTTCCTTTTTCTGCACATCCTTGCCAGCATTTATAATTGCCTGACTTTTTTTTTTTTTTTTTTTTTTTTTTTTTTTAAGATGGAGTTTCGCTCTGTTTCCCAGGCTGGAGTGCAGTGGCAATCTCGGCTCACTGCCACCTCCGCCTCTTGGGTTCAAGCAATTCTCCTGCCTCAGCCTCCCAAATAGCTGAGACTACAGGTGCCTGCCGCCACGCCCAGCTAATTTTTTTGTATTTTTAGTAGAGATGGGGTTTCACTATGTTGGCCATGCTGCTTTCAAACTCCTGACCTCAAGTGATCCGCCCACCTCAGCCTCCCAAAGTGCTGGGATTACAGGCACGAGCCACCGCGCCCAGCCGATAAAAGCCATTTTAACTGGGGTGAGATGACATCTCATTGGAGTTTTGACTTTCCTTTCTCTGATGATCAGTGATGCTGAGCACTTGCTGAATCTCTTATGGGAAATATCTGGTGTAAGATAACAGGTCCCCCTACCAAAAACCACACACACACACACACACACACACACAGAGCAAGGCTGGGTGCGGTGGCTCACGTCTGTAATCCCAGCACTTTGGGAAGCTGAGGAGGGTGGATCACCTGAGGCCAGGAGTTTGAGACCAGCCTGGCCAACATGGTGAAACCCCATCTTTACTAAAAATACGAAAAATTAGCTGGATGTGGTGGTGCATGCCTGTAATCCCAGCTACTCGGGAGGCTGAGGAACAAGAAGCACTTGAACCCAGGAGGTGGAGGTTGCAGTGAGCCGAGATCAAATCGCTGCACTCCAGCCTGGGTGACAGATAGAGATTCCATCTCAAAAACAAACAAACAAACAAAACAGGTGTTCCTGCCCCTCCATTACTGACTCATACTCTTAGAGAACATGGCCCCATCCTGGGCCGGCCCCGCAGCAGGCTCTGGGCCGTGTCCAACGCCTAGAAGGGATAGACGATTGGTGCCCGGTGAGCCAAAGGCCTCGGGATCCTGACTGATGAACAGAGGGCTGCAGAGCTGAGCACAGCGGGGCACAGCTCCCCTTCAGACTTCAGGGCGTGCAATCAATGACACTGCGAATAGCCCTAGAGGGGCAGCTGGGCCGGGACGATCATCCCATCTGTACAGCAGAAAAAAGCCAGGCTCAGAGGGGAAAGTGACTTCTCCAAGGTGCCACAGGAAGTAAGAGGTGGGGGACCGGGTCCTTCTGGCTCCTCGGCCCTCCCCGGCTTAGTGGCTTCGTTTTCTGATGCTGCCATAAACCAAGTGGCTTCAGCAATTGAAATTACTGTCTCGGCATCCTAGAGGCCAGAATTCAGATCAAGTTGTCGTCAGGGCTGGCTCCCGCTGCCTGTGGGGCAGAATCTGTCCCAGGCCTCTCTCCCAGCCGCTGGTGGTTTGCTGGTGATCTTTGCGTCCCTGGGCTTCTAGAAGCATCACCCCGACCTCCGCCTTCATCTTCACGTGCTGTTCTCCCTGTGGATGGGTCTCTGTGTCCAAATTTCCTCTCTGTATAAGGACACCAGTCACCAGTCGTATCGGAACGGGGCTAACTCTAATAACCCCTTTATTCGGAGACAGGACCTTTACAGGTGATTACCACGATAAAGACACTATCTCCAAGTCAAGTCACGTTCTGAGGCTCTGGGGATTAGGACTTAAATACATAAATTGGAGGTGGGGAGGGCGCCATAACACAATTCAGCCATAACCAGTGGCTGAGAGCCCGGACTCGCTAACCCAGCTCTGCTCTGAACCCAAATAATTCCTGAATGGTTCTACTGTTCAGTTCACAGGGGGCTGGTCACAACTAACTCCAAAGTCACAAGACCAGGCTGTCTCCTGGAGACGTGCCTGGGTGGAGCGAGCGGGCAGCAGAGGGTCCCCTCCTGAGGGCCTGGTAGGCCAGCATGGTAGCTGCTGGGAAAGGCAGCCTCGTACTCCACCCAGCTCTCCCCATGCCAGGGGCCTGGCACTGTGGGTACCACACGCATTCTCTCATTTGATTTCACAACCACCTGCCAGATAGGGATAAACTATTCCCATTTTACAGATGAGGAAACCGAGACTCAGAGGAAGGAATTCACCTGGCCATGGTGTCACAGCTGATAAGTGACAGAGCCAGAATTCAAAGCCCTGGCCAGGCGTGGTGGCTCATACCTGTAATCCCAGCACTTTGGAAGGCCAAGGTTGGTGGATCACTTGAGGTCAGGAGTTTGAGACCAGCCTGGCCAACATGGTGAAACCCCATCTCTACTAAAAATACAGAAATTACCTGGTATGTTGGCAGATGCCGGTAATCCCAGCTACTTGGGAGGCTGAGGCAGTAAAATCGCTTGAACCCGGGAGGCGGAGGTTGCAGTGAGCCAAGATCGCACCATTGGACTCCAGCCTGGTTGACGGAGTGAGACTCCGTAAAAAAAAAAAAAAAGAATTCAAAGCCCTGCAGCCTGGCCACCCCCTCCCCAAGCCTGAGATCTTGACCCCTCTCACTGAGCCATAGAAATGTAATATGGGGTCCAGTCTACTGCCTGTAGGGCCTGATTGGTGAGTGAGGCAGCAAGGGAAGAGGAAGTACAGGTCCCATGACTGCATCCCCAGACACCAGCCCCAGCAGACCTCCACAGCTGCTACTGGGGAGCAGTCAGGCCAGGGCTGGAGCTGCTTCTCTGGCTCCAGGTGGCTGGCTCCTCTCCTCCAAACCTCAGATCTGCTGCTGTGGAGGGGGGACAATAATTCCCGATGGTTTAGGCTGCTGGCAGCCTCCAACAAGATCCACCAGGTGCAGATGCAGAAACCCAGGATGGCCTTGTGTCCCATAAGGGCAGGGCCTGCACCTGTCTTAACCCCTGCTGGGAGCCTGAGCCTAGCGGAGCCTAACACACTGCGGGCACTCAGTAAAAGCACAACATTGGACTTCTAGCTAACATAAAGATGAAAAATTAGGCTGGGTGCAGTGCCTCACCCCTGTAATCTCAACACTTTGGAAGGCCAAGTGGGAGGATTGCTTCAGCCCAGGAGTTTGAGACCAGCCTAGGCTAGGCAACATGGTGAAACCCTGCCTTTATAGAAAATATAAGAATTAGCCAGGCATGGTGGCACGCACCTGTTGTTCCAGCTACTAGGCCTGAGGCAGGAGGATTGCTTGAGCCCAGAAGTTGAAGCTACAGTGAGCCATGATGGTACCAATACACTCCAGCCTGGGCAACAGAGTGAAATCCTATCTCAAAGAAAAAAACTGGATAATTAGCAAAATCACAACTTTTCAGAGCTGAGGTCACAGGGAAATCAACCAATCTCCTAGGACAGAAGGGACCTGATGGCACAGATGCCAGACACCATACAAACTTAGAAGAATAATTCAACTGCTATGATTTGAATGTGTCCCCAGAATTTTAATACCCAATGCAACAATGTTGGGAGGTGGAGCCTAATGACAGGACTCTGCCCTCAGAAATAGATGGATTAATGCTATTATCACAGGAGTGGGTTCATTATTGCTGGAGTGGGTTTCTATTTTTTTTTTTTTTTTTTTTTTTTGAGACAGAGTCTTGATCTGTCACCCAGGCTGGAGTACAGTGGCATGATCTCAGCTCTCAGCAATCTCTGCCTCCCAGGATCAAACAATTCTCCTGCCTCAGCCTCCCAAGTAGCTGGGATTACAGGTGTCTACCACCATGCCTGGCTAATTTTTGTAGGTTTAGTGGAGATGGGGTTTCACCATGTTGGCCAGGCTGTTCTTGAACTCTTGACCTCAGGTGATCCACTCACCTTGGCCTCCAAAAGTGTTGGGATTACAGGCATGAGCCACCATGCCTGGCCTGGAGTGGATTTCTTATAAAAGGATAAGTTTGGCTCCTTTTGCTCTCTCTTGCCCTCTCTGCCCTTCTGCCATGGGATGACATAGCAAGAAGGCCCTTGCCAGATGCTGACCCTTTGATCTTGGATTTCGCAGCCTCCAGAATCATATGCCAATAAATTTCTGTAATTATAAATTACCCAGTCTATGGCATTCTGTTATAGCAGCAGAAAACAGACTAAAACATCAGCTAAAAATTTCAGCAACTTGCTAAATGTGGAGTGCAAGCTACTGTGAAGTATAGAATCTCTAGGAGCTGCAGACACAAGGAGAATTTTTACCCACTCTCAGGCTCTTCTCTAGGTACATCACCAGGTGCTCATAAGAAAGGTTGGGGCAGGGCAAGACGCCCGAGAAAGTCCCCTGCAGTCCCTGCAAGAAAGCATGAAGCTCCTCTCACTGTCTCTATTTCCATTCTCTCCTTTACGGGATAAAAGCCTTAAGCAGTGGGGTCAAGGTGGGAAAGGCCCTCAAGGCACAGATGAAGACCCATTGCAGGTGAGGGAATCAAACAGAAAAACGTTCTTAATTTTAGGGGAAGGGCAGAAATACATCCTGGGCTCAAACTATTAGATCTCACCTGCTACTAGGGGAGGAGCAGGAGCTCTGAGACCCAGCTCCTGCCTAATACTGGAACTGACCCAGAATAATGGAGAATGCCACTCCAGTCCGCCAACATCACTGCAAAAAAAAAAAAAAAACAGGCTTAAAAGCACTAATAACAAGTTACAGTTGTGGGTCTGCTGGAGGGAAAGGCAAGAATGCAGGGAGACACGCTCTCTGGGGAGCAAATGCAAAGAGAAGACCTAAACTGAGGGTAGGCTGGGTGCAGTGGCTCCCTCTTGTAATTCCAGCACTTTGGGAGGCCGAGATCAGGAGTTCGAGACCAGCCTAGCCAACATGGTGAAACCCCATCT
This sequence comes from Macaca thibetana thibetana, assembly GCF_024542745.1. Lineage (NCBI taxonomy): Eukaryota > Metazoa > Chordata > Mammalia > Primates > Cercopithecidae > Macaca > Macaca thibetana. The sequence continues at coordinate 13,241,114 of NC_065592.1, forward strand.
CCACTAAAAATACAAAAAATAAGCTGGGCGTGGTGGCACGTGCCTGTAATCCCAGCTACTCAGGAGACTGAGGCAGGAGAATTGCTTGAACCCAGGAGGCAGAGGTTGCAGTGAGCCAAGATCGTACCACTGTACTCCAGCCTGGGTGACAGAGCAAGACTCCATCTCGAAAATTTAAAAAAAAAAAAAAAAAAAAAAAAAAAAAACTGAGAGTGGATCGGACATTGGGAAAAAACCTTCTAGCAAGTCAGGCCCCACCCTCAACACTTAGTGATATTAGAGGAATGTCAAACAGCCTGAGGAAGAAAAATGGGCAAAAGATTCGAATAGGCTTGGAGTGGTGGCTCACGCCTGCAATCCCAGCACTTTGGGAGGCTGGAGGATCACTTGAGACCAAAAGTTCAAGATCCTGTCTCGAAAAAGAAAAAAAAAGATTTGAATAATACATTTCATCAAAGAAGATACATGTATGTTAAATAAGCACATGAGGAGATGCTCGGCGTGATTAGTTAAGCAAGGTGATGCTAGAGAACTGTGAGGCCCTGAGGGCAACAGAGCAACACCGAACCCCAAAGCCAGCTTAACTCCTGGCTAGACTGACTAGCTCCCTACATGAAAGGCCTGGCAAAAGCAGCAGCATTGACCAGGCACAGGGGCTCACACCTGTTGCTTTTTGGGGGTTGGTTTGGGTTTTTTGTTTTGATTTGTTTTGTTTGAGACAGTCCTGCTCTGTCGCCCAGGCTGGAGTGCAGTGGCACAGTCTCAGCTTACTACAACCTCCACCTCCCAAGTTCAAGTGATTCTCCTGCTTCAGCCACCCAGGTAGCTGGGATTACAGGCGCCCACCACCACGCCCGGCTAATTTTTGCATTTTTAGTAGAGATGGGGTTTTGCCATGTGATGGCCCCATCTCTATGCCATGCAACCGTGTTTTGGGAGGCTGAGGTAGGAGGACCACTTGAGGCCAGGAGTTCAAGAGCAGCCTGGGCAACATAGCAAGACCCTGTCTCTACAAAATACAAATAAATTAGCTAGGCATGTGGAATATGCCTGTAGTCCCAGCTACTCAGGAGGCTGAGGCAGCAGCATTACTTGAGCTCAGGAGTTCAAGGCTGCAGTGAGCTAAGATTGCCCCACTGCACTTCAGCCTGGGCAACAGAGCAAGACACTGCTTCTTAAAAAAAAAAAAAAAAAAAAAAGATAGAAGAAGTAAGCCCATTTGCAGGTGTAAATACTATTTACCTCAGTCTCTACTATCCTATACAAGATACCAGCTTTCAACCAAAAAACATGAGACATACAAAGAAGCAAGAAAAGCAACACACTGTCAAGGGATAAAGCAATCAACAGACTCAGACTGAGAGATGACCCAGATGTTGGAACTTTTAGAGAATTTTAATAATTATGATTAATATGTTAAAGGCAATGGGGGAAAAGGTGAATAGCATGTACCAACAGTTGGGGAATTTCATTAAAGAGATGGAAACTATAGGAAAGAATAAATAAAATGCTAGAAATGAAAGTCACAGTAAAAGAGACTGACTTTGACAGGCTCATCAGAAGACTCAACATAGCTGGGGAAATAATCAGTGAACCTGGGCCATGAGCAGTGGCTTATGCCTGTAATCCCAGCACTTTAGGAGGATTGCTGCAGGCCAGGAGTTTGAGACCAGCCTGGGCAACATAGTGAGACCCTGTATCTACACAAAACAATTTTTAAAAATTAGCCAGGTGTGGGCCGGGCGCGGTGGCTCAAGCCTGTAATCCCAGCACTTTGGGAGGCCGAGACGGGCGGATCACGAGGTTACAAGATCGAGACCATCCTGGCTAACACAGTGAAACTCCGTCTCTACTAAAAAATTACAAAAAACTAGCCGGGCGAGGTGGCGGGCGCCTGTAGTCCCAGCTACTCGGGAGGCTGAGGCAGGAGAATGGCGTGAACCCGGGAGGTGGAGCTTGCGGTGAGCTGAGATCCGGCCACTGCGCTCCAGCCTGGGCGACAGAGCGAGACTCCGTCTCAAAAAAAAAAAAATTAGCCAGGTGTGGTGGTGCATGTCTGTAGTCCCAGCTACTTGGGAGGCCGAGGCCATAGGATCGTTGGAGCCCAAGAGTTTCAGACTGCAGTGAGCCATGACTGTGCCCCCTGCATTCCAGCTTAGGTGACAGAGTAAGACCCTGTCTCTAACGAAAGAAAAAGAAGAAGAAAATAGGGGGAAAAAAAAAAACAGAAACAGAACAGAGCATCCTATAGTTAGGAGACAATATAAAATAGTCTTAAAAAATACATGTGCTGGGCACGGTGGCTCACGCCTGTAATCCCAGCACTTTGGGAGGTCGAGGCGGGTGGATCACGAGGTCAGGAGAGCAAGACCATCCTGGCTAACCCGGTGAAACCCCGTCTCTACTGAAAATGCAAAAAATTAGCCAGGCGTGGTGGTGGGCGCCTGTAGTCCCAGCTACTTGGGAGGCTGAGGCAGGAGAATGGTGTGAACCCAGGAGGCGGAGCTTACAGTGAGCCGAGATCGCGCCACTGCACTCCAGCCTGGGCGACTGAGCGAGACTCCGTCTCAAAAAAAAAAAAAAAAAAATACATGTAATTAGAATCCCAGAAGAAGAAAAGGATCAGATGGATGGAAGAAATATTCGAAATTCAAAATGCCAGGACAGGCGCAGTAGCTCATGCCTATAATCCTAACATTGTAGGAGGCTGAGATGGGAGGGTCACTTGAGGCCAGGACATTGAGACCAGCCTGGTCAACATAGCGAGACCCTATCTCTATATTATTTTAACAAAAGGGAAAAAATTATAAAACGCCATAAATTTTCCAAAATTGATGAAAGACATCAAACAATAGATCCAAGAAGCTCATGGACATAAATGTAAAACCTAAAACTATAAAACTTCTAGAAGAAAATACAGAAGAAAACCCTTGTGACCTTGGGTTTCTTTGCTAAAACACCAAAAGCACAAAGAAAAAAACTGGTGGCCAGGTGTGGTGGCTCCTGCCTGTAATCCCAGCACTTTGGGAGGCCGAGGTGGGTGGATCACTTGAGGTCAGGAGTTTGAGACCAGCCCGGACAATATTGTGAAACCTCGTCTCTATTAAAAATACAAAAATTAGCCAGGCATGGTGGCGCATGCCTGTAATCTCAGCTGCTCCAGTGGCTGAAGCGTGAGAATCGCTTGAACCCAGGAGTCAGAGGCTGCAATGAGCCAAGATCACGCCACTGCACTCCAGCCTGAGCAACAAAGTGAGACTCTGTCTCAAAAAAGAAAAAAAAAAGGAAATTATCTAGAAAGTAAAAAGACAACCTGCAGAATAGGGAAGACATTTACAAATCGTATATCTGATACAGAGTACTATCCAGAATATATAAAGAACTCCTATAACTCAGCAACAAAAAGACCAAGCAACCCAATTTAAAAACAGTTAAGGACGGCCAGGCACAGTAGCTCACGCCTGTAATCCCAGCACTTTGGGAGGCCTAGGGGTGCGGATCACAAGGTCAGGAGATCGAGACCATCCTGGCTAACACGGTGAAACCCCATCTCTACTAAAAATATTTTTAAAATTAGCCAGGCGTGGTGGTGGGCACCTGTAGTCCCAACTACTCGGGAGGCTGAGGCAGGAGAATGGCGTGAACTTGGGAGGTGGAGCTTGAAGTGAGCAGAGATTGTGCCACTGCACTCCAGTCTGGGTGACAGAGAGAGACTCCATCTCAAAAAAATAAATAAATAAATAAAATAAAAATAGGTAAGGACCAGGCATGGTGGCTCATGCCTGTAATTCCCACATTTTGGGAGGCCGAGGATGGTGGATCACCTGAGGTCAGGAGTTCAAGACTAACCTGGCCAACGCGGCAAAAATACGAAAATACAAAAATTAGCTGGGCATGGTGGTGTGCGCCTGTAGTCCCAGCTACTCAGGAGGCTGAGGCAGGAGAATCACTTGAACCCAGGAGGCCAAGTTTGCAGGGAGCTGAGATTACGCCACTGCACTCCAGCCTGAACAACAGAGCAAGACTGTCTCAATAAAATAAAATAAAATAATTAAATAAAATAAAAACATCGCTATGATAATGCAGTAAATACCTGGGAATGTGGCTTTAGCTGGAAATAGGGTCTTTGCAGATGTAATCAAGTTAAGATGAGGTCTTTAGGGTGGGCCATAATCCAGTTTGATTGATGTCTTTATAAGAAGAAGAGAGGCCCATAGGAAGAAGATGGCCATGTGATGAGAGACAGAGACTGAAGTGAGGCAGCTGCAGGCCAAGGAACACGAAGCGTTGACGGCCACCACTAGAGGCTAAGAGGCCATGAAAGGCCCACCCAGTGTCTCAGAGGGAGCATGGCCCTGTTGACATCCTGATTTTGGACTCGAGTCCCCAGAACTATGAAAGAATAAGCTTTTTTTTTTTGTTTTTGTTTTTTTTTTTTTTTTTGAGATGGAGCCTCGCTGTGTTGCCCAGGCTAGAGTGCAGTGGCAGGATCTCAGCTCACTGCAACCTCCACCTCCCAGGTTCAAGCAATTCTCCTGCCTCAGCCTCCCAAGCAGCTGGGACTACAGGGATCTGCCACCATGCCCGGCTAATTTTCGTATTTTTAGTAGAGACGGGGTTTCTCCATGGTGGCCAGGTTGGTCTCGAACTCCTGACCTCAAGTGATCTGCCCGCCTCGACCTCCCAAAGTTCTGGGATTACAGGCATGAGGCACCGACCCTGGCCAGTGAAAGAATAATTTTCTGTTGTTTTAAGCCACCCAATTTGTGGCACGTTGTTGGCGACTGGAAAGCCAGCATCCCTGCCCGTAAACCTAAGATGACTGTGGAGAGCCTGCATTCGCATAAGGATGTTTTCATTGTCCAGGGAGCATGGAGCTCCTCCGGGGCCAGCAGAGGTGCTGCCATCGGTCTGTGGAAGTGGACTCAGCTTCCTGCCTCCTGGCTGGCCTGGTCTCCAGACGCCTGAGGGACTGGGCCCCGGAATGCACTGTTTCTCCAAGCCACAGACCCTCTACTGTGACAGCCACCATCCTTCTAGGTACTTCCAAATCCCTGCAGAGGCTTTGAAAATGCTCCTCATGGTCGGGCACGGTGGCTCACACTTGTAATCCCAGCACTTTGGGAGGCCGGGGCAGGCAGATCACTTCATGTCAGGAGTTTGAGACCAGCCTGACCCACATGGTGAAACCCCATCTCTACTAAAAATATAAAAATTAACAGGGCATGGTGGCAGGGGCCTATAATCCCAGCTGCTTGGGAGGCTGAAGTAGAATTGCCTGAACCCGGGAGGGAGAGGTTGCAGTGGGCCAAGATCAAGCCACTGCTTCTGCCTGATGGTAGCGACCCCACAGGAATTGGGGGACTGTTCTCCAGGTGGAAGAGGCAGGTCGAGGGGAGCCCGGGCATTTCAAACCACCCCCCTCTGGGGAATTTCCTGGTGACACATGCAAAGCTCATGCACTCTGAGCCTGACAGCCTGGAGGCCTGCCATTCCCAGGACCATTCTCAGGGGACCACTCCACCCCCCAACAGATGGAAGGACCTGATTTGCAGCAGACAAGCACACCTGGCGGACCCAGATACATCCTGGTGGGAACCACCCCTCACACACAGGCCTGGCAAAGGCTCTCCTTGAAGAGGCCTCTTCCCTCACTGTCTTCATCCCTCCAGGCCCCACCCCCAAGGTCTGCTGGTGCAGCACCCTCTGACAGTCCATTGAGTTCATCCATCTGGAAGGGAGGTTCATGCAGCCTTCTGGAGCTAGGAACATTCTGGAAAGGGGTCCAGGCCAGTAGGAAAATAAAGCATGACATCAAGATTCTGGGCTCTCTTGGCTGGGCACAGTGGCTCATGCCTGTAACCCTAGCACTTTGAGAGCCTGAGGCAGGCAGATCACTTGAGCCCAGGAGTTTGAGACCAGCCTGTCCAACATAGTGAGACCCCATCTCTACAAAACAAACAAAAAAAAAACCCAGAAAACAAAAAACTTAGCCAGGTACGGCGGCATGTGCCTTTGGTCCCATTTACTTGGGAGGCTGAGGTGGAAGGATTGCTTCACTCCAGGAGGTCAAGGCTGCAGTGAGCCATGATCATGCCACGGCACTCCAGCCTGAGCAACAGAGTGAGGCCTTGTCTAAAAAAATAAAAAGAAAGAAAGAAAAAAAAAGAATGTGGGCTCTCTTGAGCTTGAAGCTTGAAGTTCGGGTGCATGTGTGTGTGTCTTGTGTGCATGTGTTTGAGTGGTTGTGTGTCTGTGTGCACATGTGTGAATGTGTACTGAACTGGAGCATAGGCGCTCTCTGAATTCAACAAGGCCCACTCCAGATGGCTCTCCACCCTGAAACGTTTTCCCCAGGAAATGCATTTAAACACCATTTCACCTCCTTTCTTTCCCCAGTCACTGCTGGTCACAGTGGCCCCAGCCTCCCATCCTCCAATCAGAAGGTCTTTTTCTGCCTGGTGCTCCCCAGCTCATGACTAACTTCCAGGTAGAGTAAAGGATTAAATGGAAGGCACAATAAGAAGTGAAACAATTAGAATTTCTGCCTCATTATCATGGTAATCTTATCAGTCGGATAATGAGGTATTAATGGAGATTTAATGTGCATCTCATAACAGAATCCCTTGGAGAAAACACACAGGGAAATTGCTGTAAATCCACTTAATGATGGAGAAGTCCCAAAACACCATATTCCAAAGGATGAAAAATGCAGGATGCAAATGAGAAAGAATCAAGGTCAATAACACCGCGGGGACGGGCCTAATGGCAGATTTGGAGATATATGTAATAAAAATTGCATGTTGCTTTTAAACCTCACCCTCTGTTGTTTTCAAATGTGCATTCCTAGTAATGAAACACAGACGTGCAGCCAGAATGATCTGTATGTTTTAGAAACCATAGGGGGGATGGAAACATGCCTCCAAACCCATCAGGCCCCCCATGGGGAGCCATGGGAAACGGGGTATTTTATCGGGAGGCTTCCAAAGGAAGTGGGGCAGCGGAAGAGTCCCTGTCTGAGTTCAAGGTCATTTGGGAAACACCAGCGGGAGGGAGACAAGTGCATTGACTTCCACTCCTTCCTTCAACAAATGTGTGTCAGCCCCCGACCAGTCAACCCGGAAACACAAAGGACACACATAGATGCAAAGCCCGTGGCAAATGCTGCGATGGAGAGCGCGCCTGCCACGCGCCAGCCGCTGCTGAGTTGCCTCCGTGGATCATCTCAATTCCATCAGCAACACGGGGAAGCAGAAACAATGAAGATTTTTTTAGATGAGAAACTGAAGCTCAGAGAAACTAGGTGCCTCAAGTTGCTCCTTGGCCTGAATATCACCAGTACTCCATTAGGTAGAGCCCTATGAAATGTCCTGTATTCATTGGCTTGAGAATTATAATAAGGGACATGGCATAGGGTTCAAGCTAATCTTTTATTTCCTGGCTAGGGATCCTTTCTAGACTTGGGGGCCTCTAAGAAGAATGACAGAATCGAGGGACAGGAACTCTGCACTGAGCTGAAGATCGAAGAATCCAAGGAGCTGCCAGCTCCATGGCCTCACAGGCGACAAGGGACAGATCCCTCTGCTCCTCCCACAGCTGCTGAACTCACATGTCCCACACCAGCAGCGGGTGCCGAGCACGTGGAAAGGAAGACCCGAAACATCCCACACACTGAAAGCAATTCATGAATCGGAAAATGCTAAGCAAATGTTGGCTGTTTGGCTTTTTTTTTTTTTTTTTTTTTTTTTTTGAGACGGAGTCTTGCTCTGTCGCCCAGGCTGGAGTGCAGTGGCCAGATCTCAGCTCACTGCAAGCTCCGCCTCCCGGGTTCATGCCATTCTCCTGGGCTGTTTGGCTCTTATAATTTATTGATGATCATGAATAACCCTTGGGCCTCCCAGATGTTTCCCAGGATTGAAGGTAAAGTTAGCTCTATTTTTAGGAACCCCGATAAGAGGAGTTTCAAGGCCACCAAGACTAGGGTGACCCAACAGTCCTGGTTTGCCTGGGGCTGTCCGGGACCCTGAGAGTCTAGCCTTCCCTCTTGGGCAAGGTGACCAACCGTCTCAGTTTGCTTAGGATTGAGGGGTTACCTTGGATGTGGAATTATTCAGGAGCCAACCTAGAATGGAGGCACCAGGCCGGTTCAATCCAGCGCTGGGCAGGCGGTCCCTGCCTGCCAGGTTCCATGCTGGGTCCCTAAGTCAGCAGCAGCTACAGCCTTTTCTTGTCCTGGGCTGTCTGGGGAACCCTGGGGCCTCTGTCTTCGTGACAGCTAATGTGTGTACGAGGGCCAAGGAGGAAGACACAGAAGGACGTTTCAACACACAGCTACGGGCAGGGTTCCAGAAGGACCACTGAACATCCAACGTGTCCCTTATTCCTCGCAGGAGTCCTGGCAGCCAGGAGCTCGTGAGCCCGCTTTACAGATGAGGAAACTGAGACACAGGCTGCTGAAGGAGCTTGCCCAGCATCACAAGCAGCCAGTGAGCCGCTGAGGGGCTGAAGGATGATGAGACCCCACTGAAGGACAGGTGTGGCTCCCAGAGAACAAGTCGGTCCCAACCAGGGGAAAGGCGGAACTCGGCAGCATTTCTGGAGTCTTGCAGCTGTGTTCCACTTAATCACAGACTGCAAATTGAATGAAGTTAAGGCAGTGTTGCCGCTCTGAATTTCCCCCAGGCCCTGTTTAATGAATAAATAGGCGTGATTTGTAATTAGCTTAGCCATCGTGCGAATGCTTCCAGAGCACCTGAAGTGAGTTAAACATGCCCCCTGCAAACTTGTCGACAGTATTCATTCACTCAGCAAACCTCTCTTCCTGGTCCACCGTGCAGGCAACCAAATGATCGTGTGCTGCTCTGCCATGGACATATTGAGAAAAATTGGGATTTTGTTGGTCTGGAAAGATGGAGACACAGTGTCCTCATCAGTCCTGCCTCCCAGGTGGGAGCTGAACGCTGCAAGCTCAGTTTTTGTTGGCAAACACTAGAAACCCCCAGAACAATCTCCCATCCTCTCCCTGAACCAGCCTTGAAGAGAATCCCACAACCACCAGCAGGAAAGTCTACAGAGGGGTGGGAGGCTGGGCCCTGGGTCTTCACCAACCTGGGCTGCCTTTCTTTTTTTTTTTTTTTTTTGTTTTTTTTTGAGACGGAGTCTCGCTGTGTCTCCCAGGCTGGAGTGCAGTGGCGTGATCTCGGCTCACTGCAAGCTCCGCCTCCCGGGTTCACGCCATTCTCCCGCCTCAGCCTCCCAAGTAGCTGAGACTACAGGCGCCCGCCACCACGCCCGGCTAGTTTTTTGTATTTTTTTTTTTAGTAGAGACGGGGTTTCACCATGTTAGCCAGGATAGTCCCGATCTCCTGACCTCGTGATCCACCCGCCTCGGCCTCCCAAAGTGCTGGGATTACAGGCTTGAGCCACCGCGCCCGGCCGGGCTGCCTTTCTTTTGTGCAAGCAGCTGCCTGCTTCCCGCGGCTGCAGTTGGAGTCCGCTAACTCCTGCCAAGCTACCGGGCGCTGTGTACCATTTATCCTGTTTTCGGGACTGCGTATCAGTTTTTCCTAGTTTCCATGCTAACCATGTGGCTGCTGCTGAAATTCCAAATCCTGATATTCCCCTGCTCTGGGCAGGTGGGAGGGCCCGTCAGCACAGGTAGCTTTCTTGATTACCCGCATGTTTTCCAGCAAAGGGGTTTCCATTCATCTTCATCATGGGCTCAATCTGTGCACAGAGAGGAGGCATCCGCCCTGGCGGGGCCTCTCCACCCAGTCACCTGGAGGCTTTCCCTCATCTGTTCCTCTGCCTTCACGGCCGCATTTATATTCCGCCTGCCCTGCTGCTTCCTCCGGGGCCTGCGGGGGATCCTCAGCGCCAGGCCTTCTCCCTCTGGGCCCTGTCTGTGAGCCCAGGTGCCAGCCTGCTGCAAGGAGGAGGCGCGGGTCACCCACCCCTTCTCCTCCTGAATCAGGACGTGGAGACTGTCGGTCTGTCCTTACCATGACCTTGACACTGCAAAGTGGCCCTGGGCTGTGTGCGGAAAAGCGGGTCTTCCCTGCTCCAGCAACTCAAATTCCATCTGATCTGCTGATGCCGGCTGGGCACCAGGCTTCATGCTGGCACTACAGATGCCCGGGTGTCTGGCACTGCCCTTGAGGGACTCGAGTGCACAGGGGAAGTACACACCAGGATCAGGATAATAAGGATCTGCTATGGGCACCATCCTCTGCAGTTTGCAATACTCCTTCTGCTCCCCAGTTCACATGAGCCCCCACAACCCTGTGAGGCTCCTTTTGTGAAGGGGAGACAGGATCCCTTAGTAGCTAAAAGTACAGATTTGGGCATCCTCTAGACCTGGATTTGGATCCTGGCTCCGACGTGCATTTTCTGTGTGGCTTTGAATAAACCCCTTTGCATGTCTGAGCCTCGGCTTCCTCATCTGTGAAGTGTAGCCCTTACAGTGCCCACTGCCAGGTGAAGGCTCCGTGAGCTCATGTGGGAAGCGTCAGCCCCGGGCCTGCACACGGAGTCTCGCTGTCACCCAGGCTGGAGTGTGGTGGTGCGATCTCAGCTCACTGCAACCTCCACCCCCCAGGTTCAAGCGATTCTCCTGCCTCAGCCCCGCAAGTAGCTGAGATTACAGGCACACACTACCACACCAAGGCTAATTTTGTGTTTCTTTTTATTGTTATTTCTGGAGAAGGAGCTTCACTCTTGTTGCCAAGGCTGGAGTGCAATGGTGAGATCTTAGCTCACTGCAACCTCCAACCCCCAGGTTCAAGCGATTCTCCTGCCTCAGCCCCGCAAGTAGCTGAGATTATAGGCACACACTACAACACCAAGGCTAACTTTTGTGTGGTTTTTTTTTATATGTATATATTTATGGAGATGGAACTTCACTCTTGTTGCCAAGGCTGGAGTGCAATGGTGAGATCTTAGCTCACTGCAACCTCCACCGCCCAGGTTCAAGCAATTCTCCTGCCTCAGCCTCCCAAGTAGCTTGGATTACAGGCATGCACCACCATGCCCCGCTAATTTTGTATTTTTAGTAGAGATGGGGTTCCACCATGTTGACCAGGCTGGTCATGAACTCCTGACCTCAGGTGATCTGCCTGCCTTAGCCCCCAAAGTGCTGAAATTACAGGTGTGAGCCACCACCAGACCTAACTTTTGTGTTTCTAGTAGAGACAGGGTTTCACCATGTTGGCCAGGCTGGTCTCAAACTCCTGACCTCAAGTGGTCCACCCGCCTCGGCCTCCCAAATTGCTGGGATTACAGGCATGAGCCACCGTGCCCAGCCATGAAGAAGGTTTTGGAACTCGAGGCATGGCCGTGACTAACAACACAGGAGACACCGCAGAGCACCTTCCCAGAGAATGGGACAGGCGGCTCCCACAGTTCTCAGGACTGTGTCCAGCGGGATCTTATAGTGTTGACACCTGTGGGCTGGGCTCAGGTCACTGGCTGTGGCTCGGGGCTGTTGCTGCATCTGTAAGATTGGAATAATAACCTTGTCATTGGGCTGCTAGAAAAAAAGTTTTAGGCCGGGCGCGGTGGCTCAAGCCTGTAATCCCAGCACTTTGGGAGGCCGAGACGGGCGAATCACGAGTTCAGGAGATCGAGACCATCCTGGCTAACACGGTGAAACCCCGTCTCTACTAAAAATACAAAAAAAAATTAGCCGGGCGAGGTGGCGGGCGCCTGTACTCCCAGCTACTCGGGAGGCTGAGGCAGGAGAATGGCGTGAACCCGGGAGGCGAAGCTTGCAGTGAGCTGAGATCCGGCCACTGCACTCCAGCCTGGGCAACAGAGCCAGACTCCGTCTCAAAAAAAAAAAAAAAAAAAGAAAAAAAGTTTTATATTGGGAATAATGGTTATTTGCCACAACGCAGGGTGGGCAGAGAGGAACCCGGTGTGTCTGCCTGGATGAATTTTGGGCTCTGGCCATAGCTGTCTCATGAAGGGCTTGGTGCAAGGCCATTCAGGGTCTGAGAGCTGATTCCCTGTTCAAGAGCCCCCTGCCCTCCTGGGCATCCTCAAAGGTGCCCCAACGCTCCTCCAGAGAGGGCTGAGGGCTGCCTTCGCTTCTCCTTTTCAGCCAATGGTTTGTACCTGTCCTTGGCCACAAGATGTCACCCAAGGAACAGCAAAGCCGGGGACTGGGAGGAAACTGGCCAGCCCAGAGACGAACCCAGGGGATGGCAGACTTGGGGGGAAAGGGGTAGGCGGGGGTGCGGAGAAGCCTCGGAGGCAGCGTGCTGCGGTGGCTGCAAATCTCAGGATTTCTAGCAGAACGGGGCACCGTTGCCGCCAGAGGACACCGATTTGTAGATGCCACCTAAAGATAATAAATAAATTCGAAAATAATAAGTAAATAGGGACAAAAATCCCACCTTCCCAGAGTAAAATTAAACCCTGCTAGCCAGATAAGAGGCTGCAAACAGACAAGACACTTTGGTGTGATCAGGGCTGCAACCCAGGCAGGCACTGAGCTGGGCACCTGGCATCCTCATCCCGGCCCTGTGCGTGCTGGGGTGGGAGCGGACACAGGAGAGGCGACCTGGTGTGGCACAGCCTCTGCCCCATCTAATTCTACCCAGTCTCCACTGGGCTTTGGGCTTCGGGGCACTCTGTCTTCCCAGAGGACGTGAAGAACTACCTGGCTCTGGACCACGACAGGGATAGTCCCTGTCCCAGCAGGGCCTGAATGTGGAAGGAAAAGATAGTGGAATCCCCGCCCTGAAGGGTTACATTCTGCCTCTCATCCATTCCCATCTGCAAACATTAGGGACACCTGCCATGTGGGGACATGCCATCCCCAGGGAGAGCACAGGCTCCAGGGAGACACTGCTCTGGAGAGGGAGGGATGGAGGTGAGGCCTCATCGAGGAGGGAGGCAGGAGGGGGCACCTGCGATTGTCCCCCAGAAGGGCCATCTGAGGCAGGAGGAAGGACTGCGGGGGAGGCAGTCAGATCTGGACATCGGCAAAGGTTTAGAGGCTGGCAAAGGGCAGCACTTTGGGAAAGGTGATAGTTTTCAGGGGCCGGAGTGGGGCTGGCGTGGGGCTGGCTGGAGGGGAATGAGAAGGACCAGAGGCATGTGGCTGAAAAGGCAGGGTGGCACCCAGGTAGGAAAGAGAAGGTTTTAGGCAGAAGAGGAATCTGCTCAGACTTAATGAATTCTTTTTTTTTTTTTTTTTTTTTTTTTTTTTTTTTGAGACGGAGTTTTGCTCTTGTTGCCCAGGCTGGAGTGCAATGGCGTGATCTCAGCTCACCGCAATCTCCACCTCCCAGGTTCAAACAATTCTCCTGCCTCAGCCTCCCGAGTAGGGATTACAGGCATGCGCCAACACACCCGGCTAATTTTGTATTTTTAGTAGATACGGGGTTTCTCCATGTTGGTCAGGCTGGTCTCGCACTCCCAACCTCAGGTGATCTGCCCACTTCTGCCTCCCAAAGTGCTGGGATTACAGGTGTGAGCCACTGCGCCTGGCCAGACTTGATGAATTCTAAGGGCACCTAGGAGAAGGGGTGAGAGGGCGGCAGGGAAACTAGGAGGCAGTTGTGATCGTGGAGGTGGAAAAACTGGCTGTGGCAGTGGGGGACAGGTTTAAAAGACATTTCCCGGCCAGCCACAGTGGCTCACACCTGTAATCCCAGCACTTTGGGAGGACAAGGTGGGTAGATCACTTGAGGTCAGGAGTTCGAGACCAGCCTGGCCAACATGGTGAAACACCATCTCTACCAAAAATACAAGAATTAGCCAGGCATGGTGGCATACACCAGTAGTCGCAGCTTCTCAGGAGGCCGAGGCAGGAGAATCGCTTGAACCCAAGATGCAGAGCTTGCAGTAAGCCGAGATTGTGACACTGCACTCCAGCCTGGGCAACAGAGTGAGACCCTGACACGCACGCACACACACACACACACACAAAACACAAAAGAGACATTTCCCAAGGGTCCCTCAGGAGGTTCAGGCAATCCAGAGACTGGGCCAGTGAAGAAGGCTGGGCAGCAGCAGCCATGAGTGACAAAGAGGTGTACGGGGTGGGGCATGTAGGGATGAAAGTATCCGGACCCAGAAAGGCATCACGTGTCTGGAACCGCTTCACTGTGGTTCCTGTTTATGACCACAGTGGAAAGGGACTTGAGCTCACAACCCAGCCTATTAGTTGATAAATCGCCTCCTGGGTAGAGTGTCCAATATTGGGTGATGGGTAGGCTTAGAAATCCAATCCCCATCATTACGCATGTAATACCCATGTAACAAACAAGCACAGGTACCTCCTGAATCTAGAATAAAACAAAAAATGGGTTCTCTTGGCTGCCTATGGTGGCATCACCCCCGCCAGCAAGGGGCTGTGCCCCGCTGAGAACTTAGCCAAATGCCTCAGCCAGACGCAGGTATCAACCAGCAGGGACTGGCAAGAACTGTGACAGCTCCAGGGCTGGTTGCTGCTGCTCTTGCCTTTGCAGGTTGCTGTGTGTCACTATCCAGGAAACCTCTAGAACAAGGATCACAGAAGCAGTAGAGAACATTTCAACTTCTAGCCTTTCATCCTATTACAAAGGAGGATTTGAACAGAATATGAGTAGGAGAAAAGCTAATGTTATTTTAGGTGTAAGCTCACCTGCTGGCAAGGCTAAGATTAGAGCAGCTCATAGGAGAATTGTGGTTTTGAATCACCCAGATAAAGGTGGATCTCCCTACTTAGCAAGCAAAATTAATGAAGCAAAAGATTTGCTAGAAGCAACCACTAATCACTGATGGATGTTCAGGAACCCTGCTGAGGAAAAAAGGCAGGGAGGGGGACTTTAAAAAATCCTGCAAATCAATCTACAACACGATCTTCTTAATTTTCATACATGTATTGACCACAATCTTTTCTTCTCCCATTAAGCTATTATAACAATAAAAGATTAATAATGGCCAGGCATGGTAGCTCACACCTGTAATCCCAGCACTTTTGGAGGCTGAGGCAGGAGGATAGCTTGAGCCCAGGAGTTGGAGACCAGCCTAGGCAATATAGGGAGACTCCATCTACAAAAAATTAGCCAGGCGTGGCAGAATGCACCTGTAGTCCCAGCTACTCAGGAGGCTGAGGTGGGAGGATCACTTGAACCTGGGAGGTCAAGGCTGCAGTGAGACAAAAACGCGCCATGGCACTCCAGCGTGGGCAACAGAGCGAAACTCCGTCTCAAATAATAATAATAATAATAATAATAACCAAAAAGGGCTCTGAGTAACTGCCCTATGCATAGGTGGTCCTTGTGCTCCTGGTGAGTCCAGCGCAGGCCCTCCCTGGCAAGTGCCCTGCTGGCCAGTGTTGGAGGAGGCGCCTTTCCAGGATTTCCTGGCCTGTCTCCTCACCCACAAATATACCAGGTTAAAAAGAAGCTTGGGCCAGGCACAGTGGTTCACGCCTGTAATCCCAGCACTTTGGGAGACCGAGGTGGGTGGATCACCCGAGGTTGGGAGTTCAAGACCAGCCTGGCCAACATGGTGAAACCCCGTCTCTACTAAAAATACAAAAATTAGCCAGGCATGGTGGCACGTGCCTGTAACCCCAGCTACTTGGGAGTCTGAGGCAGGAGAATCACTTGAACCTGGGAGGTGGAGGTTGCAGTGAGACAAAATCGCGCCATGGCACCCCAGCGTGGGCAACAGAGCGAAACTCCGTCTCAAAAAACAAAAAGAAGTTTAGGGCTTGAACTTGTGTTCAGTGACAAGACTATCAGGTCCCCTCTTGAGTCAGCTCAGTGGGCAGCCTTCCTGATCAAGGGTTCCGGACACCCCTCTGCTCCTGGCAGCCTCCACTGTGTCCCTGCACTTTCCCCACACCCCTCCATTAAATGCCAGTACAGGAAAAATAGTTCAAGATTTTACATAGATGGTAAAACTGCAGGGGATCCGTGAGGTAATAAAGCCCGAATCAGAAAACGCTCTTCAAAGGAGTTGCCACTTGCCTTAGGTCTGGTTAGAGGCAGAGCTCAGATTAGATCCTTTTTCCAGTTCCTGAGCCTAGCAACATAACCAAACACCGCTGGGAACCTGTGGCTTTTCAGTAATGGCGGGAGTGGCCCAGGGAGGGAAAGGACCAGTTTAGGCTCATTGGTATGACCCACTTGGCTGTGAAGGGGCTTGTGGCGGGGGCATCCCTGAGGACGCTGTGACAGTCAACAGTCGGATGGCTCTGAGCACTTTCTGTCATCTGTCCCCTTCCATTGCACTCTCCTCACAGCGTGCTGCCCCAAAGCAGCAGCAGTAGATGCAGCCTCTGCTGTCACCACCACAGCCACAAGAAAAGGAAAATAGGGTTCTCAGCAATCAAAATGTAAAGGGACCCAGGGGAGGGAATCCAGGCATGGAAGTCCACACATCAACTATGGGAGGAGAAGTAGAAGAGGAGAAATTCTTTTACTTTCAGCAGAGGCAGCACTGGGGAAGCAAAAGTCAAGTCAGAGGTCAAGGGCTGTGGGAACCAATGCAGTTATTTTACATGGGACACCAGTTATGAATGGACACAAAACAATCAAAATGAAACAACTAGCCAGGTGCGGTGGCTCACGCCTGTAATCCCAGCACTTTGGGAGGCCAAGGCAGGCGATCACTTGAGGTCAGGAGTTTGAGACCAGCCTGGCCAACATAGTGAAACCCCAGTCTCTACTAAAAATACAAAAATCAGTCAGACATGGTAGCACGTGCCTGTAATCCCAGCTACTCAGGAGGCTGAAGCGGGAGAAGCACTTGAACCTGGGAGGCAGAGGTTGCAGTGAGCTGAAATCGCACCACTGTACTCCAGCCTGTGTGACAGAGTAAGACTCCATATCAAAAAACAAACAAACAAACAACCATTTTAAAAGCTTAAACACAGGAAGATTAGACTCTAAGTATTTTTCGTACGTATATTTGGGTATGTCATTGAACACCATGATTCTCTGGAAATGTTTAGCAATTTGAGGCTAAGGAAAGAGTGTTACGTAACAGGCAGTTATGAGTAAAGAAAATGCTTCATTCTAAGCATATAAAAAGAACTACCCTTAAAGGAGTCTTTTAGGCTAACAGTTGTGGCTGTAGGCTAACAGTTCTCATCCTTTTAAAGGGCCTTCCCCATTCATGCCTATTACCCTGGTGACCTATGGAGCCAAGTGTTTAAGAGTTAACCACTTTCATAGTGGATCACCCATTTTCATGAGCTTGAGTCAGACGGGGAGCTTGCTAGAAATGCAGATTCCCGGCATCTTCCCCAGGCATTAATTCAATGGGTACGGGGTGGGATCATGAGTCTGCAGTTTGATGAACCTCCCCAGGTGGGCAATGCAGGTAGGCGGGCCACTGGTTCATTCTTCAAGTGCAAGCTCTCCTGGTGCTTCTCAAACTCTCTTGGAGAGGCTGGGCATGGCAGTTCACACCTGTAATCCCAGTACTTTGGGAAGCTGAGGCAGGAGGATCGCTTGAGCCCAAGAGTTCAAGATCAGAGCAGGCAACGTAGCAAGACCCCATCTCTGAAAATTTTTTTTGAAATTAGCCAGGTGTTGTGGCATGCACCTGTGGTCCCAGCTACTCAGGAGGCTGAGGCAGGAGGATCACCTGAGCCCAGGAGTTTGAGACCGCAGTGAGCTAGGATCATGCCACTGCACTCCAGCCTGGGCGATAGGGTGACACCCTGTCTCGAAAACAAAAACAAAAACTCTGGAAAATAAGTCACTGGGAGGACTTGTTTAAAGATTCCTTGTTCCCTCCCTTATGGACTCTGATAGAGTCCAACAAGAATACCAGGTGATTCTCAACAGGGAAGTTTGGGAAACGATTTATAGTACAACTCCCTAGAGCACCAAATCCTGGGCCCTATCCCCAAAGATGATCTAATTGGTCAGGGTGGGTCACAGCATATATTTGGACCAGCAATATGCTGAATTCCTAAACAGTTAACAGAAATACGATTACCATAGTTTTCACATTCATTGTTTACAACAGGTCCAAGGACTTGGAACTGAGAGCTGTTTCCGCTTTAGCATAAAATGCGGAAGGTGTGCTGGATCCCCACAATAGCCTATATGGCTCTTTCTTCATATATTTTTTTCTGTTTTTTGAGACAAGATCTCACCCTGTTGCCCAGGCTGGAATGCAGTAGCCCGATCTGCAGCCTGGAACTCCTTGCCTCAAGCCATCCTCCCACCTCAGCCTCCCAAGTAGCTGGGACGATAGGCACACGCCACCATGCCTGGCTTATTTTAAAATAATTTTTTGTACAGACCAGGTCTCCTTGTTTCCCAGACTGGCCTCAAACTCCTGAGCTCAAGTGATCCTCCCGCCTTGGTTTCCCAAAGTGCTGGGATTACAGGCATGAGCTAAAACACTTTCTCTGGCCATGGGTCATTTGTTTGTTTGTTTGTTTAATCTATGGGCTATATTTTACTACCCTAAGTGGATGGAAAGGATTCTTCTGGAATGAAATAAGTGAAGCAAAAGCTCTTCACTGAATACTTCGATCCTTAGGAGGAGGACACATTTACGGCCAAGAGGAGCTTCAGCCTTGGTTTCTCTCTACAGGATCAGCACCCATTTTGCAGCAGCACAGCAGGCAGGCTAGTGAAGCTAGTGTCAGTAGCTCAGCATCCTGTGGGGAAAAGCCACAGAGCCCTGTACTTGTGGAAAGGGTTGAGTGGGTACAAGCATAACAGCAGGCCAAGCGACACAGGTAAATTCCAAGTTGGCAAGAAAAGCTGAATGCTATATTTGGTTCTAGGCGTCATACCACTCGTTTTAATATTGAAGAGTGGGCCGGGCACGGTGGCTCACACCTGTAATCCCAGCACTTTGGGAGGCAGAGGCGGGCGGATCACCTGAGGTCAGGGGTTTGAGACCAGCCTGACCAACATGGTGAAACCCTGTCTCTACTAAAAATATAAAATTAGCCGGGTATAATGGCGCATGCCTATATTCCAGCTACTCAGGAGGCTGAGGCAGGAGAATCGCTTGAACCTGGGAAGCGAAGGTTGCAGTGAGCCAAAATCATGTCATTGCACTCCAGCCTGGGTAACAAGAGCAAAACTCTCTCGAAAGAAAGAAAAAATACTGAACAGAGCAAATGGAAATGGGTCCTCAGCAAGTTTTTAACTATTTCCTTCTAAATGAAGTGCAATCAATATAAGCGCCTTCCCACCAGCAAGGGAAGCCTGAAGAGTGAGTTAGTACTCCTTGTCAAAAATAACCTCCCTTGCCTGAAAAGATTAATAAAGGCCTAAGTGAATATTGTGATTAGATGGCAACACTTTTGCTTTCAGAATGAAAAATGATGAATAGCTACCAAATATAGGCGTCAGAAACTGTTAAATCCATAGATGAAGGACCGGGTGCAGTGGCTCACACCTGTAATCCTAACACTTTGGGAGGTTGAGGCGAGCAGATCGCTTGAGCTCAGGAGTTTGAGACCAGCCTGAGCAACATGGCAAAATCCCATCTCTACAAAAAATACAAAAATTAGTCAGGTGTGGTAGCGTGTGCCTGTAGTCCCAGCTACTTGGGAGGCTGAGGCCGGAGGATCACTTGAGCCCAGGAGGCAGAGGTTGCAGTGACCCGAAATCCCGCCTCTGCACTCCAGCCTGGGTGACAGAGCCAGACCCTGTCTCAAAAAAAAAAACAAAACAAAAAACCCGTAGATGTTCACCATTGTGTTAGTTACTGCCAAGTCATTCTAGTTCCTTCTTGTGCCACACTTAGCAAACGCCCATATTGTTCAGATGAAAAAGATGTGTGTGAATTCATGGAAAACATCAGAACATTCGGAAGTCAAACACGTTTTCAGAAATGCTTCTGAATATAAAATAGATGACAGAAACATAAAACCCAGTGAATCAAACTGCTCTCCCTTTTTAATCAGTTTTATAGAATATTTTACAGTACTAATCACATTAGGAGACAGGATGGGTTTCCTGTACATATACAAGATTGTGCAAGCTCATTAATTGAGACTTACAGAAAGGCTTCATCAGTTTCAAAAGAGGCAGTACAGCTTTTTAATCCAGGTGAAGCACAAGAAGAATCCAGTAGACAGGAGAGTATTAATTTGACAGAGATAATTCCCCTGGTGCATGGCCCCTACCCACACTGTCTGCCATTATCCAAGTGGAGACGTCCTCTCTCTTGAATTGAACCCTTGATGAGCTCAGGCCTGTGGAATGCGGCAGCTCCAGGGTCACTCCATAGCTCAACCACAACTTAACACGGAAGCAAACTCTATTTTCATTTCTCCAAGTGTTCTCAAGAGTAATAAAGCTATTCCTTGTCCTACTACTTTCTAACTTACATTCTAAAATATATTAAGTAATTTTTAACCTGGCAAAGTTCTCAAAGCATTTTGGCATTTAGAGTATTGCAAATACCTCATCGCTGTTAATCTATTTACTAAAAATCCTTTGGGCTTCAAGATCATTTTGGATTTACTTCCCTCAAAATTAAAGCAATTGTGTACAAAAAAAACTCACTAAATATTTAAAAAGAGACAACAGATTTTTCTTTAAAGAAACAAAGCAGGAAGAGACAGGAGAGAAAAATCTAGAAGCACCCATTGAGGAAGTGAACCCCACTACACTTCTATCACTTCTGTGCAATCCAGTAATAATTCTGAGTGTATTCCTACTTTCCCTCTTCACACCCAATCACACAGGAGAAAAACAATTTTAAAACACCTAGGTGATCTTACTTGCTCTAAAGCGGAAATTCCCATAGCAAACAACAGGAAAAAGAGTGCCGGGGCTCAGCACACGCTGCAGATTCTTATGGCAAGAACACAGCCCCTGTATTGGGGCTGGGATTGTTCTCTCGATCATGGACCTCAGGGACACATTTGTAAAGCCCACTTTCAACAAAGGCTTCCAGGACATAGGAAAAGAAAAACCATGCAGCACACCTATTTGCAATCCCTCAGAAAACCTGAGCCTCCTACTACAGCGATGTAACTATCTGTGTAAGAAGGCTTTCATAAGCAGGTTTTTATAAAGAAAAAGCAGAAGCAATTACTGTGGCTGAGATTTTACCTAAAATGAAGCAAGCAAGCAAAATGTTTGACATGTTTAAATATATATATATATAATTTTGTGGTTGGGCGCAGTGGCTCACGCCTGTAATCCCAGCACTTTGGGAAGCTGAGGCAGGCGGATCACTTGAGGCCGGGAGTTCAAGACCAGCCTGGCCAACATGGCAAAACCCTGTCTCTACAAAAAAAATACAAAAAATTAGCTGGGTGTGGTGGCACACACCTGTAATCTGAGCAACCAGGGCGGCTGAGCCATGAGAATCACTTGAGACTGGGAGACGGTGGTTGCAGTGAGCCGAGATCACGCCACTGCACTCCTGACTGGGTGACAGAGAAAGATTGTGTCTCAAAAAAAATTAAACTGTAATTTTGTAAGTAAAGACAATCTTGAACTTGTATTTCTATTACTTCTAAAAGCAGAATATTAATACAAAATGCAAACTTGGTTTTTCTTTTCCTCAGAGAAGTTAATCCTACAAGATTTCAGGGGCACTGAGCCAACTCTCTCTCCTTTTAACATCCACTTTGTAAATTCTATGTAGTAATCGGTGGCTACCGAATGTTTCCAGGGCTGATTTTGCACTTTTACACTAATCTTTCATGTAAAACAAGTACGGGAGGGCAATGGAGGAAGAAACATTTGGGGAACAACTATTCCTCTTTTCTAAAAAAAAAAAAATCAAATCACTCCCCATCTCATGTACCTGTCAAGAAATCAAACCAGTGATGGTTAATGCCAAAGTAGTCCTTGCTCCTGACAGGATATTCAGAGGAAACCTTAGCTGCCCCTGCAACAGCTGTGCTGTGCTCCTCCGCCAGCTACAGAGTCATGAGCACCCGAACCTGTTTTAGAGGTGTCACAGATGCCAAATCTCTGAGGTTTGCAGCCAAACCTCAGCCCTGGCTCCAACAAGGCAGAGCCCTATCTCCTGCCTTCAGTGTAGCCCTTCACCCCAATCCCACCACCTTCTCTTCCACAGAAAAGAGCCCCAATGCAATGTCCACATCTTCATATTTATTTCCACAGTGTTAACATGGAATAGACTTAGCAACCATTGTGGAGAAAACAAAATCTCTCATTGGTTTATGAGTAAAATCCTGTAACAATGAATTTCAACCATTCGAAGTCCTCTGCTTAACATTTACTGAATCAAAGGCTGAAGTAAATGAACTCCCATCTAGGTCTCAGATCACACAGCTGGCCTCGTGATGTATTGACGATGGGATTTAACTTCTAACACAGGGCAAGTTTGGCAGTTACAGCCCATGAAGCTCACGACTCTGTACATGGATTTCTTGACCTAACATTCAAAAGGACATTTCATAGTACTAGTTTAATTCTGATCTCTCTCTAGAAGGCAGAAACCACATCCCACACTCCTATGCAATTTATTTTGGTATTGTAAAGTAAATGAATAAGAAGGGGTGGAGACATAAAGAAAATCTAGTTTCTGGCTGGGTGCGGTGGCTCATGCCTGTAATCCCAGCACTTTGGGAGGCAAAGGCGGGTGGATCATGAGGTCAGGAGATCGAGACCATACTGGCCAACATAGTGAAACCTCGTTTCTACTAAAAATACAAAAATTAGCTGGGCGTGGTGGCGCGCGCCTATAGTTCCAGCTACTTGGGAGGCTGAGGCAGGGGAACCACTTGAACCGGGAGGTGGAGGTTGCAGTGGGCCAAGATCGTACCACTGCACTCCAGCCTGGGTGACAGGATGAGACTTTGTCTCGAAAAATAAAATAAAAACAAAGAAAAAAAAATAAAATCTTTAGGCATTCCCAGACACAAAGATCTCAGAGACGGACAGCAGACAGCCTCCGTATTCATCTGCCCAAGGCTGTTTATCACAGTTTCCTTAAAAGATACCTGGAAATGCTCCCAACAACAAGGGACTCAAGTATGGGGCTGAGTTTGTTATAAAAGCAGCTAAATGTGTTTAGGAAACACACAAAGTGAAACCAGACAGTGATGGCCCATGTACAAGACTTGTGCTTGAAGCTTTGGTGTGCCTCCTTGGCCAATTTTTCAGGCACCAAAAACCATTCCTGATTGATTATTGATATACAATGCAAACCAAACTATGAAAACACAGACTTTTTTTCAGAAGAGGGAAATAAAGGCACAGAAACCTGCCAAAATAGATTATTTTTTTCCGTAAGAATAGTATGGTTGATTAAAATAGTTTATCACTAGTAAAACTTGTATCACTAGAGCAGACAATACAAATTAGTTTTTTAAAAAATGACATTCACTGAATTCTTGGTCTGTGCATTCAATGTGAATAATCATCAAAAATATATTACAATTAAAGGTTTGTAAGGAGCTCTGTCTGGGATTTCTGCAGTATATTATTTCGGAGGAGAAGAACCACCATAAAGTATGAGCTATCCACTGTTCCTTTTTACGTTGTGTATGGTAATCAGTCTATCTCCTAATGGAGGCTCACAAACTTCCACGGTGAGATGTCTAAGTGACTTAGTAACTTTCACACTCATTAAAGACAGCCCTGCCCATCAAACGCCATACTTAGAAAGTCCAATAAACTGTATTACATTTTAATAAATATTTCTGTGTACTTTTTGTTTTTTGCTTTTAAGCTCAGCTTAAATCTTGTCAAGGAAACCATTTCACAAGACAGTATGTCACAGCCTACTATCAGCAATAGTCCTTGTTTATTAGAATCTGCAGATGTCCATATTACATCAAATATAAATATATATTATATTTACATTTCCTTCTTAGCTTTTCAATTTAGGTGAGTGTATTTATAGATAATGCCACTAATGTACCACTATTATAATCCTCAGTGCAACTCGTATCTTCTTTCCATTAGATGCACATTAATATAAGACAGCATCTTAAAAGAGGGGTACTGTTCTTTTTTAAAATAAAAGGAAAGAAAGGGTATCCAAGAATGGAGGTCTAGAAATTTTCTAAGAGATTTTTGTTCTGTTTTTTAATATTTAGAAATACCTGAAAAATGTGGTCCCTTTTTGTAGTACTAGACTCTACTTGGGGACAAGAAAATAGAATATGCAACTCAGAAAGGAAAGAGCCCAAAGAGAACCTGCTTGTTAGCTCATTAACCTGTTTAGTAAAGATCTGCTTTAAAATGCCTGAAGCTGTACAATATTATACAAAAACAATCTTCAGCCTTCAAAGCAGCTGATGCGCCTTCTTAGAGATCTGTTTGTTTGATTAACAGTCTGCTGCCTTGGTGGGCCTTGGTCTTGGTCACTTTCGGTCATCGATGGTTTTAATGAATTCTACTGCTGCTGTGAACTGCATCCACCAATAGGACTCCTCTCCAGACAGACAGCTAGCATAAAAGCTACTGATATACTGCACAGTAGACAGCAAACAGGGTGGATTTGCCTAGAGAAGTAAAAAATGAAAGTCAATTACTCAGATGTCAAAGCTCTGCCAAAATCATTTAAGTGTTCTTCAAATGTTCTTCTATGAAAGACATACCAATCCTTTTGAGGCCGGGCGCGGTGGCTCAAGCCTGTAATCCCAGCACTTTGGGAGGCCGAGACGGGCGAATCACGAGTTCAGGAGATCGAGACCATCCTGGCTAACACGGTGAAACCCCGTCTCTACTAAAATACAAAAAAAATTAGCCGGGCGAGGTGGCGGGCGCCTGTACTCCCAGCTACTCGGGAGGCTGAGGCAGGAGAATGGCGTGAACCCGGGAGGCGGGGCTTGCAGTGAGCTGAGATCCGGCCACTGCACTCCAGCCTGGGCAACAGAGCCAGACTCCGTCTCAAAAAAAAAAAAAAAAAAAAAAAAAAAAAAAAAAAAAAAAAAAAAAAAAAAAAAGAAAGACATACCAATCCTTTTGAAAACAACCCCGAAGTTATTTTTTGGAAGTAATCTTTAAACCCTAGTTTCCATGAGTAGCAATAATATGTTGGAAAGGCAACCCAGGTTCTAATCTCAGCTAATCTATCTAGAGGTTTCTATCCTTGCAAGTCCCTAACCTCACTGGTTTTTAAGAAGGCTGAACTAATCTCTGTGGTCTTACTCAACATCCCAGGATTTCAGAATGTTAGACACCAAAATAAATACTGTAAGCAAATTGAATTATATCTGGTAAGTCCAGGGAGAATAAGCTGAGAAAGAAAAAACTAAAAAAGATGGCATGCCCTCTGTTGCCAGAGGTAACAGAGGACATCTTCTGAATTTTTTTTACCTTCCTCATGTGGTGAGAAAGGGCACAGGCTGTTAAACGGTTAAGAGGAAGAGTTAGGGCCTTTTCCTTAAAACTAGCTTCAACTGGCTCTCCACAGGAACTAGATTTACTACGTGTGGAAGCCAGAAGAGCGATGGCCAACAGGAGGAGCTGTGATGCCAACCCCACGGGTTTCTCCCTCCAAGCTGAGTTCAGGTTGTAGAAATATCACAATGCTAAGAAATAGTAGGACATACATCACACACACTTTAGAGAGCAACGGCTGGGCTGAGCTGACTGGAACACACAGGTGATACGATCACTGAGTGGCTGTATGCACCCAAACTACATGGTCACCCTCAAAATGTTCAAAATAAACCATTTAAATAATGAAACTGGGCCGGGCGTGGTGGCTCACGCCTGTAATCCCAGCACTTTGGGAGGCCGAGACGGGCGGATCACGAGGTCAGGAGACCGAGACCATCCTGGCTAACATGGTGAAACCCTGTCTCTACTAAAAAAATACAAAAAAAACTAGCCAGGCAAGGTGGCGGGCACCTGTAGTCCCAGCTACTCGGGAGGCTGAGGAGGAGAATGGCGTAAACCCGGGAGGCGGAGCTTGCAGTGAGCCGAGATCTGGCCACTGCACTCCAGCCTGGGCGACAGAGCGAGACTCTGCCTCAAAAAAAAAAAAAAATAAATAAATGATGAAACTGTAATTTTAAAGTCAACAAGAACGACAGATGTCAGTACTTTCATACTACAATTACAAAATAAGAAGCTGAAAGAGGAGAGATCATTGGTAAATTTGGTAGCCTATATGACAAGTACTGCAAGGAATTCCGTATGAAAGAAGATGGTAAAAGCATAACAAAAAGAACCTGCCCTCATCCATTCATTCAATAATTATATACTGAGCCTCAACCAAGAACTTCAGGCACTGCTTTTTTTTTTTTTTTTTTTTTTTTTTTTTTTGAGACAGAGTCTCAGTCTGTTGCCCAGGCTAGAGTGCAGCAGTGTGATCTCCGCTCACTGCACTCAACCTCCTGAGCTGGGATTACAGGAGCCTGTAATTTTTGTATTTTTGGTAGAGATGGGGTTTCACCACCTTGGCCAGGCTTGTCTTGAATTCCTGACCTCGTGATCCACTCACCTCGGCCTCCCAAACTGCTGGGATTACAAGTGTGAGCCACCGCACCCGACCCAGGCACTGCTTTAAAAGCTGAAAATGTTCATCTAGGAATCCAGTCTTCCCATCCTTTCTTTTGAAAACCCTAAGGTAAGAACAAATCTTGGCCGGGCGCAGTGGCTCATGTCTGTAATCCCAACACTTCAGGAGGCTGAGGCAGGCGAATCACTTGAGGCCAGCTCGAGACCACGAGACCAGCTTGGCCAACATGGCGAAACCCCGTCTCTAGTAAAAATGCAAAAAAATTCGCTGGGCGTGGTGACACACGCCTGTAATCCCAGCTATCTGGGTGGCTGAGGCACAAGAATCGCTTGAACCCAAGAGATGGAGGTTGCAGCGGGCTGAGATCACACTACTGCACTCCAGCCTGGGCGACAGAGTGAGATTCTGTCTCAAAAGAACAAATCTTGACAGTAGGCACTTTCTTTCTGAGTAACCCAGAGCTTGTGACTTGGAAAAGAGCCAAGATCTCCACCGTTGTGTGAAGCCCTGCGCCACCTGCTCAGAATGCCACATAACTCCTTAACTGATAGTAGTAAGGGGCCCACCTTTATCAACACAAACACCAACACAGGAACAAAGTCATCCGCTCCAGGGACAGAGTCCTCATTGGCCAGGCTCAGGAGGTTCATAATCGTAGAGCACATTCTCAGGATGCACTGCACTTTGTCCCGGGGGGTTTTATAAGCACTTATTGTCCTGATTTCTGATTGTGCAGATGGCCATGGTGCTTCTCGAAGATAAACCTAAGTGAGACCATAGACAATATACAGATTCTGAATCCAATGGCAACCCCAGGCAGTGACCACCGCAACTTCCGTGTCAGGAGGCAGAGGATAATGTGGTTGCTTTCTCCTCTCTTTGGTAAAACCATATTGCAGGCCCCCTTTCCCTTCACCAAAGATTGAAGCATAACTTTAAAACTTTTAAATAAGTTGCTTTGCATTTTAAAATAGAGCAAACCAGATATCCATTAATAGAAAAATGGCATTCAACAGCACAGAAGCTAGAATTCACAAAATTTCAAACCATTCTCTTTCTTAAATAGCTAGAATGGAACTTCTCTACATTTAGTAGCTGATTCCAGAAGTGCAAACTACTAAAAGAGGACTTTCTGTTAAAACTAGCTTAAACTGGCTCTACACAGGAAATAGATTTATCACATGTGATAAAAGAAGTTATCACGTGTGAGAAAAGAGGTTAATTTAAGGCCGGGTGTGGTGGCTTACACCTGTAATCCCAGCAGTTCGGGAGGCTGAGGCAGGTGGATCACGAGGTCAGGAGTTCAAGACCAGCCTGGCTAAGATAGTGAAACACCTCTCTACTAAAAATACAAAAAAATTAGCTGGGCGTGGTGGCACACGCCTGTAGTCCTAGCTACTCGGGAGGCTGAGGCAGAGAACTGCTTGAACCCGGGAGGTGAAGGTTGCAGTGAGCCAAGATTGCGCCATTGCACTCCAGCCTAGGCGACAGAGCGAGCCTCCCTCTCAAAAAAAAAAAAAAAAGAGGTTAATTTAAAAATATGTACCATTGTTGTAGTAATCCTGGAAATAACAGATTCAAAAAACCAAAAACAATTTAAAATTGTATGCTAATTAACGTCTCATTAGTGGAGGTTGTAACAAAAACAACCAGAAACCTCAAATACCTGAAATTTTCATGTTTTCTTATTTTCTAAGAGATGTAGGACAGGTAAAAATGCTAAAGGTAATCTGAGATCACATGCAGACTCAATGACCTCTCCTGAGACAGCGTATCTCACTCTTTGGAGTGCTACCAGCCTCCCACTTCTTCAAAACATTTCTGCAGAAACCTGACTATAAAAGCACTGATGGAGAGATACTGCCCCTGACAGCAGGGCTGGCTTGAGAAGTAGCATCAAGGAAGGGCTCCTCCCAACTGGTTTTCTACTATTTCATACCAGGGAATTTTAATCCCTGAAAGCATCTTCAGGAACTTTGAAGTTAGACTGAATTACATAGAGTGAAAATGATGTTTTATATTTTATCATATTTCAGTTCCTTGAAAATGTGGTAACACTACCACGCAGCATTTAGTTAACATTACCCATGCTATATAAACCTGTATTACCTCTGGTATCTGAAGAGCTCTGTGATTTGCAGTCACTACTTTAGATAATCTCTGGATATGTTCATGAAGAACCCTGAAAACCCCCAAAATACACATGTAAATATTCATTTCAGAAAATACGGCACACAAATAGTCATCACTGATTTTTACAAAACATTTGAAACATGTTGACTTATTGCTAGCTATGGATTACAGTTAGAGTTGAGCGTCTTAGATAAGTATTCTTTCCAATCTGCTCAGAAATGCTGAGTGAGCCAAGGGGATGCAGGGAAGGGAGGGAGTCTTTCCTCTCTGGACCAGACAGCACTGCAAGGGAGAAAGGAGAAGAGCCCTTAGTAGGAGCTGCTTGGACACATAATTTTGTAAAGCAGAGGAAAAGAAGGTGAGGGGGGATAAAAAGGTGAGAGGAAGTAGAAGGATCAAAAGCTAGAAACCAAAGTTATTAATTACATGGAGAAGGGCCTCTACCATTCACCAAACCTTTCACTTTGTAGATGAAGAGAAGTAGGCTTAAAAAGGGAAAAGGCTTGCCTGAGCTATACAGGTGTCAGTAGCAGGGGCTGAACCCAGCTTCCTGGCTGCTAGTGTTCTTTCCAGTTCCTCTGTTGGCTTTTCATACGCTATAAACCCCGCAGAAATGTCATGGAGGGTGGGGAAAAACAATCTCCTTCAAAGTTGCTGTCTGTAGTCAATATGGTTTGAATGTCCCCATTCCTTATCCTATGCCTAAAGGCAAAAACTGGTGCTCTGGAGAGAAAACAGGTCCCATCTGGCATATTAAGCATAGAAGTCTGGGGTGGGCCAAACACTCTGAGACCATGAACAAATGAGGACGGCAGATTGGAAGGATCCTAACCCATTTCACAGGAAAGTCAATTTTCTCAAATATCTATGCAACATCTGAAAATCTCCATGAAAAATATTTCATACAAACATAACCCACACCCCGAGGATCCTATTACACGGACCCCTGGGAGTCAGGCCCAGCAAGCCACTGTCACTGTTAAGAAGCATGGTAACAACTTTAACATGCTTGAGGTCAGAAACAGAGTTGTGAAGCAGTGCTCAAGAAAACACAGAAGGCTGGGCACGGTGGCTCATGCCTGTAACCCCTGCACTTTAGGAGGCCAAGGTGGGCAGATCACTTGAGGTCAGGAGTTTGAGACCAGCCTGGACAACATGGTGAAAACCCATCTCTACTAAAAATACAAAAATAGCTGGGCATGGTGCCATGTGCCCGCAATGCCAGCTACTCAGGAGGCTGAGGCAGGAGAACTGCTTGAACACGGGAGGCAGAGGTTTCAGTGAGCTGAGATCGTGCCATTGCACTCCAGCCTGGGTGACACAGGGAGACTGTCAAAAAAAGAGAGAATATACAGACGAGGAAAAATAAAAACTGCAAAATATTTCCTAGTCTCACTACCCAAAAATAACTAGTATTACTATTCCAGGTAAATTTTTTCCAAGATTAATTTTTTTTTTTTTTTTAAAGACGGAGCCTCGCTCTGTTGTCCAGGATGGAGTGCATGGTGTGATCTCGGCTCACCACAACCTCTGCCTCCCGGGTTCCAGCGGTCCTCCTGCCTCAGCCTCCCGAGTAGCTGGCATGACAGGTGTGAGCCAGTATGCCTGGCTAATTTTTGTATTTTTAGTAGAGACACGGTTTCAGCTTGCTGGCCAGGTTGGTCTCCAACTCCTGACTCTCAGGTGATCCACCTGCCTCAGCCTCCCAGTCAGGCATAAGCCATTGTGCCCAGCCAGGATTAGTATTTTTAAACAGCTTTATTGAGATATAACTTATAAGCCATATAATTCCAGGCATTTTTTGGTATTCAAATACTTAACTGTTCATTCTCTCTCTCTTTTTTTAGACAGAGTCTCACTCTGTCGCCTAGGCTGGAGTGCAGTGGTGCGATCTCAGCTCACTGCAACCTCCGCCCCTTGGGTCAAGCAATCCTCCCTCCTCAGCCTCCTGAGCAGCTGGGACTATAGATGCATGCCACCATGCCCAGCTAATTTTTGTATTTTTAGTAGAGACGGGCTTTCACCATGTTGGCCAGGCTGGTTTCGAACTCTTGACCTCAGGTGATCCACCCGCCCCAGCCTCCCAAAGTGCTGGGATTACAGGTGTGAGCCACGATGCCCGACCAACTGTTCATTCTTAATAAATATATAACAAGCATATATTAGAGGCCAAGTACTGTGCCTGGTGCTATTAGAGTGGTTAATAAAAGCATTATTTCCTGGTCTCGCAGAGGGAACAAGCCAGTGTGGAGAGAACATTCATTAAACGATCACACAAACCAGTGATTAAGAACAGGGGAGAGGGCCAGGCATGGTGGCTCATGCCCTGTAATCCCAGCTCTTATTCCTGCACTTTGGGAGGTTGAAGCAGGAGGATCGCTTGAGTCTAGCAGTTTGAGACCAACCTGGGCAACACAGCGAGACCTTGTCGCTACAAAAAATAAACAAGGTTGGGCGCAGTGGCTCATGCCTGTAATCTCAGCACTTTGGGATGCCAAGATGGGCAGATCATCTGAGGTCAGAAGTTCAAGACCAGCCTGGCCAACATGGTGAAACTCCATCTCTACTAAAAACACACAAAAAATTAGCGGGGCATGGTGGTGCGTGCCTGTAGTCCCAGCTACTCAGGAGGCTGAGGTAGAAGAATCGCTTGAACCCAGGAGGCAGAGGTTGCAGTGAGCTGAGATCACGCCACTGCACTCCAGCCTAGGCGACAGAGTGACACTCCATCTAAATAAATAAATAAATATAAACAAAATCAGCCAGGTGTCATGGTGTGCACCTATCAGGTGTTATGGTGTGCACCTATAGTACCAGCGATTTGGGAGGCCAAGGTAGGAGGATCACTTGTCACAGGAGTCCGGGAGGTTGAGGCTTCAGTGAGCTGTGATCATGCCACTGCACTCCAGCCTGGGTGTCAGTGAGCTGTGATCATGCCACTGCACTCCAGCCTGGGTGACAGGGCAAGACCCTATCTCAAAAGAAAAAAAAGAACAGGGGAGAATTTTGCCCCGTAAGGGACATTTGGGAATGTCTGGAGACATTTGGTTGTCACAATTGGTGGGGTATTACTGGCACCTAGTGTGTAGAGGCCAGGGATGCTGCTAAAGATCCTATAATGCACAGGACAGCCTCCCACATCATCAACAATCTGGCCCTAAATGTCAATAGTGCTGGGTTCAGAAACCGTGACTCAAACAGATGTCAAATGGCAACTGTGGCAAGTGCTAAAGAAAGGCACTGAGGCCTGAGACAGCCCTAATAGGATGTAACCTAGTCAGGAGAGGCTTCATCACGGAAACGATACTTAAGTCAAGACCTGAAGGCTAAGTAAGACTTAATCACAAGAAGGAAGGGAAGATTAGTTAAGGCAGAGTAAACAGCAGTGCTTTCCAAAGACGCTACACCAATTTCTACCCCTTCCCGCTTGACTGCCCACTTCCCTGAAAACTGGGTATTATCATTCTTTGTGATCATGTAACTCTGACAGGTGAAAAATGGTAACCAATGCATTTCCTTTACAATCAGATACTAAGTTACACATATAGCTTGCCTAAAATATGGGCTACCTGGTAGATCCCTATGTAGTCCCACATAGGCACTCAACATAGAAGTACTCACTGGTCGCGCAGTATGTCCCCATCCTGATTAGGGTAGAAGGCGAGCTTGAAAATCCGGTTCATCACGCTTCGCTCAATGGCCAGCTGTGCATCTTGAAGCTGTTCTTCACTTGCGTTTTGCCATATGACATCCTGGGCCATTGCACCATAAAGAAACTGCAGAAAATCTTCTACCTGAGCAGTTTTATCATCAGCTGCGGTGAGTTTCTGAAAGTCTCCAAAGCAAAATAATAATTTTTAAATAGTTTAATAAAAACTATCTAAATAATTTTTAAAAGGAAATCATAGAAATAATTTTTATCACTAGCTATGCAGACACCATGATCTTAAAGCCAAAAGTGTTTCAGTGTGGTTTATTTTAGGACAATATGTGGCCATATAATTAAATCAGGAGAAAAAGTAAGGAATATGTGAAAGTTTAAGTGCAAGGAATTTGTTATAAAAATATGTTTCTAGGCTGGGCACAGCGACTCACACCTGTAATTCCAGCACTTTGGGAAGCCAAGGTGGGCAGATCATGAGGTCAGGAGATTGAGACCATTCTGGCCAACACAGTGAAACCCCATCTCTACTAAAAATACAAAAATTAGCTGGGCGTGGTGGCGCATGCCTGTAATCCCAGCTACTCAGGAGGCTGAGGCAGGAGAATCCCTTGAACCAGGGAGTCGGAGGTTGCAGAGAGGCAAGATCACGCCACTGCACTCCAACCTGGTGACAGAGCAAGACTCTGTCTCAAAAAAAAAAAAAAAAAAAGTTCCTAAAAAAAAATGCATTTGTTTTTTTTTTTTTTTAAATGAGAGAATTCGTACAGACCCAAAATTTACAAATGTCCCCAATTTAAAAAGTAAACTACAGATATTCAATACAGGAGAAAAATGCAATTTATTGGTTTGACATCAAAGTTTAATTTATTAAGACTCCATAAAATAACTGAGTAAGGCATGCAGATACTTGAACAAACTAGCAAAACAAAACAGTATTTCCCAATCTTCCCAACCGTATGACAGGTGAAGAGATGCTTAAACTAAAGGTATTGAGTTACCTTGAATGAATTCCCTGATCTTCTTTTCTTTGCTCTCAAGCAGTAATCTCACACAGACGGTGGTAAAGTATCGATTGGCCACTTCTTTGTCTCGCAAAACCCTTTGCAATAGCCTTTCCAGGTGAGCCTGTGTGGTCTGTAGTCCTTGTCGACAACGAGTGAGATAAGCAATATATGGGGCTCTTTTTCTAAAAGGAAAAATACTTTGCATGACATCAGATATATTCAGTGCATACTTTCTTTGAAGAATAAGGGTCCTAACTTTTCTTTATAAAATTACTGCACAGTCTGGTTTTACAAAGTAGCATGTCTGTGCTTTCTTCAGTAGCACATATACAAAGTAGCCTGTCAGGCTGCAGACATGGTAGAGACTGATCATGGTGCCAGCTGAAGAACAGATCCATTTTGCATTTTGTCTGGGAGCATCAATGGGACTGAAGACTTAGTTAGCTAACTCACTAAATGTTACTAAGCCCCTGTGCATACTTGGTGTATTTTATACTGGAGTTATAGGACCTCATACTTAATAGGAAATTGACAGCTACAGATGACTAAAAATAACAACAAATACAGGTTATATGTCACTAGGTTACAAACATCCCTCACCAATTACTTGCTTATAGTCTAAATGTAACAATCACCAGAGTGCCCATTCCCTAAGCCTTGAAGCCTCCTCACTACCTAAGCATCTCAGTTACATTTTTCTCCATAATCATGAGCAGGGGACTGGCAGCAGAAAAAGCACAGCTATTCCTAAGGCTACTTACTTCTGCTTCTCTGGTCCAGAAAAGTAGTCTTTCCTATCACCACTAAAAAAAGAAATATGATATTCTAGTTGTCCTGGCCTCATAATATAGGCATACCTCTATACCTGCTTTTGTGCAAAGCTGAAATAAACTGCACTCTTCTATTTGGAACTGCTCATTTATAACTACATTTCCACACTAAATATCCAAATATGTTGCTTAGAAATTGATATGGTTTGGCTGTGTCCCCACCCAAATCTCATCTTGAATTCCCACGTGTTGTGGGAGGGACCCAGTGGGAGGTAACTGAAACACAGAGGCAGGTCTTTCCTGGGCTGTTCTTGTGATAGTAAGTCTCAAGAGATCTGACTGTTTTAAAAAAGGGAATTTCCCTGCACAAGCTCTCTTCTCTTGTCTGCTGCCATGTGAAATGTGCCTTTCACCTTCCGCCATAATTGTGAGGCCTCCCCAGCCACATGGAACTGTTAAGTCCAATTAAACCTCTTTTTTTTGTTAAATTGCCCAGTCTCAGATATGTTTTATCAGCAGCATGAGAACAAACAAATACAGTAAATTGGGACCGTGAGTGGGGTACTGCTAAAAAGACAACCGAAAATGTGAAAGCAGCTTTGGAACTGGTTAACAGGCAGAGGTTGGAACACTTTGGAGGGCTCAGAAGAAGACAGGAAAATGTGGGAAAGTTTGGAATTTCCTAGAGATGTGTTGAATGGCTTTGACGAAAATGTTCACACTGGTATGAACAATAAGGTCCAGGCTGAGGTGGAGATGAGGAACTTGTTGGGAACTGGAGCAAAGGTGACTTGTTATGTCTTAGCAAAGAGACTTGTGGCATTTTGCCCTTGCCCTAGAGATTTGTGGAACTTTGAGCTTGAGAGGGATGATTTAGAGTATCTGGCAGAAGAAATTTCTAGGCAGCAAAGCATTCAAGAGGTGACTTGGGTGCTGTTAAAGGCATTCGGCTTTGTTTTGTTTTTTTTGTTTTTTCTTGAGACAGAGCTTCACTCTTGCTGCCCAGCCTGGAGTGCAGTGGCATGATCTCAGCTCACCATAACCTCTGCTTCCAGGTTCAAGCGATTCTCCTGTCTCAGCCTCCCAAGTAGCTAGGATTATAGGCACCCACCACCACTCCCAGCTAATTTTTTGTATGTTTAATAGAGACAGGGTTTCACCATGTTGGCCAGGCTGGTCTCGAACTCCTGACCTTGGGTGATCTACCTGCCTTGGCCTCCCAAAGTGCTGGGATTACAAGCATGAGCCACTGTGCTTTGCCAGCATACATTTTTATAAGGGAAGCAGAGCATAAGAGTTCAGAAACTTTGCAGCCTGACAATGTGATAGAAAACAAAATCCTATTTTCTGAGAAGAAATTCAAGCTGGCTATGGAAATTTGCATAGTAATAAGGAGCTGAATATTAATCCCCAAGGCAATGGGGAAAATGTTTCCATGGCATGTCAGAGGTCTTCATGGCAGCCCCTCTCATCACAGGCCCAGAGGCCTAGGAGGAAAAATGGTTTCATGGGCCAGGCCCAGGGTCCCCATGCTGTATGCAGCCTAGGGACTTGGTGCCCTGCCTTCCAGCCGCTCCAGCCATGGCTGTAAGGGGCCGACATAGAGCTTGGGCTGTGGCTTCAGAGACTGCAAGCCCTAAGCCTTGGCAGCTTCCATGTGGTGTTGAGCCTGTGGGTGCACAGAAGTCAAGAATTGGGATTTGGGAACCTCCGCCTAGATTTCAAAAGATGTATGGAAACACCTGGATGCCCAGGCAGAAGTTTGCTGCAGGGGAAGGATCCTCATGGAGAACCTCTGCGAGGGCAGTATGGAAAGGAAATGTGGGGTCGGAACGCCCACACAGAGTCCCTACTGAGGCACTGCCTATTAGAGTTGTGAGAAGAGGGCCACTGTCTTCCAGACCTCAGAATGGCAGATCCACTGACAGCTTGCACCGTGCACCTAGAAAAGCCAGTGACTCAACACCACCCCATGAAAGCAGCTGGGAAAGTGGCTATACCCTGCAAAGGCACAGGAGCAGAGCTGCCTAAAATCATGGGAACCCTGGCTGGGTGCGGTGGCTCACGCCTTTAATCCCAGCATTTTGGGAGGCTGAGGCAGGTGGATCACTTGAGGTCAGGAGTTCAAGACCAGCCTGGCTAACATGGGGAAACCCCGTCTTCACTAAAAAAATACAAAATTAGCCAGGCATGGTGGTGCACGCCTGTAATCCCAGCTACTCGGGAGGCTGAGGCAGGGGAATTGCTTGAACCCAGGAGGCAGAGGTTGCAGTGAGCCGAGATTGCACCATTGCACTCCAGCCTGGGCAACAAGAACAAAATTCTGTTTCGGGAAAAAAAGAAAAAGACCACGGGAACCCACCTGTTGCATCAGCGTGATCTGGATGTGAGACATGGAGTCAAAGGAGTTCCTTTTGAAGCTTAAAGATTTGACTGCCCTGCTGGATTTTGGACTTGGATGGGGCTTATACCTTTGTTTCTGCCAATTTTTCTCATTTGGAACGGCTGTATTTACCCAACGCCTGTACCTCCATTGTATCTAGGAAGTAACTAACTTGATTTTGATTTTACAGGTTCATAGGCGGAAAGGACTTGCCTTGTTTCAGATGAGACTTCTGATTGTGGAGTTAATGCTGAAATGAGTTAAGACTTTGGGAAACTGCTGGGAAGGCATGATTGGTTTTGAAATGTGAGGACATGAGATCTGGGAGAAGCAAGGGGCAGCTCATGGTTGGGCTGTGTCCCCACCCAAATCTCATCTTGAATTCCCAAGTGTTGTGGGAGGGACCCAGTGGGAGGTAACTGAATCAGTGGGGACAAGTCTTTCCTGTGCTGTTCTCGTGATAGTGAATAATTCTCACAAGATCTGATGGTTTTAAAAAGGGGGGGGATTCCCTGCACAAGCTCTCTTCTCTTGTCTGCTGCAATGTGAGATGTGCCTTTCACCTTCTGCCATGATTGTGAGGCCTCCCAGCCACATGGAACTGTAAGTCCAATAAACCTCTTTCTTTTGTAAACTGCCCAGTCTCTGGCATGTCTTTATCAGCAGCATGAGAACAGACTAACACAGAAATCTACATCCAGGAAAATAGAGCCAAGCACTTTGTAGGAAGCCTAGATTCATTTCTGAAATAAGGATCAAAAAGAAAACACTTGCAGCTAACAGCTAGGTTTAAAAGCTGAATAGGTGGGGTGTATTACCTGTAGTCCTCAGCAATAGAAGCCAGCAGTTTCCTACAAGTCCTATTATCAAAACGGCACACACAGCGCATTGTTTCTTGAAGTTGAGCCATTAAGTTCTTATCTTGTAAATTAATTGCTTCAGCTATTTGAACTTTTAAGAAGCATACAATTTCATTGTCTAAATAAAAGAAACAAGGATTCTGTTTTTATTGAGAATTTCCATGGGCTTAATTAAGCTAACTCTCAGCATTTGGGATGTCAATTCTGCTTTGTCATGTATCATTAGAACTAAGCTGTATTGCCACTCCCAATTAGAAAATACTTTAATAAACTATCAGTAATCACAGTGCCCTTAAGTGACACTAATATAAACATATTAAGTTGAACCATATGGAATTGCCATACAGCTTAAACAGCTGAATACTGGCAATTTCATATGGTGCAACCCATAAACATAGGAAAACTTAAATGATCCTGCAGCAATTTACCTTCTGGGTCTGTGTGGTCTGGTAAACCATTCCTTGTTGAGTGGGTCAGCACTGGGAAGGCAACAGAGTCCGCAGAGCAAAGAGCAAGCCTCAGTTTCTTTTTCGCATCTCTGAAAAATAAGTAGAAAATACATTAATTTCTTTAGCCAGATATGCTCACATTTTACAAATATTTAGTATATAAATTAATGTTACCTTAGGACTCAAATGTTTCAAACATTTTTTAAAAGATGATTCTTAACTGACACTCCACTTAAAAGAACAGGCTTTCTAATTACCCAAGGAGCCAGGTGATAAAAGTGCTCAGGGCAAGGACCATTCTTTAAGGCACCAGAATCAAACAACAAATCCTTTCTGACCTTTTTCCATACACCGAGTTCTATGACCGGTGCTATAAGAATTGGAAAAGCATATTATGGCAGAGTGGGAGGAACCACGGAAGTCAGAAGCCCCCAGCACTCAGATTTGGAATATCTCTTGGCACATCTCTTCAGAAACACTGATGATGCCACAAGATAAGCTCACTACCTGACAAGAAACCCTTTCTTCTTTTTTTTTTTTTTTCTTTTTCTTTTTTATAGAGACAGGATTTTGCTATGTTGCCCAAGCTGGTCTCCAACTCCTGGGCTCCAGTGATCCACCTGTCTCAGCCTCCCAAAGTGCTGGGATTACAGGCGTGAGCCACCACGCCCAGTGAGTTTTTTAAATCCTTGAATTAACACCTTTGATACATAACATCTACAACTGAAACAAAGTCTTCTTAGTAAATAGCATTTCATTTTTCTCTCCCTGCTTTATACATTTATTGATTCAACACATCACTTGACTTGACGTGACTGCAATGGTGCTGAAAAGTCCAAACCCTAAAGTTCCAAATCCTATAAAAGAAATACCTGTAAGAGAAAGCTGAATCTTGCGGGTGGGCTGCTTGGCTCGCAGAGTCTGGGAGATCATCAGCTGAGATGTTCTGCAGTGCCTCGTCACGGGGAGAATCATGTGCACTTTCACCATCACCCAAAACCTCTAAACAAAACCCACCCCCAAGAAATGGATAACCAGGTTCATTTGGAATATTATGGCACTAGTAGGTATTCAGAGCAACTCAAGAATAAATTACCATTGACTAACAATAAGAGTTCTCTGGAAAAAAAGAAAGAAAAACTTCAAATACTTAACTGAATTATCAATAGCAACAATTATGTATCAAGAGACTAGTTGCTGAGAAGAGAGTGGTTTTACTTCTTATCCCGATACTAATGCACAACAATGAAAGTCCACATTAACTTAATAAAGTTAACATCTTAGAATCACTGAAGCAGAGAACTAAAAGAGGCTTCAAAAATCATTTTATAGACATGGACTCCTGCCCAGTCAGAAAATGGCTTGCTCTAAATTCCTTGGATGGCCAATGGCCAAGACTGACTATGGGTTCAGGTCTCCTGACTCTCTCTACTGGAGGTCTTCCTGCTACACCCAAGAGCGAGTCAGGGGACCAACTCACAAATGCAACAAGGTCAGATCTGTGGTTTGCAAAGTTGGTTTTATGTCTTAATCAAGAATATATAATACACGGCTGGGTGCAGTGCCTCACACCTGTAATCCCAGCATTTTGGGAGGCCTTGGTGGGTGGATCACATGAGGTCAGGAGTTCAAGACCAGCCTGACAAACACGGTGATATCCCATCTCTATGAAAAATACAAAAATCAGCCAGGTGTGGTGGCACACACCTGTGGTCCCAGCTGCACAGGAGGTTGAGGCAGGAGAGTTGCTTAAACCCGGGAGGTGGAGGTTGTAGTGAGCCGAGATTGCGCCACTACACTCCAACCTGGGCAACGAATTAAGACTCCATCTCAAATAAAAAAACACACACACAAAAGAAATATGTAATACAATACATACATGTATACAATCAAAAAGAATAAAAAGTTTGGCCAGGCATAGGACAGGAAGATCGCTTGAGCTCATGATTTCAAGACCAGCCTGGGCAACATAGCGAGACCTCACCTCTACAAAAAAAAAAAATTTAAAAGACTAAAAAGTTCCAAAACATAATAAATATATTGAGTTCATATATGAAAATATCCTTATTCTTTGGAAATAATTTCAAATGCTTCAGAAAAAAATACAGGGAGAGACCAGCCTGGGCAACACGGCAAAGTCCCATCTCTACAAAAATATACAAAAGTTAGCTGGGCACAGTGGAACGTGCCTGTGGTCCCAGCTACTCAGGAAGCTGAGATGGGAGGATCACCTTAGCCTGGGAAGGTTGAGGCTGCAGCAGTAAACCATGATTGTGCCACTGCACTTTAGCCTGGGTAACACAGTGAGACTGTCTCACCAAAAAAAAAAAAAAAGTATATATATACATATACACACACACACACACACACACACTATATATATATATGGGGAATGTGGCAAAATGTTAAAAATTGTTAAGTCTAGATAGAGGGTAGATGAACCTTCATTGTATTATTCTTTCAATTTTTCTGTTATTTGGAAACTATTCAAAATAAAAAAATACAGGAAGTTCTCCTTTCCACTCCCTCTCCCTCTGAGGCTTCCTAGAAGTCTTCCTCAGAGCCAACTCACGTTACCAGTTTGCTGGAAGATTATTCCAGGAGATACTCTATGTGCATATAGGCATAAACACATATTTATGCAGTATACTATTTATGTTTATGTTTTCTTTTTTGTTGTTGTTTTTTTTTTGTTTTTTTGAGACAGGGTCTCGCTCTGTTGCCCAGACTGGAGTGCAGTGGCGTCATCTCAGCTCACTGCAACCTCCGCCTCCTGGGATCAAGCGATTCTCATGCCTCAGCCATCTGAGGATTACAGGCATCTGCCACCACATGCAGCTAATTGTTTGTATTTTTGGTGGAGACGGGGTTTTGCCACATTGGCCAGGCTGGTCTCAAACTCCTGACCTCAAGTGACCTGCCCACCTCGGCCCCCAAAGTGCTGGGATTACAGGTGTGAGCCACCGTGCTCAGCCCCTATTTATGCTTTTATACACTTTCTCTCTTCATTTATCTTGGGGACTGTATCTCATTTTTCTGAAAGCTATTCAGTATTCTATTATGAGGAAAACAGAATCCTTTAAAATAAGTACCAGGTGACAATGGATAACTTGTCCCAATAGTCTGCTCCCATAGCTATATTGAGAGTGTGTAACTGGATAAAATTACAAAGCTGTAGACACTGAAAAAGAACTTCCTCCCATTAAAATATGCCCCAACTCCCTGTGGGCCAGTCACCCCAGATGCAAAGGAGGACAACTCTAAGGCATCTGAACATTCAGGGGTACCCAGGGCTAGTGGGAGAATCCAGAGAAGGACATCAATTTAAACATTTAAACAATTTAAACAAAATTAGAGGTAGTCTGTAATTTTGAGGTAGTAAACTGATTCCCTTAGCTATTCTTTCTTTTAAAGGCCACTTAAATTCAGATTACCTTTGTCACTATGATATAAAAGTTTATTACTCAAATCTCTGTCATGATTATCACCTGTACTTTCATAGTTTGCCATTGCTCCATCACTGGGGCTGGTCCGTTTAATGGCATTCCTGTATTTGTCCAGAATATCCTCAGCGACCTGAGCTTGTGCACTGAGTCTAGGGCTGGGATCATCTGCAAGGGAAAGGAGAATGAGAGAATTAGCCCCTTCGGTTTGTACCAACTCTGATGTTAGTATGACACCAGTAGCATAATCCCAAAGGCGGATTAGGAGGTAAGACTTTAAAAGAGCACATATCTCAATGTTAAGAGGCACCATGCAGCTGCCTACTCATCCCATTTCTAAGTCTGAGAGCCTTGCCAAAGCAGGAAATTGGGAAGAGTAGCTCCACCTTCTCATCATCACCAGAATGACAGTGTCAAAGTTCAGGGCAGACTGAATGGATGACAGATTTCTAAAGTGTTTGCACTCAAATCACTGTTATCAGCAATTCATGCTAACAGAACTTCCAACAGTGCATTTTTACATGCAGACTTCATTTATTCGGACATCTCTATGCTGAAGGAGGAAAAAAAAACTATTCAAACTTAGACTTAAATCCCTTTAAATAATAACAAATGTCTTTTTCCATTCTTCCTTTATGAATCTCTCTCCACGCATTTGAAAACTAACAGTATTCATATTCTATTCTCACTAGATCTCACCATGACAGTGCAGCTGCTGGAACAGAGCACTTTTGTGCATGCACTGATGTCAGAGGCACTCCTACAGAATCTAGACATTCTTGGGGAGTGCTGGAATTGTACCTGGGATGCACAGAGAAAAAGCTTATCACAATCACAAATGCAGCACTATTTACTGACAGGACCATTACTCTTTCAAAATCAGCACATCAAAAATATTATCCTGGAATCTAAAATAGTAGTCAACTGGGTTGTTAAAGCAAGGG
Organism: Macaca thibetana thibetana; assembly: GCF_024542745.1. Classification (NCBI taxonomy): domain Eukaryota; kingdom Metazoa; phylum Chordata; class Mammalia; order Primates; family Cercopithecidae; genus Macaca; species Macaca thibetana. The sequence continues at coordinate 13,283,149 of NC_065592.1, forward strand.
ATTGCTATAGATCTACAGGACAAAGTTCCACAGTGAAACACAAACTCCCGGATAGACCTAGCCCAGGCAGGTGACCATAAATGTTCACATTCTGGTAGAATCCCATTTTCTAAAAATTACAAAAACACATCAAAATCACTAGATTTTATATATATATATACACACACACACACACATACGTGTATATATACATATACGTATTGTGTGTGTGTCTGTTCGTGTTTGTGTTCACAGCAGCTAACAGCAGCTAATATTTATTGAGCACTTACCATGCCAGGAATTGTGCTAAGCACCTTATAGAGATTATCTTAATTACTGATCAAACAACCTTACAGAGAAATATTGTTAACATCCTCATTTTACAGAAGACGAAATCAAGACATAGACAAGTTAAGTATCATGCTCATAGGCTCTTCTTTTGTTTTCATGAAACAAATACATGGTTTTCATGTCTCCGTAAAATTGTAGTAAACTGCACTTGACCTTTGAACAACATGGGTTTGAACTGCACACGTCCATTTATACAGTTTTTTGCAATCAAATGCAGATTGAAGATACTGTATTAGGCTGGGCACGGTGGCTCACGCCTGTAATCCTAGCACTTTGGAGGCCAATGCAGGCAGATCACCTGAGGTCAGGAGTTCGAGACCAGCCTGGCCAACTTGGTGAAACCCCAACTCTACTAAAAATACAAAAATTAGCTGGGCGTGGTGGCACATGCCTATAATCCCAGTTACTTGGGAGGCTGAGGCAGGAGAATCGCTTGAACCTAGGAGGCAGAGATTACAGTGAGCCGAGATCACGCCATGCCACTATACTCCATCCTGGGCAACAGGGCAAGACACTGTCTCAAAAAAAAAAAAAGAGAGAGAGAGAGAAAAGAAAAAGAAACTACTACATTTCACAGAGAGCTGCAAAACAAGCATACAGAGAAGGCCAACTGTTCACATACACAGGTTCCACAGGGCCAGCTGCAGGACTCAAGTATGCACAGATTAGGGTATGAGGTGGGGAGCAAGGGTCCTGGAACCAATTCCCTGAGTATGCTGAAGGACAACTGTATATAGAGAGGATTTCCAAAGTAATTTAGTATTTCTGCTATAACAGTATTTGAATTCATAAAAGATTCTTAATAAAATCTGATCTGTCTCCAAATGTAAACTGATAAAGCATTTATCATTACAGAATCTTGTTTTGAAGGGGAAGTCCTTTTTGGCTATTGCTTTTTTTTTTTTTTTTTTTTAAATAGAAACAAGGTCTTGCTCTGTCACCCAGGCTGGAGTGCAGTGGCACATAGTTCAATGTAACCTCGAATTCCTGGCCTTCAGCAATCTCTCACTTTGGCTTCCCAAAAAGAGCTGGGATAATAGGCATGCACCACCTTACTCAGTTGGTTATTACTTTTGAGTGCTGTTGAGAGGTCTGAAAAAGGGACAATACACTACACTATGGCTAAACACAGTGAGAGCCACAATGTTGCTTATAATCTTTATATCTATTAACACTGTTCTTAAAAATTTTACCCCCAGAGAATAATTAAAACAAACAAAAAATGCAATACATATAAATGCATTGTGAGTACTAATTTCATAATAAAAAATTGGGAACAATTTAAATAGCCAATGTAAGAAAACGTTTACACTGCAGTAAAACCATGAGCGATTATTTTATAGCTAATAAAAATGATTTAAAACCCAACTATGTCTAGTAGAAATTGGGAGAGGTTTTATAAAATAACTTGGTTAAAAAAAGAATACAAAGTCACATGCATAATCTAATTCAGTCAAGAAAAAGCCATGTATAAATATGGGAAAAGATTAGGAGATAACAGGAAAAGAATAGTAGTTAGGGTCACAGAATTATGAACAGACTACTAGGAAATTTCCTCCTATAACATCTTTATATTGGTTTAATGATAACTTTCAATGAGTCATTAATAAGGACTGGATAGAAATTTCTGGACCAGTAAGGAAACTAACCTGCTTGAATCACAGCCAAAGAAAATGAATTACTTTATGAAAAAGACTTATTCTACTCTACTTGACTTCTATATCCAATCTATTGATCTATTTCCAATATCAAGAACCAAGAAAAATATATTGCCTAAAGAGGGTAAATAAAACTCCTTCAAACAAACAAACAATAATTTATAACTTCTTCAAAACTATTGAGTCAACATTTTAAAAACATGAGATGTCATTAAGAGTAATTCACTTTGTAAATGCTGGTGTTCTTCTAATATTAGGAACATGTGGTAAGGATACAGAAATATTTTGCCAAAAGGACAATGTCTTTCCAACTCTTCCCAATCAGACTGGAAGGTCCTGAAGAGTCATGTGTGATTTGACTTAATACCCACAACACTTAGCACAGTGCCTGGCATGAGTCACATGGTCAACAAGTATTTCCTGACTGAACAGGACAGGCTTGGCTGCTCTCAGCAGGGATCTGTGGCCTGTAAGCACATCTCCTGCTGTTCAAAACCCTTTCTTCCGGGGAAATCACCATTTCCAATAAAGCAAGGACTTACATGCTAGGATATGGAAATATATATAAATATATGGAACTAAACATTAGAATAACAGGCATTAAAATGGGATTCTACCTGTAATGCTGAACTCTTTGATGAGGATGTTATCCTATTATCTATCTCATTTTTAAATAAAATTGTTTAATGAAAAAAATTTTTCATTTTAACTTAGTAGAAAAACAATTCAAAATGAAAAAAAAAAAAGAGGTGAGAAATGAACTTCCCTCTAGACCAGGGGTGTTCAATCTTTTGGCTTCCCTGGGCCACAATGGAAGAAGAGAATTGTCTTGGGCCACACATAAAATACACTAACACTAATGATAGCTGATGAGCTAAAACAAACAAACAAAAAAAGGGTTCCTGCACAAATCTCATACTGTTTTAAGAAAGTTTACGAATTTGTGTTGGGCCGCAATCAAAGCTGTCCTGCTGTCCTGGGCTGCCTGTGGTCTGCGGTCCGTGGGTTGAACAAATTTGCTCAAGATGCTCTATAGCCACTGGAAACAATACACAGCTATCAAACCCAAGGCTGGTCATTAACACTACTCTCAAACTCTCCTTTTAAGGTGCTCATTCATAATGTGCCAAAAAGCAGCTGCAGAAATACAAACGCTTAATCAGGTAAAAACCCAACCCCCAGCTGTATTTTCCTTGGGTCAGATGGCAATGTTAAAATGGTTCAAGCTGTAAAAAATTAGTAAAGTTTTTAAAACTTTCATTATAATGGTTGGCATTTATGATATTGTTTGAACAAACACTTTATCACAAAAAAGGAAATGATTAGGTAAAACAGAATTTCACTGTGATCCTGAATAATCAAGAACAAACTGTAGATGAAAATAAATGTAGAATTCTACGATCAATGTTAAAGAAAACTATTCAATCAATGATCCAAAGATACAGCATGCACAGCACTAAAACTGTCACCACACTTTCCTAAAAGGCACTGTGTGTCATCATCCCACTAGATGTCGAGTTGTAGGGTATGCCTAGAGGCTCAGGATCAGGGGCCTCATCATAAACGGAGTTATGATAATGAGGATGATGATGGTGGTGGCAGTCTGCAGGAAGAGCACACTGAGGTTTACTGTGGCTACCAACTGGAAACCACAGAGCTATGAAGAACATACTCCCCACTGTACACACAGACACACTCTTCTAAAAAGGCAACGCTTATGGCACCCAAGAAAAAGTGTTATGAAATATGTGCTCTGGGAATGAAGGAGCCAGGAAGTCCATGGGTCTACAAACCTGTGAGTGTTGAGAATCTGTCAGGCCCCAGATCATCTTTGTCTTTTTCTTGTTTTTCTTTCTTTCTAAATGGTATAGGAGCTGGAAATTAAATAAAGTCAGTAGTGTGACATATAACATACTGCACTACTCGGAAGTTAACTGGTGGGCCAACATTTCTAAGTGAAAGGAGGCTGAAAAGTTTAAAAGCTAAGAAATTCCAAGTGTTGACTGATAATTGTCCTTAAAATAGTAATGAAGGTTTTTAAAGGAGCTTTCAGAATCTGCTTTGGAGTCATCTGTCATAGGAAGAATAATTTAACAGGAATCCATTGGGACTAAAATCAAAACCACTGACTCTTAACCTCTGCTCAAAAACAACACATTCAAAACTCCTAGCTTCATTCTCTCCTCCTCTCAAGCGCTTGAGTATGGCGTGAAAGCAGCTCTCCCCAGAGTTCCTGAGTGCCACCGTGCTGAGAAGAGGCCTTTGGAAGAAGTTTCTAGCTTTACTCCTGGATGATCTCTTCTTTCAGGAAGAGATGCTTTTGCCAACTCAAATGATGCCGGGCTGTTCACCAAAAAAGTAAACAATTTTATACAGCTACCTTCCAAAACAAACACTCACTGATATTTACAGTATAAACATTCTCAATGAACATAGACATAAAAAGCTTCAACTTATTCCAGGAATGTAAAGGATGAATTTTCAATGTTTAATTATCAATAGTGTCCCATTTTCCTGCAATAATTAATAGCAATATATATGTTAAAAGTCCTCTATATGTTTAACTTCAACGGTATATGATATTTAAATAATACTGACAGGCATGACTTCCATTTACGCCCACTACCACTTCCTGCAAAGAACAAGAACGTTTCTAAAGCTCTGCCTTAGCATTCATCTGAGTGGAACCATTTTCTACACCCTCAAAGTGGCTAGAAACTTAGGCCCAGCAAGTCTTACAGAGGAATTGAGATATTGGCTCTCTGAAAGAGATTCTGGGGCTTTGCTTCTTATTGCTAAGACAGCGTTCTAATATTTTATAAAATTACCTTTAGGCATGGCTGAAACAAAACGTTTTCTCCACCAAGGTCTGTTTCTGTCTGATTTCTCATCATCGCTATCTTTGCGTTCTTCAGTCTGTAGAAAAAGTTGGAGGCTTTATTTGGAGTTGAATAGCAGGATAAATTACTAAGAAAAGGATTTCTTTTTGTTTGTTTTTGTTTTGAGACAGGATCTCATTCTGTCGCCCAGGCTGGAGTGCAGTAGCACAATAACAGCTCACTGCAGCCTCGACTTCCCTGGCTCAAGCAATCCTCCACATATCAGACTCCCAAGTAGCTAGGACCACAGGTGTCCACACCACCATGCCCAGCTAATGTTTTGTTTTTATTTTGTAGATACGGGGTCTTACTATGTTGCTCAGGCTAAAAAGGATTTAAGTAAGTTTGTGAAATAAGAAAGCCAGTCTTGTTTGCCTTAAGGCACAACTCCTATTGCCATGTAGGTTGACTACTGGAGCAAGGTAGTTTACCTTTTAAGCACCACTGTCATCCGCTTGAGGGTAGGCACTACTCATTACTGTTAATAAACTGAAGCCTTAATAAGAGCCCGGTGTAGACTGGGCACTCAATAAATACTTACGAAATAAGTAAATGCAGTACAAATAAACTCCAGAAGGGCAGTAGAGATGGTAGCAGTAGTATTAATAATAATAAAACCAAGTGTGTACTACGTGCCAAATACTGAGCATAGTAAGGACATGTATCATCTCATTTAATCTTCACAGTAACCTCAGAGATAGGTCCTGTATTAGGCCCTTTATATCGATAAAAAAATATGAGACTAAAACAATCTCTTCCTTAAAGCTACACAGCCTATATGTGGCACAGCTGAGACTCAAACCTAGACCTAAGCAACTTCAAAGTTCACGGTTTGATCAAAATTATACTAAGTTATCATTAAAACATGCCAAAGGGGCTGAGCACAGTGGCTCACACCTGTAATCCCAGCACTTTGGAAGGCCGAGGTGGGTGGATCACCTGAGGTCAGGAGCTCAAAACCAGTCTGGCCAACATGGTGAAACCTCATCTCTACTAAAAATACAAAAATTAGCCAGGTGTGGTGGTGCTCGCCTGTAATCCCAGCTACTTGGGAGGCTGAGGCAGGAGAATTGCTTGAACCCGGGAGGCAGAGGTCACGGTGAGCCGAGATCGCACCACTGCACTCCAGCCTGGGCGACAGAGTGAGATTCTATCTCACAAAACAAAACAAAAACAAACAAAAAAAAACATGCCAAAGGACAGGGACTGTAATCCCTTTAAAAGCCTATCGTGTGACCATGGACAAATCACTTAATTTCCATTTTTCATCTATATACCTGGGATAAAGAATTATCAGAACCCCAGCAGAGAGATGAGGGCATCTGTGCCAGGGAAAAGTTAATTTAACAGTGGGGATGAGAAATTGAATACATACAGGGGAGGTGATGGAATAAATATGCACATGAAGAATAGTGAAAGCAGATATCTCACTGTTGGAGAAAGGAGTTACAAATTTGGAAAGGAAGAAAGATGAAACAAACTCTGTTGTGTTTGGACTAAAATTGAGTGTGTCAGTGTAAGTTCATGGTCTTATTTATGGAGAAAGGTAGATAATTAAAATACACAGGTAAACATGTGTAACACACACTCCCTAGCTCTATTCACTGAGTAGTCCTGGGAGCAGCAACACCCCTACAGCAAATGAACACTGTATCCAGATCTCAATTTCCAAAAAAGCATTTTTCCTTTTTTTTTTTTTTTTTTTTTTTGAGACGGAGTCTCGCTCTGTTGCCCAGGCTGGAGTGCAGTGGCCGGATCTCAGCTCACTGCAAGCTCTGCCTCCCGGGTTCACGCCATTCTCCTGCCTCAGCCTCCTGAGCAGCTGGGACTACAGGCGCCCGCCCACCACCTCACCTGGCTAGCTTTTTGTATTTTTTAGTAGAGACGGGGTTTCACCGTGTTAGCCAGGATGGTCTCGATCTCCTGACCTCGTGATCCACCCGTCTCGGCCTCCCAAAGTGCTGGGATTACAGGCTTGAGCCACCACGCCCGGCCTGCATTTTTCATTAAAAGAAACAAGGGTACTTAAAGAAAGAGCTGACTAGGACAAAGTACAGTATCCGCTTGTAACATCTTTTGCCAGAAAGTAAAGATATGCTCAAAGAATAATAGCAGTGCATTGAAAGAACTCAGAAGCCAGCCTGAAGGGGCTCCCACTGGCCTAATTAGGGACAACTGGGCTTCAAAATAAGTAATAGTGACAAACCCTAACCAAGACAGAAAACTGAGCCAGGCACTGTGGGTGGCTCATGCCTGTAATCCCAACACTTGGGAGGCTGGGGTGGGAGGACTGCTTGAGTCCAAGAGTTCAAGACAAGCACCTGGGCAACACAGTCCCCATCTCTACAAAAACAAACAAACAAACACAAATTTAGCCAGGCATGTGGTGCATGCCTATACTCCCAGCTACTTGGGAGGCCAAAGTGGGAGGATTGCCTGAGCCTGCGAGGTTAAGGCTGCAATGAGCAGTGTTGGCACCACTGCACTCCAGCATGGGTGATAGAACAAGACCCTATCTAAAACAAACAAACAAACAACAAAACACACACACGCACACACACAAATTTTTTTAAAAGACAGAAAACCATAAGACCATAGATATAATAAGTGGGTAAGTTAAAAATTTGATGGAGAACAGGATAGTTACATGTTTTTTATGTACCCTCTCCCCAAAAACACTTATTAATTATAAAGGGAAAAGAGTAACTTTACAGTGGCAAAGCCTGGTAGACAACATTTCCTCAAATTCTCCAAATGAACACTGTAGAAATGGGACAAATTAAAACTGTGCTACCTGACAAGGTGCAATGAAAAAAACTGTCATTTCAGTGATATTCCTGCCAAAGATTAATAACCTCAGTCTAATCACAAGAAAACATCAAACAAACCTAACCTGACGAACATTCTAGAAAACAAATGGCCTGTAAATTTCAAGAGTGTACAGGTCATATGAGTCAGGAAAAAAATGAGGAACTGTTCTAGACTGAAGGAGACTAAAAAGGCATGACAATTAAAAGCAGTCTGTGATTCTGAATAGAATCTTCTTACTATAAAAAATGTTACTGGGGGCGGGGCGCGGTGGCTCAAGCCTGTAATCCCAGCACTTTGGGAGGCCGAGACGGGTGGATCACAAGGTCAGGAGATCGAGACCATCCTGGCTAACCCGGTGAAACCCCGTCTCTACTAAAAAATTACAAAAAACTAGCCGGGCGAGGTGGCGGGCGCCTGTAGTCCCAGCTACTCGGGAGGCTGAGGCAGGAGAATGGCGTGAACCTGGGAGGCGGAGCTTGCAGTGAGCTGAGATCCGGCCACTGCACTCCAGCCTGGGTGACAGAGCGAGACCCCGTCTCAAAAAAAAAAAAAAAATTTTACTGGGACAACTGGGGACACATGAATGGGGTGTCATAAGTAGCTGGTAGTAATGTATCAATGTTCATCTGCTGAAGTTGATGGTTGTACCATGAGGTGTAGGAGAATCTGCTTGTTTGCAGGAAACCTACACTGAAGTGTTTAGGGGTACTGGAGCATCATGCTGCCAACTTGCTCTCAAATGGGAAGGAAGGGTTCTTTTATTGTACTTCCAACTTGTTTGTAACTTTATAGTTGTTTAAAATAAAAAATAGTCATGGGGCTGGGCATGGTGGCTCTTGCCTGTAATCCCAGCATTTTGGGAGGCCGAGGTGGGCAGATCATGAGGTCAGGACATCGAGACCATCCTGGCCAACATGGTAAAACCCTGTCTCTACTAAAATACAAAAATTTAGCCAGGCATGGTGGCGCATGCCTGTAGTCCCACCTACTCAGGAGGCTGAGGTAGAGGAATCGTTTGAACCCGGGAGGTGGAGGTGGCAGTGAGCCAAGATTGCGCCACTGTACTCCAGCCTAGGTGACAGAGTGTGACTCCATCTCACAAAAAAAAAAAAAAAACAAACAAACCAAAAAAAAAAAAAAAAAACAAAAAACCTCATCTAACATCTCAGAGGAATATTGTAAGGCTTAAATAAAATCAGATACAAAATTGCTTGGAGAGAAGCTAAAAGTGTCACAAAAATGCAAGATAGTATCACTATAAAACGAAAGTTGTATAGGTTTCCAATGGTTATGGTTGTGGGCACACTAGATTGACAAATCATCTTTAATCGCCACTACTCTCTATCTGTAATCCTACATTTATATATTCCATGTTAATTTCAGACATCAAGAGAACCAGGCAGGCAGAACACAATTCTTCACGGCCTATGTCCCATACCTCTCCTCTTGAGGAGTCCTTACTCGGGGATGAAGATGATGAATGAGGTGCAGCCACCAAAGAAGTAGCACCAATGACTGCAGCTGGAGGGAGTTCTCGCTCTTCATTTCCTGGACGCCGGTTCCAGCTGGGGTCACTCATGGGTCTCCGCACAGAAGATACTATATCAGAGCTCCTGCTTCGAACTAGTCTCTCAGGGTAAGAATGCCTTTGCTTGAATGCCTCCAATTCAGCTGGAGTTAACACATGGGAACCAAAGTTTGGCAACCTGGCCTCATTTCCTCCCACAGCTCCTTCCAGGATTGGGGGATCTGGTGGTGGATGCGATGGCCTAGCATAGTGAACCTTTGGCCTTACCACAGCAGAAGCCCCTGCAACACAGGGAAAAAAAAAAAGTTTTGTAACTGAGACACAACTTCTCTAACAAAGGCATTAACAAGGGGGTTTGGTTTCCTCCTCCTGTCTATGACATGAGTGAAAAAGTTCATTTCACTGGTTTACCTTCATGTGAAGACAGTGGATCAAACATGGCCAGCAGAGACTCTGATTGAGAAGGAGGAGAGGTCAGCTGGTGGGCACCTAAAACAGGAAGGAAACAGTGAGACCAAGCCACAACTTAGGACAAATGGTCTCAACACAGTTTAAAGGGTTCTAAGTATTCTCTGATGGTTCCTTTTTTGATCCATTAGAACTTGAGAGGCATATGAGGAAAAAAAAAATCAAATAATGATTACTTTCAATTTATTTTCTGTTTTTATTAGTATCTTCATACACAGATTTTCTTTACATTTAACTGGTCTGGCATCTTTACTTCTAATGGCCAAATGCTAGTATGGTTCATGCAAAGAGAACAAAGCCAGAAGACCTAAACTATCCATGTTTTCAGAATGTCACAGCTTCCCCGAGCCTCGCCTTCCCCTCACCTGAAAACACAGGGGGAAGGCCAGGTGTAGGGGCTCATGCCTATAATCCCAGTGGTTTGGGAGGCCAAGGAGGGAGGACCACTTGAGCCCAGGAGTTCAAGACCAGTCTGGGCAAGATGGTGAGACCTTGACTCTACAAAAATTTACAAGAACTAAAAATTAAAAAATAAATAAAATATAAACATAGGGGTAATACTATGTACAGACAGGGTATAAATAAAAGGCTGTAAATCTTGAAGTTCTAACACTGCTCTCAGCAAATAACTTTAAAACAGAGAAGTATGTGGAGGATGGAAATTTCAAACATAAAAAAGAAACTATTAATCTAAATGTTTTTAGTCTGAAGCTATTTTTTTTTTTTTGTCTGAAGCTATCTTTCCATAATGAATGAGAGTACTATTATGTCTTTTGATTTTTACTTTTGTTCTATAGGTAGATTATTATAAAAGATAGCCTAAAACAGCAGTTCTCAAATTTTGGTCTCAGGACTTTTTTTTTTTTTTTTTTTTTAGAGACAGGGTCTCACTCTGTCACCCTGGTTGGAGTGCAGTAGTGCAAACAGCTCACTGCAGCCTCAACCTCTTGGGTTTCAGTGATCCTCTTGCCTTAGCCTCCCAAATAGCTGTGAGCACAGGCCTACAGCACCATACCCAGCTAATTTTTACGTTATTTTTTGTAGAGACAGGGTCTCACCATGTTGCCCAGGCTGGTCTTGAACTCTTAGGCTCAAGCACTCCTCCTGCCTCCGCCTCTCAAAGTGTTGGGAGTACAAGCACGAGATACCATGCCTGGCCAAGACATCTTTACAACTTAAAAAATTACTGACCCTAAGAGCTTTTGTTTATAGTGGTTATATCTATTGAAATTCTATATTAGAAATTAAAACTGAGGTTTTAATATTTATTAATTCATTTAAACATACCTATTAAATGGCAATACATGGGAGTCTCTCTGAACCGACTCTGGTTTGGGAGGCTGTCCATTTTTTTTGTTTTTTTGAGACGAAGTCTCGCTCTGTCGCCAGGCCGGAGTGCAGTGGTGTGATCTCAGTTCACTGCAACCTCCACCTCTTGGGTTCAAGCGATTCTCCTGCCTCAGCCTGCCGAGCAGATGGCATTACAGGCACACGCCACGACACCCGGCTAATTTTTTGTATTTGTAGTAGAGACAGGGTTTCACCATGTTGGCCAGGATGGTCTTGATCTCCTGACCTCGTGATCCGCCTGCCTCGGCCTCCCAAAGTGCTGAGATTACAGGCATGAGCCACTGTGCCCAGCCCCATTTTTTTAAAAAAAGAAAAAAATTTAATGGTAACACAAAAAAGCCTTTTTTAAAAAAGATTAAAAATAACTATTATTTTCCAAAATAAAAAATGAAAAGAATGACACTTCAACATTTTTTGCAAGTATCTTTAATGTACAGCTTAGAACACAGCTGGATTCTCATGTCTGCTTCTGCTTCAATGTGCTGAAAACGTTGTTTTGGCTGAAGTATATAAAGAAAATCTGGCCTCACACGGACATGTAGTTGGAAGAGGAACAATATGTTAGTAGCCTTTTCAGAAAATTGTGGATATTATTCTTTGCTACTCTACCACATCTTGAGAAGTAAAGTTTTTTAAAGGATAGCTACAAGGTAGAATTTGAAACCAAATCAATGAACTTTTTGTCCTCTGTTAAATTCACATTTTTCATATCACCACAAATCTCACCAGAAAAGTCTTTAAAAACAACAGGAAGTTGTCAAACTCATGCAGGTAGACACACGTTTCCAAAATTCTAATTTTTGTCTGAAAGTTTGAATTTCATCACTGGCAACAAACTCTATTAGTTGCTTGTCTTTAAGTAACAGGATCATTTTGTTAATTTTTAAAAATTTTTTATTTCTTTAAAGATGAGACCACAGGCATGCGCCACCACATCTGGCTAATTTTTTATTTTTTTATTTTTGTACAGACGGGGTCTCACTATGTTGCCCAGGATGGTGTTGAACTTCTGGGATCAAGGAATCCTCCAGCCTCAGCCTCCAAAAGTGCTGTGATTACAGGTGTGAGCCAACGTGCCTGGTCATACTCTGTTAATTTTTGAGATGTCTGCCAAATACCCAACTACGTATTCCTAAGAAATCCAGTTATTCTGTCATTCTTTCAAGTACAAATGATATTTCATGAAAAATCAAATAAAAATAAGTGGAAACATTGGCTAGTTCAGCTAACAACTCAAATAATCACATAAGTGCTTCTTGAGACATCTCATCATATCTCAGAATGTGATAAAAATGCAATATGGGTGTTTCCCATTTCTTCACACAGAATATTAAAAAGGTGTATGCTCAAGGGTTGAGATGTGATTAAGTAATTTTTATTCCTTCATCAAAGACATTCCTAAGTAAAACTTTTTTTTTTTTTTTTTTTTTTTTTTTTAAACTGTGAGTGAAGAATACAATGTGGTGCCCTTGCATCCTGCTAGGGCCCCAGCAAATTTTATCCACTTTGCCTATGCATCATAAGTACAAATGTTGACACAATGAAAATGGACAATAACTTTGATTTTTCTGAAAACAGTTATGACTTCATCTACCCTCCTCCCTCAAAGGGTTTTAGGACCTCAGTGGTCCATGGAGACCATACTTTGAGACTGCTGGTTTAGAACAGTGGTTCTTGATTTGTGGCTATCTTGCCCCCCAAGAGATCATTTGGCAAAGTCTGGAGACATTTTTGGTTGCTGCAACCCCAGGGGGTATAGGGTATATGCTATGGGTAGGGGCCAGAGATGCTTAAACATCCTAAAATGCACAGGACAGGCCCCCACAACAAAGAATTTCCCAGCCCAAAATGTCAATAGTGTTAAGGTTAAAAAACCCTGGTTTAGAACAAAAAAAATTGTAAAAATAGAAAAAGTACCTCGCTGGGCCTAGTGGCTCACGCCTGTAATCCCAGCACTTTGGGAGGCTAAGGCAGGCAGATCACTTGAGGTTGGGAGTCCGAGACCAGACTGACTAACATGGCAAAACCCCGTCTCTACTAAAAATACAAAATTAGCCGGGCGTGGTGGTGCATGCCTGTAATCCCAGCAACTCAGGAGACTGATGCAGGAGAATCATTTGAACTTGGGAGACAGAGGTTGCGGTGAGCTGAGATTGCGCCATTGCACTCCAGCCTGGGCAACAACAGCAAAACTCTGTTTCAAAAAAAAAAAAGAAAAGAAAAGGTACCTCAAAACCTACCATCCAATATATAAAACCACTGCTAGCATTTTGGTATTTCCAGTACTTACTTCATGCATAGGTTTTTAAAAAATGTTTTACTGGCCAGGCATGGTGGCTCACGCCTGTACTCCCAGCAGTTTGGGAGGTTCAGGCGAGTGGATCATGAGGTCAGGAGTTCAAGACCAACCTGGCCAATGTGGTGAAACCCGTCTCTACTAAAAATACAAAAATTAGCTGGGTGTACTGGTGGGTGCCTGTAATCCAAGCTACTGGGGAGGCTGAGGCAGGAGGATAGCTTGAACCCAGGAGACCCAGAAGGCAGAGGTGCAGTGAGCCGAGATCGTGCCACTGCACTTCAGCCTGGGTGACAGCAAAAGACTCTGTCTCAAAAAAAAAAAAAAAGTTTTATTATTTTGTATGTAAAATTCTACAAAATAAATTCCATGTAGTATGTTCTAGGTTTTTCTCTAAGTCATTTCATATTCCTTAATGCATTTTAAAATAGCTACATAAATTCTAATACGCGGTTATATCAAAATTATTTAGCCATTCCATTTTCTTCAATTTTTAAGTTATTTCTAATTTTCTGCCAACACAAAACGTTATAAAGAACATCTTTGTGCCAAGGACTTTCTCTATATATGGAATTTTTTCATTATGACTGATACCTAGAAGTGGAACTAACCTGACTAAATTTAGAATGTGAACATTTAAGGCCTTAAATAGATATTGACAAAGTATGTCCCAAAGTGCTATACCAATAGATGCAGTCACCAGCAATTTGTCACAATGCCAGTTTCAACCACGAATGTGGTCATTTTTTAAGTCATTCTTATTTCCCCCTCTTACCATGAGTTATTTCATCCATGTCTGGACTAGTGACAGAATCTTTACCCCCAAAATCAGAGCTGCACTCAGATCTCAAGTCTTCAATCTTATTGGGAATATCCTCAGAGGTTGCACTTATGCCTTTAAAAAACAATAGTAAAAAATAAACAGGAAGAAGAACAAAATAACCACACAAAAAGTATATGAAATTTGGAGAAACTGAAACATTCTCGAATTTTGTGTCACAGTTCTATACATGTGAGTTTAGTATTATACCCTTTATGGTACTACTGCTTAAATATACTTACCTTGCTTTACACAACATAATCAGAATCATACAATTCTAAAGTAGGACAGGCTACTAAGAACAGAAACAGTTGTAGAGAGACTGTCTGCCAATTACTTCAACAGGCTCCATAAAGCCACACATTAAGTTCTCAAAGATTTCAGGTGCAACGGAAATAAGTTTGTTTCCTGGAAATTACTCAGCTCTTAAATAAAACATATCTCTTTGTATCAACTTTATAAATGGGAGGGGATAGGGGTGAACACCTTCAAACCCCTACTCCTTAAAACAAGACAGACATACCGGACACAACACTGAGGCCTGGTGTGCTGGGGCGGGAACTGACCTCCCTGACATCCGTATCATCAGATGTGCTACCCAGTCCAGAACAGCTCTCCAGTTCTTGTAGACGCTCCTCCTGCTTTAGGTCTGGGGCCTCTAAATAGAAGATAAGAGGTGTGTTACATTTGTGATTCTGTTAGCACACCACAATTTGAGCTTTTGTGACTCAGATAAACAAAGCTACCAGGGCATGAATGAAATCAGTGCAAATATATGTCTAAGTCTGGGATAGTTAACAATGCTATTTAGATTAAGTGTTAAAGAAGTCAAAGTTGTGATTTTCATCCCAATATAAGCCAGTTCATTGTGCCCAGATGAAAACGTGGTTTCTAGATCACTAATGTCACAGAGTATGCTATTGGTTAACACGTGAACTGGACAAGAGAGTATGGAATAGCTTGGTATTAAATCAACCACTTCCTAAAAAGTAACTCCTATGAATACTCAACAGCTGGTGAGCTAATCCTATTGTCCCCAACTAGTCTTCAAACAAGGCTAGCATATCTGAATGCTTTAACATTATAAAACAGGCTAGTCGTGGTGGCTCACGCCTGTAATCTCAGCACTTTGGGAGGTCGAGGAAGGCAGATCACCTGAGGTCAAGAGTTCGAGACCAGCATGGCCAACATGGTGAAATACCATCTCTACTAAAAATGCAAAAATCAGCTGGGAGTGGTGGCAGGTGCCTGTAATCCCAGCTACTTGGGAGGCTGAGGCAAGAGAATTACTTGAACCCAGGAGGCGGAGGTTGCAGTGAGCTGTGATTGCACCATTGCACTCCAGCCTGGGCGACAGAGTGAGACTCTGTCTCAAAAAAAAAAAAGAAAGAAAAAGACATTATAAAACACATATCATGATCACTTAACAATTATCGAACCAAGTAAATCAACAGAATGCAATGCAGATACATGGTTAACTTATATTTACATTCTGGTAGTTGACATTTAGTTGAAGGCAAAGATGTGTCTTCATAATCAGAAAAAAATGCAATGCATATGAAAAGACAAAGTACAGAACACTTTATATACATTTATAATAGCCTGCACAAAAAATCCTCAGGATTACAGAGTCTCAATTTCAACGTATTTCAAAAACACATTAAACATGTTTTAGAGAGTCAAGTTCTTCCCTGTGATAAATCTAAACGTGTTTACCAGGCAAGCACTCAGTTTGAACTGTGTTGCTACTCTTATCCTGTCATGAGTTTGTGGGAGATACTAAATTCAATAACTCACACGGAACTCTGATAAGCTACAGAAAATTGCTTTCAAAATAACTGAACGCAGAGTCAGAAAGCACCTGCCATCACAGTCTATGCTATCCAGCAGAGCATTTTCCCTTAATGGACAGAAAATGCCCTAAACTAATTTTCCATATGACATTCTTAGCAATGTGATCACCTCACCTTTGTCAAATGTATAATTGGCCAGGCGCAGTGGCTTATGCCTGTAATTCCAGCACTTCGGGAGGCCGAGGTGGGCAGATCACCTGAGGTCAGGAGTTCGAGACCAGCCTGGCCAACATGGTGAAACCCCGTCTCTCTAAAAATACAAAAATACATGCATGGTGGGGCACGTCTGTAATCCCAGCTACTCAGGAGGCTGAGGTGAGAAGATCACTTGAACCCAGAGGCAGAGGTTGCAGTAAGTTGGGATCACGCCACTGCACTCCAGCCTGGGTGACAGACCAAGACTCCGTCTCCATTTAAAAAAAATAAAGTATATTTGACAAAATATATGTAATACAGAAGTTGGGATACCTTGTATTTAATTAAACCTTCTGTGTAAATGAAAAAGCAAACAATGACAGCATACTAACCTGAGTCACTTGGCAATACCTCTACACTCCAAGCTTCACTTGTTGTCTCTGATATGGTAGAACCAGTGCAGGGGTCAAGAAGCACTGACCCTGAACCTGGGAGGCACAGCAAACTGCCTAACATGTTCTCTGCTGCAGCACCTGTATAACCAGTGGGAAGCAAAGGGTTAACAAAGATCCTGTTGGAAAGTGCAGTGATAGTGGAGAAAAGCCAAACATAAGCTAACAAAATCTCTTGGCTGGGCATGGTGGCTCACACCTGTAATCCCAGCACTTTGGGAGGCTGAGGCAGGCAGATCACTTGAGTGGCCAGGAGTTCAAGACCAGCCTGGCCAACGTGGCGAAACTCCGTCTCTACCAAAAATACAAAAATTAGCCGGGTGTGGTGGCATGCACCTGTAGTCTCAGCTACTTGGGAAGCTGAGGCACAAGAACCTGGGAGGCAGAGGTTGCAGGGGGTGCAGAGATTGCAGTGAGCCGAGATCATGCCATTGCCCTCCAACCTGGGCAATGGGAGTGAGACCCTGTCTCAAAAATAAAAATGGCCGTGTCATTTTGGGACTCTGTCTCAAAAAAAAACAAAAAAAAAAAACCAAACTCCTCTCTACCTACAAGAAAGAAGTCAAGGTAAGAATAACTTCAATCAAGCACACCACTAAAAATACAAAGTTCCTATTTTGGTCACAATGGCACAAGACCCTTTTCACCAGTTTCCTCCAGTTCACCTTTGACTCTCCACAGAGAAAACACACATCATTCAGTCAAGTAATTTCAACAGCTTTAGCTTTGATTTTTCAGCAAATTTTACAGGGGTCCTTAATACTATTCTAAAATTTATAGCCCTACAGGGATTAAAAACATTGAGCGTTTAACCACAGAATGTTAGGCTGGCCATATATTTTTTCTTCCAGTATATTAGTCACTATTCAGGGCAATAAAATATATTCACAGGAAAATACACATCTTCAAAGCACTCACTTAACTGCAAATACAACTTACTGCGCAAACACAGCTAACTGCCAAGAACAATACTACTTTGGCATCTGGAACAAAGTAATGCAAAACCAACTAAGACATCTATTTACACCACTTAAAAATACAAATTGAAAGTATTAAACATTATTATACGTCTGTGTTAAAAATACTCAAGTTCAAAAGTCTTCACTACTTTTGATTAAACCTAATAAAAGAACAATTCTACTTCAGGGCATGAAAAAAATTGCAAAAAAGTTACCAATAAAAGTTACCTTTTAAAGATATATCATAAAATAATTACAAATAAAATAATGTCTGGAACCTGCCTAAACATAATGAGGGGAGAGAAGAGGGTAGTGGGTAAGAGAACAGATGAAACAAAGCTAGCCATGTGTGTCTAACTCCTGAAGCTGAGTGATGGATACACTGGGTTCATGATACCATCGTCTCTTGTATTTGTTTAAAATGTTCCACGATTTAGGTCGGGAGCAATGGCTCATGACCGTAATCCCAGCACTCTGGGAGGCCAAGGCAGGTGGATCACTTGAGGTCAGGAGTTCGAGACCAGGCTGGCCAATATGGTGAAACCCCGTCTCCACTAAAAATACAAAAATTAGCTGGGTGTAGTGGTGGGCACCTGTAGTCCCAGCTACTCGGGAGGCTGAGGCAGGAGAATCACTTGCACCAGGGAGGCAGAGGTTGAAGTGAGCTGAGATTGCACCATTGCACTCCAGCCTGGGCGACACAGTGAGACTCCATATCAAATTAAAAAAAAAAAAAAACACACAAAAACTTATTGGTTACTATGCTCACTACCTGGGTGGCAAAATCATTTGTGCACCAAACTCCAGCAACATACAATTTGCTGTAACAATTTCCCACGTAACAAATCTGCACATGTACCCCCTGAACCTAAAATAAAAGTTGAATAAAAATAAATAAATATATAAATAAGTTTTCCATGATTTAAAAACAAAATGAAGATAAGGGTTACAAGACTATATATCTTTCAGAACTCATAAAACAGTATCCAAAAAAGAGTGAATTTTAGTGTATGTACATAGCACCTGAATAAATTCCACATTAAAAAAAAAAGGGCAGGAGGATCGCTTGAGCTCACTAGTTCAAGACCAGCTGGGTAACAAAGCGAAATCCTGTCTCTATTAAAAATAAATAAAAATTTAAAAAGAAGAAAAATAAAAACCTGGTTACCCTTTGGAACTGAATTAACCCTTCCAGAAGTGAATTCATTTTTTTAGAGAACAGCAGTATCATATTATTGTAAAGGATTTTATGGCTATAATCTATAAGAATTTTCATCTTAAGGTTAGGTGTTTGGTTTCAAATGGATAATATACTAATCAGAGACAAACTAAGAACGTATACTATGCCCTGGAAACAACACTTGACCAGAAGCTAATTCAAAACACTGGTTTTTCTTGTTTTTTTGGGGGGGGAGGGGGCAGCGGGGAGGAGGATGGGTAAGGGGTGGGATTAAATGTAGAAAGGAAAAACACTGCTTATATTTAAGTAAAGAAAAAAGTACCCAAATGTCTTGTTCCATACAGTTATAACAATTTCCCGGATGGTGCTAACACACACAAGGTTTGTCAGGGCACTGGTGGTCCCTCTCATGAAAGGTCAGTGGATCTGAATAACTAAACCGTGATATTTCAGAGACATTAAATGGCAGTTACCTGCAATTTCTTGCAAGCGATCTTCATCAATATTAGGGTCAAAGTCACTCCCCAAGACGTCTGTACTCCAGGTCTCACTCACTGTTTCTGATATGTCCCTATCATCTGTTAATCCCATCATGTCACGAATTTCAAACTTCCTTAGCTTATCATCAAGGTTATCCTGTGTTGTAGCTATCAAAAACAAAATTAAGCACTTTAAAAACAGTAGCACAGCTATGACTTTTTAATCAACTTTAAGAATTTTATCTCCATGTTGATCAGACTGGTCTCGAACTCCCAATCTCAGGTGATGCACCCACCTTGGCCTCCCAAAGTGCTGGGATTACAGGCGTGAGCCACCGTATCCAGCCTATCAATTCACTTCTTAATCTAGCATTTCGCATATGCCAACCACCTATCTCAGAATCTCCCAGAAAGCTTGCTAAAGAGGTGATATTTGTTCAACTTCTTTCATAAGCTCATATGAAAGTTCCTCCTCCACTTATGCAATGGCCTCCAGTCGATGCCTGAAGCTGAGGATCGTACCAAATCCTATATATTCCATGCTTTTTTGATCTGATAAGCAGTGACTAATAGGTAGTGTATATATGGATACACTGAACTAAGAAATGATTCATATCCTGGATGCGGTAAGTGAAACTGTGTGAGATTTCATCACATTACTCAGAATGGCACACAATTTAAAACTTATGAATTATTTCTGGAATTTTCCATTTAATATTTTTGTACCAAGTGTGCCCGTGGGTAACTGAAGCCATGGAAGGTGAAACCATGGATAAGGAGGTACTACTTTATTATTTGAGTTTTCTCTGCTGTGTGCAACAAACTTAATCCTAATTGATACACTGATAAACCAATCCAGTAAAATACAGCATTACTTTTTTCAAGTCACACACACTCCAATGATAATACTCTTTTTCTTTCTAAAACTTGACTTCTTCTCTAGAAGTAAGACTTGGGAAATGTAATTTTTAAAAAGCTAACCAGGTAATTCTCATGCATACTAAAGCCTAAGAATCACTGTCTGAAACCTAGTTGAGGGCATCACCTTTTTTTTTTTTTTTTTTTTTTTTTTGAGATGGAGTCTCACTCTGTCACCCAGGCTGGAGTGTTGTGGCGTGATCTCGGCTCACTGCAAGCTCTGCCTCCCAGGTTCATGCCATTCTCCTGCCTCAGCCTCCCGAGTAGCTGGGACTACAGGCGCCCATCAACACGCCCAGCTAATTTTTTGTATTTTTAGTAGAGACGGGGTTTCACTGTGTTAGCCAGGATGGTCTCGATCTCCTGACCTCATGATCCGCCCGTCCTGGCCTCCCAAAGTGCTGGGATTACAGGGGTGAGCCACCGCGCCCAGCCCATCTTTTATTTTTATTTATTTATTTTTTTTGAGACGGAGTCATGCTCTGTCGCCCAGGCTGGAGTGCAGTGGCCGGATCTCAGCTCACTGCAAGCTCCGCCTCCCGGGTACACGCCATTCTCCTGCCTCAGCCTCCCAAGTAGCTGGGACTACAGGCGCCCACCACTTTGCCCGGCTATTTTTTTGTATTTTTTAGTAGAGACGGGGTTTCACCGTGTTAGCCAGGATGGTCTCGATCTCCTGACCTCGTGATCCGCCCGTCTTGGCCTCCCAAAGTGCTGGGATTACAGGCTTGAGCCACCGTGCCCGGCCCCATCTTTTTTTTTTTCAGTCAGAGTCTTGCTCTGTCGCCCAGGCTGGAGAGCAGTGGTGCGAACTCAGCTCACTGCAACCCCTGCCTCCCAGGTTCAAGCGATTCTCGTGCCTCAGCCTTCTGAGTAGGTGGGATTACAGGTGCTCGCCACCTCGCCCGGCTAATTTTTGTATTTTTAGTAGAGATGAGGTTTCACTATGTTGGCCAGGCCAGTCTCAAATTCCTGACCTCAAGTGATCTGCCTGCCCAGCCTCCCAAAGCACTGGGATTACAGGTATGAGCCACTGTACCTGGCCAAGGGTATCATCTTAAATGAACAAATCCAAAAAACTCTTTCAACTTCATCTTCCTAAGGCACCTCACTTCCTCATCCTCACTGAACCAAAAGCCTTCAGTGGCTTCCAGCTTACTACTAAAATACTGACATCCTTCTTTCGACAACAGGGATCCACCTACTCTTTAATCCTTACCTCACTCTATTTCCCTAACTGATACCTGAATAAGTACTATGGCTTCCCACCTCTTTGACTTGCTTATACTTGTCCTTCACCTAGAATGACCTATCTCCAACTCCTGCCAAGGCAATGCCAGCCAGCCCTTAAGGCTAATATTTTTCTTCCAATAAGCTTTCCCTATACTTTCTTTCTTTTTTTTTTTTTGAGACAGTTTCGCTCTTTTTGCCTAGGCTGGAGTGCAATGGCATCATCTTGGCTCACCGCAACCTCTGCCTCCCAGGTTCAAGTGATTCTCCTGCCTCAGTCTCCTGAGTAGCTGGGATTACAGGCATGCACCACCACTCCGGCTAATTTTGTATTTTTAGTAGAGATGGGGTTTCTCCATGTTGGTCAGGCTGGTCTTGAACTCCCAATCTCAGGTGATCCACCCACCTTGGCCTCCCAAAGTGCTGGGATTACAGGCATGAGCCACCGTGCCTGGCAGCTTTCCCTATACTTTCAACCATATGTATCTCTCACTCAGAACTGCCAAAATACATTCATGATACTTTAAATCAATTGTGTACTACTTTTTCCCTGTTCTAAGTTTCTTGAGCCTTGAGTCTTTACATTGTATTCCTAAAATATTACAGAATTAAAATATCAAATATTACTGAATTTCAAGTAATTTATATTAATTTATTAAGCCTAAACAATCCACTTACCAACTAAATATATTTTGAAGAACTGAAGGAATGAAGAAATGAAAGTTTAATGGTGATTATATAATCTCTTACTGAACCAAGCCAACTTAATGAAAACACACTGCTCATCTTGCAATCAGGTAAATTCTTTGCTACTTAGGCAACTGTGTTCCAGTTCACTTTACCTTGCTCATGTTCTAACAGCTGTAGAGCTTCAACTCCATTACTGCCAGAAGGTCCTGCTCCAAGTTCTGACACAGACTCTCCTTCCAGGTCTAGGGAGGACACTGAATTGGAGCGATTTGAAGGACCTAGAGAAATATTTATAGCATGAGCAATCTTTTTAAAACAGTCATGAGCCACCACATCATTTTTCATGCCTTGATAAAAGACGAACAACTGATTAAAGCGTTTTTAATACTGCCTTTATACCTTAAAAAAACACATGCCCTTTGAGATAGATATTCTGCTTCTAGGAATTTATCCTAAGGTGCTAATAACAAATTAATCTGCTGGGCGCGATGCCTCATGCCTGTAATCTCAGCACTTTGGGAGGTGGAGGCAGGCGGATCACGAGGTCAGGAGATTGAGACCATCCTGACTAACATGGTGAAACCCAGTTTCTACTAAAAATATAAAAAATTAGCTGGGCATGGTGGCGGGCGCCTGTAGTCCCAGCTACTCAGGAGGCTGAGGCAGGAGAATGGTGTCAACCCGGGAGGTGGAGCTTGCCGTGGGCCGAAATCATGCCACCGCACTCCAGCCTGGGCGACAGAGCAAGACTGCGTCTCAAAAAACAAAACAAAACAAAAAATATAAAAATTAGCCGGCCTGGCAGCACATGCCTGTAATCTCAGCTACTCAGGAGGCTGAGGCAGGGGAATTGCTTGAACCCGGGAGGCAAAGTTTGCAGTGAGCTGAGATCACACCATTGCACTCCAGCCTGGGCAACAAAAGTGAGACTCTATCTCAAAAAATAGTAATAACAGTTAATCTAAAGTTGCTTGTTACAGAGCTTTTTTCTTTTTTTTTTAATTGAGATGGAGTCTCGCTTTGCCGCCCAGGCTGGAGTGCAGTGGCACGATCTCGGCTCACTGCAAGCTCTGCCATTCTCCTGCCTCAGCCTCCCGAGTAGCTGGGACTACAGGCACCTGCCACCACACCCGGCTAATTTTTTGTATTTTTAGTAGAGACAGGGTTTCACCGTGTTAGCCAGGATGGTCTCGATCTCCTGACCTTGTGATCTGCCCGCCTCGGCCTCCCAAAGTGCTGAGATTACAGGCGTGAGCCACCGAGCCCGGCCTTGTTACAGAGTTTTTTTTTTCTTTTTTTTTTTTTAGGTAGAGTCTCGCTCTATTGTCCAAGCTGGAATGCAGTGGCACCATCTTGGCTCACTGCAACCTCCGCCTCCCAGGTTCAAGCAGTTCTCCTGCCTCAGCCTCCCGACTAGCTGAGACTACAGGTACACACTGCCACGCCCCGCTAATTTTTTGTATTTTAATAGAGACGGGGTTTCACCGTGTTGCCCAGGCTGGTCTCGAACTTGTGAGCTCAGTGAATCCACCTGCCTTGGCCTCCCAAAGTGCTGGGATTACAGCCCAGCCCAGAAGTTATTATGTCCGAAAAGTGGAAGCAATCTATAGATTTAATCACAGAAGAAAGTTGAAAAAATTATGATATGCCCATGTGAGTTAAGGAAAACAGCCATAAAAACCATGTAATTTAAGAATGTTAAATTACTAGGGAAATTGTTAATGCCATATTATTAAATTATAAAAGATTACAAAACAGGATAAACCTAATTTTGTTGTGAATAATCTAAAACATCAACTGCTATTAACAAAATTATGAGATTATAGGTGATTCTATTTCTCTGTTTTCTAGAATGAATATACATATGTGACTTTTTGGAAAAGTTAGATTAAAACGTGAAGTTATTATATTTTAGGTTTCTCTTTCAAAAAAAAAAAAATTGGTCCTAGTAGGTGAAATGACATATTCTTTTTTTTCTTTTTTGAGATGGAGTCTCACTCTTTCGTCCAGGCTGAAGTGCGATGGCGTAATCTCGGCTCACTGCAAGCTCCACCTCCTGGGTTCACGCTATTCTCCTGCCTCAGCCTCCCGAGTAGCTAGGACTACAGGCACCCGCCACCACGCCCAGCTAATTTTTTGTATTGTTAGTAGAGACGGGGTTTCACCGTGTTGGCCAGGATGGTCTCGAACTCCTGACCTTGTGATCCGCCCGTCTCAGCCTCCCAAAGTGCTGGGACTACAGGTGTGAGCCACCACGCCTGGCCTGACATAATCTCATTTCACAATCTTGGCTTTGAATTTTCTTTTTAATACCTATTTCCATTGTATCCTGCTTCAGAAAGGTACGTGTGAGTGTGAGTAAAGGAATACAGAACATTTAAGAGTATACACAACACCTTGAAATACTGGTAAGTCCATTTTTTCCCATTTAGACATGCATGATATCCTTCTAAAGGAGCTCTATAAGCTTTGGTATATATTAATACTGCAGAAACAAAACTTGCTGTTATTTCTATTTAAGTCTGAATAAAGACTTATATCTTCTCCATTTTATATGACCAAAGGCATCTTGCAATCTTAATTTTATTCAGGAAACAATCTTTACAGCCAACTGTTCAAACTCATTAGAGGAAATCTTCATTAGTCTCCTCAGTGAGAGGCACAGATGGTGTAATTATAATTTATAAGCTCCTTTAAAAAATACAAAACAAACTATTACTTGAATCACACAACTCCTTGAATGAAATAACCCTTCACCTTCAGATATTCCTTCCAGATTATCACTGCAGAGGGAAAAGCGCAAGGTTTTATCAGGTTTACCATGGAGTTTGTTTTCATCAACAGGGACATCGCCTTGTCCTCCATCCGAAAGATGCATGTTTAGAACCTAAAAAATAAAATGTTAATTTTGGTTTATCAGCGGAAAGATTACTGACAAGGAAACAAACCACAGCAAATGCATATTTAACTCCTTAATCTTAAATTATCAATTTGTAACTACAAGCCCATTCAGAAGGTCTGTCAAGCTTTTATACCTGTGGAATAAAAGTATATTAATTAAAGCAGCTGAAGCTATGCCTTTCCATTACCCTACGAGTATCACAGATTGAACAGGCAACCAGACTACCAGATGAGTAGTGGTGAGAATTATACAAATCAGAGGTCTTTGGTACTTCTAATTCTGTCATGTGTCAACTATGTAACCTTGAATAGAAAAGTTATTTAATTCTCTAAGCCTCAGTTTCTTCATCTATAAAATGGTGATAGTATGTATGCCATGTAATTGCTGAGGATTAAGTAAAAAGATGCACATAAAATAGTTGTCATGTCACACATTAAATCTGCAAAATTTAAATAAAGTAAATAAACAAGGCCAGGCACAGTGGTTCACGCCTATAATCTCAGCACTTTGGGAGGCCAAGGTGGGCAGATCACGAGGTCAGGAGATCAAGACCATGCTGGCTAACATGGTGAAACCCCATCTCTACTAAAAATACAAAAAAAATTATACGGGCGTGGTGGTGACCGCCTGTAGTCCCAGCTACTCGGGAGGCTGAGGCAGAAGAATGGCATGAACCCGGGAGGTGGGGTTTGCAGTGAGCCGAGATTGCACCACTGCCCTCCTTGAGATAGAACAAGACTCCATCTCAAAAAATAAAAATAAAAATAAAATAAACAAAAATTTAAAACATACTAAATCTGCAAAATTTAAATAAAATTTAAAGTAAATAAACAAAAGTAAATAAATTCAACTAGAAGAAAACATGTAATCATGTTATTTTGTAGGCATCAAGATTTAATCCATCTAGTTTGAACGTCCACTTGATCACAACATACATACAGGGCCACAAAAGTCCATACCAGAAACCGAAGTATGACTTCACAGACATCTCCAGCTTAGACTGATGGCCTTTTTATAACGCTTTCTATTTGCCAGATGACTTCTAAATAACACAATTACATCTCACTACTCCCTACAAGCCTCACAACTCAGCTTTGTATGTGTATCTCCACCTTAATGAAGAATTGAGTGCTTTGTGGAAAGTCACATAGCATGTTTTAGGCACACCTGGGACTTAAACTCAGAGGTCTTGGCTCCCTCGGCTGTTGCTGAAATATGAAGAAAGAATAGTACCCTCACTTACAAAGAAAAATACTTACCACAAAAATGAAAAATATGTGAGGCAATACATGTTATTTAGCTTGATTTAGCCATTCCACAATGTATATCAAAACATGTATACCATAAATAGATTCAATTTTTGTCAGCTAAAAGATAAAATGATTTTTAAACAGAAAAAAAAAACACACTCTTGGTTGCTGTTTTGGCTCTGAGTAAATTAAAGGTTTTGAAATGGTTTTATACATTTACACATGATGCCTTTAAATATAGGTTTTTTTGGCTGGGAGTGGTGGCGGCTCATGCCTGTAACCCCAGCACTCTGGGAGGTCAAGGCCAGCAGATCACCTGAGTCAGGAGTTCAAAACCAGCCTGGGCAACATGGCGAAATCCCATCTCTACTAAAAATACAAAAATTAGCCAGGCGTGGTGGTGTACGCCTATAATTCCAGCTACTCAGGAGGCTGAGGGAGGAGAATCACTTGAACCCGGGAGGTGGAGGTTGCAATGAGCCGAGATCGTGCCACTGCGTTCCAGCCTGGGCGACAAAGGGAGACTCCATCTCAAAAAAAAATTAAATACACATAAAATTTTATTTATTAAAACTTTTTTTAAAGATGGAGCTCATTCTGTCGCCCAGGCTGGAGTGCAGTGGTGCAATCATGGCTCACCACAGTCTTGAACTCCTAGGCACAGGCAATCCTCCTGCTTTGGCCTCCTGAGTAGCTGGGACTGCAGGTACACACCACCAAACCCAGCTAATTTTTTTTATTTTTACTTCTTCTTCTTCTCATTATTATTATTATTATTATATTTTTAAGACACAGTCTCACTCTGTCACCCAGGCTAGAGTGCAATGGCACGATCTTGACTCACTGCCACTTCCGCCTCCCAGGTTCAAGCGATTCTCCTGTCTCAGCCTCCCAAGTAGCTAGGATTACAGGCGTGTGCCACCACACCCGGGTAATTTTTGTATTTTTAGTAAAGATGGGGTTTCACCATATTGGCCAGGCTGGTCTCAAACTCCTGACCTCAAATGATCCACCCGCTTCGACCTCCCAGTAAATACCAGCCACTGCGCCTGGCCTATTTATTATTAAGACAGGGTCTCGCCATGTTGCCCAGGCTGGTCTCGAAGTCCTGGAGTCAAGGATCCTTCTGCCTCAGCTTCCCAAAGCACTAGGATTACAGGTGTGAGCCACCATCCCTGGCAATTTTTTTATTTTTGTAGAGACAAGGTCTTACTATGTTGCCCAGGCTGGTCTCAAACTCCTGGTTTCAAGCAATCCTTTCACCTCAGCCTCCCAAAGCACTGGGATTACAGGCATGAGCCACCATAACTGGCCAACATAAATATTTTAAATTTTTTATTTTTAAGATTAAGAACTTAGACTATTCACCATAGTGAGTAATGTGAAACTAAAACATCAGGAGAAAAATCATCTCAAGGCCTGAAGATTCATGTGAACTAACAGAAAAGGGATAATGAAGATATTTTTCCAAATCATATCCAAAGGCAAGCAATTTTGAGATGCCATACAGAAAGCCACCGTACAAAGTCAGTCACACTGGAGTATAAAATACAAAAATCAAATTTCATGCTTCTAAATCAGAGCATCTGCAAACTCTAGACTAAACTAAAACCACAGAATCTGAGTGCTAAAAAAACTTTAGCTGGGCACAGTGGCTCACACCTCTAATCCCAGCACTTTGGGAGGCTGAGGTGGGCAGATCACCTGAGGTCAGGAGTTTGAGACCAACCCGGCCAACATATAGTGAAACTCTGTCTCTACTAAAAATATAAAAATTAGCTGGGCATAGTGGTGCATGCCTGTGGTCCCTGCTACTAGGGAACCTGAGGCAGGAGAATCACTTGAACAGATGAGGTGGAGGTTGCAGTGAGAGCGGCCTCCCAAAGTGCTGGGTGTATCTTCTTAATGACCATTTATCAACATATAACGTCTTTGTCTTTTGTAATCTTGATGCTCCTCAGACTAGATAATCTCAACTGATCCATCTTCAAGTTCACTGATATATCTGCCTGTACAAATTTGCTGTTGAACCCCTCTAGTGTATTTTTCAATCCAGTTATTATACTTTTCAACTCCAGAATTTCTATATGGTTCCTTCTGTAATTTCTACCTCTTTATTGATATCTTCTATTTGGTAAGACCTTGTTCTCTTGGTTTTCTTTAGTTCTTTGTCCATGGTTTCCACAGCTCTTTGAGTATATTTTTAAAAATTGATTTAAAGTCTTCAGTAAGCCCAATGTCTGTGCTTCCTCAAGGCCATTTTCTTTCTTTCTTTCTTTTTTTGTTTTTTGAGACAGAGTTTCACTCTTGTTGCCCAGGCTGGAGTACAATGGCGCGATCTCAGCTCACCACAACCTCCGCAACCCAGGTACAAGTGATTCTCCTGCCTCAGCCTCCCGAGTACTGGGATTACAGGCATGAGCCACCAGGCCCAGCTAATTTTGTATTTTTAGTAGAGATAGGGTTTCTCCATGATGGTCAGACTGGTCTCGAACTCCCAACTTCAGGTGATCCGCTCATCTCAGCCTCCCAAAGTGCTGGGATTACAGGAGTGAGCCATCATCTGGCCATCAAAGACATTTTCTTTTTCCTTTTTTTTTTTCCAGATGGAGTTTCACTCTATTGCCCAAGCTAGAGAGCCGTGGTGCAATCTTGGCTCACTGAAACCTCCGCCTCCCAGGTTCAAGTGATTCTCCTGCCCTAGCCTCCTGAGTAGCTGATATTACAGGTGCACGCCACCACGCCTGTCTAATTTTTGTATTTTTAGTCGAGACAGGGTTTCACCATGTTGGTCAGGCTGGTCTCGAACTCCTGACCACGTGATCCGCCCAGTTTCGCCTCCTGAAGTGCTGGGATTATGGCCATGAGCCACTGTGCCCAGCCTATCAAGGACATTTTCTCTTAACTTTTTTCCTGTGAAAGGGCCATATGTTTTGTTTCTTTATATGCTTCATACGTTTTGCAGAAAAGCAGACATTGTAAATATTATAAAGTGAGCATTAAAAAGTCAGGAAACAACAGATGCTGGAGAGAATGTGGAGAACACTTTTACACTGTTGGTGGGAGTGTAAATTAGTTCAACTATTGTGGAAGACAGTGCGGCAATTCCTCAAGGAACTAGAACCAGAAATACCATTTGACCCAGCAATCCCATTACTGGATATATACCCAAAGGATTATAAATCATTCTCCTATAAAGACACATGCAGGCCGGGCGCGGTAGCTCAAGCCTGTAATCCCAGCACTTTGGGAGGCCGAGACGGGCGGATCACGAGGTCAGGAGATCGAGATCATCCTGGCTAACACGGTGAAACCCCGTCTCTACTAAAAAATACAAAAAACTAGCCGGGCGAGGTGGTGGGCGCCTGTAGTCCCAGCTACTCAGGAGGCTGAGGCAGGAGAATGGCGTGAACCCGGGAGGTAGAGCTTGCAGTGAGCCGAGATTGAGCCACTGCACTCCAGCCTGGGTGACAGAGCGAGACTCCGTCTCAAAACAAAAACAAAAACAAAAAAAGACACATGCACACACACGTTTACTGCAGCACTATTCACAATAGCAAAGACTTGGAACCAACCCAAATGCCCATCAATGATAGACTGGATAATGAAAATGTGGCACATATACACCATGGAATACTATGCAGCCATAAAAAAGGATTGGTTCATGTCCTTTGCAGGGACATTGATGAAGCTGGAAACCATCATTCTCAGCAAACTAATGCAGGAACAGAAAACCAAACATTGTACGTTCTCCCTCATAAGTGGGAGTTGAACAATGAGAACACATGGACACAGGGAGGGGAACATCATATACTGGAGCCTGTAGCGGGGGTGGAGGGTTAGGGGAGGCATATCATTAGGAGAAATACCTAATGTAGACGACAGGTCGATGGGTGTAGCAAACCACCATGGCACGTGTATACCTATGTAACAAACCTGCATGTTCTGCACATGTATCCCAGAACTTAAAGTATAATTAAAAAATAAAAATAAAAAAAAAATAAATGTTATAAAGTGACAGTTCTGGAAATCATATTACACCCCTTGGTTGTTGCTGCTTGTTGTAGTGACTGTTTATTTAATGACCTCTCTAAATTTTCTGTCATGTGTGGCCTCTGAAGTGTCTGTTCTGTTAACTTAGTGGTGAGCACGTGATCTGGCAGATTTAACACCTGGAATAAAACAAATAAAACAAAACAAAACATTTCCAAGTCTTTGAAATTTGGCTATGTGTTGGGGCACTTCAACACTTAGCCAGGCAGTTTGCAACTGTACCTTAGCCTTCACTTCCTGCTTGGGTTCAGCCTGAAGGTTAGCCAGCAGTGAGAGCCTGGGTCTTCTAAGGTCTTTCCTGAGCACATGACCAGCCCTGGGCATGTGTACAACCTTCTAGATTCCCCAGAACGTGTGGGAGCTTTTCAAAGCCTTCGTGCCCCCTAGTGTCTCCTTCCCAAGCTTCTTCCTTCATAAGCATTTGGATCTGTATGTGGCTTGCCCTGATTGCTATCTGTTAATGCAAGCAGAAGCAACTAATATATCTGCTTTTCAATACTTTTGACAAATGCCACCTGTGTAGCTGCCTCAGCACTGGGAAAGATCAGAGGCAGGCAAAACAAAGCCAAGCCCTACAGATGATCTTTCAGGATCTACCAGACAGATCAAAATACACAACCCTGAGTTCAGAATAAGGTCCACATTCCTCCCTCAAGTACCAGCACAATGCACAGTAATATAAGCTGTCTTCAAAGCAGCCACTGGGCTGGGGGCTGAAGATGGTAACAGGGTAGGATCACAGAGCTCTCTTAACAAAATTCAGCAGTTTTTTTCTTCACTAAGCATTCCTTTGTTGTTAAAAGTTTTTTTATTAGATTCCAGGGTTCCAAATAAGTTGATTCTGACAGTTTTTGACAGCTTATGTGTGTGTATGGAGGGACGGAGTTTTGGAGATTGTTGGTCTTCCCTACGGGGAATGTCATAGTCCCAAACATACTTTACCAACCACCATCACTTTATCAATCACTAAAACTGGCCCCTTCTTCCTAGACCATTTTCTTGAATAACAAGCAATCACTGTTGAATATAAGAAGCTGCTACTGGCAGGGCGTGGTGGCTCACGCCTGTAATTCCAGCACTTTGGGAGGCCAAGACGGGCGGATCACAAGGTCAGGAGATCGAGACTATCCTGGCTAACACAGTGAAACCCCGTCTCTACTAACAATACAAAAAATTAGCCAGGCGGCCGGGCGCGGTGGCTCAAGCCTGTAATCCCAGCACTTTGGGAGGCCGAGACGGGCGGATCACGAGGCCAGGAGATTGAGACCATCCTGGCTAACACAGTGAAACCCCGTCTCTACTAAAAAAATACAAAAAACAGCTGGGCGCGGTGGCTCACGCCTATAATCCCAGCACTTTGGGAGGCCGAGACGGGCGGATCACGAGGTCAGGAGATCGAGACCATCCTGGCTAACACGGTGAAACCCCGTCTCTACTAAAAAGAAGTACAAAAAACTAGCCGGGCGAGGTGGCGGGCGCCTGTAGTCCCAGCTACTCGGGAGGCTGAGGCGGGAGAATGGCGTAAACCTGGGAGGCGGAGCTTGCAGTGAGCGGAGATCCGGCCACTGCACTCCAGCCTGGGCGACAGAGCGAGACTCCGTCTCAAAAAAAAAAAAAAAAAAACTAGCCGGGCGAGGTGGCGGGCGCCTGTAGTCCCAGCTACTCAGGAGGCTGAGGCAGGAGAATGACGTAAACCCGGGAGGCGGAGCTTGCAGTGAGCTGAGATCCGGCCACTATACTCCAGCCCGGGCGACAGAGTGAGACTCCGTCTCAAAAAAAAAAAAAAAAAGGCCGGGCGCGGTGGCTCAAGCCTGTAATCCCAGCACTTTGGGAGGCCGAGACGGGCGGATCACGAGGTCAGGAGATCGAGACCATCCTGGCTAACACAGTGAAACCCCGTCTCTACTAAAAAATACAAAAAAATAGCCGGGCGAGGTGGCGGGCGCCTGTAGTCCCAGCTACTCGGGAGGCTGAGGCAGAATGGCGCAAACCCGGGAGGCGGAGCTTGCAGTGAGCTGAGATCCGGCCACTGCACTCCAGCCTGGGCGACAGCGCGAGACTCCGTCTCAAAAAAAAAAAAAAAAAAAAAAAAAAAAAAAAAAAAAAAATTAGCCAGGCATGGTGGCGGGTGCCTGTAGTCCCAGCTACTCGGGAGGCTGAGGCAGGAGAATGGCGTGAACCCGGGAGGCAGAGCTTGCAGTGAGCCAAGATCGTGCCACTGCACTCCAGCCTGGATGACAGAGTGAGACTCCGTCTCAAAAAAAAAAAAAGAAGCTGCTACTTTAGGGAGTCAAGATTTCTTCTTCTTTTCTTTTTGCTTCTTTTTTCTGTTTTTTTTTTGTTTTTTGTTTTTTTTATTTTTGAGACAGTTTCACTCTTGTTGCCCAGGCTGGAGTGCAATGGGGCAATCTCGGCTCACTGCAACCTCCACCTCCCGGGTTCAAGCGATTCTCCTGTCTCAGCCTCCCAAGTAACTGTGATTACAGGCGTGCACCACCACGCCCAGCTAATTTTTATTTTTAGTAAAGATGGGGTTTTCCGCTACTGCCTGGAAAAGTGAACCCGGGAGGCGGAGCTTGCAATGAGCCGAGATCACGCCACTGCACTCCAGCCTGGGCGACCCAGAAAGACTCCCTCTCAAAAAAAAAAAAAAAAAAAGAAAAAAAAAATTCACCTCTCAGATCTGAATGTCTGTGCTTCCCCCAAAATCTGTATGTTGAAATTCTAACCCCCAAGGTGATGGTATTTGGAGATGGGGCCTTTAGGCAGGTGATTAAGTCATGAAGGCAGGGCCCTCACAAATGGAATAAGTGCCCTTATAAAATAGGCCCAACCAGCCAGGTGCGGTGGCTCACACCTGTAATCTCAGCACTTTGGAAGGCAAAGGCAGGTGGATCACCTCAGTTCGGGAGTTTGAGACCTGCCTGACCAACATGTAGAAACCCCACTTCTACTAAAAATATAAAATTAGCTGGGCATGGTGGCGCATGCCTGTAATCCCAGCTACTCAGGAGGCTGAGGCAGGAGAATCGCTTGAACCTGGGATGCGGAGGTTGCAGTGAGCCGAGATCGTGCTATTGCACTCTAGCCTGGGCAACAAAAGCAACACTCCATCTCAAAAAATAAAATAAAATAAGCCCAAAGACACAGCAAGAATACATTATCTATGAACCAGTAAACAGATCCTCATGAGACACTGAATCTGCTTTGACTGTAAGACTTCCTGGCCTCTACAAATATGAGAAATAAATTTCTGTTGTTTATAAGCCACCCAACCTCTGGTGTTTTGCTACAGCAGCCTGTATGGACTAAGACATGAATACTGATTTACAGAAGCAACTGACCAAGTACCTTCATACCTCATTTTCTGACATCATCCCTGGAGTAAGCTGGGGACCTGTCCCTAAGGAAATGACCAACACCTCTTCTGGTTGCACCTCCTGGATGGTTTCTTGAGATGATCCTTCATGGTCCATATGTAGGTCCATTAGCATATTGGTGCGGCTTCTGCTCCGAGTTGCTAATAAAAAATTTCAAATACAATAATTTAGAGAAATAGACAAATGAAGAAAATGGTATGCTAAAAACGAAAATATATTTTCTATTAGTGCAGAACATTTGCACATGCACAAGAGAGGTAAAAATATAAATAAGAAAAAACAAAACAAAACAAAAAACTAAATCCTCCCAGTTACTCTACTAATAAAGATTCTCCTTCAAAACTGATAATCAAGAACAGTGATCCAAATCCATGTTACAGTAAGTGCCATACATATGATCACATCTGCAGAACAGCAAACATGCCCCAATCAATTTAAGACTTGGAGTGACAAAAAAAGCATTACCTCATTTCTTATCTTTTTAAGATGCCTTAACTAATTTTCCTATAAAACGATATAACTGCTACAGGTCTCCCATACTGGTAACTGAACTTACAAGCATCAGAAAATTTCATATGAGGGATTACACCTGTAATCCTAGCACTTTGGGAGGCTGAGGCGGGTGGATTGCCTGAGTTCAGGAGTTTGAGACCGGCCAGGGCAACACGGTAAAACTCCGTCTCTACTAAAATACAAAAAATTAGCCAGGCACGGTGACGTGCACCTGTAATCCCAGCTACTCGGGGGGCTGAGACAGGAGAATCGGTTGAACCAGGCAGGCGGACATTGCAGTGAGCCAAGTCTGCACCACTGCACTCCGGCCTGGGCGTCAGAGCGAGACTCCATCTCAAAAAAAAAAAAAAAAGAAAAAGAAAAGAAAAAAGAAAATTTCATATGAAAATCTAATAGCCACATAAATAAGATACTTTAGTTAGGCAACTGTTAACAAAACCAGAATCAGTGTTTGTTTTTTTGAGACAGAGTTTCACTCTTGTTGCCCAAGCTAGAGTGCAGTGGTGCAATCTCGGCTCACTGCAATCACCACCTGCTGGGTTCAAGCAATTCTCCTGCCTCAGCCTCCTGAGTAGCTGGGATTACAGGCAGCCACCACTACACTCAGTGAATTTTGTACTTTTGGTAGAGATGGGGTTTTGCCATGTTGGTCAGGCTGGTCTCAAACTCCTGATCTCAGGTGATCCACCACCTCGGCTTCCCCAAGTGCTGGGATTATAGGCATGAGCCACCGTGTCCAGCCCAGAATCAGTTTTTAAATGTACTTTTCCCCCCTGAAATGTATTAATGTCTTTTCAAAGATACAAGAGAGAAAATTTCTTTATGTTTGGATAAAAGGTCCTTTCTGCTTTGGAAACAGTATAAATTAATAAAGGCTTCAATTATTTTTGTTTCTTTCCCCTGCATATAAGCAAACAAAAAATACATTTTTCTAAAATAACTGCTGGGTATGAGCACGCCTGTAATCCTAGCACTCTGGGAGGCTGAGGCAGGTGGATCACCTGAGGTCAGGAGTTCGAGACCTGCCTGGCCAACATGGTGAAACCCCATCTCTACTAAAAATACAAAAAGTTAGCTGAGCCTGGTGGCGGGCACCTGTAAGTAATCCCAACTACTTGGGAGGCTGAGGCAGGAGAATCACTTGAACTCGGGAGGTGGAGGTTGCAGTGAGCCTAGATCACACCGTTGCACTCTGGCCTGCACAATAAGAGTGAAACTCCGTCTCAAAAAAAAAAAAAAAAAAAAGAAGGCTGGGCGCAGTGGCTCATGTCTGTAATCTCAATACTTTGGGAGGCTGAGGCAGGTAGATCACCTGAGGCCGGGAGTTCAAGTCCAGCCTGA
Source organism: Macaca thibetana thibetana (assembly GCF_024542745.1). Classification (NCBI taxonomy): domain Eukaryota; kingdom Metazoa; phylum Chordata; class Mammalia; order Primates; family Cercopithecidae; genus Macaca; species Macaca thibetana. The sequence continues at coordinate 13,318,624 of NC_065592.1, forward strand.
CCAACATGGAGAAACCCCATCTCTACTAAAAATACAAAATTAGCTTGGGCATGGTGGCACACGCCTGTGATCCCATCTACTCAGGAGGCTGAGGCAGGAGAATGGCTTGAACCTGGGAGGCAGAGGTTGTGGTAAGCCGAGATTGTGCTACTGTACTCCAGCCTGGGCAACAAGAGCTAGACTCTGTCTCAAAAAAAAAAAAAAAAAAAAAAAAATCAAGAAAAAAATAAAAGTTTCTATTTTCTTTCAGAGGGCAATAAAATTCAGTACAACCAGAATACTAAATAGAAATTATGTTTTGGTACAAAATAATGAAAAATAGAGACATAAAGCAAAAACAACTATAGCAGCAGCAAAAGTCACTTCACATTGTATGAAAGCTGACCTACTTGAAGACAGAAGCAGAAATATAAATAATCATCTTTCTTTACAATGCTGATTAATGTTCATTAATCACAGAGCACACATCAATTTCCAAGTCTAAAACAGGCCTACTCACACCTTTATTTGCTTACCCTATCTTCTATTGAATTGCAAATTGAAATTCAAGTTCATAAACAGATCTATGAATCGTAACAAACTCTGTAACTATAATTTATAAAAATGCAAGCAATCAAATTTTATGTAGCAATTTACATAAAGTAAAAGCAACATGCACATGGAGCATACTTTTATAAACTATTTCTTAAATAAAATTATAAAAGAAGATAAGAACAGCCTATTACCCACCAAACGGGGTTACTAGTGTAATATGAGCGGTAATATTGGTAGCTGAGGAATCCCAGGCAGTGATGGCTGCTAACTGTTGTCCTGGGTTGCGAAAGCATTAAATAGAAAGAAAATCAGCCCTCTGAACAATGGACAAATTTTTTAAGATACGAAATAAATGCAATAGCCAGATAACAAGACTATACAAAATAATACTGGGCATACATTTGAAATTCACTTTCCATCAGACTCATATTTAATGACACTTTTAGAAAATGGGAAATGAAAAACCTAATGTATAGCAGTGAACAATGGGGAAAAAAAATCTCTGATTTACTAAAAATCATTTACTTCATCATGTGAACAGAGTGCAAACAGCCCATAAAAAAACCATTAAATGCCCGGGCATGGTGGCTCACACCTGTAATCCCAGCACTTTGGGAGGCCGAGGCGGGTGGATCACCTGAGGTTAGGAGTTCAAGACGAGCCTGGCCAACATGGCAAAACCCCATCTCTACTAAAAATATAAAAATTAGCCAGGTATGGTGGCGGGCATCTATAATTCCAGCCACTAGGGAGGCTGAGGCAGAAGAATTGCTTGAACCCAGGAGGTAGAGGTTGCAGTGAGCCGAGATTGTGCCACTGCACTCCAGCCTGGGCAACAAGAATGAGACTCCATTTAAAAAAAAAAAAAAAAGGCCGGGCGCGGTGGCTCAAGCCTGTAATCCCAGCACTTTGGGAGGCCGAGACGGGTGGATCACGAGGTCAGGAGATCGAGACCATCCTGGCTGACACGGTGAAACCCCGTCTCTACTAAAAAATACAAAAAAACTAGCTGGGTGAGGTGGCGGGCGCCTGCAGTCCCAGCTACTCGGGAGGCTGAGGCAGGAGAATGGCGTGAACCCGGGAGGCGGAGCTTGCAGTGAGCCAAGATCACGCCACTGCACTCCAGCCTGGGCGGCAGAGCAAGACTCTGTCTCAAAAAAAAAAAAAAAAAAAAAACCCATTAAGTGCAAAATCCCTTTTTCTATTTTTTATTTTGAAAACTGACATATTGGGGTGATACAATAAGACAAAGACTTGAAGAGTATGATGCCACACTCCTGTTGATACAATTCCACGTTATGTTAAATATAAGGTAGATTAATTTTAAGAAACTGGCAGTTCTTAATGAATTAGCTCACAGAAGTTTAAAAGCAAAGTCCCTCTCTTCAAAATGCATAAATTAAAAAGAACTATGTTCACTAAGTGTTGCTGAGTTCCTCATTATAATTAGGCAGGCACTAAAATAATCCTGTTCCCCTGGCTTAAACACTTTTTCCCCATCTTGTTTACTTTGCCTAACTTCCATTCATCACAAAGCGCAAACAGGCTTCACCTGCTCCAAGATCGTCTCCTGATACCATCACCATTTTGGCTAAGTTAGGTGTCCCCATAACCCTCATACTTATCTCCCCAGAATGCATAGTACGCTGAAGGGTACTAGTCTCTTCTTGTTTTCCCTAACTAAACTATCAATAGCCAACTTGACAGTAAGGGCAGGTCCTAATGGTCTTTGTATCCAGTGTCTATCACAATGTCTCATGTGCAAGACACATCCACTCTCACAGGACTTTTGTGGGGATTAAATGAAACAACATTTATAAAGTGCCTACCCAGAGTATGGAACACGGTACATGCTCAATTAATTTTTTTGTAGACAGATAGATAACAAATATTAACCAAGCAAATAAGTCTTAATCAAACAGAATTCTTAAATAAGCAAACTTGAAAAAATAAAATGAAACTTTTGCTTTATTTTATAACATTAAGATATCTTAGCTCAGTTGATAAAACAGTGATTATTAATGAAAATAATAATAGAAAAATACTATTATTTTCCACTTTATTGATGGAAACTTCTAAAATAATATTGTTTATTACATTATTTAGAACTTTGTAGAAATGAGGGGGCTACCTAATTTTTTTTTTTTTGAGATAGGGTCTCACTCTGTCACCGAGGCTGAAGTGCAATGGCATGATCATGGTTCACTGCAGCCTCAACCCCCCAGGCTCAAGCAATCTCCCCATCTCAGCCTCCCAAGTAGCTGGGACCACAAGGCACGTGCCACCCTCTTTAAAACTACTGAGGGCTACATAGTTTTAAAAATGACTACTTATAACATTTCCAAAATGTTTTCAAGAGAAGACAATAAAATTTGAACAAAGTATACTGTGGATAGAAAAGTAGGTAGACAAAGCTAAAGCCTACTGATAAACCTTAACTAATCTGATACAATTTCTAAAAATTGAAATACCATCAGTAAACATGAAGAGAAAGACTTTCCCAAGTACTTAAACATATATTCCAAAACACTGAGCAATAACAAAGGCTAACGAAATATTAAACTTAAGAGAAAGCTCCGATATGAGAAATTCTCTTTACCTATAGGTAATCGATTCTTTTTATTTGCTGGAGTGGTTGCCGGAGACAGCTGAGGCGTATTGTAGGGAGTCATTTCCAAACTGCTGCTTTTTCCTGGCTTGGCTGGGGGTAGGTTTGCCAATAAATTGTCAAGAGCCATTCTATCTTCTCTCAGTTGATCTCCAGACATCACACTCTTCATAAAATTCACCTGGCAAAAGCAAAGAACATTAGCTAGTGAAATCACTTTTTCAAATATAATATGTATTTCCCACACAATGTACTCATGTATGTCTCTGCTCACGCTTAGCTAAAAGACTTTTAAGAAAATTCTATTAAACAATGAAGCCATTACCAGAGTAATAAGCTGACTATAGGTTATATAAACCACAGTTCTGCTCAATCCTTCCAGAAGATTAACGGAAGACAATGGAGGGGTCTCCACTGCACGGCCCCCAATCACAACATCAAGGAACGCGGCAACACAGCTCTGTTAAAACAGGGAAACAACAGTGAAACATTTCCCTTTAAAATACTGGAAAGAAATTTCTGATTAAAGTGGACAAGCATGAAAACATTTTAACATCTTAAAAATCACATTTTTTTAAGATGTTAAATAATTTTTTTTTTTTTTGGAGATGAAGTTTCACTCTTTTGCCCAGGCTGGAGTGAAATAGCGCCATCTTGGCTCACTGCAACCTCTGCGCACCTCCTCCCCCACTGTAATTTTCCTGCCTCAGCTTCCAGAGTAGCTGGGATTATAGGCGCCATGACCATGCCCGGCTAACTTTTGTATTTTTAGTAAAGATGGGGTTTTGCCATGTTGCACGGGCTGGTCTGGAACTCCTGACCTCAGGTGATCCACCCGCCTCAGCCTCCCAAAATGCTAGAAATACAAGTGTGAGCCACCCCGCCTGGCCTAATTTTTGTATTTTTTTGTAGAGATGGGGTTTCACCATGTTGCCCAGACTGGTCTCAAACTTGTGAGCTCAAGCGATCCACCCACCTCAGCTTCCCAAAGTGTGCCCAGCACTAGGACTACAAGCATGAGCCACTGCACCCAACCTAAAACATTAAATTCTTTTTATAATGATATAGTCTAAAATCTTGGGGCTGGGTGTGGTGGTGTATGCCTGCAATCCCAGCACTTTGGGCAGCCAAGGTGGGTGGGCTGCTTGAGCTCAGAAGTTCGAAACCACTTGGGTAACAGGGCAAAACCTTGTCTCTACAAAAAATACCAAAATTAGCCAGGTGTGGTGGTGCGCACCTGTAGTCCCAGCTACTTGGGAAGCTGAGGTGGGAGGATTGCTTGCGCCAGGGAGGTCAAGACTGCAGTGAGCTGAGATGGCGTCACTGGGTGACAAAGTGAGACCCTGTCTCAAAAAAAAAGAAAATAACAATAAGATGTTGGAGACAAACATAACACAACACAGAACAGTATATACATTGTGCTACTATTTCTGAAAGGGGAAGGAGTGGTTGGAAGTATATAGTGTACGTAGGAATTTGCTTGTAAACATATTGACCTCTAGAAGGATACACAACCTGATAACATCAAGAATCTTTCGGGGGCCAGGCATGGTGGCTCACACCTATAATTCCAGCTACTAGGAGGCTGAGGCAGGAGAATTGCTTGAACCTGGGAGGCAGAGTTAACAGTGAGCCGAGATCACGCCATTGCACTCTGGTCTGGGTGACAACAGCAAACCTCTGTGACAAGAGGGAAACTCAGTCTCAAAAAAAATCTTTTGTTGGGGGCGGGGAATGAAGACTAGAGATGAGAGGCGGAAGGGAAATTTTACTCAAATATCCTTGAATTTTCATAGGTTGAATGTATAGCTTAATCAAAGTAAGACTGATTAAAACTTTATTTAACTAAATTAATTGAACAATGTCATGGATGTTAACTTATAAACTACACTTAAAATTAAACAATTATCGACCAGGCATGGTGGCTGACATCTATAATCCTAGCACGCCGGAATGCTGAGGCAGGAAGATCGCTTGAGGCCAGGAGTCAAGACCAGTCTGGGCAACATAGCAACACCTCATCTCTATAACAATAAAAACAGACAGGCATGGTAGCATGCCCCTATAGCCCAGGTACTTGGGAGGCTGAGGTGGAAGGACTGCTTGAGCCCAGGAGTTTGAGCCATGATCACACCACTGCACTCCAGCCTGGGCAACAGAGTGAGACACCGACTCAAAAATTTAAAAGTTGGCCAGGTGCGGTAGCTCACGCCTGTAATCCCAGCACTTTGGGAGGCCGAGTTGGGTAGATCACAAGGCCAGGAGTTCAAGACCAACCTAGCCAAGATGGTGAAACCCAGTCTCTACTAAAAATACAAAAATTAGCCAGGCGTGGTGGCATGCGCCTGTAGTCCCAGCTACCAGGGAGGGTGAGGCAGAGAGTCGCTTGAACCTGGAGGCAGAGGGTGCAGTGAGCCAAGATCACGCCACCACACTCCAGCCTAGGTAACAGAGCAAGACTCCGTCTCAAAAAAAAAAAAAAAAAAAACTTTTTAAAATAAAATAATCTTAATAGCTCTTTGATTCTCTTTATGATGGCATCTCCTCAATACGTCTGTGGGAGTTAATCATCTTTAAATGCTGCTGATCCAATACTGTAGCTAATTAAAAGAACATTTAATTCAGACATCACCTAAGGACAAGATTTAATAAAGAGAACAGTTAGGCTCACTAATACTTCAGAATTTTCTAGAAATCGTATTTATTCTTACTTTGTCAAATTTTCCAAGGCTGCTCTTTGTTCGGGGATCTCCTTCTTCAGAGCCAGTCATTGCTAACTGCTGCAAAAGGCGGCCTACCTGCAACCCAAAGCAGCGGTAGGGAAACATAAGCTACAGACAGATACTCATAAATGCCTCTCTGTGAAAGCAAGCACATCTATTCAATTCTCAAAATCTGTTTCATAATACTATTCATACCACCTGACCAGGCATATGAAATAGTATCCCCCAAAGATGTGTACCTTATGTTGGCTTTTGCTATTTTTAGATTAAGAGTTAGAGAAAGTATAAATTTTTGCTTTAATTTCTCTTTAACACATAAGGGGGAACATTATGTGTTAACATTAGGGGGGAAAAGCACAACTACATTTGTTTCTGACATTGTACTTTTCATGTGTTTAGAGCTTTTTAAATTAATTTGTAAAAGCTGACTCATTCATTAAATTACCTTAAGTTAATATTAAAAACATTACCCTATAGAGTTCATAAAGCACTCAAGGTAGAATTATTTTCCTAGATTTAAAAGCGAATGATTCCTACCTAACATAAGCTGGTTTGATAAAGTAAATACTAATTCATAGAACAAGGACCCTACTGGCAAAAGTTGTTACTGTACTCTTTTTAAAGGCTAATGAAAGTTATTACAGCATCCTCTTCTTAATATCTGGGACAAGACCCCCTTTTTACTGATTCTGAAAATATGTGATTCAATCTCTACTGGAATGACAAAAAAAAAAAAAAAACTACAAATACATTATATACCATAAGAATAAATTTAAGTGTTTCATGGACCAGACACAGTGGCTTACGCCTATAATCCCAGCACTTTGAGAGGCCAAGTTAGGAGGATTACCTGAGGCCAGGAGTCCAAGACCAGCCTGGACAAGAAAGCAAGACCCTGTCTCTACAAAAATATTTTTAAAATGAGCCAGGTGTGCTGGTACACACGTCCAGTCCCAGTTACTCAGGAGGGTGAGGCAGGAGGGTCACTTGAGCCCAGGTGTTAAGATGGCACCACCGCACTCCAGCCTGGGTGACAGAGTGAGACTCTGTCTAAAAAAAAAAAAAACAAAAAAAACCCCTACTGTTTCATGGATAAGGAGTCAAAAATTTTGTGCTCATTTCAGAAGCACATACTAAAATTGGAACTCCACAGAGATTAGCATGGCACCTGTGCAAGGATGACACAAATTTGTGAAGAGCTCCACATAATTTTTTTTAATTTATAAAAGTTAAAAAAAAAGTTAACTTTATTTCAGGCATTTCTATATAGTGAATTGTTAAACACCCCAAGGTGATATAACTGATCATAAAAAAGAGCTAATCCTTTTTTCTGATTTTTTATTTTTTTAATTAATTAATTAATTTTTTTTGAGATGGAGTTTCACTCTTATTGCCCAGGCTGGAGTGCATTGGCGCAATCTCACCTCACTGCAACCTTCATTTCCCAGGTTCAAGCAATTCTCCTGCCTCAGCCTCCCAAGTAACTGGGATTACAGGCATGTGACACCACACTGGCTAATTTTGTATTTTTAGTAGAGACGGGGTTTCTCCATATTGGTCAGGTTGGTCTCAAACTCCGGACATCAGGTGATCCGCCCGCCCGGGCCTCCCAAAGTGCTGGGATTATAGGCATGAGCCACCGCAGCCGGCTTTTTTTTTTTTTTTTAAATAGATATGGGGTGGTGGGGGGTCTCACTGTGTTGCCCAGGCTGGTCTCAAAATCCCGACCTCAAACGATCTGCCCACCTTGGCCTCCCAAAGTGCTGAGATTACAGGTGAGAGCCACCGCACCAAGTCTGAGCTAATCATTTTTTAAAAATCACCCAAGGCTGGGTGTGGTGGCTCACACCTGTAATCCCAGTACTTTGGGAGGCCAAGGCGGGCAGATCATCTGAGGTCAGGAGTTCGAGACCAGCCTGACCAACATGGTGAAACCCCGTCTCTACTGAAAATACAAAATTAGCCAGGTGTGGTGGTGCATGCCTGTAATCCCAGGCACTTGGGAGGCTGAGGCAGGAGAATCACTTGAATCCCGGAGGCGGAGGTTGCAGTGAGACGAGATTGTGCCATTGCACTACAACATGAGCAACAGAGCAAAACTCCGTCTAAAAAAAATAATAAAACGGCTGGGCACTTGTAGTGGCTCACACCTGTAATCCCAGCACTTTGGGAGGCTGAGGCAGGCGGATCACGAGGTCAGGAGATCAAGACCATCCTGGTGCTAACACGGTGAAACCCCGTCTCTACTAAAAATACAAAAAATTTGCCAGGCATGGTGGCACGCACCTATAATCCCAGCTTTTCAGGAGGCTGAGGCAGGAGAGTCACCTGAAGCCAGGAGGCAGAGGTTGCAGTGAGCCGAGATCACGCCACTGCACTCCAGCCTGGGCAACAGAGCCAGACTCCGTCTCCAAATAATAATAATAATAATAAAATAAAAAATAAAAATCACCCAAAAATAGTCTATTCTAAATAAACACCAGTTCTTCACACTATATCTGAGGGATAAGGTGTGATGAAAAGAGTCCATGAAGAAATAATAACATGACTTCAGTCGTTCAGATGATTGCAAAAAAAATATACATCCAAAAATCCTCTTTCCGAAACTCTTAGAAGAGTTTCAGATTTCAGAATTCAGAGATTTTAGAAAGGTAATGCAGTGTATATACACAACATGTTCAATATACAGATGGCATTTTGTAATCAAATGAATCAACATTTCTGCAACAAAATATGAGTATTCACTAGCACTAAATGGAATAACAATTATAAATATAGCTGGGCATGGTGGCGTTCCCCTGTAATCTCAGCTACTCAGGAAGCTGAGGCAGGAGAATCGCTTGAATCCAGGAGGCGGAGGTAGCAGTGAGCCAAGATCGCATCATTGCACTCCAGCCTGGGCAACAAGAGTGAAACTTCATCTCAAAAAAGAAAAATGAAAAAAAAAAAAAAAATTGTGAATAGCCTCATGTTACTTCAGCACAGGTTTTGCTACCAAATAAGGTATAGAAGACATTCAGTTTTTGTTCATTTTGGGTTCTGAAATTATAGAAAAGGGATGGTGGACTTGTTCTAGAAAAATCTAATCAACTCTACATTCAAGTGCGTGAGGATTCCATTTAAAAACAAACACAGCTGGGTGCAGTAGCTCATGCCTGTAATCCCAGGACTTTGGGAGGCCGAGGCGGGCAGATCACAAGGTCAGGAGTTTGAGACCAGCCTGACTAACATGGTGAAACCCCCTCTCTACCAAAAATACAAAAATTAGCCAGAAGTGGTGGTACATGCCTGTAATCCCAGCTACTCAGGAGGCTGAGGCAGGAGAATTGCTTGAACCTGGGAGGCGGAGGTTGCAGTGAGCTGAGAATGCACCACTGCACTACAGCCTGGGTGACAGAATAAGACTCCGCCTCAAAAAATAGACAAAGACAAAATGTTTTGTGACCACCATAGTTTTAAATCCCAGTATTACTGCTTTTATTTAATAAGATGCAAATACTTAGAGCTGGTTGAGAAAATGTCGTAAGATTATACAAATATTGTCGTCATATTATTTGTTCCCACCCCCACAGCCCAATCAACTGATTTTAAACTAAATGTCACATTAATAATAATAGCAAAAGCATACCTGCATCAGATTAAATCGTGCTACCTCATTAATAGGAGCATCAGAAATTATTCCATACTGTTCTGGATTGACAACTGCAGGACAAATGAAGCAGGCCAACAGGAGATCAGTACACATTGCCCTGACCTCCCCCACTTCCAGCCTATCTACACAGGAGAGGGTTTTGTACATCTGAGACACGATCCACCTTAAACTATGTGGAAAACAATATGTGTTCTGTTTGAGATAACCAATAAATTTGTTCACCAAAGCCACTAGTTTGGCTTCATTGGACTCCACCATTTCTTGAACTTTTTGCCTGAATCTGTCTGAGCCCTTCTCTCCAAAGAGTTTTTCCTGCTGAGATGGGGAGAACCTCTCAATTAGCTTGTTTGGATCTGTTTCCAGGTGATCTTCATCTTCAACAAGGAGTTGCATAATTGGCTCATGTAAAGTGGCTGTGAGGAAAAGTTTGGCAGAAAACAGTCCTTCAGAAAAAAGTTTAAATAAGATGCTGAAGGCACAAGTTCCTCTCCTCAAAAGTCGCCTAGGGTTGTCACTTTCTTTAAGTTCAAATTCAATCAAGTATCGCAAAACCTGAAGGAGGTAGCTTTCATCTTCTTGCATGATGCAATTGCCATACAGGGACGTAAAAACTGTGTAAATAACACTTTGTGTGTTCTCCTGATTAAGTTTCTCTCCAGCAACCAAAGAGGAGGCAATAAGACGAGGATTTTCCCTCAATCGACTCAAGAATTCTCCATAAGCAGTCTCCTGAAATCCCAATTGCTTATACCCATCAACAAATTGTGTATCTTCCAAAATTTTGGCATGTTGGCAACATTCAGCAGGGGAAGCTTCAGCACTAAAAAAAAATGAGCAAACAAGCAAAATAATAGTATTAATAATAACACATATGCTATATCCAAACATGGATATATGAGTTGATTATAGTCCCAACAATAAGATCACTCTGAATTGCTGAAATTTTTTAGACCAACAGCAACTCAATGAGTAAAGGAAGACAAAACTAAAAAGTACAAAGGACAATTTCCTCATATCAAAACAGAATCAATGAAAAGTATTGGGGCTGGGTGCAGTGGCTCACACCCGTAATGCCAGCACTTTGGGAGGCTGAGGCAGGCAAATCATTTGAGGCCAGGAGGTCGAGACCAGCCTGGTCAACATGGCAAAACTCCCATCTCTTCTAAAAATACAAAAATTAGCCAGGCATGGTGGCAGGCACCTATAATCCCAGCTACTTGGAAGGCTGAGGCAGGAGAATCGCTTGAACTCAGAAGGTAGAGGATGCAGTGAGCCAAGATCGTGCCACTACACTCCAGCCTGGCCAACAGAGCAAGACTCTGTCTGGAAAAAAAAAAAGAAAGAAAGAAAATTATCAGTTTGTAGATCCTAAAAACTGTCCAGCCCTCTTATGAACTAAATTAAAATTAGCTGCAGGACGGGCACAGTGGCTCACACCTGTAATCCCAGCACTTTGGGAGGCCAAGGTGGGAGAATCACTTGAGCCCAGGAGTTCGAGACCAGCCTGGAAAATATGGTGAAACTCCATCTCTACAAAAAAAAAAAAATGAAAATTAGCTAGATGGGGTGGCGTGTGCCTGTAGTCCCAGCACTCAGGAAGCTGAGGTGGGAGAATCGCTTGAGCTCGGGGGCTTGTGACAGCAGTGACCCAAGATCACACCACTGCATTCCAGCCTGGGCGACAGAGCCAGATCCTGTCTGAAAAAAAAAATATCAGCTACAGTTAAACTGCTTATGTTTATTTATGGACACAAGAAAGTTTACAAATATTCAAGTACGAAAAAATAATAAAAATCAAGTCCATATCAGCATATTGCTCAACCGTCCTCAACAGCAACATGCCAGTATGTAATGACCTGCAGAATCACATCCTTTAACCAGGCTTTTTGCTTCTGGAAACAAATCCAAATAAAATAAGCCTAAAAGATGTGGGGAAAAAAACACAATGCCCACAATAGCACTGTTCTTTTTTTTTTTAACTCATTTTTATTGAGGTAAAATACAGTAAAGTGCACAAGTGTCAAGCGTTCAGCTCAAACAATTTTTACACATCTATGCACCCAGTAATCACCACTCAGATTAAGACATGGAACATTTTAAACACCCAAGAACGCTTTCACGTGCCCTTTCCCAGTCAATACCACCCTCTCAAGTCCAACAAGTAACCATTATTCTGATTTCTGCCATCAAAGATCAGTCCTGCCTTTTTGAACTTCATACAAATGGAATCATACAGTACATATTCTTTTGCATCTGGCTTATATTCTCAACAGCACTGATATTCTTAGAGTTAAAAACTGTTCTTGGCCAAGCGGGGTGGCTCATACCTATAATCCCAGCACTTTGGGAGGTCAAGGGGGCAGATCATGAGGTCAGGAATTTGAGACCAGCCTGACCAACATGATGAAACCTCGTCTCTACTAAAAATACAAAAATTAGCCAGGCATGGTGGCACGCATCTGTAATCCCAGTTACACAGGAGGCTGAGGCAGGAGAATCTCTTGAACCCAGGAGGCAGAGGTTGCAGTGAGCTGAGATCGTGCCACTGCACTCCAGCCTGGGCAACAGAGCAAGACTCCGACTCAAAAAATAAAATAAAATAAATAAAATAAAAACTGTTCTTTGTAGATATTAAGACAATAAAATATGTGGTTTCTAAACCCAAAAAATAGCTATACAATATCGAAACACAGAAACATAGATAGATAGATAGACAGACAGATAGATAAATAATTTTTTTTTTTTTTTGGAGACAGAGTCTCACTCAGTCGCCCAGGCTAGAGTATAGGGGTGCAATTTTGGTTCACTGAAACCTCCACCTCCCGGGTTCAAGCCATTCTTCTGCCTCAGCCTCCCAAGTAGCTGGGATTACAGACGTATGCCACCATGCCCAGCTAATTTTTGTATTTTTAGTACAGATGGGGTTTCATCATCTTGGTCAGTCTGGTTTCGAAATCCTGATCTCATGATCCACCTGTCTTGGCCTCCCAAAGTGCTAGGATTACAGGCATGAGCCACCGCGCCCAGCTGGAAACCTATATATTAAATATTAGGAGAAAAGCAGAACAGATAATTTCCTCTCTACAACAACATTTTTTTTCTTTTGAGACACAGTCTTGTTCTGTTGCCCAGGTTTCAGTGCAGTGGCAAGATCTCGGCTCACTGCAACCTCCACCTCCCAGGTTCAACCAGTTCTCTGCCTCAGCCTCCCAAGAAGCTGGGATTATAGGCACCTACCACAATGCCCGGATAATTTTTGTATTTTTAGTAGAGATGGGGTTTCACCATTTTGGCCAGGCTGGTCTTGAACTCCTGACCTCATGATCCACCCGCCTCAGCCTCCCAAAGTGCTGGGATTACAGGTGTGAGCCACCACGCCCAGCCAACAATAACATTTTATACAGACAAAGACACAAAACCAATTGGTGTGATATAAAATGTCAATGCTAGGCCGGGCGCGGTGGCTCAAGCCTGTAATCCCAGCACTTTGGGAGGCCGAGACGGGCGGATCACGAGGTCAGGAGATCGAGACCATCCTGGCTAACACGGTGAAACCCCGTCTCTACTAAAAAATACAAAAAAACTAGCCAGGCGAGGTGGTGGGCGCCTGTAGTCCCAGCTACTCGGGAGGCTGAGGCAGGAGAATGGCGTAAACCCGGGAGGCGGAGCTTGCAGTGAGCTGAAATCCGGCCACTGCACTCCAGCCTGAGTAACAGAGCGAGACTCCGTCTCAAAAAAAAAAAAAAAAAAAAAAAAGTCAATGCTTAAGTTATAATTTTCTATAACAGTGCCTAAGTTATTTAATAATCAAAATAAACTGTATTATAAGCAAAGACTCACCTTAAGTTGATGTAAAATTATCTTAAATAATGTACTTTGTTGGAAATGGATTCATTTATTTACAGTTACTAATTTATTTACAGAATCATAGTGGTTCACAAAATTTAAAACCTGAAAATCATTTCTTTACCTGGTTATGATAAGCCGATCCAAATTGATTCTCTGTTGCTTCGCAATCCATGCTGTACGATACAGCTTTTCAGCTGTCTTAAGTACATCTGCATTGAGCCTCTGAATGAGCTGTTTCTCAGAGTTTACATATAAGCGTTCCTGCTTGAGGTGATGAGCCAGAGTATGAATATCTAGCTTCACCATCTTCAGTGTAGGAAAGGCTCAAAGACTGATCACTAAGAGTAAAAAGATAAATATTTAAAGTTTATGTATGTCACTGAAGCTTTTTTCTAAAATCAAAAGGGATAGGAGAACACTTTAAGAATTAAGTTACACTTGGGCAGACACGGTGGCTCACTCCTATAATCCCAGCACTCTGCGAGGCCCAGGCGGGCAAATCACAAGGTCAAGAAATCGAGACCATCCTGGCCAACATGGTGAAACCCCCGTCTCTACTAAAATACAAAAAATTAGCCGGGCATGGTGGCGCGCGCCTGTAGTCCAAGCTACTCAGAAGGCTGAGGCAGGGGGATTGCTTGAACCCGGGAGGCAGAGGGTGCAGTGAGCTGAGATTGCGCCACTGTACTCCAGCCTGGTGACAGAGCGAGAATCAGTCTCAAAAAAAAAAGAAAAAAAAGAAAAAACAAATAGGTTACATTTGATACCACTTTTAACTCTAATTTTCAAATAATCTCTATCTTTTTACTACAGAAGTATTATAGGTTCAGTAGAAAAATTGGTAAATACAGATAAGCAAAAAGAAAAAAAAGCTCACTCCTAAGGCCACAGCTCAGATAGCTGCTGTAAACCCTGTGTATATCCTCAAATACAATATCTATTTGTTAACCCCAGATTTATCCTTGACTGTACTCTTTCTAATCACAATCAAAATATCCTGTTGATTCTATCTTCAAAATATATCTAAAATCTGACTACTAATTCCTGCCATCCCCCCATTGCTAATTACATCAGTTCTTACTACGAGGTGTGTAATCACCACGTCCTAAGTGATCTCACTGCTTCTTTTATTGTACTTCTAAAGTCTGTTCTCTACATAGCATAGTGAATTAAAAAGTCAGATCACGGCCAGGCACAGAGACTCACGCATGTAATCCCAGCACTTTGGGAGGCCAAGGCAGGTGGATCCCCTGAGGTCAGGAGTTTGAGACCAGCCTGGTTAACATGATGAAACTCCGTTTCTACTAAAAATACAAAAATTAGTTGGGTGTGGTGATGTACACCTGTAGTCACAGCTACTCGGGAGGCTGAGGCAGAATTATTAGAACCTGTTAGGCAGAGGTTGCAGTGAGCCGAGAGCATGCCACTGCACTCCAGCCTGGTCAACAGGTCGAAAAAAGAAAGAAAGAGAAAGAAAAGAAAAGAAAAGAAAAGAAAAGAAAAGAAAAGAAAAGAAAAGAAAAGAAAAGAAAAGAAAAGAAAAGAAAAGAAAAGAAAAGAAAAGAAAAGAAAGAAACCAACAAAACAAAACTTAAGTCAGACCACTTTATTACTTTATTCCCCTACTGGAAACCATCCAAAGGCTTTATTTCATGATAGAATGAAATCTGAAGATCCTACAAGATCTACCCCTGGCTACTTCTCCGATTTCCTCTCCTACAATCCCACCCTAGTTCACACAGCTCCAGAACACCTACCTTCTAGCTGTCCCTTGAACAGGCCAAGCATGTCCCTCTCTGAAAGTGTGCACATTTGCTGGCCTCTCTCTGAAAGGTTATCCACTATCTTCATTCCATTCAGATCTCTCCACTCAAACATGTATTTAGAAAGGCCTTCTCAGACAATTCCTTCTAAAACAGAAAATATAACTTCCTAATCCCTCTTCTGGCCTTTAAAAGAAAAAGCACTGCCCCTATCTAGCATTATTTTACAGATATCTACCTGCATGTTAACCGTGCTTATTGCAAGGCTTCCCCACTAGAAGGTAAGTGACAATAGAGCCAAGCCTTGTTTGCTTTGTTCACTCACAGCTGTAATTTCAGGGACTAGGAGAAGGCCTAGTTCATAGCAGGAGTTGAATAAATATTTGCCAAAGTAATAAATGAAATCTTACTACTCTTATTTATCTAGTAGCTAAACAAACTGATACAAATAGCACACATATTTTACAGCATTATTATTTAAGCTATGCCCTTGAACCTAGAATTTGTGCCAGATCACAAATGTTAAATCAACAACAGAAATACCTGTGGCACAGATAACAAAACATAATATTGTGTGTCCGGGCAGCAGACAGCCATCAAGTTAGCAAAAAATTTCTTAGGTTGGGTACAGTGGCTCACGCCTGTAGTCCCAGCACCCTGGGAGGCCAAGGCAGGTGGCTCACTTGAGGTCAGGAGTTCGAGACCAGCCTGGCCAACATGGTGAGACCCTGTCTCTACTAAAAATACAAAAATTCACCAGGTGTGGTGGCAGGTGGCTGCAATCCCAGCTACTCAGGAGACTGAGACAGGAGAAACTTGAACCCAAGAGGCAGACGTTGCAGTGAGCTGAAATCGCACCACTGCACTCTAGCCTAGGCAAAAGAGTGAGACTTTGTCTCAAAAAGAAAAAAAAGGCTGGGCACGGTGGCTTACACCTGTAATCCCAGCACTTTGGGAGGCTGAGGTGGGTAGATCACCTGAGATCAGGAGTTCAAGACCAGCCTGACCACCAACATGGAGAAATCCGGTCTCTACCAAAAATACAAAATTAGCTGTGCATTGTGGCATAAGCCTGTAATCCTAGTTACTCGGGAGGCTGAGGCAAGAGAATCGCCTGAACCTGGGAGGCAGAGGTTGCAGTGAGCCGAGATCGTGCCATTGCACTCCAGCTTGGACAAGAGAGAAACTCCATCTCAAAAAAAAAAATTTCTCATTAAGAATTAAATATTATGGTAGCAGCTAGAAATATACTTGAAGCAACCTTCATTGAGAGAAACAGATTTAATCATTTAAAATTTCGATTTCTGCAATTTTAAACTTTCTCCTCTTATTTGAATGAACTACTGATGACTAGGAAAATTTCAAGTATTACTGTGAAACCTGAATTTAACTGCTTTTAAAAAACACCTTCTTGTACCTTATTGATTCCCCAGCAAACCATGCAAAGCTGTTATTCTAATCTCCTCCACTGTTGGAGATAGCTTTCCATATTGCTTTCCTCTGAAAAGATATCAGTATGTCTAGTTCACCAAGATGATTTCCTATTGAATTAGTCACAAAGGCATGTGTGTACATTTTTTTAAATGGTGACATATATACATATACTCTTATTAATTCAGCCTACAGAAAATGCATGTGTGACTTTGTAGACTTCCATGTGGGAACTCTTAACACCCTCTAGGGGGCTCTAAGTCCACAGGCTAAGAAAAGAATCATTGCTCTAATGGTTTTAATTATGAGAAGTATCATAGTTAATGAAAGCAGTCCTGAGGTGGACGCTGCAGTGAGCCGAGATCATTGTGCCACTGCAACTCCAGCCTGGTGACAGAGTGACACTGTGTCTCAAAAAAAAAACCAACTACTATATGCGGCCGGGCTAACTACTAAATGCAGCTGGGCATGGTGGCTCACACCTGTAATCCTAGCACTCTGGGAGGCTGAGGCGGGTGGATCACCTGAGGTCAGGAGTTTAAGACCAGCCTGGCTGTTCTGGGTGAAACCCCATCTCTACTAAAAATACAAAAATTAGCTGGGGGTGGTGGTGGGTGCCTGTAATCCCAGCTACTCAGGAGGCTGAGGCAGAATTGCTTAAACCCAGGTTGCAGAGGTTGCAGTGAGCTGAGATTGTGCCACTGCACTCCAGCCTGGGCGACAAGAGTGAAACTCCATCTAAAAAAAAAAAAAGAAACAACCTATATGACCTATATGCTTCATTAATTAGTTCAGTTGCCCTGAATATATAATACATAACCTCTTAACCTTTTTTCACGTATAAAATGTGGACAAGGCCAGGCACTGGGGCTCAAGCCTGTAATCCCAGCACTTTGGGAGGCCGAGGTGGGCAGATCACCTGAGGTCAGGAGTTCAAGACCAGCATGACCAACCCGGAGAAACCCCATCTCTACTAAAAATATAAAATTAGCTGGGTGTGGTGGTGCATGCCTGTAATCCCAGTTACTGAGGAGGCTTAAGGTAAGAGAATCGCTTGAACCCGGGAGGCAGAGGTTGCAGTGAAGTGAGATTGCACCATTGCACTCCAGCGTGGGCAACCAGAGCGAAACTCCATCTCAAAAAAAAAAAAAAATTGACAAAAATCTGAATTTATTCTGTGCCTGACACAAGCAACATATTAGGTACCGGAAATACAAAAAAAGGAGAAAACCTAGTACTGTGCCCTCAACAACTTTCTAAACTAGCAGAATGAGGCAGGCATGCAAGCAAATGGCTGCCCCAAAGCATAATGAGTATTACGCTACAAGTCTACACAACATAGAGTAAGGACAAAAATAAAAGGAATGACTGAAGAAATAGATTCCTCAACTTAGTCTTAAAAGACAAGTATATGCAAAAACGAAAAAACAAAAAAGTGGCCAGGCGCAGAGGCTCACACCTGTAATCCCAGCATTTTGGGAGGTACGAGGCGGCCTCATGACTCCTCGTGAGGTCAGGAGTTCAAGACCAGCCTGGCCAAGATGGTGAAACCCCATCTCTACTAAAAATACAAAAAAATCAGCCAGGCAT
This sequence comes from Macaca thibetana thibetana, assembly GCF_024542745.1. Taxonomy (NCBI): domain Eukaryota; kingdom Metazoa; phylum Chordata; class Mammalia; order Primates; family Cercopithecidae; genus Macaca; species Macaca thibetana. The sequence goes on from NC_065592.1 coordinate 13,336,774, forward strand.
GGTGGTGGGCGCTTGTAATCCCAGCTACTCAGGAGGCTGAGGCAGAGAATTGCTTGAACCCAGGAGGTGGGGGTTGCAGTGAGCCGAGATTGCGCCACTGCACTCCAGCCTAAGCAACAGAGCCAAGACTCTAAAAAAGGAAAAAAACTATTTGTCAGAGAGGTGGGGGTAGAATATTCTGGATAGAAACAGCCAACCAACCAAAGGCATATATATATACACACACACACATACACATGCCTATACATATATATATGACATGAAGTCTATTTAGGGACCTACACATGGCTTATTACAGTTTGGGGCCGTGTATGTTTGTGCAGTTAAGAGTGGGGATGGAGGGAGAAGGTAGAAAGTGTATACTAAGAGATAAGGCTACAGAGACAAAAGGCATAGAAAACTCAGAGTTAAGAAACTTGGGCCAGACGCAGAGGCTCATACCTATAATTCTAGCACTTTGGGACACCAACGCAGGCAGGTCACCTGAGCCCAGGAGTTCGAGACCAGCCTGGGCATCATGACAAAACTCTATCTCTACAATAAATACAAAACTTAGCCGGGTGTGGTGGCGGGTGCCTGTAGTCCCAGCTACACAAGAGGCTGAGGTGGGAGCATCACCTGACATCTGGAGATTGAGGCTACCGTGAGCCACGATTATGCCATTGCATTATACCAGCCTGGGTGACAGAGTGAAACCCTGTCTCAAAAAAAAAAAAAAAAAAAAAAAAACAAAAACGAACTTTGCACTGCATGCAATGGAGAAGAGGCTTAAATGTGATTAACACAATTAAATTTATATTTCACTACATAAAGTCTCTGGTACCAGGGAAAAGTATGAGGAGGTGGGGATGGAATAGACAAAGAGAGACAAAGAAATTGCTGATAGGCAAGAAATGACAGTGGGAAATGGAAAGAACATGGCAAATTCCAGAGAAGTTAAAAGGCAGGAAATGCAAGGTGCTGACACCTCCATATGGAGGGGTTATTCAACACAACTATCATATGAGAAAACAGTTTATAAACTGAAAACTGTGCCTGGAATGGGTCTAAGAACTTTGCATATTTACTTTTCATAATATCCCTCCAAGATAGGTATTTTGCAGCTAAGAAAATTGAGGCCTAGGGATTTGCTCAAGGTCATACAGGTGAGAGGTGATAGAGTCAGTACACTATTGCTATTACCCTGATGTCTACATGAAAAACTCATAAATCCATATTGATCTACCTAGAGGCACTCCTTTCTTTACAGTTGTCACTCAGAAATATGCCTTAGATAATCTTCCACAACTTTAAATTCAACTATGTTAAAACCACTGTTTTCCTTAGAAACTTTTTTTACCTCTGTTAATAACTCAATACCATTCTTCCAATAGGGAAGGAGCAGCTTGCTGTATTTCCAGTGGTATTCTTTTTTTTAATTTTTTAATTTTTTAATTTTTTGTAGATGGAGTTTTGCTCTGTCGCCCAGGCTGGAGTGCAATGGCACAATCTCGGCTCACTGTAATCTCCGCCTCCCAGGTTCAAGCGATTCTCCTGCCTCAGCCTCCCGAGTACCTGGGACTACAGGGGTGTGCCACCACGCCCAGCTAATTTTTGTATTTTTAGTAGAGACGGGGTTTCACCGTGTTGGCCAGGATGGTCTCAATTTCTAGACCTCATGATTCGCCTGCTTCAGCCTCCCAAAGTGCTGCGATTATAGGCATGAGCCACAGCGCTCGGCCCTCTTTTTTTGTTTTTAAATCTTCTGACCAACTGCTGCCTGTTGACAGCCAGCATTCTTCACAGAGTCTCTCTCATCTGAACTTCCATTCCATCCCTGAGGCCAATCTGTCTCAATTATTTCTTAACACACAACCACATTAATACATCTAAATTGCCATCAAAATTATATTATTGTTCTGCCTAAGATATCTTCAGTGGCTTCCCACTACCTTCAGGAAAACAGTTGATTACTTAGGTTTATAACATGTACAGCCTTCTAAAATCTGGTCCCAAACTATCTTCCCAGGCCACCTTCCATTGCTACACTGTATGAACCTTTGACTTCATAAAAATATCTTACTTGATATGCCAAACACTAATCTTTCCTCGATTGCTGGTGTCTCACATGCTCCTGCATTTCTGCACTGTTTTGCTTCTGTTCTGGCGTGAGACAGGGTCTCACTCCCATTGCCCAGGCTGGAGTGCAGTGCACAATCACGGCTCACTGCAGCCTTGACTTCCTGGGTTCAGGTGATCCTCCCACCTCAGTCTTCCGGGTAACTGGAACTACAGGCATGCTGCTAGCTAATTTTTTGTATTTTAAGTAGAGGCGATACCAGTCTGGTCTTGTACCCTTGGGCTCAAGAGATCTTCCCACCTCAGTCTCCCAAAGTGCTGGGATTACAGTAGTGAGCCACTGCACCTGACCTGTGCTGTTAATCTGGCAACTATACATGTCCTGCAGCACACTTATGCTATTGCCCTGTTATTTAAATATTTTACTAACTTACATTTCACATGTTTACATCCCATCACCCTCCCACAATAGATTTAAAGACTCTAGGGGCTGTGCTGTACAATATTTTGGCCACATATGGTTGTTTAAATTAAAGTTAAATTTTAAATTAAAATTCAAAATGTATGGTATGCAAATTATATCTTAATAAAAACAATGTAATTTAAAATTCTGTTTCTTAGTCATACTAGATGCCATTCCTAGTACTGGGGACCCACATGTAGCTAGCAGCTACTACACTGGACAACGCAAACATAGGACATTTCCACCATCATAGAACAATGAAAGTTCTACTGAATAGCACTGCTCTAGAGTACAAATCGTGTCTGATTCAACATTGAGTTCCTCATAATGTGCACAGAGTAAGGACTTTAAAAGTACCCATTTCTGTGCCTGTAATCCCAGCACTTCAGGAGGCTGAGGCAGGCGGATCACGAGGTCAGGAGCCCGAGACCAGCCTGGCCAACATGGTGAAACTCCCTCACTACTAAAAATACAAAAATTAGCCAGGTATGGCGGTGTGCACCTGTTATCCCAGCTATTTGGGAGGCTGAGGCAGGAGAATCGCTTGAACCTGGGAGGCAGAGGTTGCAGTGAACTGAGATCGCGCTACTGCACTCCAGCCTGGGCAACAGAGCAAGACTCTATCTCAAAAAAAAAAAAAGAAAAAGAAAAAGTAAAAGGTACTGATTTCTGGCCTGGAGCAGTGGCTCACATTTGTAATCCTAGCACTTTGGGAGGCCAAGGTGGGTGGATCACCTGAGGTCAGGAGTTCAAGATCAGCCTGGCCAACATGGTAAAACTCTGTCTCCATTAAAAATACAAAAACATCAGCCAGGAATGGTGGCAGGTGCCTGTAATCCCAGCCACTCAGGAGGCTGAGGCAGGAGAATCACTAAAACCCAGGAGGCGGAGGTTGCACACTAGAATCCAGGAGGCAGAGGTTGCAGTGAGCCATGATGATGCCACTGCATTCCAGCCTGGGCAAACAGAGTAAGACTCCATCTCAAAAAACAACAACAAAAAAAGCAAGTACCCACTTCTCCTATTTAAATTTAAATATAAGCAGGCTTACCACACCAAAATTAATGTTCAAATAAGTTTCTCTGTAATTGTAGCAGTGATTCTCGGGACTTTTTTTTTTTTTTTAAGACAGGATCTCACTCTGTTGCCCAGGCTGGAGTACACTGGCACAATTGTGGCTGACTCCAGCCTTGACCTCCTGGGCTCAAGTGATCCTCCAACATCAGTCTTCTGAGTACCTGGGACTACAGGCGTGTGAAACCACACCTGGCTAATTTTTAAATATTTGCAGAGATAGGGTCTCACTAAGTTACCCAAGCTGGTCTTGAACTCCTAAGCTCAAGCAATCCTCCTGCCTCAGCCTCCCAATGTGCTGGGATTACGTGCCTGGGTAAACTTTTTTTTTTTTTTTTTTTAACTCTCAGGGTACTACAAAATTCTATACAAAGTAAAACACTCCAAACAAATTTAAATTCACTTGTGTTGTTATAACATATTGAGGAAATTTGTCACATCTCAAAAACAGGCTATAATCCCAGTGTTTTGGGAGGCTGAGGCGGGTGGATGACCTGAGGTCAGGAGATTGAGACCAGCCTGGCAAACATGGTGAAACTCTGTCTCTACTAAAAATACAAAAATTAGCCAGGTGTGGTGGCACACGCCTGTAGTCGCAGCTACTTGGGAGGCTGAGGTGGGAGGATGGCTTAAGCCTGGGAGCCAAGATCACGCCACTGCACTCCAGCCTGGGCAACAAAAAACAAAAATAAAGTTATTGAGAGTCCCTGCTTTAGAGTTTTTGCATAGATGTTTACATATATTTTCATAACAACCCTCACGGCTACAAAGATAACATAAATGTAGAAAATCAACAAATAATTGTTAAAATTTACACATTCTTAGGGCCGGGTGAGGTGGCTCATGCCTGTAATTCCAGCACTTTGAGAGGCTGAGGCAGGTGGCTCACGAGATCAGGAGTTTGAGACCCGTCTGACCAACATGGCGAAACCCTGTCTCTACTAAAAATACAAAAATTAGCTGTGCGTGGTGGCACATGACTGTAATCCCAGCTACTCGGGAGGCTGAGGCAGAGAATTGCTTGAACCTGGGAGGCAGAGGTTTCAGTGAGCTGAGATTGCGTCACGGCACTCTAGCCTGAGCAACAGAATGAGAGTCTGTCTCAAAAAATAAATAAATAAAATAAAATAAAATAAAATTTACACATTCTTCTACAAAATCATTGATAATTTTTTTAAATAATCAAATGAATTCTAATATGTATTTGCCTACAAGATTTCCTGCTTGTCTTATAGTTATATTGCTATAATGGGAGAAAAAGGTTAAGAGAAACTGTTCTAGATTAAAAGCAACTAAAACAACATAACCAAATGCAATGCAAGAGTCTTGACTGGCTCTTGATTAGGGGGAAAAAGAAAGAAAAGCCACTTTAGGGACAACTGGAGACATTTAAATATGGACTGGATACCAGATGATATTAGAAAAGTATTGTTAATTATTATCAGGTGTGATATTGGTATTGTGATTACATAGGAGAATACATTGCTTTTAAGAGATGCACACTCCATGTGTGTGTATATATATATATATATATATATTTTTTTTTTTTTTTTTTTTTTTTTTAAGACGGAGTCTCGCTGTGTCGCCCAGGCTGGAGTGCAGTGGCTGGATCTCAGCTCACTGCAAGCTCTGCCTCCCGGGTTTTTACGCCATTCTCCTGCCTCAGCCTCCCGAGTAGCTGGGACTACAGGCGCCCGCCACCTCGCTCGCCCGGCTAGTTTTTTTTGTATTTTTTAGTAGAGACGGGGTTTCACCGTGTTAGCCAGGATGGTCTCGAACTCCTGACCTCGTGATCCGCCCGTCTCGGCCTCCCAAAGTGCTGGGATTACAGGCTTGAGCCACCGCGCCCGGCCCATGTATATATTTAGAAATAAAATGTTAGGGCCGGGCATGGTGGCTCAGGCCTGCAATCCTCACACTTTGGGAGGCCGAGGAGAGCAGGATCACTTCAGGAGTTCAAGACCTGCCTGGCCAGCATGGTGAGACCCTGTCTCTACTAAAAATACAAACATTAGCCAGGCATAGTGACGTGCACTTGTAATCCCAGCTACCTGGGAGGCTGAGGCAGGAGAATCGCTTGAACTTGGGAGGCAGAGGTTGTAGTAAGCCAAGATCGTGTCACTGCACTCCAGCCTGGGTGACAAAGCAAGACCCTCTCTAAAAAAAAAAAAAAAAAAAAAGACAAAGCAAGACCCTCTCAGAAAGAAAGAAAGAAAGAAAGAAAGAGAGAGAGAGAGAGAGAGAGAAAGAAGAGAAGAGAGAGAGAGAGAAAGAAAGAAAGAAAGAAAGAAAGAAAGAGAAAGATAAGAAAGAAAGAAAAGAAAGAAAGAAAGAAAGAAAGAAAGAAAGAAAGAAAGAAAGAAAGAAAGAAAGAAAGAAAGAAAGAAAGAAAGAGAAAGCAAGCAAGCAAGCGAGCGAGCGTTAGGATGTCTGCAACTTGTACATGGTTCAGCAAAAACATTAAGACAATTTTTTCAAATATAGCAAAATGTAAACTGTTAAACTGAGGTGGCAGGTATATAAGGATCACTGTGCTATCTTTCAATGGTTTTTGTACGTTAGAAATATTTCATAATTAAAAAATGGGGTAAAATACTTTAGAAATTCTCAAATTGTGCCTTTCTTGCTGCTTAATTAAATGTAACTGAACAAATATATGACAGAGTTTCGCTGGAGCCTAGCCAAATCGCCTAATCTCAAGGAGCTCACGACCCAATTACAACTGAAATATTGTTCAAGATAGAAAGGGAACATAACATGTTTTCAATGACACAGCAACATATGAGCCAACTCATGCAATTTAGAAATTAAAATCTTCAAATATAACTTTACTTTAAAAAATTAACACATGAGGCTGGGCATGGTGGCTCATACCTGCAATCCCAGCACTTTGAGAGGCTGATGTGGGCAGATCACTTGAGCTCAGGAGTTCAAGATCAGTCTGGCCAACATGGTGAAACCCCATCTCTACTAAAAATACAAAAACTAGCCGGGTATGGTGGCGCATACCTGAATCCCAGCTCCTTGGGAGGCTCAGATAGGAGGATCGCTTGAACCCGGGAGATGGAGGTTACAGTGAGCTGAGATCACGTCACTGCACTTGAGCCCGGGTGACAGAGCCAGATCCTGTCTCAAAAAACACACACACACACACAAAAACCAATGATTGAGGAAAAGGGATTGATAATTTTAAAAGTATACCAATTTTTTCTGCTTTTCTAAGCCACCACTATAATATCAGCGGAGTTAAGGGTTACCAGGAATAGCTTAAGTAAAATTTATACGTGAATAACTAAAAGGAAAATTTTTACAATACTAAAGACAACAAAAAAGTACAGACATTAGGAAATAAATCAGTTTGTTTCCTGAAAAGTAACAATATGACCATCAAACAATAATAATATTAATATCAAACTACCATTTATTTATGAGTTATGCCAAATACTCTGCTATTCTTTTTCCTAATTGAACTCTTAGAATCCTATGATAGGTCTACTCTCATTATCCTCATTTGACAGTTGAGAAAAGTGTTGACACATCTAGTAAGTAGCTAAGTCAAGATTCAAACAAATTGTTCTGTCTGACTCAAAAGAAGCATTTGCTCTCAATCAACTAATCTAAACGTTTTGTCAGTAACATCTACTTTAATTTCTAGTTCTGCTAAAAATTTACTCCTTAAAGTTCCTGTTACCTATTGGTTTTTACAGAACTTTATTTGGCTTCTGGTAACATCTACTTCATTTGAGTTTACACCCAAATACCACACAAAACATAGTGTCTCTAGCCCTTATCTCTTCACTGAGCTTAAATTCTTTATTTCCTCTACCTGCAAAACATCTGAATATCAAGACAGAATTTCAGAATTGAAAAGTCTATTAAAAGCCATTTCTCTCAGCACCATAGGAAAGGTTAAAAAAAAAAAATTTTAGCTGGGTGCGGTGCCTGTAATTCCAGCATTTTGGGAGGCCGAGACAGGCAGATCACCTGAGGTCAGGAGTTCGAGACCAGCCTCGCCAACACGGTGAAAGCCCGTCTCTACTAAAAATACAAAAATTAGCTGGACATGGTGGCACATGCCTGTAATCCCAGCTACTCAAGAGGCTGAGGCAGGAGAATTGTTTGAACCTGAGAGGCAGAGGTAGCAGTGAGCCGTGATCACACCAATGCACTCCAGTCTGGGTGACAGAGCAAGACTCCATCTCAAAAATTAATAATAAAATAAAATAAAATAAATTTAAAAAATAAAATAAGATAATAAATAAATAAATAGCTTAAAGTAGAAATAAAGGTCCAAAGGTGCTCACGATTTTCAGCTATGCTTCACCCCTCAGAGATAATTTCCAAACTCCTTGGTTTAATATTCAAAGTACAATCTTGCTTCAATCCACCCCTCCAATCCTAATTTATACTATTTCCCTACAAAAACTCTCCTACTCCTGCCAAACTGGCCTTCCCATTTTTCTTTTATTTTTCGTTTTTGAGACAAGGTCTTGCTCTGTCGCCAGGCTGGCTGGAGTGCAATGGCACCATCGTGGCTCTGTGCCTCCCCAGCTCAAGCACCCTCCCTCTACAGGCATGCACCACCATGCCCAGCTAAGTTTCACATGTTTTGTAGAGACAAGGTTTAGCCATGTTGCAGAAGCTGGTCTCAAAGTCCTGAGCTCAAGTGATCCACCTGCCTTTGCCTCCCAAAATGCTAGGATTACAGGCATGAGACACTGCGCCCAACCCATTTTTACTTTCAGTTTATCGTCATGTTTCTAAATTTGTATCTGACCCCCTCTTATGTAGATGTTCCAATTTCCAAGACCAGACTCAATAAAACCTTCCTTTCCAACCATACAGTATGCACATGGCAATAAATCTCAACTCTGAACTCCTGACACACTGATTTATTTATTTATTTATTTTTTGAAATGGAGTTTCAGTCTTGTTGCCCAGACTGAAGTGCAATGGCACGATCTCAGCTCACTGCAACCTCTGCCTCCCAGGTTCAAGCGATAGTCCTGCCTCAGCCTCCCGAGTAGCTGGGATTACAGGCACCCCCCACCATGCCCAGCTAATTTTTATATTTTTAGTAGAGATACAGTTTTGCCATGTTGGCCAGGCTGGTCTCAAACTCGTGACCTCAGGTGATCCGCCCGCCTCAGCCTCCCAAAGTGCTGGGATTACAGGCGTGAGCCACCTAGCCTGGCGAAACTTTTGATACCACCAATTTGAAATCTTTTTTTGTACTTTCATCTTTAATCTCTATATCCTGTCTTTCCGTGTCCTCAAAGGCATAGGGCATCTCTTAGGCCTATGTATCACCGGCCCCCAAACCATGGCCAAACATAAGCAGCTCTCAGTATTTTTTTATCTTTGCTAATATTTGCATTGTCACAAGTTGCTCTATGAATAAGAACATAAGTAAAATCAAAGAATTTTTAAATTAACATTAGGCACACCTAAAATAACAAAACTTTTTCCTGAAACTCACGAGCAGTTTCTAAGTTAGAGAGTTTCATTTTGTAGTAAAAAAAGCAACTAGACTTTGAACATCTATCAGTTCAAGAGCTGGCCAGGAGTGGTGGCTCATGCCTATAATTCCAGCACTTTGGGAGGCCAAGGCAGGCAGATCGCTTAAGCCCAAGAGTTCAAGATCAGCCTAGGCAACATGGCAAAACTCCACCTCTATCAAAAAAAAAAAAAAAAAAACAAACAAAGAAAAGAACAACAATAAAAAAAATTAGCTGGGCATGGTGGTACACACCTGTAATCTCAGCTACTCGGGAGGCTGAGATGGAAGGACTGCTTGAGCCCAGGAGGCAGAGGTTGCAGTGAGCTATAATCGCACCACTGCACTCCAGCCTGGGCGACAGAGCAAGGTCCTGTCTCAAAACACGTATATTAATATATATATGGCCAGGTGAAGTGGCTCACATCTACGGACCCAGCACTTCGGGAGGCCAAAGCAGGTCGATCGCTTGAGCCCAGGATATTGAGACCAGCCTGGGAAACATGGCGAAACCCTGTCTCTACAGAGAGCACGAAACTGATCTGAATGTGAGTGCGCATGCCTGTAGTCCCAGCTACTAAGGAGGCTGAGGTAGGAGGATCACTTGAGCAGGGAGGTCAAGGCTGCAGTAAGCCAAGACTGAGCCACTGCACTCCAGCCCGACCAACAGAATGAGACCCTGTCTCAAAAAATAAATAAAATAAAATAAGTTCAACAGCATTACCACATTTTCTATAAAAACGAAATAGATGGGCCAGGTGCAGTGGCTCACATCTGTAATCCCAGCACTTTGGGAGGCCGAGGCAGGTGGATCACCTGAGATCAGGAGTTTGAGACCAGCCTGGCCGACATGGCAAAACCCCATCTCTAACTAAAAATAGAAAAATCAGCCAGGTGTGGTGGCAGGTGCCTGTAATCCCAGCTATTCGGGAGGCTGAGGCAAGAGAATCACTTGAACCCGGAGGGCAGGAGAATCACCTGAACCCGAGATCAGACCACTGCACTCCAGCTTGGGTGACAGAGAGAGACTCCACCTCAAAAGAAAAGAAATAGATTATGCCTATGCATATTAGTCAGATTTTGAGAAGTTCAAGTATTTCAACTCATGTTATTAACACTTATCACTGAGAGCACAGTAAGGAGATTTTAGTGGCAAGAGTGAAGCACACTAGATTTCTATATCCTTCTATAATGGTATAGAAGAGTGGCCAGCAGAATATGATTTTCAGGCCAAATTTAGCCTGCTGCCTGTTTGTATAAATAAAAGTTGTATTGGAACAAAGCCATACTCATTTGTTTATATATTATCTATGGCTGCTTTCATGCCACAACGGCAGAGCTGAATAGTTGCCAGAGTCCTCCACAGTCCACGTGGCCCACAAGCCCAAAATATTTACTATCTAGCCCTTCACAGAAAAAGTCTGTCAACCCCTGATAAGCAAGCATACCCACTTTAACACAAAGCACAGAGAGCAAGCACTGCCTGACAAGGTGAAATTTATGAATTACAAAATACAGTCATACGCCACATAAAGACATTTCAGTCAACCATGGTGAAACTCCAGTGGGCCCATGAGATTATAATGGTGAATGGTGCTTTTATACCATATTCTTACTGTACCATTTTTCTATGTTTAGATACACAAACACTTACCATTATGTTACACCTGCCTAGAGTATTCAGTACAGTAACACGCTATACAGGTTTTTAGCCCAGAAGCAAACAGGCTATGCCATATAGCTTAGGAGAGCAGAGAGCTATGCCACCTAAGTTTGTGTAAACACACTCTATAACGTTGGCACAATGGCACTGCGTAATGACACATTTCTCAGAATGTATCCCTCTCATTAACGACCCATGACTACACATTAAAACTTCCAAGGAGGCCAGAGGTGTGGTGTCTCAAGCCTGTCAGTCAGTGCTTTGGGAGGCCGAGGAGGGAGGATCACTTGAGGCCAGGAGTTCAACAACAGCCTGGGCAACATAATGAGACCCTGTCTCTTTTTAAAAAAAAAAAAAAAAAAAAAAAAAAAAAAAAAAAAAGTTGCCAGGCATGGTGGCTCACACCTGTAATCCCAGCAATTTGGGAAGCTGAGAGGGACGGATCATGAGGTCAGGAGTTCGAGACCACCCTGGCCAACATGGTGAAACTCCATCTCTACTAAAAATACAAAAAATTAGCTGGGCATGGTGGTGTGCACCACCAGCTACTCAGGAGGCCAAGGCAGGAGAATTGTTTGAACCTGGGAGGTGGAAGTTCCAGTGACGTGAGATCGTACCACTGCACTTCGGCCTGGGTGTCAAGAGTGACCCTCTATCTCAAAAAAAAAAAAAGTTCTGGCTGGGCCCAGTGGCTCACGCCTGTAATTCCAGCACTTTGGGAGGCCAAGGCAGGTGGATCACTTGAGGTCAGGAGTTCAAGACCAGCCTGGCCAACATAGCAAAACCCCATCTCTACTAAAAATACAAAAAAATTAGCCAGGCGTGGTGGAGCGCACCTGTAGCTCTGGCTACTTGGGAAGCCTGAGGCAGGAGAATCACTTGAACTCAGGAGGCAGAGGCTGCAGTGAGCCGAGATCATGCCACTGCCCTCCAGCCTGGGTGACAGAGCGAGATCCCATATCAAAAAAAGAAAAAAAAAGTTTCAGGGAGAATATATATATTACAAATGTTAACAACTATATCTAAATGAACTCCTCTGACTAAAGAGAAGGTCTCTAAGGTAGGAAAAAAATATTTCCAACTTTTTATGGAATAAGAATCACATTTCAAGTTTTTGCTATTGAGAATTTCTAATTAATGGTATCCCAAACTAATGATATGTATCTAGCAGTTCAAAACTCAAAGTAAGGCCAGGTGTGGTGTCTCACACTTATAATCCCAACACTTTGGGAGGCCAAGGTGAGAGGACCACTTTAGCCCAGGAGTTTGGGACCAGCCCGGGCAATACAGGGAGACCTCGTCTCCATAAGTAATAATAATAAATAGCCAGGTGTGGGGATGCACGCCTGTGGTGTCAGCTATTCCAGAGGCTGAAGGTGGAGGATCACTTGAGCCAGGGAGGTCAAGGCTGCAGTGAGCCAAGACTGTGCCACTGCACTTCAGCCTGGGCAACACAGCACAACCCTGTCTAAAAAATAAAAATAATAAGCTGGGCGCAGTGGCTTACGCCTGTAATCCCAGCACTTTGGGAGGTCGAGGTTGGTGGATCATCTGAGGTCAGGAGTTCAAGACCATCCTGACCAACATGATGAAACCCAGTCTCTACTAAAAATATACAATTAGCTAGGTGTGGTGATGCATGTTGTAATCCTAGCTACTCGGAAGGCTGAGGCAGGAGAATTGCTTAAATAGGAAGCGGAGGCTGCGTTGAGCCGAGATCATGCCATTGCACTCCAGCCTGGGCAACAGAGCAAAACTCCATCTCAAAAACAAATAAATAATTAAAAATAATTTAAAAATAAAAATAATAAACTCTAACAGCTAGAATTCAAGTAAACAAATGAATCACCTCTTTATTAACCACATAATTTCAGAGATAATGTTAGAAAGTCAGTAAAAAAAAGACCTTTTCCCACTTTCTTATTTTCTACAGAGACTATTTTAATTAGCATAGGCAAAAAAATACTAAAACTGGAGTCAGAAGATCTGATGAATTTAAGACTGAACTCTGACACCTATTGGCAACGTGACTTGTGGCTAGGCACTTCACCAAAGTTTATTTCCCCATCTTCAAACCTGGGATGATGCCCTTATCTATCTCAGATGGTATACTGTACGATAACTGTAAAGTGTAAATTGCTGCACAGTGTAAAATATCATTATTCTTATCAACTAAAAGGTAGGGTAACTTTTTATCATTTCCTAGGGGCAACGAGACAGACGCCATATCCAGTACATAACAAAATTGACCAAAATGACCTTTTCATCAAAGTGGGAAATATCAAAGTCATAACTAAAGAGGTAAAACAGACTACCTGCTAACATTATGAAACCTACATGTGTAAAAGACTTACTAAAGTAAAATTAAAAGCCAACTATCAGGCCGGCAGTGGTGGCTCATGCATGTACTCCCAGCACTTTGGGACATCAAGGTGGGCAGATTGCTTGAGATCAGGAGTTCAAGACCAGCCTGACCAACATGGTGAAACCCCATTTTTACTAAAACTTAAAAATAAAATTAAAACTTTTTATTTATGTATTTTTTTATTTTATTTTTGAGATGGAGTCTCACTCTGTCCCACAGGCTGTAGTGCAGTGGCGCAATCTCGGCTCACTGCAAGCTCCGCCTCCCAGGTTCAAGTGATTCTCCTGCCTCAGCCTCCTGAGTAGGATTACAGGCATGCGCCACCATGCCCAGCTAATTTTTGTATTTTTAGTAGAGACCGGGTTTCACCATGTTGGCCAGGATGGTCTCAATCTCTTGACCTTGTGATCCGCCCACCTCGGCCTTCCAAACTGTTGGGATTACAGGCGTGAGCCACTAAAATTAAAATTTAAAAAAAGTTAGCCAGGTGTGGTGGCAGGTGCCTGTAATCCCAGCTACTTGGGAGGCTGGGGCAGGAGAATCGCTTGAATGAGGGAGGAGGCAGAGGTTGCAGTAAGCCGAGATCTCACCACTGTACTCTAGACTGGGTGACAGAGTGAGACTCCATCCAAAAAAAAAAAAAAAGCCAATTATCTTTAATCTAAGAGCATTATGAGTAAGAGTGTGCTTCATCCACACACATACATGAATGTATCTAATTCAAGACAATCTAATTAAAAATTACACAATAACATCTAAATGTAACAAAAGTATGCTGAATGGGATCCTGAACAGGAAAAGGACACTAAGTAAAAACTGAGGAAATTGGAATAAAGTATGAACCTTATTTAATAATAATGTATCAATATTAGTTCACGATATTGCAACAAATTGTCATAATTGAAACAAATGTACCATGCTAATATAAGATGCTAATAACAGGAAGACGTGATCTTGATGCTGTCTCTGTACCATCATCTCAGTTTTTCTATAAAGCTAAAACTGTTCTAAAAAATAAACTCTAGGTTGGGCACAGTGGCTCCCACCTGTGATCCGAGCACTTTGGGAGGCTGAGGCAAGACGACTGCTTGAGGCCAGGAGTTCATAACCAGCCTGAACAATATAGCAAGACTGTCTCCACAAAAATAATAAAAATTAAAGTCTACCTTTTAAATTAAACAAATAATATACTTCTAAATTCAAGTATCTGATTTAGCAACTTTTTTCAGTAAGAAAAATTATACAAACTTGAGAGCAGCATTTGAACACTGTAATTATCACAATCTCTAACCACCATCGCTTAGAAAAGGGAACAGCTCCCATATGATGTTCCAGAACCCATTAACATCTGTTAACACATTATGGTGTTTATCACACTAAAAGTATTTTTTCTTTCAGTTCACTGTGATCACAAATGAAATACAGAAACTTCGTGAAACAAAATTTCCATAGCTATATTACATTTTGCACTAACTTCTGATCAACTAAAGCAAAGGAAACACATTTTCTAGCCAGAATGGTTTAAGAAAAGCTACTTTCTATATTGACTTCCACCTAATAGCAAATCTTTTTTTAGGCTATTAGAAGTAGTAACAGTTGAGCTTGAAGAGTTTTAATTGATCAGCAGTAAAGAATAAGGGTGCTTAGGAAACAAAAACAATAACTACCACACATTTCAGGCTTGCCAGGTGCTAGGCACCAACTACGGGCTTTTCATGGCTGGTCTCGTTTATTCTTCTCATTTGTTCTTTTTTTTTTTTTTTTTGAGATGGAGTCTCGCTGTGTCTCCCAGGCTGGAGTGCAGTGGCGCGATCTCGGCTCACTGCAAGCTCCGCCTCCCGGGTTCACGCCATTCTCCTGCCTCAGCCTCCCAAGTAGCTGAGACTACAGGCGCCCGCCACCACGCCCGGCTAGTTTTTTTTTTTGTATTTTTAGTAGAGACGGGGTTTCACCATGTTAGCCAGGATAGTCTCGATCTCCTGACCTCGTGATCCACCCACCTCGGCCTCCCAAAGTGCTGGGATTACAGGCTTGAGCCACCGCGCCCGGCCTTTTTTTTTTTTTTTTTGAGATGGACTTTTGCTCTTGTTGCCCAAGCTGGAGTGCAATGGTGCCATCTCGGCTCACCACAATCTCCGCCTCCTGGGTTCAAGTGATTCTCCTGCCTTAGCCTCCCAAGTAGCTGGGATTACAGGCATGCACCACCATGCCCAACTGATTTTGTATTTTTAGTAGAGATGGGGTTTCTCCATGTTGGTCAGGCTGATCTTGAACTCCTGACCTCAGGTGATGCGCCCGCCTCGGCCTCCCAAACTGCTGGGATTACAGATGTGAGCCACCGTGCCCGGCTCTTCTCATTTATTCTATATAACATTCCTGAAATAGTTGTAATAACTATGTTTTGGCCAGTGCAATGGCTCACGCCTGTAATCCCAGCACTTTATGAGGCCAAGGTGAATGGATCACCTGAGGTTGGGAGTTCAAGACAAGCCTGACACCATGGCAAAACCCCGTCTCTACTAAAAATACAAAAACGAGCCAGGCGTGGTGGCACATGCCTGTAAACCCAACTACTCAGAAGGCTGAGGCAGAAGAATCGCTTGAACCCGGGAAGCACAGGTTGCAGTGAGCCATGATCTCGCCATTGTACTCCAGCCTGAATGTCGCAGCAAGAATCTGTCTCAAAAAAAAAGGCATTGAATAAATAATAGTTCAAATAGTAAGCACATTTGGGAAAAATCATGTTACCTGAGGATTACGTTATGTGAAAGATTTTTACATACTGATGCCTACACTTTGGCAGAACTGTTTTTTTATTGTGCACATACTTTTCCTCATAATTTTTTTTTAATTAAATTTTTTTTTTCGAGATGAAGTCTCACTCTGTCACCTAGGCTGGAGTGCAATGGCATGATCTCAGCTTACTGCAACCTCCACCTCCTGGGTTCAAGTGATTCTCCTGTCTCAGCCTCCATAGTAGCTGGGATTACAGGCTAGTGCCACCACACCCAGCTAAGTCGTTTGTATTTTCAATGGAGACGGGGTTTCACCATTTGGCCAGGCTGGTCTCGAACTCCTGACCTCAAGTGATCTACCCACCTCAGCCTCCCAAGGTGCTGGGATTGCAGGCATGAGCCATTGCGCCTGACCTTCCTCATAGTATTTATGTAATAGTCACATTAATGTAATAGGGCAAAAGAGGACACGACTGTCTTTTTTTTTTTTTTTTTTTTTTTTTTTTTTTTGATGATGAGTCTTGCTCTGTTGCCCAGACTGGAGTACAGTGGTGTGCTCTCAGCTCACTGCAGCCTCTGCCTCCCAGGTTCCAGTGATTCCCCTGCTGCGGCTTCTCAGCTAGCTGGGATTACAGGTGCACACCACCACACTTGGCTAATTTTTGTATTTTTAGCAGAGATGGGCTTTCACCATATTGGCCAGGCTGGTCTCGAACTCCTGACCTCAGGTGATCCACCTGCCTTGGCCTCCCAAAGTGCTAGGATTACAGGCATGAGCCACTGCGCCCAGCCATGACTGCCACTTTTTAAATAACCTGATATAATGTTATCTCTTGCATTTTATCAATGTGAGCTTTTTTTTTTTTTGGTTTTTTTTCCCAGACAGCATCTTGCTCTGTCACCCAGGCTGGAGTACAGTGGCATGATAATGGCTCACTGCAGCCTTGATGTCCCAAGTTCAAGCAATCTTCCCACTTCAGCCTCCCAAGCAGCTGGGACTACAAACATGCACCACCACACCCAGCTAATTTTTGTATTTTGTGTAGAGATGAGGTTTCACCATGCTGCCCAGACTCATCTCGAACTTCTGAGCTCAAGCAATCTGCCTGCCTCAGCCTCCCAAAGTGCTGGGATTACAGGCATGAGCCACCTTGCCTGGCCTAATGTGAACACTTTATTTATTGACTGATTGATTTTGAGATGGAGTCTCGCTCTTTTGCCCAGGTTGGAGTGCAGTAGCATGATCTTGGCTCACTGCAACCTCTGCCTCCCAGGTTCAAGTGACTCTCCTGCCTCAGCCTCCCAACTACCTGGGATCACTGGCACCTGCCACCACGTCCGGCTAATTTTTGTATTTTTCGTAGAGACAGGGTTTCACCATGTTGGCCAGGCTGGTCTCAAACTCCTGGCCTCAGGTGATCTGCCCAACTAGGCCTCCCAAAGTGCTGGGATTACAGCCATAAGCCACCACACCTGGCCTAATGTGAGCATTTTAATTATCCACCACTTTTCAGTGACTTAACCAATCCATACAATAGATGAGTGTCTCTTGCAAATATTTTTTACAAATATCATGTTGAATCACGACAATTTGTTTACATTTACTTCTCCTTACAGGACTTACCCCCTTCAGTGCAAGAGCAGTTTCTTGCTCATTTTACGTTTTGTGAAATTACATGACCTAAAAATTGTCAGGCATTAATAATATACTAAAATAATGAGTTCATTCTCGTTCAAAAAAATTGAAAAGTTCAGGTACTACGGCTCACATTTATAATCCCAACACTTTGGGAGGCTGAGGCAGGAGGATCACTTGAGCACTGCAGTTCGAGACCAGCCTGGGCAACATAGCGAGACTCTGTCTCTATAAAGAAATTTAAAAATTAGCCAGGTGTGGCATGCACCTGGAGTCCCAGATACTTGGGAGGCTGAGGTAGGAGGATTGCTTGAGCCTGGGAGGTCAAAGCTGCAGTGAGCTGCACTCCAGCCTGGGAGACAAAGCAAGACCCTATCTCAAAACAAAAGAACAGACAAGCACAGTATGATTCATTTAACACACTTCCTTCACTCATTCATTCAACAAATGTTAATTATTAAATACAACCTATGTGCTAAGCACTGATGAACAAGATAGGCAAGGTCTGATCTTGACGGGGGGCACATTACCTTAGGGATAATGAAGGATATTAGGGACACATGACTTTCCAGTGACAATTTATACTAGTTTTCACAAACTACACTGCTATACATTCTCTGTTTAGAGCCCTCTGTCTACTCCTTTCATTGGCCAGTTAAATCACACTTAGGTATCAGGGTACAGCTCAAACCAAGTACAGTCCCTTGACTCAGATATTTCCTCATTTGGGTTCATCTCTCCCGCAGCATTTTATATTGTTTGCAACAAAATGCTGTTTTTACAACAAAACTCCAAATTCCCTGAAGTAGGGACATTGTCATCCCAGTATCCCCACTACTTAGCACAGTGACTGGCATTTAGCAGGTGCTGAATGAATGTTCGAATTTATAATTACTTTTAAAAATGACCGGCTGATAAAGAGCAATGCTCCAATTAGGAATCAGTCAAGCTGCTACTTAGTTCCAAAATTACTAGAAAACATTATTAGAAAACTGTAATTAAGGCTGGGCGTGGTAGCTCACACCTGTAATCACAGCACTTTGGGAGGCCGAAGCAGGAGGATCACCTGAGGCCAGGAATTCAAAAGACCAGCCTGGGCAACATAGGGAGACTCCGTATTTATGAAGGAAAATTTCAAAAATTAGCAAGATGTGGTGGCATGCACCTGTAGTCCTAGGTACTCAGGAGGCTGACATGAGAACACTGCTTGAGCCCAGGAGTTTGAGGCTGCTGTGAGCTGTAATGGCCCCACCACTCTTCATCCCAGGCAAGAGCGAGGCCCTGTCTCAAAACAAAACAAAAAAGCCTGCAACTAAATTTAGTTGAAAATATCTTCTCACATTTCAATGAACATATCTGAAGTTTGTGTGTTTTGAGACAGGGTCTCACTCTGTTCTCCAGGCTGGAGTGCAACGGTGCGCTCTCGGCTCACTGCAACCTCCGCCTCCTGGGCTCAAGCAATTCTCCTGCCTCAGCATCCTGAGTAGCTGGGACTATAGGCATACATCATCATGCCCAGCTAATTTTTGTATTTTTTGTAGAGATGGGGTTTCGCTATGTTGCTCAGGCTGGTCTCAAACTCCTGAGCTCAAATGATCACCTGCCTTGGCCTCCCAAAGAGCTGGGATTACAAGTGTGACATTTTTACTAACGACTGGAAAGATATTTCTTTGAAATTGGGCAGTAAATATTAATGAGAAAAAATGTGAAACAAGTGCTACTTTACTATCTTTAGTCAGTATATTTGGTTTTTTGTTTGTTTTGTTTTGTTTTGAACTATGGCCTACAAAATAGTTGGTACATTTGAAGCAAGAGTGAAACACTGTAGAAAAAAGAATGGACTTACTACCAACTAACCCTGCCTGGCACAAGTACAAGGAATTGAAAGGCAAATTACTTTGAAAATACAGGTAGGCCGGGCGCGGTGGCTCAAGCCAGCACTTTGGGAGGCCGAAACGGGCGGATCACAAGGTCAAGAGATCGAGACCATCCTGGCTAACACGGTGAAACCCCGTCTCTACTAAAAAAATACAAAAAACTAGCCAGGCGAGGTGGCAGGAGCCTGTAGTCCCAGCTACTCGGGAGGCTGAGGCAGGAGAATGGCGTGAACCCGGGAGGCGGAGCTTGCAGTGAGCTGAGATCCAGCCACTGCACTCCAGCCTGGGCGACACAGCGAGACTCTGTCTCAAAAAAAAAAAAAGAAAGAAAGAAAATACAGGTAATATAATGCCAGATAGTACTCACAGTTCAACAAAATAGACTTCTTGTGATGACACCAGAATTCCGGAAGATGTCAAAAGTAAACAAATGAAATTCAAACAGATTATTGATTTTTCCCTCAATATACTAATTTTCCAGAGCTAAAGAAGACAGAATAACTACAAAAATAATTAAATTCATTCATAATAAATGGTTTGTGGGTTAAGCTCACATTTTATTATACAACTCAACTGAGACAATATCAATACATGTGAATAGCTAATATGCACTATTTAGGAAATACTAATGTTTCATCACTATTCCAATTCAAAAACCTTGACTTTTTATATAACTTGAAAACATTACTAATGAAATTGGCAATGTTAAACAAGATTAAGTTTGTCTTTTTATTTTTTCTTTTGAGACAGGGTCTCACTCTGTCCCCCAGGCTAGAGTGCAGTGGCTAGATCACAGCTTACTGCAACCTCAACCTCCTCGGGCTCAGGTGATCCTCCTACCTACTCAGCCTCCCTCCGAGTAGCTGGGACTACAGGCATGCGCCACCGTGCCCAACTAACTTTTGTATTTTTTGTAGAAACAGGGTTTTGCCATGTTGGCCAAGCTGGCCTCAAACTCCTGGGCTCAAGCAATCCACCCACCTCGGTCTCTCAAAGTGCTGGGACTACAAGCATGACTCACCATACCTGGCAACAAGATTAAGTTTGAAAGGCATTAAGTTAAATAAGTAATGGCACACTCAAACCATGTAGAAAGATGTCCATCAAAAAAATAAACAATTTAGGCTGGGCTTGATGGCTCACGCCTGTAATCCCAGCACTTTGGGAGGCCAAGGCGGGCAGATCACCTGAGGTCAGGAGTTCAAGACCAGCCTGGCCAACATAGTGAAACCCTGTCTCTACTAAAAATACAAAAATTAGGCTGCAAGTGGTGACTCACGCCTGTAATTCCAGCACTTTGGGAGGCTAAGACGGGCAGATCACGAGGTCGGGGGTTCAAGACCAGCCTGGCCAATATGGTGAAACCCTGTCTCTACTAAAAATACAAAAATTAGCTGGACATGGCGGTGTGCACCTGTAGTCCCAGCTACTCAGGAGGCTGAAGTAAAAGAATCACCTGAATCCAGGAGGCAGAGGTTGCGGTGAGCCGAGATTCTGCCACTGGACTCCAGCCTGGGCAACAGACCCAGACTCCATCTCCAAAAAAAAAAAATTAGCCGGGCATGGTGGCAGGCACCTGTAATCCAAGGTACTTGGAAGGCTGAGGCAGAAGAATCACTTGAAGCCAGGAGGCAAAGGTTGCAGTGAGCTGAGATTACACCATTGCATTCTAGCCTGGGTGACAAGATGTCTCAAAAAGAATTTTTTAATTTAAAAATTGAAAAAAATTAAAACAACAACAACAAAGAAAGATGTCCATCAGACATCATTAAGTGAAAAGAGCAAACTGCAGAACAATATGCATGGTAAGATCCCAGAGGCAGTCTAGGAGTTAAACCCTGGAGCAAGAGTACCTGGGCTCAAGTTTCAGGTTTGCCATTCCCTGGCTGTAGCAATCTTTGTCTAGTTACTTTACTTCTCTATGACTCAGTTTCTTCATCTGCAAATACATATACCAGAACCTACTTTATAGGGTATGTTCACAGGGTTTTGAAAGTTAAATGAATTAAAATGAATAAAGCAGCCAGGTGCAGTGGCTCACACCTATAATCCCAGCACTTTGGAAGGCCAAGGTGGGTGGATTACCTTAGGATGGGAGTTCGAGACCAGCCTGACCAACATAGAGAAACCTGTCTCTACTAAAAACACAAAATTAGCCAGGCATGGTGGTGCCTGCCTGTAATCCCAGCTACTCAGGAGGCTGAGGCAGAAGAATCACTTGAACCCAGGAGGCACAGGTTGCGGTGAGCCAAGATTGCACCATTGCACTCCAGTCTGGGCAACGAGAGCGAAACTCCATCTCAAAAAAAAAAAAAAAAAATGTATAAAGCACTTAACAATTATATATAATGTTAACTATAATTTGGGGGAAAATAATTCAAATCAAATAGTAAGTGCATGCATATGTGAGAAAGAAAACCCTTCATTTTTTTCCCATTGTTTTTAGGTCTTTTTAAAAAACAAAGAACAGGTCAGGGATGGTGGCTCATATCTGTAATTCCAACACTTTGGGAGGCTGAGACAGGCATATCACTTTAGGTCAGGAGTTCAAGACCAGGCTCGCCAACATGGTGAAACCCCGTCTCTACTAAAAATACAAAAATTAGCCGAACATGGTGGCGTGCGCCTGTAATCACAGCTACTTGGAAGGCTGAGGCAGGAGAATCACTTGAACCCAGGAGGCAGAGGTTGTAGTGAGCCGAGACTGTGCCACTGCACTCCAGCCTGGGCAAGTGCAGGCTCCTGAGCTCAAGTGACGGAGCGCTACTCTGTCTCAAAATAATAATAATAATAATAATAAATAAATAAAAATAAATATAAATATTTATTACTTTAGTAATTTAAAAAAAAAAAAGGAGCTCTCAGCCTTAGTGCCATTTCCTTGGAAACCTCTGCGCCATGAGAGTCAAGTGGAGGAAGAAGCGAATGCACAAAAGAAAGATGAGGCAGAGGTCCAAGTAAACCGCTAGCTTGTTGCACCGTGGAGGCCACAGGAGCAGAAACATGGAATGCCAGACGCTGGGGATGCTGGTACAAGTTGTGGGACTGCATGCTACTGTCTAGAGCTTACCTCAATGGATCTAGAACTTCATCACCCTCTGATCACCGATCACCTGAAACCCACCTTGCTCATAACCAAAACTGCCCATGTTGGTCCTCTGCCCTGGACCTGTGACATTCTGGACTATTTCTGTGTTTACTTGTAGCCAAGTATAACACCCATACAATAAATCACGTCTTCTGCAGTCTTAGCTGAAGAATTAAAAAAAAAAAAAAAAGAAAAACAATAAAAATTTGACACCAAGCTCTTCCCTGCTGAAGATCTACTAGTGCAATTACTGAAACACACAAGACAAATTCTGTAAAAATGAGAAAATTTTCAAATGCCACAAAAAGGGCATAGTACTTAACTTCAAAAGAAGACATAGTTCAACAATAACAAGCTACACACTAACAAGCAGAACTGCAATGGCATTAAAAGTATACCCCATTATTTCCCAGAGGAAATAAATAACATAGAAGTATCCAACCAATCTAGAAATAAGTGCCTATCTGGAACTTTCACAATTAGATACACCTCCATTAATTGTATGAGTGTGAAATTAAATACCACCAAATCTAATTTAACAATCTCTAATGACAACTCAGTAAGATATATATAAATCTGGAGATCAAGATAAACCAAGTAACTAAAACAATCTAAAATCCTTAGAACACTGTAAACTTATGAGAGGAAGTTTTCACAACCCCCAGGCTTTGAGGAAACTTTGGTCCCCTGGATGAACTTAGCTGTTTCCATAAATACAGTGGGTATACAAAACAACCGAATGAAGGAGCAGAAAGAGAACTTTGAGCCTCAGCTGCATTTTTGCTGAGCTGTAATACTGGTAAAGCCTGTTTCAAGATTCAAGAGTCCACCCTCAAAATTAAAGAAGCATGTAAACAGAGGGCTGTCATGTACATTTCATTACATTTACCAGAATGATGTTTCATAAAAATTACACATATTCATTATCAAACTTCAAACAGCATTAGTATCATTACTGTGGTTCTACCCAAAAGAAACCTCCTAGTCACCATTATCCAGTTTGTTAAAATAGCTTTTCAAAAAGAAATCAATCATTAAGATGTCTCTATACAATTATGGAATTCATAATTTCAAATAATGTGCATAATGCCTAAGAAAAAGAGAACGAATCCAATAAAAGTCAGCTATTACCATTACCATTATCATGGTAATATTTTCAAATTAAGGAACAGAAACTTATTCATAGAGAGGCCTTAATAATAAGTTACTTTGTCAGAATCCAAGTTGGCCTATCACAACCTGGAATAGTTAGATATTAAAAGGACTTTGTTTTAGAGGAGTCAAAGTTAGATTCCTTGGGTTCCAAAGGAGTTAGTAAAGATGAAATAATTTCTGCATAAAGAATTAATACTCAAGCCTGTAATCCCTGCACTTTGGGAGGCCAAGACGGGCGGATCACGAGGTCAGGAGATCGAGACCATCCTGGCTAACATGGTGAAACCCTGTCTCTGCTAAAAAATACAAAAAACTCAGGAGGCTGAGGCAGGAGAATGGCGTAAACCCGGGAGGCGGAGCTTGCAGTGAGCTGAGATCTGGCCACTGCACTCCAGCCTGGGCGACAGAGAGAGACTCTCAAAAAAAAAAAAAAAAAAAAAAAAAAAAGAATTAATATATTTTTGACCGGGCGCGGTGGCTCACGCTTGTAATCCCAGCACTTTGGGAGGCCGAGGCAGGTGGGCCACGAGGTCAGGTGTTCAAGAGCAGCCTGGCCAAGATGGTGAAACCCCTTCTCTACTAAAAATACAGAAATTAGCCAGGCATGGTGGCAGGCACCTGTAATCCCAGCTACTCGGGTGGTTGAGGCAGGAGAATCGCTTGAACCCAGGCAGCAGAGATTGAAGTGAGCCAAGATCACGCCACTGCACTTCAGCCTAGGAGACAGAGTGAAACACCATCTCAAAAAAGAATTAATGTAGTTTTTGCAAAGTTTTTCTGGTACAGAAATCTGTATTTTTAAACATTTGGCAATTCAGCCTTAAGTGTTAATAACTTTTGGACCTAATGCATTTTTGTAAAGTAGTCAAGATAATGGAAGTAAGTAAATATAAATAACACAAGTAAAACAAAGGGATAGATTAGAATTCCGCATTAGAAAGTGAAAGGAGGGCCAGGTGTGGTGGCTCACGCCCGTAATTCCAGCACTGAGGCAGGTGGATCGCTTGAGGTCGGGAGTTCAAGACTAGCCTGGCTAACACGGTGAAATAACGTCTCTACTAAAAATACAAAAATTAGCCAGGTGTGGTGGTGGGTGCCTGTAGTCTCAGCTACTCAGGAGGCTGAGGCAGGAGAATTGCTTGAACCTGGGAGGCAGAGGTTGCAGTGAGTCGAGATCGCGTTACTGCACTGCAGCCTGGGCAACAGAGCAAGAGTCCGTCTCAAAAAATAAAAAATAAAAAAATAAGTTAATCTACATACGAAAAATGTAAGTATTTCGTCAAAATTAAGATTGTCTGGCAGGATAATACTACACTCTGATCCTAGGAGAAAGGAAAAAGGCTAATATGCCTTGACTAATTTTTTTGTCTTTTTTCCGACAGAAGAACCATGTGGGTTTAATCTTTCCAAAGATTCACAGAAAATAAATGACACATAAATTGGTAAGGAAAAAAAAAAAGAACTAAACACGTTTGACAACATGCCTTCTACTAGTCTCCAGCGTGGGTGTACCGGCATTATAAGGGAGCAAGACCAAGCAAGCACCTTTTCGGACAGACATCTTAGATTAACAAGCAGACGCAGTATCTGTTTATACACTTACAAGAGTATGTTTAAAGCCTGTATTTTTTAAATGGCTTACAAAAAAAGGTATATGAAAACATAATTTTGGCCACACACACAGAGTATTAGAACTAAATTTATACTTTTATACTTTTCTTTTAGACACAAGCACTTACCAGGTATCTGCTTCATCTTCAAACTCAAAAAAAAAAAAAAATTATAGAAACCCCTATGAAGTCTATTAAGTCCTTCACTCAACCTTTTTTTTTTTTTTTTTTGAGATGGAGTTTCACACTTGTTGCCCAGGCTGGAGTGCAATGGCGTGATCTCAGCTCATGGCAACCTCAGCCTCCCAGGTTCAAGTGATTCTCCTGCCTCAGCCTCCCGAGTAACTGGGATTACAGGCATGTGCCACTACGCCTGGCTAATTTTGTACTTTTACTAGAGACGGGGTTTCTCCACATTGGTCAGGCTGGTCTCAAACTCCCGACTTCAGGTGATCCACGTGCCTTGGCCTCCCAAAGTGCTGGGATTACAGGTGCGAGCCACTGCGCCCAGCCTCAACCATTCATTTATATGTATATTAAATATTAGAAACTGAAGTATCAAGATATTCACCACTTCCTCTGACCACTATATTACCAAGTTTTAAACTGGGTTTCAGCTTTGAAACAAAAAATAACCACCTTTCTGAAATGCTTTTACAAAATCATAATACATATTGAAACATATCCAGAAAAATTAGAAAATATAGGTAAGCATAAAGAAGGAAAGATTTTTTTGTTTTTGCTTTTTTGAGACGGACTCTCATTCTGTCACCCAGGCTGGAGTGCAGCGGCAAAATCTTGGCTCACTGCAAACTCTGCCTCCCAGGTTCAAGCAATTCTCCTGCCTCAGCCTCCCAAGTAGCTAGGACTACAGGTGTGTGCCACCATGCCCAGCTAATTTTTGTAATTTTAGTAAAGACAGGGTTTCTCCATGTTGGCCAGGCTGGACTCAAACTCCTGACCTCAAGGGATCCACCCGCCTCGGCCTCCCAAAGTGCTAGGATTATAGGTATGAGCCACTGTGCCTCGCCAGCAGTAAAGTTTAACTGACTATAATCTTAGTTACCAGAAATCAAACAGCTAGGTGCCTAAAACTTATTCTAAAATGTGTATACAGTACAAAATTTTTGGTTCTAGTTCCTTTACAAATTAAAACATCTGGCTAGGCATGGTGGCTTGAGCCTAGTCCAGCACTTCCGGAGGCTGAGGCAGGCAGATCACTTGAGATCAGGAGTTTGAGACAGCCTGGCCAACATGGTGAAACTCTGTCTCTACTAAAAATACAAAACACGGCCGGGCGCGGTGGCTCAAGCCTGTAATCCCAGCACTTTGGGAGGCCGAGGCGGGCAGATCACGAGGTCAGGAGATCGAGACCATCCTGGCTAACACGGTGAAACCCCGTCTCTACTAAAAATGCAAAAAATTAGCCAGGCGAGGCGGCGGGCGCCTGTAGTCCCAGCTACTCGGGAGGCTGAGGCAGGAGAATGGCGTGAACCCGGGAGGCAGAGCTTGCAGTGAGCCGAGATCGCGCCACTGCACTCCAGCCTGGGCGACTAAGCGAGACTCTGTCTCAAAAAAAATAAAATAAAATAAAATAAAATAAAATAAAAATAAAAATAAAAAACACTAGCCAGATGTGGTGGTGGGCGCCTGTAATCCCAGCTACTAGGGAGGCTGAGGGAAGAGAATCACTTGAACCTGGAAGGCAGAGGTTGCAGTAAGCAGAGATGATGCCACTGTACTTCAGCCTGGGCAACACAGCAAGACTCTGTCTCAAAAAAAAAATAAAAAGCCGGGCACAGTGGCTCATGCCTGTAATCCCAGCACTGCAGGAGGCTGAGGCAGGCGGATCACTAGAGGTCAGAAGTTCAAGACCAGCCTAGCCAACATAGTGAAACCTTGTCTCTATTAAAAATACAAAAACTTAGCAGGGCATGGTGGCACCTATAATCCCAGCTACTTGGGAGGCTGAGGCTCAGTGAGCTGAGATGGCGTCACTGCACTCCAGCCTGGGCGACACAGCGAGACTCCAACTCAAAAAAAAAAAAACTAAAATATCTTGAAAAGGATTACTTAAGGAGTTAAAGTTGAAAATAATTCTATGCAAACACAAGTTTAGGCAGTTCAAGTGTAAAACATACATAACTGAAAATTAACTCCAGAGAAGGAGATGTGTATGACAAAAAAACAGCCTCCAAAAACTTGAAGGAAAAAAAAATACTCAACTAAACATTTGAAAATTATTTTTTCAAGTACTAGTCTGTCCAAAGCAAATAAGGAGGACTCAGCTGGGCAAAGCAGCACACTCCTATATTCCCAGCTACTCAGGAGGCTGAGGCAGAAGGATCACCCTGTTCAGGCCAGGAGTTTGAGGCTGCAGTAAACTATGATGGCACAACTGCACTCTGACAACAGAGTGAGAATATGTCTAAAAAAAAAAAAATGATTCCACTTACATAAAAATTAAAAATCTGTAGCTGTATGCAAACTTTAAAAAATTAATTATTTAAAAAATTATTTTTAAATTGTACTTTACCTTTGAGATTCCTAGAATGTATAACCAACTCTCTCCAGTACACTTACCCCTAAAGAAAAAAAAAAAGAAAAAGGAAAAAATAATAAACTGAATGTGTTACCACTGGAATGTACCTACTTTCGCTATTAAACTATCTACAAACATTATGAGTGGCTGGGCGCAGTGGCTCATGCCTGTAATCCCAGTAGTTTGGGAGGCCGAGGCAGATGAATTACCTGAACTCAGGAGTTCGAGACCAGTGTGGGCAACATGGCAAAACCCTACCTCTACAAAAAATACAGAACTTGTATTTAAAATTCGTCTGGTCAAACAAAAATAAAATACAAAACACAAAAATTAGCCAAGCACGGTGTCATGTGCCTGTGGTCCCAGCTACTGGGAAGGCTGAGGCAGGGGAATCTCTTGAGTCAGGGAGATGGAAGCTGCAGTGAGCTGTGATCACGCCACTGCACTCCAGCCTGCATGACAGACCAAGACCTTGTCTCTAAAACAAAAACAAAAATCAGTATTAGGGGTAATTATTCTAAATAAACTAATTAAACTGAAGCATACATTTACAGAGCAGCAAGTTTTATATTGTTAGTTGCACCAACAAAAGATCAGTACATATTGTCACAATTTCCAGAATGCCATGATCAGGTAGTGTCACCTTGTTAGGTAATAAGAACTATGTGCCATCACTGGAGAGCAGCTCACAAACCCTCAGTGGAGCCAGCTTGGTAAAGTGAGACGTGACAACGCTGTGACGGTGGCTAAGAAAGCACCAGGAGAATAAAGTTCTTGGGGTTTTTTGTTTTTTTTTTTCTTTTTTGGAGACTGAGTTTTGCTCTTGTTGCCCAGGCTGGAGTGCAGTGGCGTTGATCTCGGCTCACTGCAACCCTAGGTTCAAGCGATTCTCCTGCCTCAGCCTCCTGAGTAGCTGGGATTACACGCGTGAGCCACCAAGCCCAGCTAATTTTTTTTTTTTTTTTTTTTTTTTTTTTTTGAGACGGAGTCTTGCTCTGTCGCCCAGGCTGGAGTGCAGTGGCTTGAGGTCAGCTCACTGCAAGCTCCGCCTCCTGGGTTAATTTTTATTTTTTGAGATGGAGTTTCGCTCTGGTTGCCCAGGCTGGAGTACAATGGCACAATCTCAACTCATCGCAGTTTCCACCTGCTGTGTTCAAGCGATTCTCCTGCCTCAACCTCCCGAGTTGCTGGGATTACAGGCGCCTGCCACCACGCCCAGCTAATTTTTTGTATTTTTAGTAGAGACGGGGTTTCACAGTGTTAGCCAGGATGGTCTCGAACTCCTGACCTCGTGATCTGCCCGCCTCGGCCTCCCAAAGTGCAGGGATCACAGGTGTGAGCCACTGCGCCTGGCCGAATAAAGTTTATTTTAAAGTCTAGCAGCTAGGCATAGTGGCTCACACCTGTAATCCCGAAGCTTTGGGAGGCCAAGCTGGGAGGACTGCTTGAGCCCAGGAGTTTGAGACCAGCCTGGGGAACATAGGGAGATCCTGTCTCCCCAGTAATAAAAAAAAAAAAAAATTTTTTTTTAATTGGCTGGGTGTGGTAGCTCACCCCTCTAATCCCAGCACTTTGGGAGGCCAAGGTGGGCAGTTCACCTGAGGTCAGGAGTTCAAGACCAGCCTGATCAACATGGTGAAACCCCATCTCTACTAAAAATACAAAATTAGCTGGGCATGGTGGCACATGCCTGTAATCCCAGCAACTCGGGAGGCTGAGGCAGGAGAATCGCTTGAACACAGCAGGTGGAAACTGCGATGAGTTGAGATTGTGCCATTGTACTCCAGCCTGGGCAACCAGAGCGAAACTCCATCTCAAAAAATAAAAATTACAACAATTAATTAACCGGGTGTGGTGGCGCATCCCAACCTACTCAGGAGGCTGAAGTGGGAGGATCGCTTGAGCCCAGGATGTCAAGGCTGCAATGATCCCTGATAGTGCAACTGAACTCCAGCCTAGACAACAGAGCAAGACTTGTCTCAAAATTCAAATTCCTGGGCTCAAGTAATCTGTCCATCTCGGATTCCCAAAGTAAAATGTGCATCTTCTATGTGTAAAGTAAACATGGCAAAATGTTAACCGCAAATCTAGGTGAAGAATAGATGAATGTTTGCTGAACAACTCTTCTGTAGGCTTACAATTTTTCAAAGAGTTGCAAAAATAATATTTAAAAGTTATGGATTACAAAAAAACAAAACCTGCTGGGTTCAGTGGCTCATGCCTGTAACCCCAACCCTTTGGGAGGCCAAGGCAGGCGGATCACTTTAGGTCAGGAGTTCAAGACCAGGCTTGCCAACATGGTGAAACCCCATCTCTACTAAAAATACAAAAAACTAGGCAGGTGTGGTGGCACGTGCCCGTAGTACCAGCTACTCAGGAGGCTGAGGCAGGAGTATCTCTTGAACCCAGGAGGGGGAAGTTGCAGTGACTTGAGATGGCGCCACTGCACTCCAGCCTGGACCACAGAGCAAGACTCTATCTCAAAAAAAAAAAACAAAAAGAAAAAAAAAAAACAGTAGAAAATAGGGAAAGATACAAATAATAATTTAGCACGTATATTCTGCCTCCCAGAATTAACTGTTAATTGTCACAGTTGTGTCTAGCCTCAAAAAAAGAAAATTATAGCTATCGGGCTGGGCGCGGTGGCTCACGCCTGTAATCCCAGCACTTTGAGAGGCCGAGGCAGGTGGCTCACGAGGTCAGGAGATCAAGACTATCCTGGCCAACATGGTGAAACCCCGTCTCTACTAAAAAATACAAGAAATTAGCCGGGCGCGGTGGCTCACGCCTGTAATCCCAGCACTTTGGGAGGCCGAGACGGGTGGATCACGAGGTCAGGAGATCGAGACCATCCTGGCTAACACGGTGAAACCCCGTCTCTACTAAAAAATACAAAAAACTAGCCGGGTGAGGTGGCGGGCGCCTATAGTCCCAGCTACTCGGGAGGCTGAGGCAGGAGAATGGCGTGAACCCGGGAGGCGGAGCTTGCAGTGAGCTGAGATCCGGCCACCGCACTCCAGCCTGGGTGACAGAGCGAGACTCCGTCTCAAAAAAAAAAAAAAAAAAAAGAAATTAGCTGGGCGTGGTGGCGGGCGCCTGTAGTCCCAGCTACTCGGGAGGCTGAGGCAGGAGAATGGCGTGAATCCGGGAGGTGGAGCTTGCAGTGAGCCGAGATCGCGCCACTGCACTCCAGCCTGGGCGACAGAGTGAGACTCCGTCTAAAAAAAAAAAAAAAAAAATTGTAGATATCATCCCCTTTGCCACTACCTCCCATTCGTATTCCCTTATAGACATGAAATTATAGAGTATGCTTACTTTCAACTTTGACAGTATTTGCTGCAAATACTGTCTCCAAAAGCAGCTGTAACAGTTTACGCTTAACCAACAGTTTTTCCTCCTCCCAACAGTAACTGGTAGCAGTTTCTTTTTTTTTAATTTTTTATAAATATTTTCTTTTTTAATAAAGATGGGGGTTCTCACTTTGTTGCCCAGGCTGTTCTTGAACTCCCCAGTTCCTGGTCTCAAGTGGCCCTCAACCTCCAAAAGTGCTAAAATTACAGGCAGGAGCTACCACGCCTGGCCAGTAGTTTCCAAAATTACCATTTTTGCCACATCTTCACCAATATCTGATATTGTCAGACATGAAATTTTTTTTTTTTTTTTTGAGGTGGAGTCTCACTCTGTTGCCCAGGCTGGAGTACAGTGGTGCGATCTCAGCTCACCGCAACCTCAGCCTCCCGGGTTCAAGGGATTCTCCTGCCTTAGCCTCCCAAGTAGCTGGGATTACAGACATGTGCCACCACGCCCGGCTAATTTTTATATTTTTAGTAGAGACGGGCTTTCACCATGTTGGCCGGGTTGGTCTCAAACTCTTGACCTCAGGTGATCCGCCCACCTCGGCCTCCCAAAGTGCTGGGATTACAGGTGTGAGACACTGCACCCAGCCCAGACATGAAATTTTTTTTTTATAAATCTGATGTGAAAAACATATTTTCACTTATTTTGGCTTTCACTTCCTTGATTACTAATCAGTTACACTGATTGTAATTCAGTGCTAATTCTAGCACCAATATCGCTTTCTAGAGCTCCTTTGCTTTCATTTTGACAGAAGCAAATTTGTGGCCCTCAACATACTGAATAAGAGAGCAATTAAGAAACAATGCAGCTGGACACAGTGGCTCATGCCTGTAATCCCAGCACTTTGGGGGGCCAAGGCGGGCAGATCACGAGGTCAGGAGTTCAAGATCAGCCTGGCCAATATGATGAAATCCCGTCTCTACTAAAAAATACAAAAATTAGCCGGCCGTCATGGCACCTGCCTGTAGTCCCAGCCCAGGAGGGAGACTGAGGCAGGAGAATCGCTGGAACCCGGGAGGCAAAGGTTTCAGTGAGCCGAGATCATGCCACTGCACTCCAGCCTGGGAGACAAAGTGAGACTCCCTCTCAAAAAAAAAAAAGAAAACAAAAAGAAACAATGCCAGGCGTGATGGTGCCTACCTATAGTCCTAGCTACTTGGTAAGGCTGAGGCAGGACGATCACTTGAGTCCAGGAGTTCAAGTCCAGCCTAAGCAATGCAGCAAGACCTTGTTTCAAAAAAAAAAAAAAAGAAGGAAGAAAGAAGGAAGAAGAATGAGGAGAAATAAAACAATCTAGGATCACACAGTAAAAGGTAAAAGAACCTAAGCAAAACAAGAACTTCACCTACAGATTCTCCCTTTTATTACATCATACAAAGTGAAGAATAATCAAACCTACATGGCAGCATGTACCAAGAATGATTAGTCCCCAAATGAAACCAAATGCTCACAAAAGCACAACATAGTGCTGGGAAATAATTTTCTGTATTTAAAAAAATGTAAGATGGCCAGGCATGGTGGCTCACTCCTGTAATCCCAGCACTTTGGGGGGCTGAGGCAGGTGGATCACTTGAGGTCAGGAAGTTCAAAGCCAGCCTGACCAACATGGTGAAACCTGCTTCCTACTAAAAATGCAAAAATTAGCCAGGTATGGTGGCAGGCACCTGTAGTCCCAGCTACTGGGGAGGCTGAGGCAGGAGAATCACTTGAACCCAGGAGGCAGAGGTTGCAGTAAGCTGAGATCGTGCCACTGCACTCCAGCCTGGGTGACAGAGCAAGACTCCATCTCAAAAAAAAAAAAAAAGTAAGATGAAAAACATAAGATGAAATTCAACCCAGTATGTATAATACGATTTGCAAGATTTTAAATGGATGTGCTTTATTCTTAGAAATAAAATACTTAGCTTCTATAAACTCATCCATTCATTTATTTAATCAGCAAGTATTTACTTAGCACCTATTGTGTGCCATCCACTATTCTGGAACAGCAGTGAAGACAAAGTCTCTATTGTCATGAAGCTAACATTCAAGGAAGAAAAGAAAAAGATTAAAATACTCTATAAATATACGTACAAGCGACATAATAAGAGATAGCAGCACGCTATAAAGAAAATAAAGGGGAAGAGGACAAAGAATGACAAAGAGAGTGATGTAAGGACGCAGAAAGTGACAGGGAAGATCTCTTCAAGGCAGTGACTTGCAATATGGTGTGTTCAACTCAACATAAACTGTTCCAGTACCAATTATCTGCTTCATAAAAAGTTCTATCCACCTTTTCATACTCCCCCTTCATTTTATCCAGAAAAAGGGTACTGTAGTGGTTTTCTATTATTGCTATTATTTTAGAGGGGAAAAAAAATCTCCTACAAGATGTTGACAGGTTGTTTACAAACAGGTAAAAATTTCAAGCCACACACAGTCTGAAGAAAATGTTAAGAGAGATTTGTCACTGAGAAGGCAAATGCCAAAATGAAGCAAATAAGAATTTGAAAACGAATTTCAAGAAAATGACTTACCAACTTTTCAACTCTATAGTATCTCTACTTTCTATCACATATGAAAAGAAAGTTAATAGCAAGAGTAAAATGGCTTTGGGGTTTTTTGTTTTTGTTTTTCGTTTTTTTTTTTTCTTTTTGAGGCAGAGTCTTACTCTGTCTCCCAGTGGCACGATGTCGGCTCACTGCAACCTCTGCCACCCAGGTTCAAGCGATTCTCCCGCCTCAGCCTCCCAACTAGCTAGGATTACAGGCACCCATCAAGGCACCTGGCTAATTTTTGTAGCTTTAGTAGAGATGGGGTTTCACCATCTTGGCCAGGTTGGTTTTGAACTCCTGACTTCGTGATCCACCCACCTTGGCCTCCCAAAGTGCTGGGATGATTACAGGCATGAGCCACCACGCCCACACTTTTTTTTTTTTTTTTTTTTTTGATATGGAGTTTTGCTCTTGTAGCCCAGGCCGGGGTGCAATGGCACAATCTCGGCTCACTGCAACATCCGCCACCTGGGTTCAAGCAATTCTCCTGCCTCGGCCTCCTAAGTAGCTGGGATTACAGGTGCCCGCCACTACGTTCAGATAATTTTTGTATTTTTAGTAGAGACAGGGTTTCACCATGTTGGCCAGACTGGTCTCGAACTCCTGACCTCAGGTGATCCACCCACCTCGGCTTCCCAAAGTGCTGGGATTACAGGCATGAGCACCATGCCTGGCCCAAAAAATATATTTCAAGAGAGATTCTCCTGTTTTTCATTTAAAGATAGAAAAATTAGGGCCAGGCACGGTGGCTCACGCCCGTAATCCCAGCACTTTGGGAGGCCGAGGTGAGCAGATCACAAAGTCAGGAGTTTGAGACCAGACTGGTCAACATGGCAAAACCCCGTCTCTACTAAAAATACAAAAATTAGCTGGGCGTGGTGGCGCGCTCCTGTAATCCCAGCTACTCAGGAGGCTGAAGCATGAGAATTGCTTGAACCCAGGAGGCAGAGGTTGCAGTGAGCCGAGATCACATCATTGCACTCCAGCCTGGCCAACAAGAGTGAAACTCCGTCCCAAAAAAACAAAATTCCACCTCCATGATTTAAAGAAAACCAGCAAACAGTAAAATTTCTTTTCACAGGGTTACATCAGAACATCAGAGCTTACAGAGCTGCAATCACTTGGAACTGGGGAGGTGCCTTAATACAAAAATTAAAGGCCAACATATTCACTTCCCTTTCTTCTTCCAATTATTTTGTTCACTCCCCATTACCCTGAATGAAACATCTATGGTCTGTTCTTTCAAAATGACTACTCTGGGCAGGATGCGGCGGCTCACATCAGTAATCCCAGCACTCTGGGAGTCCGAGGCAGGCAGATCACCTGAGGTCAGGACTTTGAGACCAGCCTTACCAACATGGTGAAACTTTGCCTCTACTAAAAATATAAAAATTATCTGGGCGTGGTGGTGGGTGCCTGTAGTCCCAGCTACTCAGGAAGCTGAGGCACGAGAATCACTTGAACCCGGGAGGCTGAGGTTGCAGTGAGCGGAGATCACGCCACTGCACTCCAGCCTGGGCAACAGAGCCAGACTCCATCTCAAAACCAAAAATAAAAAAGGCTACTCTGATCCCATCCAAATCTTTTATCTCCCTGATTATGAAATTCTCTTTCGTCTACACTGTCATCCTGTCTGACTTTAATGACTCAGATGTTCTTCTAAGTAGACTTATAGATTCAAAAAAACTTCTATTTCAGGAGGGTTTTTTTTGTTGTTGTTGTTTTTTGAGACGGAGTCTCACTCTGTCGACAAGCTGGAGTGCAGTGGCGTGATCTCGGCTCACTGCAACCTCCACCTACCAGGCTCAAGCGATTCTCTTGCCTCAGCCTCCCGAGTAGCTGGGACTACAGGCACAGGCCACCACACCCAACTAATTTTTGTATTTTTAGTAGAGATGGGTTTCACCATGTTGGCCATGATGGTCTCCATCTCTTGACCTCAGTGATCCGCCCGCCTCAGCCCCCTATAGTATTTTAGGAGTTCTTAATCTTTTTGTGCATGGACCTCATTGGCAGTCTGGTGAAGCCTATGGTCCCGTTCTCAGATTTCTTTTAAATGCATAATTAAATACATGTGATTGCAAGGGAAGCCAAGTATACAGAAATATTAGCAACACAACTTAACAAACTAATATGGTAATAATATATGTACAGCCTTATTATCACATTAAATAACAAGGTCTTAACGGCGGGTCTAGTAACACCAGAAATTCAAAGAAGTGATAACCATAAATGATATTCTGAGCTGTCTGCAACTGTAAATATGATACAAAAATATCCGTAATTTTTATTGATGACAAAGTCATAAGCGTTGCTAATTCTACTCTGGCTTGTTGTCCACATTCACAACTGAAGGAAATAATAAGTTTCAGATAGCAGTCAATAAAAATAATGATGTCATTTTATCATCCTAGTGAAAGGACCCTTCTAATTCTATCCGTCAATGAACTCCAGTTTAAAACCCCTCTCTAGTTCAAAGTCCTGCTCAGAACTTATTTTCGTCATAAATTTAAAAATAAAAACACTGATTCCTCCTTTGACCTAGTTCTCATCTGAACCTATCACTATGTCTCCCTGTTTTTATGCACATTTATACACAGAACCCTGTGTGTACTTCTGTGGTTTGCCTAGCCAGCACCCATTACAATTTTGCCAGTCAATAAAAGGTGAAGTTGAAAGGGATGGAAATAACCAACAGCTACCTCACTTTCAGACCTCCGACAGCAAGAGGAAAGATGCCAAGTATGGTGAGTGTCTGTGGTAGGTGGGCTGCCCCTAGACCCGTGTGTCCAGCTTGTCAAGCTTCCCCGCAGCACGACATCTTTATCAGCGACACTCAAAAGACATTCCATTTCGTTCTCGCCTCCTATACTCAGTTCCCTACCTGCCGGGCCTCTAGTCTCTGGCCCCCACCCGAGACCGCTCGGCGGTCCCCCAGTCCCTTCCCATCCCATCCCCCACGCGCCTCTCCCTCTCCTTAGCCCCAGGCCGCCCTGGCTCCTGCGCGCCGCCACATTTCTCCCCTGGGCCTAACCCAGTGTCCCCCAACCCCCACCTCGCCCGACACTGACGGGAAGGTCCCGGGACCCCGGGGTCAGTTGGACCGGACGGCCCGGCCGTCAGAGGCAGGCTGCGGCCCTAGGCCGGAGCAAGCCGGCCGCTAGGCAGGGAGCGGCGCACCGCGCGCGGGCTAAATCGGGACGCGCGCTCACCAAGGGGCTCATGCGGATGAAGACACGGAGGACTCTGCCGGACCGCCACTCGGCCTCGAAGCCGTCGCCCTCGCCGGTGACTGCCCCCGCCGCCGCTGCCGCCACCTTCGCCACTCGCCTGTTGGCTTCCCTGCGTCCTGCAGCGGCGCTGCCGCCACGCCAGCGCGCGTGCGCGGCGCCGCGGGCGCCCCTGGGAGCGGTAGTTCCGCCCGGGAGGCCGGGGGCTCCCACTTCCTCCTTAGGCAGCCCTAGGTCAGCTGCCCGCTGAGGCGGTAGTGGGTGTCCGGGTCCAGAATCGTCTTCCGGAAGGTTGTTTACCAGGCCTGAGCCCTGGTTTCCGCCTGCAGTAATGCTGGAAGTGAAGAATCCGACTGAGCAATTATGTGTAAAGCAAAACTGTAGAGCGTTTTATGCTTTCTGTGACAACGCTCAGTTGCCCAGGACACATTATTCGAAAGAATGACTCTCTGTTTCTCTCGTCTCTCTCTCTTTCTCTCTCACACACACGCACACACCACTCACAAACCTCCCTTCCTTTTTTTTTTTTTTTTAGAGACGGAGTCTCGCTCTGTCGCCCAGGCTGGAGTGCAGTGGTGCGATCTCGGCTCACTGCAAGCTCCGCCTCCCGGGTTCACGCCATTCTCCTGCCTCAGTCTCCCGAGTCTCTGGGACTACAGGCACCCGCCACCACGCCCAGCTAATTTTTTGATTTTTAGTAGAGACTGGGTTTCACCGTGTTAGCGAGGATGGTCTCGATCTCCTGACCTCGTGATCCGCCCACCTCACCCTCCCAAAGTGCTGGGATTACATGCGTGAGCCACCGCTCCCGGCCCCTCCCTTCCCTTTTGTTCAAAGTGCCATTAATTAATTGGTTTGGATGGTATCTGGATTTTAAGTATTAAACCTGCTTTCCCACTTCTCAGTTTCTAAAATCTTATCGTAAACTTGACCATGCAGTTATTTAAAGTAAGTCAATAGATGAGCTGTCTAATAATTTTTTTAACAGCATAACTCAGAGGTCAAGTTAGCTGAGTTAAACAGTCTAGAAACCTTAGAATTGGAAGATACCTCCTTAAAGGTCACTAGTGCAACTGCCGCCCAGGCAGGAATTCCCTCTTGTACATTCAGCCAGATGGTCATCTTGTTCAACAGTTCAAATTTCAGGGAGCTCACTCCCTCAAGTAATGCAGCCTGCTCCACTGTTGGACAGCTCTAAATGTTAGAAAGTTCTGCCTCCTGCTGAGCTGAAATCTGTTTCCCTTTATTTCCTTCCATTGCTGGTAGTTATGCTGCCTGGAGCAATACAGAATGTCTTCCACTTGACAGCTCTTCAAAAAATTGAAAACAATGATTATATCCACCAACACCGGGAGTCTCCCGACAAAAAAAGGAAAAAAGTAATAATCATTTCCCCAGCTATTTCAAATCAAACTGCTTTCCATCTACTCACCTCCCTTGATGTGTCCCCTTTAGGGGCATGGTGGCACATGCCTGTAATCCCAGCACTTTGCGAGGCCAAGACAGGAGGATTGCTTGAGCCTAGAAGTTCAAGATCAGCCTGGGCAACATAGTGAAACCCCATTTCTACAAAAACAATATAAAAATTAGACAGCCATGGTGGCGTGCACCTGTAGTCCCAGCTACTAGGGAGGCTGAAGTGGGAAGATCACCAAGCCCAAAGAGGTCAAGGCTGCAGTGAGCTGTGATCATGCCACTGAACTCCAACCTGGACAACAGAGTGAAACCTGTCTCAAAACAAAACAACAACATTGACATAATTGCTTCATATTTATTGCCTTGTTTTATGACTACATAGGTAGTAATAGAACCACCCATGGTAGACTGCTCAGGTGTTATTGCTATTGTGTTGCCATTCAACTCATTCAGGAATTCAGTCAGCTCTGTTACAAGACATTACTCAATGCACCACTGGCATGAAATAGGCAAGAGGATACAATTTACGATCTAGGGTGGGATGAAACTTCCACAGATTAAGGATCATTATAATAAGCCAAGGTACAAAGCATTCTTAGATTCCCAGAGAGAATGGCCTCTTCAAGTCGAGGGGTTATGACTTTATGGAAGAGGTGACACTTGGGAGTTACTGGATGGTTGGATTTCAAGACAAGAGATGGCATTCGTGGACTGCCAAGGAAAAACTCAACAAAATGAATGCATCCACAGTGGGCTCTGGAACACTGCATCTGGGTAGGCTGGAGCACCCAGGCCAGGGAGGAGGGGAAGGAGAGGCCCCAAAAGTTGCAAAAGAATCTTCAGGGAAGCTCCATTGCATGTGAGAAGTAAAAAAGGAACTAGAATGGTCAGTTAATTTTCTGAGCCCTGTTCTGTCACCTACAAATGAAGAACTTGAACTAATACGCAGTTTTCATTTTTTTTTTCCAGTCAGCATACTCAAGGAATTCAAATCTCCTGCTAGAACTATGGATCACTACAACAGTGATTCTTAGGAAATATGGAATAGGTGTTATTTTCATCCCTTTTACACATGGGAAAGTAAACTCGAGGTGAAAATTTGCTCAAAATCAATAAATAGTACTCACTGAGGGCAGATCACTGTCTCCCTGGAACCTGGCGTACTGCCTAGAATGTAATAAATGTTTGTTTTTTGTTTTTTAAATGAATGGATGAATACACAGTAAACTCTGTCCAAAGCCCCTTTCTTTCCACTACACAACTCAGTCTTCCCTGACATAGAAGGATATGAAGTTACTTGTTCATAGTCACAAAATTCATACTGGACCTTGTGTACAGTTTAGTTCTTCAGCCTCCTAACTCCACACTCTATTAAACTACTCTGCCTCAGAATCGCAAAACTTTTTTTAATGTTCTTTTTCCTTCTACATATGCACAGCCAGTCTTAGAAGTAAGCCAAGAAAGCAGATGCTATGGCTAAGTGAGTTGAGGGGCCTCTGGCAAGTATTTCTGGTCAAAAACAAACTTTTATCGGGCCAGCCTCAGTGGCTCAAGCCTGTAATCCCAGCACTTCGGGAGGCCGAGGCGGGTGGATCATGAGGTCAGGAGATTGAGACCATCCTGGCTAACACGGTGAAACCCCGTCTCTACTAAAAATACAAAAAATTAGCTGGGTGTGGTGGCGGGCACCTGTAGTCCCAGCTACTCGGGAGGCTGAGGCAGGAGAATGGCATGAACCCGGGAGGTGGAAATTGCAGTGAGCCGAGATCATGCCACTGCACTCCAGCCTGGGCAACAGAGCAAGACTCGGTCTCAAAAAAATAAATAAATAAATAAATAAAAACCAGTTTATCCCCAGGTCCCTCAAAGGCCCCCAAACTTCATCACTTGTATTGAATCGCAAATGTTAACTCGAGGTAAAAATTTAATCTAAACCAATACATAGTCCATGAGGGCACAGACCCCATCTTATTCACCACTGGGCATACTGCCTAGAATGTTTAAATTTTTGTTTTAGAAATAGGTCTTGCTATGTTGCCCAGGCTAGAATGCAGTAACTATTCACAGGCGCCATCATGAGGGCTCAAGGGATCCTTATGCCTCAGCTTCCTGAGTAGCTGGGACCACAGGCTTGCATTGCTTCGCTGGGCTTGTTTTTTGTTTTGTTTTGTTTTGTTTTGTTTGAGATGGAGTCTTGCTCTGTCGCCCAGGCTGGAGTGCAGTGGCATGATCTCAGCTCACTGCAACCTCCATCTCCTGGGATCAAGCAGTTCTCATGCTTAATCCTCAGCTGGGATTACAGGTGCACGCCACCGTGCCTGGCTAATTTTTCTTTTTCTTTTTCTTTCTTTTTTAAGACAGAGTTTCGCTCTTGTTGCCCAGGCTGGAGTGCAATGGCGCGATCTCGGCTTACTGCAACCTCTACCTCCCGGGTTCAAGCGATTATCCTGCCACAGCCTGCTGAGTAGCTGGAATTACAGGCATGTGCCACCATGCATGGCGTTTTTTGCTTTTTTTTTTTTTTTTGAGACAGAATCTCACTCTGTTGCCCAGGCTGGAGTGCAGTGGTGTGAGTTCAGCTCACTGCATCCTCTGCCTCCCGGGTTCAAGCGATTCTCATGCCTCAGCCTCCCAAATAGCAGGGATTACAGGCTCGGGCCACCATGCCTGGCTATTTTGTGTGTTTGTTTGTTTGTTTGTTGAGATGGAGTCTCACTCTGTCACCCAGGCTGGAGTGCAGTGGCGTGATCTCGGCTCACTGCAACCTCCACCTCCCAGGTCCAAGCAATTCTCCTGCCTCAGCCTCCCAAGTATCTGGGATTACAGGCGCCCACCACCACACCCAGCTACTTTTGTGTATTTTTAGTAGAGACGGGGTTTCACCATGTTGACCAGGCTGGTCTCGAACTCCCGACCTCAGGTGATCCACCCGCCTCAGCCTCCCAAAGTGCTGGGAGATTACAGGCGCCCACCACCACACCCAGCTACTTTTGTGTATTTTTAGTAGAGACGGGGTTTCACCATGTTGACCAGGCTGGTCTCGAACTCCCGACCTCAGGTGATCCACCCGCCTCAGCCTCCCAAAGTGCTGGGATTACAGGCGTGAGCCACCGTGCCCGGCCTGTTTGTTTTTTAATGGAGTTTCGCTCTTGTTGCCCAGGCTGGAGTGCTGTTGCATGATCTCAGCTCACCATAACCTCTGCCTCCCGGTTTCAAGTGATTCTCCTGCCTCAGCCTCCGGAGTAGCTGGGACTTCAGGTGCATGCCACCATCCCTGGCTCATTTTTGTATTTTTAGTAGAGGCGAGGTTTCACTATATTGGCCAGGCTGGTCTTGAACTCCTGACCTCATGATCCAACCACCTCAGCCTCCCAGAGTGCTGGGATGAGCCACCGCGCTGGCAAATTTTGCATTTTTAGTAGAGACAGGGTCTCTCCATGTTGGTCAGGCTGGTCTCGAACTCCCGACCTCAGGTGATCTACCCTCCTCGGCCTCCCAAAGTGCTGGGATTACAGGTGTGAGCCACCAAGCCCGGCCCGTTTGTTTGTTTTTGAATGAATGATTGGAGTGCAGAGTCTCAGAGATCAGCTTGTCCAACACCCTCTCTTTTGAATTTCGAGGCTGTTTCTCAATAGATCCTAATTAAAATGTAAGTACCCCTGGGAAAAGTAACTTTTTTTTTTTTTTTGAGTCGGAGTTTTGCCCTTGTCCCCCAGGCTGGAGTGCAATGGCGGGATCTCAGCTCACTGCAACCTCTACCTCCTGGGTTCAAACGATTTTCCTGCGTCAGCCTCCCAAGTAGCTGGGATTACAGGCATGTGCCACCACGCCGAGCTAATTTTGTATTTTTAGTAGAGACAGGGTTTCTCCATGTTGGTCAGGCTGGTCTCAAACTCCTGACCTCAGGTGATTCGCCTGGTGGCCTCCCAAAGTGCTGGGATTACAGGCACGAGCCATCCATTGTGGCCGAAAAGTAACATTGTTTTTTTGTTTCTTTTTTTGAGACAGAGTCTTGCTCTGTCGCCCGGGCTGGAGTGCAGTGGCCGGATCTCAGCTCACTGCAAGCTCCGCCTCCCGGGTTCACGCCATTCTCCTGCCTCAGCCTCCCGAGTAGCTGGGACTACAGGCGCCCACCACCGCGCCCGGCTAATTTTTTGTATTTTTTAGTAGAGACGGGGTTTCACCGTGTTAACCAGGATGGTCTCGATCTCCTGACCTCGTGATCCGCCCGTCTCGGCCTCCCAAAGTGCTGGGATTACAGGCTTGAGCCACCGCGCCCGGCCGTAACATTGTTTAAATTATAATACATCTA
The DNA here is from genome assembly GCF_024542745.1 of Macaca thibetana thibetana. Lineage (NCBI taxonomy): Eukaryota > Metazoa > Chordata > Mammalia > Primates > Cercopithecidae > Macaca > Macaca thibetana. The sequence continues at coordinate 13,379,386 of NC_065592.1, forward strand.
CCTTAGGAAAGAAATATGAGAGTTAAGTGAGACCAAACCATACCAGAAAGGAAAACAGGCCATAAGAAATAAAGATTCCAAAGAGAAAGAGGAAGACGAAAGGGAAGAAACAAGGACTTCACCTATGACTTGATTTTACTTCAGTGGTCCCCAACCTTTTTGGCACCAGGGACTGGTTTTGTGGAAGACAGTTTTTCCAGGAAATGGGGGTAGGGGGTGGAGGAGGTCAGGGGGGATCGTTTTGGGATGAAATTGTTTCACCTCAGATAATCAGGCATCCATAAGGAGTGGACAACCTAGATCCCTTGCATACGCAGTTCACAATAGGGTTCGCACTCCTATGAGAATCTAATGCCACTGCTGATCTGACAGGAGACGGAGCTCAGGCGGTAATGCTCACTTGCCCACCACTCACTTCCTCCTGTGCTGCTCCATTCCTAACAAGCCACAGACTGGTACCAGTTCATGGCCCTGGGGTTGGAGACCCCGATTTATTTGGCACACAGTTTGGAAAGGAAAATGCTGTGAAACAGTAGTACACACTTGACTGTGGAAAGATTAGGGTCACATCTGGAAGAGTCAAGCAAATTATAAACTAGGCAGTAGGTAAATACAGCAATAACATGAATAGAAATCATAATTTTACCATTAAAAAACTCTAAAATAGGTTTCATTGTTTGTTTACTTTTTGAGACAGGATCTTGCTCTTTCACCCAGGCTAAAGCACAGTGACACCATCACTGCTTACTGCAGACTCAACCTCCCTAGGTCAAGCCATCATCCCACCTCAGCCTCCAGAGTACCTGGAACTTCACATATGTGAAGTGCCTTCACCATACCTGGTTAATGTTTTTATTTTTTATACAGACAAGATCTCACTGTGTTGCCCAGGCTGGTCTCAAACTCCTGGACTCAAGTAATCTTCCTGCCTCATCCTCCTAACGTGCTGGGATTACAGGCAGGAACCGCCACACCCAGCTTTTTTTTTTTTTTTTTTAATTCTGAGACAAGGTCTCTCTCTGTCACCCAGGCTAGAGTGCAATGATGTAATCACAGCCCACTGCAGCCTCTACTTTCTGGGCAGGGCTCAAGCAATCCTCCTGCCTCAGCCTCCTGAGTACCTGGGACCACATGCGTGCACCACCATGCCTGGCTAATTTTTTTTTATTTTTTGTGGAGATGAGGTTTTGCTGTGGTGCCCAGGTTAGAGCTCTAGGAAACCTGTAAGCGGAAAAGTCCAGTAAGATCCAGGTGGTAGAAAGTATTCCTTAAAAAAATACTTTTCACGGGGCCGGGCGCGGTGGCTCAAGCCTGTAATCCCAGCACTTTGGGAGGCCGAGACGGGCGGATCACGAGGTCAGGAGATCGAGACCATCCTGGCTAACACGGTGAAACCCCGTCTCTACTAAAAAATACAAAAAACTAGCCGGGCGAAGTGGCGGGCGCCTGTGGTCCCAGCTACTCGGGAGGCTGAGGCAGGAGAATGGCGTAAACCCAGGAGGTGGAGCTTGCAGTGAGCTGAGATCAGGCCACTGCACTCCAGCCTGGGCGACAGAGCCAGACTCAGTCTCAAAAAAAAAAAAAAAAAAAATACTTTTCACTTTGGAACAATTCATTTGTTCCTGTCATAGCCATAGTCCATGTTCTGGGTCCCTGGTGGTCCTATACTGGCCCCCACTGGCAGGCTCAGAAATAATAGTACTAAGATTCATGAAGCTGATGGAGCTTATGATTTAGGGGCCCTCACTTGCCTGGAGACTCTTCAGAAATCCTAGCAATGTATTCACAGTCATATGGCTTTGTAACATTTAGCAAGGAGTTAAAATTATCAGCTGGACGAGTGCACTGGTTCTCACCTGTAATCCCAGCTATTCAAGATGCTGACTCAGGAGAATCGCTTGAGCTCAGGAGTTTGAGGCTACAGTGAGCTATGATTGCACCACTGCACTCCATCCTGGGCAAAAGAGCAAGACTCAGTCTCTAAAAAAATTTCTAAATAAAAAAAAAAAAATGAGAAAACTGAAAATGAAGAAAGCAGCTTCTATAGAACGGGCTTATGAATCCTGCAACTCAAACACTTCAGCCAAATGAAGTCTACTGTAATCTTTATTTTTCTACAAGTACCAGAGATGTCCAAACTGATCGGAGCTGTAATTTTTTGTTGTTTTTTGTTTTTTAGAGAGAGGGTCTCACTGTGTCACCCAGGCTAGAGTGCAGTGGCACAGTCATAGCTCACTGCAACCTCAAACTCCTGGGCTCTAGTGATCCTCCGGCCTCAGCCTCCCAAGTAGCTGGAACTAGAGGCACTCTCCATACACACGGCTAATTTTTTAACTTTTTGTAGAGACAGGGTGTTGCTATGTTGCCCAGGCTGGTTTTGAACTCCTGGCTCCAGCAATCCTCATGACTCAGACTCCAAACTGCTGGGATTACAGGCGTGAACCACCATGTCTGGCCCAGGAGCTGTAATGTTAATGCAACATAAAAGTGGTATATTACTTGTATTTGAATTTAGCCCATCGTTCATTATAACATGAAATAGCTCACCTTGGCCGGGTGCAGTGGCTCACACCTGTGATACCAGCACTTTGGGAGGCCAAGGCAGACAGATCAATTGAGGTCAGGAGTTCGAGACCAGCCTGGTCAATATGGTGAAACCCTGTCTCTACTAAAAATGCAAAAATTAGCCAGGCATGGTGGTGGGCACCTGTAATCCCAGCTACTCAGGAGACTGAGGCAGGAGAAGCACTTGAACCTGGGAGACGGAGGTTGCAGTGAGCTGAGATGGTGCCACTGCATTCCAGCCTGGGTGAAAGAGAAAAACGCTGTCTCAAAAGAAAAAAAAAAAGGAAAAAAAATATTACCTTAATGCAATTATATATCTTTCACTGACAATCTTTTTTGTTCTCCTGCTTTACTTTTACTTTTTTTTTAAAGATCTTCAAGCTTGGTAAGTTCCTAATAGATAAACAGGTGTTTTAAATAAAAAGAAGATGTATATGAAAAAACTAACAATTACTTTTTTTTTTTTGAGGCTATTCACTTTTTTTTAAGGCTAGTCAAGTGAAGCAGTGGAGTGGACATAATTCACTTTTTGAAAAACATAAAAATCAGCAATTTTTTCCTCCATCCCATCCTATCCAAAAATCAACAATTGTAATGGTTCCTGAATATTTTATCATATTGATGTACTGATGTATCCTTTTTATTTGTTTATTTATTTTTATTTTATTTATGTATTTATTCATTATTTTTGGTTTAGACAGAGTATCTCTCTGTTGCCCAGGCTGGAGTGCAATGGTGTGATCTTTTTTTTTCTTTTTTTTTTGAGACAGAGTCTCGCTCTGTCGCCCAGGCTGGAGTGCAGTGGCTGGATCTCAGCTCACTGCAAGCTCCACCTCCCGGGTTTACGCCATTCTCCTGCCTCAGCCTCCCGAGTAGCTGGGACTACAGGCGCCCGCCACCTCGCCCGGCTAGTTTTTTGTATTTTTTTTAGTAGAGAGGGGGTTTCACCGTGTTAGCCAGGATGGTCTCGATCTCCTGATCTCGTGATCCGCCCGTCTCGGCCTCCCAAAGTGCTGGGATTACAGGCTTGAGCCACCGCACCCGGCCAATGGTGGGATCTTGACTCACTGCAACCTCGGCCTCCCAGGTTAAAGTGATTCTCCTGCCTCAGACCCCCAAGTAGCTGGGATTACAGGCACGCACCACCATGCCTGGCCAATTTTTGTAGTTTTAGTAGAGACAGGGTTTCGCCATATTGGCCACACTGGTATTGAACTCCTGACCTCAAGTGATCTGCCCACCTCGGCCTCCCAAAGTGCTGGCATTACAGGTGTAAGCCACTGCGCCCAGCCATACTGAAGTATTCTAATTTTTAACTTCAAAATGGACATTTTTTATTTCTAATAACAAAACTCATACCATTTTTTAAAATACTGAAATACAGAAATGAATTAGATTGAAATTAATGACTTGGTAAAGCTTATAATAAAAATAAATTGTACGCTGGGAGACTGTCAGAAAGCCTCTCATTCTGGCTTCCCCTTCCCTTTGCCGGCCCCAATCCTTCCTCTCTCTTTCCCTTCTTTCTGCATGCCTTTTAAAAAAAAAAAAAAAAAAAAAAAAGGCCAGGCGTGGTGGCTCACACCTGTAATCCCAGCACTTTGGGAGGCGAAGGCGGGCAGATCACGAGGTCAGGAGTTCAAGATTAGGCTAGCCAATATGGTAACACCCTGTCTCTACTAAAAATACAGAAATGATCCAGGCATGGTGGCGGGCGCCTGTAGTCCCAGCTATTCAAGAGGCTGAGGCAGAAGAATCACTTGAACCCAGGAGGCAGAGGTTGCAGTGAGCCAAGATCTTGCCACTGCCCTCTAGCCTCGGCAACAGAGCGAGACTCCATCTCAAAAAAAAAGAAAAATATATTGTAGGCTGGGCAAGGTGTGTTCCCAATGCTTTATGATGCCAAGGCATGAGGATCACTTGGGGCCAGGAGTTTCAGAGCAGCCTGGGCAAATAGCGAGACTCCATATCTACAAAAATATAAAAATAAAATAATAATAATAATAGAATTGGCCGGGCGCGGTGGCTCAAGCCTGTAATCCCAGCACTTTGGGAGGCCGAGACGGGCGGATCACAAGGTCAGGAGATCGAGACCATCCTGGCTAACCCAGTGAAACCCCGTCTCTACTAAAAAATACAAAAAACTAGTAGGGTGAGGTGGCAGGCGCCTGTAGTCCCAGCTACTCGGGAGGCTGAGGCAGGAGAATGGCTTAAACCCGAAAGGCGGAGCTTGCAGTGAGCTGAGATCCGGCCACTGCACCCCAGTTTGGGTGACAAAGCGAGACTCCGTCTCAAAAAAAAAAAAAAAAAAAATAGGCCGGGCGCGGTGGCTCAAGCCTGTAATCCCAGCACTTTGGGAGGCCGAGACGGGTGGATCACGAGGTCAGGAGATCGAGACCATCCTGGCTAACACGGTGAAACCCCATCTCTACTAAAAAATACAAAAAACTAGCCGGGCGCAGTGGCGGGCGCCTGTAGTCCCAGCTACTCAGGAGGCTGAGGCAGGAGAATGGCGTGAACCCGGGAGGCGGAGCTTGCAGTAAGCTGAGATCCGGCCACTGCACTCCAGCCTGGGCGACAGAGCGAGACTCCGTCTCAAAAAAAAAAATAGAATTGACCAAGCACACTGGTGCACACCAGTAGTCCCAGCTAGTAGGGAGGCTCAGGCGGGAGTATCAGTTGAGCTCAGGAGTTTGAGGCCGCAATGAGCTATGATCGCACCACTGCACTTCAGCCTAGCTGGAAGACCAAAACCCTGTCTCAAAAAAATAAATAAATAATAAATGGTATAGTACTATCATACTTTTGAGTAATCTGCTTTATTATTTTTTCTTTTTTTTTGAAACAATCTCGTTCTGTCACCCAGGCTGGAGTGCAGTGGTGTAATCTTGGCTCACTGCAACCTCTGCCTCCCGAGTTCAAGCGATTCTCCTGACTCAGCCTCCCAAGTAGCTGGGACTACGGCGTGTGCCACCACACCCGGCTAATACTTTGTATTTTTAGTAGAGATGGGGTTTCACCGTGTTAGCCAGGATGGTCTCAATCTCCTGACCTCGTAATCTGCCCGCCTCAGCCTCCCAAAGTGCTGGGATTACAGGCGTGAGCCACCATGCCAGGCCCTTCTTTTTTACTTAACAATATGTAACAGGTTGGGTTTGTGAACTTGATAGACTGATTTCTAAAACTTAATATGGAAATACAAAGCACCAAGAATAATCAGAAACATTCCTGAAGAAGAAGAGCAATGTGGAAGGACTCGTTCTAAAGGATATGAGGACATCATAAAGCACTCTGAGCATACAGATTGAAAAAGTAAATAAATAAATAAATACAACATCAGAAAGCTATAGTAAGACAAAGTTAGGCTGGGCATGGTCCTGATTACAAAGTCCTGTAATCTCAGCACTTTGGGAAGCCAAGGTGGGCAGATCACATGAGGTCAGGAGTTTGAGACCAGCCTGACCAACATGGTGAAACCTCATCTCTAACAAAAATACAGAAAAATTAGCTGGGTGTAGTGGCACACGCCTGTAGTCCCAGCTACTCGGGAGGCTGAGGCAGGAGAACTGCTTGAACCTGGGAGGCGGGGGTTGCAGTGAGCTGAGATTGCGCCATTGCACTCCAGCCTGGGTGACAGAGCGAGACTCTGTCTCAAAAAAGAGAAAAGAACAAAATAGAATTAATATCTTTTCTGAGAAAAGAAAACTACTTGGTGGCCGGGCGCGGTGGCTCAAGCCTGTAATCCCAGCACTTTGGGAGCCCGAGACGGGCGGATCACGAGGTCAGGAGATCAAGACCATCCTGGCTAACACGGTGAAACCCCGTCTCTACTAAAAAATACAAAAAACTAGCTGGGCAAGGTGGCGGGCGCCTGTAGTCCCAGCTACTCAGGAGGCTGAGGCAGGAGAATGGCGTAAACCTGGGAGGCGGAGCTTGCAGTGAGCTGAGATCAGGCCACTGCACTCCAGCCTGGGCGACAGAGCCAGACTCTGTCTCAAAAAAAAAAAGAAAACTACTTGGGAGGCTGAGGCAGGAGGATCACTTGAACCCAGAAGGAGAAGGCTACAGTAAGCTGAGATTACACCTCTGACCCTGTCTCCAAAAAAAAAAAAAAGAAGGCCAGGCCTGGTGGCTCACACCTGTAATCCCAGCACTTTGGGAGCCAAGGTGGGCGACCATGAGGTCAGGATATTGAGACCATCCTGGCCAACGTGGTGAAACCCCTTCTCTACTAAAAATACAAAAATCACCTGGGTGTGGTGGCATGTGCCTGTAATCCCAGCTGGCTAAGGCACAAAAATCGCTTGAACCCAGGAGGCAGAGGTTGCAGTGAGCCGAGATCACTCCACTGCACTCCAGTCTAGTGACAAAGCATGACTCCATCTCAAAAAAAAAAAAAAAAAAAAAAAATTAAAACATCCAGCGTGGCCAGGCACGGTGGCTCATGCCTGTTATCCTAACACTTTGGGAGGCTGAGGTGGCCAGATCACTTGAGGTCAGGAGTTCAAAACCAGCCTGGCCAACATGATGAAACCAACCCCATCTCTACTAAAAACACACACAAAAAAATAGCTGGGCGTGGTGGCGGCCGCCTGTAATCCCAGCTACTCGGGAGGCTGAGGCAGGAGAATCACTTGAACCCGGGAGACAGAGATTGCATTGAGCCGAGGTGATGCTACTGCACTCCAACCTGGGCAAGAGTGAGATTCCATCTCAAAAAATATATAATAAAATAAAAAACATCCAACACATCATACATAAAGGGTAGCTACTCTTTGCATATCAAAAAATGGCAGCTCCAGCTGGAAGCAGTGGCTCACACCTGTAATCCCAGCCCTTTGAAAGGCCTAGGCAGGTGGATCACTTGAGGTCAGGAGTTCAAGACCAGCCTGGCCGACACAGTGAGACCCCATCTCTACTAAAACTACAAAAATTAGCCAGGCTTGGTGGTGCACACCTGTAATCTCAGCTACATAGGAGGCTGAGGCAGGAGAATTGCTTGAACCCAGGAGGCAGAGGTTGCAGTGAGCCGAGATCACACCACTGCACTCCAGCCTGGGCAACAGAGCAAAACTCCATCTCAAAAAAAAAAAAAAAAAAAAAAAAAAAAAGGCAGCTTCACAGATACTGATTTGTGACAATCTCTAAGAAATACAGTTAATTACGCCTGTAATCCCAGCACTTTGGGAGGCCAAGACGGGCGGATCACGAGGTCAGGAGATCGAGACCATTCTGGCTAACATGGTGAAACCCCGTCTCTACTAAAAAAAAAAAAAAAATACAAAAATTAGCCGGGCACAGTGGCGGGCGCCTGTAGTCCCAGCTACACGGGAGGCTGAGGCAGGAGAATGGCGTGAACCTGGGAGGCGGAGCTTGCAGTGAGTGGAGATTGCGCCACTGGACTCCAGCCTGCTCAACACAGCGAGACTCCGTCTCAAAAAAAAAAAAAAAAAAAAAAAGAAAGAAAAAGAAATACAGTTAATTGGATAAAGAAACAGAACTATGTATGCATTATGCTTCAGTGCTCCATCACCGGTTTTAAAACATGGATACGGCTGGGCACGGGGGCTCACACCTATAATCCCAGCACTTTGGGAGGCCAAGGCAGGTGGATCACCTAGTTCGAGACCAGTCTGGCCAACATGGTGAAACCCCATTTCTACTAAAAATACAAAATTAGGCCGGGCGCAGTGGCTCAAGCCTGTAATCCCAGCACTTTGGGAGGCCGAGATGGGCGGATCACGAGGTCAGGAGATCGAGACCATCCTGGCTAACATGTTGAAACCCCGTCTCTACTAAAAAAAAATACAAAAAACTAGCCGGGCGAGGTGGCGGGCGCCTGTAGTCCCAGCTACTCGGGAGGCTGAGGCAGGAGAATGGCTAAGCCCGGGAGGCGGAGCTTGCAGTGAGCTGAGATCCGGCCACTGCACTCCAGCCTGGGCAACAGAGCCAGACTCCGTCTCAAAAAAAAAAAAATGCAAAATTAGCCACGTGTGGTGGTGAATGCTTGTTATCCCAGCTACTCGGGAGACTGAGGCAGGAGAATCACTCAAACTCAGGAAGTGAAGGTTGCAATGAGCCAAGATCGTGCTACTGCACTACAGCCTGGGAGATAAGTGCAAAACTCCATCACAAAAAAAAATTAATTAAAAAAAATTAAAACATGGATATACTCAGACTCACACACACACACACACATATATTTTATGCCTGGGATTACAGGCATGAGCCACTACATCCGGCCTACATTTTTTATATGAATAAAACATTTCTAGGCCAAGTGGGGTGGTTCACGCCTGTAATTCCAGCACATCAGAAGGCTGATGTGTAAGGATTGCTTGAGCCTGGGAGTTGATTGTTAGCCTAGGCAACATAGTAAGGCCTCATTTCTACAAAAAATGAAAAAATTATGGCCAGGCACAGAGCTTCATGCCTGTAATCCCAGCACTTTGGGAGGCCAAGGCAGGCTAACCGCTTCAACCTAGGAGTTCAAGACCAGCCTGCACAACACAGCGAAACCCCATCTCTACAAAAAGTAAAAAAAAATTAGCTGGGGGTGATGGCACATGCCTGTAGTCCCAGCTACTTGGGAAGATGAAATGGGAGGATCATTTGGGCCCAGGAGATTGAGGCTGCAGTGAGCCATTATCTGGCCACTGCACTCAAGCCTGAGCAACAGAGTGAGACGCTGTCTCTAAATAAATCAATAAATAAAATTTTAAAATTATCTGGCCATGGTAGTGCACACCTGTGGTCCCAGCTACTCAGGAGGCTGAGGTGGGAGGATCACTTGAGCCTAAGAGGTCAAGGCTGCAGTGAGCTGTGATCATGCCAGTGCCCTCCATCCCAAAAAATAAATAGGCTGGGCGCAGTGGCTCATGTCTGTAATCTCAGCACTTTGGGAGGCTGAGGTGGGCAGATCACAAGGTCAGAAGTTTGAGAGCAGCCTGGCCAATATGGTGAAACCCCGTGTCTACTAAAAATACAAAAATTAGCCGGGCATGGTGGTGGGCGCCTGTAGTCCCAGCTACTCAGGAGACTGAGATAGGAGAATCACTTGAACCTGGGAGGCAGAGGTTGCAGTGAGCCGAGATAGAGCCACTGCACTCCAGCCTGGGCAACAAGAGTGAAACTCCGTCTCAAAAAATAAAAATAAAAATAAATAAATAAATAAAACAGGAACACACAGGCACACACATATTGTGTGTGACTAAAACATTTCTAAGCTGGCCACAGCAGCTTATGCCTGTAATCCCAGCACTTTGGGAGGGTGAAGCAGGGGGATTACTTAAGGCCAGGAGTTCAAGACCAGCTTGGGCAACATAGCTATTCCCTGTCTCTACAAAAAATAAATTGCTGGGTGTGGTGGCTCACACCTGTAATCCCAGCACTTTGGGAGGCTGAGGTGGGTGGATCACAAGGTTAGGAGTTCGAGATCAGCCTGGCCAAGATGGTGAAACCCCGTCTCTCCTAAAAATACAAAAATTAGCTGGACACGATGGCATGCACCTGTAATTCCAGCTACTGGGGAGGCTGAGGCAGGAGAATCACTTGAACCCGGGAGATGGAGGTTGCAGTGAGCCAAGATTGTGCCACTGCACTCTAGCGTAGGTGACAGAGCAATACTCCATCTCAGAAAAAAAAAAAAAAAAAAAAAATTAGTGCCATGTGTTGGCAAACACCTGTAGGCCTAGCTACCCAGAAGGCTGAGACAGAGGATTGCTTGAGCCTGGGAGATGGGGGTTGCAGTGAACTGTGATTGAGCCACTGCTCTTCAGCCTGGGCAATAGAGTGGGATCTGTCTCGAAAAACAAAAATTAATTAAAAAGTAAAACATTTCTAGAAGGCTACACAAGAAAGTGGTTGCAGTTGTTCCCTCTATCAGTGTAGGGGAACAGGGCTGAGGACTGAGTGACAGGGAAGACTTATTGTACCCTTTGAATTGTATGCCTTGTATATACATTTACTATTTTAAAAATTTTAAATTTAAGGCCAGGTGCAGTGGCTCATGCTTGCAATCCCAGCACTTTGGGAGGCTGAGGTGAGCAGATTGCTCGAGCCCAGGAGTTGGAGACCAGCCTGGACAATATAGTGAAACCCTATCTCTTAAAAAAAAAAAAAAAAAAGGCCGGGCGCGGTGGCTCAAGCCTGTAATCCCAGCACTTTGGGAGGCCGAGATGGGCGGATCACGAGGTCAGGAGATCGAGACCATCCTGGCTAACACGGTGAAACTCCGTCTCTACTAAGAAATACAAAAAATAGCCGGGCGAGGTCGCAGCGCCTGTAGTTCCAGCTACTCGGGAGGCTGAGGCCGGAGAATGGCGTGAACCCGGGAGGCGGAGCTTGCAGTGAGCTGAGATCCGGCCACTGCACTCCAGCCTGGGCTACAGAGCGAGACTCCGTCTCAAAAAAAAAAAAAAAAAAAAGAGGAATGAAAGAAATGAAAAAAGAAAAACAATTTAAATTTAAGATATATCAAATATTATCAAATTCTATATAGGTAGCTCTTCATATTTTGCAGCTTATTTTACTTCAAAGGAAAATATAAGACAGAAGGAAGAAAAATTAAAAGTAGTATTTTGGCCACCTGTGGTAGCTCATGCCTGTAATTCTAGTACTTTGGGAGACTGAGGCAGGAGGATTGCTTGAGGCCAGCAATTCAAGACCAACCTGGGCAATAGAGGGAGACCCTGTCTCAAGAAAAAAGAAAGAAATTTAAAAAATAAAAGTAGCATTTTTTTTTTTTTACATAAAATTAAGTGCTTTCCAGTTCAACACTTTTCGAGACAGTCTTGTTATTTCTCCCAGGGTAGCCTGAAACTCCTGGGCTCAAGCAATCCTCCTACCTCAGCCTCTGGAGTAGCTAGGACTACAGGGGGTGCCATCACACCCAGCTTCACTTTTACTTGTATTACCTTATTTCTTTTCTATTGTTCATATTTTTCTTTTTAAGTTTACATGGACATCTCTAATACCGTATATTACCTTACTTGATCATGACAATAGTCTTGGCCAGACACAGTGGCTCACATAATGCCAGCACTTTGGGAGGCTGAGTCAAGTGGATCACTTGAGCCCGGGAGTTGGAGACCAGCCTGGGCAACGTGGCAAAACCCTGTCTCTACAAAATATACGAAAATTAGTAGGCTGTGGTGGTGCGTACCTGTAGTCCCAGCTACTCAGGGGGCTGAGGCGGGAGGATGGCTTGAGCCTGGGAGGTCGTGGCTGCAGTGAGCCATGATGGCACCACTGCACTCCAGCCTGGGTGACAAAATAAGACCTTGTCTCAAACAAACAAACAAAAACCAGCCTTGTTAAGTGGCAAAATTATATCCATTTTACAGACTCATAAACAGAGCCTCAGAGACATTGACTTGCCCTAAGTCACACAGCCAGTAAGTAACACAAATGGAACTCAAATACAGTTTTAGTCCTTCCAAATCCTGTGGTCTTGCCTCTCTTTTACATTATCGGACACAGTGTGCCCTCCTAAATGCCTTCTTCACGCACACACAAAATGTGATAGAAAATGCACTACTTCTACATATGTGTGGAGAAGGGAAGGTTCTCTGTTATAAATTTACTTTTAGAAACTGAAGACAAGGAAGGAAATTAATTGCTAGCACATTGTACTTTCAGAAGTACAAAAAAAAATACGTGACTTATACCTACTATTGCTTGTGGCTCAGGTGTTAAGGTGACACTGACACTTTTGTTTTATTTGAGAGTTGTTTGATGAAGGGCGAATAAATTATTTTTAGCACCTTAATAAAGACATCTATGTGGGCTGGACGTGGATGGCTCATTCCTGTAATCCCAGCACTTTGGGAGGCCAAGGCGGGCAGATCACGAGGTCAGGAGTTTGAGACCAGCCTGGCCAACATGGTGAAACCCCTGTCTCTACTAAAAATCCAAAAATTAGCTGGGCGTGGTGGCGTGTGCCTGTAATCCCAGCTACTCGGGAGGCTGAGACAGGAGAATTGCTTGAACCTGGGAAGCGGAGGTTGCAATGAGCTGAGATCGCACCACTGCACTCCAGCCTGGGCAAGAGGGCAAGACTGTCTTGAAAGGAAAAAAAAGACATCTATGTGACCAATATAGGAATAATAAGATGTACCATTTATTTTTTATTTTTTGAGAAGTGTTTTCCTCTGTTGTCCAGGCTGGAGTGCACTGGTACAATCATAGCTCATTGCAGCTTCAAACTCCTGGGCTCCAGTGATCCTCCCACCTCAGCCTTCTGAGTATCTGGAACTACAGGCATGCACCACAATGACTGGCTAATTTTTAAATATTTTCACAGAAGGACGCAATCTCTCTGTTTTGCCCAGGCTCGTCTCAAACACCTGGCCTCAAACTTCCTTCCACCTCGCCCTCCCAAAGTGGTGGGACTATGGGCATGAGCCACTGTGCTTGGCCTTACTTCTAAAGTTTCTTCTCACATTGTATTTCTATGATTAGTAATCATTACCACTGTTCTACAACCTTCACACTACTTTCACATACAGTATCTCATTTGATTCTTGAAGCAGTCCAGTAAGACAGGCAGAACAGAAATTCCTGACATTCAATAGATTAAGAATTTGAGGCTTGGCCGGGCATGGTGGCTCATGCCTGTAATCCCAGCACTTTGGGAGGCCGAGGCAGGCGGATCACCTGAGGTCAGGAGTTTGAGACCAGCCTGGCCAACATGGCAAAACCCTGTCTCTAGTAAAAATACAAAAATCAGCTGGGCATGGTGGTGCGCACCGGTAATCCCAGCTACTCAGGAGGCTGAGACAGGAGAATCGCTGGAACCCGGGAGGCAGAGGCTGCAGTGAGCCGAGATTGTGCCACTGCACTCCAACCTGGGCAACAGAGCAAGACTCCGTCTCAAGAAAAAAAAAAAGAATCTGAGGCTCCAAGAAACTGGTTTTTGTCAAAGTTATGTGCCCTATCACCTAGTTGAATGTTCCCTCCAACAAACCATATGGAAAATTCTCAAGTATCAGGATCTAAATGTTAATATCAAATTTGTAAATTACATAGGTCCTTTCCTTTTTCTTCCTGCTGTATGCCTTTCATTTATTATTAATCCTCTTTCACAAAGGAATATTTGAGGGCTAAATAACATCCAATCCTAACAAGTCCTACCTCTGCTTAATTAGTTTTCTGACATCAGGTGGGAAATGGAAAGCAATTTTTTTTTTTGAGTCAGAGTTTCACTCTTGTTGCCCAATCTGGAGTACAATGGCACAATCTGAGCTCACCGCAACCTCCGCGTCCCGAGTTCAAGTGATTCTCCTGCCTCAGCCTCTCGAGTAGCTGGGATTACAGGCATGAGCCGCTATGCTGGGCTAATTTTGTATTTTTAGTAGAGATAGGGGTTTTCCATGTTGACCAGGCTGGTCTCGAACTCCCAACCTCAGGTGATCTGCCTGCCTTGGCCTCCCATAGTGCTGGGATTAGAGGTGTGAGCCACCAGACCCAGCCTGGAAAGCAATTTTCTTACCCATAGGGGCACAAATGAAATGGGCTGGTTTAAATTTCTGGATAAAAATCTATATTTGCATATCACCCATTATCAAAATATTTACAAAATGTGTAACTGGAGCTGGATGTGGTGGCTCATTCCTGTAATTGCCACACTTTGGAAGGCTGAAGTGGGAGGATCACTTGAGGCCAGGAGTTTGAGACTAACCTGGTCAATGTAGCTAGACCTTATATCTATAAAAATTATAAACTTTAAATTAAAAAAGCAAAATATGTGACTATATCCTAAAACAAAATGTAAGTTTTTTTTTTTCTTTTTAGACAGTCTCACCCTGTTGCCCAGGCTGGAGGGTGAGTGGTGCGATCTTGGCTCACTGCAACCTCCGCCTCCCAGGTTCAAGTGATTCTCGTGCCTCAGCTTCCCAAGTAGCTGGGATTACAGGCCACCATGCCCAGTGAATTTTGCATTTTTATTAGAGATGGGGTTTTGCCCTGTTGGCCAGGCTAGTCTCGAACTCTTGACCTCAAGTGATCCACCCACCTTGGCCTCCCAAAGTGCTGGGATTACACGTCTGAGCCACCATGCCCAACCCAAAATTATAAATCTGAAGCTCAAGACAACAACCTATAGAGGTTAACAATCAAACTGCCAAGGCTCAAATACTGGCTCCTTATCTTAGGTGTACAATCTCCTGGGCAAGTTTCTTTACCTCCTGGGGCTTCAGATTCCTTCGCTCTAAAATAGGGGTAAGAAAAAAATGCTTTCTTTTTGTTTGTTTTTTTGAGACGGAGTCTTGTTCTGTTGCCAGGCTGGACTGCAGTGGTGCGGTCTCAGCTCACTGCAACCTCCGCCTCCCCCCTTCAGGCGATTCTCCTGCCTCTGCCTCTGAGAAGCAGTAGCTGGGACTACAGGCGCAGGCCACTATGCCCAGCTGATTTTTGTATTTTTAGTGGAGACAGGGTTTCACCATGTTGGTCAGAATGGTCTTGATCTCTTGACCTCGTGATCCGCCCGCCTTGGCCTCCCAAAATGCTGGAATTACAAAAAAATGCTTTCTTAAAGAATTTTTTTTTTTTTTTTTTTTTTTTTTTGAGACAGAGTCTCACTCTGTCGCCCAGGCTGGAGTGCAGTGGTGCGATCTTGGCTCACTGCAAGCTCTGCCTCCCGGGTTCACGCCATTCTCCTGCCTCAGCCTCCCAAGTAGCTGGGACTACAGGCGCCCGCCACCACGCCCGGCTAATTTTTTTGTATTTTTAGTAGAGACGGGGTTTCACCGTGCTAGCACCGGGATGGCCTCGATCTCCTGACCTCGTGATCCATCCGCCTCGACCTCCCAAAGTTCTGGGATTACAGGCGTGAGCCACCGCGCCTGGCCACCTTCTTAAAGATTAAAAGAGATAATGCACGTGGGTCTTTAGCACAGTGTCTAACAGTTAAGTATTGATAACTTGACATGGATACTATTTTTTGGCATTTAATGTTCAGCAAGCTAGTTTCGACTGTGTACTTTCCTATTCATAAGTGACTGTGCTTTGGAATATACTAGAAAATGTATGTAAAATGTTTGGTTTTAAAAAGATAAAACCACAATATACTCAATTACCTTTGGAAGTTAGCCATGTATCATTTTTCTAAATCTTACAAAAAGGAGAGTTACAAAAGGTTACTCTGTTAATCAAGGGTGAGGCTGAAATTGAGAGTTTGTTTTTTTTTTTTTTTTTTTTAATGGAAATGGACTGCGATATAAAAAAAAGTTTGATTGAAATCCAAGAAGCTGTAATGTGGTCAAATGATGATTTCTATCTTAATGCTGGACTGATGCAAGCCAAAGAAGGGTCAATGTTGCCGCAGGATTACAAGCCCTGCTGAAAGAGATGCATGATGCAACCTCTGTAGTGAACAGAGTCAACTCTGAGTCACCAGTCTAACCTTCAAAGAGCATTAAGGAAAAAGAAAATTCTTGAGTACTGAGTCACAGGCTCAACATCTTAATAAAGTGTGTTTAGGATGTTTTAGTGGTATCTGGACACAGTATACCCACAAATTTCAAATATTTGGTATCAGACCTTTGTCCTTTCCATAGTTGGTCCTCCAAAAACATTTGTCAAACAAATGAATTTATTTTTTTCTTTTTGAGATGGAGTCTAGCTCTGTTGCCCAGGCTGGAGTGTAGTGGCGCGATCTTGGCTCACTGCAACCTCCGCCTCCCGGGTTCAAGCGATTCTCCTGCCTCAGCCTCCGGAGTAGCTGGGATTACAGGCGCGTGCCACCATGGCCAGCTAATTTTTGTATTTTTATAGAGATGGGTTTTCAGCGTGTTAGCCAGGATGGTCTTGATCTCCTGACCCCGTGATCCGCCCGCCTCGGCCTCCCAAAGTGCTAGAATTACAGGCGTGAGCCGCCGCGTCCCGCCACAAATGAATTTTTCGTTTTAAAGTTAAGAGGCGAGGCACAGCGGCTCACGCCTGTAATCCCAGCCCTTTGGGAGGCCAAGGCGGGCAGATCGCTTGAGGTTGGGAGTTCGAAACCAGCCTGGCTAATATGGTGAAACCCCATCTCCACAAAAAAATAAAATACATACAAAAATTAGCCAGGCATGGTGGCGCGTGCCTGTAATCCCAGCTACTCAGGAGGCTGAGGCAGGAGAATCGCTTGAACCTCGGAAGCGGAGGTTGCAGTGAGCTGATTTTTCACCACTGTACTTCAGCCTGGGGGCAACAGAGTGATACTCCGTCTTGAAAAAAATAAAAATAAAAGTATTAGCAATAGAATGAAGTCCACCTGGTTATCAGTCCTAACTCCATCACTCACCAGCTCTGTGACTTGTTTAGTTATTTAATCTTTTTCAGTCTCAATGTCCTCATCTGGAAAATGGGAAATGCCTACCGAGTACTTAACTGTCAAGACTAAATGACACATGAAAAGCACACTGAACAATGCTTAGCCCACCGTAGGCTTTCAGCAAATAGCGGTCTCTGTAATTTTTTGCAACAGGATGTTATATGAGGCATTATCAAGACGATTTTCGCCTATCAAATGTGTTGTCTGTGTGCACATCAGACCTTTTCCTGGAATTAAGGTAGAAAAGTATCAACAATAAGGGATGGGGAAAGTCTTGTAAATGATAACCTCAGCCCCAGAGGGAAACGATGGGCAGCGGATGGGAAAGTAAAGGGTGGTAAGTTAGAAAAATTAGACATTCAAGGTGGGAGGGCTGGCACTGGAGCGGGCACAGTAGGGAGCGGACTCAGAGCTGAAGGCAATTCCTTTGGCCGGGCTTGTCCTGTGACTTACCGTGGGGCAGGGCAATGTGGAGAGGCCTGGTAAAATGGCTGGGCAAGGGTGCAGAGGGGACGTAACTGGCAGGAAGGAGCCATGATTCGTGGTCGAACGGAGTCCAGACCAGCTCGACCTGTGAGCAACGAATGGCCCTGAGACTCGCATATCCCAATACCGGTAGTGGCCGTGAAGGGCAAAGAAATGTGTTCTGAGGCGATCCCAGTATCTAAGCTGCGACCGGTCTACTCAGAGACTGGATGGAAGCTGGGAAGAGAAAGTTGCTTCCCGCTTCGGGATGAGGGATGGAGATGGGGAGAACAAGCAGTAGAGAAGGAAAAGATTCAGATCCCACAGCCCCGGGGGATCAGTTGTGCTGGACCTACTCCGACCCCCTAGGGCCCGGAGTGAAGGCGGGACCTGTGCGGTTACCAGAGGAAATGCCTCGAGGTGAGAAGTCGCAGGAGAGAGAGACAGCTGCTGAACCAATGGGACCAGTGGATGGGGCGGATGTTATGTGGACGTTAGAAACGAATAGCAGCCAATGAATCAGCCGGGGGGGGGCGGAGCAGTGACGTTTGTTGCGGAGGAGGCCGCTTCGAATCGGCGGCGGCCAGCTTGGTGGCCTGGGCCAATCAGCGGCCTCCAACGAGCAGGGCCTTCACCAATCGGCGGCCTCCACGACGGGGCTGGGGGAGGGTATATAAGCCGAGTAGGCGACGGCGAGGTCGACACCGGCCGAGACAGCACAGACAGACCGACCGATTGGGGTGTTTCGCGAGTGTGAGAGGTAAGCGCCGCGGCCTGCATTTCCAGACCTGCCCTTCTCCTGGTTCGTGGCGCCTTGTGACCCCCGGCCCCTGCCGCCTGCAAGTCGGAAACCGCGCTGCGCTCCTGTGCTGCGGCCTGTGGCTGGACTGCCTGCGACGCCCTGCCTGCTGCTGCTGCCGGACTGGTTGGCAAGATGAAGCTCTCCCTGGTGGCCGCGATGCTGCTGCTGCTCAGCGCGGCGCGGGCCGAGGAGGAGGACAAGAAGGAGGACGTGGGCACGGTGGTCGGCATCGACCTGGGG
The DNA here is from genome assembly GCF_024542745.1 of Macaca thibetana thibetana. Lineage (NCBI taxonomy): Eukaryota > Metazoa > Chordata > Mammalia > Primates > Cercopithecidae > Macaca > Macaca thibetana. The sequence goes on from NC_065592.1 coordinate 13,397,772, forward strand.
ACCACCTACTCCTGGTAAGTGGGGTTTGCTGATGCGGGGGGACGGGCGTAGCCGCCTGGCCTGGCGTGAGAAGTGCGGTGCTGATGTCCCTCTGTCGGATTTTTCTGCCAGCGTCGGCGTGTTCAAGAACGGCCGCGTGGAGATCATCGCCAACGATCAGGGCAACCGCATCACGCCGTCCTATGTGGCCTTCACTCCTGAAGGGGAACGTCTGATCGGCGATGCCGCCAAGAACCAGCTCACCTCCAACCCCGAGAACACGGTCTTTGACGCCAAGCGGCTCATCGGCCGCACGTGGAACGACCCATCTGTGCAGCAGGACATCAAGTTCTTGCCGTTCAAGGTTCGACCGGGTTTTTCTTGTGCGGTTAGAGGACGGGTGGGTGGTGGGAGTATTTAGAATTATAAGTCTCTGGAAGTGTTGAGACATCAGTTGAAGGCTGTAGACAGGATGTGTGTAAAAACTGTAATAATCCTAGTATGTTACAAAACTTAAGACAGTATAGTTGATGTCGTAGTCGGTCTACAATAGTTTAGGAATAAAAGACCGATTAAAACTGAACTTTATGAGACACCTATACTCCCTGAAGTATTTCTAGTCAATTTGCAGCCCCAAGGGACCAAAATAAACCAAATTGTGGGGATGGTAGTGGGTCTTTTAAACTTTGAGATGTCATTGCATCTGTGTCTGAAAACAATAATTTTTAAAAATAGGTGGTTGAAAAGAAAACTAAACCATACATTCAAGTTGATATTGGAGGTGGGCAAACAAAGACGTTTGCTCCTGAAGAAATTTCTGCCATGGTTCTCACTAAAATGAAAGAAACCGCCGAGGCTTATTTGGGAAAGAAGGTAAATATTTCTAGAACAATGTTAAGTATTTTTTGATCATTAGTATTCTTGGTTGGCTGTTATGTATAGAAGCCTTCATGGTTTCAAAAATTTTAATCAGAATGGTATTCATGCTTGTCAGGTCATTATTGAGTCCTTTACTATAAGCCAAACAAAATAGACTTTTCATGTATTATTTAATGCTTACAATTCCAGGAGCATAAAATTTTATATGTTATACTCATCAATAAATTGGCTTAAAAACTAAAGTGATGGTTTGACTATAATTTTTTTTTTTTTTTTTTTTTGAGAGGGAGTCTTGCTCTGTTGCCCAGACTGGACTGCAGTGGCATGATCTCAGCTCACTGCAACCTCTGCCTCTCGGGTTCAAGCAGCTCTCCTGCTTCAGCCTCCCAAGTAACTGGGACTACAGGCACACCACCACACCTGGCTAATTTTTTTTTTTTTTTTTTTAATTTTCAGTAGAGACAGGGTTTCTTCACATTGCCCAGGCTGGTCTTGAAATCCTGACCTCTGGTGAATCCTCCTGCCTCAGGCTCCCAAAGTGCTGGGATTACAGGCACAAGCCACTGCCTGGCCAGACTGTAATTTGAATAAGTGTTAAACTGTGTGACAATACATTTAATTATCTTTTATCCTTTTAGGTTACCCATGCAGTTGTTACTGTACCGGCCTATTTCAATGATGCCCAACGCCAAGCAACCAAAGACGCTGGAACTATTGCTGGCCTAAATGTTATGAGGATCATCAACGAGCCGTAAGTATGAAATTCAGGGATACGGCATATTTGCCAAATAGTGGAAATGTGAAGTACTGACAAAACTTTTCCCTTTTTTAATCTCCTAATAGTACAGCAGCTGCTATTGCTTATGGCCTGGATAAAAGGGAGGGGGAGAAGAACATCCTGGTGTTTGACCTGGGTGGCGGAACCTTTGATGTGTCTCTTCTCACCATTGACAATGGTGTCTTCGAAGTCGTGGCCACTAATGGAGATACTCATCTGGGTGGAGAAGACTTTGACCAGCGTGTCATGGAACACTTCATCAAGCTGTACAAAAAGAAGACTGGCAAAGACGTCAGGAAAGACAACAGAGCTGTGCAGAAACTTCGGCGTGAGGTGGAAAAGGCCAAACGGGCCCTGTCTTCTCAACATCAAGCAAGAATTGAAATTGAGTCCTTCTATGAAGGAGAAGACTTTTCTGAGACCCTGACTCGGGCCAAATTTGAAGAGCTCAACATGGTATGTCCCTTGTTTTCTGCTTTGCTAATGAGATCTCATTAGACTCTGAATTCAGGACATTGCATCTAGATACTTAGATAACAGACATCACGGTAACCAGGTCTTTTTTTTCTAGGATCTGTTCCGGTCTACTATGAAGCCCGTCCAGAAAGTGCTGGAAGATTCTGATTTGAAGAAGTCTGATATTGATGAAATTGTTCTTGTTGGTGGCTCGACTCGAATTCCAAAGATTCAGCAACTGGTTAAAGAGTTCTTCAATGGCAAGGAACCATCCCGTGGCATAAACCCAGATGAAGCTGTAGCATATGGTGCTGCTGTCCAGGCTGGTGTGCTCTCTGGTGATCAAGATACAGGTAGGTCACGATCGCGGCACCTTTCATAGTGATTCCATAGCTTGATGGAAGACTCATTAGCTATTGCTTTAGAAAATACCAGAATATGAGCAACAAGGTCACACATGTAGTAAAGGGTGTCAGTGAAGACAAGACTGGGGTAGTCTCAAGATCATTAGCAACTGTTTAATTCACTGCCTTTAAGATGTGTGTTAGAACCTAACCAAATGCTAGAGACACAAACTTTACATAGCTCATAGGGAGAACTTGAATTAGAAGTTAAATAACTTATCCTTACAGGTGACCTGGTACTGCTTGATGTGTGTCCCCTTACACTTGGTATTGAAACTGTGGGAGGTGTCATGACCAAACTGATTCCAAGGAACACAGTGGTGCCTACCAAGAAGTCTCAGATCTTTTCTACAGCTTCTGATAACCAACCAACTGTTACAATCAAGGTCTATGAAGGTAATTACTTAAGTTTGCTAATATGGCTTTTTTTTTTTTTTTTGAGATGAAGTTTTGCTCTGTTGCCCTGGCTGGACTGCAGTGGCATGATCTCCGCTCACTGCAACCTCCGTCTCCCGGGTTCAAGTGATTCTCCTGCCTCAGCCTCCAGAGTAGCTGGGATTACAGGCGTGGACCACCATGCCTGGCTAATTTCTGTAGTTTTAGTAGAGATGGGGTTTCACCAGGTTGCCCAGGCTGGTCTCCAACTCCTGACCTCAGGTCATCTGCCTGCCTCTGCCTCCCAAAGTACTGGGATTACAGGCATGAGCCACCGCGCCAGGTCTATCTATCACGGCATGTTTTAAAAGAACATGACTTAAGATGATCTATTGAAATGGCAAGGGAACTAAGTAACTGCTGTTTTCAGATGGGGGTCTTAATTTGAATAATGTTTTATATCTAGATATTTCGCTTTTTTTTTTTTTTTTTTTTTTTTTTTTGAGATGGAGTGTCACTCTGTCGCCTAGTCTGGGGTGTAGTGGCATGACCTGCAACCTCTACCTCCCGAGTAGCTGGGATTACAGGTGCCCACCACCATGCCAGGCTAATTTTTGTATTGTTAGTAGAGGCAGGGTTTTGCCATGTTGGCCAGGCTGGTCTTGAACTCCTAACCTCAGGTGATCCACTGACCTCAGCTTCCCGAAGTGCTGGGATTATTACAGGTGTGAGCCACTGTGCCCAGCCTATGTTTAGCATTCTTAATAGTAACATCTGAGCTGGCTCCTAGAGTACAAGAAAAAGGAGTTCATAGTACTTTAAAATAGATAAAATTCAGTTGAGTTAGTAACCTAACTCATTGTTAGTACTAGTTGCTGCTCCCTGTAGACCAGTATGAAATTACTTTTAGCTCGATAAAACCAAAAGTGTCTAGATGTGCTAATGCTTGTCAGTAACAACTAATGAGTTTTTCTATATGTAACTTCTAGGTGAACGACCCCTGACAAAAGACAATCATCTTCTGGGTACATTTGATCTGACTGGAATTCCTCCTGCTCCTCGTGGGGTCCCACAGATTGAAGTCACCTTTGAGATAGATGTGAATGGTATTCTTCGAGTGACAGCTGAAGACAAGGGTACAGGGAACAAAAATAAGATCACAATTACCAATGACCAGAATCGCCTGACACCTGAAGAAATCGAAAGGATGGTTAATGATGCTGAGAAGTTTGCTGAGGAAGACAAAAAGCTCAAGGAGCGCATTGATACTAGAAATGAGTTGGAAAGCTATGCCTATTCTCTAAAGAATCAGATTGGAGATAAAGAAAAGCTGGGAGGTAAACTTTCCTCTGAAGATAAGGAGACCATGGAAAAAGCTGTAGAAGAAAAGATTGAATGGCTGGAAAGCCACCAAGATGCTGACATTGAAGACTTCAAAGCTAAGAAGAAGGAACTGGAAGAAATTGTTCAGCCAATTATCAGCAAACTCTATGGAAGTGCAGGCCCGCCCCCAACTGGTGAAGAGGATACAGCAGAAAAAGATGAGTTGTAGATACTGATCTACTAGTGCTGTAATATTGTAAATACTGGACTCAGGAACTTTGTTAGGAAAAAATTGAGAGAACTTAAGTCTCGAATGTAATTGGAATCTTCACCTCAGAGTGGAGTTGAAAATGATATAGCCCAAGCGGCTGTTTACTGCTTTTCATTAGCAGTTGCTCACATGTCTTTGGGTGGGGGGGAGAAGAAGAATTGGCCATCTTAAAAAGTGGGTAAAAAACCTGGGTTAGGGTGTGTGTTCACCTTCAAAATGTTCTATTTAACAATTGGGTCATGTGCATCTGGTGTAGGAAGTTTTTTCTACCATAAGTGACACCAATAAATGTTTGTTATTTACACTGGTCTAATGTTTGTGCAAAGCTTCTAATTAGATCAATTATTTATTTTAGGAAATTTAAGGCTAGATTCTTGTGTGTGGGGTGAGGGGAGGGAGTGTTTGGTATGTTGGGATAAGGAAACACTTCTATTTAATGCTTCCAGAGAATTTGCTTTTTTTTTTTTTTTTTTTTTTTTTTTTTTCACCCTCCTGGGTAAAAAAACCCAAGTGATTCTTCCACCTCAGTCTCCAGCTAATCAAGACTACAGGCTTGTTAGCACCATGCTCGGCTTTTGCATTAATCTAACGAAAGGGGAGAGCAGTTAATCCACATCTTTACTTAGGCAAGGGGCATTTCACAGTGCCCAAGAGTGGGGTTTTCTTGACCATACTTGGTTTCCTATTTCCCCTTTCTAAGAAAACTGCGTTTCTGGTGGCTTTTTAAAATTATTATTAATGATGCTTTTATAGCTGCTTGGATTCTCTGAGAAATGATGGGGAATGAGTGATCACTGGCATTACTAACTTGATACACTTGGACTTAATCTGTAACTTCAGGATGTAAAGGTATATTGTGAACCCCTAGCTGTCAGAATCTCCATCCTTGACATTTCTCATTAGTGGTACTGGGGTGGGAGCTAGGATGGTGACATTGAAACTCCACTACATCCCCTCACTATGAATGGGTTAAAGGCAGTGGTTTGTGTCAAAACTGGCTTATTACTTAGATTGCCCTCCTGAAGAAAAGAGTCCAGGTAAATAGTATTATCAATAAAGGGCAGGCTGGTGCTAACATAAAATCCAATATTGTAATCCTAGCACTTTAGGAGGCCGAGGCGGGTGGATCACGAGGTCAAGAGAGAGAGACCATCCTTGCCAACATGGTGAAACCCCATCTCTACTGAAAATACAAAAATTAGCAGGGCGTGGTGGTGCAAGCCGAAGGCTGAGGCAGGAGAATCACTTGAACTCGGGAGGCAGAGGTTGCAGTGAGCCAAGATCACACCACTGCACTCCAGCCTGGCGACAAGAGTGAGACTCCATCTCAAAAAAAAAACAAAAGAAAATTGCAATATTGCCCAAGGATAGGTATTTTATAGATGGGCAACTGGCTGAAAGGTTAATTGTCTAGGGCTAGTGGAACTGGTTCCCAACACCAACCTCTTAATCAGATCTAGACCTCTGCTGCACTGCCCCAAAAGTATTTGGGCAGTCCCTGAGCAGAAGACTGGTCTCAGGCCAAGCCCAATACAGCCATTAAAGATGACCTGCAGTGCTGTGTACCCTGGGGCCATAGGGTTAAACGGTAGCAACTAGGGCTAGTCTTCCCTTTCCTCAAAGGCTGTCACTACTGTGGATCACCTAGTCTGTATCTCTTTCTGAGGAGCTGTTCCTGAATGTTAAAAAGATAGACTTCAACTAATGTCTACTCTGATGTCTATAGTTTGTTGTTTACCTATTACAATTCTGTAACTTTTTTTAACCCTAACCCTATTGCAACCTTGTGATTAGCATTTAATACACTAATCATACCTACCTAGGTTTGTATTGCCGGTAAAGCCTTTTTTTTATATATATGTATACATATATATATATATGTATACATATATATAAAAAATATGTATAGTATATAAAATGTTTTATATATATTATTGATGCTTTTATAGCTGCTTTTATATATATGTATACATATATTTAAAAATGATGCTTTTATATATATATATATGTATTTTTTTCAGACAGTTTCATTCTTGTCACCCAGGCTGGAGTGCAATGGCGTGATCTCAGCTCACTGCAACCTCCGCCTCCCGGGTTCAAGCGATTCTCCTGCCTCAGCCTCCCAAGTAGCTGGGATTACAGGCATGTGCCACCACGCCCGGCTAATTTTGTATTTGTAGTAGAGGTGGAGTTTCTCCATGTTGGTCAGGCTGGTCTTGAACTCCTGACCTCAGGTGATCCACTGCCTCGGCCTCCCAAAGTGCTGGGATTGCAGGCGTGAGCCACCAAGCCTGGCCCAAAGCCTTTCACGTTAATATAGTGGAGGTTTTTGCATTGGGCAAAACTTATCTATCTACTACAGTTTTGTAAACCAGTCACTGAAAGTCATTCCCAAGAGCTCTGAGAGGCAATATAGCAAGGTTTAGGGCACATAAGAATTATTTGTATTAGTTTATTCACCTACCAAAGTAGGAGAAAAACAGATATATATTGCAGAAGATATTTTGGAGGTATAAAATAGCTCAGGTTTTACTCAACTATTCTGAAAGTAACTGACAGGTAATAAAAATGTGGGTTTTATTAGTCAACTATAGTCACAATACAATCATCATAGATTTCCCCCTCTGTATTCATCCCACCGAACACCAAACAGAGCAGTGTATCAGTCTGGCCTTCCTCATGTGAGTCGCCACTGTGGCTCATGACTTTGTCAGCTGAATCCCTTTTCTCAGCTTCATGGTTCAGAGTGAGAGAGTTGGAATCTTCTTTCTCAGAAGCACACGTCACTGGCCATGGAATGATACACATGGAATGGTCCAATCGTCCAGGGGGTAGAAAAGAATCAAATTTAAGCAAGGTCCAATGCTGCCTTTCTATGTTGGGGAGGGAAAAGGCTTCATGTTAAGAAATTTCCAGATAGTGAAAGCCAAAATGTGAATAAAAAGTAAAGAATTTTCTAGAAATGCTCAGTGATTTACTGTAGCAGCTGAGTCCTCACAAACAGGAAGTGAAAGGAAAAAAAGAAACCCTCATAGCAGCATTGTTGCTTTAATGATGTCACCCCCTACAGAGTTTTTATTTTTTTGGATTTAGATATAGAAGAACCAAACTGGAAAACCGAAGCACTGCATCACTTTTTTTTTCTCTTTTTTTTTTTTTTTTTTTTTTTTTGAGACTGAGTCTCGCTCTATTGCCCAGGCTGGAGTGTAGTGGTTTGATCTCAGCTCACTACAACCTCCGCCTCCCGGGTTCAAGCAATTCCCCTGCCTCGGCCTCCCAAGTAGCTGGGACTATAGGCGTGTGCCACCATGCCTGGCTAATTTTTTCTATTTTAGTAGAGACGGGGTTTCACCATGTTGGTCAGGATGGTCTCGATCTCCTGACCTCATGATCTGCCTGCCTTGGCCTCCCAAAGTGCTGGGATTACAGGCGTGAGCCACTGTGCCCAGCCACTGCATCACTTTTCAAAGGATGTTTAGATTTGCTTAAAGATCCCCATGGACACCTGCTCACCTGTGTGATACTGGTACATTGTGTCCAGCGCTCCTGCAGGAGTCATTCCACCAAAGATGTACAGGTGATTTCCCACAGCCACAGCTGAGTGGGCAGCACAGCCTGCTGGAGCTGCCCCAGTGGGACTTAGCTTCTGCCATTTCATGTTACCTGCCAAGAGAAAGAGCTTTGGCACAACATGGGCTAAGATGTGCTTTCAAACTTACCCATCTACTGCAGTTTGCAAACCAATCACTGAAAGTAATTGATTCACCAAGAGCTCTGAGAGGTTTAGTGCACATAAGAATTATTTGGGGAACTCTGACATGATTGGGTAGTCCAGGGAGGAAGGGAGGGAGGAGCTCAGTGATTCTCAGAATCTCAGGCGATTCAGATGCAGGCGGTCTTTGGATCACACAGAAATGTGATACAACCTCTATAATAACAGTCGCCTTCAGCTATTCACTATTTTTTTTTCTTTTTTTTTTGAGACGGAGTCTCGCTCTGTGGCCCAGGCTGGAGTGCAGTGGCCGGCTCTCAGCTCACTGCAAACTCCGCCTCCCGGGTTTACGCCATTCTCCTGCCTCAGCCTCCCGAGTAGCTGGGACTACAGGCGCCTGCCGCCACGTCCGGCTAATTTTTTGTATTTTTTTAGTAGAGACGGGGTTTCACCGTGTTAGCCAGGATGGTCTCGATCTCCTGACCTCGTGATCCGCCTGTCTCAGCCTCCCAAAGTGCTGGGATTACAGGCTTGAGCCACCGCGCCCGGCTGCTCACTTAATTTTCATAACAGCCCTGTGAAATTGCTATTACTTCTGCCTATCCCCTTTCTTCTTCTTTTTTTTTTTCCCCCCCACTCTGTTGCCCAGGCTAGAGGGCAGTGGCTCGATCTTGGCTCACTGCAACCTCCACCTCCCTGGTTCAAGCAATTCTCTGCCTCAGCCGCCCGAGTAGCTAGGATTATAGGCACCCACTACCATGCCCAGCTAATTTTTTGTATTTTTAGTAGAGATGGCGTTACCATCTTGACCAGGCTGGTCTTGAACTCCTGACCTCGTGATCCACCCACTTCGGCCTCCCAAAGTGCTGGGATTATAGGTGGGAGTCACAGCCTGGTGCCTGGTCTCCCCTTTCTTCTTACAAATGAGCAAACAAGAATAGACAGGGAGAGACTTGTCCGAGACCCTACAGCCTGTAAGTGGCAGAGCTAGACTGCACTCAGGTCTGGCTCCAAAGCTTGTGTCTCCAAAGTCTCTACACTGTAACATGCTGCCTCAGCACCTACTTCCAACCTATTTTTACAGGGAAACTTGCATCTTTTCAAACAAGCATTTTTTTTTTTTTTTTTTTTTTGAGACGGAGTCTGGCTCAGTCGCCCAGGCTGGAGTGCAGTGGCCGGATCTCAGCTCACTGCAAGCTCCACCTCCTGGGTTTATGCCATTCTCCTGCCTCAGCCTCCCGAGTAGCTGGGACTAAAGGTGCCTGCCACGTCGCCTGGCTAGTTTTTTGGGTTTTTTTTTTGTTTTGTTTTTTGTTTTTTGTTTTTTTTTTTCGAGACGGAGTCTCGCTTTGTCTCCCAGGCTGGAGTGCAGTGGCCGGATCTCAGCTCACTGCAAGCTCCGCCTCCCGGGTTCACGCCATTCTCCTGCCTCAGCCTCCCGGGTATCCGGGACTACAGGCGCCCGCCACCACGCCCGGCTAGTTTTTTGTATTTTTTAGTAGAGACGCGGTTTCACCATGTTAGCCAGGATGTTTTGTATTTTTTTTAGTAGAGACAGGGTTTCAACGTGTTAGCCAGGATGGTCTCTATCTCCTGACCTCGTGATCCGCCCATCTCAGCCTCCCAAAGTGCTGGGATTACAGGCTTGAGCCACTGCGCCCGGCCTTTTTTTTTCTTTTGAGACAGAGTCTCGCTCTGTTACCCAGGCTGGAGTTCAGTGGCACAATCTCAGCTCACTGCAACCTCTGCCTCCCGGGTTCAAGCGATTCTCCTGCCTCAGCCTCTAGAGTAGCTGGGATTACCGGCACACACCACCACACCTGGCTAATTTTTGCATTTTTGGTAGAGATGGGGTTTTATCATGTTGGCCAGGCTAGTCTCGAACTGCTGACCTCAGGTGATCTGTCCACCTCGGCCTCCCAAACTTTGGGATTACAGGGGTGAGTCACCACACCCAGCCCAAACAAGCACTTAAATAAGGCAAGCTATCACTGGATTTCAGATTTAGAGAACTACTTGGGTAGGCCAGAAAAACAGTCAACAAGTAGTTCCTAACAACAGAAAAAGGCTTTCTTTTTAAAAATAAGCATTAAAACCCCATCTGACTCCCTGCAAGGAATGGTTTTGTGTAGATAGTTGCCACCTGTCAACGCAAGGCAGGGGCCCAGCATCTCAGAGTAGGACAGGAGAATTACCCGGTGTGGCCAAAATTCTAGCCAATGTAGGAATACTAAGCCAGTGTCCCCTGGCCTCAGCTGTCATGGAGCCAGAGAATTTAAGGCTTGGGAAGGTAGCCCGATATACTACACAGGAATTCCCATGCCTTCTGCCCATTGTTCTAGCTCTTGTAGTCTGGAGCAACGCACAACATGTTCATTTCTTCATCCATCCACTCAATAACAGATATGGCCCAGGAGCAGTAGCTCACGCCCGTAATCCCAGCACTTTGGGAGGCCAAGGTGGGTGGATCCCTTGAGTCCTGGAGTTCGAGACCAGCCTGGGCAACATGGTGAAACCTCGTCTCTACAGAAAATACAAAAATTATCTAGGTGTGGTAGCATGTGCCTGTTGTCCCGGCTATCGGAAGGCTGAGGCAGGAGAATCACTTGACCTGAGAGGCGGAGGTTGCCGTGAGCTAAGATCACATCAGTGCATTCCAGCCTGGGCAACCAAGTGAGATACTATCTCAAAAAAAAGAAAGTACCTGTCACCCACTATCTGCCAGACACTGCACTAAGTGTTAGAAATGTACTGGAGAACAAAATAGACAAGTTCCCTACCATAATGAACCTCACGGCTTGAAGGAATTGCCCAGAATGAGTCCAGGGTGTCCCCACAGTATATCAGCCCTTCAGATACTTAAAAATATGTCTCATGTTCTCTTTAACCTTTGTCTTCCCACTGTTTTCAATCATTTAGCATGACAAGCATAAAATTCTGGTCATCTACGTCCATGTTATCCAGGTCCTTCATGGGTTAATGTCTAACACCTGAAAGAAATCCAATAGGCCAACACAAAGCATAATGGGTTGTAATGAAAGGACAACACTGTTGGAAGGATAAGAGATGATAAATGGCTGGGTCCATAGTGAGCACTCAGGAGATTATTTAGTGCTATGATTTTTTATTATTAGTATTCTGTCCAGAGGTAACAGAATTTGATGAAGATTCTGCCAGCTAGTCAAGTCACCTACACATAAGAGCAAGGCTATATTTCCTTCTTCTTTTTTCTTTTTCTTTTTTTTTGAGACGGAGTCTCACTCTGTCGCCTAGGCTGGAGTGCAGGGGCGTGATCTCAGCTCACAGCAACCTCTGCCTCCCGGGTTCTGGCGATTATTCTGCCTCAGCCTCCCAAGTAGCCAGGACTACAGTGCCTGTCACCACACCTGGCTGATTTTTTTTTTCTTTTTTTTCTTTTTGAGATGGAGTCTTGCTGTGTCGCTCAGGATGAAGTGCAGTGGCATGATCTCGGATCACTGCAACCTGTGCCTCCTGGGCTTAAGCGATTCTCCTGCCTCAGCCTCCAGAGTAGCTGGGATTACAGACACCTGCCACCACGCCCAGCTAATTTTTATATTTTTAGTAGAGATGGGATTTCACCATGGTGGCCAGGCTGGTCTTGAACTCCTGACCTCAGATGATCCACCTGCCTCGGCCACCCAATGTGCTGGGATTACGGGTATGAGCCACTGTGCTCGGCTTTTTTTTTTTTTTTTTTTTTTGAGACGGAGTCTCACTCTGTCACCCAGGCTGGAGTGCAATGGCGTGGTCTCAGCCCACCTCAGGCTCCCGAGTAGCTGGGACTAGAGGTGCGTGCTACCACACTTGGCTAATTTTTAAAATTTTTAGTAGAGATGGGGTTTCACTATGTTGGCTAGGTTGGTCTCAAACTCCTTACCTTGTGATTCCCCCGGCCTCAGCCTCCCAAAGTGCTGGGATTACAGGTGTGAGTCACTGTGCCTGGCCTTTTTTTTTTTTTTTTCGAGGTGGAGTCTTGCTCTGTGGCCCAGGCTGGAGTGCAGTGGCGTGATCTTGGCTCACCACAACCTCCACCTCCTGGGTTCAAGCGATTCTCCTGACTCAGGCATCAACGTAGGTGGGATTACAGGCACGTGTGCCAGGACAACAGGCTAATTTTTGTATTTTTAGTAGACACGGGGTTTCACCATGTTGGCCAGGCTGGTCTCAAACTCCTGACCTCAGGTGATATGCCTGCCACAGCCTCCCAAGGTGCTAAGATTACAGGCATGAGCCATTGCGCCTTGCCGAGCAAGGCTATATATTCTTTCAAAGCACATTTAAAAAAATCACTTGAGAAGAAGTTTGAGATCAGCCTGGGCAACATGGTGAGACCCCATCTCTATCAAAATAAAATTTTATATTAGCCAAGCATGGTGGCACACACCTGTAGCTCCAGCTACTGGGGAGGATGAGGTAGGAGGATCACTTGAGCCCTGGAGGCCAAAGCTACTGAGATCATGCCATTGCACTCCAGCCTGAGTGACAGAGAGAAACCTTGTCTAAAAAAAAAAAAAAAATTTTAAATAACAATTTTTTTTTTATTTTTTTTTATTTTTTATTTATTTATTTTTTTTTGAGACGGAGTCTCGCTCTGTTGCCCAGGCTGGAGTGCAGTGGCGCGATCTGGGCTCACTGCAAGCTCCGCCTCCCGGGTTCACGCCATTCTCCTGCCTCAGCCTCCCGAGTAGCTGGGACTACAGGCGCCCACAACCGCGCCCGGCTAATTTTTTGTATTTTTAGTAGAGACGGGGTTTCACCGTGGTCTCGATCTCCTGACCTTGTGATCCGCCCGCCTCGGCCTCCCAAAGTGCTGGGATTACAGGCGTGAGCCACCACGCCCGGCAAAATAACAATTTTAAACAGACAAGCCCCCGTGCCCTGCTTACTTATATCAATGCAGTGGAGATCATCATAGAATTTGTCCCCTGCCAAGCCTCCATGGATGAAGAGCTTTGTCCCTGCTGCCACCATCACATGACCATGCCGGGGAGATGGAGGATTCCCAAGTGTCTCTGGCTGTGACCAGGTCAGAGTCTCTAGAAAAGTAAATTCAATAACATCAAATGGCAAAGCTATGAAACAAGAACATGAGAAATAGTCCCAAGCCTCTGTATCATGGAGCTGTCCCATGCAGGAAGCAACCTTGGGGTCATTCTCTCCAACTCCCCAAGCCAATCACAGGCATCCCTCCTTTTACATCCTATAGGCTGGTGCGGTGGCTCACAGTTGTAATCCCAGCACTTTGGGAGGCCGAGAGAGGTAGATCACCAGAGGTCAGGAGTTCGAGGCCAGCCTGGCCAACATGGTAAAACACTGTCTCTACTAAAAATACAAAAAAAAAAAAAAAAAAAAAAAAGTTAGCTGGGTGTGGTGGCAGGTGCCTAATAATCCCAGCTACTTGGGAGGCTAAGGCAGGAGAACTGCTTGAACCCGAGAGGTGGAGGTTGAAGTAATCACGCCATTGCATTCCAGCCTGGGTGACAGAGCAAGACTCTTGTCTTTAAAAAAAAAAAAAAAAAAAAAAAAAAAAAAAAGGCCGGGCACGGTGGCTCAAGCCTGTAATCCCAGCACTTTGGGAGGCCGAGACGGGTGGATCACGAGGTCAGGAGATTGAGACCATCCTGGCTAACCCGGTGAAACCCCATCTCTACTAAAAAATACAAAAAACTAGCCGGGCGAGGTGGCGGGCGCCTGTAGTCCCAGCTACTCGGGAGGCTGAGGCAGGAGAATGGCGGGAACCCGGGAGGCGGAGCTTGCAGTGAGCTGAGATCCGGCCTCTGCACTCCAGCCTGGGTGACAAAGCGAGACTCCGTCTCAAAAAAAAAAAACAAAACAGTCCTATAGAGCCTCTGCGTGCATGCTTCTAGGGCTGGAGAGCCCACTACCAAACATGCCTGCCCCTTCTACTTAGCACCCGGAAGCCATTTCTTGTTATGAAATAAAAACGATCTCCTCTTAACTTCAAACTAAAACTACCACAAAGTCAAAATGAATGAGTCTGTTTCTGTGACAGGCCTTCAGAGTCATCATCTTGTTACTCATTTATTTATTTATTTAATGTTTTTTTTTTTTTTTTTTGAGACAAAGTTTCGGTCTTGTTGCCCAGGCTGGAACGCAATGGCACGATCTCAGCTCACTGCAACCTCTGTCTCCTGGGTTCAAGCAATTCTCCTGCCTCAGCCTCCTGAGTAGCTGGGATTACAGGTGCCCGCCACCATGCCTGGTTAATTTTTTGTATTTTTTTTTAGTAGAGATGGGGTTTCACCATGTTAGCCAGGATGGTCTCGATCTCCTGACCTCATGATCTGCCCGCCTCAACCTCCCAAAGTGCTGGGATTACAGGCGTGAGCCACCGTGCCCAGCCCTTAATTTTTAGTAGAGAAGGGGTTTCAACATATTGGCCAGCCTGGTCTCAAATTCCTGACCTCAGATGATCCACCCGCCTTGGCCTCCCAAAGTGTTGGGATTATAGGCGTGAGCCACTGCACCCATCCCAAATTTTTAAATATTTTTAGTAAAGCCAAGGTTTTGCCATGTTGGCCAGGCTAGTCTCGAACTCCTGACCACAAGAGACCCACCCCCGCCCCGTCCGGGCCTCCCAAAGTGCTGGGATTACAGGCGTGAGCCACTGCGTCCAGCCATTTTTTTTTTTTTTGAGACGGAGTTTTGCTCTTGTTGCCTAGGCTGGAGTGCAATGGCACAATCTTGGCTCTCACTGCAACCTCTGCCTCCCAGGTTCAAGCAATTCTCCTGCCTCAGCCTTTCAAGTAGCTGGGATTACAAGTGCACACCGCCATGCCTGGCTAATTTTTGTATTTTTAGTAGAGATGGGGGTTGACCATGTAGCCCTGGCTGGTCTTGAACTCCTGGGCTCAAGTGATCCACCCACCTCAGCCTCCCAAAATGCTGGGATTGTAGGTGTGAGCCACTGCACCCAGCCTTATTATTATTTTTAGAGATGGGGTTTTGCTATGTTGTCCAGGCTGGATTGTAACTCCTAGGCTTAAGTGATCCTCCCACCTCAGCCTCCCAAGTAGCTGGGACTACAGGCACACACCACTTCACTCTGCTAGACTCTTCTGTTTTCAAGACAATATCCTTAATTGATTTGTTAGAGGGGTTGGGAAAGGGACTCCTGATGTGGCAGTATAGGATAATGGTTAGAATATGGGATTTGGAGCTGAAACCAGGTTATCTCACTAAATAACTATGTGGCCTTTCACCAATTACTTATCTAAGCTCCAGTTTCTATAGCTGTAAAATAAGGATAAAGACAATACTGGCCAGGCACGGCGGCTCATGCCTGTTAAAGTGATTCTCCTGGGCCAGGCACCGTGGCTCACGCCTGTAATCCCAGCACTTTGGGAGGCCGAGGTGGGCAGATCATGAGGTCAGGAGATTGAGACCATCCTGACTAACACAGTAAAATCCCATCTCTACTAAAAATACAAAAAAAATTAGCCTGGCGTGGTGGCATGTGCCTGTAGTCCCAGCTACTCAGGAGGCTGAGGCAGGAGAATTGCTTGAAACCAGGAGGTGGAGGTTGCAGTGAGCCAAGATTGCGCCACTGCACTCCAGGCTGGGCAACAGAGCGTGACTTCGTCTCAAAAAAAAAAGACAATACCTACTTCTAAGAGCTGAGGTATGAATTAAATGAGATAATATACATAAAGCATGAAGGAAAAAAAGTACATAATACATGAGAGTTATGAATTTGATTATTATTATATTTTACTGCAGGCAACCCTTTTTATCTTCAAAGCTGAACATATATAGAATTCTGGAAAATTAATCATATCTATATACCAGAAAAGTCTTAAAGGAGTACTGCAAAACTTTTTTTTTTTTTTTTTGAGATGGAATGTTGCTCTGTCACCCAGGTTGGAGTGCAGTGGTGTGATCTTGGCTCACTGCAACATCTGCCTCCCGGTTCAGGCGATTCTCCTGCCTCAGCCTCCCAAGTAGCTGGGATTACAGGCGCCCGCCACCAAGCCCGGATAATTTTTTGTATTTTCAGTAGAAACAGGGTTTCACCATGTTGTCCAGGCTAGTTTTGAACTCCTGACCTCAAGTGATCCCCTTGCTTTGGCCTCCCAAAGTGGCCTCCCAAAGGATTACAGGCATGTTACCGCTACCGCGCCTGGCCTGCAAAAACTCTTTGAAACAAAGGTCTGCCAAACAATTTATCTTTGAATTACTGTTTATGGTATGCTTGCTGGTTGTTCAAGGAGCCCCCGGTGTCCCAAGGAATTTAATTTAAAATTACCTGAAATGGTTTTTGCATAAATATGTTCCTTATTGTGTGTGTGTGTGTATATATATATATATATATTTTTTTTTTTTTTTTTTTAGAGTCAGGGTCTCGCTCTATTGCAAAGGCTGGAGTGCCAGTGGTGCAATTATGGCTCACTCCATCCTCAAACTCTTGGGCTCAAGCGATCCTCCAGCCTCCTGAGCTGATAGGATTATAGGCATGAGTCAGCATGCCTGGCTTGTTCATTACAGTATTGTTTATAATAAAGAAGAATTGGAAATAGCCTAAGTGTCCATCAACAGGTTTAATTATTGGTACAGCCATGATGAAATATTATGCACTTTTTTTTGTTTTTTGACATGGAGCCTTGTTCTGTCGCCCAGGCTAGAATGCAGTGGCATGATCGGGGCTCACTGCAACCTCCACCTCCCAGGTTCAAGGGATTCTCCTGCCTCAGCCTCCCTGGTAGCTGGGATTACAGGTGCCCGCCACCGCATCCAGCTAATTTTTTGTATTTTTAGTAGAGACAGGGTTTCACCATGTTGCCCAGGCTGGTCTTGAACCCTGACCTCAGGTAATCCACCCACCTCCGCCTCCTGGGTTCAAGCAATTCTGCTGCCTCAGCCTCCTGAGTAGCTGGGATTATAGGCACCCACCACCGTGCCCAGCTGATTTTTGTATTTTTAGTAGATAAGGGGTTTCACCAGCTTGGCCAGGCTGGTCTCAAACTGCTGACCTTGTGATCCACCTGCCTTGGCCTCCCAAAGTGCTGGGATTACAGGCACGAGCCACCGCGCCCAACCTAAGCACTTATTAAAAATGATGGTGAAGGCCGGGCGCGGTGGCTCAAGCCTGTAATCCCAGCACTTTGGGAGGCCGAGATGGGCGGATCACGAGGTCAGGAGATCGAGACCATCCTGGCTAACACGGTGAAACCCCGTCTCTACTAAGAAATACAAAAAATAGCCGGGCGAGGTGGCAGCGCCTGTAGTCCCAGCTACTCGGGAGGCTGAGGCCGGAGAATGGCGTGAACCCGGGAGGCGGAGCTTGCAGTGAGCTGAGATCCGGCCACTGCACTCCAGCCTGGGCTACAGAGCGAGACTCCGTCTCAAAAAAAAAAAATGATGGTGAAGGCCAGGTGGTGTGGCTCAATGCCTATAATGCCAGCACTTTGAGGGACCAAAGCTGAAGGATCACTTGAGGCTAGGAGTTTGAGACCCGCCTTGGCAATGCAGTGAGACCCTGACTCTAATATTTATATTTATATAATAATAATAATTTCAAAATGTTGGTGAAGACTTTCTGATTGCATGGAACAATACTTAAGTGAAAAATTCAGGATGCAAATGTAACATATAGAATTATCTCTGTTCTTTTTCTTTTTTTTTTTTTGAGACAGAGTCTCGCTCCGTCACCCAGGCTGGAGTGCAGTGGTACGATCTTGGCTCACTTGGAGTCCAGTGGTACGATCTGGTACGATCTTGGCTCACTGCCATCTCCGCCTCCCGAGTTCAAGTGATTCTCTTGACTCAGCCTCCCGAGTAGCTGGGATTACAGGCACCCACCGCTGCACCCAGACAGTTTTTGTATTTTTAGTAGAGACGGGGTTTTGCCATGATGGCTAGGCTGATTTCAAACTCCTGATCTCAGGTGATCCTCCCGCCACGGCGTCCCAAAGTGCTGGGATTACAGGCGTGAGCCACCGTGCCCGGCCTATCTTTTTAGTTTTATTTATTTATTTATTTATTTATTTATTTATTTATTTATTTTTTGAGACAGAGTATGTTACTCAGGCTGAGTGCAGTGGCCCCATCTTGGCTCACTGAAACCTCCTCCTCCTGGGTTTAAGCGATTCTCCTGCCTCAGCCTCCTCAGTAACTGGGATTACAGGTGCGTGCCATCATGCCCGGATACTTTTTTAATTTTTAGTAGAGACCAGGTATGTTGGCCAGGCTGTTCTCGAACTCCTGACCTTAAGTGATCCACTTGCCTCAGCCTCCCAAAGCTCTGGGGCACCAGGCCTCATTATCCCTTTTTAAATGCCAATTTTGCTGTGGGAAAAAGATACCAGGTAAGAGATATAACAAAGAAGTCTAGAAGTGAAACAGGCTTTCCTTTTTTTTTTGAGACGGAGTCCCGCTCTGTCCCCCTGGCTGGAGTGCAGTGGCGCGATCTCAGCTCACTGCAAGCTCCGCCTCCCGGGTTCCTGCCATTCTCCTGCCTCAGCCTCCCAAGTAGCTGGGACTACAGGCGCCCGCCACCGCCCCCGGCTAATTTTTTGTATTTTTAGTAGAGACGGGGTTTCACCGTGGCCTTGATCTCCTGACCTTGTGATCCGCCCGCCTCGGTCTCCCAGTGCTGGGATTACAGGTGTGAGCCACCGCGCCCAGCAGGCTTTCCTTTTCTAACTTCTGCTTCCTACATTAGGTAATTTGTAGACTGGGATGGCCCTGACCAGCCCCAAGGTGCCCACCAGTCCATACTTGCGTCAAATACGTGCAGCTTCGTGTCCTGCACAGGCTGGGCACCTCTCTCTCCGCCCCCAAAGACATACAGCTGGTTTCCAATGGCTGCGGATGATGTGTGGAATGTTCTTGGGGATGGTGGGGAGCTGGTCACTTCTGGCGTGGTCCACATCCTGGTTTCTGGGCCAGAGAGAATGAAGGCACTTAAAATACCGAGGTTGAGGGGCTTCTGACCTTGACTCTGGGGCTGAGTGAAGTCAGTTTTCAGACTCCAATCCCAAGTGGGGACAGCCTAGTTTTGGGCAGGGATCTCATACTCACAAACATCAAGGAAGAATGAAGATGATACTTAGGATTTGCCAAGACGGTCCAAAATCCCCAAGATTTAAAAGCCGTAAGTACAAGAATGGGGTCAGGCTGGGTGCAGTGGCTCTTGCCTGTAATCCCAGCACTTTGGGAGGCCAGGGCAGGAGGATCACTTGAGGTCAGGAGTTCGAGACCAGCCTGGCCAACATCGGGTGAAACCCCATCTCTACTAAAATTAGCC
The DNA here is from genome assembly GCF_024542745.1 of Macaca thibetana thibetana. Classification (NCBI taxonomy): domain Eukaryota; kingdom Metazoa; phylum Chordata; class Mammalia; order Primates; family Cercopithecidae; genus Macaca; species Macaca thibetana. The sequence continues at coordinate 13,417,236 of NC_065592.1, forward strand.
AGGCATGGTAGTGGGGACCTGTAATCCCAGCTCCACAGGAGGTTGAGGCAGGAGAATCGCTTGAACCCAGGAGGCGGCAGTTGCAGTGAACTGAGATTGCACCACTGCACTCCAGCCTCGGCAACAGAGCGAGACTCTGTCTCAAAAAAATAAAATAAAATAAAATAACATAAAATAAAATAAAATAGGCCGGGCGCGGTGGCTCATGCCTGTAATCCCAGCACTTTGGGAGGCCGAGGCCGGCGGATCACAAGGTCAGGATCGAGACCACGGTGAAACCCCGTCTCTACTAAAAATACAAAAAATTAGCCGGGCGTGGTTGTGGGCGCCTGTAGTCCCAGCTACTCGGGAGGCTGAGGCAGGAGAATGGCGTGAACCCGGGAGGCGGAGCTTGCAGTGAGCCGAGATCGCGCCACTGCACTCCAGCCTGGGCGACAGAGCGAGACTCCGTCTCAAAAAAAAAAATAAATAAATAAAAATAAAAATAAAATAAAATCACCCTCTTTGACAGAAGCTTTCCAAATTCTCACTGTATTTTATTTCAATGGATACCACTGTTGAAAATCGAAAGGCCAGGGTTCTAGAACTGATTTCCCTTTGCCAAACCTTAACTACACCAACTACCACAATTATTGAGCATTAATTATGTGCCAGATACTGAGTTTATTTAAATCCTTGACAAATTAACAAGGCAGAAACTGTTATTATCCAACGTGACAGAACACAGAGGCAGAGAGAGATTAAGTCACTTGTCCAAGGACATAGTTAGTGCCTAGCAAAGCAGAGACCCTCATCTGTGCCCTTAACCACCACATCATACTGCTACCCCTCCAAGCAAATTGGCTTCACAATTAGCCAAATGGTCTGCCAAGTGTCCATCTCTTTCTTCTTCTTTTTTGTTTTGAGACGGAGTCTCACTCTGTCACCCAGGCTGGAGTGCAGTGGCGCGATCTCGGCTTACTGCAACCTCCACCTCCCAGGTTCAAGCGATTCTCCTGCCTCAGCCTCCCAAGTAGCTGGGACTACAGGCACCTGCCACCACGCCCAGCTAATTTTTTTTTTTTTTTTTTTGTATTTTTAGTAGAGACGGGGTTTCAGTATGTTGGTCAGGCTGGTCTGGAACTCCTGACCTTGTGATCTGCCCTCCTCATCCTCCCAAAGTGTTGGGATTACAGGCGTGAGCCACCATGCCCCGCCGTGTCTACTCTATTTCTGACAGTGTTCTGTACCCTGAATATTCAACAATAAACAAACTCTTCCCTTCGAAGCACTTATGTTCCATAGAGGGAGGGCAGGGAGGAGGAGGGACGACAGGAAATACATACCCAAACAAATAAATCAAATTGAAAGATAACATACTGTCTAAATATGCTGAAGGAATTTAAATACTTGACATGTAAGAAAATTTGGTCCTAGTTCCTGAACTCTGACCAACTATTGTACAAATAGATTTTTTTTTAATTTTTATTTTTTTATCGGGCAATACTCAACAAATGCATTAGGTGGGCAACACCCCAAATATATTGTTGATAGAGGGAACTGAGCAAGAGTTGGCTGACATGTGAAAAATGTCCAGGTCAAAAAATGCTTTTTTGACAGGGAGTCTCACTCATTGCTCAGGCTGTGGTACGATCTCGGCACATTGCAACCTCTGCCTCCTGGGTTCAAGCGATCCTCCTGCCTCACCCTCATCAGTAGCTGGGACTACAGGCTAATTTTTGTATTTTTAGTAGTGACAGGGTTTCACCATGTTGGCCAGGCTGCTCTCAAACTCCTGACTTCAGGTGATCGGCGCACCTCAGCCTCCCAAAGTGCTGGGATTACAGGTGTGAGCCACCGCGCTGGCCCAAAATGCATATTTAAACTGTGCACAAGTTTTTTTGCCTATCAAATTAGCAATGTTTAAAACTGATAAATTCAGTGCTGGTCAGTAATGAAAGAAACATTGTTAAACACAGTTGGAGAGAGGATAAACTGGAAAAATCTTTCTGGAGAGCAATTTGGTAGTATGTATCAAAACCTTGAAAAGGTTCACAATATTTTACCTAGTCTTTTTATTGCTTGGCAGGAACCCTAAGAAAATAATTTGAAATACAGTCTATGACTTCTGAATGAAGATGTTCACTGCTTTGTTAATTATAATGGTAAAAACCTGAAAGGAACTAAATGTTCATAAATGGAGGAATTACGGTATTATGGAGTATTTTATATATAATGGAGCATGATACAGCCATTAAAAATGATGTTGGCCAGGTGCAGTGGCTCATGTCTGTAATCCCAACACTTTGGGAGGCTGAGGCAGGCAAATTGCTTGACCCCAGGAGTTTGAGACCAGCATGGGCAACATGGCAAAACCCTGTCTCTACAAAAAATACAAACAAATTAGCTAGGCATGGTGGCAAGCGCCTGTAGTCCCAGCTACCTGGGAGGCTGAGCTAGGAGGATCACCTGAGCCTGGATGGTCGAGGCTGCAGTGAGCTGTGATCAAACCACTGCATCCCAGCCTAGGCAAAAGAGTGAGACCCTGCCTTGGGAAAAAAAAAAAAAGTTAACAACAACAAAAAAACCCAAAACAAAACAAACAAATGATATGATATTAACAAAGCACTGTTATTAATAACAAATCAATTATTTTTGCTAAAGCCAAAAAAAATCACCTATTTCTCCTGGCATTATGAAATTAAAAGGAAAAAGTTATGAACGTGTAAATATAGTATGATCTCAGGCTTGTGAAAACAGAGAAAAGACAGGAAGAAGACAGAAAGTTGGGTCGGGCACATTGGCTCACATCTGTAATTCCAGCACTTTGGGAGGCCGAGGTGGACAGATCACCTGAGATCAAGAATTCGAGACCAGCCTGGCTAACATGGAGACACCCCATCCCTGCTAAAAATACAAAATTAGCCAGGCATAGTGGCGCATGCCTGTAATCCCAGCTACTTGGGAGGCTGAGGCAGGAGAATCGCCTGAACCCAGGAGGCGGAGGTTGCAGTGAGCCGAGATTGCACCATTGCACTCCAGCCTGGGCAACAAGAGTGAAACGCCGTCTCAAAAAAAAAAAAAAAAAAAAAAAAGACAGAAAGTTGTTAATAGCCTTAATATAATAGGATTGTGGATGACTTTTCCCACTTATTTGTATTTTTCAAGTATTTTACAATGAACATAAATAATATTTGTAAAGAGAAAAACAAAAACAAACAAAAGGCAAAAAGACAAGTTCACTTCCCCACAGGTGGTTTAGCCACCTCCTATCAGTTGTGATGTTCCCAAACTGCTTCCTCTATATAAAACTGCCAGTGATGGAAACAGGAAGGTATGAAAAACAAAAACAAACAAACAAACAAAACGAACAAACAAAATGTCTTGTCAGTGAGACAAGTTAGGAACTTTCTACTTTTGGCTAAAAGAAACATACTAGGAGGATCCAGGTCAGTGTTTCTTAACTTTGGCACTACTGACATTTTAGACCAGATAATTCTTCCCTGTGGTGGCTGTCTTAGGCGTGACAGGATATATACACGACATATCTGGCCTCTACCCCTAGAAGCCAGTAGCCCGCCCTACCCCCAGTTGTGATAACCCAAAATGTTTTCAGATATGGCCAAATGTCTCCCAGGGAGGACCTTTGGAGGACCTTACTGGAGGACCACTAATCTAGGTGACTTGGGTTCTAAGCCTGGCTCAGCCACTGACTCTCTTGTGACTTTATTTTTAAAAATTTTTCTTTCCTATTTTTTTTGAGACAGAGTCTCACCCTGTTGCCCAGGCTGGAGTGCAGTGGCACGATCCCAGCTCACTGCAATCTCCGCCTCCCGGGTTCAAGCGATTCTCCTGCCTCAGCCTTCTGAGTAGCTGGGATTATAGATGCCCACCACCATGCCCAGCTGATTTTTGTATTTTTAGTAGAGATGGGGTTTCACCATATTGGCCAGGCCGATCTCAAACTCCTGACCTCAACTGATCCGCCTGCCTCGGCCTCCCAAAGTGCTGGGATTACAGGCGTGAGCTACTATGCCAGGCCTCTTGTGACTTTAGGAAAGTCACTTTCCCCTTGATAAACCTGAGTTGCCCATTTGGCATAGCTGTTCTCTGAAGTCTCTTCCAGCTTTGACATTTAACAAGTTAAAAATTGTACGTGTTACCAACAATTGTTTTTATTCTGTTGTTTTCAGATTATGCTAAAAGTTAAAATTCCTATTTTCTATGATGTCAGCAAAGTTAAATGGTAATCAGTATAATCCAAATGTACTGGAATTATAATTGGATATATGTATACACACACACACACACACACACACGAACATTTATATGTACATAAATAAAATAAGCTTTGGCTACTTACCAGGATTCAGGACTTGTAGACAATTTCGATTTCCTGATTGGTTGGCACCTCCAAATACCCAGATATGGTCAGATGTGCAGGAGGGAATGAAGCTAGCATGTTCATAGCGGGGCAAGAGGCCCTTGCAGGTAACTAAGTCCCACTGGTGTTTTCCTGGAAAACATTTCACCCAGTTCCTAGATTGGGGCTGCCAACTGTTATACTGGTTGGCACACTTGGGGATGGTTGTGAGAAGATGGCCATAAACATAAATGAATCACTTAAAGGGCATGTTGTCAACCTCCAGAAAGTTCTATAATAGATACTTAGGGGGCTGTCTGCCTAGCCCATAGACCCTGTTCTATGGAAACTGTCCCCACTTTGTCAACCACAAGGGTAGATCCCAGATGATATGTTTGTACTACACTTTGACTTTGTAGCTTTAGCTGATTGGGTTGAAGGTAGCCAATGAAACCAGAATGAGCCAATCAGATCAAGTGCTTCCACTTTCTCATGATCCTGGGCTCTACTTCCTGTCCTTGAATTCTTTGAAACACGCCTGTATCGGCCAGGCGCAGTGGCTCACGCCTGTAATCCCAGCACTTTGGGAGGCCCAGGTGGGTGGATCACGAGGTCAGAAGATCGAGACCATCCTGGCCAACATGGTGAAACCTCGTCTCTACTAAAATACAAAAAAATTAGCCGACTGTAGTGGCATGTGCCTGTAGTCCCAGCTACTTGGGAGGCTGAGGCAGGGGAATTGCTTGAACCCAGGGTTATTTTACTTGGTTAACCAAGCAGAGGTTGCAGCAAGCTGAGATTGTGCCACTGTACTCCAGTCTGGGAAGACAGCAAGACTCCATCTCAAAAAAAAAAAAAAAAAGAAAAAGAAAGAAACACGCCTGTATCTGACTAAATAAATTCCTTCTTTTTCCTGTGGTTTAAGTGGGATTCTGTTACTTGCAAATAAATGATGGCTGGCTAAAACAAGTTCACAGAATAATAATACCTAACCTTGGCCAGGAGCAGTGGCTCCTGCCTGTAATCCCAGCACTCTGGGAGGCCGAGGCAGGCGGATCACGAGGTCACGAGATCAAGACCATCCTGGCTAACAAGGTGAAATCCCATCTCTACTAAAAATTAGCCAGGCGTGGTGGCGGGCGCCTGTAGTCCCAACTACTCAGGAGGCTGAGGCAGGAGAATGGCGTGAACCTGGGAGGCGGAGCTTGCAGTGAGCCGAGATCTCACTGCACTCCAGCCTGGGTGACAGAGTGAGACTCTGTCTCAAAAAACAAACAAACAAACAAAAAAAGCCTAACCTTTATTATTAATAGTAGTTATTTCACTGGGTTAAGCAATTATACAAGACCTTTACAGGCATTATCTTGTTAGATCTGAAGCAAGTTATTATCCCTACTTTATAGGGCACGGAGGTCCAGATGGTTGAGATGGTGTAGCCAGGGTCACCAAGCTATTAATAGGTTGCAATAAAGACATAACTGAACTAATTTAATGTAATTGAGGACTAGAAGTGATTTAATTTACCTTTGAATTTTTTTTTTTTTTGAGATGGAGTCTTGCTCTGGAGCAAGGAGTACACTGGCGCAATGTCAGCTCACTACAACCTCCGCCTCCCAGGCTCAAGCGATTCTCCTGCCTCAGCCTCCCGAGTAACTGGGATTACAGGCGTGCGCCACCATGCCTGGCTAATTTTTGTATTTTTAGTAGAGATGGGGGTTTCACCATGTTGGCCAGGCTGGCCTCGAACTCCTGACCTCAAGTGATCCACCCGCCTCGGCCTCCTAAAGTGCTGGGGGATTACACTTCGTCCAGCCTACCTTTGATTTTTTTAGTGCAGGGAGTAGAAATTCAAATGCCTAGGCAGGAGTAACAAAGACTGTGGCAAACTGGAGAAAAAGAGCCCTCTTGATAGGTGGCAGCTCAGTTCCAAATAATTGTTGCCATGTAGACAAGCAGGCCTAATGACGTTAGATTTTCCAACATTATCAAGAGAAGCCAAACCATTTAAATGTCTATATAGATTTCTGCATGATTGGTTGGTAAACAATTTAAGATTAGGCTGGGTGTGGTGGCTTATGCATGTAATCCTAGCACTTAGGGAGGCCGAGGTGGGTGGATCACTTGAGGTCAGGAGTTCAAGACCAGACTGGCCAACATGGTGAAACCCCATCCCTACTAAAAATACAAAAATCAGTGGGGCATGATGGCACGCACCTGTAGTCCCAGCTACTTGGGAGTATGAGGCAGGAGAATCACTTTTTTTTTTTTTTTTGAGACGGAGTATCGCTCTGTCACCCAGGCTGGAGTGCAGTGGCTCGATCTCAGCTCACTGCAACCTCCGCCTCCCAGGTTCATGCCATTCTCCTGTCTCAGCCTCCCGAGTATCTGGGACTACAGATGCCCGCCACCAAGCCTGGCTAATTTTTTTTGTATTTTTAGTAGAGATGGGGTTTTACCGTGTTAGCCAGCATGGTCTCAATCTCCTGACCTCATGATCTGCCCGCCTCGGCCTCCCAAGGTGCTGGGATTACAGGCGTGAGCCACGGTGCCTGGCCCAGGAGAATCACTTTAACCCAGGAGGTGGAGGTTGCAGTGAGCCAAGATCATGCCACTGCGCTCCAGCCTGGATGACAGTTTGAGACTCCATTTCAAAAAAAAAAAAAAAAAAAAAAACACCTTAAGATTAAAACAATCTGGAAATGTTACATGGACCTAACAAAATACGTAAGTGGGCCACCATTGTTCAACTTCTGCCCTTGTGTAGAGCAAAGAATAATGGTTTCTTTATTTTATTTTATTTTATTTTATTTTATTTTATTTTATTTTATTTTATTTTATTTTATGTTTTTGAGACAGAGTCTTGCTCTGTCACCAGACTGTAGTGCAGTGGTGTAATCTCGGCTCACTGCAACCTCTGCCTCCCAGATGCAAGTGATTCTCCTGCCTCAGCTAGGACTACGGGCACATGCCATCACGCCCAGCTAATTTTTTTTGTATTTTTAGTAGAGACAAGGTTTCACCATGTTGGCCAGGATGGTCTCCATCTCCTCACCTCATGATCTGCCTGCCTCAGCCTCCCAAAGTGCTGGGATTACAGGCATGAGCCACTGCGCCCAGCTAATAATCGTTTCTTATTAGCAGGTTCATTCATTCATTCATTCATTCATTCATTCATTCAAATACTTACAGAGCACCCACTCTGTTGTAAGCCCTGTGGTAGTGTCTGGGATACAATGATGAGGAAAACATGCTACCTGTTTCTAAGGAGCTTATGTTCTTGTGGGGCAGATGGACAGGAAACAATCACATGTGATAGGGCTGTGAAGGCAGATAGGATAGAAGAGCACATGAGACTATGGACATACAGAGTCATGTAGTGCCTGAACGAGTCCAGAGGTAACGGGAAAGGTTCCTGGCAGAAGAGACATTTAATCTGAAATCTGAAAGATATAGAGTAGCCAGATGATAAGAAAAGGGAAAAACATTCCTAGCAGAGGGATCTGTGTGTGCAAAGGCATGGAGGCCAGAGAGCTCAAGCCGTGTTCAAAGAACTGAAGGACATCCAGTGCAGCAAATGTGGGTTGGAGAGAGCCAAGAAATGAGGTTGGGGCCGGGCGCAGTGGCTTACACCTGTAACCCCAGCACTTTGGGAGGCCGACGCAGGCAGATTACTTGAGGTCAGAAGTTCGAGACCAGCCTGGCCAACATGGTGAAACCCCATCTCTACTAAAAATACAAAAATCAGCCAGGCTGGTGGCACGCACCTGTAATAGCAGCTTAGTGGGAGGCTAAGACAGGAGAATTGCTTGAACCTGTGAGGCAGAGGTTGCTGTGAGCCAAGATTATGCCTCTGCACTCCAGTCTGGGTGACAGAGTGACACGCTGCCGCAAAAAAAAAAAAAAAAAAAAAAAAAGGCCAGTGCGGTGGCTCACACCCATAATACCAGCACTTTGTGAGGCTGAGGTGGGACGATCACAAGGTCAGGATTTGAGGACCAGCCTGATTAACATGGTGAAACCCCGTCTCTACTAAAAATACAAAAATTAGCCGGGTGTGATGGCACGCACCTGTAATCCCAGCTATTCAGGAGGCTGAGGCAGGAAAATTGCTCGAAACCAGGGGGCAGAGGTTGCAGTGAGCCGAGTTCACGGTACCACTGCACTCCAGCCTGGGCCACAGAGCAAGACTAGATCTAAAAAAAAAAAAAAAAAAAAGGTGAGGTTGAGAAAGGTCTGAAATACGGAGTGACCTGGTCAGATTTGTATTTTAGATGATATTCGCTGGCTAGGTACAGAAAATATACTGTATAGTGGGTAAACTTGGAAGCAGGGAGACGGGTGAGGAGGCTATTGTAAGTCTAGTTGAGAGACAACAGTGGCTTGGACTACAGTAGCAGTAGTGGAAATGGACAGACATGGATAAAGATGAGAGATATGTGGGTTGGAGAGAGCCAAGAAATGAGGTTGGGGCCAGGCGCGGTGGCTCATGCCTGTAATCCCAGCATTTTGGGAGGCCGAGGAGGACAAATCACGAGGTCTGGAGTTCGAGACCAGCTTGGCCAACATGGTGAAACCCAGTCCCTACTAAAAATACAAAAGATTAGCTGGGAGTAGTGGTGGGCGCCTGTAATCCCAGCTACCCAGGAGGCTGAGGCAGGAGAATTGCTTGAACCCAGAAGGCTCAGGTTGCAGTGAGCTGAGATCGCGCCACTGCATGGCTCCAGCCTTGGCGACAGAGTAAGACTCCGTCTCAAAAAAAAAAAAAAAAATTAGCTGGGCATGGTGGCGCATGCCTGTAATCCCAGCTACTCAGGAGGCTGAGGCAGGAGAATTGCTTGAACCTGGGAGGTGGAGGTTGCAGTGAGCGAAGATCGTGCCACTGCACTCCAGCCTGGGCAATAAAAGCGAAACTCCATCTCAAAAAAAACAAAGATAAAAGTAGGGCTTAGTGATATATTGGATATGTGGATAGAATGAGTGGTGGTAGTCATCAATGTATCCTATGGAAATATTTGATGAATAAATGGCTGGACAACCAAGGCTCCATAAGGGTTCTCTTCCCCTAAACAAGGAGGTATTGGTCAGATGACTGTGTGCCAGGAACCTGCTGAGAAACCTTAGGGATCTGTCAGTGATGTTCATTTTTTCTTCTTTCTTTTTTTTTTTTTGAGACTGAGTCTCGCTCTGTCGCCCAGGCTGGAGTGCAGTAGCACGATCTTGGCTCGGTGTAACTTCTGTCTCCGCGGTTCAAGTAATTCTCCTGTCTCAGCCTCCTGAGTAGCTGGGACTACAGGTGCCCACCACCACACCCGGCTAATTTTTTTTGTATTTTTAGTAGAGACGGGGTTTCATCATATTGGTCAGGCTGGTTTCAAACTCTAACCTCAGGCGATCCGCCCGCCTTGGCCTCCCACAGTGCTGGAACTAGAGGCGTGAGCCACTGGACCTAGCCCTGGCCATTTTTTCTTATAGGAAAACCCTGCTGGTGTTTTTAGGAATGCCCTGCTAATGGCTAGCAGCACACAGCCCTGTTCTCTGGCCACAGGGCAGGTACTCCGCAGCTCTGGTCTTACCCAGATCCATGGCGTGCACGTCTGAGAAGCTTCTGTTTGGATTTGCTCCGCCAACGATGAAGACCTTTCCTCTCTTGGCATTACCAACTGGGGGTAAATACGAACAGCTGTGGCCAACTCGAGCACAAGGGCTGTCACCAGGGAGAGTCAAGGTGTACCTGCCAAAGGAAGGATGTATTCAGGAGGCCTGAGCACAGAATAAACGCAGTAGTGTATTCTTTCCATTCCTCATGAAATATTCACCAGAATGAAGGGTCTTTTTTTTTTTTTTTCTTTTTGAGACGGAGTCTTGCTCTGTCGCCCAGGCTGGAGTGCAGTGGCCGGATCTCAGCTCACTGCAAGCTCCGCCTCCCGGGTTTACACCATTCTCCGGCCTCAGCCTCCCGAGTAGCTGGGATTACAGGCGCCCGCCACCTCGCCCGGCTAGTTTTTTGTATTTTTTAGTGGAGACGGGGTTTCACCATGTTAGCCAGGATGGTCTTCATCTCCTGACCTTGTGATCCGCCCGTCTCAGCCTCCCAAAGTGCTGGGATTACAGGCTTGAGCCGCCGCGCCCGGCCCCAGAATGAAGGGTCTTATGCAGACACTTCAAATTGTACCCAACAAAGCAGCACTTCTCCAATTAATAATAGTACCTCCCCTTTGCACATAGTCTTTGACTTTTCCATTTTGTCACTGTCTTCATCTCACAGTTATCTGGTAGGAATGCACTGGGCTATATTTTTCCCCATTTGGTAGATAGGGAAACTGATCTCCAGAAATGTTCAGTGATGTGTCTTGGCACAGGATGGTGGCTGTGAACATGGTGTGTGAATTCAGACAGATCTGGTTCAAATTCCAGCTCAGGTACTTCCTCGATGTGTGACCTTTTGGAAGTCACTTAACCTTTCTGAACTTTAGTTTACTCATTTGTGAAATGAGGACAGCAATAGTTCTTACTGCAAAAGATCATTATGAAGACTAAGACAAGACGTCAAAACAGGGCAGTGAAGGACTCAATAAATGGTGGCGAGAGCTTTATGTGCCACCACATGGGAACCAACAGCCCCGGGGCTCTTGCCACAAGCCAATGATTCCTCCCCATCAAAAAAATTATCCAGAATTTACTGATTTCAGAGCTTTTCCAGATTACTCATAAAACTCAATCTGATGGAAGCCAAAGCTAGCACTCTGAAAAATCACATACAGGATTTGGTCATTCCATTCTCTCTCTCTCTTTTTTCTTTTTTTTGAGATGGAGTCTCACTCTGTTGCCCAGGCTAGAGTGCAGTAGTGCAATCTTGGCTCACCATAACCTCCGCTTCCTGGCTTCAAGCGATTCTCCTGTCTCAGCCTCCTGAGCAGCTGGGACTACAGGTACACACCACCATGCCTGGCTAATTTTTGTATTTTTAGTAGAGACGGGGTTTCACTATGTTGGCCAGGCTGGTCTCGAACTCCTGATCTTGTGATCCACCTGCCTCAGCCTCCCAAAGTGCTGAGATTACAGGCGTGAGCCACTGTGCCCGGCCAGAGTCTCTCTATATTTTTTTAAGTAGAGACAGGGGTCTCGCTATGTTGGCCAGGTTGGTCTTGAACTCCCAGCCTCATGCAATCCTTCTGCCCTGGTCTCCCTAAGTCCTAAGATTATAGGGATGTGCCCACTGCACTCGGCCCATTCCACTCTCCACAGTGACTCTGAATGCTGACTGAGAAAACACACTTCAAGCTTCCTGATTGGAAAACAAATTTCTGTAGCTGTTTTTCAGGCCCTGTCTTATTTGACCTCTCTGGTGTTTGGGACTCCCTTCTTCTTGTGCCTTTCTCCCAGCCTGGCTTTCCCACATCCCTTCCTTTGGTTCTGCATTCACCTTTCTGGCTGTCCTTTCTGCTTCTTTCTCCTACTCCTTCCCTACCAGCCACCTCCTGACTCTCAGTCAACCTTGAGTTCTGTTTTCCTCAGTTTACATTTGCTTACCTGATTAATGTTATCTGTAGTGATAACTTCAATTACCACTCATCTATATATTCATCAGTGGTGGCCAAATCTGTTTCCCATTCAGATCTCTATTCTGATGTCACTTAATCTACACAAAACCCCTTTGAGGGCCGGGCGCAGTGGCTCACACCTGTAATGCCAGCACATTGGGAGGCCGAGGCAGGCAGATCATGAGGTCAAGAGATCGAGACCATCCTGGCCAACATGATGAAACCCCGTCTCTACTAAAAATACAAAAATTACCTGGGTGTGGTGGTGCGCGCCTGCAGTCCTAGCTACTCGGGAGGCTGAGGCAGGATTGCTTGAACCAGGGAGGCGGAAGTTGCAGTGAGCCGAGATCGTGCCACTGCACTCCAACCTGGCGATAGAGCGAGACTCTGTCTCAAAAACAAAAACACAAACACTCTTTGAAGATAACAGCTGTTACCATCATCTGAGTTTTACAACGGAGGAACTGAAGCTTAGGAAGGTTGAGTAATTTATCCCAAAAGCACACGGCCATCCAGAGATGGTGGATATTACAAAAAAAAGTCCCTGCCTTGATAGGCCTTACAGACTAGGTGGGAAAAGAAACATTAAACAGTTTCACAACTATCTATTTCACTTCAATTGTGGTAGAAAGGAGTACAGAATATATAGCATGAGGACATGCATGTCTTAGGAGGGTCTCACCCTGTAAGGAGCCAGGGAGATAGGGTGATCGGAGAAGGCCTGCTGAAGAAGCACCATTTGGATAGAGATCTGAAGTATGAGTAGAAATTAGCTGGGCAGGCCAGGTGTGGTGGCTCACACCTGTAATCCCAGCACTTTGGGAGGCTGGAGTGGGAAGATCACCTGAGCCCAGGAGTTTGAGACCAGCCTGGGCAACATAGAGAGACTGTGTCTCTATTTAAAAAAAAAAAAAAAAAAAAAATTAGCTGGGCATGGTAGTACATACCCATAGTCCCAGTTACTTGGGAGATGGAGATGGGAGGGTTATTTGAGGCCAGGAGATCGAGGCTATGATGAGCCACAATTGTACCACTGCATTCCAGCCTGGGTGGCTAGCCACAGAGGAAGACCTTGTCTCAAAAATAAAATAAAATAAGCTGGGCAAAGAGAGGGACGAAAGGTGGAGGGAAAGAGCAGTCCGGGCGGAGAGACCAGCATGAGTAGCTCCTGAGTGGAACAGTGCAGGGCAGAGTAAAGAAGAGAAAGAGAACAAAGGAACAAGTCATGGGATTTGAGGTTGAAAAAACAGGCAGAAACATTTGGCAAGGACCATTGGGCCAGTTTAAGAAATCTAATTTTTTGTTTGTTTGTTTGTTTTTGAGACGGAGTCTCCCTCCCTCTGTTGCCCAGGCTGGAGTGCAGTGGCACCATCTCAGCTCACTGTAGTCTCCACCTCCCAGGTTCAAGCGATTCTCCTGCCTCAGCCTCCCGAGTGGCTGGGATTACAGGCATGCACCACCATGCCCGGCTAATTTTTCTATTTTTAGTAGAGATGGGGTTTTGCCATGTTGGCCAGACTGGTCTCAAACTCCTGGCTTCAAGTGATCCACCCACCTCAGCCTCCCAAAGTGCTAGGATTATAGGCATGAGCCATTGCGCCTGGCCAGGAGTCTGATTTTTTTTTTTTTTTTTTTTTTTTTTTTTTTGAGACGTATTCTTGCTCTGTGGCCCATGCTGGAGTACAATGGCATGATCTCAGCTCACTGCAACCTCCACCTCCCGGATTCAAGCAATTCTCCTGTCTCAGCCTCCCTAGTAGCTGGGACTACAGTCATGTACCACAACGCTGGCTAATTTTTGTATTTGTAGTTGAGATGGGGTTTCGCCATATTGGTCAGGCTGGTCTCGAACTCCTGACCTCAGGAGAGCCACCCGCCTTGGCCTCCCAACGTGCTGGGATTATAGGCATGAGCCACTGTGCCCAGCCCAGGAGTCTGATTTTTATCTCAACACCAATAGGGAGGTACAAAAGGGTTTTAAACTAGGAAATGCCATGATTGGCTATATTCTGGGTACATAGCAAGACAGATGCATGGAAGCCAGACTGGAGTCTCTCCTTCAAGGTCCTGTTGAAGAACTGCCACCTCTCTACAGCCTTCTGTGGGCCCTACCTTAGAGCAGATCACATTTCATCACCATCACCTGCTTAGTCTGTAGTCCCCAGTACACAGAGACTATTTACAATTCTACCTCCCACACAGCACCCACACCCACACAGCAGCTGCCCCCATCAGGCCAATGTTAATTGTTGAATAAAGGGTTGGTTGAACAAACAGCCAAGAAACAGTGAAGCCAGTTTAATCCAAATCTAATTTCCTAAAAATCTTAGAAATGAGTCAGAGCTCGGGGGAAGACACAGCATTGGAGCTGACGATGCCAGATGGTCAGTGCCTTACTCTTTCTGGTAATGGATTTTAATAAAATCAACATCTGCTCTGTGATAATTACTGCCCCCCTATCTTTCCTCTGAAGACCTGCTCAGACAGTTTGAGTCTAATTACCAGCAACTGCAGACGGTTTCGTCTCTACCCTTTTTTGTTGATGATCAAATATGTTAGTAAACTACTTATAAATGAAACAAAAACTCATGCTTTTCTGTGTCTGGATCCTTCGTTACAGACCATGTTGCTTTCCTGGGCTTGTCTCCAGGTTCCAAGACTGGCAACTGCTTCATGGTGTCCTATGCATAAGAAAGAAAGGCACTTTTTAGACACTTATGATGATCATCTTAATCAATTCAACCTCCTTTTTAAACCTTTCCTGTTGAATGTACTAATTTCTAGGGCCTGACTAATTTGAATAAGCACCACCAACTTTTCATCTTTATTTTTTATTTATTTATTTGAGACGGACTTTTGCTCTTGTTGCCCAGGCTGGAGTGCAATGGCACGATCTTGGCTCATGGCAATCTCTGCCTCCCAAGTTCAAGCGATTCTCCTCCCTCAGCCTCCCGAGTAGCTGGGATTACAGGCATGTGCCACCATGCCCAGCTAATTTTTGTATTTTTAGTAGAGATGGAATTTCACCATGTTGGTCAGGCTAGTCTCGAACTCCTGACCTCAGGTGACGCACTGTGCCTGGCTGATGTATTTATTTTTATTCTTTTTTTTTTTTTTTTTTTTTTTGAGACGGAGTCTCAGTCTGTCGCCCAGGCTGGAGTGCAGTGGCGCAATCTCGGCTCACTGCAAGCTCCGCCTCCCGGGTTCACGCCATTCTCCTGCCTCAGCCTCCAGGTAGCTGGGACTACAGGCGCCTGCCACCGCGCCCGGCTAATTTTTTCTATTTTTAGTAGAGACGGGGTTTCACCATGGTCTCGATCTCCTGACCTTGTGATCCACCCGCCTCGGCCTCCCAAAGTGCTGGGATTACAGGTGTGAGCCACCGCGCCCGGCCTTTATTTTTATTCTTATTATTTTTTTTTAGATGGAGTCTTGCTCTGTTGCACAGGTTGGAGTGTAGTGGTGCGATCTCTGCTTACTGCAACCTCCCTCTCCCTGGTTCAAATGATTCTCCTTTCTCAGCCTCCTGCATAGCTGAGATTACAGGTGCCCACCCACGCCTGGCTCATTTTTCTAGTTTTTCTAGTAGAGATGGGGTTTCACCATGTTGGCCAGGCTGGTCACTAACTCCTGACCTCAGGTGATCTGCCCGCCTCAGCCTCCCAAAGTGCTGCGATTACAGGTGTGAGCCACCGCACCTGGCGTTATTTTTTATTTTTTAATTTTTTTCTGATATGGAGTCTCACTCTGTCACCCAGGCTGGAGTGCAGTGGCACGATCGTGGCTCACTGTAGCCTCCGCCTCCTGGGTTCAAACAATTGTCTGGCCTTAGCCTCCCGAGTAGCTCATATTACAGGCACCAGCCAAAACGCCTGGCTAATTTCTGTGTTTTTAGTAGATACGGGGTTTCATCATGTTGGCCAAGCTGGTCTCAAACTCCTGACCTCAAGTGATCCACCCGTCGCGGCCTCCGAAAGTGCTGGGATTACAGGTGTGAGCCACTGTGCCAGGGCAGCAGCTTTATTTATCAATTTATTGAGATGGAGTCTCACTCTGTCACCCAGCCTGGAGTGCAGTGGCACAATCTCGGCTCACTGCAACGTCCGCCTCCCCGGTTCAAGCTATTCTCCTGCCTCAGCCTCCCGAATGAGCTAGGACTACAGGCAAGTGCCACCATGCCCAGCTAATTTTTTTTTTTTTTTTTTTCCATAGAGACGGGGTTTCACTATGTTTGCCAGGCTGGTCTTGAACTTGGCCCGCCTCAGCTCCCAAAGTGCTGGGATTATAGGCGTGAGCCACTGAGCCTGGCCATTTATTTATTTATTTTTTATTTTTTTTAATTTTAATTTTTATTTTTATTTTTTTTTTTTGAGACGGAGTCTGGCTGTGTCTCCCAGGCTGGAGTGCAGTGGCGTGATCTCGGCTCACTGCAAACTCCGCCTCCCGGGTTCACGCCATTCTCCCGCCTCAGCCTCTCAAGTAGCTGGGACTACAGGAGCCCGCCACCACGCCCGGCTAGTTTTTTGTATTTTTAGTAGAGACGGGGTTTCACCATGTTAGCCAGGATAGTCTCGATCTCCTGACCTCGTGATCCACCCGCCTCAGCCTCCCAAAGTGCTGGGATTACAGGCTTGAGCCACCGCGCCCGGCCTCCTTATTTTTTTTTTTTTTTTTTTTTTTTTTTTTTTTTTTTTTTTTTTTTTTTTTTTGAGGCGGAGTCTTGCTCTCTTGCCCGGGCTGGAGTGCAGTGGCCGGATCTCAGCTCACTGCAAGCTCCGCCTCCCGGGTTTACGCCATTCTCCTACCTCAGCCTCCCGAATAGCTGGGACCACAGGCGCCCGCCACCTCGCCCGGCTAGTTTTTTGTATTTTTAAGTAGTAGAGACGGGGTTTCACCGTGTTCGCCAGGATGGTCTCGATCTCCTGACCTCGTGATCCGCCCGTCTCGGCCTCCCAAAGTGCTGGGATTACAGGCTTGAGCCACCGCGCCCGGCCTCCTTATTTTTTAACTAAAAATAGAAACGGGGCTGGGCACGGTGGCTCACGCCTGTAATCCCAGCACTTTGGGAGGCCAAGATGGGCGGATCACAAGGTCAGGTGATGGATACCATCCTGGCCAACATGGTGAAACCCCATCTTTACTAAAAATACAAAAAAAAAAAAAATTAGCTGGGCGTGGTGGCATGCGCCTGTAGTCCCAGCTACTTGCGAGGCTGAGGCATGAAAATTGCTTGAACCCAAGAGGCAGAGTGAGTGAGCCGAAATCACGCCACTGCACTCCAGCCTGGCAACAGAGCGAGACTCTCAAAAAAAAAAAAAAAAAAAAAGAAAAGAAAAGAAAAGAAAAAAAAGAAATGGGGTTTCCCTATGTTGTCCAGGCTGGTCTCGAACTCCTAGCCTCCTAAAGAGCTGGGATTACAGGTATGAGCCACTGTTCCCTGCCCAAAGGACAAAATATTTAAAGAGGCTGAGAAATACTGAGCTCTAGGATAAATCTTGGCCTCAGCATAGCATAGAAAGTAAGGCCTTCTGCTGTCAAGCTTTTTTCCGTGAACTCACCTCCATAATCTCTTGCATTATTGGTTTTTTTGCAGTTCTTATAATATGGCAGGCCTTTTCATAATTTTGTAGCCTATTCTGCTTCCCCTATTTGTAATGTCGCTTCCCTTCTGGGAAATTGGCAAACTCCTAGTTAACCTTCAAAGCCCAGTTCAAAAGTCCCTTCCCTGGTGAAACCTTCCCTGATTTGCCCTTTTCTCTTTCACCCCCTTCCACGTTACTTCCTTCTTCTACCCACTGGGCTCTTAAGGTATTAAGCCACCACCACTGCAGGAATCATTTGTATTGTTTATCTATTTAAAGCTTCTAGACTAGATTCTAGATTAAACTCCACTAGACTAAGTTCCTAGAGGGCTGGGCCTGTCAGATCCATTTCGAGAACCTACCAATGGACCTGGCATAGAGTAGAAGTGGGGGAGTGGCTAGTGAATGAAGAAAGAAAATAGATTGAGAGATGAATGGATAAATCCCACCTGCGGCCTAGGCCGCTGACAACTGTCCCCAAAGTCCAGAGCTCAGTTAGGTTGGCTTCACGTGGGCGGGACCTCCCGCAGCCGCCGCCGCTGCCGCTACCTGCCCGGTAAATCTCATCCCCACGTGGCAGTTCTAGGGGATAGGAGACGGGGTCGGGAGAAAACAGGCTGGTTCGGTCAAAGTGGCCAGGACGGAGCCAGGGAAGGCCTTCTCAGTTCTTTCCACCCGGCTTGGGCCCACTCCCCTAAAGGATTCGGACCCCCTTCCCGAGACTGTAACAGACCCGGTATCCGGGGACCCTAGCCCCCAACCCTCCAGCCCGGGGCCGCATTACCTGCGGAGATTTAGGCCAGTCGCGAGCCGTGACTCCGCCCCGGAGGGGCGGGGCTTATGTCTGGGCCCTCCTCCCAGAACCCGGAAGAGCGTCCGGGCTAACCGCTCTATCCTGCCTGCTCAGTCCCGAGGGCCCGGCACTGCCTTCCTGGGCTGGCGGTGGAGGGACCCCCCCAGACCCGGAGTGGACGCCGGGTTGTGCATTTCTGGGGAACCAAGCGGGTTGGGCCCTCCCTGGGTTCCTCCCTCCCAGAAGGGATAAATAAGCTGGGGCTACTTGGAAACGATTTGCGCAATGCCGGGTTCGGGCGTTCGTTTGGGGAATCCAAATTCCTGCAGCAGCTGATCTACTCCATAACCGGCTAACAGGGCCGGGCGCCACCTCACTCCAGCTTGGGCAACAGCGCGAAAACTCCGTCTCAAAAATAAATAAATAAAAGGGGGCGGTATAACAGTTACATTTCCAGTTACGACGATTGTTAACAGTTTCAAAAGGGGAGAGTTGAGCACGCAATCTGCCTGCGCAGTCTTCGGGCCAGCTCAAGATTTGGTGCTTTGAACAGCTGATTTATTCCATAATTGCCATTTGTAATTATGGCAGGTGCTATGCTGAGCCAGACACCACCACCCTTGGCCTCCAGGAGCCCAGGAGCATACAGTCTTTTTTTTTTTTTTTTTTTTTTTTGAGACGGAGTCTCGCTCTGTCACCCAGGCTGGAGTGCGGTGGCCGGATCTCAGCTCACTGCAAGCTCCGCCTCCCGGGTTCACGCCATTCTCCTGCCTCAGCCTCCCGAGTAGCTGGGACTATAGGCGCCCGCCACCTCGCCCGGCTAGTTTTTTGTATTTTTTAGTAGAGACGGGGTTTCACCGTGTTAGCCAGGATGGTCTCGATCTCCTGACCTCGTGATCCGCCCGTCTCGGCCTCCCAAAGTGCTGGGATTACAGGCGTGAGCCACCGCGCCCGGCCTAGCATACAGTCTTAAAGAGAGATCAACAAAAAGACAACTAGGGACAATTGCCAAGAGTGCAAGAAATAAAACGTTCTGGGGAAGTTACTTTCCTCCCGGCCTCAGGGCTGTCTGCTTGTAACCATGGAGCTAATAAGATTTCTGTCATAGGCTGGGCGCGGTGGCTCACGCCTATAAGCCCAGCACTTTGGGAGGTGGAGGCGGGCAGATCACGAGGTCAGGAGTTCCAGACCAGCCTGGCCAACATGGTGAAACCCCGTCTCTACTAAAAATACAAAAATTAGCCAGGCGTGGTGGTGGGTGCCTGTAATCCATGCTACTGAGGAGGCTGAGGCGGGAGAATTGCTTGAATCCGGGAGTTGGAGGTTGCAGTGAGCTGATATAGTGTCACTGCACTCTAGCCCGGGTGACAGAGCAAGACTCCGTTTTGGAAAAAAAAAAAAAGAAAAGAAAAAAGATTTATATCGTAGTTGTGGTGGGGAATACATGACATAATGTAAATAAAAATGATCAGCACCCAGCAGCTGGCACAGAGTTCTCTTTCAAGGGAAAAGCTATTCCTGACTATAAATGAACAATGTCTCTAGATGTATTCATCTACATTATCTTTGATTTAGTTCATAACCATAGGTTCTCTGTATCTTTCCTGAAAATAGAGAGGTGGCTCGCTCTCTTATGTCTGTTTCAAAGAACTCCAGTCTCTGAAACTGTCGCTGTGTCCTAGGAAATAGAGAAAACAGCTCAGGTTAGAAACAGGAGCTCCTGGAGCGTAGAGCTATGATAGCTTAGTGGGAAGAGATCAAACATACTTGGGTTAAAATCCAAGCTCCAGGTCGGGTGTGGTGGCTCATGCCTGTAATCCCAGCACTTTGGGAGGCCGAAGAGGGCAGATCATGAGGTCAGGAGTTCAAGACCAGCCTGGCCAACACAGTGAAACCCCATCTCTACTGAAAATACAAAAATTAGCTAGGCATGATGGCTGGCACGCATCTATAATCCCAGCTACCTGGGAGGCTGAGGCAGGAGAATCGCTTGAATCAGGAGGCAGAGGTTGTGGTGAGCCGAGATCATGCCACTGTACTCTAGCCTGGGCAACAGAGCAAGACTGTCTAAAAAAAAAAAAAAAAAAAAAAAAATCAATCAGGCATGTGTCTGTAATCCCAACTACTCAGGAGGCTGAGGCAGGAGAATCACTTGAACCCAGGAGGTGGAGGTTGCAGTGAGCCAAGATCATGCCACTGTACTCCAGCCTGGGCAACAGAGCAAGACTCTTGTCAAAAAAAAAAAAAAAAAATCCAGGGTCCAGCACTAACCATCTAACTCTGACATTTGGCAAGTCACCCACTCTGAACCCTAGTTCCTCATCTATAGAATGAGGATAGTACTACCTAGTGTGCAGACAGAACTGTTCAGAGGAAGTGCTAATACAGGTGAAAGGCCAAGTTGGTGAAAGGATTCTTTTAGCTACTTGAAACCATAACCAAAATTTATTGACAAAATGGAATTCAAGGTCTGCGGCTCTTTCAAACATATGGAGTCTTTGTGAGTTCCCACATTAGTGGAAAATTCCCCATTGACTGTCTGCCAAAGAGAAGTTTAGGGATATTCAGTCATTCTGCTCTCCTTCAGGAAAGAAAACCAAGACCAGGTTAGCTCTGCCATATGTCCATGTGCATCTCCATGTACATTTCTACTCACAGCTGCAGAATGCTCTGATGTCCCCGATGTTTTCTGGCTAGCTCTGTTTCAAGGTGCCATGCTGGAGTGACACATCAACAAGAAAGAGACAGGGTTTCTCCATGTTGGTCAGGCTGGTCTCAAACTCCCAACCTCAAGTGATTGGCCCATCTCGGCCTCCCAAAGTGCTGGGATTACAGGCATGAGCTACCACGCCTGGCTCTTGCAGGGGCTCTTAAGCAACATGGAAATAAGGTTGATGGAAAATAAACATCAGTTTTTCTTTTTTTTTTTTTTTTTTTTTTTGACAGAGTCTCGCTCTGTCACCAGGCTGGAGTGCAGTGGCGCGATCTTGGCTCACTGCAACCTCCGACTCCCTGGTTCAAGCGATTCTCCTGCCTCAGTCTCCTGAGTAGCTGGGATTACAGGCACACTAATTTTCATATTTTTAGTATCGATGGGGTTTCACCATGTTGACCAGGATGGTCTTGATCTCCTGAGCTCGTGATCCGCCTGCCTTGGCCTCCCAAAGTGTTGGGATTACAGGCGTGAGCCACTGTGCCTGGCCATAAACATCAGTCTCTAAAAAAGAAAAAATAAAAATATCCAAACAACAACAGTATCTTCTTCCATTTGAATTTTTTCCTCCAGGAAACTCTGAGCAGATTATCTCTTTACTTCTTTTTCCTTTTTTCTTTTTTTTTGAGACAGGGTCTTACTCTGTTGCCTAGGCTGGAGTGCAGTGGCACAACTTTGGCTCACCGCAACCTCCGCCTCCTGGACTCAAGCAATCCTCCCGCCTTAGCCTCCCAAGTAACTGGGACTACAGGCACATGCCATCATGCCTGGCTGATTTTTATATTTTTTGTAGAGATGGAATTTTGCCATGTTTCCCAGGCTGGTCTCAAACTCCTGGGCCCAAGCAATCTGCCCACCTCAGCCTCCTAAAGTGCTGGGATTACAGGCATAAGTCACGGCACCTGTTCTGCCTTTTTTTCCTCCCCTCCCCTCCCCTTCCTCTCTTTCTTTCTTTCTTTCTTTTTGATGGAGTCTCACTTCATCGACTAGTCTGGAGTAGAGTGGCACGATTTTGGCTCACTGCAACCTCTGCCTCCCGGATTCAAGTGATTCTCCTGCCTCAGCCTTCCCAGTAGGTGGGATTACAAGCATGCACCACCACACCCGGCTAATTTTTGTATTTTTAGTAGAGATGGGTTTTCACCATGTTGACCAGGCTGGTCTTGAACTCCTGACTTCAAGTGATCTGCCCGCCTCGGCCTCCCAAAGTGCTAGGATTACAGGCATGAGCCACCACGCCCAGCCTCCTACATTTTTTTTCTAAAGTCTTACATGTTACTTCTTCAGAAATGCCTTTCCTGCCCACATAATACTCAGAGTTAACACTCATATTGCACTCACTCTGTGCCAGACAATGTTTTTGTTTTGTTTTGAGACAGGGTCTCACTGTCACCCTGCTGTTGTACAGTGACACAATCATAGCTCACTGTAGCCTTGGCCTCCTGGGCTCAAGCGATCCTCCCACATCAGCCTTTAGAGTAGCTGGGTCTACAGGTGTGTGCCAGCACCAAACCTGGCTAATTTTAATTTTTTTTTTTTTTTTGTAGAGATGAGATCTCACTATGTTGCCCAGACTGGTCTTGAACTCCTTGGCTCAAGTGATCCTCCTACCTTGGCCTCTCAAAGTGTTGGAATGACAAGTGTGAGCCACTGTGCCTGGCCTAGACATTGTTTTAAGCCATTTTCTTTTTTTTTTTTTTTTTTTTTTTTGTGAGACGGAGTCTCCCTCTGTCGCCCAGGCTGGGGTGCAGTGGTGCAGTGGCCGGATCTCAGCTCACTGCAAGCTCTGCCTCCCGGGTTTATGCCATTCTCCTGCCTCAGCCTCCCGAATAGCTGGGACTACAGGCGCCCGCCACCTCGCCTGGCTAGTTTTTTGTATTTTTTTAGTAGAGACGGGGTTTCATTGTGTTCACCAGGATGGTCTCTATCTCCTGACCTCGTGATCCGCCCATCTCAGCCTCCCAAAGTGCTGGGATTACAGGCTTGAGCCACCGCGCCCGGCCTTGCCATTTTCATATATCAACTCTGTTAAACCTTGTACAAGCCTATGAGTATTCTTAGAATCTCAAGAGGAGGTAAGCATTATTATTATCATCTCCATATTGGAGCTGAGAAAACTGGAGTACAGAAAGGATAAATAACTTCCCCAAAATCACACAATAAGTGATAGAGCCTGTATTTGAACTCTGCCCACATGGTGCTAGAATCTACATCCTGTACTTTACCTCCACTGTGTTGTCAATCTAAAGTAGGCCGCTTTATTTATTTATTTTTTTTTTGAGACAGAGTCTCACTCTGTTGCCCAGGTTGGAGTGCAGTGGCACTATCTTGGCTCACTGCAGCCTCCACCTCTTGGGTTCAAGCAATTCTCACACCTCAGCCTCCCAAGTAGCTGGGACTACAGGTGCGCACCACCACCCCCAGCTAATTTTTTTTTTGCATTTTTAGCAGAGACGGGGTTTCACCATGTTGACCAGGATAGTATCGATCTCCCGATCTCCCAAAAGTGCTGGGATTACAGGCATGAGCCACCGCGCCCAGCCAAAGGTAGACCTCTTCTACTCCATTTTTCTTGCTTATAGTACCTCCTATTTTCCCTTTTGAGCACTAATCACAATTTGCAATTAAATATTTGCTCATCACCAGGCATGGTGGCTTACACCTATAATCCTAGCATTTTGGGAGGCCAAGGCAGAAGAACACCTTGAGGCCAGGAGTTTAAAACCAGCCTCAGCAACATAGTAAGATCTCACCTCAACAAGTTTTTTTTTTTTTTCTTCTTCTTCTTCTTCTTTTTTTTTTTTTCTGTTGACCAGGCTGGAGTGCGGTGGCACGATCTCAGCTCACTGTAACCCCCACCACCTCCTGGGTTCAAGCGATTTTCATGCCTCAGACTCCCAAGTAGCTGGGATTACAGGCATGCACCACCATGCACAGCTAATTTTTGTATTTTTAGTAGAGATCAGGTTTCACCATGTTGGCCAGGTTGGTCTTGAATTCCTGGCCTCAAGCGATCTGCCCACCGGGTGAGCCACTGCACCCGGCCTCGACAACAACAAAAAAACTTAAATTACCCTATGCATTTCTTCATTTGTATCCTTTGTAATATCCTTTATATTAATAATAAAACAGTAAATGTAAATAAATAAATACTGTTTGTCTCTTCCCAGCAGATTGTAAGCCTAATTAGGGCGGGGATCATATCTGTTTTATTCACATCGTAAGCACTGTGTAACCTCTTTTTTCTTTTTTTCTTTGGGATGGCGTCTCACTCTGTGGCCCAGGCTGGAGTGCAGTGGCGCCATCTCAGCTCACTGCAACTTCCGCCTCAAGCAATTCAAGTGATTCTCCTACCTCAGCCTCCCGAGTATTTCGTATTTTTAGTAGAGATGGGGTTTCACCATGTTGGTCAGGCGGTCTTGAACTCCTGACCTCAGGTGATCTGCCTGCTTTGGCCTCCCAAAGTGCTGAGATTACAGGCATTAGCCACTGCGGCCTGGCCAATAGGCACTATATAACTATTAGTTGAATGAATGAAGAAATGAATACTTGTGGGCATCATTCATTTTGTAACAAACTTTAAAAATTTAATTTTACTTTGAAACAATTTCATACTTTCAGAACAGTTACAAGGATAATACAAAGAATTTCACACAGATATCTCATTAAGGGTTAGCCATTTGTTCACAAAATTTAGAGAGCAAGAGGATTCATTCCAGGAACTCTTGAGCAACAAATATTTATTGAGCGCCTGCTACTATTGGATTACATAACAGTCTCCTAACTGGTCTCTTAGCTACAGCCATTGTACCCCCACCCCTAGTCCCATACAGCAGCTTCCTTTTACTGATTTATTTATTATTTATTTATTGGGACAGAGTCTCGCTCTGTCGCCCAGGCTGGAGTGCAGTGGCGGGATCTCAGCTCCCTGCAAGCTCCGCCTCCGGGTTCACACCATTCTCCTGCCTCAGCCTCCCGAATATCTGGGACTACAGGCGCCCGCCACCACGCCCCGCTTATTTCTTTTTGTATTTTTAGTAGAGACGGGGTTTCACCTTGTTAGCTAGGATGGTCTCGATCTCCTGACCTCGGGATCTGCACGCCTCGGCCTCCCAAAGTGCTGGGATTACAGGCGTGAGCCACAGGGCCCGGCCACTTTTTACTAATTTATTTTTGAGGAGGATCTCGATCTGTCGCCCCAGCTGGAGTGCAGTGCCGCGATCTCGGTTCACTGCAACCTCCGCCTCCCGGCTCAAGCGATTCTCCTTCCTCAGCCTCCAGAGTAGCTGGGACCACAAGCACGCACTACCGCACCCGGCTAATTTTGGTATTTTTTGTAGCTACGGATAGGATAGAGATCTTTGTCTATTTTGTTCATGAAGTGTTGCAAGCTCCTGCAGCTGTACCTGGCACATCTTTGTTGCTCAATAAAGAGTGCTTGAATAAACGAATGCTGAAGGTACGCTAGTACCAGGTACTGTTCTCAGTGCTGGAGTTACAGCAAAAAACTCCATGTCATTGTGGGATTCTCATTGGAAGTACGCTTAAGCTTAAGCCATTTTTCCAATCTTGGTCCCGCCATTTTGTTCCCTGTGAGATTTGGGGTAAACTACTTAAAGCCTCCAAGCCTCACTTTCCTGTCAATCGTTACGAAGATTAAATGGAAAAACAGCATTTGTATCGCATTTAGCATAAGAAAACCTTTAATATTTGTTTCCCTTCCTTTCAGATTGGAAGACTGGAGCCTGACATCTCTGCCACAGGCTTAGGCGAGGTTTTCACAGGGACTTGGAAAGGTGCAAACGGCCAGGCTTACCCAACTGTTAAGATATTCTGGTGAAAGAGTGCTTAAAAGGGTTGGAAAAAGAAACCAGTGAGTGGCTAGGACCACCTACTCCGCCGTTTTGCCTCGGAAAAGCCTGGCCGGCTGCCGGCAGGTGGAAGTCTGGAGAAAAGGGAGGAAAAGAGGGGAGGTGGCTGTCCACAACTGAAAACTACACATCCCAGCACGCCCCGCGGCAGACGACTACGGGTCCCAGCAGGTTCGCGGGGTGGATCGAAGAGGGGTCTCTTGGGCTCTGTAGCCGGGGTTCTGCCAGAGGGGGCGCCGGGCGTACGGAGGTAGCGGGGAGAAGCGGGTCGAGCTTTAACGGCGCTGCGCAGACGCCACTCACGGGCCGGACGTGACGCAGGGAAAGTTCCGGCTTCGGCCTCCGCCGCTGCCGCCGCCGCTACTACCGCTGCCGCCGCTGCTGTTGCCGCGGCTTGTTATTCCTAAAATGGCGCCGCTAGACCTGGACAAGTATGTGGAGATAGCGCGGCTGTGCAAGTACCTGCCAGAGAACGACCTGAAGGTGAGCCCTGCCGGGGCGGGAGCCCTGTTTGCGGGCTCGCCCCTTCCGGCTGTGGGGCGCCCGGCGGCCCGCCCTTCCTTTCTCCGGGACCCCCGCTGGGTATCCCGTCCCGTCGCGGTGGAGGGCCTGCCCCAATGCCAAGCGACCCGGTCCGACCCGGCGTCACGCCGAGGGTCGGGGGAGCCGAGTCCCCCGAATGCTGTCCCAGTTGCCTCAGTGGAGATCCCGAGGGATGTCGCGGCCTCTGCCCCAGGGTCGCCCCTTCTGGCCTTCGGGCTGCCCCAGGACCCGCAGCTGTAACAGCTTTGCTTAGAAGACTCGGCTCACCATCCCATCCCCGGGTCTCCCGCAGTCGGAGCCGAGCCCCCGCGGCAGTGCCCTCGGGATGGGGTCGCCACCACTGGAAGTGACAGGAGCGCGGAGTGGCCGGCGTCTGACAGGAGATGCCACCGGCTCCCGGAATGCGGCTCCAATGTGTTTAGGTCTCTGAGGAAGGGGCAGGCGGTGGGCCCGAGTGGTTTGGTACTGACGGGAACGAACGTCAGCTCTTTCTTTGCCACTCCTCCAAATTGCTTTTTAGGATCGTCGGTTTTCTTTTGCTAATTCAGAGATGAATCCCGTTTTTGAGTATGTTGTTGAGGTTACTGAAGTGGATAAAGTAGTTGGTTCTCAATAAATACAAATACTTTTTCCTTAACCGCTTCTGAACTCAACATTTCATTTTCTTGATTTTCTAAAGGAGGTGAATTCTTTGTTACTCCTGAGTCCAAGTAAGAGTAAATGTATGTATGGGTAAGGAATGGCTTTGGTATACTGCTTTTCTTTTTTAAAAACTTTTTAATTATTATTATTTTTTTAATTGAGATAGAGTCTCATTCTGTCCCCCAAACTCGAGTGCAGTGGTGCCATCTTGCTCACTGCAACCTCTGCCTCCCGGGTTCAGGCGATTGTCCTGCCTCAGCCTCCCGACTAGGTGGGATTACAGGCGCCCACCACGACTCCCGGCTGTTTTGTATTTTTAGTAGAGACAGGGTTTCGCCATGTTGGCCAGGCTGGTCTTGAACTCCTGACCTCAAGTGATCTGCCCGCCTCGGCCTCCCAAAGTGCTTGTATTACAGGCCTGAGCCACCGCGCCCCGCCTAGGGTATACTGCTTTTTTGAAAAGTGTTTCTATGCATTTGCTGAAATCAGAACTTAGGTTTCTAGCAGTGCTTATCAGCTCGTGCTAGTATTTATCCGACTCAGTGTATTCTTTTTTTGGAGACAGAGTCTCCCTCTGTCGTCCAGGCTGGAGTGTGGTGGCGCGATCTCCGCTCACTGCAAGCTCCTCCTGCTGGGTTCATGCCATTCTCCTGCCTCAGTCTCCCGAGTCTCTGGGACTACAGGCGCCCACCATCACGCCTGGCTAATTTTTTTGTATTGTTAGTAGAGACGGGGTTTCACCGTGTTAGCCAAGATGGTCTCGATCTCCTGACCTCGTGATCCGCCCACCTCGGCCTTCCACAGTGCTGGGATTACAGGCGTGAGCCACCGCGCCCGACACCGGCTCAGTGTATTCTTAAAGAAATATATTACTGTGGGTTTTGTTTTATTTCTTCTTTGTACAGTAAGTTGATACTTAACATCAGTCAACAAGTATGCATAATATTTGAGGCCACACATGGTGTTATGAATGTGACTGAATTGTACTTACCTGTTAATTTTGTGTGGCATATGACAGGGGAGTCATTCCTCTGCATTCTCCCATTTTTAATAGAATAATTTAAAATAAGGACAGCCTTCGTTAGTAGTAATGTAGCATTCGTGCTCATCTGAGTCCTTCAGACACTCCTTTTGTGACTTCTTTCTGCTATGTGTTTTTTTTTTTTAAGGGAATAAGAATACAACTAGCACTGGGATCCAATTCATGGAAAACTAACCAGACCTCTTAGTAGCATTATTAATCCCGTAGGTGAGGTTGACTATTGCATGTCAGTGAATTGACATGGAAATTTTCTTTTTATTTATCATGCGTAAAGCTTTTTTGAACTTTGTGTTTATGATGAATAAAATGTTGCTTTCTATGAAAATGTGTCTAGGGCGCGGTGGCGTAATCCCAGCACTTTGGGAGGCTGAGGCAGGTGGATCACTTGAGGTCAGGAGCTCGAGACCAACCTGGCCAACATGGTGAAACCCCGTCTCTACTAAAAACACAAAAATAAGCTGGGGGTGGTGGCAGGTGCCTGTAATCCCAGCTACTTGGGAGCGGAGGCAGGAGAATTGCTTGAACCAGGGAGGCGGAGGTTGCAGTGAGCCAAGATTGCGCCACTGCACTCCAGCCTGGGTGTCAGAGGGAGACTCTGTGTCAAAAAAAAGGTAATCTGTTGGACTTCTTTGTACCTCTTAGTTTGATAAACATTAGATTTCCTTCTTAAGGAAGTATAGTTTTTAGACCATTTTATTTCCTGCATTGTACTTGACTTGTATTTGTTTGTTTTTTTTTTTTTTTTTTTTTTTTTTTTTTTTTTTTTTTTTTGAGACTGAGTCTGGCTCTGTCGCCCAGGCTGTAGTGCAGTGGCCGGATCTCAGCTCACTGCAAGCTCCGCCTCCCGGGTTTACGCCATTCTCCTGCCTCAGCCTCCCGAGTAGCTGGGACCACAGGCGCCTGCCACCTCGCCCGGCTAGTTTTTTGTATTTTTTAGTAGAGACGGGGTTTCACCGTGTTAGCCAGGATGGTCTCGATCTCCTGACCTTGTGATCCACCCGTCTCAGCCTCCCAAAGTGCTGGGATTACAGGCTTGAGCCACCGCGCCCGGCTTGTTTTTTTTCTTAAAATAAAAATCTTTTTATCTTTTTTTTTTTTTGAGCAGGGAGATGGTCTCACTCTCACCCATGCTGTAGTGTGGTAGCACAATCATGGCCTACTGCAGCCTCGACCTCCTGGGCTCAGGCAGTCTTCCCACCTTAGCCTCCTGAGTAGCTGGGACCACAGTCACATGTCCCCATGCCCGGCTAATTTTTATTTATTTTTTTGGTAGAGACAGGGTCTTGCTATGTTACCCAGGCCAGTCTTGAACTCCTGGGCTCAAGTGATCCTCCCACCTCAGCTTCCCAAAATGCTGGGATAACAGGCATGAGCCACTGTACTCAGCTTGTATCTGTTTCTTAATAAACTTAAAAATATGTATTTTGGGCATCCAAGACAAAATAATTCTGAATTTTTCTTTATAAGTTGAGACTTTTTTTCTGTCTTGGAAATGTTTTTATCAGATTAATTTGTTGTGTTGCTCATCTGTGGTGTATTTAAAGAAGCTTAATTTTGTTTCTGTTTCTTGGCATGGAGTGCAACCTAAAATTAGGACAAGAAAGTATGCCAGGAGTACTTTTTCTGAGGCTGTAAAGGCAAAATAAAAGATGCTATTAAGAAAAGAAATTACTGAGGCCACTTAATGAACATGATGGAAAAGATTTGTTCTGGTAGAAAAGAAGACAGAAATTTACCTGTATTTTAAATTGATTAGAAGATGGAGATACTAGATCAAATACTAAATGCACAGGACGTTCCAGATGTAATCACAATTTCTGTTTCGCTAAGTTGGAAATGGTCATATCACTAGTACTGGATCAAATCTACATAACTGTTTTTGTTTGTTTGTTTGTTTGTTTGAGACAGAGTTTCTCTCCTGTTGCCCAGGCTGGAGTGCAATGGCGCGATCTTGGCTCACTGCAACCTCTGCCTCCTGGGTTCAAGGGATTCTTCTGCCTCAGCCTGAGTATCTCGGATTACAGGCATGCGCCACCACGCCCAGTTAATTTCGTATTTTTAGTAGAGAGAAGGTTTCTCCATGTTGGTCAGGCTGGTCTCGAACTCTCAACCTCAGATGATGTTCCCACCTCGGCCTGCCGAAGTGCTGGAATTATAGGTGTGAGCCGCCGCGCCTGACCTTTTTTTTTTTTTTGTTGTTTTTTTTTTTTTTTTTTTTTTTTTTTTGACGGAGTCTTGCTCTGTCGCCCAGGCTGGAGTGCAGTGGCCGGATCTCAGCTCACTGCAAGCTCCGCCTCCCGGGTTTACGCCATTCTCCTGCCTCAGGCTCCTGAGTAGCTGGGACTACTGGCGCCCGCTACCTTGCCGGGCTAGTTTTTTGTATTTTTTAGTAGAGACAAGGTTTCACCGTTTTAGCCGGGATGGTCTCGATCTCCTGACTTCGTGATCCGCCTGTCTCAGCCTCCAGAAGTGCTCGGATTACAGGCTTGAGCCACCACGCCCGGCCAACCTATTTGTTTTTTTTGAGATGGAGTCTTGCTGTCGCCCAGGCTGGAGTGCAGGTGCACGTTCTCAGCTCACTGCAACCTCCGCCTCCTGGATTCAAGCGATTCTCCTGCCTCAGCATCCTGAGTAGCTGGGATTACAGGCACCCACCTCCACCCCTGGCTAATTTTTGTATTTTTAGTAGAGATGGGGTTTCACCATGTTGGCCAGGCTGGTCTCGAACACCTGACCTCAGGTGATCCACCCTTCTCAGCCTCCCAAAGTGCTGGGATTACAGGTGTGAGCCACCGTGCCCAGCCTACATAATGGTTTTGAAGGAGTAAGAATGACATACGTGGGCCAGGAGGCTGAGGCAGGAGAATTGCTTAACCCCGGGAGAGGGAGGTTGCAGTGAGCTGAGATCGTGCCACTGCCCTCCAGCCTGGCCAACAGAGCGAGACCCTGTCTCACAAAAAGAAAAAAAAAAGACATGTGAAAGTGAATGGACCACAGTGTAACCTTTCTTATAAAGAGTTCATGTGATTTTATCCACAAGAAAGATTTCAGAGAGATTAACAAAAGGTACAGATTCCATACCTGACCAAGTGGAAGAATTAATGATAAAGGCAGGTTTACTGAATACCTATATTGAAGTATTAATATTTTTGGGGAGCAGGGGTTCTATAACTTGGAGGTTGTCTAATCTCTTGTACAGTTCTTAAGGGTGACATGTTTACCTGAGGTTTTTTTATTTTTATTTTTTTTTGAGACTGAGTTTAGCTCTGTTGCCCAGGCTGGAGTACAGTGGTGCCATCTCAGCTCACTGCAGTCTCCACCTCCTGGGTTCAAGCAGTTCTGCCTCAGCCTCCCAAGTAGCTGGAATTACAGGCACGTGCCACCGCGCCCAGCTAATTTTTGTATTTGTAGTAGAGATGGGGTTTCACCATGTTGGCTAGGCTGGTCTTTAACTCTTGACCTCAAATAATCCGCCCGACTCGGCCTCTCAAGGTGCTGGGATTGCAGGCACGGTGGTGCCTGGCTGAGTTATTTGGTTTTGCAGTGAATTTTTCTTCAGGTACACTGAGGACAGCTGAACGCAACAGTTAGGGATGCACCTGGCTTTGTATGGGGCTGGAAGAGTGTTTTCTATGTTTGCAAGATCCTTTCGTATACCTTGTTTGTCCTTATGGCCACATTTCATTTGTCTTTCGGCCACAGAATTACAGTCTCCTTTGTCTTATGAGAAGAGTCTTATAACAATGTTCTCCAGTAGAAATATTATGCTCACAAATGTAAGCTTCAAATTTTCTAGTGGCAGTTAATTATTTTTTTGAGATAGCATCTCACTTT
This sequence comes from Macaca thibetana thibetana, assembly GCF_024542745.1. Lineage (NCBI taxonomy): Eukaryota > Metazoa > Chordata > Mammalia > Primates > Cercopithecidae > Macaca > Macaca thibetana. The sequence goes on from NC_065592.1 coordinate 13,449,139, forward strand.
GTTTCCCATGGTGGAGTGCACTGGTGCAGACATGAGTCACTGCAGCCTCAAACTCCTGGGCCTCTGTAATCCTCCTGCCTCAGCCCCCTGAGTAGCTTAGGACTTCAGGTATGTACTACCATGCCTGGCTAACTTTTTGAATTTTTTTGTAGAGATGGAGTCATGCTTTGTTACCCAGGCTGGCCTCGAACTCCTGGCCTAAAGCAGTCCTACCACCTAGGCCTCCCAAAGTGCTGGGATTATACATGTGAGCCACCATGACTGGGCCACATTTTTAAAAAGTATAAAAACAGGCCAGGTGTGCTGTCTCATGCCTGTAATCCCAACACTTTGGTAGGCTGAGGCGAGTGGATCACGAGGTCAGGAGTTCGAGACCAGCCTGGCCAACATGGCGAAACCCCATCTCTACTAAAAATACAAAAATTAGCCAGGTGTGGTGGTGGGTGCCTATAATCCCAGCTACTCAGGAGGCTGATGCCGGAGAATCGCTTGAACCCGGGAGGCAGAGGTTGCAATGAGCAGAGATTGTGCCATTGCACTCCGGCCTGGGTGACAAGAGTGAAACTCCATCTCAAAAAAAGAACAAGTAGGCAGGCATGGTGGCTCACGCCTCTAGTTCCAGCACTTTGGGAAGCCAAGGTGGGCAGATCACTTTTGGTCAGGAGTTCAAGACCAGCCTGGCCAAAACATGGTGAAATCTATCTCTACTAAAAAAAAAATACAAAAATTAGCCAGGCATGGTAGTGCATACATGTAATCCCAGCTACTTGGGAAGCTGAGGCAGGAGAATTACTTGAATCCGGGAGGCCGAGGTTGCAGTGAGCCAAGATCATGCCATTGCACTCCAGCCTGGGCAATAAGAGCAAGACTCTTGTCTAAAGAAAAAAAGTATAAAAATAGATAAATTTTTTTTAGTAATATTTTAACGCAATTTCAAGATGTAATCAATATAAAGTTATTAATGTAACATTTTGCCTTTTTTGGGTACTAATTCTAGGACATGTGTCTATTTTACACCTAGAGTACATCCCAATTTGGACCAGCTACATTTCAGGTACTCATTAGCCCTGTGTGGCGGTAGCTGTTAGATGGGACAGTGTAAATTGTTGACTGCTTCCTAGTCTTTTTCTTAGAATTTCAGAGCTGAAGGAGAATCAAAATTCATTTAGTACTGTACTCTTCTCACTTTATATAGAGAGAAACTGAGCTTTCTAGTCTATGATTTGCCTGAGGATGTACAGCTAATCAGTGACATCCAGAACTTGATTTGAAAGCCTCTGTGTTCAGAGCTCTTTCTGATATAATTTATGATTTTTTAGGATGGCTAATAGCATGCTTTTCTAGGTACATCTTCCACTACATCACCTTTTTTTTTTTTTTTTTTTTTTTTTTTTGAGATGGAGTCTCACTCTGTCACCAAGGCTATAGTGCAGTGGCGTGATAATTGGCTCGCTGCAACCTCTGCCTCCCGGGTTTAAGCAGTTCTCCTGCCTCAGCCTCCTGAGTAGTGGATTACAGGCATGCCACACCATGCCTGGCTAATTTTTGTATATTTAGTGGAGACCGGGTTTCACCATGTTGGTCAGGTTAGTCTCAAACTCCTGACCTCGTGATCCGCCTGTCTTGGCCTCCCAAAGTTCTGGGACTACTGGCGTGAGCCACTGGCGCCCGGCCCACCATTTTTGTTTTTTGTTTTTTTAACTGTACTTTCTGTTTTAAGCACACTGGACTGCCGTCTTCTGATAACATGCCCCATACTTCCCTGTTTCTTTGCTTCTGCTCAGTCTACTTTCACCTGTTTATTAAAATAATTATACAGTACACATATGAAATTGTTTAATACTCATAATGTTGTGAATTGAGTACTGATATTTGCTCTGTTTTACAGACAGGTAACCAAAATTCAGACAGATTTAGTAACTTTCCAAAGTCATACAGCTAGTAAGTAAGTGAATGGGTGGGTTTCAAACCTAGGCAGTCTGGCTTCAGGGTTCACATTTACAACTATCATTTAAGCTTCTTCTATAGAACACCTTGTATGCCCTCTATTTACCTCCCTTCTGAGCTCTAGCTCAGATGGCACTTCCTCTATGCAGGACTCCTAGGTTCCACAGTCAGAATTTATTAACAGTGATTAGAATTTACATAGCCACTTATAGTTTTGAGAGACCCTTCATGTTGGTTCTGTGATTTACACAGTCCTTGTGATAGGCAGAACAGATATCATCAGGGTCAGGACTTGGTGAGTTTCAAGTGATTTTTGCCATAGTGACTCAACAGAGTACACATCTGAGTTTATTTGCTATTTTAAAATCCCTGTTGTTCTCTTTCCACACTGACATTGCTTTAGCATTTTATTGCCCCATTTTACCACTTAGAGTGTTCTGTCTTGTGTGATAGCAAATATGTCTATCTCCGTTATTAAACTGGAAAATTCTTTTTTTTTTTTTTTTTTTTTTATGAGACGGAGTCCCGCTCTGTTGCCCAGGCTGGAGTGCAGTGGCCGGATCTCAGTTCACTGCAAGCTCCGCCTCCCGGGTTTACGCCATTCTCCTGCCTCAGTCTCCTGAGTAGCTGGGACTACAGGTGCCCGCCCCCTCGCCCGGCTAGTTTTTTGTGTTTTTTTAGTAGAGACGGGGTTTCACAGTGTTAGCCAGGATGGTCTCGATCTCCTGACCTCGTGATCCGCCCGTCTTGGCCTCCCAAAGTGCTGGGATTACAGGCTTGAGCCACTGTGCCCGGCCTTTTTTTTTTTTTTTTTTTTGAGGCGGAGTCTGGCTCTCTTGCCCAGGCTGGAGTGCAGTGGCCGGATCTCAGCTCACTGCAAGCTCCGCCTCCTGGGTTCACGCCATTCTCCTGCCTCAGCCTCCCGAGTAGCTGGGACTACAGACGCCCGCCACCTAGCCCGGCTAGGTTTTTGTATTTTTTAGTAGAGACGGGGTTTCACTGTGTTAGCCAGGATGGTCTCGATCTCCTGACCTTGTGATCCGCCCGTCTCGACCTCCTAAAGTGCTGGGATTACAGGCTTGAGCCACCGCGCCCGGCCTAAACTGGAAAATTCTTGAAGGCCAGATTCATTACTTGTTTTTGTCTGTTTTTGGTTTTGAGATGGAGTCTCACTGTTCAGGCTGGAGTGCAATGGTGTAGATCTCAGCTTGCTGCAACCTGTGCCCCACTCCAGATTCAAGCCATTCTCCCACCTCAGCCTCCCAAATAGCTGGGATTACAAGTGCACACTACCACACCCAGCTAATTTTTGTATATATATATGTATTTTTGGTAGAGATGGGGTTTCACCGTGCTGGCCAGGCTGGTCTCGAGCTTCTGACCTCAAGTGATCCACCCACCTCGGCCTCCCAAAGTGTTGGGATTACAGATGTGAGCCACTGTGCTTGGCCATTCCTTGTGTTTTCCACAATTTTAGAACACTGCCCTGTATGTGATAATGAGTAAAGGTTTATTGACTCAAACTGTATTCTGCTTTATGACAAATACTTGTTTTTCTTCTTTTTTTTTTTTTTTTTTTTTTTGAGATAGGGTCTCAGTCTGTTTCTCAGGGTGGAGTGCAGTGGTGTAATCATAGCTTGCTGCAACCTCAAATTCCTGGGCTCAATTGGTCCTTCTGCCTCAGCCTCAAAAGTAACTGGGAGTACAGTTGTGCAGTAGTGTGCCCAGCTAATTAAAAACATTATTTTGGTTTTTTTTTTGAGATGGAGTCTCACTCTGTCGCCAGGCTGGAGTGCAATGGTGCGATCTCAGCTCACTGCAACCTCCGTCTCCTGGGTTCAAACGATTCTCCTGCCTCAGCCTGCCAAGTAGCTAGGACTGCAGGCACATGCCACTATGCCTGGCTAATTTTTTAGTATTTTTGATAGAGACAGGGTTTCACCGTGTTAGCTAGGATGGTCTTGATCTCCTGACCTCGTGATCCACCCGCCTTGGGCCTCCCAAAGTGCTGGGATTATAGGCGTGAGCCACTGCGCCCAGCAAAAAAAAAAAAAAAAAAAAATTAAGGGATAGCATCTTGCTATGCTGTCCAGGCTGGTCCCAAATGCTTCAAGTGATTCTCCTGCCTTGGCCTCCCAAAATGCTGAGGTTATAAGTGTGAGCCACTGTGCCCAGACAACAAACACTTCTTTAAATGGTTCCTTGTGTTAAGTACTGTTCCCCGTGGGTGCCAGGGGCAGAATCAGATACTTCTGTCTGTCTGTGAGGGACTTTCAGTATAGTAAGGGAGGTAAAGAGGTAAACAAAGGCTGTAATAGAGGCTGCCCAGGGCTTTGGCAAGCATAGAAGAAGCAGTATGTAACTTTGGAGCCAGAGATGGTTTCATGAAGGAGCAGTTAGGAGAGGCAGAGTTTAGATAGACAAAATGAGAAGGAAAGAACATGCAAACAGAATAAATTCCATGTGCAATAGTAGAGTGTAATTTGCAAGAACGTGGCTGGTTCGGGCAACTTGAAGTGGTTTGGTGTGGCTGGAGGTGGTACTGGAAAGAAAGATGCCAAATCATAGGAGTAGGCTGTTAAACTTAGATTGTTATCTTTTAGGTGGTACGTGAACACTTTGAAATGTTTTTATATTTTAGAGAAAAATCATACTGTGATTCGTGATAACTGTTTAAAATGTAGCTAACTAAAAAGAAAAGTAGATTCAAAGAAAATTGTTAAAGGGATACACTGTTGTATGTGTTAGGAATATGACAAAATCATGAAAATGGTATTTGGTGTTTGGGAAACATTGTCATAAACGGAAGAATACACTTGAGGAGTTTTAAGAAGGAGAATGACAGTAGGCTTTTTTTTTTTTTTTTTTTTTTTTTTGAGACGGAGTCTCGCTCTGTCGCCCAGGCTGGAGTGCAGTGGCCAGATCTCCGCTCACTGCAAGCTCCGCCTCCCGGGTTCGAGCAATTCTCCTGCCTCAGCCTCCCGAGCAGCTGGGACTACAGGCGCCCGCCACCTCGCCCGGCTTATTTTTTTTATTTTTAGTAGAGACGGGGTTTCACCGTGTTAGCCAGGATGGTCTCGATCTCCTGACCTCGTGATCCGCCCATCTCGGCCTCCCAAAGTGCTGGGATTACAGGCTTGAGCCACCGCGCCCGGCCACTTGAGCCACCGCGCCTGGCCGACAGTAGGCTTTTGAAATATTTATTCTGGCAGCATTGTGGACCATGGATTTGAATGGGCCAAAAATATCACAGAAGCAGTAGGCCCAGTGATATGAGAGTCTGAGATAAGGCAATGATAAGTGATTGTTGTGTTGGAAAGGAAATGAAGAAGGTATAGTGGCACCTGTTAACAGATTTGGTCTAGGTTATGACGAAGAGAGTTTCGTCTAATTTCTTAGTTTCTGGCCAGGATTACTTAGTACTATAACTAGATTAAGGAATACAGCCAGTTTGGTTTGGGCCATACTGAGTTTGAGATGCTGCCAAGCTAAGACATTGAGATAGAGGTGTCCAGAATACTCTTGGATACTTATGTCACTTAGATAACAACTACTTACTGATTGCCAAATGTGCTCTAAACACTGTTCTATTAATATTAAACTCAGGAGAAAGATCTAGACCAGTCGTTCTCAACTGGGGGCAATTTTGCCCCCCAAGGGATTTTTGGCAGTGTCTGGAGACATTTTTGATTGTCACAGCTGGGGCAAGGGAGGGATGGGAAGTTACTATGGATATCTAGTAGGTGTAGATGTCAGAGATATTGCTAAACATCCACAAGACAGCAAGCAGCCCCCTACAATGAATGAATAGTAGTGCCATGGTTGAGGAACTCTGATCTGACCTGAGGATACAGACACTATCTTCTGGATCGTAAGCACGTGAGTATCATTGTCATTCCAGATTCCTAACTTCTCATTCCCAGTGATCTGTATTATAGTAGAGACTTTATATAAAGACTGTGTGAAATATAATGTTAGCTATTTAGTTAGTTACTTAGCTAGCTAGTTGAGATGAGGTTTTGCTATGTTGCCCAAGCTAGTCTTGAGCTCTGGGCCTCCAGCCATCTTCCTCCCTTGGCCTCCCAAAATGCTGATATTACAGGTGTGAGCCACCGCACCTGGCTGTGAGATCTTTGTTTTCAAAGCTAAGAGTATTTTATAAATAGCAGTATGTAAAATTAGATAAAGGAAGTAGTGTGTTTTAGATAACAAGATTAGCTAAACAAGTAATTTTAAAAATTTAGAACTCAGTGTTCGTGGAGACAAGAGGGAACTGGGAGACAGAACAGAGAATAGAATGGAACTGTGAACAAATATCTTGAGGAAAAGGTAGAGAAGAGAAATAGAGCTCTCCTAAGAATGATGGGTATGAACCCCTTCCTATTCAAGGATTAGAAAGTAGTTGAGCACCAAACATGAAAAAAAGCAGTGGTCATTAAAGAAATGCAAATCAAAACCACAATGAGATGCCATCTCGCACCAGTTACAATGGCAATCATTAAAAAGTCAAGAAACAACAGATGCTGAAGACGATGTGGAGAAATAGGAACACTTTTACACTATTGGTGGGAGTGCAAATTAGTTCAACCATTGTGGAAGACAGTGTGGTGATACCTCAAGGATCTAGAACTAGAAATACCATTTGGCCCAGCAATCCCATTACTGGGTATATACCCAAAGGATTATAAATCGTTCTACTATAAAGACACGTGCACATGCATGTTTATTGCAGCACTATTCACAATAGCAAAGACTTGGAGTCAGCTCAAATGCCCATCAGTGATAGACTGGATAAAGAAAATGTGGCACTAATGTGGCACATATACACCATGGAATATTATACAGCCATAAAAAAGAATGAGTTAGGCTGGGCATGGTGGCTCACGCCTGTAATCCCAGCACTTTGGGAGGCCGAGGTGGGTGGATCACGAGGTCAGGAGATCGAGACCATCCTGGCTGACACTGAAACCCCGTCTCTACTAGAAATACAAAAAATTAGCCAGGTGTGGTGGTGGGCACCTGTAGTCCCAGCTACTCGGGAGGCTGAGGCAGGAGAATGGCGTGAACCTGGAAGGTGGAGCTTGCAGTGAGTCGAGATTGCGCCGCTGCTCTCCATCCTGGGCGACAGAGCGAGACTCCGTCTCAAAAAAAAAAAAAAAAAAAAAAAGAATGAGTTCATGTCCTTTGCAGGGACATGGATGAAGCTGACATTCTCAGCAAACTAACACAGGAACAGAAAACGAAACACCACATGTTCTCACTCATAAGCGGGAGTTGAACAATGAGAACATATGGGCAGAGGGGAAGGGAACATCACATGCTGGGGCCGGTCGGGGGCTGGGGGGTAAGGGGAGGGAGATTATTAGGAGAAATATCAATTGTAGATGACAGGTTGATGGGTGCAGGAAACCACCATGGCATGGTATACCTAAGTAACAAACTTGCACGTTCTGCACATGTGTCCCAGAACTAAAGTATAATAAAAAATAAATAAATAGAAAACAGAATACAAAAAAAGAAAGAAGGCCGGGCGCGGTGGCTCACGCCTGTAATCCCAGCACTTTGGGAGGCCGAGGCGGGCGGATCACAAGGTCAGGAGATCGAGACCACGGTGAAACCCCGTCTCTACTAAAAATACAAAAAATTAGCCGGGCGCGGTTGTGGGCGCCTGTAGTCCCAGCTACTCGGGAGGCTGAGGCAGGAGAATGGCGTGAACCCGGGAGGCGGAGCTTGCAGTGAGCCGAGATCGCGCCACTGCACTCCAGCCTGGGCGACAGAGACTCCGTCTCAAAAAAAAAAAAAAAAAAAAAAAAAAAAAGAAAAAGTATTTGGGCACGATGAGGAGAAAGGGGTGTAGTTTACCCTAAATTTGGGATAAAGCTGTAAAGGGTTTGGGAGGAGAGGAGCATGTGTCTTGACCATGATGACAAGGCAGGGCTCTTTGAGGCCGTTGTTTGTGTAGTTGGTTGACTCACATAGCGTTTATAGTGAGGTTTCATAGACTTCTTATCTTTGTGTGTGCACGATAGCGATTGGTAAGCTCCTGCCAAACTAGAGGTGAGGGGCAATAGCTTTGGCTTAGAGACTTAGCTCTCTAAATCCTCAGTTGGGGTCAGCAGAAGTGGCAGGCGTAGGGCGCAGCTGTAATTTTACTCTAGTGAGTGTGCCTGGGCCCTGGTTGAAGGCTTCTGCTAGGCAGTTTACATGTGTTCTTCAGACACTCAGTTGTTCAGATTGACAGTTTCACAGTGATGTTCTTCAGTTTATAGTCCACTGTTTTTTTTTTTTTTTTTTTTTTTTTTGAGGCGGAGTCTTCACTTTGTCGCCCAGGCTAGAGTGCAGTGGCACCATCTCGGCTCACTGCAAGCTCCGCCTCCCGGGTTTGCGCCATTCTCCTGCCTCAGCCTCCCGAGTAGCTGGGACTACAGGCGCCAGCAAACGCGCCCGGCTAATTTTTTGTATTTTAGTAGAGACGGGGTTTCACCGTGTTAGCCAGGATGGTCTCGATCTCCTGACCTCGTGATCCACCCGCCTCAGCCTCCCAAAGTGCAGGGATTACAGGCGTGAGCCACCGCGCCCGGCCTATAGTCCACTGTTATTTTCAGGCTGGCACATAGTGTTTGGGGTGGTAACCAGGGATGACTTCAAGTTTAGGAGGCCTTATGGACTAGGAGAACCAGTTACATGTCAGTGAAAATTCTGGCATACTGAAATATGGGAACCGGCCAGGCACAGTGACTCACACATGTAACCCCAGCACTTTGGGAGGCTAAGGCAGGTGGATCACCTGAGATCAGGAGTTTGAGACCAGCCTGGCCAACATGGCAAAATCCTGTCTCTACTAAAAATATAAAAATTAGCCAGGCATGGAGGTGTGTGCCTGTAATCCCAGCTACTAGGGGGGGCTGAGGCAGGAGAATCGCTTGAACCTGGGAGGCGGAGGGTGTGGTGAGCCGAGATCACGCCATTGCACTCCAGCCTGGGCAACAAGAATGAAACTCTGTCTCAAAAAAAAAAAAAAAAATTATATATAAAAAAAGAAAAAGAAAATAAAGATAGGAAACCAAAATGGAGCCAGCAGTAAAAGTAATAATAGTATGTAAAATAAAAGCTGTGATGGAGGCTGGGTGTCATGGCTCACGCCTGTAATCCCAGCACTTTGGGAGGCTGATGTGGGCAGATCACAAGGTCAAGAGATCGAGATCATCCTGGCCAACATGGTGAAACCCCATCTCTACCAAAAATACAGAAATTGGCTGGGCATGGTGGCGCCCACCTGTGGTCACAGCTACTTGAGAGGCTGAGGCAGGAGAATCGCTTGAACCTGGGAGGTGGAGGTTGGAGTAAACTGAGATTTTGCCACTACACTGCATCCTGGGCAACAGAGTAAGACTCCGTCTCAAAAAAAAAAAAAAACAAAAAAAACAAAAACAGATGACCTGAGATAAGGACTTTTTTTTTTTTTTTTTTTTTTTTTTTGTGAGACAGTGTTGCTCTATTGCCCCGGGTGATCACAGCTCACTGTAGCCTCAGCCTCCTAGGCTCAGGTGATCCTCCTACCTCAGCCTCTTGAGTAGCTGGGATCATGAGCACACGCCACCATGCCCCGCTAATTTTTTTTTTTTTTTTTTTGAGACGGAGTCTCGCTCTGTCACCCAGGCTGGAGTGCGTTGGCCGGATCTCAGCTCACTGCAAGCTCCGCCTCCCGGGTTCACGCCATTCTCCTGCCTCAGCCTCCCGAGTAGCTGGGACTACAGGCGCCCGCCACCTCGCCCGGCTAGTTTTTATATTTTTTAGTAGAGACGGGGTTTCACCGTGTTAGCCAGGATGGTCTCGATCTCCTGACCTCGTGATCCGCCCGTCTCGGCCTCCCAAAGTGCTGGGATTACAGGCGTGAGCCACCGCGCCCGGCCTGCCCCGCTAATTTTTAAATTTTTTTGTAGAGTTGAGGTTTCACCATGTTTCCCAGGCTGGTCTCAACCTCCTGGGCTGAAGCAATCCCAAAGTGTTGGAATTACTGGTGTGAACCATTACACCCAGCCAGGCCTGTTCTTAAAAGAAGTGAAATCTGAAAGGGAGTGTAAATGGGTCCAGTGACTGACAACATGAAACATGGGCAGCTGACTTGGAAACAAAATAGAAAATTCTTCCTACTCTTGTACAGATTATAGCAAAGCGCTTCTCACTTCTGCAAGAACCTTGGTGGTAGTGGAATTCTATTTTTTTTTTTTTTTTTCTTTCAGAGACAGAGTCTCGCCCTGTTGCCTAGGGTGGAGGGCAGTGGTGCGATCTCGGCTCACTACAACCTCCGCCTCCCAGGTTCAAGCGATTCTCCTGCCTCAGGCTCCCGAGTAGCTGGGACTACAGGCGCGTGCCACCATGCCTGGCTAATTTTTGTATTTTTAGTAGAGACGAGGTTTCACCATGTTGGTCAGGCTGGACTCAAACTCCTGACCTTGTGATCCGCCCGCCTCGGCCTCCCAAAGTGTTGGGATTACAGGTGGATTACAGGTGTGAGCCACTGTGTCCCACTCGTAGTGGAATTCTTTGAGAACGTTTGGTGAGGTTACATGAGAAAATATTGCAGATGTTAACTGAGTGAGGTGTTACACCCAAAGAAGGTAGGGAAGACCCTGTGATAGGTACTTAAAAGCATTATTGTATTGTTTTAATTTTAAAATTGTATAGTATTAGAAAAACAAATTTCAAAGTATTAATTGCTTTTAGCTAACCTAAAAAGAGCAGTGCTTTGGCTGGGCGTGGTGGCTCACGCCTGTAATCCCAGCACTTTGGAAGGCCAAGGTGGGCGGATCATGAGATCAGGAGTTTGAGATCAGACTGGCCAACATGGTGAAACCTCACCTCTACTAAAAATACAAAAAATTAGGCAGGCGTGGTGATAGGCGCCTGTAATCCTAGCTACTCGGGAGGCTGAGGCAGGAGAATTTGCTTGAACCTGGGAGGCGGAGGTTGCAGTGAGCTGAGATCACCCCACTGCACACTAGCCCAGGCGACAGTGCGAGACTCCATCTCAAAAAAAAAAAAAAAAAAAAAAAAAGCAAGCTTTTAATTTTGTCAAGATGAGGAGTAAGGAGGTAGTTATGAAAGGCTATAAAAAAATACAGGCCAGCCGGGCGCTGTGGCTCACACTTGTAATCCCAGCACTTTGGGAGGCTGAGGCAGGTGGATCACCTGAGGTCGGGAGTTAGAGACCAGTTCCTGTATTCCCAGCTACTTGGGAGGCTGAGGCAGGAGAATCGCTTGAATCTGGGAGGTGGAGGTTGCAGTGAGCCAAGATCACGCCATTGTACTCTAGCCTGAGTGACAAAGCAAAGGAAAGCTGGATGAAGAGAGAGAGAGCCAAGTCCATGTCTAGGGAAAAGCGTTCTTGACTGAGTGAACAGAGAGTATAAAGCCTCAGAGGAGGGAGCATGCCTAGGTAGCCCCCGGACCTGGTGAGGCTGGTGCGTGGGGCAGCCTCCATGGAGAGGAGTTAAACTCGGTCTAATAAATAAATAAAAATAAAAAATAAAAAATTATATTCGTGATTCCCCACCCTCCAAACCAAACCTAAACAATCTACTCTTGAAAGAAATAGTTGAAAAGCCAGACTTCATTAACATTAATAGCTGTGGCTCAAGCCTGTAATCCCAGCACTTTGGGAGGCCGAGACGTGCGGATCACAAGGTCAGGAGATCGAGACCATTCTGGCTAACCCGTTGAAACCCCGTCTCTACTAAAAAATACAAAACACTAGCCGGGCGAGGTGGCGGGCGCCTGTAGTCCCAGTTACTTGGGAGGCTGAGGCAGGAGAATGGCGTAAACCCGGGAGGCGGAGCTTGCAGTGAGCTGAGATCCGGCCACTGCACTCCAGCCCCGGCGACAGAGTGACACTCCGTCTCAAAAAAAAAAAAAAAAAAAGCTTTTGCTTTGTGAAAGACCCTGTTAAGAGAATGAGACGATGATCCATGTTCTGGGAGAAAATATTTGGAAAAAAAAAAAAAAAAAAGCTGATAAAGTATTGTTATCCAAAATATACATAGAACTCTTTTTTTTTTTTTTTTTTTTTTTTTGAGATGGAGTTTTGCTCTTGTTGCCCAGGCTGTAGTTCAGTGGCACGATCTCAGCTCACCTCAACCTCCACTTCCCGGGTTCAAGTGATTCTCCTGCCTCAGCCTCCCGAGTAGCTGGGATTACAGGCATGCACCACCATGCCCAGCTAATTTTATATTTTTAGCAGAGACAGGATTTCTCTGTGTTGGTCAGGCTGGTCTTGAACTCCTGAACTCAGGTGATCCGACATCCTCGGCCTCCCAAAGTGCTGGGATTACAGACGTGAGCCACCGTGTCCGGCCTACAGAGAACTCTTAAAACTCAATAAGAAACTGAACAATCTGATTAAAAAATGGACAAAAGGGAATTGCTGTCACATCATGCCAGTTTTTCAGAGTGGTTGTGCTAAATTTCATTCTCACCACCTAGGTGTGAAAGTGGAAGGCATATCACAGTATGTTTTCCTCAATTCTCACAATCCTGCAAGACGTGGCCCATGGACATGGACATGAACATGGAGATCGTAAAATGGAACTTCCAGATTATAAACAATGGAAGATAGAAGAGACACCAGTAAAAACCGTCTAGAAGAAGCTGGCTGCAGGAGGGCTTTGGGATTTATTGGGCTGCAATGAAGCTTGGAGATATGTGGGTGGCTTTGCAGAAATGTTTCCTTTGTTGGTGCATTATTACAAAGATTGAAATGGGAATTTGCTGCATTTGTGGTAGCTGTAGGAGCTGAATATTACCTGGAGTCCCAGAATAAAGATAAGAAGCATCACTGAAGATAATACTGGGAAGTGTCATAGTGGTTTCTTAACTCTCTAAGATTTCCTTGCTATAGCCTACTCACCTGGTTTGTGCCTTAAAGAATATTAGTAAGATATAATAAAATAAATACATATATGCCCCCAAAAATGAACAAAAGACACCTCATCAAGGAAGATACAGTGATGACAAATAAGCATATGAAAAGATGCTGTACCTCCTGTGTCATTAGGGAAATGCAAAGTGAAACAACTATGAGATAACCACTATATACGTATTAGAATGGCCAAAATCCAGAACACTAACAGTACCAAGTTTTGATGAAGATGTGGAGCAACAAGAACTCTCATTCATTGCTGATGGGAATGCAAAATGGTACGGCCACTTTGGAAGATGGTTTGGCAGTTCCTTATAAGACTAAACAAACTCTTACCATATTATAATCCAGCAGTCCTGCTCCTTGATATTTACCCAAATGAGTTGTAAACTTAGGTTCATACAAAAATGTGTACACAGATTTTTATAGCCACTTTATTCATTGCCAAAACTTGGAAGGAACCAAGATGTCCTTCACTAGGTGGATGGATAAACAAACTGTAATACACCCAGACAATGAAATATTATGCAGTGCTAAGAAGAAATGAGCTATCAAGCCATAAAAAGACATGGAAGAACCTTAAATACATATTACTAAATGAAAGAAACCAACCTGGAAAGGCTATGTATGTATGATTCCAACTATATGACGTTTTGGGAAAGGCAAAACTATAGAGACAGTAAAAAGATCAGTGGTTTTCAGAGGTTGGAGGGAGGTGAGTTTGAATGGGTAAAACTATTCTATATGATACTATAACGGTAGGTACATGTCATACAATTGTCAAAACTTATAGAATGTACAAAAGGAGTAACCCTAATTTAAACAAACTATGGCTTTTGGATGATAATGATGTGTCAGTGTATGCTCATGATTTGTAACAAACGTACCACTTAGGTGTGAGATGTTGATGCGGGGAGGCTGTCTGGGGGAAGAGGCGGGGGTATATGGGAACTCTGTACTTTTTTTCTTTTCTTTTTTTTTTCTCCCTTTCTATGGAGAACGAGGTCTCTCTATATTGCCCAGGGAGGTCTTGAACTCCTGGGCTTGAGCGATCCTCCTGCCTCTGCCTCCCTAAATGCTGGGATTACAGGCGTGAGCCACTGTGCCGAGCAAGGGAATGCTGTACTTTATGCTCAGTTTCGCTGTGAACCTAAAACTGCTCTAAAAAATAAAGTCTATTTACAGGGGTGAAAAAACACAATAAAAAATCTACTTTCCCTGGAGTTCTGTCTCAGTAATGATTATTTCCAGCCTTCTAATTGTTTAAGCCAGAAACCCTGAGTCATCCTTGATTCTTTACTTTCTCTTAACACCTTGTATCCAGTTGGTCATAAATCTAGCAGATGCTACATTCAGATAACATGTGGAATCTATTTTCCCTATTTTTTACTTTTACTACCCTGTCCAAGCCAGTTAACTTTTACTTAGATTATTATAGAAGACACTTAACTGATCTCCCTACTTACAGAGTCTCGCTCTGTTTCCCAGGCTGGAGTGCAGTGGCGTAATCTCGGCTTACAGCAACCTTTGTCTCCTGGGTTCAAGTGATTCTCTTGCTTCATCCTCCCAAGAAGCTGGGATTACAGCCGTGCACCCCCACGCCTGGCTAATTTTTGTATTTTTAGTAGAGATGGGGTTTTGCCATGTTGGCCAGGCTGGTCTTGAACTCCTGACCTCAAGTGATCCGCCCACTTTGGCCTCCCAAAATGCTGGGATTACAGGCAAGAGCTACTCTGCCTAGCTGGCTCCTCGGTTTTATATTTGAATTTTATAATTAATTATAGTTAACCTTTTTATTTCAAAATAACCCAGTTTTCCCCAGTGGTAACATTTTGTAGAACTATAGTGTAATACCACAACCAATACAGTGTCAGCCAACATTGACATTGATACAACTCGTGATCTTCAGGTGCAACCTAAGATCATCACCTCATGATGTTCAGATTTCTTCAGTTTTACTTGTGTTTGTGTGTGTGTATGTGTCTCTGTGTGTGTATTCAGTTCTTCACAGTTTTTTTTTTTTTTTTTTTGAGACGGAGTCTCAATCTGTTGCCCAGGCTGGAGCGCAGTGGCCGGATCTCAGCTCACTGCAAGCTCCGCCTCCCAGGTTTACGCCATTCTCCTGTCTCAGCCTCCGGAGTAGCTGGAACTACAGGCACCCGCCACCTAGCCCCGCCACCTAGCCCGGCTAGTTTTTTGTATTTTTTTAGTAGAGACGGGGTTTCACTGTGTTAGCCAGGATGGTCTCCATCTCCTGACTTCGTGATCCGCCCGTCTCGGCCTCCCAAAGTGCTGGGATTACAGGCTTGAGCCACCGCACCCGGCTCTTCACAGTTTTATTGGATAAGGGCTCATGCAACACTACAGTCAAGATACATAACAGTTCATCAATGTTGCCCTTTTATAGACACACCCACTTCCTTCCTGCAGCTGCTGGACCCCTGCAACAACTAACCTGTTCTCCATTTCTTTAATTTTGTCATTTCAATAATGTCATTTAGGCCGGGCGCGGTAGCTCACGCCTGTAATCATAGCACTTTGGGAGGCCGAGGCGGGTGGATCACGAGGTCAGGAAATCGAGACCATCCTGGCTAACCCGGTGAAACCCCGTCTCTACTAAAAATGCAAAAAATTAGCCGGGCGTGGCGGCGGGCGCCTGTAGTCCCAGCTACTCGGGAGACTGAGGCAGGAGAATGGCGTGAACCCGGGAGGCGGAGCTTGCAGTGAGCCCAGATCGCGCCGCCGCTGTACTGCACTCCAGCCTGGGCGACTAAGCGAGACTCCCTCTCAAAAAAAAAAAAAAACGAAAAAGAAAAAATGTGATTTAAACGCGGCCAGGCGCAGTGGCTCAATGCCTGTAATCCCGGCACTTTGGGAGGCCGAGGTGGGCGGATCACCTGAGGTCAGGAGTTTGAGACCAGCCTGGCCAACATGGTGAAACTACTAAGAATACAAAAATTAGCTGGTCATGATGGTGTGCGCCTGTAATCCCAGGTACTTGGGAGACTGAGGCACGGGAATCACTTGAACGGGGAGGCAGTTTGCAGTGAACTGAGATTGCGCCACTGGACTCCAGCCTGGGCGACAGAGCGAGACTCTCGAAAAAAAAAAAAAAAAGGAAAAAAGCCGGGCGCAGTGGCTTACGCCTGTAATCCCAGCACTTTGGGAGGCCGAGGCGGGTGGATCACGAGGTCAGGAGATCGAGACCATCCTGGCTAACATGGTGAAACCCGTCTCTACTAAAAGTGCAAAAAATTAGCTGGGTGTGATGGCGGGCGCCTGTAGTCCCAGCTACTCGGGAGGCTGAGGCAGGAGAAGGGCGTGAACCTGGGAGGCGGAGCTTGCAGTGAGCTGAGATCGCCCCACCGCACTCTCGCCTGGGCGACAGTGCGAGACAACGTCTCAAGGAAAAAAAAAAAAAGGAAAAAAAGAATGTTATATAAATGGAATTACACAGTGTATAACCTTTTGGGATAGTTTTGACTTTGTTTTTTCACTCAACACAAATATCTTGAGGCGAATCCAGGTTGTTGTGTGGCAGTATTCATTTATTTTTATCGCTAAGTAGTAGTACATGGTGTGGACGTACCGAAATTTGTTTAACCATTCACTCATTGAAGGATATCTGATTTGTTTCTAGTTTTGGGCTATTATGAATTAGGCTTCTGTGAGTATTTATATACAGATTTTGAACATGTTTTTATTGCCAAGGCTACAATTGCTGGGTCAAATGGTAAGTCTGTGGTTTGCAATTTACTTTTAAAATTACCGGATAAAAACCTTCTACCGGCCGAGCACGCGCCTGTAATCCCAGCACCTTGAGAGGCTGAGGTGGGTAGATCACCTGAGGTCAGGAGTTCAAGACCAGCCTGGCCAACATGTTAAAACCCTGTGTCTACTAAAAATACAAAAATTAGCCGGATGTGGTGGCACACGCCTGTAACCCCAGCTACTTGGGAGGCTGAGGCAGGAGAATTGTTTGAATCTGGGAGACGGAGGTAGAAGTGGGCCAACATGGTGCCACTGCACTTCAGCCTGGGAGATAGAGCGAGACTCCATTTCAAAAAAAAAAAAAAACACAAAAAACATGTTTTTTGGTTTTTTTTTTGGTGAAAAGCATCATTTTACAGTTCTTGTAAAGCTGTCTGTCTCCTAGAACCTAGTGTCTGTGGGTAGTTTGCATTGCATTAAGAATTCTGTATGACAGCTGGCAGAAATCCAACACCTCAATTATCACAGGGTACTTTCCTTTCCAATCAAAAAGTACACTTGGGCTTTCTAAGTATTAGACCTGGTATTTTTCTTTTTTGGTATTTTTATCTTTAGTTTTGATGTTGTAGTAAATGTTTGCCTTTTATTTTCTCTTTTTACAGCGGCTATGTGACTATGTTTGTGACCTCCTCTTAGAAGAGTCAAATGTTCAGCCAGTATCAACACCAGTAACAGTGTGTGGAGATATACATGGACAGGTAAAATTTCATGAGCAGATTTTTAAGTTTTGTACTGTCCATGATCCATGTGTGTTTTCACATGTGCTACAAAATTAACAACAACATCAACAAACACAACTGGTGGTAAGCTAGGTTGCCTCAGTCTCTGTGACACTAATGATTCCTGGTTTACATTTTTGGTGAATAAAAGCAGTGGTCAAATTAGTTATGGAGTTTGTTGATATTACATTTGTGAAGTGAATAATGCAGCATTATTTTTCTGTGGAATGGTGGGAGTGGGTAGAAAATAAAAAGTACAAACATATACTGCTCATAATAACTATGATTAACAGGAGATGTTTTGGTGTTAGGCACTTTTTTCATTCAGTTAATTTCTGTTCTGCTGTCATATATTGTTGAAAATGTATCATTTCTTTAGTGGGAATGAGAATAGCAAAGGTACAGAAAAATAAAATTGCTGGTCCATGATGTCACAGCAAATCACTGATGAATGAACTAGAAAATATTTAGTTCAATTTCTCATCTGCTGGGTGTTTGTTTGTAAGAATTTCAAAGCAGTGCCTGGCGTGGTGGCTCATGCCTGTAATCCCAGCACTTTGGGTAGCTAAGGCTGCTAGGTCGCAAGGTCAGGAGTTTGAGACCAGCCTCACCAACATGGTGAAACCCCGTCTGTACTGAAAATACAAAAAAATTCGCTGGGCATGGTGGCGCGTGCCTGTAATCCTAGCTACTCGGGCTGAGGCAGTAGAATCGCTTGAATCTGAGAGGCGAAGGTTGCAGTGAGCCAAGACCGCACCACTGCACTCCAGCCTGGGCAACAGAGTGAGACTCTGTCAAAAAAAAAATTTTTTTTTCAAAGCATTAACAGGAGGGGCATACCTCATATTTAGATCCTGTTGTCAGTGTTTAGCCTCATGTATATTTGTAGAATTTTTTCACTGGGAAATGAAAGCTGAACAGATTACTCATAGAGTGCTATATGCATACACTATAGTTGGGGCTGTAAGACTTAATAATACATTGCAAAACAATGTAGTCTTTAAAGGATGCCAACAGGACTTACGGTCGCCTGTGCAATTTCCCTGCCTTAAATATGACTATGTAAATGAGCAGAAATGTGTGTAAATTGGCTCTGATTAGGGACTGCTTCACGAGTAAAGTCTTGTTTTGGCTACTTACAGGCTGATTTTTTGTTTTTTCAAGGTGTTTTCTGCATCAGTTGAGATTTAAAAAAAATCTGACACTTGCATGTCATCACCTCCTAGATAGAGGTCCCATTATGTCATCTTTAATCTGTTAAAATTACAGTTTTTTAGAGTAGACTTTAGGAATTGATTTCCTAAAATTTCCGTGTAACTTCTCTCTAAAAATAAACATTTGTATTTTGCTAACATAAAGGATATTAATATAAGCAGTGTTTTAACACATTCCTGAAAACTGGAATAAACCAAGTCATGTTTTCCCTTAGTTGTAGTGTTAAAACTGAGGGGTTACCTGTGTTATCAAGGACTTTTTAAGATGTGAATTACAGCCATGATCAAAGGTCAGAAAGTTAGAGACCAACCTCGAGCTACTAAAATTAGAAGCATAAAATTGAACTTTTGTATTATATATACCTTCAGTCAAATGTACAGTTATTGCTAACATTTATCTTGTGTTTTGAGGTTAACAAAGTACTTTTTCACATATTCTGCATCAGTTTTTTCCCAAGAGTCCTATGAGATAGTATTATTTTGTAGACAATGAAAGGAAGACTGAAAGATTGAAGAAATAGCCCAAACTCACACACAGCCACTGCAGGGCAGATTGAGGTTTGAAACTAATTTGGGTTTCTGTTGTACATGTTATTTTAAGACCACCACCAAACTGTTAACAATTGTTTATGTTGTATATGTTCCTTAAAAACAATTGCACCAGGCGCGGTGGCTCACGCCTGTAATCCCAGCACTTTGGGAGGCCGAGGCGGGCAGATCACAAGGTCAGGAATTTGAGACCAGCCTGGCCAACATGGTAAAACCCCGTCTCTACTAAAAATACAAAAATTAGCCAGGCGTGGTGGTGCGTGCCTGTAATCCCAGCTACTCGGGAGGCTGAGGCAGGAGAATCGCTAGAAACTGGGAGGCGGAGGTTGCAGTGAGCCGAGATCGTGCCATTGCACCCCAGCCTGGGCAAGAGAGTGAGACTCCGTCTCAAAAAAAAAAAAAAAATAGGCGGGACGTGGTGGCTCATATTTGTAATCTCAGCACTTTGGGAGGCTGAGGTGGGTAGATCACGAGGTCAAGAGATTGAGACCATCCTGGCAAACATGGTGAAATCTCATCTCTACTAAAAATACAGAAATTAACCAGGTGTGGTGGCGGGTGCCTGTAATCGCAGCTACTTGGGAGGCTGAGGCAGGAGAATCGCTTGAACCTGGGAGGCAGAGGTTGTGGTGAGCCGAGATTGCACCATTGCACTCCAGCCTGGGCAACAAGAGTGAAACTCCGTCTCAAAAAAAACAAAAAACAAACACACACACAAAAAATGATTACTAATCAGAAACATGGGATTTGAGCCTCTAAATAGCTATTGACTGACTAAATACAATGTAAAATATATCCTTTGGGACTTATCTTCCTCTGGGGCCTGTTCTGGAATTGCAGGATTGGGTTTTGGGTATGAATAAACATGTTAGCGAGCATGTTGTGCTGAGAAGCATTGAAGCTGTGTAATATAGTGAGGAGTTATAGATTTCAGTGTCAGATACAACTTGGTTTAAATCTTGGCTTGGCTATATGTTAGCTATTTAAGAAGCCATTTCAGCTAGCTCACAAATTTGTTAAGTGTGGCCTGTGGACCCTTGGGTCTCTAAGGAGGTACAGAGGCAATGGAGGGTTAAATTGCTCATGCCTTAGCATGAATCAAGGGAAAAACACTAGAATAAGCTGATTATCATTGAGTTCTTCACCAACATGCCTGCATAGTAAAATAAAATGCCAGTTTCACTTAACTCTCAATCCTTTAGAATATACATTATTTAAAAAGTCTGGCTGGGCACGATGGCTCATGCCTATAATCCCAGCACTTTGGGAGGCTAAGGTGGGAAGATCGCTTGAAGCCGTGGGTTCTAGACCAGCCTGGGCAACCCAAGTGAGACCCCCCCCATCTCAAACTCCTGACCTCAGGTGATCCACCTGCCTCAGCCTCCCAAAGTGCTGGGATTACAGGTGTGAGGCACTGCATCCAGCCTGAGACTCCCCACGTCTAAAAAAAAAAAAATTTTTTTTTTTTTTTTTTTTTTTTTTTTTTGAGACAGAGTTTTGCTCTTGTCCAGGCTGGAGTGCAGTGGTGTGATTGTGCAATGGCACAATCTTGGCTCACTGCAACCTGCAACCTCTGCCTCCCATGTTCAAGTAATTCTCTTGCCTCCGCCTCCTGAGTAGCTGAGATTACAGGAATACGCCACCATGCCTGGCTAATTTTTTTGTAGGTTTAGTTGAGATGGGGTTTCTCCATGTTGCCCAGGTTGGTCTTGAACCCCTGACCTCATGGGATCCTCCTGTCTTGGCCTCCCAAAGTGCTGGGACTACAGGCGTGAGCCACCTTGCCCAGCCTTTCTTTCTTTCTTTTGAGGGGGGACAGGGTCTCGCTATGTCACCCAGGCTGGAGTGCAGTGGTGTGATCTCAACTCAGTGCAGCCTCTGCCTTCCGGGTTCAAGTGATTCTTGTGCCTCATCATTCTGAGTAGCTGAGACTACAGGTGTGCACCACCACGACTGGCTAATTTTTGTATTTTTAGTAGAGATGGGATTTTACCATGTTGGCCAGGTTGGTGTCGAACTCCTGGCGTCTTGTGATCCACCTGCCTCAGCCTCCCAAAGTGCTGGGACTACAGGTATGAGCCACTGCACCTGGCTCCCATCTCTTTAAAAAAGAAAAAAAATTAGCCAGGGTTGGTGGTCTGAATCTGTAAGTCCTAGCCACTCAAGAGGCTAAGGTGGTGGGAGCACTGCTTGAGCCCAGGAGTTTGAGGCTGCAGTCAGCTATTATTGTGCCACTGCACTCCAGCCTGGGCAACAGAGTGAGACCCCATCTAAAAAGAAAAAGAAAAAAGTCTGTGTGATGAAATGGGAAGTATGCGTAAAGCATATCTGCTGCATGCTGAAGAAAGATGGTTTACTCAAGGAAAAGTACTTGTGGGTTGGTTACGGTGGCTCACACCTGTAATCCCAGCACTTTGGAAGGCCAAGACAGGCAGATCACCTGAGGTCAGGAGTTCAAGATCAGCCTGGCCAACATGGCAAAACCCCATCTTTACTACAAAATACAAAAATTAGCCAGGTGTGGTGGCAGGTGCCCGTAATCCCAGCTAGTCAGGGGCTAAGGCAGGGAAAATTGCTTGAACCCGGGAGGCGGATGTTGCAGTGAGCTGAGATAGCACCATTGCACTCCAGCCTGGGTGACTGAGTGAGACTCTGTCTCAAAAAAAAACAAAACAAAACAAAACAAAAAAAAACCCAAAAGAAAAGGAAAGAAAAGTACTTGTGAAATTCTTTGAGTCATGAGTTAAAATAACTGCTTTTTTATGGAACACTATTTTTACTTGAGAATGACTGACAAACTGTGATTATTTAGACTTGGGTATTTGGCAACTATATTTGCAAAAGTGAAGGAAGTGAGCCAGTCACTTCAAGAGAACAATTGACAGTATTTGTTGCCAATGACGAAAATTGAATTTACTAATGAAAAATAGGAATTTTGGAAAATCTGAGTCCACCACTATGAGGCTAACAGTTTCCGATACTTTCCTGAGATGAGAAGTGATATTAACAAATATGGTTTTTTGATGATATAAAATGCAATGTCATTTTCATTTTTCAAATTTCTAGTTTACCATTTACTCAAAGTGTAAGATAACAAATGTAACAGAGTATGAAAGTTCACTGTTATAGGCTGGGCGCGGTGACTCACACCTGTAATCCCAGCACTTTGAGAGGCCGTGGCAAGCAGATTGCTTGAGCCCAGGAGTTTGAGACCAGCCTGAGTAACATGGTGAAACCCTGTCTCTACTAAAAGTACAAAAATTAGCCAGGTGTGGAGGTATGTGCCTGTAATCTCAGCTACTCAAGTGACTGAGGCATGAGAATTGCTTGAACCTGGGAGGTGGAGGTTGCACTGAGTCGAGAATGTGCCATTGCACTCCAACCTGGGCAATAGAGCTAGACCCTATCTCAAAAAAAAAAAAAAGAAAAGAAAAAGAAGATCACTGTTATGGCTTCAGATTTCATACTGCGATTAACTTTTAAGTTTCATAAACTGCCACTTGTCAAATATTGGTACAGTATTAAAAGAATACGCACAGTTACCTGAAAATGTTATTAAAATACTCTTTCCTTTTGTAACTGCTTATCTGTGTGAAGCTGGATTTTCCTCATCTGCTTTACTCAATATATCCCAACAGACTGAATGCTGAGGCAAGTCATATGACTAGCCATGTTCTATTTAGCCAGACATTAAAGAGATTTGTGAAAATGTAAAACAATGTGAGTTCTCCTCTTACTAAACAATTTTTATTTTATTTAAAATGTGTTTGTGATACTTTTTGATGGGTATGTTATTGATTTTTTTTTTTGAGATGGAGTTTCACTCTTGTCACCCGGGCTGGAGTGTAATGGTGTGATCCTGGCTCACTGCAACCTCAGCCTCCCAGGTTCAAGTGATTCTCCTGCCTCAGCCTCCCAAGTAGCTGGGATTACAGGTGTGAGTCACCATGCCTGGCCTGTGTTATTAATTTTTAAAAATTAATTTAAATATTTAAAACTTCTGAGACAGAGTGAGACTCTGTCTCAAAAAAAAAAAAAAAAAAAAAAAAAAAATCCACTTCCCAGGCTGGGTAAAGTGGTACATACCTGTAGTTCCAGCTACTCAGGAGGCTGAGGTGGGAGGATTGCTTGATCCCAAAAGTTTGAGACCAGCCTGGGCAATATAGTGAGACTCCATCTAAAAAATAATGATAAAGAAAAAAAAAATCTACTTCTCAAGATTGTTTTTGGTTTAAAATGGGAGCAGAGTGTCTGAAATATGAAAAACATAGAGTAGCTGGGTGCAGTGGCTCACGCCTGTAATCCTAGCACTTTGGGAGGCCGAGGCCGGTGGATTACCTGAGGTCAGGGGTTTAAGACCAGCCTGGCCAATGTGACAAAACCCTTTCTCTACAAAAAAATACAGAAATTAGGCAGGTGTAGTGGGCCGTGCCTGTAGTCCCTGCTACTCGGGAGGCTGAGGCAGGAGGGTTGCTTGAACCTGGGAGCCGGAGGCAGCAGTGAGCCAAGATTGCACCACTAAACTCCAGCCTGGGTAACAGAGCGTGACTCCATCTCAAAAAATAAGAGGGAGAGAGAGAGACATAGAGTAGACGGTAGATATTATTTGACGATGAGGTAGGTGCCTAGTAATGTAGGATGAAAGTAGGGCTGGACGCGGTGGCTCATACCTGTAATCCTAGCATTTGGGAGACCCAAGCGGGTGGATCACCTGAGGTCAGGAGTTCAAGATCTACCTGGCCAACATGGTGAAACCCCGTCTTTACTAAAAACACAAAAATTAGCGGGGGTGCGGTGGCAGGCGCCTGTAATCCTATCTACTCGGGAGGCTGAGGCAGGAGAATCAGTTGAACCCGGGAGGTGGAGGTTGCAGTGAACTGAGATCGTGCCATTGCTCTCCAGCCTGGGCAACAAGAACAGAACTCCATCTCAAAAAAAAAAAGGAAAAGAATTGCCCAAGTTCTCAGGAAATGGGAACCTATGTATCACTGACACAGAATATTTGTCTGCCTGTATGTCTGGTAAATATAGACTTTAAAAGCTTTTGTTTAAGAACAGATATCTGGCCGGGTGTGGTGGCTCACGCCTGTAATCCCAACACTTTGGGAGGCCGAGGTGGGCAGATCACGAGGTGAGGAGTTCAGGACCAGCCTGACCAACATGACGAAACCCCATCTCTACTAAAAATACAAAAATTAGCTGGGCCTGTTGTCATGCGCCTGTAATCCCAGCTACTCAGGAGGCTGAGGCAGGAGAATCGCTTGAACCTGGGAGGCGGAGGTTGCAGTGAGCCGAGATCATGCCATTGCACTCCAGCCTGGGCAACAGAGTGAGACTCTGTCTCAGGAAAAAAAAAAAAAAAAAAAAGGACAGATATCTGTAAACATCAATAGAAAAGTTTAAGGATACTCTTCTACCATATTTTTATAAAAAACCTGACTTTTAAAACTTTTTTAATGTTCACTTCCTGACTTTGTGTATACACCTACTCAATTTTTTACATAATGGAATTGTATAGTTATATTATAGGTATTGTTTTGTGTTCCATTCTTTTCCCTAGTGATTTTTGCATTTTGCTACATGGTTTTCATCATAATTATTATTCGTGACCTCGTAAGGTCCTTGAGTTGCTAGATCTTACTTTAAGATACTCACTTACGTTACTCACGAAGGCTGTTTCTTTTGATTTTTTAAATGATGTCATAACACTTTTTTTTTTTTTTTTGAGACAGAATCTTGCTCTGTCATCCAGGCTGGAGTACAATGGCAACATCCTGGCTTACTGCAACCTCTGTCTCCCGGGTTCAAGTGATTTTCCTGCTTCAGCTTCCCTAGGTAGCTGGGACTACAGGTACCCGCCGCCACGTCTGACTAATTTTTGTATTTTTAGTAGAGACTGGGTTTTGCCCTGTTGGCCAGGCTGGTCTCTAACTCCTGACCTCAGGTGATCCACCCACCTCAGTGTCCTAAATTGCTGGGATTACTATGAGTGAGCCACCACACCCGGCCCACATTTTTTAAATTTTTTTATTTTTTTTGAGACGAGGTCTTGCTCTTTCACCCAGGCTGGAGTGCAGTGGCGTGATCCTGGCTCACTGCAACCTCCACCTCTCAAGTTCAAGTGATTCTCCAGCCTCAGCCTCCCAAGTAGCAGGGATTGATTACGGGTGCCCACCACCATGCCCGGCTAATTTTTGTATTTTTAGTAGAGATGGGGTTTCACCATGTTAGACCCGGCTGGTCTCGAACTCCTGACCTCAGGTGATCCACCTGCCTCGGCCTCCCACAGTGCTGGGATTACAAGTGTGAGCCACCACCGTTCCCGGACCATAACACGCTTTTTTTTTTTTTTTTTTTTTTTTGAGACGGAATCTTGCTTTGTTGCCCAGGCTGGAGTGCAGTGGCATGATCTTGGCTCATTGCAACCTCTGCCTCCTAGGCTCAAGCAATTCTTGTGCCTCAGCTACCCAAGTAGCTGGGATTACAGGTGCAGGCCACCATGCCTGGATAATTTTTGTATTTTTAGTAGAGATGGGATTTCACCACGTTGACTAAGCTGGTCTGGAACTCCTGACCTCAAGTGATCCACCTGCCTGGGACTCCCAAAGTGCTGGGATTACAGGCGTGAGCTCCCGAAGTTCAGGGATTACAGGTGTGAGCCTGGCCTGTTAGCTAATTTTCAGAAGATAGATACATTTTATACCTATCTAAAGTTTTTTTTTTTTTTTGGTCTGACTTTTTAGACTGATGGAACATTGTTATAAAGGGTGTTACTTTATTTCTTTCAGTAGTTAATATTTCACTTTCAGTTTTCTTCACTTTGACTAAGATTCCTATTAAGTGTTTAAAGCTTAAATGATAATTTTATTTCAACTGTAAAAGATGAATGTGTTAGAAATAGTTAGTTGTAGTTGGTCCAATGTATTGTAGTCAGTTCCCTTAATCCAAAATAATTTTTTTTCCAGAAAAACTGTAATGCTTTCTTTGGAAATTAGAGCTAGGATAATAATCGAGTTGATTGAAATTTGACAAATGCACAATTTGCGAGTTACCACATTTCAGTCAAATAGAAATATGATGAAATATGATTGGGTGTTGCCGGGCACGGTGGCTTAAGCCTGTAATCCCAGCACTTTGGGAGGCCGAGGTGGGTGGATCATGAGGTCAGGAGATCGAGACCATCCTGGCTAACACGGTGAAACCCCTGTCTCTACTAAAAATACAAAAAAAAAAAAAAAGCAAGCCAGGCATGGTGGTGGGCACCTGTAGTCCCAGCTACTTGGGAGGTTGAGGCAGGAGAATGGCGTGAACTCGGGAGGAAGAGCTTGCAGTGAGCTAAGATGGCCACTGCACTCCAGCCTGGGTGATAGAGCGAGACTCTGTCTGAAAAAAAAAAAAAGAAATATGATTGGGTGTCATGGCTCGCACTTGTAATCCCAGCATTTTGGGAGGCTGAGGTGGGAGAATTGCCTGAAGCCAGTAGTTTGAGACTAGCTTGGGCAAAAAAGGGAGGCCCTGTCTCTATAAAAATTTGCTGGGCATGGTGGTGTGTAACTGTGGTCCTAGCTATTGAGGAGGGCAAGGTAGGAGGATCACTTGAACCCAGGAGTTTGAGGCTGCAGTGAGTTATGATTGCATCACTCCATTCCCGCCTGGGTAACAGAGCCAGACCCTGTCTTAAAAAAGAAACAAAAAATGATGAAATATGTAATTTTTTTTTAAACTGATCATTGAGAAGAGACTCCATGGCTGTGGAGCCTGAGGGTACATGACTCTTAACTGTAGAATATGGGAATATCTCTGTATGACACTGTGAAGTGTCATGTAAGTTCAGTTTGGAAGAAAAAGAGATATCCACTTGTTTCCTTAATCTCTTGTCTCATTGAAATAGATACAGAATTTGGGTTGGCTGTTAGATTAGCTTACTGAGAAATTGGACAATTTGTAAAGGATGTCAGAATTCTCAAGAGATAGATGGGGAGATGTATGAAAGAAAATGAGAAAGGGAGCCTATGATAATGATCTAGTAGTGGTTTTATGGTAACTGAGCTTTATTTGGTGCTTTTTTTAGTCGTGAGAACTGTGTGCTTGGCAGTTTGGCTTACACTTTATTTCTTAAAAATGTAAATATTTGGAGTCCTCTTAACTGCTTCTTTACACATTTCACTCTCAGTTTTGTTGTTTTGCTTCCTAACAGGAATTTGTAATCAGCATATATTGCATTTCTTTTATAGTTTTATGACCTTTGTGAACTGTTCAGAACTGGAGGTCAGGTTCCTGACACAAACTACATATTTATGGTATGTAAACACCACTGATATCAAGTGCTTGTTTAACATGGAAAGGATCTGACTTATTAAATGTAAATTGCATAATAATTTTTTGCCATGTGACAGTCCCCATTTCAGTATATGAAAAGGTGTGTATTAGTCCATTTTCATGCTGCTGATAAAGACATACCCGAGACTGGGCAAGTATAAAAGAAAGAGGTTTAATGGACTTACAGTTTCACATGGCTGGAGAGGCCTCATAATCATGCAGAAGGCAGGCAGGACCAAGTCACATCTTACATGGATGGCAGCAGGCAAAGAGAGAGAGAGACTGTGCAGAGAACTCTTGTTTTTAAAACCATCAGATCTCACGAGACTTACTATCATGAGAACAGCACAGGAAAGACTTGCCCCCATGGTTCAATTACTTCCCACCGAGTCCCTCCCACAACATATGGGAGTTCAAGATGAGATTTGGGTGGGGACACAGCCAAACTATATCAAAGTGATTGTGTACTTTTCTACATTTAACTATGTCCTCTAATTAATTGCCTTAGTAAGCCACTGTAGATAGGGTTGGGTAATAGCTATCAGTAATGAGTGGGCATAAAAATAACCCAGAACCCCTGGTTTAAGGCATAAATCTTCAATTGACTATTATTTATTCAAACTTTTCGAGCATTCATTTTTATCTCTTGTTAATCTATGGATGGATGAATATACATACCTACACATTTGCTATTAAGGTAGATGTTTGCTTTTCTTTTGGAATGTAGTGTTACTGTTGAACTTTTTCTGGATCCTTCTCTCATTATCTTTCCTTCTGAAAGTTTCTGGGTCACTTTCCTATTTTTTTTTTTTTTTTTTTGAAATGGAGTCTCGCTCTGTTGCCAGGTTGGAGTGCAGGTGTGATCAGCTTATTGCTACCTCTGCCTTCCGGGTTCAAGTGATTCTCTTGCCTCAGCCTCCTGAGTAGCTGGGATTACAGGCGCGTGCCACCATGCCCAGCTAATTTTTGTATTTTTACTAGAGACGGGGTTTCACCATGTTGGCCAGGATGGTCAGGATCTCTTGACCTCCTAATCTGCTGGCCTCGGCCTCCCAAGGTGCTGGGATTATAGACATGAGCCACCGCACTTGGCCACTTTTCTTTCAGTTGTTTTCCTATTGGTGTAATATTGGCCCAAGTCAGATATTAATGGGAAGTGTAAATAGTATATTATCATATATGGTTGTTAAATGCAAAACTGAACCTAGAACGCTGTTATAATTATGGTATTTGTTTTTACAAAAAAATTTTTTTTCTTCAAGTAGGCAGCTCTTCCAATACAGTTAAAATGATTTCTTAAAATAGAAAATTATTTTATCTGGGCATGGTGGTGCACACCTGTAGTCCCAGCTACTTGGAGGCTGAGGTGGGATGATTGTTTAGGCTCAGAAGTTCTAGACCAACCTGGGCAACATAGTGAGACCCCCATCTCTAAAAAAAAAAAAAAAATTGAATTTTTAAAAATTAAATTGCTTAAAAAATACTGGTTAACAGATGACCAAATCAACTAATGCAGGTAATAGAGGATTGAAAAAAATGGTGGTTTTGCCAGGTATGGTGGCTCACACCTATAATCCCAGCACTTTGGGAGGCCGAGGTGGGCAGATCACAAGGTCAGGAGTTTCAGACCAGCCTGACCAACATGGTGAAACCCCTGTCTCTGCTAAACATAGAAAAATTAGCCAGGTGTGGTGTCGGTGTGCGCCTGTAATCCCAGCTACTCAGGAGGCTGAGGCAGGAGAATCACTTGAACCCAGGAGGTGGAGGTTGCAGTGAGCCGAGATTGCGCAACTGCACTCCAGCCTGGGTGACAGAGTGATACTCTGTCTGGAAAAAAAAAAGCGAGAAAATGGTGGTTTTTCAGGGAAAGTTCTTGAGAGAATGGCACAGCAGATTCTTGTAGGTTTCC
Organism: Macaca thibetana thibetana; assembly: GCF_024542745.1. Lineage (NCBI taxonomy): Eukaryota > Metazoa > Chordata > Mammalia > Primates > Cercopithecidae > Macaca > Macaca thibetana. Next base: position 13,478,485 of record NC_065592.1, read on the forward strand.
CTGGAGTCCAAAATCTTGTTTCTATAAACATTTAATAGAAACAGTTTGTTTACTTCTATTTTAATTTTTGTTAAAATCAAATTTCCAAATATTTCAGTATGTAACTTTTTATTGTAGTTATGAACCATGAGTTTGTGCAGTTTGATGTAATTTGAAAAGAATATTGTGGCTATTGTATTGTTTGTAACTGTACACTTTTACTTCACAGGGTGATTTTGTAGACAGAGGTTACTATAGTTTGGAGACCTTCACTTACCTTCTTGCATTAAAGGCTAAATGGCCTGATCGTATTACACTTTTGCGAGGAAATCATGAGAGTAGACAGATAACACAGGTCTATGGATTTTATGGTAAGAACTCCTATTTCTCTGATTCTGAATATTATTTTACTTTCCTCTTTGGAAAACAAAGCTACACAATCATACACATGCTTTATGTATATTATTTTCCCCACATCCTCACTCCTTCACTCCTCCCCAACAATTGAAAATCTTATGCTGGAGAGATTACTGTTAACTTTTTGGTGTGCATCTTTCTAGATCTGTGCCTCAAAGTGTAGTCCTTAGTTTATCTTGCTGGAATCACCTGGGTTCTCATTAAAAATGTAGACTGTGGGCTGGATGGGGTGGCTCACACCTGTAATCACAGCACTTTGGGAGGCTGAGGCAGGCGGATCACAAGGTCAGGAGATCGAGACCATCCTGGCCAATATGGTGAAACCCCGTCTCTTCTAAAAATACAAAAATGAGCTGGGCGTGGTGGTGCATGCATGTAATCCCAGTTACTCGGGAGGCTGAGGCAGGACAGTCGCTTGAACCAAGGAGTCGGAGGTTATGGTGAGCCAAGATCACGCCATAGCACTCCAGCCTGGCGACATAGTGAGCCTCTGTCTCAAAAAAACAAAACAAAACAAAACAAAAATGTAGATTGCTGGGCCTCACCACAGATTTATTAATCAAAATATTTTGGAGTGGGAATCTAGAATCTGCTGAAGGTGAATGTTCTGCACAAATTGGAGAGTCCATTCTCATCTATTTTGTGTGTGTGTGTATTTATGTGTGTTTATATATGTACAAACACACACTAAAATGGGGTCATACCTGATTTTTTGACTTTATTGTCATGTTTATAGCTGCATCATATACCATATGGATGTACCATAATTGATGTATCAGTTTTTTCTCTATCATTAGACTTTAGAGTTGTTTTTAAGCTGCTATTACACATCCTTTTACATATATCTCTGTATGCTCACTCCAGAGAATGCTAGGACCTCAGGGATCAGAAGCAGAACTTAGTCATAAAAAGCAAAATAGGCCAGGCGCAGTGGCTCACCCCTGTAATCCCAGCACTTTGGGACGCCGAGGCGGGTGGATCACCTGAGGTCAGGAGTTTGAGACCAGTATGACCAACTAAACCCCGTCTCTACTGAAAATACAAAAGTTAGCCGGGCATGGTGGTGGGGGCCTGTAATCCCAGCTACTTGGGAGGCTGAGGCAGGGAGAATTGATTGAACCCAGGAGGTGGAGGTTGCAGTGAGCCAAGATTGCGCCATTGCACTCCAGTCTGGGCAACTGAGCGAGACTATGTCTCAAGAAAGAAAAAAAAGCAAAATAGCTACTTCTCTAAAACTTTTATTTGGTTGAAAGTTACAGAGAGAGAGAGAGAGAGCGCTTATTAGGAACCCCCTTGAAGGAAATATAATTATCAAGATTATGAATTTGGATTTTCCTTGAGCACAATTAAGGCAGATATTGAGAGATTTGGAAACATTAATTGCAGAACCCTTTAGTTTTAAATTTTATATTTTGAATTATCTTCTGTCATTATAAAGATAGGCTGGGCTGGGCGTGTTGGCTCATGCCTGTAATCCCAGCACTTTAGGAGGCCGAGGCAGGCAGATCATGATGTCAGGAGATTGAGACCATCCTGTCTAACATGGTGAAACCGCGTCTCTACAAAAAATACAAAAATTAGCTGGGCATGGTGGCGCTTGCCTGTAGTCCCAACTACTCGGGAGGCTGAGGCAGGAGAATCGCTTGAACCTGGGAGGTGGAGGTTGCAGTGAGCTGAGATTGTGCCATTGCACTCCAGCCTGGGTGACAGAGCGAGACTCTGTCTCAAAACAAAACAAAACAAAGATACTCTGAACTCTCTTACTCTTCAGTTTGTCTGCCATTATCAATTAGAGAAATTTTGATAATTGTTTTTATATAATTTTTTAAATACTTGTAAAGTTAGATAATATTTGTCTCCTTTCTTTTTTTTTTTTTTTTTTTGAGGCGGAGTCTCGCTCTGTCGCCCAGGCTGGAGTGCAGTGGCCGGATCTTGGCTCACTGCAAGCTCCGCCTCCCGGATTTACGCCATTCTCCTGCCTCGGCCTCCCGAGTAGCTGGGACTACAGGCGCCCACCACCTCGCCCGGCTAGTTTTTTGTATTTTTTAGTAGAGACGGGGTTTCACTGTGTTAGCCAGGCTGGTCTCGATCTCCTGACCTCGTGATCCGCCCGTCTCGGCCTTCCAAAGTGCTGGGATTACAGGCTTGAGCCACTGCGCCCGGCCTATTTGTCTCCTTTCTACAAGTTACTTCTTATTTTCGTTTACAAAATAAACACCAATTGAAATACAACTTTTGGATCAATATTTTAGATACCATACTATGATATTAGCTCAGTGAAAATACTAAAACTAATGTTATCAAAACACACACACCTACTATATATATGTAACTAATGCTACATGCATAATATATAAAACGCATATTGTTATATATGACTAATATATGACATATGTTTTTTATATGTGACTGTTTTTATATATACAGTTATACTCCAGAATTCGCCCAGCTTTCATCAATGTAGGGCTAAAGGGGAAAAAAATGGGGTGAGGAAGGAGGACATTTTAATCAAGGTGCCTTGACTGAGGAAAATGACAGCAACACAAAATCTAGTATTGAACTTTCTTGTTCCCAGAGCTCTGTTCTTGTAGTGGTGTTGTATGGTTTTGTTTAATAAAATGAAGCTTAACAGCTCCTCGGGAATAAGATAATTTTAGTTATTATAAGACTTACATTGATTTTAAAGGAATAAGATATCCCTATATAACTTTACACTGGGCCTTCCGTTCACACTGATAAACACATGCTGGGCAGTTACTATAGAGCCAAGCTCAAGATCCCTGCCTGCAACCTGAGCTCATTGTTAGGGCTCTCTTATGCCAAGTTTACATAACAATCTTGCTTCACATAGATATATAATTGAGAAAATCTTGGGGAGTGGTCATAACCTGCAGACTTCTTTCCTATATCATTTTCAGCTTCACTTAAGGCAATAATGGTATGTCAGGTTTTTTTTTTTCTAAAATTATGGAAGAAGTCAAAGTGCAGAGCTTCCATGGTGTTAACAGAAGAAGTGTGTACCCTATTAACTATGTAGACAGTCAGGGTATAGTGGCTCACACCTGTAATCTCAGCACTGTGGGAGGCTGAGGTAGGAGGATTGCTTGAGCTCAAGAGTTCAAGACCAGCCTGGACAACATAGGGAGACCCCCATTTCTACCAGAAATAAAATTAGTCAGGTGTGGTGGCACATGCCTGTAGTTCCAGCTATTCGGAAGGCTGAGGTGGTAGGATCGCTTGAGCCCAAGTGGTTGAGGTTACAGTGAGCTGTGATCTTGCCACTGCTGATTGCGCCACTGTATTCCGACTTGGGCGACAGAGTGAGACCTTATCTCAAAAACAAAAAGCTATGGAGGCAGCAGGAAGAGTGTTCAACTGGGAATTTGTAAGAACCTGACTGGCAGTCTGTCCTCAGTTGTGATCCACTGAAGCTCAAGTGTTTAGTTGGACAATTTGCAGAAAATCTCAGAAGAGACAACTTGGCCCTGAGAAGAGTTAGGAATTGCTCATGTTCCTATAACTAAGGGTCCTCTAATTTGTTTGATCTGATTATCCTGCTAGAATGGTCTCCTTAAATAAATTTATCTGTTTACCAGAATTACCTAATATTAACATAACTGTAAAAACATTTGCTTCAGGTTGTGTGAAATTTGTATTTGACTCTTCTAATGATAGCATTTTGGTTAATAATTTCAGCTGCTTCTTAGGTCCATTCCAGGAATGAAGAGCAGTACTACATCCTTAGGAAATACAGTCATGTGCCACATAATGACATTTCAGTCGATGATGGACTGTATATACAACAGTGGTCCCGTAGATATAACGCAGTTGAAAAATTCCTATTGCACAAATACTTACCCTTGTGTTACTATTTCCTTACGATATTTAGTACAGTGACATGCTTCACAAGTTTATAGCCTAGAAGCAATAGGCTATATCATATTGCTTAGGTGTGTAGTAGGCTAGACCATCTGGGTTAGTAAGGATATGTGATGATGTTCACACAATGACGAAATCACCTAACAATGCATTTTTCAGAATGTATCCCCATGATTAAGGGACATATAACTGTATATAGTTAGTCACTAGTGTTCTTTTGGCTCTATGTGGAGGTCCTAGTAGGACTAAATATGTGTCGTATCTTGCTGTCCTAGTTTAAGCTGAATTTCTGTTATACTGAAAGCTGCTCTAGTATTGGATATATTGTTTATTTTTATTGGCAGATTCATTAATTAAAACCCTTCTGTTTCTTTCACAGATGAGTGCCAAACCAAATATGGAAATGCTAATGCCTGGAGATACTGTACCAAAGTTTTTGACATGCTCACAGTAGCAGCTGTAAGTTTCTATTTTTAAAGTCTCATGTATGTTCCTGCCAATAACACATTGCATATTTTTATCTAGTTGTCATCTCAATTATGTTGATATCTTTAGTATTCATTGATGAATTTAGATATGCCTGAGGTTATATGTTCAACTCTTTGTTATCCTTTTTTGCTAGTTAATAGATGAGCAGATTTTGTGTGTCCATGGTGGTTTATCTCCTGATATCAAAACACTGGATCAAATTCGAACCATCGAACGGAATCAGGAAATTCCTCATAAAGGAGCATTTTGTGATCTGGTTTGGTCAGATCCTGAAGATGTGGATACTTGGGCTATCAGTCCGCGAGGAGCAGGTTGGCTTTTTGGAGCAAAGGTCACAAATGAGGTAAAGCCAGCATTTTTGGAAAAGTAATTTGTAGATTGCTAATGGACTGCATAGAGAACTATGGTGGTTGTAGATAATTAACTTGTAGTCTAGCTTACTCAAAATATGGTGGCTGTGGATATTAAATTTCTAGTTTAGTTATTAATGTATGTCTTTTTTTAACAGTTAAATAAGATCACACAGCGAAAGCACCTACTCCAGCATCCACTTGGTAATAGTGGATAAAGTAAATGTTCTTTTCCTTTTTTTTTTTTGAGATGGAGTCTTGCTTGTTCTGTCGCCCAGGCTGGAGTGCAGTGGCATGATCTTGGCTCACTGCAACCTCTGCCTCCCAGGTTCAAGCAATTCTGCTTCAGCCTCCTGAGTAGCTGGGACCATAGGCGTACACCACCATGCCCGGCTAATTTTTGTATTCTTAGTAGAGACGGAGTTTCACCATGTTGGCTAGGCTGGTCTTGAACTCCTGACCTCAGGTGATCCACTCACCTCAGTCTCCCGAAGAGCTGGTATTACAGGTGTGAGCCACTGTGCCCGGCCGGCCCCCTTCCTTTCAAATACTGTAATTAAGTAACAAAATGTCAAGACCAAACTAGGCAGTACTTTTTTTTTTTTTTTTTTTTTTTTTTTTTTTTTGAGACGGAGTCTCACTCTGTCACCCAGGCTGGAGTGCAGTGGCGCGATCTCTGCTTACTGCAAGCTCCGCCTCCCGGGTTCACGCCATTCTCCCGCCTCAGCCTCCGAGTAGCTGGGACTACAGGCGCCTGCCACTGCGCCCGGCTAGTTTTTTTTTTTTTGTATTTTTAGTAGAGACAGGGTTTCACCATGTTAGCCAGGATGGTCTCGATCTCCTGACCTCGTGATCCACCCGCCTCGGCCTCCCAAAGTGCTGGGATTACAGGCTTGAGCCACCGCGCCCGGCCTTTTTTTTTTTTTTTAAGACCTCAAATCACACAGATACAGACACTTTATTAGTTTCCTCTACAAGAGCCAATAACATCAATCTTTTTTTTTTTTTGAGACAGAGTTTCACTCATATTGCCCAGGCTGGAGTGCAGTGGCGCAATCTCGGCTCACTGCAACCTCTGCCTCCTGGGTTCAAGCAATTTTCCTGTCTCAGCCTTCTGAGTAGCTGGGATTACAGGTGTGCACCAACACGCCTGGCTAATTTAGTATTTTTAGTAGAGACGGGGTTTCACCATGTTGGTCAGGCTGGTCTTGAAGTCCTGACCTCAGGTGATCTGCCCACCTTGGTTTCCCAAAGTGCTGGGATTACAGGCATGAGCCATCGCACCTGGCCTATGTCAATCTGTTTTTTTTTTTTTTTTTTTTTGAGGCGGAGTCTTGCTCTGTCACCCAGGTTGGAGTGCAGTGACTGGTCTTGGCTCACTGCCAGCTCTGCCTCCCAGGTTCATGCCATTCTCCTGCCTCAACCTCTTGAGTAGCTGGGACTACAGGCGCCCGCCACCTGGCTAATCGCTTATATTTTTAGTAGAGATGGGATTTCACTGTGTTAGCCAGGATGGTGTCGATCTCTTGATCTCGTGATCCGCCTGCCTCAGCCTCCCAAAGTGCTGGGATTACAGGCGTAAGCCACCACGCCTGGCCTTTTTTTTTTTTTTTTTTTTTTTTTTTTTTAAAAACAGAAATCTCTGTTCATTTGAAATGCCAAGTAGATCCAAAGAAGGAAGATGGCAATTAAATACTTAAATTAATCAAAAGGCACTATGAGACCACCTAAAACCTACTGCCACAGTGGTAGTAGGCTAAGGAAGATCAAGCTACAGCAAATCATGTAATGTGAATGTTAGCGATTACATAGCAGGAAGCACATTTGCTTTCCAGAGGACTATGGTGCCGTGTTCCTTTGGGCCCAAGCGGATATTTGGCCAGGAAAGGATCAAGATGGATGAAAGTAAAGCCAAATCAAAGGAATAGGTACAAAAGAGAATCCAAGCTACGTAGTCAAGCAGATGATGATGAATCAGGCTTCTTCCTCCCAAGAAACATTTGCTGCACTGTGCTGCTTCCCCCTCCACTACCCCCACCCCCCACCCCATGGCTGCTCAAGTCCAACTGCCTGTTCCTGCCTTACAGGGTGCTCAGCCACTGGGACTAGGTTTGGGGTTGCCCAGGGCTCTTGCCATAATTTAGCATAGACCTTGGGGAGAACTGCTCACACATGGGTTGGCTTTGTTGCTAGTTGTTCTCAACAAAGAAAACCCTGAAGCATTCACATGCAAGGTAGTCTGAGCTTCTCCAATCACAGTCAGACACCCCCACTATCCTCAAAAGTCTGAAATCTTGTAACAGCTGAGCTCTTGTTAAAGCTGCAAGACTCACAAAATCATCAAGGAAGCCAGAATGAGACAGTGCAGGTAGGAAGTCCCAGCAGTTAATCTCAACCCGTCTTTCTCCATTTCGGATAAGCTCAGATATACCTGATGTGGGATATTGAAAGCTACACTGGAGTAAGCTGGGTCTTCTGAATTTGTCATCAAATACCAAGGGAAAACAAGGGGTGGGGTGGATTTTATTCTTAAAAAACCTCAGAAGTAACTGTGTTATAAAGGGACATGACTGAATAGGTAAGAAATGGATTCTTCATTGTGAGTTTTCCTGATGGCTTCTGCAAGGATCATAGAGATGTCGATCACCTGTATTTTGGAGCGGTGCTTCATCTTGTCGTCCTGGGGTATGGTATTGGTGACTACTACTGCTTTAAAGCATGCGTTGTTGATGTGAGAAATAGCTGGACCACAGAAGATACTTGGAGTCAAGATAGCATAAACTCTGGTGACTCCAGCTAAGAGAAGTTTGTCAGCTGCATGGCAGATTGTGCCACAAGTGTCAACCATGTCATCCACAAGGATGGCCACCAGATCCTTCACATCTCCCACAAGCACCATGCGATCCACTTAATTGGCCTTCTTTGTGAATCAAGGCAAAGTCCACATTCAGCCTGTCTTCTATGGAGTTCACTCTCTTAGCTCCACCAGCATCAGATGAGACAATAGTGCAGTTCTTCCACTCAGAGATATTCTCCCTTATCCACTTCAGGACACCTAGGTCTGCATATAAGTAGTTCACTGGGATGTCAAAAAAAAACCCTGAATTTGAGAAGCATGTAGGTCCATGGTGATAATATGATCTGCACCTGCTACAGATATCATATTTGCAACAAGCTTGGCTGAGATTGTCACCCGACTCTTGTCTTTCTTATCCTGCTGGGCATAAGGGAAGCATGGGATGACTGCAGTAAGCTGGCTGGCTGAAACAATCTTGCAGGTATTAATCATGATTAAAGGTTCCATTAAATTATTGTTGATTTCACCACAGCCACTCCGAATGATGTAGACATTCTCTCCACGTACACTTTCGCCAATTTCCATACAGGTCTCCTAGTTGCTGAATTTCTTAGTCACTACCTTGCTGAGCTCCAGGCCCAGGCAGTCAGCAGTTTTCTGAGATAAGTCCTGGTGGGAGCTGCTGCTGAAGATTTTGATATTCAGGATCCTGGCCAACTATCCTAAGCACTCTTCACTAAGTGATCACTGCTGCTGCAGAGACTGGAATCAAAGTCGGTCCAGAGACTCAATGCTAACAGCTTTGTGATGCTACCCCACCATCTTCAAGATAGGCAATACTTTGAACTTTAACTGTTTTCAACTAAATACACACACACACACGACTTTATATTGGGAAGTGCTCCAGCATCATAATGAACTCAGAAAACTAGATTCTGATCCTGTATCAGTGCATCTTAATTTAGATAAGTTATTTATCTAGTCTGAGCTTTTGTTTCCTTAAGTTGCAAAAGAATAATCTCTTTCAGAATTATTGCAACATCTACACATACTATCAGTAAATTGTAGATACTGATAGTAATATCTTTATTATTAAATCAGAAAACACAAAATTTTGATTCATAGTACCTATTGAATGCTTTTTCTTCCAGAAATTTCTAACTATGTAGCTATACAGTTTCTATAGCTGTGTAGTTGACTCAGGCCAAAATTGCTCTGTTTGCCTAAACTTATTAAATTGTTGGAGATAATTATAGAGTGGGTTCTATAATCATGATGCATTTAGTAGTAATAAGATTTGGTATTTGAATGATTATTTTCTTACGTATGTAGGGTAATTGTTTTTTAAGTGCTAAATACTTACAGTGTCTTTCTAAATTGCAGTTTGTTCATATCAACAACTTAAAACTCATCTGCAGAGCACATCAACTAGTGCACGAAGGCTATAAATTTATGTTTGATGAGAAGCTGGTGACAGTATGGTCTGCTCCTAATTACTGCTATCGTTGTGGAAATATTGCTTCGATCATGGTCTTCAAAGATGTAAATACAAGAGAACCAAAGTTATTCCGGGCAGTTCCAGATTCAGAACGTGTTATTCCTCCCAGAACGACAACGCCGTATTTCCTTTGAGGCCTTCGCCCATCCTGCTGACCCATTTTTCTGCCCTCTTCTTACCCAATTTTCTTGTATTACCTTCTACAATATACTTTTTATTGAGCACTTTGCTGCTGAAATGCTGCCTCTTGCCTTTTTTTTTTTTTGAATTTTAAATTATCTAAATTTATTGTTTGTTGTGGTGTCTATAGCAAAGTTTTTCTATCAATTTTCCCGCCATCCCATCCCCACCCTGGACTCATTTGAGAAGACTTGAGAAATGTCTTCATACTCACACTGCTGCATGTAGCTCTTGCTTATTTACTGGTCTGGGAAACAGGATGTGTTTCCTTTTTTTAAAAGCCAATTGACAGATTACACCTAAATACTCCTCCTTTTTGTATCATTCAGCCTTTTGTTTTAGTTTGGTAAGTTTTAAGAAATTTCAGCAGCAAAGTTGTTATTCAGTGGGCACGATGGACTCCAAATGCCTCAAATTATGTATACCTGTCCCAGATGTAAACTTCATTGTCCTTTGTTGGATGATATTTTAAACGGATATAAAATAAATTGGTCTAAAGGGCTGCCCTCCTTGTTGTGTTTTTAAATTTTAGTTAAAAACTGCTACAGCTTATGACTTTGTACATTAAGATAATTGTATTGATCTTTTTTCAGATTCCTTGTATTTTTAATAAAGTAATCTTAAATAAAAGATAGGTTAAGTGTTAGAAATTTTAAAAGCTTACATTGTTAGTGTAAAGTTATCTTTTCTTTTTTCCTAATCAGAGTTCTTGACCCTTTGCTTATTGAGTTTAAAACTTCAATTGAAATTCAATAGTATTTATTTTTTAAAAAAATCACTAAACTGTGCCTAAAGAACATAACTGCCATATTAATGTTTTGGTTTATATCCTCTATAGTAATAGAAAAACATTTAATACTTGTAATGCTGATGTGTTAATTTGATACCAGTTGAGTAGAATGTGATCAATCCAGTTTACAATCTATCATGAGTATTATTAACTAAAATCTATGTACTTTTCAATAGGAATCATTCTTCTCTTGCTGTAACACTTGACCTTAACTTTTAGAAAGTGTTCATTTTTAAACTGCAACTGGAAAGGTTGAAAAGTCAGGACTCTTGTATTTGTGAACTGTAATCTGAAGCAGATTATTTAAAGTGTAGAAAAAGAAACAAGTTCTTTTTTGCAAAGATCTGTGATTCCATATTTCAGCTTTGTGTAAGTAATTTGAATATCCAAAGGGTTGTGATGATCAGTTCTTAATATGCAACTGTCCACTTAATAAGGACAAGTATTCCAGTATCTCTTATGACTGTAGTCATAAATGATGTTGGAATGCACCATTTTGTGAAATAGTTGGTATCCCTTTACTATAATTAATTTTTGTCATTCCGGGAAATATTTGTGAAGCCAGCCAATTAATAAAGCACTTTAGCATCTGTTCAGGTAGTTTTGAAAACAAACTTTTCCCCTTCAGGATAAGAACTTCCAGGTTACCTAAAAATGCAATAAAAATCTTTATAGTCTAAGCTTCTTGGCATATAATTTTTCATCAGGGTTTTCTTTTACTAAATGAGCACAATACTGTTTTGATTTTATTTTTTTCCCTCAAACCACCAGCTCCTTACATAGTTTTAAATTATATAGCTATATGAAAGAGGTGGCTAAGACATTTGCTGCACACACTTGAACTAATGTTGGGTCAGTAACTTCGTGTTACTGCCCTGACACCAGTGTAATTCAGGTGGAAAGGTATTTTTATCTTACAGGGATATGTAGCTATGTATTTTACTAATTGTGAAACACTGGAAATTAATGATGCAGACAACTTGGTGTGGTCTTTGAACAGCTCTCTGCAGTATTTTTTTTTTTAATTTCCTGTTACCATATATTGTATTTAAGTGCTCGCTTTCTACTTAAGTTGTACCAATAGAACCGGTAACTCCCAGCCCTCCCTGTTTGACACTCCTTAGCTTAGATTGATGTAGTTGTTTTTGTTATCCCTATAATGTGACTTTTATTTTTAAGTCATCGTGTACTGCATTTGTTTGTCACTAGTTGGGCACGTGCCAATAATATTCTCTCCATTCCTTAACTGCCATCTCTGTTTTGCCTGATTTCTCTTCAACTGAATAATAGCTTTTTGCATGGAAAAAATAGTTTTTACTATTAGATGGGTAAAGGGAAGAGAGAGCTAATGTATTGGACTTTGTGAGCCTACAAGGAATATTTTGGATCCCTCCAATAAATAAGGGCTATGTACTATGTGTACTATATAGAGTAATCATGTGGTGGAAGATACTTGCAAGTCATAGATTTATGGGCAGGAGGATTTGTTACTCCCTGTATCTAGGCTGAATGTAAAATCCCTTATGTTGTATCAATGGGGGTAAGAACTATTTTTATTTGCCTATGATATACTTGGTTTCTAATAAAGTGCCCTAGGCTCTAGTGAGAACTGTCTACTTTGAATTGCCATTTACTCCCTTTCCTCATTTGGCCGATATGCTCTTGGCTAGCTTTTTATAAGTTAATGTGTTTCCCTAAAAAGTTTCACTACTTTATTTGAGTGTGATCCTAAAATGCCTGGATCAGTAGTACATCTCATATGCAACTTGCATCAGCTCCTATTCTGTCTGGATGTCTAGAACTGTTGGAAGATTTTGACGTCCTAAGCCCTAGGTTTTGCTTTGGGAAATAAGGTTTGAAATATTGTTCATTGCATTAAGATTTGTGTGTGTTTGCTTTGTAAGCCCAGCACCAGGTTTTGGAAAATGCCTGTACTGTGAAAGTAAATCAGGACTCTTTCTGAGCCTCTTTCATTGTCAGAAATAGAATTGCTTTCCATCAGCTTCCAGGAAATTGTGTATCTGAAGTCGAAGAGATTTAACAGCAAGAATCCAGATTTTTAAATGTAATTGTTTTTTAAATGCTAATGTTTGTAAAGCACCTTCGGTTCTTCGGATGAAAGGTGCTATATTCCCTCAGTGTAAATTAATAAAAAGATTATAGGAAGTTTGTCAAAAAATTTAATGCATAGTCTGTAGTATGTCCTGACAAGAAGTTAGCATTTTATATAAGAAATTAAAAAATGCTTATTCCTCCACTTGGTTGCTTGACTGGTAAACAAAAGTGAAATCTTTTTTTTGTTTTGTTTTGCATTTGACTCTGAGCCAAGTGTTCCAACTCTTTAAAGGCAATGTTTATTGTTACAACCTCGATCCAGTGCCCAGAACTATGCTTCATGAGATCATTACAACTCTTTAAATTGTGTATTTACAGTGTGCAGTGATGCTGACGAAATACACAGTAGTAAACCAAAAAGAAACATTTGGAAAGTCCCCTAGCATAATGCCAGACACACTAGACGCTTGGGGAAGGTTGGTTCTGCATTCCCCTCCTGTTAGTTTTCTATTTCTCTATCAACTTCTTGGTGAATTTGTGCCTTTACCCTCATGAGAGTAGGCTTATGCTGGCTTAGATCATTCAAATGTTTTCTTAATTCAAAAATGCGCGGCATTTATAGATTTGTGTTGTCAACAAAAATACTACATAAGTATATTCCACTCAATCCCTAGGCACCCACTATTCTCAGCAGCACTCTGCTTTTGTATATAAATGGTGGGTTATAAAAGACTGCATGGAGGCATTATGGAATAGCACAGGCTTTGGGATCAGATCTAGGTTAAAACCCCAGCTCTGCCATGCAGTAATAGCAACTAACCTGTATTCAGCATATGTAGCTAAATTGTTACGTTCTTTATTTTGTGATGCCCTTGCTATGGGTCTATAACTATATTACCTTTAATTTTTTTTTTTTTTTCTTGGTAGAGAGGGGGTCTCCCTATGTTGCTCAGGCTAATCTTGAACTCCTGGCTGAAGAGATCCTCCTATCTCGGCCTTCCAAAGCACTGGGATTACAAGCATAAGATTCTGTGCCCAGCCCAAACTTTAATTAATTTTGTTCATCCTTCTCTAGAACTTTTTTCCCCAGATGAGGAAATAGGCTTGGAGAGGACAGGTGACTTGTTTAAGGTTGCACAGGAGAGCTGGAACTTGAATCCCTAGAGGGCACACCAGAGTACATCTTTAGCCCTCTATTTTAAGCAATATTGGTTATTGTAGCTGTGTGACCCTGAACAAATTGAATTTTCTGAATCTTAAATTTCTGTGTCTAAAATAAGAGAGTATCAGACAGGGTTAATCTCAGTATTAAAAATAGCACACACAAAGCACCCAGTGTCTGGTCCAAAGCTGCTTTTTATTAAGGGCTCATACTCATAGGCCATTTGTTCAAATTCATTGTAGTTGAGAAGAATAATCCAAGGCAATGTGTAATTGCTAACATAGTGTAGATTTTGTAAGTACAACACATCTGGAGAAGGAAATGTTCGATGTAGGATGGAGTAATTGGCGAAAATACAGAGGAAGTGTGAATCAAATGTGGTCTGGAATGATGGGATTTGTGTCTTACAGAGTAAAAACAACCAGAGATCACTTGGACACAATGTGAAGACTTGAGGATCCTCTCTGGGAAGGCGTAAGAAATGAATAGCTTCTGTTCTATTGACAATATCTGATATATATCAGTGAGGATTGGTCAGTTATAGAAGATGCTAAAAAGCAGGCAGTGGTTTTTTAATAAGGAATGTAATAAATGTATTTCAAGATTACTTCCCTAGTGAGTTGATGATCCCCCTTCGTCTGACACAAATTATTCTGGAGTTGTTTCCTCTGGCTTGATAATATGGGTGGAAACTGGTGGTTGAGATTGAGCTGATTTGTGGTTCTGTGACTAGAATTACATGAAATACTAATTTGGGGGGCCAACAGAGATTTGACATTTTTTCTTTGTCAAAGCAATTTTTCAAATCCTGCTACAATTTACCATCAGTATTACTTCATAAATGGAAAGTCATTTTACCATTAGAGATATAGGTAGGACCATCTCAGAAGAAAAGACAGCTCTTTACGCCAAATACATTTGGTTTTAAGAAAAACTAGTATCCTAATATTTGCCATTTATGGAGATCAATGAGAGATTTTCCCCACCCCAATGTTGACATGTACTACTCGAGGCTGTCATATTATTGAGGCATAAAAGATGTTCTAATAAAATGGAAGTGGCTTAAGAGAAAGTTTTTTTTTTTTTTTTTTTTTTGAGACGGAGTCTTGCTCTGTCGCCGGGGCTGGAGTACAGTGGCCGGATCTCAGCTCACTGCAAGCTCCGCCTCCCGGGTTTACGCCATTCTCCTGCCTCAGCCTCCCAAGTAGCTGGGACTACAGGCGCCCGTCACCTCGCCCGGCTAGTTTTTTGTATTTTTTTAGTAGAGACGGGGTTTCACCGTGTTAGCCAGGATGGTCTCGATCTCCTGACCTCGTGATCCGCCCATCTCGGCCTCCCAAAGTGCTGGGATTACAGGCTTGAGCCACCGCGCCCGGCCAAGAGAAAGTTTTATGCCGCCTCCCAACTCTGAACAGATGCTAAGAATTTACTAAACAAGTGCACACAGGAGTAGTGATTTAGAGAGGCCTTCCCACCTTCAAGAATTTTATAATACGTTAATGAGCTGAGTCTTATTTTCAGGGATGGCTTTGTTAAAGCAGAAGACGATGGGTAACTAATTATGCTTATGAAAGGCAGTTTTGCATGCTTGTCTGTCAAAAAATACAGTAAAATTTATTTTAAAATTGATTAATTGGTGTAGAACTTGCAATGGTCACAGAATCAGGATGGTCGGCTTACATTCAGGGATGAAATTTGTCCAGGCCTTTCAAAATAGAACACGTTGCTTTTAGTATGGCATTGGTTCTGTTTGCAGTACTGATTTTTCTTTCACGGTAATTAAAAAAAATCTTGCTTTCTTAAAAGCCTGCACCCAAGCTAGTGATCTTTTCTGCAGAGGACTGAGCATCCCAACCATGCTTTATTTTGGTGGATTCTTACAGTTTTCTGGCTGGGTCCTTTTTGAAGGGTAGCTGTGAGCTGTGAGACAATTTCAGCAAAATGTAGGGACAAGGATCGCATTCGAGGTGGCTTAAAAGGAAACACGTGTGTGAGAGTTGCCTCACTGTCTCACCTGCTAGAGGAAACTGGGAGATTTCAGGGTTTGTTTTCGGTCCTGGCGTGGTGCAGAGGTGGAGGGGCGCCAGCAGGTGTGTGGGATGCAGGACGCAAAGCCAGGAGAACCTGGGGCAGGTGTCTGGCGCCAGGGGGTGCAGTTCCTATTTTTCGGCGCTTGGTGGCGCTCGGGTCTCCTCCGGCCCTGCTAGCAATCTCTAAGGCACCTCCGCTGCCACCTGCAGTCTCAACCAAACCTCTGGGTGGGCAGCGCGGGATGTGATGGGCCGAGCGTCCAATCGACTGACAGGTTTCCGTCCACACTACTGAGCTAGCCAATGGGAGCCGAGGAGAGGCGCGGAGAAGGCGGGCCCCGCGGCAAGCCTGGCAGAGGCGCGAGGCCCTCCTCCCGCCTCTCCGCCTACTCCAGCCTCCGCCGCCTCAGCTTCCCGAGCGAGCCCTGCGGCCGCCGGAGCAGCTCCCGCGGCGGAGCAGGAGCCGGATGGTCAGAGGAGCCCGGCAGCCCCAGCAGCCGCGGAGTCGCCTGGCCCCAAGGTGGGGCAGGGGCTGGGTGGAGGCCGGGGTTGGGGATGGGGCGGGGACCAGGGAGCGGGCCCAGGGGCAGCGGCTCGGGGCCGCGGAGCATTCGGGGTGCAGAGACCGGAGGGGCGGGGGGTGCAGGCTGGGGGGATCTGGGGGGCGCCTGGAGGCGGCGGCGCGGGCTGGGCGCGATCGCATCCTCGAGGCCAGGTGAGAGGGGCGTGTGAGGGAAGGGGCGCCGAGGAGTGAGGCTGGCGGCGCGGGGCCGGGAGGGGCAAGGCGCGCGCGCCCCGGGAGGGGCCGTGGAATGCGGGGGTCGCCGGGCCCGGAGAGGCGGGGCGTGGAGAGGGCAGTGTACGGTCGGGAGCGGATGGGCACAGGAAAGGGGAGGCTGGGGGAGCTTACGGGGGTGACGAGGCAGACAATGAGTAGGTGGAGGTGGTTGATTTTGGGGAGCTGGGCTGTGACGAGCAGGGGTTGAAGATGCGGTGAGGGACCAGGAAGGTTTGGGCTCAGGGGGAATTAGGGGAACGGTGAGTCCCAGGAGTGCTTGGTCTTGGGAAACAGGGCATAAGGCGTTTGTAAGGTCAGGTCTGGGTTGGCGAGCCTGTGGTCCCAGAGGGTGGTCTGTTTAGTTCCTGACTGGCACGGTAGCGCCGGGAGATGTTTTCTTGTATATTACTTTTAGTTACTGTCTTATTTGTTTGGTCTGTAGACTGACTGGCACAGTGGAGAAACCGCCTCGAAAACGGAGAAGCAGGTAAGGCAGTGCCTTCCTATTTTGCTTCATGTTTTTCTTTGCTTGGCTGCACCTGTGCCGTACTGCATAATTGTACACTGTCAGTAGATGAAGTTTCTTATTTATCCCCTTTTTAAAATAAAATAACCACATGCATGATTTTTCTTTTGAGGACTTCAAATTATTACCTCTATAGTCGATTTTTTTTTTTTTTTTTTGGTATCTAAGATAATGTGGGAAATCTTGAGAGATCCTACTTTTTTACTTTATGATGTTGTGTTAGGATCTCAGCTAGTTTTTTTTTTTTTTTTTTTTTTTTTTTTTTTTTTTTTTTTTACCTTAGCCATAATTTCAGTTTCTCCTGCATCTCTGTTTAAAAAGCTCATCTTGGCTGGGGTGGCTCATGCCTTCAATCCCATGAGGCATGAGATTTGGGAGGCTGAGGCAGGAGGATCATTTGAGCCTGGGAGTTCAAGACCAGTCGGGGCAACAGAACAAGACTCCGTCTCTATAAAAAATTGAAAAACTAGCCGGTCCCATAAATATATACACCTACTATGTACCCACAAAAACAAAAAATAAAATTAAAAAAAAACACAAAAACTAACTAGCTGAGTAGGTGTTGTGGACCTGTAGTCCCAGCTTCTCAAGAGGCTGAGGTGGGAAGATTGCTTGAGCCCAGGAAGTCAAGGCTGCAGTGATGCAGTGAGCCGTAATCATGCCACTGCACTCCAGTGTGGGGAACACAGCAAGACCCTGCCTCAAAAAATAAAAGAAACTAATTTTATTGAGCATCTACTATGTGCCAAGCACTGTGTGCGAATGCTCTATATGTATCTTCTCCTGTAATCCTCAAAGCACTCTAAGAATATGTAGTGTTGTCACTGTTTTACAGAAGAGGGAACTGTGACACAGAGGGGCCAAATATTTACCCAGAATCATGCATCTAGTAAAAGATAAAACCAGGATTTGAATCTAGACAGTCTGACTCCAGAGCTTAAGCTCTTAACTGTTATACCATAATGATCCTAATAAATATACAATTGAAAGTAGCTTTTCTTATTGATTTATCTTTTGTCGTTGGACACTGTGTGGTTAACTCGAATGGTTGAACCTTAGAAAAACAGAAACAAAGAGTTTAAGTAGTCCACAAACAAAATGAATTAGTCCTTGAGTAATGAAGACGAAGATATATTTATCACAAACATTTTTGACTGCATTCCATGTGAGAGGTACTACATAGCAATTCTGTGTAGTCATTAGATGATTCCTTTTTCACAGATGTTGGCATTGGCCTAGAGAAAGTAAGCTACTGTAGTTATGTGACCAGTAGGACTACTTTCATAGTTAATATCTGGCAAGTTATTGATGTTAATAGACAGAAAATCTCAACAGTAAACAGACACAAAATGCTGATGGTGGAAGTGCCAACAGAATTTCTTTGTCACACTTTAGGCCTATGCTGTCCAATCCAGTAGCCATATGCAGG
This sequence comes from Macaca thibetana thibetana, assembly GCF_024542745.1. NCBI lineage: Eukaryota > Metazoa > Chordata > Mammalia > Primates > Cercopithecidae > Macaca > Macaca thibetana. The sequence goes on from NC_065592.1 coordinate 13,496,844, forward strand.
TGAGCACTCAAAATGCATCTAGCATGACTGAGGAACTAAATTTTTAATTTTATTTAATTGTAATTAAATTAACTTGACAAACTGCTACTTGATCACCTATTGGGAGACATTCAAGTATGTTTTGAACAACTTGGGTATGTGAGTCTGTATTTTTCATCTGTCATTTTATGAAATCTAAATATATATCAAATATGTCCAATGAGAATTTAGTGTCTGAAATGAGATAAGTATAAAATACACACTAGATTTCAAGTTAGTACAAAAATCGAATACATAAAATTTCTCAGTAACTTTTTATATTGATAACATAGTGAAAAATATTTTAGGTATATTAGATTAAAGACTTTTTTTTTTTTTTTTTTTTTGAGACAGGGTCTGGCTCTGTCACCCAGGCTGGAGTGCAGTGGTGCAATCTCAGCATACTGCAACCTCCACCTCCTGGGCTCAAGCCATCCAGCCAGTTCAGCCTCTGGAGTAGCTGGGACTACCGGCGCCTGACACCAGCTTTTTTTTTTTTGTAGAGACAAGATTTGGCCATGTTGCCCAGACTGGTCTCAAACTCCTGGGTTCAAATGATCCAACCACCTTGGCCTCCCAAAGTGCTGGAATTACAAGTGTGAGCTGCCATGCCTGGCTGTAAATAAAATTGTTACTAAAATTATTTTCACTTATTTTTTCCTGAGACAAAGTCTTACTTTTTTGCCCAGACTGGAGTGCAGTGATGTGATCTTGACTCACTGCAATCTCTGCCTCCTGGGTTCAAGCAATTCTCTTTCCTCAGCCTCCCGATTAGCTGGGATTACAGGCGCCCACCACCATGCCCGGCTAATTTTTGTATTTTTAGTAGAGACGGGGTTTCAACATGTTGGCCAGGCTGGTCTCGAACTCCTGGCCTCAAGTGATCTGCCTGACTAGGCCTCCCAAAGTGCTGGGATTACAGGTGTGAGCCACTGGGCCTGGCCTTCACTTATTTCTTTTTCCTTTTTATTTTTCTCCTGAGACAGGGCCTGGCTCTGTTGTCCAGGCCGAAGTGAAGTGGCACAATCACAGCTCACTGCAGACTTGACCTGGTAATCCTTCCACCTCAGCCTCCCAAGTACCTGGGACTACAGATGGTGCACCACCATGCCAGGCTAATTTTTTGTTTTTTGTTAGAGACAGGGTCTCACTATGTTGCTCAGGCTGGTCTCAAACTCCTGTGCTCAAGTGATGCTCTAGCCTTGGCCTCCCAAAGTGCTAGGATTACACCATACCCAGCCTTTCTTTTTATTTTTCCTAATATGGCCACTAGAAAATTAAAAGCTACATACATGTAACTTGCATTGTATTTATTTGCATTGTATTTCTTTTGGATAGCTCTGGTTTAACTCTCATTACCCCACTGCCAGACTCTTCAGTAGCCTTCTGACTGGTTTCCCTACCTTGAATCTGTAATTCCTTCCCTGTACTGTGCAAATCGATCTTGTAATTCTCATGCTTAGGATCCTTCTGTGCTTCCTCATTGCTTATTGAACATCATTCAGACTTTTAGCCTAATCATATAAAAAGGTTGCCTTTATTTTACTTCTTCATACTTTCCCAGCCACAGTTAATACTTTGGCCGTAGCAATTTTCAATGATGGAACTATTAAATGTCTACATTTAAATGATTTAACTTTCTGGTGAACCTTCAAGATGAATTAATTGCCGCATGTAACTCTGTGCTCCATTTGCCGTTCCCAGAACTTATGTTCCCTCTTTGCTTTGGTTTTTTGTTTTTAGTTTTTTTTTTTTTTTTTTTTTTTTTTTTTTTAAAGACAGGGTCTCACTCCAGTCCAGGCTAGAGTGCAGTGGTGTGATCTTCTTGGGCCCAGACTTCTCGGGCCCAGGTGATTTCCCACCTCAGCCTCCCAAGTAGCTGGGACTACAGATGTGCACCACCATGCCCAGCTAATGTTTGCATTTTTTGTAGAGGTGGGGTTTTACCATGTTGCCCAGGCTGGTCGTGAACTCCTGGGGTCAAGCGATCCGCCTTCCTCAGCCTCTCAAAGTGCTGGGATTATAGGCGTCAGCCACTGTACTTGGTCTGCTTTGGGTTTTTGTATGTGATTTTTCTCTCTGGAATACTTTCTCCTTGCTCCTTGACAAGTCCCCTCCTTTAAGACTTTGCTCAGTGAGGGCTTCCCCTCACCCCCCCTCTGCTCCACCTCATTGGGTCCTGTCATGGCCTGTACATACACTTACATGAAATGGTCTGGGCTGAATTTGAATTCAGCTCTGTCAAATGTAGTTTGCGAGATCATGTGCAAGTTAATAAGCCTGTCTCTGCCTCAGTTTCCTCATCTATGTAGTAGAAATAATAGTTCGGCCAGGTGCGGTGGCTCACGCCTGTAATCCCAGCAGTTTGGGAGGCCGAGGTGGGCAGATCACCTGAGGTTGGGAGTTTGAGACCAGCCTGACCAACATGGAGAAACCCCGTTTCTACTAAAAGTACAAAATTGACTGGGTGTGGTAGCGCATGTCTGTAATCCCAGCTACTCGGGAGGCTGAGGCGGGAGAATTGCTGGAACCCAGGAGGTGGAGGTTGCAGTGAGCTGAGATTGCGTCATTGCATTGCAGCCTGGGCAACAAGAGCAAAACTCTGTCTCAAAAAAAAAAAAAGAAATAATTGTTTGACTTCCCTAAGGTTGTAAGGTGCCTAGGATAGTGCCTGGCACATAGAAGATATACAATAAATTTTAGATTAAAAAGCACCCATCACATATCTTTTATTTCTCACTTCTTTTCAAAATGAGAAGATTAAAAATAAAGGCCAAGAAGAAATGAAAGAAGCAGATAAAGCCAGTGGCAGAATTAGTGCGTAGACCAGAAAGTCCTGCATCATTGCTAATGGTTGCTTTGGTGTTTGGCTCTGAGTTTTCTGGAGTAAAATGAAGAAGAAAATAAAGTTCAATTTTCAGATTCATGGTATCTCTAAAGTCAAACATATGTTGTGAGATTTTAAAGATTGCTTCTTGGCCAGGTGTGGTGGCTCACGTCTGTAATCCCAGCACTTTGGGAGGCTGAGGTGGGTGGATCACCTGAGGTCAGGAGTTTGAGACCAATCTGGCCAACATGACAAAACCCCATCTCTACTAAAAATACAAAAAATTAGCTGGGCATGGTGGTGTGTTCCTGTAATCCCAGCTACTCGGGGGGCTGAGGTCGGAGAATCTTTTGAACCTGGGAGGCAGAGGTTGCGGTAAGCCGAGATTGCGCCACTACACTCCAGCCTGGGCAACAGAGTGAGACTCCGTCTTAAATAAATAAATAAATAAAGATTGCTTCTTATACTTCTCAATCCAAGTTGAGTTATTGCCAGTGAACAGTCTCCGCAGGGCCAAAGCAATGTGGTTTTTTGGTGTATGGCTCTCTGATGGTTTGGCTTGATTCAGAGGTAAAGAGGGATGCATACACTGTGGGGACTATATGTATTTTGTTCACTGTTTATCCCCAGCAGCTAGAATAGCATCTGGCATGTAGAGAACAGTTTATTGAATTTTTGAGTGAACAAATCCTTAAGTAATTCTCCAGGAATTTAAGTAAGCATCAGGTCGCAATGAGTTTATTTTCTCAGTCCGGAATCATGAGGCTACATACTCTGCATGCCTGATTTAGATCAGATCCTGATCATGTCAGGATTTTGACCTGAATGGACAACCAGCATACATATGTAAAGGTCCTATGGGCAGGACCAAGATTTTCCTCAGAAAACAGTGCAGGGGTTGCTCTAAAGCTAGAAAACAAAATGTACAGTTAAGACCCCAAAGATGAATTATAGAATAAGAATGTAATGGTTGTAGCCAGATAGTTAGGAAAATAGGTGTTAGGCCGGGCGTGGTGGCTCATGCCTGTAATCCCAGCACTTTAGGAGGCCGAGGCGGGTGTGATCACGAGGTCAGGAGTTCGAGACCAGCCTGACCAAGATGGTGAAACTCCATCTCTACTAAAAATACGAAAGTTAGCCAGGCATGGTGGCGCATGCCTGTAATCCCAGTTACTCAGGAGGTTGAGGCAGGAGAATCACTTGAACCTGGGAGGCAGAGGTTGCAGTAGAACCTAGATCGCTGCACTCTGGCCTAGGCGACAGAGCAAGACTCCATCTCAAAAAAAAAAGGTATTAGTTGCCAGACATGGTGGCTCACACCTGTAATCCTAGCACTTTGGGAGGCCGAGGCAGGCAGATCACAAGATCAGGAATTTGAGACCAGCCTGGCCAACATAGTGAAACCGTCTCTACTAAAAGTACAAAAATTAGCCGGGCGTGGTGGCGGGTGCCTGTAATCCCAGCTACTTGGGAGGCTGGGGCAGGAGAATCGCTTCAACCTGGGAGGCAGAGGTTGCAGTGAGCTGAGACCACACCATTGCACTCCAGTCCAGGCAACAGAGTGAGACTCCATCTCAAAAAAAAAAAAAAAAACACAAACAAAAAAAGACCCAGAAAGGTATTAGTATCAGTTTTATATTGTGGCCATAGAAATTCTGAATATCAAATGATACAAATTCCTGGTAAATACTTCAAGATAAATTAATTGAGGCAGATGAATAGTGTGAGCCCAAGAGTTTGAGACCAGCCTGGGCAACATGGTGAAACCTCATCTCTACCAAAAATACAAAAATTAGCCAGGTATGGTGGTACACACCTATAGTCCCAGCTACTTGGGAGGCTGAGGTGGGAGGATCAGCTGAGTCTGGGAGGTGGAGGCTGCAGTGAGCCATGATTGCGCCACTGCCCTCCAGCCTGGGCAACAGTGAAAACCTGTCTCAAAAAAAAAAAAAAAGGTAAGTTAATTGTTGAATGTAGCCTTGAGTAACTGATTGAATGGGTCTGCTATGTAGAGTTGTTGACAATTATATTACATATGTAGTACATTTTAGAAAAACAGTTGACAGAATTATTATTATTATTTTTTGAGATGAAGCTTTGCTTGTTGCCCAGGCTAGAGTGCAGTGGTGTGATCTTGGCTCACCGCAGCCTCTGCCTCCTGGGTTCAAGTGATTCTTCTGCCTCAGTCTTCCAAGTATCTGGGATTACAGACATGCGCCACCATGTCCAGCTAATTTTTTTTTTTTTTTTTTTTTTTGAGATGGAGTCTCGCTCTGTCGCCCAGGCTGGAGTGCAGTGGCTGGATCTCAGCTCACTGCAAGCTCCGCTTCCCGGGTTTACGCCATTCTCCTGCCTCAGCCTCCCGAGTAGCTGGGACTACAGGCGCCCGCCACCTCGCCCGGCTAGTTTTTTTTTGTATTTTTAGTAGAGACGGGGTTTCACCATGTTAGCCAGGATGATCTCGATCTCCTGACCTTGTGATCCGCCCATCTCGGCCTCCCAAAGTGCTGGGATTACAGGCTTGAGCCACCGCGCCCGGCCGTCCAGCTAATTTTGTATTTTTAGTAGAGATGGGTTTCTCCATGTTGGTCAGGCTGGTCTTGAACTCCTGACCTCAGGCGATCCACCCGCCTTGGCCTCTCAAAGTGCTGGGATTATAGGTGTGAGCCACCATGCCCAGCCCAGAATTAGGATTTTTAAAATTTTTATTTATTTTTGAGATGGAGTCTTGCTCTGTTGCCCAGACTGGAGTGCAGTCGTGCTGTCTCGGCTCACGGCAACCTCTGCCTCCTGGGTTCAAGTGATTCTTGTGCCTCTGCCTCCCGAATACCTGATATTAAAGGGGTGCACCACCCCACATCCAGCTAATTTTTTGTATTTTTAGTAGAGGGGGGGTTTCCCCATGGTGGCTAGGCTGATCTCGAACTCCTGGCCTCAAGTGATCCGCCTGCCTCGGCCTCCCAAAGTGTTGGGATTACAGGCGTAAGCCATCATGCCTGACCTAAAATTATGATTTTTATTTTAGGATATTGATGTTAAATAATTCTTTTTGATAGGTGTTAGTGGCTGAGTTATCTTTTGAGGACATTTCTAGTGCAGACCAAACTGTAAGACAGTTTAAGAAAAACGAAGACAGTTCGAGATAAGAACCTCATGCACTATTACTATTTCTTTGTATCTTTTTCCCCTTAAAACTTTTATTTCCGTATCATAGTTTATCTTTGCACCCTTAGTACTGAGGTGGAGCTCAGTAAAACTAGTGAACCAATAAATGAATTGGTGGCAAGAGGAGTTAATGTGGGATGGGTGTGATATTTAATGCCCCTGAAAAACTGCACTGAACTGAAAGGAGTTTTAAGATTAGGAAGCTTTGGCCCGGTGCAGTGGCTCACGCCTGTAATCCCAGCACTTCGGGAGGCTGAGGTGGGCGGATCACCTAAGGTCGGGAGTTTGAGACCAGCCTGACCAACATGGAGAAACCCTGTCTCTACTAAAAATACAAAATTAGCCTGGCATGGTGGCACATGCCTGTAATCCCGGCTTCTCAGGAGGCTGATGCAGGAGAATCGCTTGAACCCGGGAGGCGGAGGTTGCAGTGAGCTGAGATTGCGCCATTGCACTCTAGCCTGGCAACAAGAGCAAAACTCCGTCTCAAAAAAGAAAAGAAAAGAAAAGAAAACTTGGTCTCTATGTGCTTTTGGAAAATTCTGGAGTCCAGAATGTCTGTTAATAATGTTTGGGTTATGAGTTAGAGAATCCTTTCTGGTCCTATTAAGAACAAGATCCGGCTGGGCGCAGTGGCTCAAGCCTATAATCCCAGCACTTTGGGAGGCCGAGACGGGCGGATCACGAGGTCAGGAGATCCAGACCATCCTGGCTAATATGGTGAAACTCCGTCTCTACTAAAAAATTAAAAAAAAAAAAAAAAAAAAAAAAAGCTGGGCGAGGTAGTGGGCGCCTGTAGTCTGAGTTACTCGGGAGGCTGAGGCAGGAGAATGGCGTAAACCCGGGAGGTGGAGCTTGCAGTGAGCTGAGATCTGGCCACTGCACTCCAGCCTGGGCCACAGAGCGAGACTCCGTCTCAAAAAATAAACAAGATCCATTTGGATAGGATTCACATTGATGAAAGCTTTACTGTACGATTTGGGGGCTTTTTTTTTTCCCCGTTATATATTTAAAGCAAAGGGATCCAGGCATTTTGTTGTTGTATGTAATTTGTTTTTTGTTTTTTTTTTTTTTTTTTTTTTTTGAGACGGAGTCTCACTCTGTCGCCCAGGCTGGAGTGCAGTAGCCAGATCTCAGCTCACTGCAAGCTCCGCCTCCCGGGTTCCCGCCATTCTCCTGCCTCAGCCTCCCGAGTAGCTGGGACCACAGGCGCCGCCACCTCGCCCGGCTAATTTTTTGTGTTTTTAGTAGAGACGGGGTTTCGCCGTGTTAGCCAGGATGGTCTCGATCTCCTGACCTTGTGATCCGCCCGTCTCGGCCTCCCAAAGTGCTGGGATTACAGGCTTGAGCCACCGCGCCCGGCCTGTATGTAATTTGTTTAAGGAACATTTGAATGCTTTCTAGTTCTGGGTTCTAGGGATATAGATATGAGTGAGGTGGCTCTTGCTGGGGAAAATCTCATATATTAATGGGAAGACAGACACTGAACTATGAGACAGTGTAATGACTTTGTATATAGTCAAAGGTTTACACAGTATATACAAAGGGGTTTTAGGAATTCTGCATACCGGTAGTGAGGGCAGTTTCTGCAGTCATTTATCTGAGCCCTGAAGGTTTAGAAGGTTAATTTGGTGGTAGTGTGACGATTGAAATGACAAGAGATGACAGCCTAGATGTAGACTGACTAATAATGAGGTCTTGGGTGAACTAAATTAGTGTCAGGAGTGGAAAGAAAGATGTTTCATAGCTTGGGCTGTGGTGTCAGACTAAGCGGTGGTTCTCAGCAAACGGGGGTTTTGCCTCCTAAGTAGACATTTTGGGTTGTTACAACTTAGAGCACTTAGTGGGTAGTGGCCAGGTATGCTGCCACATGTCCTAAAATGCATGGAACAGCATCCTAATCTAAGAGTTCCCCAGCTCAAAATGTCATTAGTGCTGAGGCTGAGAAATCCTGGATTAGAGTTGGAATCCTAGCCCTGCCAACTGTCCTCACCAATACTTAGTCTTGTGATTCTTTTTTTTTTTTTTTAAACAGGTCTATAGAGGTACAATTGGCTTACAGTGAGCTGTACATATTTGAAGTGTACAATTTGATAAATTTTGAGATAGATGTATACCCTTGAAACCACCACCATTGTTTGCCTTTCTGTGGGTGTACGGTGGTATGTGTCATTGTGGTTTTCATTTGCCTTTCCCTGATGACTAATGATGTTGAGTATCTTTTCATGTGCTAATTTGCCATTCATATAACTTAGTGAAGTGTCCAGATCTTTTGCTCACTTTTTGTCAGTTGTTTGTCTTCTTATATAGTTGTAAGAGTTATTTATGTATTCTAAAAACAAACTTTAAAAAAGCAAATTCTTTTTTTTTTTTGAGATGAAGTCTCGCTTTATCACCCAGGCTGGAGTGCAGTGGCGCGATCTTGTCTCACTGCAACCTCTGCCTCCCGGGTTCAAGTGATTCTGCCTCAGCCTCTGTAGTAGCTGCAATTAAGGTGCCTGCTACCACACCCGGTGAATTTTTGTATTTTTAGTAGAGCTGGGGTTTCACCATGTTGCCTAGGCTGGTCTCGAACTCCTGACCTCAAGTGATCTGCCCACATCGGCCTCGCCAAAGTGCTAGGATTACAGGCGTGAGCCACTGTGCCTGGCCACAAATTTGTTACAAGGTATATATTTTGCTGATATTTTCTCCCATATATGGCTTGCCTTTTACTTTTCTCCACAGTATCTTGAGATGCTTGCAGCTTGAATAATAGGTTGGATGTGAATGCTTTTATTTATTTATTTAGTTTTGAGACGGAGTCTCACTCTGTTGCCCAGGCTGGAGTGCAGTGGCGCAATCTTGGCTCACTGCAACCTCCACCTCCCGAGTTCAAGTGATTCTCCTGCGTTAGCCTCCTGAATAGCTGGGATTACAGGCGTGTGCCACCACGCCCAGCTAATTTGTATTTTTAGTAGAGATGGGGCTGCAGCATGTTGGTCAGGCTGGTCTCGAACTCCTGTCCTTGCAATCCACCCACTTTGGCCTCCCAAAGTGTTGGGATTACAGGCGTGAGCCATTGCACTGGCCTGAGAATGTTTTTTTTTTTTTTTTGAGACGGAGTCTCGCTCTGTCACCCAGGCTGGAGTGCAGTGGCCAGATCTCAGCTCACTGCAAGCTCCGCCTCCCGGGTTTACGCCATTCTCCTGCCTCAGCCTCCTGAGTAGCTGGGACTACAGGCGGCTGCCACCTCGCCCGGCTAGTTTTTTGTATTTTTTAGTAGAGACGGGGTTTCACCGTGTTAGCCAGGATGGTCTCGATCTCCTGACCTCGTGATCCGCCCATCTCGGCCTCCCAAAGTGCTGGGATTACAGGCATGAGCCACCGGAGAATGCTTTTAATTGAGACAGCAGACACAGGAGCAAGAGCAAGTTTGGGATGGTAAGAACATGAGTTTATTTTGGCTATATGGATCGTGAGGTGCTTCGATGAACTGTTTCTAACCAGGCAGTTAAAAATATGAGTGTTTTGCAAAGAAGCAAGTTAAGGGCTTCAGGTATAGATTTTAAAGCATTCAGCAAACACTTGGTGATCCAAGTCATGCAAATGAACGGAGTGGCTGGGTACAGTGGCTCACACCTGTAATCCCAGCACTTTGGATGGCCGAGGTGGGTGGATCATGAGGTCAGGAGTTCGAGACCAGCCTGGCTAACATGATGAAATCCTTTCTCTACTAGAAATACAAAAACTAGCCAGGCGTGGTGGCATGCGCCTATAATCCCAGCTACTCAGGAGGCTGAGGCAGGAGAATTGCTTATACCCAGGAGGTGGAGGTTGCAGTGAGCCAAGATCGTGCCACTACACCTTAGCCTGGGTGACAAAGCAAGATGCTGTCTCAAAAAAAAAAAAAAAAAAAAAAAAAAGGACAAAAGAAAAGAAAATGAATGGGATGACCTAGCGAAAGCATGTTGAGTGAAATGCAGAGAAACAGAGTGTTACAGTAACACGGTGTGAAAACAGACCAAACTGCTTTCTGACATTTGGGTGTTATCTCTTTCTCTGTAGTGTTATCTGTTCACTGCAGGGTATTTCTGCAGGTAGTCATCAGACAGGTAGTATTTATCTCTAGGAGTTTAGATCTCTATACTCTTTGCTGAGAAACAGGTTCTGAAGATAGTTTTGTGGAAAACTAGAACACTTTTCTAATCTACACTGAAACACAGGACTATTCTATAGTTACAGAGCTTGTGGTAGGTGGGCCTCAGCAACGTCCCTGCAGCAAATGCAGTGGTTTTGGTAAAGCTCTTTCTTGTCAGTGAAAACCTAGGGCATAGAGCCAAAATTCAATTCTGTAAAAGCAGACTGCAGGGCCAAGATAGCATGGTCAATGTATGCAGCATTTTCACGGTAATATTTTGTTCAAGAATGAAACCTGGAAGAGTCAAGCAGTGATTTTCAAGGGCATTCAAAAAGAGCTCACAGGTCCCGTGGGACTCATTCAAGGGCTTCCTGGAGGGTAGAGTACCGGGAGTTGCCAGAGGGAGGGTAACAAGCCTAGCCTCAGGCTGTGCTCCTATGTTTTATGTATGTATGTGTGTATGTTTATTTTTATTTATGTAGTTTTTTGAGACGGAGTCTTGCTCTGTTGCCCAGGCTGGAGTACAATGACACAATCTTGGCTCACTGCAACCTCCGCCTCCCGGGGTCAAGCAATTCTCCCTCCTCAGCCTCCCGAGTAGCTGGGATTACAGGTATCTCCCATCATGCCTGGCTAATTTTTTTTGTATCTTTGTAGAGATGGCATTTCACAGTGTTGGCCAGGCTGGTCTCGAACTCCTGACCTCAGGTGATCCGCCCACCTTGGCCTCCCAAGGTGCTGGGATTATAGGTGTGAGCCACCATGCCTAGCTGGTATGTTTATTTTTAATTTGGAAAATTACAAATACACACCAGCTTAGAATACTACAGTGAGCCTAAATTGTTTATCACCAGCTTCAACAATTTTCAACTCAGTCATGTTTTATCTTTATACCCCCAACTTTACCTATAATATGTTCCATACATCATATTCATATTCATCTATAAATATTTCAGTATGTATTCTTGAAGTATAAGGCTTCTTTTAGAATACATAAGCACACTACCATTAACAGTAACTTGAAAATTAACCGTATTCCCGGCTGGGTGTGGTGGCCCATGCCTGTAATCCTGTAATTGGGAAGTCGAGGTGGGACAATCGCTTGAGCAAGGAGTTCCGGACCAGCCTGGGCAACATAGCCAGACCTTATCTCTATTTAAAAAAAAAAAAAAAAATTAGCTGTGTCTGGTGGTGTGTGCCCGTAGTCTCAGCTACTCAACAGGCTGAGTCGGGAGGATTGCTTGAGCCCAGAAATTTGAGGCTGCAGTGAGCTATTATAGTGCCATTGCACTCCATCCAGGGTGACGGAGCAAGACCCTGTCTCCCGCCTCAAGAAAAAAATTTAAAAACCAATATTCCCTTAATATCCATGTTTAGATTTCCACAATTGGGTATTTTTTTTTTTTTTTTTTTGACACGGAGTCTTGCTGTAGTTGCCTAGGCTGGAGTGCAATGGCACAATCTCGGCCCACTGCAACCTCCACCTCCTGGGCTCAAGTGATTCTCCTGCCTCAGCCTCCCAAGTAGCTGAGGCGCGCGCCACCTCATGTCTCGCTAATTTTTGTATTTTCAGTAGAGATGGGGTTTCACCATGCTGGCCAGGCTGGTCGTGAACTCCTGACCTTAGGTGATCCACCTGCCTCAGCCTTCCAAAGTGTTGGGATTACAGGCGTGAGCCACCACGTCCAGTGCTAATAATTTAAAAAAAAAAATATCTGTTTGTTAGCTGGGCGTGGTGGGCTTGCACCCGTAGTCCCAGGTATTTGGGAGGCCGAGGTAGGAGGATCACTTGAGCCCAGGAGTGGGTTAATGCCCAGCCTGCACAATGTAGTGAGACCTCTGTCTCAAAAAAAAAAAAAAAAACAAAAAAACAAAAAAAAAAACCTGTTCAAACCAGGATCCAGATAAGATTCATAACTTGTAAATAGTTGAGTTGTTCTTAAGTCTTTTTTAGTCTATAGCTTTTCCACTCATTTTTCCTGTGCCATTTATTTTTTGAAGAAAGCATGTTCATTTTTAAGAGTTTTCCAGTCTTGGCCAGGCGCAGTGGGTCATACCTGTAATCCCACTACTTTGGGAGGCTGAGGCGGGCGGATCACGAGGTCAGGTCTCTACTAAAATACAAAAAAAAAATTAGCTGGGCTTGGTGGTGTGCGGCTGTAGTCCCAGCTACCCAGGAAGCTGAGCCAGGGGAATCGCTCTAACCCAGGAGGTAGAGGTTGCAGTGGAACTGAGATTGTGCCACTGCACTCCAGCCTGGCGACAGAGCAAGACTGCGTCTCAAAGAAAAAAAAAAAGTTTTTCAGTCTGAATTTTAATTTTTAAAAAAGTTGATATATAATTTACACAGGGTGAAATTCACCTATTTTAGTTCTTTGAATTTTGAGAAATGTAGTTGTGTAATCAAAACTATAATCATGATATAGAACAGTTCCATCACTCCCCAAAATTCCCTTCTGTCCCCCTTGACCAGTTGGCAACCACTGACCAGTTTTTCCACAGTCTGAATTTTGCTGACTTTATGACCCCATAGTATCACTTAGGATGTTTCTCTGTTCTGTTTGTGTCTTGTAAATTGATAGAGTTAATTTGTTTTTTTGTTTGTTTGTTTTAAGAATGCTTTGGCTGGACGTGGTGGCTCATGTCTGTAGTCCCAGCACTTTGGGAGGCCGAGGCGGGTGGATCATCTGAGATCAGGAGTTTGAAACCAGCCTGGCTGACATGGCGAAACCCCATCTCTACTAAAAATACAAAAATTAGCCGGGTGTGGTGGTGGGCGCCTATAATCCCAGCTACTAGGGAGGCTGAGGCAGGAGAATCACTTGAACCCAGGAGGTGGAGGTTGCAGTGAGCCAAGATAGCGCCCCTGCACTTCACCCTGGGCAACAGAGCAAGACTCCGTCTCAAAAAAAAAAAAAAAAAAGAGAAAAAAAGTGCTTCATAGAAAGTGTGAACTTTCATGAAAACTTCTCTTTTTTATGTTAGGAACCCATAGTAATCGTTATCTAGATTTATGAATTCATTAGGGGTTGCAAATGTTGAAATTCTAATTGTTTCACCCCTGCACGGTGGCTCACACCTGTAATCCCAGCACTTTGGGAGGCTGAGGCTGATGGATCACCTGAGGACAGGAGTTCAAAACCAGCCTGGCCAACATGGTGAAACCCCATCTCTACTGAGAATACAAAAATCAGGCAGGTGTGGTGGCACATGCCTGTAATCCCAGCTACTTGGGAGGCTGATGCAGGAGAATTGCTTGAACCCAGGAGGTAGAGGTTGCAGTGAGCCGAGATCACGCCATTGCACTCCAGCCTGGGTGACAGAGTGAGGCTCTGTCTCAAAAAAAAAATAAAAAAGAAAGAAATTCTAATTCTTTCCTTCTTTTTATTTTTTTTAAGTTGTAGTCTGCGTGATCTCGGCTCACTGCAACTTCTGCCTCCTGGGTTCAAGCGATTCTCCTGCCTCAGCCAACTGAGTAGTTAGGATTACAGGTGTGCACCACCACACCTGGGTAACTTTTATATTTTTAGTAAAGACGGGGTTTCACCATGTTAACCAGGCTGGTCTCGAACTCCTGACCTCAAGTGATCTGCCCTCCTCAGCCTCTCAAAGTGCTAGGACTACAGGCGTGAGTGCCACTGTGCCTGGCTCATTCCCTCTTCATTATTAGCTGGAATACTTCCAGAGACGTTTTCCTTACTGACTTAAGCATTCTTTTGCATTTTATTGAGAGGGAGTTTTGCTCTTGTCACTCAGGCTGGAGTGCAATAGTGTGATCTCAGCTCACTGCATTCTCCGCCTCCTGTATTCAAGCGATTCTCCTGCCTCAGTCTCCCGAGTAGCTGGGATTAGAGTTGTGCACCACCACACCCAGCAAATTTTTATATTTTTAGTAAGGGTGGGGTTTCCCCATGTTGGCCAGGCTGGTCTTGAACTCCTGACCTCAGGTGATAGACCTTCCTCAGCTTCCCAAAGTGCTGGGATTACAGGCGTGAGCCACTCTGCCCGGCCTGAATTCTATTTTATTTTATTTTTTTGAGACGGAGTCTCGCTCTGTCACCCAGGCTGAAGTGCAGTGGTGTGATCTTGGCTTACTGCAAGCTCCGCCTCCCAGGTTCATGCCGGTCTCCTGCCTCAGCCTCCCGAGCAGCTGGGACCACAGGCGCATACCACCACACCCAGCTAATTTTTTGTATTTTTAGTAGAGATGGGGTTTCACCGTGTTAGTCAGGATGGTCTCGATCTCCTGACCTCATGATCCACCTGCCTCAGCCTCCCAAAGTGCTGGGATTACAGGCGTGAGTCACTGCACCTTGCCCCTGAATTCTATTTTTAAAATGAGTACACAGTGATGCTGGGCATGGTGGCTCGTGCCTGCAATCCCAGCACTTTGGGAGGCCGAGGCAAATTGATCACTTGTGGCTGGGAGTTTGAGACCCACTTGGCCAACATGGTGAAACCCCGTCTCTACTAAAAATACAAAAATTAGCCAAGAGTGGTGGCGCACCCCTGTAATCCCAGCTACTTGGAAGGCTGAGGCAGGAGAATTGTTTGAACTCGGGAAGTGGAGGTTGCAGTGAGCCGAGATTGTGCCACTGCACTCCAGCCTGGGCGACAGAGCAAGGCTCTGTCTCAGAAAAACAAACAAATAAAATAAAATAAACACACAGTGAAACTGATGTTTGTGGCTACAGTTCCATGAAATTGAACACATCTGTAGAACTCATATAACCACCACTACAACAAACAGGATAGAACAGTAAGAGTTGTGACATTTTATTTCCTCAGAAAACTCACCCTGCAGTCCTGTTGCAGTCATCATATTCTCTCTGCACCTCAGCCTCCTGGCAGCTGATCTGTTCTCCTTCCCTTCATTGACTATTTGGTACAGTTTGTAGAAGTAAAAGCAGGTAAATGCTTGTTTTTTCCCCTTGTTGGCTAGTTTTCAGAATGAGTGAGTGCTAGCACGCTCCACAGGCGACTGGATTTTTTCTTTTTTTTTTCCTCTGAGATGGAGTCTTGCTCTGTTGCCCAGGTTGGACTGCAGTGGTGTGATCTCAGCTCACTGTAACCTCCACCCCCCAGGTTCAAGTGATTCTCCTGCCTCAGCCTCCTGAGTAGCTGGGATTACAGGCGCCTGCCACCACGCCTGGCTAATTTTTTTGTATTTTTAGTAGAGACGGGGTTTCACCATCTTGGCCAGGCTGGTCTTGGACTCCTGACCTCGTGATCCACCCGCCTCGGCCTCCCAAAGTGCTGGGATTACAGGCATGAACCACTGCGCCTGGCCAGTGACTGGTTTTTTTGTTTGTTTTTTTTTTGTTTTCTATTAACAATGTTATTAACTTATGGATTTAAACATATTCAGTGAGGTTCACGATAAGTATTTCTCTTATTCTTGTTCATTTTGACCAGCTTAAATTGGCTCCTGGGTCTTTTTGACAGACTCCAGTAGACTGTGATAGCTTTCTTGCTTCTTGGTTCAATAAGATATTCCAGGCCTGTCTTTGTTTTCTGCTCAGTCCTGGAATTGGCCATTTCTTCTTGAAGTTCTTCTTTCTTCTTTCTTTCTTCCTTCTTCCCCTTCCTCTCCCTCCTTCCCTCCCTCCCTCCTTTCCTCCCTTCCTCCCTTCTTCCTTCCTCCTCCTTTCTTCCTCCTCCTTTCTTCTTTCCTTTTCTTTCTTTTCTTTTTTGAGAAGTCCATTAAGCTGAGAAAGAAATGTTTCTAACAGTACTCTGTTTCTATCTGGTTTCTGACTTGAGGTTCTATTAATATTTGTGTAGGATTTTGTTTGAAAGAAATGATCATATAACCTAGATGTAGTTTTGAAATCCACAAATCTAGAAGAATAGATTATATACTGTTTTGTTCAATAATTCTCCATAAATGTAATTTCTCTTATACTTTTTGGGTTTTTGATAAAAACCTCTTCAGGTTTTTTATAAAACTTTGAGTCGCACACAGCTGGGTGTTATATTTTTTTAAATGGTATCCTGAAATAAAGGTAATTTATGATGCTGATTATGGCTGGGTCTATTGAGAGATGAAGTGATGAGGTATTAGAAATGAATTTTTTTTTTTTTTTGAGACGGAGTCTCACCCTGTCACCCAGGCTGGAGTACAATGGCACGCTCTTGGCTCACTGCAACCTCCACCTCCTGGGTTCAAACAATTCTCCTGCCTCAGCCTCCCGAGTAGCTGGGATTACAGGCATCCACCACCACGCCCCACTAATTTTTGTATTTTTAATAGAGACAGAGTTTCACCATGTTTGCCAGGCTGGTCTCAAACTCCTGACCTCGTGATCTGCCTGCCTCGGCCTCCCAAAGTGCTGGGATCACAGGCGTGAGCCACTGCGCCTGGTCAACATTTTTTTTTTTTAATGGAAATTGTGGATCCCTAACCCAAACGGATGGCTTTGTAGTAAGGTCAGGAATTTCCTGGAGGAGGATGAGAACTCAGTTGGATAGACATGGATGTATAACTAATTGCTTAATATTCTATATGTTAGGAGATATATATATATATATCCCCCCAAATTTTATGTGTAAATTATACATATACATTTTATTTTTAATTTTATTTTTATTTTTTTGGAGACAGAGTGTAGCTCTATCTCCCAGGCTGGAGTGCCGTGGTGCAATCTCGGCTTACTGCAGTCTCTGTCTCCCGGGTTCAAGCAATTCTTCTGCCTCAGCTTCCTGAGTAGCTGGGATTACAGGCATTTGGCACCTCACCTTGCTGATTTTTGTATTTTTAGTACAGACGGGTTTTCACCATGTGGGCCAGGCTGATCTCGAACCCCTGACCTAAGGTGATCCACCTGCCTCAGCCCCACAAAGTGCACCCGGCCAAGTTACCTGTATATAGTTTAGAGATGGAGTCTTGCTCTGTTGCCCAGGCTGGAGGGCAGTGCCACAATCACAGCTTATAGCACCTTGAACGCCTGGGCTCAAGCAGTCCTCCCACCTCAACCTCCTGTGTAGCTGGTACCATGTGCCACTGCGCCCGGCAGGTTTTTTATTTTTAAAAATTGTTTGTAGAGATGGGTGTCTGACTTTGTTACCCAGGCTGGTTGCAAATGTTTGGCCTCAAGCAATCCTCCTGCCCCAGCCTCCCAAAGTTCTGAAATTATAGGTGTGAGCCACTGCACCTGGCTTAGAATTTTTTTTTTGTTTTTTTTTTTGAGATGCAGTCTCACTCTGTTGGCCAGACTGGAGTGCAGTGGTGTGATCTCAGCTCACTGAGGCCTCCGCCTCCTGAGTTCAAGCGATTCTCCTGTCTCAGTCTCCTGAGTAGCTGGGACTGCAGGAACGAACCACCGTATCTGGCTAATTTTTATATTTTTAATAGAGACAGGGTGTCCCCGTGTTGGCCAGGCTAGTCTCAAACTCCTGACCTCAGGTGATCCACCCATCTCAGCCTCCCAAAGTGCTGGGATTACAGGTGTGAGCCACCTCGTTCGGCCGGAAGAATCTTAAATGGAGTAGCTTGTTTGGAACTTTCTTTGAAACCACCAGTATTACTTATTTGTAAAAGATATCCATAGGTTAGTATATTAATCGATTATATAGGACATGTGAATCTTACCTCATGAAATCAGGTAAACAAAAAGTATTACAATATTTTAATGCCTTTAAATGAAATGAAATTCTGCCCTGGGGGCCAGGTATGGTGGCTCGTGCCTGTAACCCCAGCGCTTTGGGATCCTGAGGTAAGAGGATGGTTTGAGCTTAGGCTAGCCTGGGCAACATAATGAGAACCTGTCTCTCAAAAAAAAAAAAAAAAAAATTCTGCCCTGGGACCTCCTCCCCTTCAATTCTACCAAACTGGTTACAAATGCGATCTCAGTGATTAATCATAGGTATTCACCCCTCCTTAGAGTGATGTGAGACTCTGATAGGTTTTTGAGGTACCAGGAGAAGGGTGAAAGGTTGGTTTTCAGCCTGTGCTGGATGTGACTGAGCACATGGTCTAAGAGGACACGAGGCCTTGAAGCCTGGGGATTCTGATGTCCAGCCTTCTGCTTTCCTTGGTGCAACACATGCCAATTTCTCTCTAAGGACTTGGGCGCTGGTAGGATGTGGAGGCAATTGCAGGTTCCCTCTTTTTGTGGATCCTGAAGGAACTCCTTCTCCTTCTCAGATAAATTGCTCCCATTTTTCTTCTTGTTTCTACCTAACACCCAGCCCCCACCAAAGACACTCATTGTTCTACCCTTCTTCCCTCAGCATAATCTCCTCAAGGAGTTCATATTTTCAGAAAACACACACAAACCTCCCTTGAGGCAAAGAAGCAAATAGGACTATCATCTAGGGGATTGGGAAGTACCGTGATGATAATACATCCGTTGATGTCTTATCTGGCTACTTATATTTTCATCAGTAATTCTAGTCCCTGTAGTGGGACTTAATGATCTAGCCAAAAATGATTTGATTCTCCCTTCTTTAAAAGATGGAGCTGAATTCTCCTCCCTTGAGTGTGGGCTGGACTTAGTGATACACTTCTAGTGAATAGAACACAGGAGAAGTGATGAGATGTCACTTCCCAGATTGGGTTTTAAAAGGACTGGCTTCTGCCTTGCATGTGTCTTTCTCTCTCTCTCTTTCTCTCTGTCTCTCTCTATCTCTCTCTCACACACCCACACACACCCACCCACACACACACACACCCCCAACTCACTTTGTGGGAGGCTAGCTCCATGGTATGAGGCAGTACTGCATAGACGGAAGGCGCTTGCCATGTTGTGAAGACAGACACCCTGAGGCAGCCCGTGGGGAGGGCCATGTGGTGAGAAAGTGAGGCCTGCCAGCAACCCACAACAACTAGCTTGGATGTAGATCTTCTGAGGCCTGCTGGCTCAGAAGAGTGAGCTTGAACAGGGATCCTCCTACTCTAGTTGAGCCTTGAGGATGACTATAGTCCAAGCCAACAGCTTGACTCATTGTCCTGGCTTCACAAGGGCTGAGTTATGTGAATCTGCGGTTTTCCTTGGAGAGTCTCCTTTTTTCTAGCACTGGCTTCTTTGTACCCAAAGGGCTCAGTGTCCAGCTAAGATTTATCCATAGGTTTCTGATGGACAGAGAGAGAGAGTATGTGTATGTGTGTATGGGCGTTTGTCCAAAGTCTTGCTCTGTCACCTAGGCTGGAATTCAGTGGCGTGATCTTGGCTCAGTGCAACCTCCACCTCCCAGGTTCAAGTGATTCTCCTGCCTCAACCTCTTGAGTAACTGGGATTACAGGTGCCTGCCACCATGCCTGGCTAATTTTTTTTGTATTTTTGGTAGAGACAGGGTTTTGCCATGTTGGCCAGACTGGTCTCAAACTCCTGACCTTAGGCGATTCACCCACCTTGGCCTTAAGAAGCAGATATTGGCCGGGCGCGGTGGCTCAAGCCTGTAATCCCAGCACTTTGGGAGCCCGAGACGGGCGGATCACGAGGTCAGGAGATCGAGACCATCCTGGCGAACACGGTGAAACCCCGTCTCTACTAAAAAAAAAAAAAAATACAAAAAACTAGCCGGGCGAGGTGGCGGGCGCCTGTAGTCCCAGCTACTCGGGAGGCTGAGGCAGGAGAATGGAGTAAACCCGGGAGGTGGAGCTTGCAGTGAGCTGAGATCCGGCCGCTGCACTCCAGCCTGGGCGACAGAGCAGACTCCGTCTCAAAAAAAAAAAAAAAAAAAAAAAAAAGAAGCAGGTATCTTTTGATTAAAGGCATTAAAGGGCAGTTCAGTTTTTTTTTTTTTTTTTTTTTTTTTTTTTGGAGACAGAGTATTGCTCTGTCACCTAGGCTGGAGTGCAGTGGCGCGATCTCGGCTCACTGCAACCTCTGCCTCTTGGGTTCAAGCAATTCTCCTCCCTTAGCCTCCTGAGGAGCTAGGATTACAGCGTGTGCCACCATGCCCGGCTAATTTTTGTATCTTTAGTAGAGACAGGGTTTCACCATGTTGACCAGCCTGGTCTGGAATTCCTGACCTCATGATCCGCCCACCTCGGCCTCCCAAAGTGCTGGGATTACAGGCGTGAGCCACCGCGCCTGGCCTTCATTATTTTATTTTATTTTATTTATTTTGAGACAGAGTTTCGCTCTGTTTCCCAGGCTGGAGTGCAGTGGTGCAATCTCGGCTCACTGCAACTGCCACCTCCTGGATTTAAGCGACTCTCCTGCCTCAGCCTCCTGAGTAGCTGGGACTACAGGTGTGCACCACCATGCCTGGTTAATTTTTGAATTTTTTTATAGAGATGGTGTTTTGCCATGTTGACCAGGCTGGTCTGGAACCCCTGACCTCGGGTGATCTGTCCACCTTGGCCTCCCAAAGTGTTGGGATTATAGGCGTGAGCCTCCCTTGATTGGGAGGTAGTCCTCTGCTCTTGTTTGCCTTGTTAAGCAAAGAACCGTAAGGTAGTTATCCAGTGTCAGTTTTCTTCTGCCTGCTGTCTCTCACCAGGCTTTAAACTCTTTTTCAACCCCTTCTTGGCTTTCTGGGAAGAGTGGGCAAAACAGAGCCAACTCAGTTGTGATGGTTCATTTTATGTGTCAACTTGACTGGGCTACTGAGTGCTCAGACATTTGGTCAAACATTATCTTAGGTGTGTCTGTGAGGACGGTTCTGGATGAAATTAACATTTGAAGTGATTGAGTAAAACAGATACCCTTCCAAATTTGGGTCAGCCTCATCCAGTCATTTGAAGACCTGGCTAGAACAAAAAGACTGAGCAAGAGGGAGCTTCTCCTGCCTGACTGCTTGAGCTGGGACGTGAGTGTTCTCCTGCCTTTGGACTTGAACCAAAACTTTGGCTCTTGAGCCTGGTAGCTCTTGTATTGGAACTTGCACCATTGATTCCCTTGGTTCTCAGGCCTTTAGACTTGGACTGGAACTAGACCATAGGCTCTCCTGGGTTTCTAGCTTGCTGACTGACAGTCTTGGGACTTTTCAGCCTCCATAATTGCATGAGCCAATTCCTTTTAATAAATGTCTTTTTAAATATGTATACTTCTCTCTTTCTCTCTGTCTCTCTACCTCTACCTCTGTCTCTCTCCTGTTGATTCTGTTTCTCTGGAAAGCCCTGACTAATGTATAAGCCTAGTCTTTTATTGCCTTACTTTTGTCTCATTTCAGGTTTTTCAGAGTGTTCCTAATCCTCTGAGAACTTCTGCATTACTGTCTTAATTCTCTGCACTGATGCAGTCTGTCATGAAATGGCTATCTTCATGACAAACCAAACAAAAGGACAAACCAAGCTTGGGTTTGCATACACTTGGCAGCTGTTTTGGAAACATTTTACTCTGAGGCTAGGCACCACTGTTTGTATCCTTATTTTGCATATGGGTTTCTTTCTCCTAAGTTATCTCTCTGTATATTCTTCTGGCCTGGAAGGCATGCTTGCCTGTTTGACAGTGTCCTGGAAATTCTTCTCTAGACGAGGAGTGCGTGTTGAAGGTGCTCACACATGGTTTCCTAAAATCCTGCAAAGTGGCAGTCAGTACTTTGTTTGTTTGAGACGGAGTCTCGCTCTTGCCCAGGCTGGAGTGCAGTGGTGCTATCTCGGCTCACTGCAACCTCTGCCTCCTGGGTTCAAGCAATTCTCCTGCCTCAGCCTCCCGAGTAGCTGGGATTACAGGCGCGTGCCACCATGCCCAGCTAATTTTTTGAATTTTCAGTAGAGACAGGGTTTCACGTGTTAGCCAGGATGTTCTCGATCTGCTGACCTCGTGATCCGCCTGCTTTGGCCTCCCAAAGTGCTGGGATTACAGGCGTGAGCCACCGTGCCCATCCTGGCGGTCAGGACTTTTAAACTCTTACGATGATTTCCAAACTATAGAGTTATCATGTATAGATTTTCAGAGAACAACTGCCAAAAATAAAGTTTTTTAGATTTAGAATTGTTGACATAAGCCTTTCTTTTTTTCTTTTTCTTTTTTTTTTTTGAGTTGGAGACTCACTCTGTTGGCCAGGCTGGAGTGTAGTGGTGCAATCTCAGCCCACTGCCACCTCCATCTCCCCAGTTCAAGCAATTCTTCTGCCTCAGCCTCCCGAGTTACTGGGACTACAGGCACGTACCGCCCCACCCAGCTGATTTTTTGTAGTTTTATTAGAGACGGAGTTTTGCCATGTTTCTCAGGCTGGTCTTGAACTCCTGAGCGCAGGCAATCTGCCTTCCTCGGCCTCCCGAGGTGCTAGGATTACAAGTGTGAGCCACTGTGCCTGTCGTAGCCTGTCATTCTGACAATAGATAAGCAAGCTGTTTTTCTATTGGGATAACCCTTGGCTGGTGATAATAAAATTGTCATTAAGTAAAAGGATTCTTTCTTTTGTATAAAATAGGAATATGCATCTGTATTGTCCAAAACAGGTTTTTAAAATTTTATTTTTTTATTTTTGAGACAGGGTCTCACTCCAGTCACCCAGGCTGCAGTACAGTGGCACAATCTTGGCTCACTGCAGCCTTGACTTACTGGGATGGAGTGATCCTCCCACCCTAGCCTCTCAAATAGCTGGGACCACAGTCACGTACCACCACGCCCAGAAAATTTTTTGTATTTTTAGTAGAGACAGGGCTTTGCCGCGTTGCCCAGGCTGGTCTCGAACTCCTGGGCTCAAGCAATCCACCTGCCTCAGCCTCCCAAAGTGCTGGGATTACTGGCGTGAGCCACTGCACAGTGCACAACCAGCTTTTTTTTTTTTTTTGAGATGGAGTCTCACTCTGTTGCCCAGGCTGGAGTGCAGTGGCGCAATCTTGGCTCATTGCAACCTCTGCCTCCCAGGTTCAAGTGATTCTCCTGCCTCAGCTTCTCAATAGCTGGGATTACAGGAGCCTGCCACTGCGCCTGGCTGATTTTTGTAGTTTTAGTAGAGATAGGGTTTCACCATCTTGGCCAGGCTGGTCTTGAACTCCTGACCTCGTGGTCTACCTGCCTCGACCTCCCAAAGTGCTGGGATCATAGGTGTGAGCCACTGTGCCTGGCCCACAACCGGTTTTAAATCATTAAGATATAAGTTAAAAAGAAGAGGAAAATGTTTTAAATAATTTATAAGAGAATTATAGAATCTGTGTTGAGAGATTACTCAGTCTAACCGAAAGCATAGTAGGAGAAATCCTAGTGTAATCACATTCCTGAAAATGAAGTCTTTAGTCTTAGTCTTTTCAAATATAGTTCACTTACATATTTACCAATGACGTGCATATATTTAGTGTTTCCTAAGAATTTTATCCACATTGCCTGTCTCATGTACATACTATTGTATATGAATGCCCTTATGACAAAATACAAATAACATTTAGTAGAGGTATTAGTGAAATTGTGATACTTCTGTCATTGATTTTTTCAATAACCAGATGATAAAATCACAACAGTTGTCATATAGATGTTCATAGGATTTTTACTCTTTTTTTTTTTTTTTTTTTTTGAGACTGATCCTTGCTTGATTGCCCAGGCTGGAGCGCAGCAGTGGCATGATCTCCCGGCTCACTGCAACCTCTACCTCCCAGGTTCAAGCAATTCTTATGCCTTAGCCTCCTAAGTGGCTGGGACTACA
Source organism: Macaca thibetana thibetana (assembly GCF_024542745.1). Lineage (NCBI taxonomy): Eukaryota > Metazoa > Chordata > Mammalia > Primates > Cercopithecidae > Macaca > Macaca thibetana. Next base: position 13,520,513 of record NC_065592.1, read on the forward strand.
GGCGTGCACCACCACGCCTGGCTAATTTTTGTGTTTTTTTTAGTAGAGATGCGGTTTCACCATGTAGGCTAGGCTCGTCTCAAACTCCTGACCTCAAGTGATCTACCCATCTTGGCCTCTCAAAGTACTGGGATTACAGGCGTGAGCCACCATGTCCAGCTTGGATTTTTACTCTTAAAAAGAGGTTCTTTTGTTTGAAAATGTTGGAAACCACTGGATTAAATTAGCTCTGGAGCCAGTTCTATCCATTTCCAAAGTGGAAAAGGACTTTGGCTTAAGGGTGGAGTCTTTGTATAAGGATGTGTCCAAAGAGGATAGTTCAGCATGCTGGTGACACCCCCAGAGCTTTGGCAGGTTTCTAGTGACTACTTTCTTTTATCTTTCTTTTTAAATTCCTACATGCCCCAGAGGTTTGATTCATTTTTTTCCCAGCGTCTCGTATGTTGTCTATTGTTCTCTCCACCCATAAACCCTCAACTGAAACAGGATGCAGGTGGCTTAACTTTTTCTTTTCCTTGTTCACGCTAGTATTTGACACTATTTCACTTTTAAGGATTTTTACTGCTATTAACAACTGAGAATGAATGAACAAAAAGTTGCACAATTTAGAATTTTATTAAAAATGAGAATTTCTTATCCTTCATTGAAATGTAAACAAAAAAAATTTCAGTGTTTTAGTAGTTGCTGGGATAATGGCAGTAGACTAAGTGATGTCAAAAGTTTCTTTCTTCCAACTCTATATTTAATTTTTAGTGGTAGATTACTCATGTTTCCTTACTTTATCACTCTTTTTTTCTGGGAAGTCCCTAAATGTCCTTTCTGCTATTTTTCTTTTTCTTTTTCTTTTTTCTTTTTTTTGAGATGAAGTCTTACTTTGTCACTCAGGCTGGAGTGCAGTGGCACGATCTTGGCACACTGCAGCCTCCACCTCCTGGGTTCAAGCAATCAAGCAATCCTCCTGCCTTAGTCTCCTGAGTAGCTGGAACTACAGGCATATGCCACCATGCCGGGCTAATTTTTTATATTTATTTATTTGTTTGTTTGAGATGGAGTCTTGTTCTGTTGTCCAGGCTGGAGTGCAGTGCTGCGATCTCAGTTCACTGCAACCTCTGCCTCCTGGTTCAAGTGATTCTCCTGCCTCAGCCTCCCGAGTAGCTGGGATTACAGGCGTCCACCACCACGTCCAGCTAATTTTTGTATTTTTCATAGAGACGGGATTTCTCCATGTTGGCCAGGCTAGTCTCGAACTCCTGACCTCAGGTGATTCGCCCACCTTGGTCCCCCAAAGTGCTGGGATTACAGGTGTGAGCCACCACGCCCGGCCCTTCCTCGTATTTTTCTTTATCATTTGACTTGGAAGATAATTACTTGTAGGCCATTGAATTCATTTCATCACGGGGAGGAGAAACTCCAGGTTGTTGTCTTTAATTTCTTTACTCCTTGTTTTTTACAGGAAAACTCTACTTAATAAAAACCAATAAATACTATAAACAAAAAGTCAACTTTAGTATATTCTGACATACAACCATTGTATTGGTATCATAGATTGTATTTCCCAGATATGTCTACAGCAATATCTTTCATTTCACATGTTCTACCTACAATGTCGTCTTCACACTCCTCCCATCTAGTGGTGAGGCCTGTGTCTCAATCTCTTAACCAGAGCAGACTTTTGTAAATGCCTCTACCAGTAGAGCATGGCTCAAACGACATGTCACATTTAGGGCTAGGTTATAAAAATGCCATGTACGTCTAACTTTCTCTCTGGAGCGTCACTTTTGGAACCTGGCTACTATGTGAGGAGCCCAAGCAGCTAGGAGTGGCCTGTGTAAGAGGGAAGCTGAAGCTCCTGACTCTCAGCCCCAGCTGAGCTCCCAGCTGACATCCGGGATCAGCTTGCCAGCCATGTGAGTGAGCTGTCCTAAAAACAGATCCTAATCTTACAGTTCCCCGTCACAGCGCCCTAATGGGTGCTTATGTAGTGTTTATATGTAGAGTAGAGATGAGTTGTTCCTGGCAAACTCTACCCAAATTGCAGATTCATGAGCACAAGAAAAGATTGTTTTAAGCCACTAAGTTATGTAGCAGTGGATAACTGGATTAGTATTCCATTTTACCAGAGTTTAGAGATCATACTATATGTTGAACTGTAAGAACAAGAACAAGATGTATTTCTACCTTCAGGAGCACTGTTAGTTTTATAAGAGAAGAAATATGGATTATGTGTCCCCTTCCTTTATAGATTGTTATCTTACTGTCTTTCATTTTACATATTTATTAAAAATTTTTTTTTTAACTAAGCAGTACAAAACAAGAAATCAAATATTGGATAATAGTATTGCTGCCTAGATAACTCCATTCTCATGTACTTCTAGTTTAGAAGGTTGTGTGCATGTTAATAAGCAGTGACTTTGGAGTGATTAGACCACATGTGTGACTGTGGAAGGCAGTATCCTCTTGGTAAATCAGTTTCTTTATCTATAAAATGGTATCTACTTCATAGGTTTGCTTTGAGACTTCAAAGATAGTACCTGCCACAAAATATTGGCCGTTCAGTACTACTGCTTTCCACCTCGCCCACCAGTAGAGATGGGATCTTGGTCTTGTCATGTTGCCCAGACTGGTCTTCAATTTGTGGGCTTAGGTAATCCTCCTGCCTTGGCCTCTCAAAGTGCTGGGATTACAGGTGTGTGCCACCACGCCCAGCCTGGACTTTTTGATAACAAGTGATTAGGCAGTAATATAATAGCAAAGACATGGAACCAACCCAAATGCCCATCAATGATAGACTGGATAAAGAAAGTGTGGTACATGTACACCATGGAATACTATGCATCCATAAAAAGGAATGAGATCATGTCCTTTGTAGGGACATGGATAAAGCTGGAAGCCATCATCCTCAGCAAAGTAACACAGGAACAGAAAACTGAACACCGCATATTCTCACTCATAAGTGGGAGCTGAACAAGGAGAACACATGGACACAGTAAAGGGAACAACACTCATCGAGGCCATGTGGGGTGGGGGTGGTGAGGGGAGGAAGAGCATCAGGACACAAATAGCTAATGCATACGGGACTTAAAACCTAGGTGACAGGTTGATAGGTGCAGTAAACCACCATGGAACATGTATACCTGTGTGACAAACCTGCACATTCTACACATGTGAAATATATTACCTGTTGTCACTATGTTTTACTTATTTATTTTTTAAAACAGGGTCTCTGTCTCCCAGGCTGGAATGCAGTGGCACGATCATAGCTCACTGTAGTCCTGAACTCTTGGGGTCAAGAGATCTCCTACCTCTGCCTTCCAAGTAGCTGGGACTACAGGTGCATGCCACCATGCCGGCTAATTGTTTTATTTTTATTTTTTAGAGTTGGGGAGTTTCTGTGTTTCCAAGGTTGGTCTTGAACTCTTGGCCTCAAATGATCCTCCTGTGCTGGCCTCTCAAAGTGTTGGGATTACAGAAGTGAGCCACCATGCTTGGCTCCTCTATGTTTATTTTTTAACAAGCCTTTTAAATGTATTTATATTTTACATATAATGTGTAGATTTTTTTTTTTTTTTTTTTTTTTTTTTGAGACAGACTCTCGCTCTGTCTCCTGGGCTGGAGTGCAGTGGCTGGATCTCAGCTCACTGCAAGCTCCACCTCCCAGGTTCACGCCATTCTCCTGCCTCAGCCTCCTGAGTAGCTGGGACTACAGGCGCCCGCCACCTCGCCCGGCTAGTTTTTTGTATTTTTCAGTGGAGACGGGGTTTCACCGTGTTAGCCAGGATGGTCTCGATCTCCTGACCTCGTGATCCACCTATCTCGGCCTCCCAAAGTGCTGGGATTACAGGCTTGAGCCACCGCGCCTGGCCTAATGTGTAGATTTTGAGTGTTTAGTTCACTATGTGTTTTTTAAATCAATTTTTAATTGTTTGGTGTTTAGTTGATTACAGGTAGCAGGCATTAAACCAAATGGGAGGAGGAGTCCCAGAGAGGATAACTTTTTTCCCAGAGTGCTAGTGCCTATTAGTGGATAAGGTTTATATTTATTACCTCATTAGAAGACAGGGGGCATTATTCACATTTAGAAAGAGAAACTGAGACTTAGGAAATTAAAGTGACTTACCCAAAGTAACACAGTTAGGAAGTGTCATAGTCAAGACAAAACAGTTTTGTTTTGCTCTGTAAAATTTTTGCTATTACTGACTAGTGACATTGAAATTAATCAGAAAAACAAAACTTGGTAGAAAGAGTTTCCTGTGAGGGTTTATTAAAGTCCTGTAAAAGAAATGAAAGCAGCCCATGATAAGGAGGTCTTCTGGTTTCAAATGCTTTAAAGTTCCTCAAGTTATTTATTTTTTTTTTTTTTGAGACAGAGTCTCACTCTGTCACCAAGGCTGGAGTGCAGTAGTATGATCTCGGCTCACTGCAACCTCTGCCTCCCAGGCTCAAGTGTTTCTCCTGTCTCAGCCTCCTGAGTAGCTGGGACTACAGGTGTGCACCATCATGCCCAGCTAATTTTTGTATTTTTAGTAGAGACAGGGTTTCACCATGTTGGCCAGGCTGGTCTCTAACTCCTGACCTCAGGTGATCCACCCACCTCAGCCTCCCAAAGTGCTGGAATTATAGGCATGAGCCACTACACCCGCCGAAATTCCTCAGGCTTCTAAAACTGAGATAGTTTAATTTTATCAAGCATCCCTTTGTAATGATTCAGGTAATCAGGTAAAAGGAGTTGTTTTGAGTAACCTAGGTACCTTTTTACTTTTCAGTGTGAAAGAATGTAAGACTAGTAAGAATGAAAAGAATTTTGTTTCTAGGTAGTACATGCTATTGCATGTCTCTTACATACAAGATTTAAAGGCTGCAATGTAAGTGATATTACTGTATTGGATAACAGACAAGCCACATACTTCAGAGGAGATGATGGATAAGTAGTTAATGAAATGTTAGTGAAAAAACCTCTTCAGGTGTGTAGGTATGTATTATTTAATTCGGTCAGCATAGAATTCCTGCAGGCCTCAGATTTTTCTTTATTCTCTCATGTTTCGTATTCCTTTATCCTTTGCAGCATGTCAAATACATTGGTGTGTTTGAAAATTGACACCAGGTAAAGAATAAATATGATAAGTGAAAGGGTAAATGAGAGTTCAGACATTCTTTATTTTCATAAATTATTCTTAAAATTTTTATTTTATGGAAAATGCTAGCTCAAAAATGGGATAATTTTGAGCTATGGGAGAAAACAATGATTTGTTCAACACATATTTTTAAAGCATCTAGATAGGTCAGGTACTTTTTTTTTTAATCAACATTCTGAGGGCTTCTGATGGAGAGTCTTACTTGACGTTCTTAAGGTTACTGAAAGCAGAGAATGGTTTTCTCTTAATACATTACTGGTGGTTTTTGTCTCTTAGATTTTTTTCCTAGTTCTTATAAACTGCTAAAAAATCTTGAGTTTTTATTTGTAATAACATTTTAGTTGTAATAAAAAATTTAAACATCTTAAATTCAGTGACTAGTTCATGTTACAGTCTGTCCTATATTCCTGGTATCCCTTTTCCTGTTCTACCTCTTATTTTTTTTTTTTTTTTCCTTTTTTTTTAAGACGGAGTCTCCCTCTGTCCCCCAGGCTGGAGTGCGGTGGCGCAATGTCTGCTCACTGCAAGCTCCACCTCTGAGGTTCATGCCATTCTCCTGCCTCAGCCTCCCAAGTAGCTGGGACTATAGGCGCCCACCACCACGCCTGGCTAATTTTTTGTATTTTTAGTAGAGACGGGGTTTCACCATGTTAGCCAGGATGGTCTCAATCTCCTGACCTTGTGATCTGCCCGCCTTGGCCTCCCAAAATGCTGGGATTACAGGTGTGAGCCACTGCATCCGGCCACTTCTTATTTTTTAAATAAAAAAGAGTGTATGTGTATATTCTTTTCCCCTTGTTTATTCATTCTGGATTTTGCTTTCTGTCATCCTTCCTCTGCTAAAATATAAGCCCTGTGAGGGCAGGGATATTTCTTTCTTGATAAAGCACAGAAAATAGTGGAACATAGTAGGTGTTCCACAGATTCTTTGTTAAATAAATGATACTTTTAATATTTTAAAGTTAATTCTAATATATACACAAAAGCATATATAACATGTATACTTTATTAATTTTTTAATTAATATTTTTTTTGAGACGGAGTCTCGCTCTGTCACCCAAGCTGGAGTGCGATGGTGCAGTCTTGGCTCACTGCAACCTCCGCCTCCCAGGTTCAAGTGATTCTCTTGCCTCAGCCTCCTGAAGTAGACAGGAATGAGCCACTACGCCCAGCTAATTTTTTTTTTCAATAGAGACAGGATTTCACCATGTTAGCCAGGCTGGTCTCCAACTCCTGACCTCAGGTTATCTGCCTGCCTTGGTCTCCCAAAGTGCTGGGATTACAGGCGTGAGTCACTGCGCCTGGCCAACATATGTGTACTTTAAAGAAGAATTACAATAAATGTTTGTTCTCACTTGCCAACTTAAAAAAATAGTATATCGTCAATACCTTGAAAGTTCCTTGTATTCCTCTTTTCTATGGCATTTGCTTCCTTCTCTCTCCTATTGGAAGAATAAGTTATTTTTATTCATTTGCATTTTTTTCATAATTTTACAACATGGATATAACTAAATATATTATTTAAGTGACTGGATAGGCCTATAACTGTAAATCAATTTTTTAGTTTTAGATTTGTCAAATTTTATATTCATGAAATGATACTGTATGTATTCTTCAGTTTGCTTTATTCATTCAACATTAGGAGTTTGAGATTCATTTGTGTTGATGCATATTGATATACTCCATTTAAACTGTTACATGGTATTCAGTTACATGACTATGTCGCTGTTTATCTGTGAGCAGTTGGTTTGTTTTTAAATAACAAGCAATGCAACTACCCACATTTAGAAAGTGTATTCTGGTGTACATGTGCTTCAAGAGTTTGTTTAGGCTGGGTGCAGAAGCTCAGGCCTGTAATCCCAGCACTTTGGGAAGCTGAGGTGGGCGGATCACCTGAGGTCAGGAGTTCGAGACCAGCCTGGCCATCATGGCAAAACCCCCTCTCTACTAAACATACAAAAATTAGCTGGGCATGGTGGTGCATGCCTGTAATCCCAGCTACTCGGGAGGCTGAGGCAGGAGAATCGCTTGAACCTGGGAAACGGAGGTTGCAGTGAGCTGAGATCACGCCACTGCGCTCCAGCCTGGGCAACAGAGCAAGACTCCATCTCAAAAAAAAAAAAAGTAGCTGGTACCTGTAGCGCCAGCTACTTTGAAGGCCAAGGTGAGAGGATCGCTTGAGCTAAGGAGTTTGAGGCTGGTGTGAGCTGTGATCACGCCACTGTACTACAGCCTGGGCAACAGAGCAAGACCCTCTCTCTGGGGGGAAAAAAAGGTCCCTCAGGTTATATATCTAAAGAAATTCTAGGTCATATAAAATGAGCATTTGTCAACTAAATATGGACAGTTGTTTTCTGGAATGGTTGTACCAGTTTACACTCCCATCAGGTACTTCAGTGAGAATTCCAGTTTCTTTTCTTGCCAGCACTTAATATTTTAAAAATTTAGCCATTATACTAGGTGTATAATGTGTGTGTTTTTTTTTAAGGAAAAAAGTTTATTTCATTCTTCAATACTGTAATTACTAGTGGAGTGTATGTTGAGTATTGTACAACTTCTCCAACCTTAGAATCATTGTACACCGTCAGCTGTTTCCCTGTACCATATGATTTTCACATAGCATTTATTTTTTATGCCAGTGACTACTAAAAAACAGCTTCACCAAGATGTGATGTTATTGAAAGGAATGTTGAGTGACCTTATGTTAAAGTTGAGTTAGCTAGAACTTGTAGTTTGCATAGTATCTGACAGATGTCACTGTGTTTACCTTGAAAATTTAAAATATTTTGCAGCATCCTTGTGAATTTGATATGGTACCCCAAGGCACCTGAGCACACAATTTGGGAACCGTTGCCTTGGAATATTAATCCTTACTCCAGGGAGTGAAATTTTGGATAATTAAAAAAATTTCTTTTTTCTTGAGATGGAGTTTTGCTCTTGTTGCCCAGACTGGAGTGCAATGGTGTGATCTCGGCTTACCGCAACCTCTGCCTCCCAGTTTCAAGCGATTCTCCTGCCTCAGCCTCCCAAGTAGCTGGGATTACAGGCATGCACCACCACGCCCAGCTAATTTTGTGTTTTTAGTAGAGACAGGGCTTCTCCATGTTGGTCAGGCTGGTCTCCAACTCCCGACTTCAGGTGATCTGCCTGCCTCAGGCTCTCAAAGTCTGGGATTATAGGTGTGAGCCACTGTGCCCAGCCAAAAAACAAAACAAAAAACAAAAAACTCATCATACTTTCTGGATTTTCTACTTCTTTTATAATGATCATATAACATGAGGTGTTATGATTATATATATTATACATTATGAGTATATATATTGGATTTACTTTTTTAAATTTTTTTTTTTTTTTTTTTTTTTGAGACAGAGTCTTGCTCTGTCGCCCAGGCTGGAGTGCAGTGGCCTGATCTCAGCTCACTGCAAGCTCCGCCCCCCGAGTTCACGCCATTCTCCTGCCTCAGCCTCCCGGGTAGCTGAGACTACAGGCGCCCGCCACCTCGCCCGGCTAGTTTTTTGTATTTTTTAGTAGAGACGGGGTTTCACCATGTTAGCCAGGATGGTCTCGATCTCCTGACCTCGTGATCCGCCCGTCTCGGCCTCCCAAAGTGCTGGGATTACAGGCTTCAGCCACCGCGCCCGACCACTTTTTTAAATTTTTAACTAAAATTCATACTTTTTCTACTTTCTTTAGTCTTAATATCCTCTTTCTGTTGCACCCAGGATACCACATTACAGTTAGTTATCTCATTTCCTCAGGGTCCTCTTGTCAGTTAGTTTCTCAGACCTCTCTTATATTTGATGACTTTGAAAATGTTGAGGGGTATTGGTCAAATATTTTGTAGAATGTCTCAACTGGGATTTGTGTGGTGTTTTCCTCATGATTAGATTGGATTTTTAGGGAGGAAAATCACAGGTAAAATGCATTTCTCATCACATTGTATCAAGGGTACATGCTATTCTGCATGACTTATTTCTTTTGACAATAAACTTGATTACCTGTCTAAGATAGGGCTTGTCAGGTTTCTTCATTGTTAAGTTACTACTTTATTCACTCTTTTCATACTGTACTCTTTGGAAGGAAGTCATTGCACAGTGCACACTTAAAAGAGTGAAGGTTGTGTTCAACTTCCTTGAAGATAAAATACCTACATAAATTAAGTTTTTCTTCCTTTAAGATTCGTCTGTGTATTCAGTCATATATTTATATAATTGGACTCATGGATATTTGTTTCATACTTTGGGTTATAATCCAGTACTACTTTATTTTCTTGCTCAAATTGTTCCAGCTTTGGTCATTGGGAGCTCTTTTCAGTTGGCTGATAAGTCCCTTTGACATACCACTATTGTGATGGCTTTGTTTGGTTTTGTTTGTTTTTTAAGTATTTCCTTCCCTTTCTGGCACTACAAGACGCTCCAGGTTCATCCTGTGTATTTCCTTAGTCATAGAATCAGATATTTCTCCAAGGATTCCTGATTCCTTTTATTGGAGAATGGTGTTAGAAGCCAAGAGCTAGGTGTTAGGTGTGTTTGTTGCTACTGGGGCACAATGTGGTTTTAATTTTCATTCCTGTGATGATTGATTACATCAGACACCATTGTATATGTATATGGATTATTTATTCATCCTGTTTGTCACGTGACAAGCCTGTTTAAGACTTTTCCCAACAGCAGTGTTGCAGTTACGACAGAGACTATATGGCTCACAAAGCTTAAAATATTTATTATCTGGCCAGTTACAAGAAGAGTTGCCTTGCCCCTATAGTTATAGTAACTATTTTAATGCCAGTCCTGTTCTGGATTGATTTTGATCGGTTGATTTTTCTCATATTTTCTTCTTTCCATGTCTGATTATCTTTGAGTAGATGGTAGACATTGTAAAGATACTTGAGTTTTTTTTCTTTTGTATAAATTTCTTGAGACTTTTCTTGACACGCAGTTAAATTATTTGGAAATATTTCTGTTCTTTAAGGTCATACTTTTAAGCTTTGTTAGGTGGATCAGAGCACTGCTTAGGGCTGTCATCACTAGGGCATTTAACTCTACTATTATGACATGACCCTTCTGAATGCCATACCAGGGAATTATAAGGTTTTTCAAGTCTGGCTGGTGGGAACAGGCACTATTATTACCTGTGTGTGAGTTCCAGGCACTGTTCCCTCTAATCTTCTCAGATAGTTCTTTCCTCTCTCTTTGGTAGTTTTCTTCTGCACATGGGCTGATCAGTACTTGGCGGACTACTTGAGAGAAACTTTTCCTAGATCTCTAATATTTTCTCTCTGTGCAGCTTTCTCCTCTACAGTATTCTGTCCTGTGTACTCTAGATGCCTTGCTTTAGTCTGTCTAGACATTCAGCTCCATCTTTTTAACTCAGGGCCTCTGCCCGAGTTCCCCTTCCCTGTGCTACATCCTAGAAATGCTCTCAAGGCAGTCAACTGGGGTAGTTGTAGGCCCTCCTTTCTTTTGTCCTCAGAGATCACTGTCCTTGTTTCCTAATGTCCAATGTCTTGAAAACCACTATTTAGTCCAGGGATGTCCAATCTTTTGGCTTACCTGGGCCGCACTGGAAGAAGAACAGTTGTCTTGGGCCACATATAAAATACGCTAACACTTTGCATGTTGTGCACATGTACCCTAGAACTTAAAGTATAATAAAAAAAAAATTTAGAAAAGGAAATAAAATACGCTAACACTAGTGGTAGCTGATGAGCTTAAAACAACAACAACAACAAAACAAAACACAAAAAAAGTCTCATAATGTTTTAAGGAAGCTTACGAATTTGTGTCGGGCCGCATTCAAAGCCATCCTGGGTTGCATGTGCGTCATGGTTCATGGGTTGGACAAGCTTGATTTACTCTATTTCATCTGCTTGCTTGCTTGCTTGCTTGCTTGCTTGCTTGCTTGCTTTCTTTCTTTCTTTCTTTCTTTCTTTTTTCTTTCTTTCTTTCTTTTCTTTCTTCCTTTCTTCCTTTCTTCCTTTCTTCCTTCCTTTCTTTCCTTTCCTTCCTTTCCTTCCTTTCTTTCCTTTCCTTCCTTTCCTTCCTTTCCTTCCCTTCCTTCCTTCCCTTTCCTTCTTTCCCTTTCCTTTCCTTCCTTCCTTCCTTCCTTTCTTTCTTTCCTTTTTTTTTTCTTTTTTTCCAGATAGGAGGGTAAATCTAGTCCCCATTACTATACTTTGGGTAGAAGTAGAAGTCTTTGAGATCTTTTTTAAAAATTCTGAATGGATGTTTAATTTTATGAAATGCTTTTTCTATATCTTTTGAGAAGATAGTATAAATTTTTTTCTTTTTTTTTCCTCCTAACATGTTGAATTAATTTGATTGATTTTTTAAAAAAATGTTAAACCAACCTTAAATTTCTGGAATAAACCCAACTTAGTCATGATCTTTTTTTAATATATTGCTGAAATCAATTTACTCATATGTGTTTTAGGATTTTTACATCTATATTTTATATACATACTGTCCTTCAGGTTTGGACATCAAGATTTTCCTTATAAATGGTTATCCAAGGTTATAGTGGGTTGGGAAATGTTTTCTCTTTTTCTCTAGAAAAGTTTGCGTAATATTGATGTTCTTTTTTAAAGAGAAGAGGTTTAATTGGTTCACGGTTCCACAGGCTGTTCAGGAAGCATGGTAGCATCTGCTTCTGGGGAGGCTTCAGGGAGCTTTTACTCATGGTGGAGGCAAAGTGGGAGCAGGCCTTTTACATGGCAGGAGCAGGACCATATTAGTCCATTCTCATACTGCTATAAAGAAATACCTGAGACTGGGTAAATTTATAAAGAAAAGAGGCTTAATTGGCTCATGGTTCTGCAGGCAGAACAGGAAGCACAGCAGCTTCTGCTTCTGTGGAGGCCTCGGGAAACTTAGAATCCTGGTGGAAGGTGAAGGAGAAGCAGGCAGGTTTTACATGGCCGGAGCAGGAGCAAGAGAGTGGGGAGGCAACCAGATCTCACGAGAACTCACTATTGCCAATTTAAATCATGAGAAACTGCCCCCATGATCCACTTACCTCCCACCAGACCCCACCTCCAACATTGGGGATTGCTGTTCGACATGAGATTTGGCCAGGGACACAGATGCAAACCATATCAGTCGCCCAGGCTGGTCTTAAACTCCTGGCCTCAAGTGATCCTTCCACCTCAGCCTCTTGAATAACTGGGGCTATAGGTGTGTGCCACCATCCCTAGCTAATTTTTAAAATTACGTTTTAGAGATGTAGACTCGCATTTGGACCACTGTTTAATTACAGATCTACTTCTTTAATAGATATTGGACTGTTTAGGTTTTCCATTTGCACTTGTTTCAGTTTTGGTCAGCTATGTTTTTCTATGAAGACAAATGATCTGTTCAAGGTCATACATCTTATAATGAATAAACTTTCCAATCTTATACTTTTTCAAATGGTGTTATACCAACATAATATCTATATTTAAAATTGTAAACTCTTTTGTCCTCTCTACTAGAATATCAACTAGTGGGCAGATTCTATATTTACTAAAACTTTCTATCATCTGCGTCTTAAGGCCTATAAATAGATATTTGAATTAAATTAAAGCATGCTTGGGGCCAGACATGGTGGCTCATGCCTGTAATCCCAGCACTTGGGGAGGCCAAGTTGGGTGGATCACTTGAGGTCAGGAGTTTGAGACCAGACTGGCCATCATGGCGAAACCCCATCTCTACTAAAAAATACAAAAATTAGCTGGGCATGGTGGTGCATGCCTGTAATCCCAGCTACTTGGGAGGCTGAGGCAAGAGAATTGCTTGAACCTGGAAGGTGGAGGTTGCAGTGAGCCGAGATCACATCACTGCACTCCATCCTGGGTGACAGAGTGAGACTCTGCCTCAAAAATAAATAGATAGATAGATAGACAGATAGATAGATAAATGGAAACCTTGATTGAAGTAGTTGCTTCAGTAGTTCATTTGGGCTTTGTCAGTCAATAACACATACATTTTACTTCTGTAGTAATGGGTTATTGATGAGGGAAAGACATGTTAGGATATGTATTGAATAAAAAGGTGGGAATGCTGAATTGAAAGTATAATTCTTTAAATTATTTACTCATTTTAAAATTTATTTTTAGAGATGGGGTCTTGCTCTCTTGCCGAGGCTGGAGTGCAGTGGCACAGTCATAACTCACTGCAGCCAGGCTCACTTCCCAGCTCAGGCCATCCTCCTGCCTCAGCTTCCCAAGTCACTAGGACTGCAGGCACATGCCACCATACCTGGGTAATATTTAAAATTTTCTTAGAGACAGAGTCTCACTATGTTGCTCAGGCTGCTCCTGAATTCCTGGTCTCAAGTTATCCTCCCACCTCAGCCTCCTGAATAGCTGGAATTACAAGCATGAGCTACCTTGCCTGGCTCTGGTTCTTAAACTTTGGAAGTTCCATTTATGTTGTTGTATTTCTTTTTCTTTTTCTTTTTTTTTTTTTTTTTTTTGAGACGGAGTCTCCCTCTGTCGCCAGGCTGGAGTGCAGTGGCGTGATCTTGGCTAATTGCAATCTCCACCTCCTGGGTTCAAGCAATTCTCCTGCCTCAGCCTCCCTAGTAGCTGGGACTACAGGCCCGTGCCACCACACCTAGCTAATTTTTTTATTTTTAGTAGAGACGGGGTTTCACCATGTTGGCCAGGATGGTCTCGATCTCCTGACCTCGTGATCCTCTCCCCTCGGCCTCCCAAAGTGCTGGGATTACAGGCGTGAGCCACTGTGCCCGGCCTGTTGTATTTATTTTTCTAGATTACAGTTAATTTTGTTTTTATTTCTTGAAATCTAGTAGAATATGTATCTGCCTGTAATTCAAGGGCAATTGAAAGGAAGAAAAATAACTTAAGGCCGGACATGGTAGCTCACACCTGTAATCCCAGAACTTTAGGTGGCTGAGGCAGGAGGATCACTTGAGCCCAGGAGTTCAAGACCACTGTGGGCAACCTAATGAGACTCTGACGCTACAAAAAACTAAAAAAAAAAAAAAAAACAAAAAAAACAAACCAGGCGTGGTGGCACATGCCTAGCTACTTGGGAGGCTGAGGTGGGAGTATTGCTTGAGCCCAGGAGGTCAAGGCTGCAGTGAGCAGTGATTGTACCTCTGCACAGTGAAACCCTGTCTCAAAAAAAAAAAAAAAAAAAAAAAGTGGAAAAAAAAAATAATGCAAGTTCAGCATATGATTTAGCAAAACCATTTTTGATTTCTCTTTAAGAGAGATTTTAACTTGAATCCTTCTTTTAGCAAGGAGAATTTAATGAATATTTCACATTTGAATGCAATAACATGTGTCCAACTTGTTATACAAGATTTAGTTTAAGATTCACATGTTTGGGAAGAATGTGGGTTTGAGTGGTGAGGGTTCAGTTGAAGGTCTCTTTCTATAAAGTATATAATTTGTTGCCAAAGGAAATATTACCTAGCAGCAGTTTACATGTGCCAAGAGAGGCCAGAGAAGTCTTATAGTAGAAATTGTACAGAGGAGCTGTCGAACTACATCCCTGAGGATGTCAGACAGGAAATAAAGCTTATGATGCTAAAAAATTTTACTGGATGACTAGGCCATTGGAAACGAATCTTCCAATGCTTGTGTTTTTTTTTATCATGCTTTTATTTGAAGACAATCAGAGTTACTTACACTTACAAATTTAAACTGTTTAAGGTATTTAGACCAAAATTTAAGAAACTTTCTAAGATCTTATTGGCTAAATATTGACTTAACTATATCTTTTTTTTTTTTTCTTGAGATGGAGTCTCACTCTGTCATGCAGGCTGGAGCGCAGTGGCGTTATCTCGGCTCACTGCAACCTCCGCCTGCCGGGTTCAAGTGATTCTCCTGCCTCAGCCTCCTGAGTAGGCAGGACTACGGGCCCGCGCCACCACATCCAGCTAATTTTTGTATTTTTAGTAAAGACGGGGTTTCACCATGTTGGCCAGGATGGTCTCAATCTCTTGACCTCGTGATCCGCCTGCCTTGGCCTCCCAGAGTGCTGAGATTACAGGCATGAGCCACTGCGCCCGGCCAACTATATCTTTTTCTTAGAAAGTATTTATCCTCTGAGATTAAGGTTTGGAAAGTTATAAGGAGAGAGACTTTAGGTTCTTGGAGATAAAATATAGTAATGTAAGCAATTTCCTTCTCTATGCCAAACATGGAAATATAGACAATATGTATAAGCAATTGTGCCAAAGTATTTATCTGTGATTCTCTTTATTCCTAAAATATATTGCCCATTTCTACTATACATTCACATACACTGTACAGAATTATAGAGATTTGGAACCTGAAGGACTTTAAAGAACATTCAAATTCCTTTATTTTGTGGGGAAGGGAAATGAGACAGGTAACATTAAACTGACAGGACAGGTATTACTCTTGATCTTGGCCAAAAGGCCGAGAAGCGATAGGTAACACAAAAATACAGATAGTTTGCCCAGTGTCATGCAGGGAATAGGAGCAGACTTACCTCTTGGAGAAATAGAACCTTTCCTTATTTACTGTTGCAGTACTGAGTTATTTGAATTTTTATTTATTTATTTTAGAGACAGGGTCTTACTCTGTCACCCAGGCTGGAATGCAGTGGTAGCAATCTTCCTGCCTCAGCCTCCTGAGTTGCTGGGACTACAGGGGCATGTCACCATGCCCAACTAATTCTTAAATTTTTTGTAGAGATGGGGTTTCACTATGTTGGCCAGGCTGGAGTTGAAGTTTTAGAGGTGCATGATGGCTTTGGTTTTCTTACCACCAGATGATTTATGAAAGTTGATGTGTCTGTTGACTGTCAGCAAAAGTGAAAAACTGTCAAGCCCCTTTGAAGACTATTATTATTCAGGAAACAAAACAGTGTTGATACTAAATTTTTTTGAGACAGAGTCTTGCTCTGTCGCCCAGGCTGGAGGGCAGTGGCATGACCTCAGCTTACTGGAACCTCCACCTCACATGTTTAAGTGATTCTCCTGCCTCAGCCTCCTGAGCAGGCGGGATTACAGGTGCCCACTACCACACCTGACTAATTTTTGTATTTTTAGGAGAGACATGGTTTCATCATGTTGGCCAGGCTGGTCTTGAACTCCTAACCTCAAGTGATCTGCCTGCTTCAGCTTCCCAAGGTGCTGGGATTACAGGTGTGAGCCACTGTGCCTGGCCTAGGCTAGATTTTTGAGGTATAGGTTTTTTTTTTTTGTTTTTGGACACAGGGTCTCACTCTGTCACCCAGGCTGGAGAGCAGTGGCACAGTCTTGGCTCACTGCAGCCTCTGCCTTCTGGGCTCAAGCTATTCTCCCACCTCAGCCTCCTGAGTAGCTGGGACCATAGGTGCCAGCCACCACGCTCGGCTAATTTTTTGTATTTTTGTAGGGATGAGGTTTTGCCATGTTGCCCAGGCTGGTCTCAAACTCCTGAGCTCAAATGATCTGGCCTGCCTCAGGCTCCTCAAGTGCTGGCATTACAGACATGAGCCACCATGCCTGGCGTTAACTTTTTGACTTAAGTTTGAAGGTGGTTGTTAGTTTGAAATATATATAGTGCTTATAAGATGTTTTCACTTAAGTAGTTTAAAACAATGATTATAAGGTTAGAATGTGACAAAATAAAATTTTATTCCTTTAATTCAAATTCATTGTCAAGTCATTCACTAAATAACGACTGGGGAAAGAATTATTTTGGTCACAAATATCCTACCTCATTATTATGCTTAGATAGAAATAGATCCTCGCTTTTGGGAAACAAAAGTATTTCGTGCCGGGTGTGGTGGCTCACGCCTGTAATCCCAGCACTTTGGGAGGCCATTGTGAGCAGATCATGAGGTCAGGAGACTGAGACCATTGTGGCTAACACGGTGAAACTCCGTCTCTACTAAAAATACAAAAAATTAGCCAGGAGTGGTGGCGGGTGCCTGTAAGTCCCAACTACTTGGTAGGCTGAGGCAGGAGAATGATGTGAACCTGGGAGGCGGAGGTTGTAGTGAGCCGAGATTGTGCCACTGCACTCCAGCCTGGGTGACAGAGTGAGACTCTGTCTCAAAAAAAAAAAAAAAAAAAAAAAAAAAAGTATTTCATGGTTTTGCCTGATTAGGTCAGGTCAATATTTTGTCTTGCTGTAGATATTTGCTATTTTTGATGAATATTTGTTTTAAAAAATGGTTGAGTTATGACCCAGGTTTTTGGAGTTATACCAACACATTACCAGTGTAGTTTGTTTTTTGACAAAGACGGAGTTTCACCATCTTGGCCAGGCTGGTCTTGAACTCCTAATCTCATGATCCACCCGCCTCAGCCTCCCAAAGTGTTGGGTTTACAGGCGTGAGCCACCGGCCCAGCCTTACCAGTGTAGTTTTATACAAACATTTCCCCACATTTATCAACTTGCATTTATTGCTAGTCTGTACCAGATTTAATGTGATAGTGGTGGTCAGAAGGTATACTTAGGTAATTATGTACTTTTCAATTTTCTTTAATCATTAATAAAAGTGATCAACATAATTTTACAGTAGACTCAGGAGTTTAAGTCATTTGAAGTAATACTAAAGCCTTCTTAACTTTGCGAAGATGCATTCTCAAGTCGTTAATTTGGGAAGTTATTTGACTTGGAGCCAATTAAACGTTTGTGTCAACCCTATCCAGTGGCTTCTTCAAGAAAAATATCTTACAGTGATTTTAGCTTTCTGTTGTAACAGTGCAAAGAGTGTTTCTTCTTTCCTTTTGTTTTTCTTGTTTTGGTGAGACAGGGTCTTGCTCTATTACCCAGGCTGGAATGCAGTGGCATAATCACAGTTCACTGCAGCTTCAACCTCTTGAGATTCAAGCAATCCTCCTGTATTAGCCTCCCGAATAGCTGGGACCACAGGCGCACACCACCATGCTTAGCTAATTTTTGTATTTTTAGTAGAGATGGGGTTTCACCATGTTGCTCAGTTGGTCTTGAACTCCTGGGCTCAAGCCATCCACTCTTCTCAGCCTCCTGAAGTGTTGGGATTATAGGCGTGAGCCACTGCGCTGGCTTTTTTTTTTTAAAGTAAAACACACGATCAGAAATCTCTTCATTTTGCATCATTTGTGCAATATTTGTTTTGTTTGGTTTTTCCTTAATGTTTTGAGAGCCAGCAAAGACAATCTGACAGACAGAATTAGACTGAAATCTTTTAGGGAGATTCTGAAGTATTTAGATTTAAAGCCTAGAGTTAAGAATAAGCAATGGCAAAGGTATAACTATAAACCTCAAAGTGTTACTGACTTAGGATGCATTCATGACTCTTCTCCATTAAGATTTAGTATTCACTTTTAAAAACTAGGTACCTCCGTGAAACATGTATGCGTCTTACCGGACACTCCTTTGTCATTTTTCCGATCACTTCTGCCAGATGGGTTTTAATATAATGGGAAGAATTGTTATGATGTCAGCTCTGTTGTAATTTGGACTAGAATGATTCTGTTCTCTTGTCAACTTGAAGAGTCCAGTTGAATCAGTTATTCTTTATTTTTTGATTGTAGTTTTTAAGTGTTCGTTTCTACTTGTGGTAATAATCCTGTTAGGATGCATATTACCAACTATATGTGAAGGCCTGGCTATATGGAGCATAAAATTAGATATGCTTCTTTCCTTTGGCTCACAGTCTAAATTTAGTAGGCGAGAGTTTCCTTTCCTAGATGTCATTAAAAATAGAAGATACCCATCTGTCTGGAATGGGTTAGATACACTTCTGCCTACAGGCTGAGAGATGAATTATATAACACCAACTTCCTTTTAGCCCTAGGATTCTTAGAAAAAATGTTTCTCTTTTAATACAGAGGCCAAGAGTGTATAGTTTGAATGTTAACCTTAAAGTATCCTATAAGTTTGTGAAACTCAGGAAGACCTAAGAAAATTGAATTTTGAGGAGAAATCGAAAAGATAAGGTGAAACAATATCACTTGATTAAAAAATTGGCTTTGAAGTAAAATCTGTTCCCAGCCCTAGATTGACAATTTACTAGCTGTGTAAGAAAGTTGTTTAACCTCTCTGAGACTGTAACTTCATTATTATGGTTGGAATAGTGAGGACTGTCTGTTGAGGAGCAAATTAAATGAGTGAATATTTATAAAGTGCTTTCTTAAGTGCTTGGGATGTCAAAGACATTTTTGGTGGTGATTGTTGTTGTTAATGTTAAAATTACTTCTGGTTCTTTTTATTAAAAACCTGCCATCTTGCTGTTAAAAATCTTAATTTGGAGCTCAGGATAGAATATGAAGTCAGAGTTAAATAGGGAGTTCCCGGGAGTATTTGGAGACCTGGAAGTCATTTAGAAGAGGACTGAAAATCACCCTCAAAAGACTACCTGTGTTAGTGGATGCAGAAGAAACAGGAAAGCAGACTGCGAGAAAGGCATCAATGAGGTGAAAAGAGAACCAGGGGAATAATGTAATGGGATTCAAGAGAGAGATTGCTCACTGGGTCAGAAAGTTTCTTCAGGAGTTAATGTAAAAATATTTTCAGCACTAGATGATGTCAGGTAGGGAAGGCCTCTGAGGAAACCATTGAACTGGGCAGGTAAGAGGTCCTCATCTTTGAGAGAGTGGAAAAATGGCTGTAGACCTAGACTTGATTAGGCAGAGAAGGAAATGTGCAGTGAGGAAAAGCAGAGGGCAGGCGTCTAAGATGGAACCTCATGAAAATTTAGTTGTATAGAGAAAGAGATGACTTAAGGGAGAGGAGAAGGTGTTTGGGTAGGGCTGGGCGTGGTGCCTCACGCCTGTAATCCCAGCACTTTGGTAGGGCAAGGCAGGTGGATCACCTGAGGTCAAGCATTCAAGACCAGCCTGGCCAACATGACGAAAGCCCATCTCTACTGAAAATACAAAGATTAGCTGGGCATGGTTGCGGGGGCCTGTAATCCCAGCTACTTGGGAAGCTGATGCAGGAGAATCGCGTGAACCTGGGAGGCGGAGGTTGCAGTGAGCTTAGATCGTGCCACTGCACTCCAACCTGGGCGACAGAGTGACACTCCATTTCAAAAAAAAAAAGAAAGTTTGGTTTGTTTCATTTTGGTAAGAGAAAAAATTAGCGTGTTTGAAGGCTGAGGGAGAATTTAAACCTACTGGGTAGGGAGTAGCTGATGGTCAAGTTGTGGTCAGAGGCAAGTGGGACTGGAATCCAGTGCACAATTGGTGGCTGGAGGAGCAACTGTTCTTTATGAAAGAGGAGGAATGAGGGAGGGTACGTAAGATAGAGGCTGGAGGGGAAAATGAGGAAATTCATGTCTAATGGCCTCTTACTGATTTAAGTAGGGAAACAGTAATGAACTCATCATTGGGATAATTAGGATAGATGAATAGATCCTTTTCTACTGCTAAATAAATAAAAGTAGACTTAGGAAAAAGGAATATCATTATTTTCCTATGGAAGCATAGATTATAACGTTAGACCAATGGTTCTCAACTGGGGGTGATTTTGTCCCTCAGGACATATAGCAATGTCTGGAGAAATGTTTGTCACCGACGTGGGGTGTGTTACTGGTATCTAGTGTGTGGAGGCCAGGGATGCTGCTAAACATCCTGTAGTGCACAGGACAGCACATGTATCAAGGAATCATACGGTCCCAAGTGTCCATAGTGTTAGAGTTGAGAACCTTGCCCTAGACCAGTGTGTGCCTACAACATACACTTCAACAAAAGCTAAGAAGTTCACATAACAGCTTGACTTCTCTATCCCCTTATGGAAAGTCACCGTATATGTTAGTTTATTCAAGTCTGAAAAATTCTCAAAAGGAAATCTAAACTGTTTAGCTGACTGACATTTTCCCTGCTCTTTCATAGCAACTGTTAACAAACACACTGAGAAATACATTTGGGGGAAAGGATGTACTTTGGTCTCTTGGCTGGTCAGTACTATGTATTCATCCCTGTATTTCTAGTGTCTGACACAGTTCCTGGCACATTTTGTGGTGCTAAATTGACTCCAGCCTACACCATTCCCCTGAACTCTAGACTCAAAATTCCAACTGCCTGTTCTGCATTTTTGCTCAGATGTCCAGTAGCTTCTTAACCCTAACACTTCCAAAGTGGAGCTCCCAATAGACCCCCCAGACCTGTGGTACCTGCAGTCTCATCTTAGCCAGTGACTATTCCATCCTTCCAGTTGCTCAGATCAAAGGCCTTGGAGTCATTCTTCACCTTGTCTTATCCTCTACATTCCCGTCCATCAGTAAGTCTCAGCTCTATCTCTAGGAAATATTCAGCATTTAACTATTGTCCACTCTCCACTGATTTAAACTGTGGCCTGAGTTGTTACAGCAGTCTTTTTTGTTTTTTTTTTTGAGATGGAGTCTCGCTCTGTCGCCCAGGCTGGAGTGCAGTGGCCGGATCTCAACTCACTGCAAGCTCCACCTCCCAGGTTCACGCCATTCACCTGCCTCAGCCTCCCGAGTAACTGGGACTACAGGCACCCGCCACCTCGCCCGGCTAGTTTTTTGTATTTTTCAGTAGAGACGGAGTTTCACCGTATTAGCCAGGATGGTCTCGATCTCCTGACCTCATGATCCACCCGTCTCAGCCACCCAAAGTGCTGGGATTACAGGCTTGAGCCACCGCGCCTGGCTGTTACAGCAGTCTTATAACTGGCTTCCCTGCTTCTGTTCTTGTCTCCCAATACAGTAGCCAGTGAGATCCTTTTAAAATGTCAATCAAGTCACATCACTCCTTGTTCAAAACGCTCCATTGGCTCCTCATTTCCCTTACCATACAAGCTGAAGGCTTTTCAATGGCCTACATGGCTGTGCGTGAACTGGTTCTTCAGTACCTCTCTGACCTCATCCTCTCCTCATCAATCTGTGGCTGGTTCCACTTCAGTCTCAGTTGCGTTTGTTGTTGTTGTTGTTGTTGTTGTTAAGAGATGGGGTCTCACTGTGTTTCCCAGGCTAGATTCAAACTCCTGGACTCAAGCAGTCCTCCCTCTTCAGCCTCCTGAATAGCTGGGACTGTAGGCATGCACCACCGTGCCCAGCTCAGTCACGGTTTTTAGTTCAGTGTTTTGCTGTTGCTCAAACACATCGGGCAAGCTAACTTGGGGCCTGTGCACTTGCTCTTTTCTCTGCCTAGAATAATTTTCTACCAGATTTCCCTCACGGTTTATTCTTTCATCCCCTTCAAGTTTTTTTTTTTTTTTTGCTCAGATGTCATCTTAGTGAGGTCTTTTGTGATCAGCCTGTTTCCAGTTGCAGCTCTTTGTCCCCTTTGTCTCCTTGCTTTTTCTCCAGAGCACTTGTCACCATCTAATATACTATGTAATTTATATAACTTGTACTGTCTCCCCCTACTAGAGGTATTTTAATCCAAGAACATTTTATGTGTTTTGCTCATTACTGTGTCACCTGCAATTCGAATATTGTGTGACATGTAATAGGCCTTTAATGAATGATTGTTGAAAGAATGAATGGTGATGAAAGCAAAGACTCTGACTTAGACCTGAAATTGAGTGCTGGCACTCTGGTGCTGGCACTCATCTGCTTTGTGATCTTAGGCGTGTCATTAACCTATCTGGCCTACTACTCTTCTCTAAAATGGAGACAGTAGAACCAAGTAGGTTTGTCTTGAGGATTCAATGCAATAATCTATGTAAAGCTCTTAGCTCAGAATCTGGTGTGTAATAAACAGTCAGTAAGTGATAGCTCTTATTATTACTTTTTTTTCCCTTCCAGATGTGAAAACCTGGGCCATTTCTGACATATATGTTGCAAGTTGCAATTGTAAGCTAAATGTGGGCAATCATCATAAGAGACAAGAGCTACTTCTCATAGATCTATAGAATACACTTATATTTGTGCTTTAAAATCTTACAATAAATTATGGCAGTTCCTTAAAAAATTAAACATAGAATTACTATATGATCCAGCCACTCAACTTCTGGGCATGTTGCCAGATACATTGAAAGCAGGTACTTGAACAGATTGGTACACCAAGGTTAGTAGCAGCATTATTCACAATAGCCAAAAGGTGCACACAACCCAGATGTCCATTGATATAGATGGACAGATAAAAAAAATGTGGTATATCCATACAATGGGGATATTATTTAGCTGTAAAAAGCAATGAAATTCTGACGCATGCTACAACATGGATGAACGTTGAAGACACTATGCTAAGTGAAACAAGCCAGACACAAAATGACAAATATGATTCCACTTATACAAAGTACTTAGAGTAGTCAAATTCATAGAGACAGTAGAATTTAACACCTGTTACTGACAGACACATGTTTCCCTCATATTCATTACTCACTCTAAAAGTCTGGAATGTTCAAGGCCAGCCAGAGCCTAAGCCAAAGTACTAGTGATAATTCTTATGTTTTGCTTAAACATAAGGTGTGTATTTCTTTTTCTTTTTCTTTTTCTTTCTTTCTTTTTTTTTTTTTTTTTTGATAGGGAGTCTCGCTCTGTCGCCCAGGCTGGAGTACAGTGGCGCAATCTCGGCTCACTGCAAGCTCTGCCTCCTGAGTTCACGCCATTCTCCTGCCTCAGCCTCCCGAGTAGCTGGGACTACAGGCACCTGCCACCACGCCCGGCTAATTTTTTGTAGTTTTAGTAGAGACAGGGTTTCACCGTGTTAGCCAGGATGGTCTCGATCTCCTGACCTTGTGATCCGCCTACCTCGGCCTCCCAGAGTGCTGGGATTACAGGCATGAACCACCGCGCCTGGCCTGTTTTTCTTTGAAGGATAAAAAGCTGACACCTGTAATCCTAGCACTTTGGGATGCTGAGGTGGGTGCATCACTTGAGGCCAGGAGGACGAGACTAGCCTGGCCAACATGGTAAAACTCTGTCTCTACTAAAAATGCAAAAAAATTAGCCAGGCATGGTAGCGCCTGTAATCGCATCTACTGGGCGGGCTGAGTCACAAGAATCGCTTGAACCCAGAAGCGGAGGTTAGAGTGAACCAAGATTGCACCACTGCATTCCAGCCTGGGCAACAGAGTGAGATACTGTCTCAAAAAAAAAAAAAAAAAAAAAGATAAAAAGTGATTTCTTTCGTAACAAATTTCTATAGGAATTACATCATGCTTAGTTTAATTTGGGGAAGTATCTGCATATATATTTTCTCTATTTTTTCTTGGATATGAATATGTATTCTTAAAATTCCTAAAGGATGCCAAGAATGTAGCTAACAGTATCAGAAATAAACTTGAAGGAAGTGTTTCTCTACGTCTCAACAAAATCCCTTACAAGTAAATCTGTTTTTAAAATTTGTCTCAAAACATTTGCAGTAAAGACAATTTTGGACACACATCTAATTTTTTTTTTTTTTTTTTTAATCTGTGATTTTGCCAATTGAGAAGAACTGGAAACAGGAGGGAGAATTTTGATGTTGTAGATGTTTTTGTTGATTAAGGGATAAGGGCACATACAGACAAACCCAGGAATTATCTGACTTCAGCTAAAACAACAACAACAAAACATCTCCAGTACTAGCCTGGGTAATTGCTTTTGGCATAATAGCTATTACCTCAGACAGACTGAAAGTTTAATAACTAGATTGGAGACTTCCCTTTGCAGTTCACAAATAGGAAAAACACCACCATAGAAGTTCTCTCACATATCTGACCCCCTTCGTTTCTTAATTTTACTTACAGTGTGACTGCATCTTGCAGCCATACCCCATCTTAGCATTCTTAAATTATAATGTTACAGGTTATTGGCCTGCCAAAATGTTTGATATGTAACACTGAACAGTTCCAAATGAGATCAAAACAATCTTGTTACTCATGAGAGTTTGTTTTTTCTAGGCTTCTGTTTCATTTTATGCACCAGCGTAGTCATTTTGTGGAAAATAAAGTTACACTGCTTTATTAAGTCTCTTTTACAATTGTAATCCAGATTTACCGTCCAATAAGAGATAACATTGTTATATTTTCAGTCATGTTCTAAATATATGCTGGGCATAATGGCTCATGCCTGTAATCCCAGCACTTTGGGAAGCCGAGGCAGGAGGATTGCTTGAGGCCGGGAGTTTGAGACTGGCCTGGACAACATAGCAAGACCCAGTCTCTACAAAAAATAAAAAAAGTTATCCAGGTGTTGTGGTGTGTATCTATAGTCTCAGCTACTGAGGAGATGGAGGTGGGAGGATCTCTTGAGTCCCGAAGGTTGAGGTTGTAGTGAGCTATGATTATGTCACTGTACTCTAGCCTGGGCAACAGAGTGAGACCCTGTCTCATACACAACACACACACACACACACACACACACACACACAGGTATGCTTATTCTTATATATATTAGTATATAGATCAGAATGTATATACACACAAGAATATTCTTAGAGGAATATTCATATTCTTATATATATTCTTGTATATGTAAGAATATGTACATATAAGAATATATATACATTCTTAAATAATGTTGGTGTTGAAATATTGAAGTTTCTTTTTTTTTTTTTTTTTTTGAGACGGAGTCTCGCTCTTTCGCCTAGGCTGGAGTGCAGTGGCACTATCTCGGCTCACTGTAAGCTCTTCCTTCCGGATTCACAACATTCTCCTGCCTCAGCCTCCCGAGTACTGGGACTACAGGTGCCTGCCACCACCCCCGGCTAATTTTTTTTTTTTTGTATTTTTAGTAGAGACAGGGTTTCACCGTGTTAGCCAGGATGGTCTCGATCTCCTGACCTTCTGATCCGCCCGCCTCTGTCTCCCAAAGTGCTAGGATTACAGGCGTGAGCCACCGCACCCAGCCTAAATATTGAAGTTTCTATTGCTATTATTTTAATTCTTGGAGGCTCACGAAGTATCTATAATCTTTCTTCCTTGAAATATATATTTCAAGCAACGTATCCTTCTGAAATATCCAGAATGCATTTTGCCAGTAACAAAAGAATGTTCTGGCCGGGCGCGGTGGCTCAAGCCTGTAATCCCAGCACTTTGGGAGGCCGAGACGGGCGGATCACGAGGTCAGGAGATCGAGACCATCCTGGCTAATATGGTGAAACCCCGTCTCTACTAAAAATACAAAAAACTAGCCGGGCGAGGTGGTGGGCGCCTGTAGTCCCAGCTACTCGGGAGGCTGAGGCAGGAGAATGGCGTAAACCCGGGAGGCGGAGCTTGCAGTGAGCTGAGATCCGGCCACTGCACTCCAGCCTGGGCGACAAAGCGAGACTCTGTCTCAAAAAAAAAAAAACAACAAAAAAAAACAAAAGAATGTTCTTTGGAAATACCGGACTTGTAATGGGAGTTAGGGAAATTTTCCTACTTCTTTTTCTTCCTGCCTTTTTAAATTACAAAACTGTAAGAAAGACTATTGTGGTATTTAATATAAATTTTATTTGTATATAAAATATTTAAATATTTTAAGTATTAATATATTGAAGATTACATGTATCTGTGTCTATATTTCAGGCCTTTAAACTCTTTGGGGAGTTCAAAGAACTAGAATAAAGAGTGATTTAATTTATTTACTTTTTTTTCTGAATTATTATTTTTCCCCCTAGACAGAGTCTCGCTCTGTCTCCCAGGTTGGAGTGGAGTGGCATGATCTTGGCTCATTGCAATTTCTACCTCCTGAGTTCAAGTGATTCTCCTGCCTCAGCCTCCTGAGTAGCTGGGATTACAGGCACGCACCACCATGCTGGGTTAATTTTTGTATTTTTATTAGAGACAGGGTTTCACCATGTTGGCCAGGCTGGTCTTGAACTCCTGACCTCAAATGATCTGCCCACCTCGGCCTCCCAAAGTGCTGGGATTACAGGCATGAGCCACCGCACCTGGCTAATTTATTTACTTTTAACAAATTTTGCATTGCTTGTTTTTGGTATTCTTAGAAGTAATTGTATACATAATATAATCTTTCTTTTCTCATTGTTGAGTAGAACGATAAGAGTAAATCAAAGAAGTTTCCTACAGTTTTAAAATTCTTTCTCTACTTCTCCAAAAAATGGGTTTGATATTTACTTAAACTTTAAGTTATAGGCAACCATGTATCCTGAAAAATAGTGAGGTGTATATATATTTTACTGTCATAGAATTCGGTCCATAAATACTTCAAGTGAATAAGGCCAGTTGCATAGTTTATATCCTATAATTTCATTTTCTTTTTTTTTTTTTTTTTTTTTTTTTTTTGAGGCGGAGTCTTCACTCTGTCCCAGGCTGGAGTGCAGTGGCACCATCTCGGCTCACTGCAAGCTCCGCCTCCCGGGTTCGCGCCATTCTCCTGCCTCAGCCTCCGGAGTAGCTGGGACTACAGGCGCCCGCCACCGCGCCCGGCTAATTTTTTGTATTTTAGTAGAGACGGGGTTTCACCGTGTTAGCCAGGATGGTCTCGATCTACTGACCTCGTGATCCGCCCGCCTCGGCCTCCCAAAGTGCAGGGATTACAGGCGTGAGCCACCGCGCCCGGCCTATAATTTCATTTTCATTTAAGAGAACCACATGTTTGATTATGCAAAGACAAAGGTTTGGAAAGGTGTACAGTTATTGACTGTGATGAACCCTGGGGGAATGAGATAGAGGCAGGGTACTGCCTCAGGTTGTGTTCCCCAGAAGCAGGAGTTGAGATAAACTTTTATGGGGAGGCAACTTACTGAGAAGAGTTACAGAAAAACCTGCTAGGGAGTGGGAAAGTAGGACTGGGGACAGGAATAGGAGGCTGGTATCAAGGATGTGATATCATGATGTAAATGACGAGTTGATGGGTGCTGACGAGTTGATGGGTGCAGCACAGCAACATGGCACAAGTATACATATGTAACAAACCTGCACGTTATGCACATGTACCCTAGAACTTAAAGTATAATAATAAAAAATAATTAAAAAAAAAAAAAAAGAAGGATGTGATATCAAACAAAGCCTCAAGGTAGACAACTTTGGCTAGTCTTGCAAGGGAGTTCTGGAGGTTATACCTAGGCGTTGTCACTGCCAGGGACCAAAGAAATAAAGTAGAGCCTTTATACTTTCATACCCTTCAGTCATTGCTAAGGACCATCCCTGGTGGGAAGGTGATATGGTTTGCCTGTGTCCCCACCCAGATCTCATCTTGAATTCCCTTGTGTTGTGGGAAGGACCCAGTGGGAGGTAATTGAATCATGGGGGCAGGTCTTTCCTGTGTTCTCCTTGTGATAGTAAGTCTCACCAGATCTGATGGTTCTGCAAGGGGGAGTTCCCCTGCACAAGCTCTCTTTGCCTGCTGCCATCTGTGTAAGACATGACTTGCTCCTCCTTGCCTTCTGCCATGATTGTGAGGTCCCCCCAGCCACATGGAACTTTAAGCCCATTAAACCCTTTTTCCTGTATAAGTTACCCAGTCTTGGGTATGTCTTTATCAGCAGTGTGAAAAGAGACTAATACAGGATGAGTGTATAAATATCCAGGAAGTGCTGGCGGACTGAGGGTAGCCCCTCTACGAAGACCTGCAGGTGCTGGCTCTTGGGAGTGAGAGCACAGGGTTGGGAGGAAATGTGGGCACAGCACTGACAGCAGTTGTAGCCCTCACCCAAATTACAGAGATTTTAGAAAGATAGGGGTTTAATTCTTTCTCAGTTTAAGCTTCCCAGGACCTTTATGGTGGCTCCACAGAGATCCAGGAGCCTTCTGTTCTTTTGTTTTGTTTTGTTTTTCCAGGCTCCTTCTGTCTTGTTGCTCCGTCATCACTAGCTTATTGCCCACATCCACGTGGTCCAAGATGCTCAATATTGTGTCCATATTACCATTAGAAAAAAGGGGGGAAGTCAGGAGGAAGAGAGCACATTAATTCTTCTAAGGACAAGTTCTCAAAGTTACGTAACTTCCCCTCAAATCCCTCTGGCCGTCATTTAGTTCCATGGCCATACCTGGATGCAAGGAAGACTAGTGTTTATTACGGTTGGCCTTATGCCCAGTTAAAAATAGGAGACCCTGTTATTATGTAACCATTTCTGTAGAAGGAGAGAACACGTATTGTAGGACTATCTACTATAGTGATGTTCATTTTCTGTTTTATAGGGATATGCTTTGTTTTTTAGTTTAATAAGCATGTATGTTTTGTCTTAACTATCACAGGTTAAGGGCTCCGTAAAGCAGAATTTGAGATACAACTTAATGTGCAGGATGTTAAGTAGTGCCCTTCTGTTCAACTTCTGTGGAAGGGAAGAGGCAAGATTTGGCAGGGAGAAGTTGAGCTGTGGTACAGTCTGAACAACAGGAGCTGACTCCACAGGGAGCTCTGGAGCTAACATGAACTTTCAGAGTTGCCCTGCTTTGAGCAGAAATGGCTGGACCATGTATACCTTTGTCTCCGTTGGTTACTGGATGAGGGCTGCCTTGGGAAGCACCTGACCTTGGGCAAGGCAGCTCTGCAGAGGTGATGTCTGCAGGGGCTGCCAGTACTCCCAGCAAGTTCTTTCTTGAAGGGAGAGCTGGGTGACACATCTGTATGTGTGTCACAACTTGTGTGTGTGTGAAAGTAATTAATACATTTTATATATCCATTTTATA
This sequence comes from Macaca thibetana thibetana, assembly GCF_024542745.1. Lineage (NCBI taxonomy): Eukaryota > Metazoa > Chordata > Mammalia > Primates > Cercopithecidae > Macaca > Macaca thibetana. The sequence goes on from NC_065592.1 coordinate 13,550,069, forward strand.
ACTTAAAAATTTATAATTTAAAGTTTCTTTTATTCCTTTATCAACAGTTTCTTGTGTAACTATTAGTACTGGGCTTTATTCTAGACACTGGAGATAGGAAAATGTCCCTCCCCTCATGAAGTTTGTATTATATTTGGAGATAGAGAATAAATAAATTTTGGCTGGGCATGGCGGCTTACACCTGTAATCTCAGTACTTAGGGAGGCCGAGACAGGTGGATCAACTGACCTCAGAAGTTCGAGACCAGGCTGGGCAACATGGCGAGACCCTGTCTCTATAAAAAAGACAAAAAGTAGCTGGGTCTGGTGGTGTGAGCCTGAGGTCCCAGCTACTTGGGGAGCTGAGGCGGAAGGGGCACTAGAGCCCAGGAGGTTGAGCCTTCAGTGAGCCATGTTGGAGCCCCTGCATGTCAGCCTTGGTGACAGAGCAAGATTCTGTCTAAAAAATAAATAAGTATAAAGAAGGGTGTTGCTGTTTTATATGGGGTGGTCAGGGAAGACTTCTCCAATAAGGTGATTTGAGTGAAATGATGGAACTAGCTATGCAGATATTTTGGGAAGAGTGGTCCAAGCTGAGATTACAGTGAATTCCGAAACAACCCTGTGGCAGGAATGTGTAGAGTATTGATATGTATATGAAACAGCAAGGAGAGCAGTGTGGCTAGAATGAATGAGAATAGTAGGATGAAGAATAATAGGAGATAAAGTCTTGGATATAATAGTGGTGATCAGATCATATGAGACCTTGTACCTTGTAAGCCATTGTAAAGGCTTGGGGACCTTCTCAGAATGAGATGGGAAACCATGTGAAGATTCTGAGCGAAGTGATATAATTTGACATATTTTAAAAGATCATCTTGTCTGTTGTGTTTGGAGTGAACTGTACCCGAACAACTGGAAGAATGGAGTTGCCCCAACTGAGAAGGGGAAGACTGTGAATAGAGTAGGTTTTTGGGGTGAATAGTTGCAATTAAGTTTTGTATCTGCTAAGTTTGGAGTACCAATTAGACATTCAGATAGAGATGACAAATAGAAAGTTAGAAAATTGAGACTGGAGGCCAGGCGCAGTGGCTCACGACTGTAATCCCAGCACTTTGGGAGGCCAAGGCAGGTGGATCACAAGGTCAGGAGATCGAGACCATCCTGGCTAACACGGTGAAACCCTGTCTCTACTAAAAATACAAAAAATTAGCCGGGCACGGTGGTGGGCGCCTGTAGTCCCAGCTACTCGGGAGGCTCAGGCAGGAGAATGGCGTGAACCTGGGAGGTGGAACTTGCAGTGAGCTGAGATCGCGCCACTGCACTCCAGCCTGAGCGATAGAGCGAGACTCTGTCTCAAAAAAAAAAGAAAGAAAGAAAATGGAGACTGGAATTCAGGGCAGAGGTCCAGTGTGTAGATTAAAAAAAAACAGTGTTGGCTGGGCGCGGTGGCTCACGCCTGTAATCCCAGCACTTTGGGAGGCTGAGGAGGGCAGATCACGAGGTCAGGAGATCAAGACCATTCTGGCCAACATGGTGAAACCCCATCTCTACTAAAAATACAGAAATTAGCCAGGCGTGGCAGTGCGCGCCTGTAGTCCCAGCTACTGGGGAGGCTGAGGCAGGAGAATTACTTGAACCCGGGAGGCGAAGGCTGCAGTGAGCCAAGATCACTCACTGCGCTCCAGCCTGGGTGACAGAGCGAGACCCTGTCTCAAAAAAAAAAAAAAAAAAAAATGATGATGATGTACAACTCATCAGTGTACGGTTGGTGTGTAAAGCCATGAAAATGCACACTGTCACCTATGGAATGAGGGGAGAAGAGAACAGCTCAGAGATCTGAGCTCAGGAACGCTCCAACATTTCCACGTTGGATCATGAGGTGAACCATCGGTGGAAACTTTGAGAAGGAGCAGCCAGTGAAGTAAGAGGAGGAAGTGACTTTTTTTTGTTTTTTGTTCTTTTTGAGATGGAGTTTTGTTCTGTTGCCCAGGCTGGAGTGCAGTTGCACAATCTTGGCTCACTGCAACCTCCGCCTCCCGGATTCAAGCAATTCTCCTGCCTCAGCCTCCCGAGTAGCTGGGATTACAGGCGTGCAACACCATGCCCAGCTAATTTTTGTATTTTTACTAGGGACAGTGTTTCGCCATGTTAGCCAGGCTGGTCTGGAACTCCTGACCTCAAGTGATCCATCCACCTCGGCCTCCCAAAGTGTTGGGATTATAGGCATGAGCCATCATGCCCAGCCAGAAATGATGTTTTAGAAGGCAGCCAGGAGTGTTTTAAGAAGAGGTAAATGATCAACAGTGTCCAGTGCTGTTGATAAGTGACATAAGATGAAGACTCATAATTACCCTCTAGATTTACCAGTATGGACCTCATTGGTAGTGATAAGCAGTGATTCAGTGGAATGATGGGAACAAAGTGAATTGTTGTGTGTTCGACAGAGAATGGGGGATGAATGGGAGACAGCTCTATAGACAAGTCTTCTAAAGAGTTATGCTGTGGAGAGTGGAGAAATAGCATGAAGGCTAGAGGAGCATGTGAGCTGGAAAGAAGAGTTTTAGATTGGAAGCTAATGTACCCTGTTTGAATGCTGATGATAGTTATCCAGCACAGAGGCCCATTGGTGATGCTGCAAGAAGAGAACAGTTGACGGGCTGATGTCCTTGAATAACAGTGAGGGATGTGAGGGTTAAGGCATGAATGGAGGGCTTGGCTTAGATAGTAACATAGTTCAATCAAGATAATAGAAGGGAAGACAGAATAATATATATGGCTACAAGTGCAAGTAGATGGTACATTGTGGCTGGATATGTGTGGAAGATCTTTACTGATTGCCTCTGGTTTTTTTTTTTTTTTTTTGAGACAGATTCTTGCTCTGTTGCCCAGGCTAGAGTACAATGACGTGATATCGGCTTGCTGTAGCCTCCAACTCCTGGATTCAAGCTATTCTCCTGTCTCAGCCTCCCAAGTAACTGGCACCATGCCTGGCTAATTTTTATTTATTTATTTATTTATTTTTTAGTAGAGACGGTGTTTCACCACGTTGGCCAGGCGGTCTTGAACTCCTGACCTCAAGTGACCCACCTGCCTTGGCTTCCCAAAGTTCTGGGATTACAGGCATGAGCCACCATGCCTGGCCAAGCCTCTGTGTTTTGTTTGTTTGTTTGTTTGTTTTGAGACGGAATCTTGCTCTGTTGCGCAGACTGGAGTGCAGGGGCGTGATCTTGGTTCACTGCAAGCTCTGCCTCCTGGGTTCACGCCATTCTCCTGCCTCAGCCTCCCAAGTAGCTGTTACTACAGGCGCCCGCCACCACACCCGGTTAATTTTTTTTTAATTTTTTTATTTTTAATAGAGACGGGGTTTCACTGTGTTACCTAGGATGATCTCAATCTGACCTTGTGATCCACCCGCCTCGGCCTCCCACAGTGCTGGGATTAGAGTCGTGAGCCACCGCGCCTGGCCCAGGCCTCTTTTTTTAGTGAAATATAAAACAATTGCCATCAGCTGAAAAGCGGGGATGGGGGATGAGATGTTGGATGTTTGAGGAGAGAAGAAAAAGTGTGAGATAGGGCTCTGGAAAGTGAAGAGTGAGTGGACTAGTAATGTAGTGGAAATGCCCATTCTGTGGTCATGCGTTGAAAGTGAGATCAGTCAGCATGATCATGTGTATTTCTTCAGCCGTATTTAGTAGCCCAGGTGCAAGCATGGAGTAGGTAGAATGTTGGATTTAACTGAGTGATAAATAAAACTATTCACTTTGAAAGCTGTTTTTAGGAGGTCGGTGAGGTGAATGGCATTTAGAATTTTAGCTTTTTAATTATACCCATTTTGGAAGGCTAAACTTAGTGAGTGACAGGTCATTAAAAAAAACAAAAAAGAAACGGCATTGTTCCAGGAAAGATTCTTGATTGAAAATTACAGACCTTAATTCCAGGAAACTTAAGCAGAAAATGAATTTACTGGAAAGTTATCAAGTACCTCACAGCATGGATGGAAAGACTGGAGAATCTGGTTCAGAAAATAGGCAGGAACAAAGGGAATCCAAAGATCTGTAATCATGGACAAAGTCATGCCCCTGGGGGAGTCTGGTTCCGGATGCTCTTGCCACCGTTTTTGAACCCTGGTATTGCATCTGTTGGAGTGAGTTCTGAACCTATCCTTTCTTTTTTTTTTATTTTTTAAGACAGAGTCTTGCTCTGTCACCCAGGCTGGAGTGCAGTGGCACGATGTCAGCTCACTCCAAGTTCTGCCTCCTGGGTTCACGCCATTCTTCTGCCTCAGCCTCCCGAGTAGCTGGGACTACAGGCGCCCACCACCATGCCCAGCTAATTTTTTGTATTTTTAGTAGAGACAGGATTTCACCATGTTGGCCAGGATGTTCTTGATCTCTTGACCTCGTGATCCACCTGCCTCAGCCTCCCAAAGTGCTGGGATTACAGGCGTGAGCCACCGTGCCCGCCAACCTGTCCTTTCTTATTTGAGCCACTGGCTCCATCTCAAAGACTTCTAAAAAGATTACTCTGAGGCCAAGCATGGTGGCACACCCCGGTAATCCCAGCACTTTGGGAGGCCGAGGTGGGAGATCACTTGAGTCCAGGAGGTCCCTGCTATGTCAAGAATGAAGTATAGGAATGTAAGAGTACATGTGGGGAGAATAAGTCATGAGGCTCCAAAATAGATGATAATGACTTAGATTAGGATAGTGACAGTGGAGATGAAAAGAAGTGGATAGATTCATGAACTAGCCCATTAGCCTGTTGTTAAAATTCTTGTTTAGGGAAAAATTCCTTGCTTCTCCCCTGCCCCTTCCTCCTCCTTCCTCATCCTCTTCCTCATCTCTCCATCCCTCCTTACTCTTTCTTCCTTCTTCTCTCTCCTCCACATCCTCCCTCGTTTTCCTCTCCTTCCTCTTCTTCTTATCCGCCTCCTCCTTTCTTGAAATCTTGACCTTTCTAGAGGCCTTTTACTCACTCCTATCGTGCACAAGGCAAAGTAACTTATCTAGCAGATATTTGATAAAATCCTGTTGTACTAATCATTTGTTAATTAAGAAAATATGGCTAGCTCCTAGTATGTATACTATTGTGCTGAAGGGGGTTGCTGTGGTCATTTCAGAATTGAGTTCAAGTCTAAACACACAGAAATGGTTTATTCGAGAGCACTACATGCTTGCTGTCTAGGCTAACCTTTTTTCTAGGTGTGGATAATTGAGAATACATGATCTAGGTTTCACCTCAACTTTATTTCCCAGCACTCATTAGTTCCTTATCATAGTCATTTACATATCTGTTATTGGAAATGGGCCAAATGTTTATCCATTATTTTAAAAATAATGAGAAAGAAAAAAGGTATCTTTTTTTAATCTTCCTAAGACAGTGAAGGCTAGCTACTCAGAGACTGCCATGGGAGGATCACTTGAACCTAGGAGTTCAAGGTTGCAGTGAGCTGTGATTGTGCGACTACACTCCAGCCTGGGTGAGAGTGAGACCCTGTCTTTCTCTTAAAACAAACACCGCCCCCCCCAACCCCAAACCAAAAAAAATCCCAGCTAGATTACTGCCTCAAACATAATGTGCATACAAGGCATCTAGAAAGCTTGTTGAAATGCAAATTCTGATTTTGTAGGTCTGAAGTAGGGCCTAAGATTCTGCCTTTCTGTTAAGCTCTGTGGTAATGCTGATACTGCTGGTCTATAGATCTCATTTTGAGTAATAGGAAACTAGATAATATTATCCTTTGCGCTTGGATCTTTGTATGGGTTATTCTGCTTTGGGGCATGTTTTGGAGCTGTTTAATTTGACCAAAGGTTAAGTAGTACATTTTAAGAAGATCGAATTGTATAACCTTTTCCTACTTTTTTGGGCCATATTCTTGAAGGTTATAGTACTATAAATAGCTTAAGGTTTTTAGTTTCAGCTTTGGAACTAGATGAAGAGAAGTCTCAGAAGCAGTATAATTTTTACTGAATCATTAAATTTGCAGCAGCACGATTGGTTTATCTACTTGAGGTAGTCTGAACTACAAGTAGAGTATTAGTGACTGAATTAAGAATAAGAAAAGATATAATGTTGAAAATCACTATTAGATATGTAGAATATAGTTAAGAATTAGGGAGTTTCTGTTTTGTAGGGTTGAGAATGCTTTGGATAAGGTATATGGTATATTAGCACTGGGCTTCTTAGCTGGGGGTGATCTGCCTCCCAAGACACATTTGGCAATATCTGGAGACATTTTTAGCTGTACAACAAGTAGGGGGGTGGTGCTACTGGCATCTAGTGGGTAGAGGCGAGGGATGCCACTATACACTCTACAGTGTACTGGACAATCCCCACAACAAAGACTTATTTGGCCCAAAATGGCAGGAGTGAGAAGGTTAAGAAACTCTATGTTAGGGAGTTTTCAAAAGCACTTTATTTTTAAAATTAAAAATAATACAGCCAGGCATGGTGGTTCATGCCTGTAATCCCAGAACTTTGGAAGGCCAAGGCATGAGGATTGCTTGAGCGCAGGAGTTCAAGACCAGCATGAACAAAATAGTGAGACCCCATCTCTACAAAACATTAAGATATTAGGTGGCTGTGTGCATTAGTTTATTTTCACATTGCTATAAAGAACTATCTGAGACTGGGTAATTTATAAAACAAAGAGGTTAAATTAACTCATAGTACTGTAGCCTGTACAGGAATCATGGCTGGGTAGGCCTCAGGAAACTAACAATCATGGAGAAAGGCAGAGGGGAAGCAGGAACGTCTTACATGGCTAGAGAAGGAGGAAGAGAGAACAGTGGGGAGGTGCTACACACTTTTAAACAACCAAATCTTCTGAAAACTCACTATCAGGAGAACAGCAAGGGGGAAATCTGCCCCCATGATCCAGTCACCTCCTATCAGGCCCCTCCTCCAACATTGGGAATTATAATTTGATATGAGATTTGAGTGGTGACACAAATCCAAACCATATCAGCATGGTGGTGTGCATCTGTAGTTCCAACTACATGGGGTGGTGAGGTGGAAGAATTGCTTGAACCTAAGAGTTTGAGGCTGCCATGAACTGTGATTGTGCCATTGCACTCCAGCCTGGGTGACAGTGAGACCCTGTCTCAAAAAAAAAAAAAAAAAAAGTTGAGACCATTCTATTGATATATCAACAAAAACTTTTTAAATGAGAATTTTTGAATTTACAGAAAATTAAAAAGAATAATTAATTCCCACTTTCTCATCACCTGACATCAACAATTGTGAATTGATGGCCAATTATATACTTTATGTATGTATATTATATCTATAAATTTGATATATTTTAGTATATCCACACTCACCTAACCCTGAGTTTTTGAAGCAAATTCTAGGTATCATATCATTTAATCTGCAAATATTTCAGTATGCGTATTTAAAACATGAGGACTCTCTTTTTGAGCCATTATCACACACATAAAATTACCAGTTTCCCCGATTCATTATCTCTCATCTCTCGTTTTCTTCCAAATGGATTTTTTTTGCTTTTAATGAGATTTCACATAATGAAAGAGCGCTAATTTTGCAAAGCGATGGAAATTGATGCTACATGGGCCAAACAAAAGCTATCTGCTGCAAATACTTTTTTCTAATTATTTGTCTAGAATGTCTTTATTTATTTGAAGGTGCCATGTAAAATAATGCAATACTTTCTCTTTTCTATTGTGTCTGTTTTTCAAATCACCTTTCTCATCTTTCCCAGTGTTTGCTGAGGTATCTTCAGACTTTGGTGTATTTGCTGTAGCAATGGCCTCTGGGGACTAGTTACTAGTTACTAGCTAGTACCTGCAGGAATCATTTACTTAACTGGTGATGAGCTTCTTGAGGGCAAGGACCAAGTCTTACCAACTTTCTGCCTGATACCATTAGCATGTCTTCAATGTTTGTTGGATGGCTTCTACTAATCTTGAGGGCATCATGCCAATATTGACTGAAGTATCAATCAATGCTACTGGCATGTGGTATTTACAACAAAAAACTAAGTGTTCTTATTTAGCTATAACATGTCTATAGCAGAGGAGATAAGTCAGATGTTAACATTTGGTACCTGCATCTATGGGTGACCTCTATATAAGGAGGTAAAGTAGAGAATGCTGCTTTCTCTAGTTACATTCCTTTGTTTCTTCTTATACTTATTTATAGGGTGACCATATATCCCAGTTTGCCTGACACAGTCTGTTTTTCCACAGTCTAATAGTGCCGCTTTTCATTCACAGAATTGTCTCAGTCTAGGTGGTAAATTAAATGGCAGTATTACTTACATAACATTTAATGTATGCCAGACTCTCTTGTAAACACTTTACATACATTCTCACTTAATCTTCATGATAACCCTGGGAAGCAGTTTCTATTATTCTACCCACTTTACACACAGGAAAGTTGAAGCACAAAGAGGTCAAATGACTTGGCTAAAATCGTGCAGCTGGATTTGAATAGTAAGTGGCAGCACCAGGATTGAGTGCAGGCTGTTTGGCACCAGTGCTCTCACCCACGCCACTCTTGCCTCTATGCCGTTCCCAAATACATCTGCCTTTGTAGACTACATTTTGATCTATTAGGAATATCCTGATAATTACTCTACATATGTTTAGATCAGCAGTCTGGCTAAGGCTTTGGAATTTGAAGGGTTTCCTTTGTTTTCACAAAATCCTTATAGGTTCCACATGTACTACTAGGCCAATCCGATTATAGTCTTCTTTCTCACAAGACTGAAGGGTGACCTTTTTTCATCTTTGTAATACCAGCTATTCAGCATTCCCTCTGAGACCCTCCAGTAATGAGGTTTCCCAGCATTTGGATAGTCTCAAGTCCCTGCCACAGTCACTTTTCCTTACTTCTGACCACCTGTGGTAGTTGAAGTTCTCTTTATAGCACCTAGAACAGTGGCAGCCATAGAGCAGGGACACACAAAATGTTTCACTGCCTTTGATTAGTTCATATTTTGCAGTTGCCTGGAAACAGTGTTCGAGGCACTTACATAAGGTGCTTTAAGGAAGAGATTATTTCACACAGCTACTGCTTTCAAGTAGCTTACAATTTAGGAAGGGGATGATGAGTGTACACAAATAACTATGATCTAAGGTAACTGAGCTGTATAAGCGAAGTGTTTTAAGAGTTCAGAAAAAAACAAATGGTTTCTGACAGGAGTGTTCCAGAAAAGTTTGATAGAAATGGTGGCGCTAAGTCAGTTTAATAACTTTTAAATTGGCTAAAAAATTACTGTCTTGTCTAAAGACAGGTCTTATGTTTGCTAAGGGTAGAGGCTTCACAGAAGAATAAGACTTGATGAGCCTCCAGGAGAAGAGGATGTGTCAGCTTGACACTTGGTCCTCTTGGGAGGACAGTCAGCAGTCTTGCTCATTTTTTATGGTATCATCATTATCATCATGGCACATTTTAACCCTCTAGGTGGCTCAGATGCAAGTTTTTCTCAGCAGCAAAGAATTATTACATATATCTTGAGACAAGGTCTCACTTTGTTGCCCAGGTGCGATCATGGCTCACTGCATTCTCAACCTTCTGAGCTCAAGTGATCCTCCTACCTCAGCCTTCTGAGTAGCTGAAACTATAGGTGTGCACCACAACACCTAGCTGAGTTTTTAATGGGGACTCTTGGACTTAAGTAATCCTCCTGCGTTGGCCTCCCAAAGTGCTGGGATTACAGGCATGAGCCACTGCACCCAGCCAATATCTTTTAAATGTAGAAGCCTGATATGTTATTTGATTTTTTTTCTCTTTGAGACAGAGTCTTGCTGTGTTGCCCAGAGCTGGAGTGCAGTGGCGCAATCTCAGCTCACTGCATTCCCCGCCCTCTAGGTTCAAGTGATTCTCCTCCCTCAGCTTCCTGAGTAGCTGGGGCTATAGGTGCATACCCCCACGCATGGCTAATTTTTGTATTTTTAGTTGAGCCGGGGTTTCACCATGTTGGCAAGGCTGGTCTCGAACCCCTGACCTCAGGTGATCCGCCCACCTCAGCCTCCCAAAGTGCTGGGATTACAGGCATGAGCCACTGCACCCATCTATTACTTGATTTTTTTTTAACCTTTTAAAGTCTGTTGATCTTCCCAAGATATTTTTCCTTAATAAAGACACAGTCTACTTTTATTACAATATAATTACATTTGCCTTTTTAATTGGTAGTAATAAAAATGGTTCCTTTGTAATAGGATTTGTCACAGTAGTCTAGTAAGATAGGGTAGTTAGTGCTCATTATCCTCAATACGAATGAAGAAACTGAAATTTGATAAAACTGTAAAAGCTGCATGACTTTGGGGAAAATGGAACAGTTGGGACCTGGACTTGGGTCTTCAGAATTAACATCGAGTGTATGTGTATCACATAGCCTTATTTAGCTTATTAGATTTTTAAAAAATTATATCAAGATAACAAGGAAAGTTGTGGTTATCTCATGCTATAACCATTTTTTAATAAATGTCATTATAGAATCTACGTTAACATGATGAGTCTGTTTTCATTTCTCAGTTGACAGACCCATTAGCACTGCTTTGATGATTGTAGACATAATGCATTCTACAGAAAGGGAAATCCTGAAGGGGTTGCAGGTGGCCTATATGGTACCTTTGTGCAAATTAGAAAAAGGCTGCTTCTCTAGGGGAACCAGAGTGCTCCCTTTCTGTGGTCAGTCAGAAGAAGCAGCTTCGGCCCCAGCCAGGATGACGAGCCTGGAGCATGGGCGTCTGGATTGTTGTCTCTGCTTGGCCTCTTCTATGTAGTGCTTAAAAAGCAGCAGCCAAGAGTCCTGTTCATATTAACTAATTTTTAACTAATTTATGAGGGGCTGGGTTTAAAAATTTTGTTTTTACTCTTGTATTTATAGACAGACCCTCTTGTTCCTCCATACACCAAGTACATACCTGCCTCAGCATCTTTGTACTTGTTCCTCTACCTGGAACCTGGATCTCCCAGCCCTCCCTTCATCCAGGTCTCCACTCCAGTGGAACTCTGCAAGCTTCATCTCGCCTACTCCAGTGAAAGTATCACCCTCCGTCATTCTCTCTTCCTGCTGTACTTTTTTCATAGTACTTCTTACCACTTGGAATATTATATTTATCCTCATTTTATTTTTGTCTTTCACAGAGTGTAGAAAGTACACTCTGTGAAAGCGGGTATTTTTTTTCACTGCCATGTTCTAGCACCTGGAAAAACACCTGGCACATAGAAGGCTCTCAATATTTGTTGCATGATTGAACTAACAGTGTGATTACTCAGTTTTCATGCAGCTGATGAAGACTACCCGAGACTGGGCAATTTACAAAAGAAAGAGGTTTAATTGGACTTACACTTCCATGTATCTGAGGAAGCCTCAAAATCATGGCAGAAGGCAAGGAGGAGCAAGTCACGTCTTTTTTTTTTTTTTTTTTGAGATGGAGTCTTGCTGTATCGCACAGGGTGGAGTGCATTGGTGCGACGTCAGCTCACTGCAACCTCCGCCTCCTGGATTCAAGCAATTCTCTTGCCTCAGCCTCTGGAGTAGTTGGGATTATAGGCGTGCACCACCACACCCAGCTAATCTTTGTATTTTTAGTAGAGATGAGGTTTCACCATGTTGACCAGGCTGGTCATGAACTCCTGACCTCAGGTGATCCACCTGCCCCAGCCTCCTTTTAAAGTGCTGGGATTACAGGCATGAGCCACCATGCCCGGCCTGCAAGTCACATCTTACATGGATGACAGCAGGCAGAGAGAGCTTGTGCAGGGGAGCTTCTCTTTTTAAAACCGTCAGATCTCATGAGACTTACTGTCTGTCACGAGAACAGAACAGGAAAGACTTGCCCTCACTGTTTTAGTTACCTCCCATTGGGTCCCTCCCACAACACATGGGAATTCAAGATGAGATTTGGGTGGGGACACAGCCAAACCTTATTCTGCCCCTGGCCCCTCCCAAATCTCATGTCCTCACATTTCAAAACCAATCATGCCTTCCCAACAGTCCCCCAAAGTCTTAACTCATTTCAGCATTAACTCAAAAGTCCAAAGTTTCATTCAAGACAAGGCAAGTCCCTTCTGTCTATGAGCCTGTAAAATCAAAAGCAAGTTAGTGACTTCTTAGGTACAGTGAGGGTACAGGTGTTGGATAAATACAGCCATTCAAAATGGGAGAAATTGGCCAAAACAAAGGGGCTACAAGCCCCATGCAAGTCCGAAATCCAGCAGGGCAGTCAAATCTTAAAGCTCCAAAATGAACTCCTTTGACTCCATGTCTCACATCCGGGTCACGCTGATGCAACATGGTCTTGTGCAGCTCTGCCCCTGTGGCTTTGCAGGGTACTCCCTCCCTGCTGCTTTCACGGGCTGGCATTGAGTTTCTACAGATTTTCCAGGCGCGTAGTGCAAGCTGTCAGTGGATCTACCATTCTGGGGTCTGGAAGATGGTGGTCCTCTTCTCATAGCTCCACTAGACAGTGCCCCAGTGGGGACTCTGTGTGGGAGTTCCAACCCCACATTTCCTTTCTGAACTGCCTTAGCAGAGGTTCTCCATGAGGGCCCCGCCCCTGCAGCAAACTTTTGCCTGGGCTTCCAAGCATTTCCATACTCTTCTGAAGTCTAGGCAGAGGTTCCCAAACTTCAGTTCTTGACTTCTATGCACCTGCAGTCTCAACACCATGTGGAAGCTCCCAAGGCTTAGGGCTTGTGCCCTCTGAAGCAACAGCCTGGGCTGTACTTCGGCCCCTTTTAGTCATGGCTGGAGTGGCTTGGATGCAGGGTACCAAGTCTCTAGACTGCACATGGCACAGTGACCCTGGGCCCGGCCCAAAAACCATATTCTCCTAGACCTCCAGGCCTATGATGGGAGGGGCTGCCGTGAAGATCTCTGACATTCCCTGGACATTTTTTCTGTTGTCTTGGGGATTAACTTTGGGCTCCTCATTACTTATGCAAATTTCTGCAGCTGGCTTGAATGTCTCCCCAGAAAATGGATTTCTCCTCTCTGTCACATTGTCAGGCTGCAAATTTTCAGAACTTTTATGCTCTTCTTCCCTTATAAAACTGAGTGCCTAGGGCTGGGCACGGTGGCTCATGTCTGTAATCCTAGCACTTTGGGAGACTGATGTGGGCAGATTGCCTGAGCTCAGGAGTTTGAGATCAGGCTGGGCAACATGGTGAACCTCCATCTCTACTAAAAAATACAAAAAATTAACTGGGCGTGGCAGTGTGCACCTGTGGTCCCAGCTACTCAGGAGGCTGAGGCAGGAAAATTGCTTGAACTCGGGTGGCAGAGGTTGCAGTGAGCCGAAATGGTGCCATTGCACTCCTGCCTGGGCGACAGAGCAAGACTGCATCTCCAAACAAAACAAAACAAAAGAAAACTGAGAGCCTTAAACAGCACCCAAGTCACCTCTTGAATGCTTTGCTGCCTAGAAATTTCTTCCACCAGATACACTAAATCATCCCTCTCAAGTTCAAAGTTCCACAAATCTCCAGGGTAGGGGCAAAATGCCACTAGTCTCTTTGCTAAGACATAACAAGAGTCGCCTTTGCTCCAGTTCCCAACAAGTTCCTTATCTCCATCTGAGACCACCTCAGCCTGGATTTTATTGTCCATATCACTATCAGCATTTTGGGCAAAACCATTCAACAAGTCTCTTTGGAGTTCCAAACTTTCCCACATTTTCGTGTCTTCTTCTGAGCCCTCCAAACTGTTCCTACCTCTACTGGTACCAATTTACCGTATTAGTCCATTTTCATGCTGCTCACAAAGACATACCTGAGACTTGACAGTTACAAAAGAAAGAGGTTTAATTGGACTTACAGTTCCATGTGGCTGGGGAGGCCTCACAGTCATGACAGAATGCAAGGAGGAGCAAGTCATATCTTACATGGATGGCAGCAGGCAAAGAGATAACTTGTGCAGGGGAACTCACATTTTTATTTATTTTTTTATTTTTATTTTTTTTTTTTTTGAGACGGAGTCTCGCTCTGTCGCCCAGGCTGGAGTGCAGTGGCCGGATCTCAGCTCACTGCAAGCTCCGCCTCCCGGGTTCACGCCATTCTCCTGCCTCAGCCTCCTGAGTAGCTGGGACTACAGGCGCCCGCCACCTCGCCCGGCTAGTTTTTTGTATTTTTTTAGTAGAGACGGGGTTTCACCGTGTTAGCCAGGATGGTCTCGATCTCCCGACCTCGTGATCCGCCCGTCTCGGCCTCCCAAAGTGCTGGGATTACAGGCTTGAGCCACCGCGCCCGGCCGAAACTCACCTTTTTAAAACCATCGGATCTCATGAGACTTACTCACTATCAGAAGAACAGCATGGGAAAGGCTTGCCCCCGTGATTCGTTTATCTCCCACTGGGTCCCTCCCACAATACGTGGGAATTCAAGATGAGATTTGGGTGGGGACACAGTCAAACCATATCATAGTGGATTGTGATTGATGGTATAAATTATCAGCTTTAATATTTACTACCTTTTATTGACTGTTTATGGGCACTTTCTGTGACATAATATTATGAATATTGTCTAACAGAATCTCCATAATAGCTTTATGAGGGGTAAATAGTATAATCTCTGTTTTGGAGTTGAGGGCTGAGAAAAGTTAAATAACATGCCCAAAGTAAAATATCTAGTAATTCGAGTCATTCCTTGAGAGGTAGATCTGATAACCAAAATCAATTTCTAAAAATTGTTTTAGTGATTATTTTGGGTCTCATAATATTTTTTTCAAAGAGTGATTTTCAATCACTGGGTAGTGGAAAGCCTGAAAATACTTTTATTTATGTTTTAAGGAAAAGGAGAGGTAGGCTGTATGGGATTTGAAATACTGGGATAACTCAGGATCAGACAACTCTATTTCACAATCTTTGTGTTTTTATCTAAGGATGCATATTATGAGGGTCCTTTGAGAAGAAGAGCATGACTTTGGGGGTTTTTTTCTAACTGTAACTCTGGAGAAATAATTTACTTGAGCCTGTTTTTCATCTCTAAATTCTGGTGACAGTGCCTACCTTACAGGAGTGTGCAGATGATAAGTATATAAAATGCCTGGCATGGTTTCTGGAGCGTAGGAGCTTGATTTCTCCTGTACCTTGCCACCTGCCTTTTTCTTCCTCCTTCCAGTTACAGGTGACTAAGGATCCAAGGAATTGAGAGGCAATTTCTTTTCTTCTCTTTTCTTTTCTTTTTTTTTTTTTTTTTTTTGTGACTTCCTTCCAGTTAAACAATCCCAGATTTTAAGCTGCTTTTGGTAGTATGTACAATCACGGTATCTTTTAGAATTCACATGGCATCTTGTTTATCGCTGTAATTCAAGGAGTAATTCATGTGCTTTGTTAAGTGTTGTGCACATATTCCCTTCACAGACTTTGGGGTCGAATTCCTGCTTTCGTAATCGAATGCTGAATGAAAACTGATGGTCAATAACTGTCTTTATTTATTACATCCTTCTCCTCATGTTCCGTGAAATACCAGTTTTTTTTTTTTTCTTTAAGTCACCAACATGTTTGCCAATGCATATAGATTTGGATGCTAACAGGGATTTCTTAAACACCATCTTGTAAATTCTATGATTGTCATTGTATCAATAGGATGTTGACTCAAAGACTGGGAATCCTTGAACTAATGAGTTGTTAATTAAGGTCGGTTAAAAAACCCAGGCATTTTTATATGAAGATGCTTTCTTTATGAAATTTGATTAAACAGTATAGCATTTAACTAGTTAGTGTGAAAATGATTTACTAAGAAGCGAGGAACAGGATTTAAAAGAAGCACAACCAACTTCCAGTTATAGATGTCTGAGGAGCCTTCTCAATTATATGCTGATCTTCCCTCCCTTTTAATTATGTGCCATATAATGAAGCAATAAAAAGGCTCACAATTTAAGCATTAATGATTGATTTAACCAAAGATATATAATATAAATATTAGCTTATATAACCCCAAATAATGATATAATTAATAATAATATAACTAATGATGGGGGGAGGTACTCTGGGAGCTATAAGAGAACAAAACCCTTATTTGCCATTACAGAAAATCTGTAATATCAAAAATAGATGAATCAAGCAATTGCAAGAAAGCTTATTATGTAGGAAAATAGAGGAAACTACAGGTAAAACAGAAGAATTGAAAGTTTTTTGATTTTTGGTTTTTCTTACATTTTAGAGAGAGGGTCTTGCTCTATCCCCCAAGCTGGAGTACAGTGGTACGGTTATGGCTCACTTGAACTCCTGGGCTCAAGTGATCCTCTTGCCTCAGATTCCCAAGTAGTTGGGGCTACAGGTGTGCACCACCACATCCACCTAAGTTTTAGATTTTTTATAGGAGTCTCACTGTGTTTCCCAGGCTGGTCTCAAATTCCCAGGCTCAAGTGACTCTCCTGCCTTGGCCTCTCAAAGCGCTAGGATTGTAAGTGTGAGCCACTATGGCTGGCCTAAGAGTGGGAAACTGTTGATGCTGGCAGTATAGGATTGGTGGGAGGAAGGGTGAACCAGCAGACTACTGTCTTTAAATGTTTGTGGTTAATGTTGACTTTTTTTGAGACAGAGTTTCACTCTTGTCGCCCAAGCTGGAGTGCAGTGGCGTGATCTCAGCTCACTGCAACCTCCGCCTCCTGGGTTCAAGCGATTCTCCTGCCTCAGCCTTCCAAGTAGCTGGGATTACAGGCATGTGGCACCATGCCTGGCTAATTTTTTGTATTTTTGGTAGAGATGGAGTTTCACCATATTTGCCAGGCTGATCTTAAAGTCTTGACCTTAGGTGATCTGCCCACCTCGGCCTTCCAAAGTGCTGGGATTACAGATGTGAGCCAACACGCCTGGCCTATTGTTGACTTTTTTATTGTTTATATATTATTTTGACAAAAATAAAAGTTAACTATGAGAAAAGAAAAATAGAAATATAAGCAATCCAAAAACGTGAAGACAGCTCAAAAAAAGGAATAATGTATTTGCAAATCATTTTTCTGGCAGTGTTTTTTTTATCTAGAATGTGTAATGAACTCTTAAAATGAAATAATAAAAAGAAAACTCATTAAAAAAATGCACCAAAGGCTGGGTGTGGTGGCTTATGCCTGTAATCCCAACACTTTGGGAGGCAGAGGGAATGGATCACTTGAGGTCAGGAGTTCGAGTCCAACCTGGCCAACATGGTGAATCACTGTCTCTACTAAAAATACAAAAATTAGCTGAGCATGGTGGCAGGTGCCTATAATCCCAACTACTTGGGAGGCCGAGGCACGAGAATAGCTTGAACTCGGGAGGCAGAGGTTGTAGTGAGCCAAGATTGCACCACTGGACTCTAGCCTGGGTGACAGAGCAAGACTCCATCTCAAAAATAAATAAATAAATGTCAAGTATCTGAGTAGACATTTCTTCAAAGGAAATATACAAAGCCCCAATAAACACATGAAAAGCCATCAGGGAAATCCAAATCTCTTTAGACATATAATAACAAGTGTTGTTGAGGATATGGAGAAATACAGTACTTCATACATTGCTGCATGTGTGAAATGGTACATTTAGAAAATAGTCTGGTAGAGTTGTCAGATGACCCAGCAATTCTCCTAAGAGGTATATCCCCAGAATAAATGAAAACATGTCTATACAAAATCTTGTAGTCAAATATTTGTAGCAGTACTATTCATAGTAGCCAAAAAGTGTAAGTCTGTTCATCAACTGATGAAAGGAGAAACAAAATGTGGCATATCCATACCATAGAGTATTCCAAGAAAAAACAAATATAACCAATCAGTTACTGCTTAAAGGAAAAGTAACTTTTCTTTCTCTTTTGAGGAAAAGTTTATTCTTTTCTTACCTATCATGCATCCAATTTATTGTAGACAAAACATGAAATGTAGGAAAGCAGAATTGTCACGGAATATATCATGTAACCATATGAGTAGGGACTGGCTCTGTCACCCAAGCTGGAGTGCAATGGTGCTCCCACCTCAGCTTCCCAAGTAGCTGGGACTATGGGCACACACCACCATGCCCAGCTAATTTTTTCATTTTTTTGTAGAAAAATGGAGTTTCGGCTGGGCGTGGTGGCTCATGCCTGTAATCCCAGCACTTTGGGAGGCCAAGGCGGGTGGATCACCTGAGGTCAGCAGTTCAAGACCAGCCTGGCTAACATGGTGAATGAAACCTCGTCTCTACTAAAAATTTGCATTAGCCAGGTGTGATGGCGCTTGCCTGTAGTTCCAGCTACTAGGGAGACTGAGGCAGGAGAATCACTAGAAACTGGGAGGCAGAGGGTTGCAGTGAGCTGAGATCACGCCACTGCACTCCAGCCTAGGTGACACAGTGAGACTCTGTCTCAAAAAAAAAAAAAAAAAAAAAAAGAAGAGAAAAATGGTGTTTCACCACGTTGTCCAGGCTGGTCTCGTCCTGAACTCAAACAATTTGCCTGCCTCGACCTCCTAAAGTGCTGGGATTACAGAGGCTAGCCACCGCCCAGCCATCCATATTTTCTTTTTTCTTTTTTCTTTGGAAGTGCAGACCACACGCACAGTGTTTTGTTTTTGTTTTGGTTTTGAGATGGCTTCTCACTCACTCTGGCCGAGGCTGGAGTACAGTGGTGCGATCCTGGCTCACTACAACCTCTGCCTCCCGGGTTCAAGCGATTCTCCTACCTCAGCTTCCTGAGTAGCTGGGATTACAGGCACATGCCACCAGGACCGGCTAATTATTGTATTTTTAGTAGAGATGGGGTCTCACCATGTTGGCCAAGCTGGTCTTGAACTCCTGACCTCAAGTGATCCACCTGCCTCGGACTCCCAAAGTGCTGAGATTACAGGTATCAGCCACCGTACCTGGCTCATAAGTATCTTTCAGTGGGTCATTTTTACTGTTGTCGTTTTGCTTAGCACAGATTAACCCAACATTTGATGACTAACAGCCTTCTGTCAGAGTATGCTGAGATGTTATTCCAGTGTCCCCTAATGATTTTCGTGTTGTTTGTATCTGTACTACATACAGAGACTGTTGGCCTGTTGGCCACTGTTGCTTTCATCTTTGTATATGATTGTTCAACAAGGAAATGTCTGTTGGCTGAGTGTGGTGGTTCACACCTGTAATCCTAGCACTTTGGGAGGCCGTTGAGGGTGGACTGCTTGAGGTCAGGAGTTCAAGACCAGGCTGGCCAACATGGTGAAACCTCATCTCTACTAAAAATACAACAAGGCCGGGCTTGGTGGCTCATGCCTATAATCCCAGCACTTTGGGAGGCCGAGGCGGTTGGAAAACTTGAGGTCAGGAGTTCAAGACCAGCCTGGTCAACATGGTGAAACCCTGTCTCTACTAAAAATACAAAATTAGCTGGGCATGGTGGTGCATGCCTGTAATCCCAGCTACTTGGGAGGCTGAGGCAGGAGAATCACTTGAACCCAGAGGCGGAGGTTGTTGTGAGCAGAGATCGTGCCACTGGACTCCAGCCTGGGCATCAAGAGCAAAACTCCATCTCTCACACACACACACACACACACACACACACACATACAAAATTAGCTGGGTGTGGTGGTGCATGCCTGTAATCCCATCTACTTGGGAGCCTGAGGCAGGAGAACTGCTTGAACCTGAGAGCAGAGGTTGCAGTGAGCCAGGAGATCATGCCACTGCACTCCAACCTAGGCCACAGAGTGAGTGAGAAGCCGTCTCAAAAAAAAAAAAAAAAAAAAAAAAAAAAAAAGAATGAAACACCTGTGTGATCTGTGTGGCCTGCACTTCTTTACAGACTAAATAGAAATATAGAAGTAATAGCTCGTTGGTTGGTGATTGAGGCCCTTGCTTACATCGCTTGTTTCCTCTTGAGTTTTAGTGTTATAAATAAATAAATGGTTATTTAAATGAAACTACATTGTGAGTTCTCTACTAGAGACAGTTTGAATGAATTGTTAGGAGTAGGCGGCTTTGAGTCATGCTTCCTTACATCTGTCTTCAGATTCATATTTTGGATGCTTTCTTTCATTTTGTGTATTTTTGTGTTTCCTGCCCCATTAGCTTCATAAATAGTCATTCCATGCATCTTGTTTGTATGTATTGTTTTTAGATAACCAACTAACTGGACCTTAGTTTTTCATCTTTTGTTTTTTTTGAGATGGAGTTTCACTCTTACTGCCCCGACTGGAGTGCAGTGGTGTGATCCTGCAACCTCTGCCCCCTGGGTTCAAGTGATTCTCCTGCCTCAGCCTCCTGAGTGGCTGAGATTACAGACATGCGCCACCATGCCTGCCTAATTTTGTATTTTTTGTAGAGACGGGGTTTCACCATGTTGGTCAGGCTGGTCTCGAACTCCTGACTTCAGGTGATCTGCCCACCTCGGCCTCCCAAAGTGTTGGGATTGTAATCCCATGAGCCACCATCCCTGGCCAGTTTTTTCATATTAATAATATAAGAGTTTAGATTTTATTGGGTTTGCATTTAAATTGGGTCAAGTTTGGGTTTGGGAACCAGCATAACTGCAAGCCTGGAAATCCTTAGGAGATTCTATCTGTTCTTTGCCACTGAGAGAAGTAGTAACTATCCTGAAAATAAGGCAGAATGAGGCCAGGCGTGGTGGCTCATGCCTGTAATCCCAACACTTTGGGAGGCCGAGGTGGGCAGATCACTTGAGGTCAGGATTTCGAGACCAGCTTGACCAACATGGTGAGACCTCATCTCTACTAAAAATATGATAATTAGCCGGACATGGTGGTGGGCGCCTGTAATCCCAGCTACTCGGGAGGCTGAGGCAGGAGAATCGCTTGAACCTGGGAGGTGGGGGTTGTAGTGAGCCAAGATTGTGTTGTTGCACTTCAACCTGGGTGACAGAGCAAGACTTTATCTTAAAAAAAAAAATTGGCCGGGCGCGGTGGCTCAAGCCTGTAATCCCAGCACTTTGGGAGGCCGAGGCGGGTGGATCACGAGGTCAGGAGATCGAGACCATCCTGGCTAACATGGTGAAACCCTGTCTCTACTAAAAATACAAAAAAAAACTAGCCGGGCGTGGTGGCGGGCGCCTGTAGTCCCAGCTACTCGGAGGCTGAGGTGGGAGAATGGCGTGAACCCTGGAGGTGGAGCTTGCAGTGAGCCGAGATCCCGCCACTGCACTCCAGCCTGGGTGACAGAGTGAGACTCCGTCTCAAAAAAAAAAAAAAAAAATTGAGAGTGCTTAAGGAAATTGGGAGCTTTTGGAAGAATAGGAAGAACAGAAGCCTGCAGTCTGAAATGTGAGGGTATTTGACTAACCATACAGGGGAAAAAAACCTTTTCAGAGTGATTAAATCCTGTACTCTTCATTTTATTTACACATTTATTTATTTTTATTTTTGTTTTTTGTTTCTTTTCTGTCTTTATATTACATTTATTTTAAAAATGCCCTTGTATAAGTGTCTTTTTACTGCATAAACAGAGTCATAGGATAGACATTGCTGCAAAGAAGATGTACAAATGGCCAATAAGCAGGTGAAAAGATGCTCAACATCACTTGTCTTTAGAGAAATGCAAATCAAAACTACACTCATTCAGATGGCTGCTATCAAGAAGGAATAATAGTAATAAATAGAAAATAACAAGTATTGAGAAACATGGAGAAGTGGGAGCTCTTGTGCATTGTTGGTGGGACTATAAAATGATACAGCCACTGTGGAAAACAATATGGCAGTTCCTCAAAAACTTAAAAATAGAACCCTCATATGATCCAGCAGTTCTACTTCTAGGTTTATACCCAAAAGAATTGAGAGCAGGTTCTTGATGAGATATTTGTATACCCATGTTCATAGCAGCATTATTCACAATAGTTATAACATGGCAGCAACCATGTGTCCATCAATGGATGAATGGAGAAGCAAAATATGGTATATAAAAACAAGGGCATATTTTTCAGCCTTAAGAAGGAAGGAAGTACTGATATATGCTACACCATGGATGGATCATGAGGACATAATGCCAAGTGAAATAAGCTAGACACAAAAAGATAAATACTATATGATTCCACTTACATGATATTCTTAGAGGAGTCAAACCTATAGAGACAGAAAGTAGATTGGTGGCTGCCAGGGGCTAGGAGGAGGGGAAAATGGGGGAGTTATTATGTAATGGGTATAGAATTTCAGTTTTACAAGGTGAAAATGGAGATAGATGGTGGTGATGGCTATACAACACTATGAATGTACTCAGTACCACTGCACTGTACACTTAGAAATGGTTCAGATGGTAAATATGTATATTTTACCACAATAAAAAAGTAGAAAAAGAAGTCATAGGAATAAATTTTTAAAAGCTATTTTCTGCATTTTTCAAGTTTTTCTGTTTTATTTCTTCATTTATACTCTCAGTTATTAAACACTGTTTGCTTCATTGTTACTTTTGTACATTGGAATGATATAATTCTTAATACAGTTGAGTAAGAAGAAATTTTTAATGTAACTATATCTTTTCTCAGTAATAAGAATCTGTACTATCTCAGGCCTGTAATCCCAGCCCTTTGGGAGGCCGAGGCGGGCAGATCACGAGGTCAGGAGATCGAGACCATCCTGGCCAACATGGTGAAACCCCGTCTGTACTAAAACTACAAAAATTAGCAGGGCTTGGTGGTGCCCGCCTGTAGTCCCAGCTACTCGGGAGGCTGAGGCAGGAGAATCGCTTAAACCTGGGAGGCAGTGGTTGCAGTGAGCCGAGATCACACCACTGCACTCCAGCCTGGCGACAGAACAAGATTCCGTCTCAAAAAAAAAAAGAAAAAGAATCTCTACTATCCCCTGTCTCTTGCCCTCTTTAGTTTTCCCTTCTGACACTGGCATTGAAACAAATGCATGCAGATCTGTATGCCTTAAGCAGTGAAAGTAATTTGTTCTTTTGCCCTGAACACCTCATGCTAATCAGAACTTAGTTTCCTCAATAGGAATGGACTTACTAGAGACAATGCAGAATACAGCAAGCGGAGCCAACATTTACTCTGATTAACCAACACTCCTTTTGCCCTGTGAATCAAGCAGTTGTGTGTTCTCTTTTTTTTCCTGCCTTTTTTCCCTTTCACTGCAGTGCTTTCTGCTAGGTTGTGCTATGTCTCAGTTGAGTTAGTACTGGAATTTGTGTAGTTGTGTGTGTTAGATAAACATCTCTCTTTTTCTATATTTGATAGGCAAAATGATGTCCTTATAGTCTTGTGGGCAGTATTTTACAAATGGCCTTCTGGCTGTGTATCACTGCGGCTCCATGCCAAAACTCCTTTGGCTTCCTTTTCTTAAACTCTCTGTCCTCATGGTATTATTCAATTTCTCTATACATTGATCAACAAGAAGTTTGGTACCTATGCATTTCTCTTTTCATTATTATCATAGCATGTAACTTTTTTTCTTTGCGTTAGTCTCATTCTGTCACCCAGACTGTAGTGCAGTGGTACAGTCCTGTTCATTGCAGCCTAGAACTCCTGGGCTCAAGTGATCCTTCCACCTCAGCCGTCCTCATAGCTAGGACTATAGGCACACAACACCATGCCAGGCTAATTTAAAAAAAATTTTTTTAATAGTCTTGTGATAGTGTATTAGTCCGTTTTCACACGGCTAATAAAGACATACCTGAGACTGGGTGATATAAAGGAAAAGGGGTTTAATGAACTCACACCTCCACGGAGCTAGGAGGCCTCACAATCGTGGTGGAAGGTGAAAAGCACATCTAATATGGCAGCAGACAAAAGAGAAAATGAGAACCAAGTGAAAGGGTTTCCTCTTATAAAACCATCAGATCTTGTGAGACTTGTTCACTACCATGAGAACAGTATGGGGGAAAATGCCCCCATGATTCAATTATCTCCCACTGGGTCCCTCCCACAACACATGGGAATTATGGGAGCTACAATTCAACATGCAATTTGGGTGGGGACACAGCCAAACCATATCAGATATTGCCCAGGCTAGTCTTGAACTCTTGGCCTCAAGCAATCCTCCTACCTTGGGATTACAGGCATGAGATTACAGGCGTGAGCCACTATGCCTGGCCTAGTGATTTAACTTCAGTAACATGTTGGAATAAGACAAAAAGATTGTTTCAGCCGGGTGTGGTGGTTCACGCTTGCAATCCTAGCACTTTGGGAGGTTGAGGTAGGTGGATCACTTGAGGTCAGGAGTGCTAGACCAGCCTGGCCAACATGGTGAAACCCTGTCTCTACTAAAAATACAAAAACTAGTTGGGTTTGGTGGCAGGTGCCTGTAATGCCAGCTACTTGGAGGCTGAGGCAGGAAAATTGCTTGAATCTGAGAAGTGGAGGTTGCTGTGAGCCGAGATTGCGCCACTGCACTCAAGCCTGGGCAACAGGGTGAGACTATGTCTCAAAAAAAAAAAAAAAAAAAAAGATTGTTTTTAGAAAATAATTTGTGTATAATTCATGATAATTTTATGCTATCCTTGATACATGAAGATGCTTCACACTGTGGTAAGGACCAGCTTTTAGAGCTCTGTCATTTGTTCCCATTATAGGAATGCCATCTGTACCAAGTGGTAGCTATTCTGTTTATACTGAATATGGCAAAACCATCATCATCACCCCTCACATACACGCACATATTCAACACTTTTTGTACTTGGTATTTTTCAATTTGTGCTGTTTCGGAGTGTATTTGCAACAATTTTGCAACTAACAATTTCATGGTATAGTGTAATTTATAGCACAGTTTCATATCTGTTAGTTCATTTTATTGTCCAACCTTAAGAGCTAGGTATTATTAATATTCCATTTATCACATACTGAGACAACATGTGATAGTATTTTATGCTCACTCTTAATTATACAGCCATTCCATCTCTTTGTATGTTTTTTAAAAATATGAGCTCATGGCCAGGCACGGTGGCTCATGTCTGTAATCTCAGCACTTTGGGAGACCGAGGTGGGTGGATCACCTGAGGTCGGGAGTTTGAGACCAGCCTGGCCAACATGGTGAAACCCCATCTCTACTAAAAGTACAAAAATCAGCCAGATGTGGTGGCGGGCGCCTGTAATCCCAGCTACTTAGGAGGCTAAGGCAGGAGAATTGCTTGAACCCAGGAGGCAGAGGTTGCAGTGAGCTGAGATCACGCCACTGCACTCCAGCCTGGGTGACAAGAGTGAGACTCCGTCTCAAAAAAAAAAAAAAAAAAAAAAAAAAAAATTCTGAGCTCATAACGAAATGATCCCTTTCTTAGCATTTGATTTCCATAAATGCTCTCCTATCTTTGTCAGAATAAATTTTTTTGTTTTTTAATTTTTTTTTTCTTGAGATGGAGTCTTGCTCTGTCTCCCAGGCTGGAGTACAGTGGCTTGATCTTGGCTCACTGCAACCTCTGCCTCTTGGTTAAAGTGATTCTCCTGCCTCAGCCTCCCGAGTAACTGGGATTACAGGTGCACGCCACCATGCCTGGCTAATTTTTTGTATTTTTAGTAGAGACGGGAGTTTCACCATGTTGACTGTGTTGGTCTTGAACTCCTGACCTCAAGTTTTCCAACCGCCTTGACCTCCCAAACTGTTGGGATTATAGGCGTGAGCCATCGCGCCCGGTCAAATTATTCGTTATATTTTTATTTTCTTTCCTATGTACTTCCTTTGTTTTCTTCCTTTCCTATGTACTGCCTGTTTCCCTTTTCAGTCTGATCACAGGGTTTTTCCTTATGTTTTTAAAACCTCACTAAGTGCGGAATAATAACGATGGTGATATTATATATTATGTAGTGTTTTCAAACTTATTTTACAGCTGAAATCTTATTTTTATCTTCACAACAGGTATCTGAGGTGAGCAAGCCATGTGTAAATTTATTTTTAATTTTTTTATAAAAAAATTTTAGAAAATAATAGAGATGGGGTTTTGCCATGTTATTCATGCTGGTCTTGAACTACTTGCTTCAAGCAGGCTGTCAGTCTTGGCCTCCCAAAGTGCTGGGATTAGAGGCATAAGCCACCACGCCCAGCCTCTTTGTGTTTTTTTGTTGTTGTTTTTGTTGTTTATCACACAGGATCTCACTCTGTCATTCAGGTTGGAGTGTGGTGGCTCAGTCAGTTCACTGTAACCTCAAACTCCTGGGCTCAAGGGATCCTCTTGCCTCAGCTTCCCGAGTAGCTGGGTGCATGCTGTCATGCCTGGCTAATTTTTTGATTGTTGTAGAGATGGGGTCTTGCTTTGTTGCCCAGGTTTGTCTTGAACACCTAGTGTCAAGCGATCCCCCTGCCTTGGACTCCCAAAGTGCTGGGATTACAGGTGTGAGCCACCATGCCTGGCTTGTAAATTTCTTGTTTTGCTGGATTAAAAACTTGCAATCAAAGTGTTAACTACAGTTATTTTTGGTTAAAATCACATAGCTAGTAAGTGTTAGCAACAGAAATACTCGGGCTTTTGTCCTAGATCAGGGCCCTTTCCACTGCTGTTATGACTCCACTTTATGCATACTGGTATAATGTAATGCAGACTTAACATTATTTTCTTTCAAGATTTCTTTCAGACTTTCATATTACCAACACTTACTCAGAATTCAATCCAGAGATTGTTGCTTTGTCACAAACTTCCTATAAAAAGTAATTGTCAACAAGCCAGGTCAATAATTTGCCAAATTTTCTTTACTCAGCAAAATATGTCTTTGAGCAGTTGTCCCTGCTCGTTGTTTTGCTTGTTTGCCCATTTTGTAATCTGTGTAAGGACTCTATCGATGTATTATGTATCTCTGTATTAGTTTCCCAGGCCTGCTGTAACAAATGAAAGGGTATTGAACTTCATTAGTTGTCAGAGAAATGCAAATTAAGACCAAAATGAGAAATGACAAGCTGGGTGGCTTAAAACAACAGAAATTTATGCTTTCATAGTTCAGGAGGCCAGAATCCAAAATTAAGTGGTTGCAGAATTGGTTCCTTCTTAGCAACTCAGAAGGGAAATCTGTTCCAGGCCTCTCTCCCGGCTTCTGACAGTTGCCAGCAATCCTTGGCGTTCCTTGGCTTGCAGCTGCGTGATTTTGATCTCTGCCTCCTTCTTCACGTGGCTGCCTTCCCTCTTGTCTGTCTTTACATGGCACTCTCCCTTCCCTGGGTGTCTGTCTCTGTGTCTCCTCTGCTCTTTAAGGACAACAGTCACATTGTATTCAGGGCCCACTCTACTCCAGCATGATGTCATCTTAACTTAGGCCTTAATTACATCTGCAAAACCCTTGTTTCCAAAGAAGGTCCTGTCCTATTCACAGGTACCAGAAGTTAGGACTTCAACATATCTTTTGAGGGGACACAATTCAACCCATTAAAATATATGTTCTTTTTCCTTTGTCTCTACTTCTACTCTTGTGATATGTTTACCCATGTGCCTCCCACAAGTGTCTGTTGAATTGATCTTGTTTATAGATTTCCAATCTCCTCACGTAATTTATATATACAGTCGTGTTGCTTAACAACAGGGATATGTTCTGAGAAATGTGTCGTGAGGCGATTTTGTTGTGCAAATATCATAGAGTGTACTTACACAGACTAGATGGTATAGCCTTCCTACGTACCTTGGCTTCATGGTACAGCCTGTTGCTCCTGGGCTGCAAACCCGTACAGCATGGTACTGTACTGAATACTGTTAGCAATTATACAATGTTAAGTACTTGTATATCCAAACATATCTAAACATAGAAATGGTACAGTAAAAACACAACATAAGAGATTAAAAAATGGTTCCAAGCACAGCCGCGTCTTAAAAAATAAAACAAAATAAAATAAAGTAAAATAAAATAAAATAAAATAAAAAATGGTACAGCTATCAGGGCACTTACCATGAATGGAGCCTGCAGGACTGGAAGTTGCTCTGGGTGAGTCAGTGAGCAAGTGGTGAGTGAATGTGAAGGCCTAGGACCGACCATACGCTTCTGTAGATTTTATAATCACTGTACACTTAGGCTACACTAAATTTATTTAAAATTTTTTTCTTTGTTCTTGGGAGTATAGAAATATACTTAACCTTTATATGTGTTGACCTTTTATCCAGAAACTTTGCTAAACTCGCTGGTTAGTTCTGATAATTACATGTAGATTCTTTTGAAATTTCTATGGAAATGTTCATGTTATGTACAAATAATAACAGCTTATATCTTTTTTGTTTTCTTTTTTTCTTTATTCAATACAGTATCAGAGGTTCTGGTGATAGCAGTCATTCACAATCTCAAGGGGAAAGATACCAACATTTCACTGAAAAGTATGATTTTTGCTATAATTTTAAAATACATACCCTTTATGAAATTAATGAAGCTCCCTTTCTGTTCCTAGTTTGCTGAGTTGGTTTTTTTTTTTTCTTAATTGTGAGGCAATGTTAAATTTTACCAAATGTGAGTTGTGCATCTGTTGAGCAATTGTAGTATGATTTTTCTCCTTTATTCTACTTGTGTGGTAAATTACAGTGATTGATTTTCAAATATCAAACCAACTTTACATTCCTAAAATAAGTCCAATTTTGTCATGTCCTTTTTATATATTGCTGAATTGGACTTGGTAACATTTGGCTTAGTATATTTGCATCTATACTCATTAGTGAGAATGGCCTGTAATTTTGCTTTCTTATAATATCCCTGTTAGGGTTTGGTATCAAAATTATGTTGGCCTCATAAAATGAGCTGAGGAATGTTCCTTCTATAGTCTGTAAGAGTTTATGTAAGATTGCCTCTTTTTTTTTTGGTCTTCTTTAGTTGTTTTTTATAAATTTACCAATGAAACTACCTGGGTGTGGAGTTTTCATTGTGGTTAGGCTTTCAATTAGGCTGTCAATTTTTCAGTAGATCTAGAACTCTTCAAAATTTCTTTCTGTATCAGGTTTAGCAAAAAATGTTTTTCTTAATGTTTGTCTGTTTTACTTAAATGTTCACATTGATGGCATTAAGTTATTTATAATATTCCTGTTGTGATCTTTTTGTTTTCAGCAGTGATACTCCTTTTTTTCATTTTTGGTATTAATCTCCGTTGTTGTTTTTTCCCCCATGGGTCATTCTTGCCAGGGTTTTATTAGTCTTTTTAAAGAACTAACTTTATTTTGTTGACTTTGTTGTGTTTCTTATTTAATTAATTTCATCTATGTAAATTTATTGCCATCTATTTTCTTTGGGTTTAATTGGCTGCTCCTATTGGCTGTTCATTTCCTAACTTCTTTTTAAATATATATGTTTAAAGGCCAGCCATTTCTCTCTCAGCATAGAATTATCTGTATCCATAAACTTTAATTTTCATTGTGAATCAGTTCAGAATATTTTCTACTTTTCATTATGATTTTTTGACCCATTAATTATTTACATGGATATTTCTTAATTTCCAAACATGGGATTTTTTTATTTTTATTTTTATTTTTTTATTTTGCGATAGGGTTCCACTCTGTCACCCAGGCTAGTGTGCAGTGGCGCGATCTTGGCTCACTGCAACCTCCACCTCCTGGGTTCAAGTGATTTTCCTGCCTCAGCCTCCCAAGTAGCTGGGATTACAGGCACCCATCAACACGCCCAGCTAATTTTTGTATTTTTAGTAGAGATGGGATTTCACCATGTTGGCCAGTCTGGTCTCGAACTCCTGACCCCAGGTGATCCACCCACCTCAGCCTCCCAAAGTGCTGAGATTACAGGCATGAGCAACTGCGCTAGGCTTAGAATTTTTTTAGTAATGTTTTGGCTATTGATTTCTCACTTACTTGCAGTGTGGTCTGAAGGCATACTGTAATTTTAATTCTTTGTGACATGTAGGGACTTGGTTTATATCTAGCATAGAATTAGTATTTATTTACTTATTTGAGATGGAGTATTTATGAGAATTAGTATTAACTAATTTATTTATTTATTTGAACCACAGCAGCCGTCTAGAATTGATCTTTATGATTGCTCCATGGCTATGTGAATAAAAAAGACATAAACTACAGTTTGTAGCTGTATGGTTCTCTGCATTTCAGTTAGGTCAACTTTATTAATGAGGATTTTAAAAATCCTACTATCGTTAGTCTTTTTTTATTATTCTTTTGTTACTGAGGGATATGTTCTAAAATTTCCCATTATGATTGTGGATTTGTCTATTTCTTCGTTTAGTTTTATCCATTTTTGTTTATATATTTTGCGGCTATGTTATTAGGTGCATATGATATTTAGAAATATATTGAATTGGCTGGGCATGGTGGCTCATACCTGTAATCCCAGCACGTTGGGAAGCTGAGGCAGGGGGATCACCTGAGGTCGGGAGTTCAAGACCAGCCTAGCCAATATGGTGAAACCCAGTCTCTACTAAAAATACAAAAATTAGCCAGGCGTTGTGGTGCATGTCTGTAATCCCAGCTACTTGGGAGGCTGAGGCAGGAGAATCACTTGAACCTGGGAGGTGGAGGTTGCAGTGAGCCAAGATCCTGCCATTGTACTTCAGCCTGGGTGGTAACAGTGCAACTCTGTCTCAAAAAAAAAAAAAAAAAAAAAAAAAAAGATAAAAGGGATATATTGAATTGAACACTTTGTCACTAGGAAATACTTTTCATCTATATTGATTTTTTTTTTTTGCGGGGGGGACTTAAAGTCAGTGTTGCCTGATAATAACGTAGCTATGCTTCTTACCTTTTGGTTGATGTTTCAAGGTATGTATTTTCCATACTCTGACTTTCAACCTTTTTCAATCTTTTACTCATGTATTTTTTTTCTTAAATCCAATCTGATGGACTTCATCATTAAATTTTATTACTTAGTCCATTAAAATATATTGTAGCTACTGACATATTGTGTTTTAATTTTACTGTTATACTCTTTGCCTTCCATTTGTCCTGTCTTTTCTATAGTCATTCATTTTTTTTTTCTTTTTTTTTTTGAGATTGATTCTCACTGTGTCACCCAGGCTGAAGTGCAGTGGTGCGATCTTGGCTCACTGCAACCTTCACCTCCTGAGTAGCTGGGATTACAGGTGCGTGCCACCATGCCTATCTAATTTTTGTATTTTTAGTAGAGATGGGGTTTTGCCATGTTGGCCAGTCTGGTCTCGAACTCCTGATCTCAAGTGATCCGCCCACCTCAGCCTCCCAAAGTGCTGGGATTATAGGCGTGAGCTACCGCACCGGGCCTAATCTTGCTTCTTTTTGGGAGGGGGAGTTTATAATTAAAACTATTCTATTGTTTGACTTCATTAGTACTTATACAGCATTTTACTTTTTTACTTTTTTTTTTTTTTTTTTGAGATGGAGTCTTGCTGTGACGCCAGGCTGGAGCACAGTGGTGCAATCTTGGCTCATTGCAACCTCCTACACCCTGGTTCAGATGATTCTCTTGCCTCAGCCTCCCGATTCTCTTTGCAGGCACGTGCCACCATGCCCAGCTAATTTCTGTGTTTTTAGTAGAGACACGGTTTCACCATGTTGGCCAGGATGGTCTTGATCTCCTGACTTCATGATCCACTTGCCTCGGCCTCCCAAAGTGCTGGGATTACAGGCGTGAGCCACCACACCCAGCCTTAAGTTCAGGTTTTATATCACTTTGTCCAAAACTATTATCATAATCCATTTCAATTCATAAGACTGAAATAAGTGCTTGAGGTATTTGAAGTTCTGTTGGAGGTTTAGTTGAAGAGCAAGAATAAATGTAACATGGGTTTAGCACTTAAGGACTTTTTTTTTTTTCTTTTTTTTTTTGAGACCGAGTCTCGCTCTGTTGCCCAGGCTGGGGCACAGTGGCACAATCTTGGCTCGCTGCAAGCTCCGCCTCCTGGGTTCATGCCGTTTTCCTGCCTCAGCCTCCCAAATAGCTGGGACTACAGGCGCCCACCACCACGCTGGGCTAATTTGTTGATTTTTAGTAGAGACGGGGTTTCACCGTGTTAGCCAGGATGGTCTCGATCTGCTGAGCTTGTGATCTGCCCGCCTCAGCTTCCCAAAGTGCTGGGATTACAGGCGTGAGCCACCACACCTGGCCAAGGACTTTATAATCTGGTATGACGTGAGGCACAGGTTTCTGTAATTAATTAGAGTAGAATGTGATAAGTAGCAGCTACAAGAAGGATGGTATATTTATAAAATACTTGAATAGAAACACTGAGAAAATCATGAAACACAAACTATTTGTCTTATGCGACCTAGCTGTATTAGTCCATTTTAATGCCACTCCTAAAGACATACCTGAGACTGGGAAGAAAAAGAAGTTTAATTGGACTTATAGTTCCACATGGCTGGGGAGGCCTCAGAATCATGACCGGAGGCAAAAGGTACTTCTTACATGGCAGTGGCAAGAGAAAATGAGGAGGAAGCAAAAAGGAAACCCCTGAGAAAACCATCAGATCTCATGAGACTTACTCACTATCATGAGAATAACTGGGAAAGATGGCCTGATTCAGTTACCTCCCCTTGGGTCCCTCCCACAACACGTGGGAATTCTGGGAGATACAATTCAAGTTGAGATTTGGGTGGGCCAATCCATATCACTAGCATACTGAAAGATTTAAAAATATACATGATGATCTTTTTGGTTATGTATTCAGAATACCTGGCTGTTTGCAAGACAGTTGGAACTACTTTGAAGCCACTCTGAAGATGTCTGCTGAGAATTATCTTAACAAACAATGCTGTTGCTAGGATTACATATTAATGCCATCTTTATGTTGCCATATATCTTTATCAGTTTTCTTTCACTCTCTGCCAGGGCTTTTTTCTTCATACTAAGCCTTCTAAGCCTGGCATATTTTACACTTATACCTCACATTTACAGCACATCTCAATTCAGAGTAGCCATGTTTCAGGTGCTAAATAGTGACAAATGGCTAATGACTACACTTTTGGACAATGTGTGTCTAGATGGTGAGATAGACTTTTCAGAAAACAAATAATTGGTATATTTGTTTAACTTTTTTGTGAAGTAACCGAAGAAGCCCCTACTGACTTGATCATAAGTAGGTGCCAGGGAGAGATTTAGATTTTCAAGGAAAGTTTCACTGAAAAGTCGTTTGAATGGTGTCTTCAACTATGAATATAAATTTGGTAGGTGAACAAAATAGGCCAGGGGAATAGTATGTAAATCATGATGCTGTATAAGAGTAGGATTTGTTCAGAGGCTTTCAAGTGTTTTATTGTTGTCAGAGAATAGGTATGTGTGTGCTAATGGAAGGTGAGACTGGAAAGATAGATTTTGAAGAATGTGCCAGATGCTAGTGATTCTTCACCAGTTCTTGTGTTATGAATAATTTACCAGTAATGACAGTTAACCTCAGGATAAATTTTCTGAAGTGTAATTGATAGATCTAATAGAATGACCGTTTAATGTCCCCTCATACATTCAGGGAAACTCACGGGTTTGAACTAATTTACACTGCCTCTAGCAACTGTGCTGGTTTCAGTGAATGTTCAACTGCTGTAGTTAGTATAGTTTTAATGTGCTTATTTTGCTGCGTTAGGTTTGTATTTTGTTACTGTATTTTACTGTTTGTATTTTGTTCACCAATTTATTATTGGTGGTTGAACATCTTTCTTATTAACACTGAAATTTTACTCCTGTCTAGTCCTTAGACCCCATTCAGGCCTTACCAGTTGTCTCAATAGAAGGATCCAGGGAGAATCAGACATTATACCTCAGTTTTCCCTTTTCTTTGAAGGAACGGCCTTGACATTTTTGAAGATTACAGGTTGGTTATTCTGTAGAATGTCCCCCAACTTGGTTTTCTCTATTTCCTCATGATTAGACTCAGGCTACAGATCTTTGACGGGAACAACACTTCTCATTGCATGGGACTTTGATTTGTCTGATTACTAATGATGTTACTTTGATCATTTGATCAAGGCAGTGTCTGCCAGGTTTTACTGCTGTGAAGTTACTTTTCCCTTGGAAGTAATGTGTAGTTTATGGGGGAAGTATTCAGAAACTATCCCATTTACTACCACACTTTCCATTTATTCACTCATTTATTTATATCTGTATTGATTCATGATTTCTTATTTTGTCAATGGGTTTTAATCCATTGCTATTATTATTGGTATTGATGCTGAAATTACCCCATTTGGCCAGTGGGATCTCCTTCAATCTTGATCCTATGTCTTTTGGACATGTCTTTGGCATTCCTTGAGCACTTTCTTGCTTACTGCCACAAGATATTCCAGATTCATCCTGTACTTTTTCTACCCCTGTGCTATAATTAGTGAATTACAATTCTCCAAAGATGTCTGGTTCCTTTTATTGGAGAATGGTATTAGAGGTCAAGAGCTAGGTGCTAGAAACGTTCATACCACTGGGGAGGGAAGATGGTCACTGCTCCAAGGCCCTCTCAGTAGACAGAATTGCAGAGCTAGGGAGTATGCATCTGCGTGTGCTTATGTAGACACACACCATGCATGTATGTCCATGTCTTCGGAAATCCATTAGTTCACTCATACTTACAGTTTATTATTTTTGAAACGGAGTCTCGCTCTGTCGCCCAGGCTGGAGTACAGTGGCATGATCTTGGCTCACCTCAACCTCCACCTCCTGGGTTCAAGTGATTCTCCTGCCTCAGCTGCCCAAGTGGCTGGGGACTACAGGCGCACCCCACCATGCTGGTCTAATTTTTGTATTTTTTTGGTGGAGATGGGTTTCACTGTGTTGCCCAGGCTGGTCTCAAACTCCTGACCTCAAATGATCCGCCCACCTTGGCCTTCCAGAGTGCTGAGATTACAGATGTGAGCCACCGCACCTGGCCCAGTTTCAATCCACAGAGTTCATTCTAACTTTTTCCATTTCCATATTTGCCATCTCCCTTCTCTGCCAAGTGAGAACTCTGGGTCCCATTGTCTTTAATAAATCTTTAAAAAAAAATGTTATTTTTTTTAAAGAGATGGGGCTCACTCTGTCACTCAGGCTGAAGTGCAGTGGAGGAATCACAGCTCACTGCACCCTTGAACTCCTGGCCTCAGTCGATTCTCCTGCCTCAGCCTCGTGAGTAGCTGGGACTATAGGCACCTGCCACCACATCTGGCTGATTTTAAAATTTTTTGTAGAGACAGGATCTCACTATGTTGCCCAGGCAGATCTTAAACTCCTAGCCTCAAGTGATCCTCCTGCTTCTGCCTCCCAAAGTGCTAGAGTTACAGGCATGAGCCACTGTGCCTGGCCCTTAATAGATCTTATTGATCCATCCCTCTCTATATAGCAAATCTCCCGTTGCTGCTTTGAACCCTTCTACATGGAGGTCCTGTCACTGTGCTCAGGCTCCTACTTTCCCTGCCAGTCCTCTGCCCTCATGGGTGCCCTCCTCACCACCCTCAGCCTTCAACATCCTGTGCAAGCTGGCCCTGCCTGCGAATGGCCTCCTCACATAGTTTCTATTCTGACAGCCATGCAGGTACCCTGGGATGTGGATACCTACGTGGTGGATATAAGAGTGAATTTTTCAGGAAGGGAAGAGAACTCTGATTTCCTAAGTTTTACTCTAATGGTTCTAGCTGTGGGATTATTTTGACATTCTTTGAGTCCTTTCAATTTAGGTGTTATATTTTCTCTAATTCTGGGAAATTTAGTCATTATTTCTGCAAATATTTCTTCACTCTCATTTGTGTTTTTCTCTCCTCCTGTGTAAGCTATTGTGTGGCAGTTGATTTCCCTCATTTCTCTATTTGGTCTCTTGCTTTTTCTTTTATGTATTTTATCTCTTTCTACTGTCTTTTGGCAGAGTACCCCAAATCTGATATTTTAGCTTATTAATTTGTTCAACTGTATCCTTTCTGTTCTTCAGTCGATCTATTAAATTTCGTTATTTCACCAATTGTATCACATTATTTCAGTGACTATATTTTGTCTGCCTATTTTTACACCCTACACTAGGACCAAATTTTCCTGTATTGTTCCAGGGATTTCTGTCTGTGTGTAAACACAAATCAGTTTTTTTGTTTGTTTTGTTTTGTTTTGTTTTGAGACAGAGTCTCGCTCTGTCACCCAGGCTGGAGTGCAGTGGCGTGATCTCTGCTCACTGCAAACTCTGCCTCCTGAGTTCACGCCATCCTCCTAGCTCAGCCTCCCAAGTAGCTGGGACTACAGGCGCCCGCCACCACACCTGACTAATTTTTTGTATTTTTAGTAGAAACGGGGTTTCACCATGTTAGGCAGGATGGTCTCGATCTCCTGACCTCGTGATCCGCCTGCCTCGGCCTCCCAGAGTGCTGGGATTACAGGCATGAGCCACTGCGCCTGGCCACAAATCAGTGTTTAAAGTTTAGTTTAGGTTTGTATTGTACATACTGTCTGACAACTTACTGTTGTTTTTTTCTTTTTACATGGCAGGTTTATGAAATTGATTACAACTGGAGATAGTTTCAATTCAGTATAGTTTTAATACACCTCTGTGTGTGTACGTGTGTGTGTATTATGTGTGTGTGTGATTTTATATCCCTTTTATACTGAAGTGTGCTCATACCATTGCCTCACCTTTTTAAACACAGTTGTGAGTTAGTGATTGGGTAGAGTGCGGTGGTTAGTATTCCTAACCATTTTCGTCTTTGAGGCCTTTAGGTTGTTTTCAATTTTTAAATGTTATGATACTGAAACAAATACATGGATAAGGTGTTTTCCATTTGTGGGATCATTTTCCAGAAGGATTTATAGAATGGATCAAATTAACAAATAAATAAATAAATAAATATTTTTAGATTGTTAACCATGTAGAAGAATGCCTAGAACATAACAGGCATTTAAATAATATTTATTAGATGAAAGGATATTATAAAAATTGCTTTCTAATATGGTTCCAGTTTTCATCCATACCAATGACAGGAGATGATCTATTTTCTTTCCTTTTTTTTTTTTTTTTGTTTTTTTTTGAGACGGCGTCTCACTGTGTCACCCAGGCTGGAGTGCAATGGCACGTCTCGGCTCACTGCAGCCTCCACCTCCCGGGATCAAGCAATTCTGCTGCCTCAGCCTCCTGAGTAGCTGGGACTACAGGCGCCCACCGCCACGCCCGGCTAATTTTTGTATTTTTAGTAGAGACAGGCTTGCTCCATGTTGGCCGGGCTGGTCTCGAACTCCTGACCTCAGGTGATCTGCCCACCTCCTCCTCCCAAAGTTCTGGGATTACGGGTGTAAACCACCGCGCCCGACTGAGATGATCTGTTTTCTTACAGTATCTTACACTTAAATTATATTTTTATAATTTGATTGTAATCAGAAGAATTCTGTATCTGTCTTGGATAAAAAATACTATCAGATGATATAACTAAGGTTTTTTTCTATTTTTATTTTTACCTACTGGATGAATGAACATATGTTTTCTTACAGGACTGAATTTGCTCTTAAAGAAATCATGTCCTCTGGAGGTGCTGAAGATGATATCCCACAGGGAGAGAGGAAAACAGTTACAGATTTTTGTTATCTTCTGGATAAATCTAAGCAACTGTTCAATGGGTTAAGGTGAGTGGACTCTTGGTGCTTTGAACTTTTCTTTAGTTCTGCATTTTTTTTTTCTGGCTGATGTGTGGTAAGTTGCTGAAAATTATGGGTAGAATGTCATATACATTTCTATATTAGAGTAATCATAATTTTTTTCTTTGACATCATTTTTTAAATTCTTAGATTAAAAAAACAGTAGGAAAAGAGGATAACTTACACTGTTTTAGTCAAGTTAGAAAGAGCTATTTTGTGAGATGGTTTTGTATGCATTACTCACACCAGATCTGATTTTCATCTGGTTTTGCACATTAGGGTGTTGAGATCTGAGGGGCCTAGAAATGCATATGCAATTGAATGTGGAGCCTCCTGTTGCATTTTGTAATTTGTTTACTTGCTTGTTTCTTTTATTCTTTCTTTCTGTGCTTTCTGGGATGAAATGTCTGTGCCTAAAGTAATGATGGTCTACCAGATCGGGGTGGTGATGGCGGGGGGTGGGTAGAAAAAGTAATGATGGGTGTTATAAACCATGCTATTTATGATTTAACCTATATTTCAGTTCTTGAGAGTTTTAGGATATTCAGACCTAAAGCTTCATTAGCTTAGTACCAGTTAGAAGAAAATTCATACAATAGGTAAAATTCTAAGGATAAACAGGTTTTATTTTTGAAAATTTATGTAGAAAGGAATGATTGTAAAGATACCAAGTTATTTTAATTTATGGTTTATGGATAAAAATGCAATCTTTTAATCTTACATTTTATAATTGTATTATGCATCACCAGGTTTGGACATATACTGGCAAGGTTTATTTTTAAACCAGATAATTTATCTTTTTTAAAAAAATGTGAATTTTTCAAATACCCTTCTGTCTAAAGCTGCCCTTTAAATCATTCTCTTTTTCCTATATTCATTTGATTTGCT
The DNA here is from genome assembly GCF_024542745.1 of Macaca thibetana thibetana. NCBI lineage: Eukaryota > Metazoa > Chordata > Mammalia > Primates > Cercopithecidae > Macaca > Macaca thibetana. The sequence goes on from NC_065592.1 coordinate 13,588,240, forward strand.
TCTTGACAGTTACCACTCTTAAAATTATTTACTTGCTTATTATGTCTGTCCTGCATTAAAATGAAATGTCCCTAAGAGCAGGCCCCTGTTTGTTACTGTTTCGCTAGTGTTTAAGCCCATGTCTTGCACATTGTAAATGCTTTGTGAATATTTGTTAAACAGAGGATTCCAAAGACAGTATTCTTAACTCCTGCACTCTGCTGCTTCCTATTTTGTGCTGCAGAGAAGATGTTTGAGATCACGTTTTTCTTTGGCTTTATAAATTAATTGTGTCTTTTAAAATAATATTTTCTTTCACTATTTTAATTCAGAAGTTTTCCTTGGTATGCCTGGGGTTTAAATCTTTTGTTTTCCTGTAATACATTGTTTTAAACCTCTTAAATTTCCTTACTTAGACTTTTTTTTTCTTTGCCTTCTAGGTATATTTTTTTTCTTCAACATTATTTGTCACCCAGTATGTACCACATTCTGTGTTGGGTACGAAAATTCAGAGATAAAGCTAACAGTCCCTGCCCTCAATTACTCTATGACGCAATTATAAAAAAAACAAAACCCAAAGCAAACGTCTGCTCACAGCTAGCCTCAGCTTTAGCACATCTAGTGAGTCTGTTTCCCACATATCTGTGTGCCTGTTGAAATTAAGTAAAAAGTTAAAAGAGGCCAGGCGTGGCAGGCAGCTCATGCCCATAATCCCAGCACTTAGGGAGGCTGAGGTGGGATCACTCGAGCCCAGGAGTTTGAGATCAGCCTGGGCAACATGGTGAAACCTCATCTCTACAATAACATGAAAAAATTAGCTGGATGTGGTGGCGAGTGCCTAAAGTCACAGCTGCTCAGGAGTCTGAGGCAAGAGGATTGCTTGAGCCCAGGAGATCGAGGCTTCAGTGAGGTGTTATCACACCGCTGCACTCCAGCCTGGGTGACAGAGCAAGACCCTTAACCAAAAAATAAAAATAAAATCTTAAAGGGATTGTAGATTTAAAGGTAGGAAGACATTGAAAAGCTTGCATTTAAATCCCTTGTGTAACTTCTGGCACATGGGCTCTCAAATTCAAAACACTGACATAGTTATAATAGCTCGGACCCCCTTTTTTTGAGACAGTTTTATGGAGCTGTATTGACACACAATAAAATTTGCCCATTCAGCGTTTATAGTTGAAAAGTTTGGTATGTTGCAGAGTTTTGCAGCTATTACTACAATTTAATTTTAGATCATTTTAATCACCCCCGAAAGAAATCCGGTTCCTATTAGCAGTGATTCTGCATTCTTCCAGACCTTAACCCCTGACAACCACTAATCTACTTTTTGTCTCTATGGATTTACCTGTTTTTGATATTTTATATATTAAATAACTGGAATCATACAATATGTGGTCTTCTATCATGCACTTCTTTTGTTAACATAATGTTTTTGAGGTTCATCTGTGTTGTAGCACGTATCACTACTTTTATTACTGATTAATATTCCATCGTAAGGATTTATCACAATTTGTCCAGTCATCAGTTGGTGACATTTGAGTTTTTTGGCTATCAAGAATAATAGTCCTGTGAACATTTGTATACAAGTTTTTATGTGAGCATTTCTTTTTTTTTTTTTTGAGACGGCGTGTTGATCTTGTCATCCAGGCTGGAGTGCAATGACACAATTTCGACTCACTGCAACCTCTGCCTCCTGGGTTCAAGCGGTTCTCCTGCCTCAGCATCCCGAGTAGCTGAAATTACAGATGCCTGCCCTGCCCAACTAATTTTTGTATTTTTGGTATAGACAGATTGGCCAGGCTGGTCTCAAACTCCTGACTTCGGGTGATCCACCTGCCCCGGCCTCCCAAAGTGCTGCAATTACAATTCTCTTGGCCATGTACCAAGGGGTAGAATTCCTGGGTCTTATGGTAATTTTGTGTTTAACCTTTTGAGGACCTACCAAACTGTTTTCCAAAGTGGCCTCATCACAAGTAATGTATTCCAGTTTCTCCTCCTTCTCACCCATACTTATTATTTTCTATCTTTTTGATTATAGACATCCTAGTGGATGTAAATGGTATCTCTTGGTGGTTTTGATTTGAATTTCCCTAATGTTGGGCATCTTTTTATGCACTTGTTAGCTATTTCTGTTTCTTCTTTGGGAAAACATCTGTTCTAATTCTTTGACTAGTTAAAAATTGGATTATTTTTAAAACTATTAATTTATAATTGTTTATATATTCTGGATACAAGTCCCTTGTAAGATGTGTCATTTGCAAATATATATTCTCTTACTCTGTGGAATGTCTTTTACTTTCTTTTCTTTTTTTTTTTTTTTTTTTTTGAGACGAAGTCTCACTCTTGTCTCCTAGGCTGGAGTGTGATTGTGTGATCTCGCTCACTGCAACCTCTGCCTCCCGGGTTCAAGGGATTCTCCTACCTCGGCACCCACGGCCCCCACTCCCCGAGTAGCTGGGATAACAGGCGTGTGCCAGCACGTCCAGCTAATTTTTGTATTTTTAGTAGAGACAGGGTTTCACCATGTTGGCCAGGCTGGTCTAGAACTCCTGACCTCATGTGATCCACCCGCCTCAACCTCCCAAAGTGCTGGGATTACAGCCATGAGCCACTGTGCCCAGCATGTCTTTTACTTTCTTTTTTTTTTTTTTTTTTTTTTTTTGAGACGGAGTCTCGCTGTGTCTCCCAGGCTGGAGTGCAGTGGCGTGATCTCGGCTCACTGCAAGCTCTGCCTCCCGGGTTCACGCCATTCTCCCGCCTCAGCCTCCCAAGTAGCTGAGACTACAGGCGCCCGCCACCACGCCCGGCTAGTTTTTTGTATTTTTAGTAGAGACAGGGTTTCACCATGTTAGCCAGGATAGTCTCGATCTCCTGACCTCGTGATCCACCCGCCTCGGCCTCCCAAAGTGCTGGGATTACAGGCTTGAGCCACCGCGCCCGGCCTACTTTCTTAATGATATCCTTTGAAGCACAAATGTTTTTAATTTTAATACAGTTAAACTTGTCATTCTTTTCTTTCATTGCTTGTACTTTTGGTGTTGTGTCTAAGAAATCATTGCCTAACCTGAAAACTTATCCTGTGTTTTCTTCTAAGAGTTTTATAGCTTTAGCTCTTACATTTAGGTCTGCGATCCATTTTGAGTTCTTTTTATTTTAATTAAGTTTTTTGAGATGGAGCCTTGCTCTGTCCCCTAGGCTGGAGTGCAGTGGCATGATCTCGGCTCTCTGCAGCCTCTGCCTCGCGAGTTCAAGCAATTCTCCTGCCTCAGCCTCCCTAGTAGTTGGAATTACAGGTGCGTACCACCATACTGTATTATTTTTAGTAGAAACGAGATTTCATCATGTTGGCCAGGCTGGTCTTGAACTCCTAACCTCAAGTGATCTGCCTGCCTCAGCCTCCCAAAATTCTGGGATTACAGGCATGAGCCACCATGCCCAGCCCATTTTGAGTTAATTTTTGTGTATGGAATGGGATGTTAGTTTTATGTTATTTTTTTAATGAGAAAAATATTTCCAATTGTTTTGATTATTGCATATTTTTCACTTTTTCTTTTTAAACATTGATACATAATAATTTTACATATGTGTGGGGCACATGAGATATTTTGATACATATATACCATTGTAATGATCACATTATGGATTTGGGATATCCATCACTTCAAACATTCATCATTTCTTTGTGTTGGGAACATTTCAAATCTACTCTTTGAGCTGTTTTGAAATATAAATCTTATATCCCAGGTATGGAGTAGTATCTTTCTAAGGTGCTGTTTTAAAATTTGACAATACTAATAATGATAAATTTTGGTCTATCACCTGGAGGAGTGGATAAGCAAATATACCAGGGATATATTTTCAGTGTTTTATTGAATGATCCTCTTCAATTTAAATAAGCTATAATTGGCTGGGCGCAGTGGCTCACGCCTGTAATCCCAGCACTTTGGGAGGCTGAGGTGGGCAGATCGCCTGAGGTCAGGAGTTCGAGACCAGCCTGGCCAACATGGTGAAACCCCATCTCTACTAATAACACAAAAATTAGCCAGGCGTGGTGGCACGCGCCTGTTATCTCAGCTACTCGGGAGGCTGTGACAGGAAAATCGCTTGAAGCCAGGAGGCAGAGGTTGCAGTGAGCCGAGATCACGCCACTGCACTCTACCCTAGGTGACAGAGCAAGACTCTATCTCTAAATAAATAAAGAAATAAATAAGCAAGCCAGCCAGCCAGCCAGCCATAATTATTTATTCAAAAATAGTTCTGTGGTGAGTAAAGTATGTATCTTCTGAATACTTTTGGATTTTTGTTTGAGAGAGATGTGGTTGTCCAGTATAGCAGCTGTATTGCTTTCTTTTTTTGTTTATATAAATGAAAGTATCTCCAGGAGCAGTGGATGATACCTGTGATCCCAGCACTTTGGGAGGCCAAGGCAGGAGGATCACTTGAAGCCAAGAGCTCCAGACCCGTCTGGCGACATAGGAAGACTCCGTCTACCAAAAATTTAAAAATTAGCTGGGTGTGGTGGTGTGCGCCTTTAGTCCCAGCAACTTGGAGGCTAAGGTGGGAGGATCACTTGAGCCCAGAGGTTTGAAGCTGCAGTGAGCTATGTTATGCCACTGTACTCCAGCCTGGGCAATGCAGTGAGACCCTGTCCCTTTTATAAAAAGAAAAGAGAAAAAAAGAAGTGTTCTTTGTTCAATATTAGACCTTGATTAGAAAGGGCTCTCTTTATCAGTTTTGTAGGCCTTCCTTAAAGTTCCCTGTGGTGGTGGGTTGGAGGTGTGTGTTGGCATTCTTGTCTACACTACTCTCCCTGTTTCCTGGCTAAAGAAGATCTTTGAGTTATGTCAATCAAAAACCTCTTTTCTTTCGAGTGTTGATGTTGCTTTATGAGCATTTCTTTAGAAAGAGACAAGATGGCCGGCTGCAGTGGCTCAAGCCTGTAATCCTAGCACTTTGGGAGGCTGAGACGGGCGGACCACAAGGTCAGGAGGTTGAGACCATCCGGCTAACACGGTGAAACCCCGTCTCTACTAAAAAATACAAAAAACTATCCGGGCGAGGTGGCGGGCGCCTGTAGTCCCAGCTACTCGGGAGGCTGAGGCAGGAGAATGGCGTGAACCCGGGAGGCGGAGCTTGCAGTGAGCTGAGATCCGGCCACTGCACTCCAGCCTAGGCGACAGAGCGAGACTCCGTCTCAAAAAAAAAAAAAAAAAAAAGACAAGATTTATTTTGGAATAATTATGAGGTTTTTTTGGTTGCTATCCCCCTGTGCCCACCCCCACCCCCTTATTTAAATTGGTCTGAGTAGGTCCATGGTCCTTATAGAGAAAAAGAAATGTTTTGGTAGTGGTCTGGACCAGCATTGGAGTTTGGGAAAATGGAATGAAGTGGGATCCAGCTGTAATAGTGTCAGTTTTTAATATTAAGCCCTTTCCCTCTAGCAGTCTTTTCACTGTTAGTGCTTGTCTTTTTTTTTTTTTTCTTCTCGTTTTCCACATGTTCTGACATGCCTTTCTTTTTGCTTTCTTTCTTCAATTCACGAACTGTGTATTAAACTTATTACTGAAGTATAATTGACTTGCAGAAAAGTGCACATGCTGTAAGTGTATTTTTAAGAAACTGAACACATCCATGTGACTTGTATTCAGATGAAGAAGTAGAACACACAGCACCTCAGAAACCTCCCCTGTTGTGTTCCCTGTTACTTGGACTTTTTAACTCTTTATGAGCTGAGTGAAAAAGGGCATTTCAGTGCATGAAAGGTTTCAGATTTTTGTATAATGTCTCATTTGGGGTATAATAAATTCTCTTTTTACTCTTGGACGTGTATCTTTCCAAGTTATATTAAGCTGTTCATCTAAGTTGTCAGAGCCTTTCATTTTCCCAGCTGTGAATATCTTAATGGAGTGTTTTTCTCGACTGAAAATACCTTCTTATAATATGTGCATAATAGTTTATCTCTTCCTTCCACTCACTGTGTAAGAAAACATATTCCAAAAAAATAAGAATTGGATGAAGTGAATGATGTTTCGCATATAATGGCTCTTGCATGTAGTTACAATAGTAATGAAGTGAGAATAATGTTAGAAAAAGCTTTGAATGCTGTCAGAAAATGATCAAAAGCCCAAGTGCTTGCAGGGTTCTGGTTGCCATGGTGACTAAGACTGTCAAAGCAGAATGGAATACTTAGTGGGATTATATAAGGCAGCATCTCGAGACATGTATTTGAGAAACACAGCTGTGTCTATCAGTGATATCCCTAACTTGCAGTGTTTTGCAAAAGCAGAGGCCTCCAAGTCGCCGATTATTTGACTCCAGAGGAGCAAATACACAAAGCCAAAGAAGCCTTGGAGGCCACTGATAGTATATATAATGCTATTATTACAGTACATATAATAGTATATATAGTGTGAGTATGTGTGTATGTATATTTTTTTAATTGGGAGGTGCCCCAAAGTGAAGTGTAATAGTCTTAAATGAAAATAATTACAGAATTTATTTTTATTAAATATGCTCCCAGCCAGGCGCGGTGGCTCACGCCTGTAATCCCAGCACTCTGGGAGGCCAAGGCAGGTGGATCACATGAGGTCAGGAGTTTGAGACCAGCCTGACCAACATGGAGAAACGCTGTCTCTACTAAAAATACAAAATTACCTGGACGTGGTGTCACATGCCTGTGACCCCAGGTACTTGGGAGGCTGAGGAAGGAGAATCGCTTGAACCCAGGAGGCGGATGTTGTGGTGACCCGAGATTGCGCCATTGCCTCCAGCCTGGGCAACAAGAGCAAAACTCCATCTCCAAAAATAAAATAAAATGAAATAAAAATCAATAAATATACTCCCAGTATTCAACTTAAGAAAGAAAGTTTCTATAATGCTTCCTTTAGAAGCCTGTTTTTAGGATTCCCTTTTTCCTAAAGAGGAGAGGACAACTGAGAAATTAACAGTTTGTTCCATTGACCCTCCCCTGCCCTTTTCTTCTTCTTCTCTTTTCTTCTTTCCTCCCCTTCTCCTCCTCCTTCAGAAAATTAACATTCTCTTAGAGGCTAGTTCTGCAAACTGGTAATGGCAAGGTTATTGTTATTGAAAGAAATAACCATGTTATTTTAAAGAGTATACCCTAAACTGTCTGAACAAGCCTGTGGTATAGGCTGTCATTTTATATGGCTTACCACCAAAAGAACTGGGCTTGCCTTTGAGGCAGACTGCCACCAGAGTTCAGTAGGTATCTTGATTGCATGCTCTCGAAAATCATTGACTAGACTGGGCATGGTGGCTCTTGCCTGTAATCCCAGCACTTTGGGAGGCTGAGGTGGGTCGATCACTTGAGGTCAGGAGTTCGAGACCAGCCTCACCAAAGTGGTGAAGCCCCATCTCTACTAAAAATACAAAAATTAGCTGGGCGTAGTGGCACACACCTGTAATCCCAGCTACTTGGGAGACTGAGGCAGGAGAAGTCGCTTGAACCCAGGCAGCGGAAGTTGCAGTGAGCCGAGATTGCGCCATTGCATTCTAGCCTGGGCAACGAGAGCGAAACGCCATCTTGAAAAAAAAAAAAAGAAAATCATTGACTAATAGAAATTTAACATAAGCCACAAATGTTATTTTAAATTTTCTAGCCACATTAAAAACTAAAAAGAAACAAGTGAAATTAATTTTAATAATATTTGATCCAATAAATCAAAAATATTCCACTTCATCATAAATCGATAGAGAAAAATTAGTGATGAGATATTTTACATTGTTTTTTATGCTAAGTCTTTGAAACTCGGTATTTTATACTTACATACATTTCAGGTAAGATGAACTACATTCAAGTGCTTAGTAGCCATGTGTGGTTGTTTGCTCAGGCAAAATTCCTCCCAGTTTTAGTTTCTGTTCTCCTAATGACCCACTGTGCTTTCTGGTGAATCCATATTGGCTATTTTGGGATTGTCTTCTTCACTGGTCCATGAGATGTTCCCAGTTTTGCTTCCTGTGTCTCCTCCAGCATAGATGCTAATAGCATGCAGGTCTTTTGGCTGTTGGTAATTTATCTCCAATCACCCGTATTTTGTGATGGTTACCATATTACGTTATTAGTTTGCTATGGCTGCCATAATAAGGTGCCATAGACTCAGTAGCTTAATCAACAGAAATGCATTTTCTCACAGTTCTGGAGGCCGGAAGTCCAAGATCAAGATGTCAGCAGGTTCAGTTTCTTCTGAGCCCTGTCTCCTTGGATTGCAGATGGATGCCTCCTTCCTGTGCCCTCACATGGTCATCTTTGCATGCATTTGTGCCCTGGCACCTCTCTGTATGTCCTAATGTCTTCTTCTAAGGGCACAACTCATATTGTATTAAAACCTTTCCTAAAGGCTTCTTTTTTTTTTTTTTAATTTTTTTTTTAATTTTTTTTTATTATTATACTTTAAGTTCTAGGGTACATGTGCATAACGTGCAGGTTTGTTACATATGTATACTTGTGCCCTGTTGCTGTGCTGCACCCATCAACTCGTCAGCACCCATCAACTCGTCATTTACATCAGGTATAACTCCCAGTGCAATCCCTCCCACCTCCCCCCTCCCCATGATAGGCCCCGGTGTGTGATGTTCCCCTTCCCGCGTCTAAGTGATCTCATTAAGGCTTCTTTTTAATTACCTCTTTAAAGGCCCTATCTCCAGATACAGTGAAATTCTGAGATACTGGGAGTTAGAGCTTCAACGTACGAGTTTTGGGGATAACAATTCGGCCCATAACCCGTGGTTTTATTGAAATGTTACCAGTGGGTTTTGCTTTGTTATCTGTTTGTTCTGCCTGTGTTGGGAAGGTATCTGGATAGATTCAATACTATGCTGTCACCATTTCCCCAGAATCTAGAAAATTGACTATTTAAATGCTATACTAAAATAATAAACAATAAAATTGATTAGTATATTCTATTATTGTATATTCTATCAAAGTCAGTATAACGTGGTCTTATATGTTAGCTCCCTCTAAGATCTTGTCAGGTCTGACTAGAAACATAGAGCATCTTCCCCTTTAAAGCTGCTGGTAGAAGCTGGATCGGGAATTGGTTAGGGGAGAGGTAGTTGTAGTTAGTTGGTTTTTGTTTTTGTTTTTGTTTAAATTTCAGTAGGTTTTTGGGAAACAGGTGTGTTTGGTTCCATGAATAATTTCTTTAGTGGTGATTTCTGAGATTTTGGTGCACTTATCACCCAGGCAGTATACACTGTACCCAGTGTGTAGTCTTTTATCCCTCACGCCCCTCCTACCTTTTCCTGAGAGTCCCCGAAGTCCATGCGTCATTCTTTTGTCTTTGTATCCTCATAGCTTTTCTTCCACCTATGACTGAGAACATAGGATGTTTGGTTTTCCATTCGTGAGTTACTTAACTTAGAATAATGGTCTCCAATTCCATCCAGGTTGCTGCAAATGCCATTATTTCGTTCCTTTTATGGTTTATTTTATATATATATAATACCACCATATATATATGTCACAATTTATTTATCTACTTGTTGATTGATGGGCACTTGGGCTGGTTCCATATTTTTGCAATTGCAGATTGTGCGGTTACAACCATGTGTGTGCAAGTGTCTGTTTTGTGTAATGACTTCTTTTCCTCTGGGTAGATACCCAGTAGTGGGATTGCTGGATCAAATGGTAGTTTTACTTTTAGTCATTGAAGGAATCTCCACACTGTTTTCCATAGTGGTTGTACTAGTTTACATTCCCACCAGCAGTGTAAAAGTGTTCCCTTTTAGCCATATCCAATAGTGGTTAGTTTTTAAGATTCTTCAGGAGAAGTATAGAGAGAAAATTAAAAAGATATGTTAAGAACCCCAAAGAATTCATTAAATCCTCAAAACAATGTCATTAGTGTCTATTATCTTGGTTCTACAGATGAGAAAAACAAAGCTTTGCCAGATAAAGCCATAGCCTGTGTTAATGTGATAGATTATAATTAGAGAAGTGCTACTTCCAAGTTTTTCCTCAATTTAGGAGTAAGGATTCCAAACACAGACGAATGTTTGACTCTAAGAATAGAGGCAGGCTAGGCACAGCGACTCATGCCTGTAGTTCCAGCACTTTGGGAGGCCAAGGCGAGAGGATTGCCTGAGCTCAGGAGTTTAAGACCAGTCTAGGCAACAAAATGAGACCCCGTCTACACAATGAAAAATATAGCTGGGCGTGGTTGTGCATGCCTGTAGTCCAGCTGCTCAAGAGGTTGAGGCGAGAGGATTGCTTGAAGCCAGGAGTGCAAGACCAGCCTGAGCAACACAGTGAGACCTCATCTCTATAGAAAATTTTAAAAATTAGTTGGCCAGGTGCGGTGGCTCATGCCTATAATCCCAGCACTTTGGGAGGCTAAGGTAGGCAGATCACTTGAGGCCAGGAGTTTGAGATCATCCTGGTCAACATGGTGACACCACATCTCTACTAAAAATACAAAAATTAGCCGGAAAAAAAAAAAATTAGCCAGGCATGGTGGTGCATGCCTAAAAATGTCACAGGATCCTTAGGGTGTTATTTTTCCAGCCAGAAACCTCTGTGACTAGTGGCGCCTTTGCCCGAGTTTTGCTTGGGCTCACTGTGCTTGTTCCCCCTACTCAGCCTGGCAGGTTATGCTTGGCTTATGCTACTGGCCCAGATCCCACACCTGCCAAGGGTAGGCCAGGTATGGAGCAGTGAGAGGGGTGTTAGCGAATGGGCATGGGGTCTGGCCACTGTGCACAGCCAAGCAAGCTAGCTGCCGTGGTGGGGCAGGCATCTCCAGGCACTGGTGCCATACAAGGCTGCAGCTGGATTAGATGTACCTCAAGCGGCTTCCACTGCAGGCACCACATCTGGGCGAGGGGAACATGATGGTGGTGCCCAGAAGCTTGGAGACGCCAGGAACTGCAGAGCCCCAAAGAGGATGTCACAGCCCTGGCTCAGGGAGCCCGTAGGTCTGGGCTCCCAAAGGGCCTCGGCTCTTTATTTCTCGTCGCCCACAATGTGGCGAGCAAGTGGGCATGTTTCAGTCCTGTTTGCGTTACCATTTTTTGAGTCCCAAAATTTGCCAGGTCTTGAGTTCTTGTCCTGCGCCCAGGAAGAATGAGGTATGTGGACAACTGGAGGGTGAACAAGGTGGAGAGGAGCTTCATTGAGTGACAGAAGAGCTCTCAGGAGACCCCTAGTAGGTAACTCCTTTCTGCAAGCCAGTTGTCCAGGCAAGTGTCCAGCTCTTAGCAGAGAGGAGACCTATAGAAGGTAGCTCCTTCCTGCAGGCAGATCATCCCAGCAAGTGTCCAGCTCTCAGAAGAAAGGAGAGCCATAGTGGGTAGCTCCTTTCTGTAGGCATGTCATACCAGAGAGGGTATGAGTCTGGCTTTCTGGGTTTTTTTGTGCTCAGAATGGAGGAAGTGTGTGCTGATTGGTCCATGGGAGACCACGGATGGGCCTGGAAAAAGCACCCTGAGTTCTCACTCTGGGCCATGGACTTCAACCAGAACTGGCAGCCTCAACCCTCCAGGCCCCCCTCCCATGCTCATCAGTACCCAAAGTCTGGAGAGGGCCAAGGCAGCAGGGAGCTTGTGTGTCAGTGCCACCATGAGCACACCCAGTCAGTTGTGACAGCTCCCAGGCTTGGCCACAACTTTGCTCCACCCCAGAGTGGGTGCCAGAAGCTGGGAGAGGCCAGGGAGCAGGAGCAGGTACTTTCAAGCATGTGGGGGCAGGGAGCTTCTTAAGACCCTGAGAACGCAGGGAAGCGTGGGTCCAAAGCCGCAGCTGGGTAGCTGCAGCTGTGCCCAGGAGCGCTGGACTCCCGCCCCTCCAACTCAGTAGGTGGCCTGGCTTCCACCTGTTCCTGGCCTCCGCCCATTCTGCAGAGCATGCAGCCCTGGTCACAACTCCCCCACTGCAGTTGGCATCCCTGCAGCAGCTGTTCCAGATGGGCTGCCACCACCATCATAATCCCAGCTACTTGAGAGGCTAAGGCTTGAGAATCGCTTGAACCTGGGAGGAAGAGATTGCAGTGAGTGGAGATCATACCACTGTACTCCAGCTTGGGCAACACAGCGAGACCCTGTCTCAAAAAAAAAATATTAGCTGAGTGTGATGGTATGCACCTGTAGTCCCAGCTACTCAGGAGGCTGAGGCAGGAGAATTGCTTGAGCCCAGGAGTTAGAGGCTGCAGTGAGCTATGATCATGTTATTGCATACCAACTTGGAGGAATAGAGTGAGACCATGTCTTTAAAAACAAACAAACAAACAACAATAAAAAAAAAACCCCCACTGGATCTACCAATGGGTAAAAGCAGATACTGGTGCTAGAACAAGGAAATGCTCAATTGGGCTTTACAAGTCTCAGATGCAGTTTGGTCTGTGTTGTATACACATGAACACAGAAACATGGATTGGAACAAAGATGTCCCTGTAATATAGTCCTCTCTGTTTAAGCAAGAATATGTGAGTGGGGCAGTGTGCTCTTTGACTGAAAACCTGATTCAGAGAAGTTGGCTTTTTCCTTTGCCTTTGACCACAGCTTTGTTGGAGGTCAGCAGCATCCTAAGAGCCAGGGAGCAGGCCAGGCACGGTGGCTCACGCCTGTAATCCCAGCACTCTGGGAAGCCAAGGCAGGTGGATCACTTGATGTCAGGAGTTCAAGACCAGCCTGGCCAACATGGCGAAACCTCGTCTCTACTAAAAATTCAAAGCAATTAGCTGGTAGTGGTGGCAAATGCCTGTAATCCCAGCTACTCAGGAAGCTGAGGCATGAGAATTGCTTGAACCTGGGAGGTGGAGGTTGCAGTGAGTCAAGATCATGCCACTGCACCCCATCCTGGGTGAAGTGAGACTCTGTCTGGGGGAGGGGGGGGAAAAAAAAGCCAGGGAGCAGAATGTGATTCCAGAAAAGAACTAAGAACTTTACTTGCATACAAAATCCAGGTGGTTATTCCACATGGTAGAAAAGAGGATTGGATTAGAAGGTAGGTTTGAATTTGAATCATAGCTCTACAGCTTACTGGCCATGATTCCTAAGTAACTTCCTGTATGTATGTTTCTTTTTGTATATGTATGTGTATATATATACACACACATACTCCAGTGGAAGCTATGCATTTAGGGACTGGACTAAGGAAAGAGAAGTTAATGGAAGAGATTGTAAGGACAGAAAAAAGAGTTACAAAATGGTGAGAAAGTGGTGAACAGTGTAATGCCATAGAGAGGACTGATAAAGGAGGACTGAAAGCTGCCCCCTTGGACTTGGATTTTAGGTGTACGTAGGGATCAATGATCTTATCTAATTCAGTTTAGTAAAGATGGGGGATTTACAGAAAATTTATAGAGATTTCCTGAGTTTTGAGATCTCAACATTACATTTGAAACATCCCTGATAATCAGGTTTAATTATTTGCTCTGCATTTCTTCCTAACATAGTCTCCTGAGTTCTATTGATACAATTGAGGATTTCAATAAAGAGAGATAAGTGTCACAGTTTTACTTTCCTCCAAAATCTTGGAAAAAAGAATATGATTAGCTAATTTATAACATAGGTGCCTTTGCAGAATGTGAAATATAAGGTCATTTAAATTATGGGATAATTCAGAGCCCTATTTAATTTAATTCTATGGACCATTAATTTCCCATCTTTGCTGACAGTAATAATGACCAAATGATATATTCAGAGTTCAAAATCAGAGTCAAGCTCTGAGTAGTAGAGGAGTTTTTTTGAAACTCTTTATAGATTACCTTAGTTAATTTTAGATGCTGATCATATAGTGGTTCGTATATTAACTTCTATGATATGTCTCATTAGGAAAAGGATGATCATAGGAGTTTTCCTATGGGAAAACTTTAAAAAATTTAAACCTACTTTGGAAAAGAAACTGGTGTCTTGCTGGGCATGGTGGCTCGAGCCTGTAATCCCAGCACTTTGGGAGGCCGAGGCAGGTGGATCACCTGAGGTTGGGAGTTCAAGACCAGCCTGACCAACATGGAGAAACCCCGTCTCTACTAAAAATACAAAATTAGCCGGGATGGTGGCGCGTGCCTGTAATCTCAGCTACTCGGGAGGCTGAGGCAGGAGAACTGCTTAAACCCGGGAGGCGGAGGTTGCGGTGAGCCGAGATCGCGCCAGTGCACTCCAGCCTGGGCAAAAAGAGCAAAACTCTGTCTCCAAAAAAAACAAAAAGAAGAAACTAGTGTCTTTATAAATGATTTAGACTGGAATAGTAGATATTCTAATTTATTTTGAGGAAAATAGTATAGCAGTTAGCTAACATTGTTCATAGCTATAAATCGGAAAATATTTATATATTACAACTTACTGTTAGGAGCCCTAGTATAGCATTTTAGATTACTTTTTATGTACTTTTAGCCTGCAAACAAAGTCTCCTTCCTTTATAAGCCTTTTTACTTGACATCTGAAATAAAACACTGACTTCTAGTTCTGTTTTCTCCCTTAACAGGATGTATTACAGAGATTTATTAATTTTATCAGTTTTGGAAACTCAAAGAAACTTGCAGGCAAATGCTTACTTGAAAAATTGCCTGAAGACTTTATATAGTATCCTTAATGAAACACAGTAATTGTCAGTTGTCACAAGGTTGGTGTTGCTGACGAATGCTTGTACATAATAATACAGTCTTCCTAACAGCAGCAGCTTCATAAGAGTCTTAAAGTTTCTAGAAGCAACTTACATTTAAAAATATCTGATTAGGTCTTCCTAATGTAACCTCTCATTAGAGATCCATGGAGACATAAAAAGATGAAAACTTACAATAAATGTGGGGAAACTAATATCTATAGTTAACCTATTTCTGTAATCTGAAATGAATTTCAGCTTATAAGGAAAATGGAAATGGATTTTTAAAATGCAGTTTTCAACTTGCTAATTCTTGCTGTTGTGCCTGAAAATTTCAGGTGGGAAAACATTTTGCTTTCTTATCCGTTATCTTAACATCTGGTACAAAAATGCAGATCTTTTTTCACTCTTCACTTCCACCTACAGAAATTGACCTTTCATTCATATTGTATAGCTATTCAAATTTATTAATATGAAGATATTTATTACAGCATTTTTAAAACAGGGAGGCTGGGCACAGTGGGTCACACTTGTAATCCCAGCACTTTGGGAGGCCAAGACGGGCAGATCACTTGAGGTCAGTAGTTCAAGACCAGCCTGCCCAATATGGTGAAACCCCGTTTCTATTAAAAATAAAAAATAAAAAATAAAAAAAAATTAGCTGGCCATGGTGGTGTGCACCTGTAATCCCATCTACTTAGGAGGCTGAAGCAGGAGAATCGCTTGAACCCAGGAGGCAGAGGTTGCGGTGAGCCAAGATTGTGCCACTGCACTCTAGCCTGGGCAGCAGAGCGAGACTCCGTCTCTAAATAAATAAATAAATAAATAAACAAAACAGGGAAAACTAGAAAGAGTATCAATGTTCATCAGGAAGATATTGATTAAATAAGTTCGTCCATTATATACTGCTTTGTACACGGTAACTATTGATATAATTCTCTATGTATTAAAGAAACCGGATATATTCTTAAATTAAATAGACATGTTGCAGGACTTTATATGTAGTTTGATCCCATTGGTGTAAAATAATGGAAAAACTCATGTATATACTTAAATGTGCACAGAGAAAAAAATCATTCTTTGTTGTTTGTTTCTTGAGACAGAGTCTCACCCTCACTCACCCAGGCTGGAGTGCAGTGGGCACGATTATGACTCACTGCAGCCTCGACCTCCAGGGCTCAAGCAATCGTCCCATCTCAGCCACCCAAGTAGCTGGGACCATAGGCGCCTGCGACCACACTTGGCTAATTTATTGTGTTTTCTTATAGAGATGGGCTCTCCCTATGTTGCCCAGGTTGGTCTTGAACTCCTGGACTCAAGTGATCCTCCCACCTCAGCCTCCCAAAGTGCTGGGATTATAGGTGTGAGCCACAGCGCCCTGCCAAAATCATTCTTATTGGTGGTGGTTTGTGGGTAATAAAGTTGAAAGGAGAAGCAAGAGAACATTGTTTTTACTTTTTGCTTTGTATACTTTACAGTATTTTGTTTTCTAAGAGACTTTTATTATTTTCATAATTGAGAAGGAAAGAAACATAAGTTCTCTGTGATAGATTGTTTGTAAAATGATTCCCTTCCCTGAATCCATGCTTGTTACTATTTCTCTCCCACTTTGCCTCTGGGTTGGGCTAATAGATTTGCTTTGGCCAGTGGGACAGTTGCAAACATGATCCAAATACTTGAAAAATGCACATGAGAGCTCGCCTTCTCTTCTGCTGCTCTTAAAACCTTGTAACCAAGCCCCATATAAACAAACCCAACCTGGTCCTGGACATTTGAGAGAAGCCACAGACCACTAGCTGTCTGAGTTGCTTGAGTGAGATCTGACTGAGACTGGCAGAACTGTCCAACTGAACTCAGCTGTAATTGCCTACCCACAGAATGATTAGCGACTACATGGTCTTTGTTTTAAGCTTCTTGAGTTTTGAGGTGGCTTGTTATGCAGCAAAAGTTAATCGATAAAGTCTCCAGTGGCGAGATCAGCACTTGCCCTTCTGCGTTTTTACTGCTTTATGAGATACCCAGATTGCTATTTCTTTCTTTTTATTTTATTTTATTTTTTTTTGAGACGGAGTCCAGCTCTGTTGCCAGGCTGGAGTGCAGTGGCGTGATCTTGACTCACTACAACCTCCACCTCCCGGGTTCAAGCGATTCTCCTGCCTCTGCCTCCCAAGTAGCTGGGACTACAGATGCGTGCCACCACACCCAGCTAATTTTTTTGTATTTTTAGTAGAGATGGGGTTTCACCATGTTGGCCAGAATGGTCTGCTCTCTTGACCTCGTGATCTGCTCACCTTGGCCTCCGAAAGTGCTGGGATTACAGGTGTGAGCCACCGTGCCCGGCCCCAGTTTACTATTTCTAAAAATTAAGCAGAATATAAGAGGGGGAGGAAATATTGTCACTGTCACAATGTACATACTGAGAGCTATGAAACCAATGAGTAAAGATCAATTGGCCGGGTGTAATAAACTTTCAGAAGATTGTTTTTGGTAATAAAATGCCACAGATCATGGCTTCTGTGAAAGCGCATAAAACTCTAAGGAGAGAACAGGCTAAGGTTAAATAAAGCAAGAAAGATGTTCAGGAAAGCAAAAATGCAGTATCAGGATTAAAATTCACATCAAAGACAATAGAGTAAAACTGATACTTAGACAAGATGCTGTGCCTCAGGGTGACGTGACCTCAGACTAATCCTACTGATGCTTCAAAACATTTAGCTAGCGATATTCAGGAAGAACTGGAGATGATCTCTCAGTATCCTGAGAAAATGATAAGTACAAAGTCAAGAGAATGAAGATGATACGACTAAAGAAGTACCAATATTTTTGATGGAGAAATCAGAAAAGTTGCAATAGAAAAAATAAAGATGAAATTTTAAAAAACATTCTACAGCATTTGGAAAACATCTAGGTAAGCAGATCAAGAGGACATATTCAGAAAACATGCTGGTTTGAGGGAAAAATTATTTGGAGACACACAGCTGCTGACCAAGAAATAGCTCAAAAGGAAATCGTAAATTAGATGTCATGGTATTACAGGCTTGGTGAACTACCGATGTGCGCTGCACCCAGTTTATCTCAAGAAAAACATTTTAACAAAACGTAGCAGCTTGAGCTAGCCACACTGATAGGCCTTGTTTTGTGGCTTTCTCAATGATGTTTTAAAAGGAAACAGTTTCATTTGAATTATTCCTTTTCTTTTTTTTGAGGTAGAGTCTTGTTGGACTGCAGTGGCGCAATCATGGCTTACTGCAGCTTTGACCTCCTGGGCTCAATTGAGCCTCCCATCTCAGCTCCACGAGTAGCTAGCAGTACAGGCCTGTGCCACCATGCCTGGCTGATTTGTGTATTTTTTGTAGAGACAGGGTTTTGCCATGTTGCCCAGGCTGGGCATGCCCAGGCTCAAGTGATCTGCCCGCCTTGGCCCCTCAAAGTGCTGAGATTGCAGGCATGAGCCACTGCACTGACCTGTTATTTATTTTGATGGCCCCAAAAAATGGGCACAAGAAATTCTTTTTTTTTTTCCTCCTGAGATGGAGTTTCACTCTTGTTGCCCAGGCTGGAGTGCAGTGGCACAATCTCGGCTCACTGCAACCTCTGCCTCCCAGGTTCAAGCAATTCTCCTGCCTCAGCCTCCAAAGTAGCTGGGATTACAGGCGCCCACCACCACACCCGACTAATTTTTTGTGTTTTTAGTAGAGACAGGTTTTCACCATGTTGGCCAGGCTGGTCTCAAATTCCTGACCTCAAATGATCCACCCGCCTCGGTCTCCCAATGTGGTGGTATTACAGGCTTGAGCCACTGCACGTGGCCAAGAAATTCTTCTATAAAACCCTTTCCTTCAGGCAGTTAGATCACTAATAGTCTTAGACAGCCAATGAAACAAATATAATTTCCTTATTTAAGGTGACAAATATGACCAGGAAACAGTCTGGCAAGAAATACACTAAAATATTAAATGGAAATTGGTAGATCATGGGATTGTTCTTTTTCATCTTGTACTTTTTTTTCCTTTTTCTTTTTTTGTAGGGATAGAGTCTTACTATATTGCCCAGGCTGGTCTTGACCTCCTTGGCTCAAATGATACTCTCACTTCAGCCTCCCAAGGAACTGGGACCGTAGGCATGTAGTCCTACCAGGCCTGGCTAATGTGTGTGGTTTTTTTTTTTTTTTTTTTAATGAGACAGAAGTTTTGCTCTTGTTGCCCAGGGCTGGAGTGCAGTGGTGCGGTCTTCGCTCACTGCAACTTCTGCTTCCCAGGTTCAAGCGATTCTCCTGCGTCAGCCTCCTAAGTAGCTGGGATTATGGGCACCTGCCACCACACCCGGCTAATTTTTGTCTTTTTAGTAGAGACAGGGTTTCACCATATTGGCCAGGATGGTCTGGAACTCCTGACCTCAGGTGATCAGCATGCCTCGGCCTCCCAAACTGCTGGGATTACTCAGGCATGAATTAGTGTGCCTGGCCTGCCTGGATAATTTTTTTAAAAATGTTTTGAAGAGATAAGGTCTCTCCATGTTTCCCAATATGGTCTTGAACTTCTGGGTTCAAATGCTCTTCCCGCCTTAGCCTCGCCAAGTGTTGAGATTGCAGGCATGAGCCATCATGCCCGGCTAATTTTTTCTTAATGTATTTATTTAAAACTTCTTTTTCAAAATAACATATCTATATGCATACATGCACAATTATATGCTTGTAAGTAAATAAAGGAGGACTTTCTCGGAATGAAGACCTAGGTTATTTGGAATAGAAGTGGAGGAGACTTACTCTATACATACCTTTTGTGCTCTTTGAATTTTATACTATATGTATAAATTACCAATTCAAAAAATGAATTAAAATATAACCTCATAATTAAAAACATGAGTTTTACAAGGTGAAATAATATAAAAGGGCTTACACTATGAAGTAGTATTGTCTGAAACATCCCTCTCACCTAGAGTCCTCATTGTTCAGAGGCAATCACTTTTGACTCTTTCTGATTTTAGTTTTCTTGGCATTTACTTTCATTTCTTAAATATACTTTTATCACTCTTTCTTGGTTTATTAATTTATACATTCTCCTTTGATATCCTGCCACAATAAATGAAAATTTCATTTACCTAAAAGCTACTCCTTTCCCTGCCCCATAGAAATAGTAGCAGGAAGGCCAGGCGTGGTGGCTCACGCCTGTCATCCCAGCACTTTGGGAGGTGGAGGCGGGCAGATCACGAGGTCAAGAGATCGAAACCACAGTGAAACCCCGTCTCTACTGAAAATACAAAAACATTAGCTGGGCGCAGTGGCGGGCACCTGTAGTCCCAGCTACTTGGGAGGCTGAGGCAGGAGAGTGACGTGAACCTGGGAGGCGGAGCTTGCGGTGAGCCGAGATCACGCCACTGCACTCCAGCGCCACTGCACTCGACAGAGCAAGGCTCCGTCTCAAAAAATAAAAATAATAATAAGCAAACAAACAAATAAATAAAAGAAATAGTAGCAGGAATAAGAATACTAATAGCAACTAACATTTATTAGTGCTTACTTTATGCCAGGCCTCTTTCAAGTGATTCACACATACCGTCTAATCCCCACCATACCCTCTGAATTTACGTTACCACTATTCTCGGTTTTCACGTTATTCAATTTATTTTATTTATTTATTTTTACGACAGGGACTCCCTTTGTTGCCCAGGCTGGAGTGCAGTGGTGCAATGATGGCTCATTGCAGCCTCAACCTCCTGAGCTGAAGCAGTCATCCCCCCTCAGCCCCCAGAGTAGCTGGGACTACAAGCATGCCCCTGGCTAATTTCTTTTTAAAGTAAAAAGAAGTTTATTAGAGAAGTAAAGAAAGAAAAGAATGGCTACTTTGTAGGCAGAGCAGCCCCGAGGGCTGCTGGTTGGCTAATTTTTAAATTTTTTTGTAGAGACAGCATCTCACTTTTTTGACCATGCTGGTCTCGAACTCCTGGCCTCAAATGATCCTCCTGACTTGGCCTCCCAAAGTGCTAGGATTGCAGGCTTGAGTCACTGTGTCTGGCCCATTATTCATTTTATTAGTCATATTGTCAGCTACCGGCAGCACACTTTTTAAATGCTAATCATAGATGATAGTATTGTCTAATTTTTTTGTGTTTTTACTAGGTGCTGTATATTGTTCTCAGCTCCTTACCTGTATTAACTCACTAACTCTTGTCATCAAACCGATGGTCTAGGCTCTATTATTATTATTCCCATTTTATAAATGAGGAACTAAGGCATAAAGTTTACTCTGTGTAAGATTGGGTAGACAATTAGTGGTACCAAGCCAGCCTGACTTCAAAACCCAGTCCTTTAACCCATCCATACACCGTATTGATGGTGTCCCTTTGATTCCATTTTGTAAGGTAAATTTTCATTCCCACTACTTTCATCATCTTTTCTATTTTTTCTTTGTTTCCTTCCTTCCTTCCTTCCTTTCCTTCCTTCCTTCCTTCCTTCCTTCCTTCCTTCCTTCCTTCCTTCCTTCCTTCCTTCCTTCCTTCCTTCCTTCCTTCCTTCCTTCCTTTTTTTCTTTCTTGTCTTTCTTTCTTGTCTTTCTTTCTTTCTTTGATAGAGTCTCACTCTGTTGCCTAGGCTGGAGCACAGTGGTGTCATCACAGCTCACTGCAGCCCCGACTTCCTGGACTCTAACGATTCTCCTGCCTCAGCCTCCAAGTAGCTGGGACCACAGGTGCATGCCACCACACCTGGCTATTTTTTTTCATTTTTGCTAGAGACAGGGGTCTTACTTTGTTGCCCTGGCTGGTCTTGAACTCCTGGGTTCAAGCAGTCCTCCCATCTCAGCCTCCCAAAGTGCTGGGATTACAAGCATGAGCCACCACACCCAGCCTCTCTTCTTTTCTCATGCTTAGTTTTGGTCAGTTATAACTTCATGTTTTTATTTCACGGAACATAAAATTTATTTACCATTCTATAATCATAGTTAAATATTTTGTGTTTGATCTATACATGGATTCTAAAAGTTGAAAACAGATAATAAACAACATTTTGACATATAACTATGTAAATATTGTACATAGCAAAGCCAGGAATTGAGAAATGATCTTCCCTTCTCTGTAGTTCCAGTGTATATCATAAATGAATTCATCCTTACATTCACATTCAGATGGATCACTCTTTTTTACACTAGTTGTTTTGGGGGTTGGTTGGTTTGTTTTGAGACAGGTCTTGCTATGTTGCCCATCCTAGAGTACAGTGGCATGATCACAGCTCACTGCAGACTTGATCTTCAGGCTCAATGAATCCTCCCATCTCAGCCTCCTGAGTAACTGGGACTACAGGTGTGTGCCACTACACCTGGCTAATTTATTTTTTATTTTTTATTTTTATTTTTGTAGAGACTGTGTTTTGCCATGTTGTCCAGCCTGGACTCGAACTCCTAGGCTCGAGCTGTCTGCCTGCCTAGGCCTCCCAAAGTGCTGGGACTACAGACAGGAGCTGCTGTACCCTGCCCTGTTTTTCTTTTGTAAACTCTCTGGGTTGAGTCCTTTCACATGTGGTTCCTTTCTCATGTTTTCCAGGTTCCAGCTTTCTTCACTCTTTTATATGGAAGGCACTAGGCTGGACATTTGCAGTTTGCCCTTCTAGGTCTACTTTTTTGCTTCTTCTCCTACCCTGGGAGACTAACCTTTGTAGGCTGCTCCAACTGATACTTTTGCCCTCTGTCTTCCAGTTGGGCTCCACCAATGGAAAGGGTCAGCAGGAAGTTGGAGGGCAGGAGTAGAGTGAGCACAGATGTGGATTTCGCCAACTCCCTCCCTTAAGTTTTGGGAACTGCCCGTTCCCCCTGCTGCACCAGGCCTAAGGGATAGTAACTTAGCCACAGGTCCTTCAAGTGTTCCTTGTTGGTTTCCCTTGACTCTGTTCACATCTTTGTAGCCTCTTTGTTAAACTCTTCCCAGTGACCCACTTGGTGGGTCATCTTTTTCCCGCCAGGATTTTGATTAGTGGGAAGTAATAATATTGATATTTCTTCATCTAATAATGATATTTCTTCATCAAGTGTTGTTCTTTCAGAAGTTTCTTGAAATCTCTCATCTACTGATTGCCTCCCTCTCTTTATTTCTGTATGGAGCCTCGAGAGAGAAGATAAAATTACATGCTCAGTCCATCATGTATTGCTTTTTTAATTATATTACTCTTTTTAAAAAGAACATCTTTATTGGGGTATTCAAATATCTTATAAGTTACCTTTAGGAAGTATACAACTCAGTGGTTTTTAGTATCCTCACAGGTTATGTGCAGTCAATTTTAGAACACAGTTTAGTCACTACAGTCAATTTTAGAACATTCATTATCCCCAAAAGAACCCTGTACCCATTAGCAGTTATTATCTTTACTTTTTAAATGTGGGAAATAAACCTACATAAAAGGACCAGAAAAACGTGATGCTCTTGAGCTGTATAAACTGACTCCAGCCTACCTGTTATGCCTTATTTTCTTTGTTGTTGTTGTTATGCCTTATTTTCTACTAGTTCCATGATACATCATTTATTTAATTCAGGCTATTTTCCTACTTGTGCTACAAAGTGTTATTAACTTATAATTGTCAGTTTTCTAGACTCCTTATTACTTTTATTCAGTGTCATGTAATTTAGTATTTATTTGCAGTTTTTTCTACATATGTGATCATATTTTCTGTCTATTAAACCAATGATCCTATTAATTGAATAGATCACTTTTCACATTACTTTATATGGCCTTCATAATTCTTAGCACTTGATAGAATAATATTAGTAGACTGGGCGCAGTGGCTCATAACCTGTAATCCCAATACTTTGGGAGGCCAAGGTGGGTGGATCACCTGAGGTCAGGAGTTCAAGACCAGCCTGGCCAACATGGTGAAACCCCTTCTCTACTTAAAAAATACAAAAATTAACCGGGCATGGTGACGGGCACCTGTAATCCCAGCTACTTTGGAGGCTGAGGTAGGAGAATTGCTTGAACCCAGGAGGCGGAGGTTGCAGTGAGCTGAGATAGCACCACTGCACTCCAGCCTGCGCAACAGAGTGAGACTCCATCTCAAAAAACAAACAAACAAAAACAGCATAATATTAGTAATCAGGTTTTCTTCTTCCATTGAGTGTCTTCACAATACACCTTGCCTAACAGCAAGGTAGGTGACACCAATAGCAAGATATCCCGATGGTGCAAAAGGAAAGCTACCCAGAGGCTGGGCATGGCGGCTCATGCCTGTAATCCCAGCACTTTAGGAGGCCGAGGCAGGTGGATCACCTAAGGTCAGGAGTTCAAGACCAGCCTGACCAACATGGCGAAACCCTGTCTCTACTAAAAATACAAAAATTAGCCGTGCATGGTGGCATGTGCTTGTAGTCCTAGCTACGCAGAAGGCTGTGGCAGGAGAATCACTTGAACCCAGGAAGTGGAGGTTGCAGTGAGCTGAGATCATGCCACTGCACTCCAGCCTAGTGACAGATAGAGACTCCGTCTCAAAAAATAAATAAATAAAATAAAATTCATTTTACTACTCAACATTTGAGTGTTTTCTCTGTTTTAAATATTTCTGTAGACGTTTTAGTTATAGGGATCAATATAAATACAGCCTGTACTTCTTTTCTTAATTGAAAATAGTGCTAGTGGTGGTCATAGGGGTACTGATTTAGACAGAGTTGAATTAGCACAACAAAGGTAGACAGAAAAACTCAGAGAAAGGGGTAGGGGTCCCAGAAAGAAAAACATGTATTTTACCTGGTAACCCTAAATAGAAGAGACTGGCTCTAAATTGTTCATCTGTGAATCTGCTGATGGTACCTAGGGGTCATTGTACTGTTCTCTCTACTTTTGTGTATGTTTGAAATTTTCCATCATAAAAAAATTAAAAGATATAACTTTAAAAATCGATACCTTTCACAAAAACAATGAAAATTTGAGACCTTACGGTAATATGAACCAGGAAATATAGGACCTTTATGGAAAGAGTTAAAAATGTATTTAATGACAATGTTTGTACCATAAATGGAAAGAAATGCTATTGACAAAATTAGAAAAAATACAAATTCCCCAAATTGATCTCTAGATTTATTTGCTTACCACTAAATTCAATGAATGTGTTGCTCCTTTTTTTTAAAATAAAAAATTAACTTCAATAGTACAAATCTTGTGAAATGTAGTTGACTCTTTATAATTTGATTCAAGTTAGCTCCATGTACCAATAGCCATACCCTAAATTCTTTGAGACACGTCTGTCTTCTAGACTTTATTAGAGATACCTTGAGTTTATCATGTTTCTACAAGACAGCCAAATTCTTAAATACCTTTCCCGAATCTATTTTGTCCCACTGAAGAAAGGTACTTGGGGCCATCTTCTATCTGTTCACAGACTTTAATGAAGAAGTTTTGCCCTTGAAAATGAGGCTGAATTGTAATTGGCATTTATGGGTGGCATTTCTCAATTATATCTTTTACAGTTATGCATTAGTAATTGTTGTATCGTTCAGTCTTGTAAGTTCTTGAATTTCTGAATTTTCTCTTTTTCTTTTCAACTCCGCTTGCAGCTAATTCTTTTCTGAGTCCATCTTTTTCTCCCAGTATTTTAAGTGTAGCCAATAGCATCCAGGGCTAGCAACATACTGTTTCCCAACCTCTGTGTATAAATCAGGAAGTTCATTAATCATATTATCTGCTTTCTCAGTTTTCTCAGGCAAATGCAGTGTTACCATTGCATTAGATAGGTCATCATTGTTTCCAGCCTTCAGTAACAGTTACTTGCTTCTCAGTCGCAGTTGCAGGTGTCACGTATGTTACATGTTTGTTATGGCGATAACCTACTCCTGTTAACAGTTTCTGGACTAGCTTTTCCTAAGTAAGGCTGCTGTAACAACCCTCACATTGTATGTAGTGCCTTCCTACAGTAGAGAGATATTTCTAGCTCCCATGTTAGCTACAAGTTGTCTGTGGTTTTGGGGCTCTGTTAAATGTGTCTTAGTGTTCCAGACTGAGGAACAGCCCTGTCTTTGTCTTAGGTCAGAGGGAAAATTGAAAATGCTGAAACACTCAGTACTCTTCATCTTCTCGTGAGATATGATATAAATAACTTACAATTATATTTCATTAGCCAAAGTAAGTTAATATGGCCAGGCCCAATGTTTGTATGGTAGGGAGTATTTGCCTCTCAAAGACTGTGCTATAGGCCGGGCACGGTGGCTCAAGCCTGTAATCCCAGCACTTTGGGAGGCCGAGACGGGCGGATCACGAGGTCAGGAGATCGAAATCATCCTGGCTAACACCGTGAAACCCCGTCTCTACTAAAAAATACGAAAAACTAGCTGGGCGAGGTGGCGGGCGCCTGTAGTCCCAGCTACTTGGGAGGCTGAGGCAGGAGAGTGGCGTGAACCCGGGAGGCGGAGCTTGCAGTGAGCCGAGAAGATCGAGCCACTGCACTCCAGGCTGGGTGACACAGCGAGACTCCGTCTCAAAAAAAAAAAAAAAAAAAAGACTGTGCTATAAGTCACCAGATTCAAGGACAGGGTTGTATATTTATCTTATAGGGAGACGGTAGAATAGTGTAGAACAGTAATACTATCTACATATCCATTTCTAGGTATATTTTCTAAAGCAGTGTTTTTCAAACATTCAGCTGAGTTCTTAGCTGAAGATAAACATTTGGAAGGTGTCAGTATATAAGTGAGTGTGAATAAGATCACCCAGGAAAAGGGAAGAGAGTACCAGAAACCTCATGGGAGAGGCATCTGCAAAGAACACTAAGAACAACCTGTCAGAAGTAGGGAGGAGAATAGGAAAAGAGCATGTCCTGGACCCTAATTATAGAATTATTTCTGCTCCAAAAAGTGTAACTTTTTTTAAAAAAAGAAAGCCTGAATGCAAGCATTTTACATCTATCTGGTTTGTACCATCACAAGACTTAATTTCCAAATAGCATAAGAAGTTTAATATTAATATATACTCATTTACTATTACAGAGATTTGCCACAATATGGACAGAAGCAGTGGCAGTCCTATTTTGGAAGAACTTTTGATGTTTACACCAAACTCTGGAAGTTCCAGCAGCAGCATCGGTAAATGAATTTCATAGTTAAAGGAGAGCAAAGGCCTGTTTTGTATTACTCACAGTTTTTATCTTCACTACTTCAGTGCTGTTTATCTTGGTGCTTTTTCTTTTTTTTCACCAAAGCAAAGGTAAATCTTGGTGCTTTTCAAATAACATATTTCATCTTTGTAACCCAAATGAAAACAAATTTATTTCTTTCCTATTTATTTAAGATTTTAAAATGTATGGCCAGGCATGGTGGCTCATGCCTATAAACCCAGCATTTTGGGAGGCCAAGGTGGGAGGATTGCTTGAGCTCAGGAGTTTGAGACCAGCCTGGGCAGCATGGCTAAACCCTATCTCTGCAAAAATTAGCCAGGTGTGGTGGTGTGCAGCTGTAATCCCAGCTACTCAGGAGGCTGTGGCACGAAAATCACTTGAACCCTGAAGGGGGAGGTTGCAGTGAGCTGAGATTGCGTCACTGCACTCCACCTTGTGCAACAGAGAGAGACCCTGTCTCAAATAAATAAATAAATAAATAAATAAATAAATAAATAAATGAAAATAAATAATAAAATAAGGCTGGGTGCAGTGGCTCATGCCTGTAATCCCAGCACTTTAGGAGGCTGAGGTGGGTGGATAACTTGAGGGTCAGGAGTTCAAGACCAGCCTGGCTAACATGACTAAAAATACAAAAATTAGCTGGGCATGGTGGTGCACGCCTCTAATCGCAGCTACTCGGGAGACTGAGGCAGCAGAATCACTTGAACCCGAGAGGCGGAGGTTGCAGTGAGCCCAGATCATGCCACTGCACGCCAGCCTGGGCGACAGAGCCACACTTTGTCTCAAAAAAAAAAAAAAAAAAGTAACATTCTTGTCTGATTTTTAAAGACAATATTATATGTGGAATGGTTCAGATCAACTGGAGCATAGGTAGGATGATTTATGGTTTCATTCTAAAATACATGTTTATTGGCCAAAGTAGTTTCTTTTTATATTTCAACTTATAAATAGACATTTAATAAATGCTTTTTAAATTTAATGGAATGACTATGTTGAAATCTAATGAAAAATTCATTAGCTTTGCTGAATTGGATGGTATTTTATCCTATTGAATTTACAGATTTGATTAGTTTTGGAATTTATAGACTCTTATTTCTATTTTCTTGTATCCTATATAAAACAGACAAGTCTTGGATAATCGGTATGGCTTGAAGCGCTGGCAAATAGGAGAAATTGCTTCCAAGATTGGGCAGCTATACTATCATTATTAGTAAGTAAATTACACATGGAAAGAGTCAAGTGTTGTCTGATTAAAACACAGCATGCAGAAGTATACATAGTATACTCATTGCTAGGCATGAAAATTGTGAGTTACAAATGAAACCCTAGTAGTTCGGGCCAGATTGATCAAGACAATGTTGTGCAATAACCTTCCATAGTCAAAGTACTATTTGTTTTAAAGGCTTGCCTCCCAAACACTTCATTTGGTCAGACTCATTTATAACTTAAAAATTTGATCTTGGTTTTAGATAAATGATTAATACTAAAGGATTTATTGTTCTTACAGCTTCACTTGTCTTAATAATGTGTAGCATTATATTGTAACTTGTATGTATGAATGAATGATTTTCAGAAGGATACTTTAAAAAACTCATATTTGCAGGATATGTTTGAAAGATATTTTTTATTATATCCTTAGAGCACTAACATCTGTATAGTCCCATCCCTGAGCTCAGAAAACAAGAAGGATCCTTTTAGGAATCTAAATCTCATTATCCCAAAGTGATGATCAGGTATACAATAAAAAAGGCTTGGACCATTTGTAATCTAAACGGCAATAAAATGGCTGGGTGTGGTGGCTCATGCCTGTAATCCTAGCACTTTGGGAGGCCAAGGCAGGTGGCTCACCTGAGGTCAGGAGTTTGAGACCAGCCTAGTGAAACCCCATCTCTACTAAAAAGACAAAATTAGCCAGGCGTGGTGGCGGATGCCTGTAATCCCAGCTGCACAGGAGGCTGAGGCAGGAGAATTGCTTGAACCTGGGAGGCAGAGGTTGCAGTGAGCCGAGATCATGCCATTGGCACTCCAGCCTGGGCAACAAGAGTGAAACTGTCTCAAAAAATAAAAAATTAAAAAAAAAAAAAGACAATAAAACTTCTTCCATTTCCTACATTTTGGCGTATCATTCGAAATTCCCACCATTAAAATCACTCTTTTGGGTAGAATATTTTCTTAAAAAGTCCCTTGTAAAACTAGAAATGTGTTTTCTCGGGTAGAAATATTTTCTTAAAAAGTCCCTTGTAAAACATAATTCATTAACATCCCCTGAAGATTAATATGGATTAGTGCATTCCTCAGTTCTGTGAGGAAAAAAATTAAAGACATGGGCCAAAGGACTGTATGGATTTGAGGAAGTGGCCTAGTCCTGGGAGATAAGGATTTCACTGGATGGAATGCTGTTTGAGTCACTTCAGAGAAGGAGGGTAATGTGTAATATGGGTTGGCATCAAAAAAGGCTTGGATGCAGCGAGGAGGTTTTTCAAAAATTTTAATTATTATTTTTTATGCATTTTAAGGGTGATATTGCCTTGCCGATTCAAATTTAGGACAGTCATTCCCACCCCCTCACCCCACGAGATAGAGGAATACAGCACTATATAGAACAAGTATTTACTGTGGTGAAGAGTCTCTGACACTGTCATATTTAAAAATGTATTTTTTCTCATAGCTTACGCACATCTGAAACCAGCTATCTGAATGAGGCTTTTTCCTTCTATTCTGCAATCAGACAGAGATCATATTATTCTCAAGTCAATAAAGAAGACAGGTATGTATCTGCTATGTTTTTAGAAAGATGAGGATAAAACACTCAGTCTTTAGTCTGCATGGAAATTGTGCGGAAAAGCTTACATTTGTTTATAACTTGCACTCATTTACCAGACTTTATTGAGTGCCTACTATGTAGTAGACCTTCAAAAGCATAGAGAGGTATATGTTACCTAAGCAATAAACATCAAAGATGTTGTAACAGATGTCACAATACCAAAAGAGGGTTGGGTTATTGTTGTACAAGGGATTGACTTCACACAGATTTAATACAAAAGAAATGACTCCAAAACAAGGCTTAGCTAATAACATTTATTCTTTAGCCTGTGTAATCTTAATTCATGTCTCTTCAAAAGCCAGGTGACAACTGTCATGTAGGACCAGGGAATAGCCTGCTAACATTGTTTGAATTTTCTCTGTCTCTCTTTTTTTTTGAGATGGAGTCTCGCTCAGGCTGGAGTACAGTGGTGCGATCTCAACTCACTGCAACCTCCATTTCCACCTCTTGGGTTCAAGCAATTATCCTGCCTCAGCATCCCAAGTAGCTGGGATTACAGGCTTGTGCCACCACCCCCGGCTAATTTTTTTGTATTTTTTACTAGAGATGGGGTTTCACCGCATTGGCCAGGCTGGTCTCGAACTCTTGACCTCACGTGATCCACCCACCTTAGCCTTGCAAAGTGCTGGGATTACAGGCATGAGCCACCATACCCAGCCTGGATTTTGATTTTGTTAATTCCAGATGAGTATGAAATTGTGGAAGAAGTCAGAGATCTTGTGGAGAATCTTTCTTGCTAGCATTCTGGGAATTGTTGGATGAGAAAGTTCAGGCACAGAAGGTCTGAATATTCTCTCTACCCCAGCAACAGAACTCACAGTTTTTATATGGTGAAAAGATTATATTCTCTTAGCAATAGAAGAAAACAGTTTTGACATGTTTTTCTCGAGAACACTTTGTGGTTAACTGTTGTAAGCTTTCCAACTAAACAGTGACATTTTGGGGAAAGCCCCACTCTTGTAAATCTCTTTAATTTCCTTGCATGTCTTGTTCAGACTTGTCTAGGGGCGTTTGCATGGCACATGTAAGGGGTGCAGATGCTGGAGTGTACATTTTTCATATCTTTTTGTCATCCCTTTACATCAGAAGTTCCATCAATTACTTTTCCCTTAGGTTTTCCTATAGTTTGCTTTACATATTTTCAATACAGATATATTTCCTCCAATCCTAATTTTAAAAAAATTATTGCTATGCTATTTGTCTTAATTCTTGGTGAGATAAATTATATCTTAAAAAATGCAAAAGAGCTGTGTAACATTTTATCAGCGTTAAAAATACATATAAGCAGAGAACTATTTTAAGTAATAGCAAAACACCTTGTATAATTTACTTTTCTGCATTTTCTAATTTGACAAAAGGGAAATTGGCTTTAATCTTAATATCCAACAGTTTGATTTCTTGCCATAATTTTGTGCCTTAATAACAAACATCCAATTTGAATTGTTTTCCTGTGCAGTTTCCTAGATCAGGGCATATTATTTAGAAGTAGGATTATTTGGAATCGGGATGACAAAAACTCTTGCTTTGTGCCAGTAAATTAGAATCAAAGGACAATCTGGTGTGCAAATCCCTGACCTTGCTGTGTGTGGTTAGGAGGATCTTTGTTCAGTTGGTAGGTTGTTTCTTAGTTCACACAGGGTAAGAGTGCCAGTCAAGATTGCAATCGGCAACAGCTGCTAAAATCAAGAGCCAGGAGAGAAAACCAAGTAAGGAAGTATTCCACAATTTCACAGTTCATTTAAAAGGCAAAAATCTTCACTCCTCAAAAGGAACAAGTTCTCTCTGCACTGTCTCAGCAGCTAAGGATTATGTTGAGACCAGGAGGAATAAGTAGTTTGTTCCAGCAATCTCAAGGTTAGGGTCTGTCACTAAGCATAGACCACTCCCAGAACATCTCGTTCTATGGGTCCATCATACTTAGGAGAGGAGATATTACCATACAGCCACTCCTCCTAGGAGCTGCACACCCCAATTCTGTTGTAAATGGCCAAAGCTGAACCTGGTTGGATATGGAGAAGGTGAAGATTCTGAATACCCAGGAGGTTGTGGGAGATGTTACAGTGAGCCACCTGGAAGAACAGAGTTTCCTAGGCAAATATGTAGTTAAAGAGTCAGGGTCTTGTAAGTAGTGAGCCTAGCAGGTTGGACAAGGCTGGAATTCTGGAGTCCAGAAGTTTGATAAGAGCTTAAAAAAAAGGCCGAGTGCAGTGGCTCACACCTATAATACCAGCACTTTGGGAGGCCAAGGCAGGTGGATTATGAGGTTAGGAGATCGAGACCATCCTGGCTAACATGGTGAAACCCCCTCTCTACTAAAAATACAAAAAATTAGCCAGGCGTGGTGGCACGCACCTGTTGTCCCAGGTACTCAGGAGGCTGAGGCACAAGAATCGCTTGAACCCGGGAGGCGGAGGTTGGGTGACAGAGTGAGACTCCATCTCAAAAAAAAAAAAGCTTCATAAAAAGCCTTCAATTTTACATTCATATTTCCCACTGGAAAAAACTTAATACTGTCACCACTTATGTTGACGTTGACAACATGTCAACATGTCATTTATTGTTCCGAAGAAACATAGAGTAAGTAAAGTTTGCTTGTTATTATTTTAAGAAAAATAATTTTAAAGAATATAAGGAGAATGTCTAACTTCAGAAGAGGTGGAGGGGGAAGTGAATAATAAAATTATGGTTATTACAATGGAAGGCAGGAAAGGAAAATAAACTCCGGTTATGTTGATGTCAACATAAATGGTGACAGTATTAAGTTTTTTTCAGTGGGAAATATGAATGTAAAATTGAAGACTTTGGGCCGGGCGCGGTGGCTCAAGCCTGTAATCCCAGCACTTTGGGAGGCCGAGAGGGGTGGATCACGAGGTCAGGAGATCGAGACCATCCTGGCTAAGACGGTGAAACCCCGTCTCTACTAAAAATACAAGAAAATTAGCCGGGCGAGGTGGCGGGCGCCTGTAATCCCAGCTACTCAGGAGGCTGAGGCAGGAGAATGGCGTGAACCCGGGGGGGCGGAGCTTGCAGTGAGCCGAGATCGCGCTACTGCACTCCAGCCTGGGGCACAGAGCAAGACTCCGTCTCAAAAAAAAAAAAAAAAAATTGAAGACTTTGGCACTTCGTAATGGTGCTGATGATAAAGAGGGCTTGATGTGGACCCTTCCAGTGAGTCACATTCTTTTTTCTGCAGTTTGATATGGAGTTAGTTGGTAGGCTAGGGGTTGTGGTTCAGGTTATCGGGCTTGATTGAGGTGGCCTGTCATGTATGAGTGGACAGCACTGACGCATTTCATCTGTGCTTTGCTGCAGTTCATCACAGTGGCTTCCGAAATAGAAAGCACCCACCCACTTCTGTATGCTTATTGAATATAAGGATCAGCTAACTATGGCCTGTTTGCTTGCCAAATTGGGCCCGTGGCCTGTTTTTGTACTGTGTGGCAGTTTAGAATTTTTTTTTTTTACATTTTCAAAGGGTTGTAAAAAGGGAAAAGATGAATATGCTACAGGCACCAAATGTGGCCTGCAAAGCTTAAAATATTTACCATCTGGCCCTTTGTAGAAAGTTTGCTGGTTGTATAATCCATTATATAGATTCATAGAACCTATTTTTTAATAATAAAAAAAAAGTAACAGAATTAAGTCATTCAAATTTCAAGTTTGAATTGACATCATCCCTCTACTAATTTTCTTTGTTTTGAATTCCACTTTCGACAATGTGATAGGCTAGATAACCTGAAATACTAAACACTTAGAAATGCTGGATAAAATAGGACAATCATCCTTTTAAATGGAAAACCTAGCCGTCAAGAGAGTAAGGAAGTCCCTAGTTCATTTTCCCATTGCTGTGGTGACCTTGGAGGCTGGGGCGATTGGTTTGGGTGACATAAAAGAGCAAGGAAGAAGAAAATTGAAACTAGAAGGGGAAGGTATGATATACAAGAAGGATTGGTGAGAAAAAATTATCCCCTTGTATTCCAAAACATCGATTTGATGGGGCAGTAATCATCATAACAATGGCTGATGGACATTATTAAAATAAAATGGAGCCAAATCTGGATAACAATAATATGAAAGAAGAAAGGGGATAATTAAACCATTCTAATAAGATCCAATTATTGTTCAGAAGAAACATAAAGTTTACTTGTTGATATTTTAAGGAAACTATAATTAGAATGTATAACTTCAGAAGAGGTAGAGGGAAAAGTGAGTAACAAAATGATCATGACAATGAAAGGCAGGAAGGAAAATAAACTCCAAAAAGTATAAGTAGCGCAAAATAATAAAATAGAAACAAATCCAAATCAAAGTAAGTAAAAGTGATCTAGACTTCCTGGTTAAAAGACAGAGATTATCAGTATGCCTCTTAGAAAAACCCAGTAATATACTGTTGTTAAGAGATTCTTCAAGGCCAAGAGTGGTGGCTCACACCTGTTTTCCCAACACTTTGGGTGACTAAGATGGGAGGATCGCTTGAGGCCAGGAGTTCAAGACCAGCCTGGAAAACATAGCAAGACCCAGTTTCTACAAAAAAATAAAAATAAAAAAATTAGCCAGGCGTGGTGGCACATGCCTGTAATCCTAGTTACTCAGGAGGCTGAGGTGAGAGGATTGCTTGATCCCAGGAGTTTCAGGCTGCAGTAGTTTATGATGGTGCCACTGCACTTCAGCCTGGGAAAAAGGGCAAGGCTCTATCTCTTTTAAATAAATGAATAAATAAATCCTTTAAAGATGGAAAGTAGACAGAGAAAGATAATGAGACAGCTACTAAGGGGAAGAAACGTGTACGTGTATATGCATTTCTTATGTGTATACTGTGTGTATATTTAAAGGAAGAAAGTATTATTGAGAATAGAGGTTTACTCTGTAATTATGAAAGCAACAATTCAGGAAAATATAAAAATCATAAACTTATATTTACCTAATAACATAGTATTATAATAAAGCAAAGTGTTTTTTTAAAGTGGGGAAATTAATAAGTGATTTAATATACATGGGAATTTTTGATATATTTAATAATTCATATATCAAGAAGACAAGAATTACAAGATTTGAGTAACAATTAAGTTTGTCCCAGTGTACCTAAAATTGTGTGCAACAGTAACTGTATATATGTTATTTTCAAACTTATATGAAAATTTGTGAAATTAACTGATACTTGCCACAACACAAGTTTAATGCAAGGTTCAATAAAGTGTATGTGGTCTAACCATGGTACGATTTC
Organism: Macaca thibetana thibetana; assembly: GCF_024542745.1. Lineage (NCBI taxonomy): Eukaryota > Metazoa > Chordata > Mammalia > Primates > Cercopithecidae > Macaca > Macaca thibetana. Next base: position 13,622,910 of record NC_065592.1, read on the forward strand.
ATTAAAAACAAAAATAAAACATAATTTTAAAAAATCAATAGCTGCATGTGCAGCCCAGCTACTTAGAAGGCTGAGGCAAGAGGATTCCTTGAACCCAGGAGTTCAAGTCCAGTCTGAGCAACATAGCAAGACTCCATCTCTTAAACAACAACAACAACAAAAGTTTGTCAATCAGTAGACACATTTCTAAGTAACTCATGGGTCAAAAGAATTTTTTAAAAATTTTATTATGGAAAATGTTGAACATATACAAAAAATATACTGTTGTAAGGCTATCATATTTGTGATGTAGGATATGGAAAGCAGGAGGAAATGTCAGGTTTGAATTGATAATTGGTAAGTGTAAAGTGTTATGTGTGAACAGATTAAATATATTGTAAGGGGCATTTGATAAGTTAAAGGATCCATATTGTTACTCCTAGCAATCACTTAAAGAACAATAACAAAGAAGTAGTATAACTAGGAAGCCAGTAGATGATATAAAATGGAACACTAAAAAATATTTGATTAACCAAAGAGAAAGCAAAACAGGAACAACAGAGGAACACAGCAAGAGAAGGAGCAAATAGGAAACAAACAGCAAAGTGGTAGATATAAACCTAGCCAAAGCAATAATGACGTTAAATGTAATCGGTCTAAATACATCAAGTAAAAGGCACAGAGATAGTCAAAGTGGACAGATAATCAGGACCTAAGTATATATTGCCCACAAAACATGTGAATTTAAATTAAAAGACACAGATAATTGAAAGAAGAATGAAAAAAGATATACAAACAATAAGCATGAAAAAGCTGGCTGGCTTATACTAATGGCGGAAAAATGAGATTTTAAGACAAAGAATGTTCTTCCTGGAATCCTTTTCACCTCATATTTTCCTGCCTGTAGTCCTCCACGCTTCCTTGTATTCTTAACTTAAATATTTATTACTTTCTTTAGGAAGCCTTTTTTCACCTGCGATCTAGTCCTGTGGGCACAAATAGCATTCTATATTTCTCCTATCATTATATTATTCCATTGTGTTTTAAGCATTTATCTCTCTCCTGTATATTTTAAGTTCTTTTCTGTCTGTAAGATCTTTGAAGAAGGGAATATCTCTAGTTTTTTACAATTGTACTTTTAGCAATTAACGTAGTACCTGATGCACCTAAGTTCTCAATACTTGTTGAATGAATGAATATATGAGTAAACAACTTAATAAATCAGTAAGAAATATGTTAAAAAGACTATATGGGTTATATGTGGAAATGTTTATAATTGTGCAAAAAAGGATGGAAAGAGTTTTAAAAGCCATTGGAAAATTTAAAAAATCAAAAAGCATTCTTTTTTAATCTAATAAGTAATTTTTCATTTATCTTCCATAGACCTGAATTAGTAGTTAAGAAGTTACGATATTATGCAAGATTTATAGTAGTTTGTCTTCTTCTCAACAAAATGGATGTTGTAAAGGATCTGGTAAAGGTAAATGTACTTTAAAATAGTTCAAATTCTAATCTCTAATTGTATATGGATGATCTTTTTTTTAAAAAACAGATTTTAGGTTAAAATAATTTTGATATATCAAAATAATTACAACATTCAAAGTATAGTAACTTCTGACAAGGGTAATGATAAAAATTTTCCAAATCTTCTCATGTTCCAAATACACTAATCTGAGATAATTATCTTGATTCCTTGCTTTTGTCCTTTCTGCATGTTTTACATTTCAAAGCCCATCAATGGATGGCTGGAAATGCAAACAAACAAAAAACTTACTTTAAGGGAAAATAATTGAAATATTATGTCAAGAAAAAGTACATAATGCTTTACAAAGGTATTGGGAATGATTTTCATTTTCCCACCACTTTACAGTGCATGAAGTCTCTCCTTCGTTAACTCAGGTGATAAACAGTTAACTCTCTTCAGATCCACTTAATACCTGTAATCATTGCATATGAAATTCTGGTTGCACTCTGTACTCAGTAGTTTCAATGGCATACTTAATTTTGTATCAAATATAACATGCCAATTGGTTTTTTGGGTTTTGTGGGTTTTTTTTTTTTTTTTTTTTTTTTTTCAGACAAGGTCTCACTCTGTCACCCAGCTGGAGTACAGTGACATGATCTTGTCTCACTGCAACCTCTGCCTCCCGGGCTCAAGCAATCCTCCCACCTTAGTCTCCTGAGTAGCTGGAATCATAGGCTCAAGCCACCACTCTTAGCTAATTTTTGTGTTTTTTGTAGAGACAGGGTTTCACCATGTTGCCCAGACTGGTCTCAAACTCATGAGTTCAAGCAATCCGCCAGCCTTGGCCTCCCGAAGTGTTGGGATTACAGGCGTGAGCCACTGTGCCCAGCTCAACATGCCAGTTTTGACAAGGCCACCAGAAGTAGCTCTCCATACTTCTTTTCTACCTTCCTTTATACCCAGTTATCATTAAAAATATTTCCAAAAACTGTATAATATAAATCCAAATAAAGTCAGGAAGTATTTTTAGAAATATATAATTTTTTGTAGTGGTAGGATCTCACTATGTTGCCTAGGCTGGTCTGGAAATCCTGGTCTCAAATGGTCCTCCCACCTCGACCTCCCAAAGGGCTGGGATTACAGGTGTGAGACACTGTATCCAGCCTCATTATTTTTTAATGTTAAAATTTTTGCATTTCTCTTTTCTGATTTTTTCGTTAATGAATTCATTGCTGATGTAGTACTGATAGAAAATAGATCTCTGTAAAGACTTTATTTGATGGGTATTATTATGAAGTTTGTGACTTTCAAAGAAAATTTGTTTAGTTTTCATCTTTGTTTTTGGTTATAATCAGGACTGTGTATTGATAATAATCAAATTTTGTAAGTATGTCGATTTCTGTCAGGAATATGGTTCTATATGGCTGTGTATTTTTATGGGTTTTTTTAATAACCTTTTTTGTAATATTTTTAAAATCAGGAATTGTCAGATGAAATTGAAGATTATACTCACCGATTTAATACTGAAGATCAAGTGGAATGGAACTTGGTGCTTCAAGAAGTAGCAGCTTTCATTGAGGTCAGTTTTTGATAAGAAAAATCATAATTATTGATAAATAATGACCATGTAGTTTATGTTTTTATTGTATCTATATGTCAAGAAGAAGGAATCACTTACTATATTGATATTTAGTCTTGGCCATTCTTACTGCTTTTTTCTTTAGGCGGACCCTGTAATGGTATTAAATGATGATAATACCATCGTTATCACATCAAATCGCCTTGCTGAAACAGGAGCCCCATTGCTGGAACAGGGCATGATTGTGGGACAGTTGTCTCTGGCTGATGCACTCATTATTGGTAATTGTAATAACCAGGTAAAGAATTGTGAAGGAATTATGCTTAAAATTCACTGTGAAAAATAGTGCTATTGATGATCACAGAATTATTTTCTTGTAAATATCCTAACATCCTCTTATGAAGAAATTGCTGACTAAATTATGCTGTGTGCATATATGGAATATATTACAGATATTTAAATACCTTAGAATTTTTAATAACATAGGAAGATATTCATGATACAGTAAATGAAAATAAACTTGCCATGGAGCCATGGAAGCAGAATTATTTCATATATGTTAGAATGTCTATATGTATGCACATAGGAAAAAGACTAGGAAGAAATTTTACAAATATCTAAGTTTTATCTCCGAATAACCAAATTATAGGGATTTTTATTTTATTTTTTACAACACTCTAAAGTTTCCAAAGTTTCCGGCCTGGCACAGTAGTAGCTCACACCTGTAATCCCAGCACTTTGAGAATCCCAGGTGGTTGGATCACTTGAGGTCAGGAGTTCGATACCAGCCTGGCCAACAATGGCAAAACCCCATCTCTACTACAAAATGCAAAAATTAGCCAGCCATGGTGGCATGCACCTGTAATTCCAGCTACTCGGGAGGCTGAGGCAAGAGAATCACTTGAACCCAGGAGGCGGAGGTTGCAGTGAGCCAAGATCACGCCACTGTACTCCAACCTGGGCAACAGAGCGAGACTGTCTCAAAAAATAATAATAATAATAAAGTTTCCAAAATGCATATGTACTACTTTCCAGTCGAGCTAAAAGGGGCGAGGAGTTGGTGTTTTTTGTTTTTTTGTGGGATTTTTTTGAGACAGAGTCTTGCTTTGTCACCCAGGTGGGAGTGCAGTGGCATGATCTTGGCTCACTGCAAACCTCCATCTCCCAGGTTCAAGCGATTCTCCTGCCTCAGCCTCCCAAGTAGCTGGGATTACAGGCACATACCGCCACACCTGGCTAATTTTTGTATTTTTAGTAGATACAGGGTATCATGTTGCCTAGGCTGGTCTTGAACTCATGACCTCAAGTGATCCTCCTGCCTCAGCCTCCCAAAGTGTTGGGATTACAGGTGTGAGCCACTGCACCTGGCCAGGAGTTGTTTTTGCGTAAATTTGTCAAAAGTGAATTTCAAATGTTTTTTCATGACAGAATAGCCCCATGATGATGAGATTTAATGTACTAGAAATGAAATTTACTGGAAATTATACCAGTAAATACATTTTTCTAGATGTGTTTTTTACACAAGTTTAGTTTTCGATCCTATCCTAGCAGCTATCAATCATTTTTGTTATTGTTAAATTTTTCTGGTATTTCTCCATTTTTGGCTTTTATGACCATTATTTTGCAAATATCTACAACATTTTTGAAATTATAGTATGAATATACTCAATGGAAAAATTTTGAAACATGTTTATGGTTTGTATAGTTATATTATCTGAAGGCTCGGTATTTTTCTCACTTTTAATTCAAAGAAAATTTTTCTATTATTATTTTTTTTTTTTTTGAGACGGAGTCTCACGCTGTGTCACCCAGGCTGGAGTGCAGTGGCGCGATCTCGGCTCACTGCAAGCTCCGCCTCCCAGGTTCACGCCATTCTCCTGCCTCAGCCTCCGAGTAGCTGGGACTACAGGCGCCCGCCACCACGCCCGGCTAGTTTTTTGTATTTTTAGTAGAGACGGGGTTTCACCATGTTAGCCAGGATGGTCTCGATCTCCTGACCTCGTGATCCACCCGCCTCGGCCTCCCAAAGTGCTGGGATTACAGGCTTGAGCCACCGCGCCCGGCCTAATTCAAAGAAAATTTTTCTAATCAGCAAAATATAAATTAAAACCAAATAAGATAGCACTGACCCAGATGATTAAAAACAAAAGAGACCAAGAAACTGATAATAGCGTATCCTGGCAACTAGTACAAGAACTGAATATTTCATACTTTGTAGAAATAGAAATCGATAGATTTACTTTAGAAAAATGGCAGGCATTATCTAGTACAGCTGCATATATGCACACTCTATGACCAAGCATTTCCAGTATTTTCTTATTGATCTGTAAGAGTTCCTAATATATTTTACATGAAAGTCCTTTGTCAGATTTATGTATTGAACTATCTTCTCCTACTCTTGTCTTGCCTTTTATTCTCTTCTAGTATCTCCTCTCTCTTTCTCTCCTTTTTTTTTTAACGTCTGTGAAAATATTTATTAGTGTCTACTTCATGCCAGACCCCCCTGTTCCAGACACTGAGATTCCAGTGAACAGAAGTCCTTAATTTTAATGTAGTCTAATTTATAATTTTTTTCCTTTCTGGTATGAGCTTTTTTGTGTCCTATTTTGAGAAATCATTGCTTACCTTACCTTTCATATTTAGATCTATGATCTCTTTGGGATTTATTTTAGTGTGAAGTATGGGCCAGATTTTCTTTCTGCATTTCTGGTAGAGCTAGCACCATTTACTAAAAAGACCGTCTTTTCCCTACCACACTATAGTGTCATTTTTATCATAAATCTGATGTTCAAATATATTTGACTCTGATTCTGTTCCTTTGGTCTGTATGTCTATTATGCTGATACTTCTGACTTCATTATTATGGCATTTTAATAGGCCTCGATATATTGTAGTAAATGAAATATTTATTTTTTCTAATTTTTTCTCTTTCATTGATTCTGATTTTTTTTTTTTTTTTTTTTTTTTTTTTTTGAGACGGTGTCTCGCTCTGTTGCCCAGGCTGGAGTGCAGTGGCCGGCTCTTAGCTCACTGCAAGCTCCGCCTCCTGGGTTCACGCCATTCTCCTGCCGCAGCCTCCGGAGTAGCTGGGACTACAGGCGTCCGCCACCATGCCTGGCTAATTTTTTGTATTTTTTTAGTAGAGACGGGGTTTCACTGTGTTAGCCAGGATGGTCTCGATCTCCTGACCTCGTGATCCGCCCGTCTCAGCCTCCCACAGTGCTGGGATTACAGGCTTGAGCCACCGCGCCCGGCCTCTGATTCTTATTTTTATTTCCTTCTTCCTATTTTGAATTTAATTTGCTTAGATAACTGACTTTAGTTAGTTAGTTAGTTAGTTAGTTAGTTAGTTAGTTACTGAGACAGAGTCTTGCTCTGTCTCCTAGGCTGGAGTGCAGTGGTGCAATCTCAGCTCACTGCAACCTCCGCTTCCTGGGTTCAAGCGATTCTTCTGCCTCAGCCTCCCTAGTAGCTGGGACTACAGGCGCATGCCATCACGCCCAGCTAATTTTTTGTATTTTTAGTAGAGACAGGGTTTCACCGTGTTAACCGGAATGGTCTCAATCTCCTGACCTCGTGATCTGCCCACCTCGGCCTCCCAAAGTGCTGGGATTAGAGGCGTGAGCCACCTCTCCTGGCCAACTGACTTTATTTTCATTTTTGAGACAGAGTCTTACTCCATCCGTGAGGCTGGAGTGCAGTAGTGTGATCTTGGCTCACTGCCACCTCTGGCTCCCGAATTCAAGTGATTCTCCTGCCTCAGCCTCCCAAGTAGCTGGGATTACAGGCATGTGCCACCACAGTGACCCAGCTAATTTTTGTATTTTTAGTAGATACGGGGTTTCGCCATGTTGGCCAGGCTGGTCTTGAACTCCTGGCCTCAGGTGATCTGCCCCCCGCTTGGCCTCCCAAAGTGTCGGGATTATAGGTGTGAGCCACTATGCCCTTTTTCCTCTTCTAATATAAAAATCCTGGGCTGGGTGTGGTGACTCATGCCTTTGCACATGGTGGCTCATGCACTTTGGGAGACAAAGGGGGGCGGATCGCCTGAGGGTCAGGAGTTCTAGACCAGCCTGGCCAACATGGCAAAATCTCATCTCTACTAAAAATACAAATATTAGTCGAGCATGGTGGCATGCACCTATAATTCCAGCTACTTGAGAGGCTGAGGCAGGAGAATTGCTTGGACCTGGGCGGCAGAGGTCACAGTGAGCCAAGATTACGCCACTGCACTGCAGCCTGGGCAACAGAAGAAGACTCCATCTCTAAATAAATAAATAAAATAAAAATCCAAAGCTGTAAAATTCTCTTTCAGCATTACTTGAATTTTATTCTACATATTTTGATATTTCGTATTTTTTTCCAATCCTGCTCCTTCTATAATATTTTATATTTTTTATTTTCTTTCAGTTGAATGTATTTTCTAATTTCTTTTTTAACTCTTACCGACAGTATATTGCACATCTCCAACTTGAGTTTGATAATTTTTTTTTCAGTACTTTGAAGATTTAATTTCTTTATCTTTTTCTCTCATTTCTGTTGACAAATTGTCTGTTAGATTTATTGGTTACATATTATATTCCACTAAAGGAAATGTTTCATTCCTCTGTGTGTTTTTAAGATATTCTCACTTTCTTTGATTCTTTGCAGTTTTACTGTGCTGTATTCAGGTGCAGTTTTCTTTATTTATCCTGCTTGAGGTTCACAGAGTTTCTTGAATCTATGGGTTTGTCTTTCATCTGTTTTGAAATATGGTTATTATGTCTCTGAATATTGTTTCCCTTCTATTCTTTCTCTCCTCCACTTCTAGGACTCAGTTACATGTTTGTAGACCGTTTCACAGTGCTATATGTGTCTGTTATATTCTTTTCTGTATTTTTCATCATTTTTTCCTCTCTAGGTTTTAGTTAGGCTGTTTTCTGTTGACTTCTTTTTCATTTCACTAACCTTGTCTTCTGACATGTTTAATCTGCTATTTAACCTATATTAAGTTTCATATTTCACATATTGTCTTAGTTCTGGATTTTTCCATTTGATTGTTGCTTTATAGATTAATTTTTTTTTCCATAGCCTGGGCTGCGTGATGAAACCCCATTTCTACAAAAAATACAAGTATCAGGCCAGGCAGTGGCTCATGCCTGTAATCCCATTACTTTAGGAGACGAGGCGGGTGGATCACTTGAGGTTAGGAGTTCGAGACCAGCCTGACCAACATGGTGAAACCCCATCTCTACTAAGAATACAAAAATTAGCCAGGCTAATTAATGAGTGGTGGCTCATGCTTGTGATCCCAGCTAGTTGGGAGACTGAGGCAGGAGGATCGCTTGAACCCTGGAGGCAGAGATTGCAGTGAGACAAATTCATGCCACTGTGCTGCAGCCTGGGTGACAGAGTGAGAGTCTATCTCAAAAAGAAAAACCTAAAAAATAAACCTTAGTTGGGTGTCGGGCGTGTGCCTCTAGTCCCAACTCTGGGAGACTGAGATGGAAGAATCACTTGGGCCTAGGAGGTCAAGGCTGCAGTGAGCCATGATTGTGCCACACACTTCAGTCTGGGTGACAGAAGCAGACCCTGTCTTTTTTTTTTTTTTGAGACGGAGTCTTGCTCTGCCGCCCAGGCTGGAGTGCAGTGGCCGGATCTCAGCTCACTGCAAGCTCCACCTGCCGGGTTTACGCCATTCTCCTGCCTCAGCCTCCCAAGTAGCTGGGACTACAGGCGCCCGCCTTGTCACCCGGCTAGTTTTTGTATTTTTTAGTAGAGATGGGGTTTCACTGTATTAGCCAGGATGGTCTCGATCTCCTGACCTCGTGATCCGCCCGTCTCGGCCTCCCAAAGTGCTGAATTACAGGCTTGAGCCACCACGCCCGGCCAACCCTGTCTTAAAAAAATTTTTTTTTCTTTTTAGAGACAGTATCTGGCTCTGTCATGCAGGTGGGAGTACAGTGGCACCGTCAGGGCTCACTGTAGCCTTGAACTCCCAGGCTGAAGTGATCTTTCCGCCTCAGCCTTCCAAAAATGTTTGTTTTATAGAGATGGTGTGTTGCTGTGTTGCTAAGACTGGTCTCAAACTGGTCTCAAGCAATCCTCCTGCCCTGGCCTCTCAAATGTTGGGATTATAGGCTTGAACCACTGCCCCTGGCCCTTTTTTATTTTTTAGTAGATTTTAATTCTCTGGCAGAATTCCCTATGTCTTCATTTCTGTTCTACCATGTCTATTTTGTTGATCACACTTAGTATGTTATTTTAAAGTCCTTTTCTGCTAACTACACTCTCTAGTTATACTAACTATAACTGTGTTGGTCTGTTCTATTGCTTGTTTCTCACTTTTAAAATTATCATATTAATATATATAGTTATTATATATCTGATAATTTGCTTGCATACTACTTATAATTAAATCCCCCAGCATTATCTTTCTTTCTTTTCTTTTCTTTTTTTTTTTTGAGACAGGATCTTGCTCTGTCGCCCTGGCTGGGATGCAGTGGCATGATCTTGGCTCACTGCAACTTCTGTCTCCCTGGTTCAATTGATTCTCCCACCACAACCACACCAGTAGCCAGGACTACAGGCGCACCCTACACACCCAGCTAATTTTTATATTTGTTGGTAGAGATGGGGTTTCTCCTTGTTAGCCAGGCTGGTCTCGATACTCCTGACCTCAGGTGATTCACCCACCTCAATCTCCCAAAGTGCTCGGATTACAGGCCCTAGCCAGCACGCCTGGCCTGTTTTTACATTTCATTTATTGTATTTCTTATTTTTAAAAGTATAAGCTGGGTGTGGTGGCTCACGCCTGTAATCCCAGCACTTTGGGAGGCTGAGGTGGGTGGATCACGAGGTCAGGAGTTCAAGACCAGCCTGACCAATATGGCAAAACCCCATCTCTACTGAAAATACAAAATTTAGCTGGGCATGGTGGCGCACGCCTGTAGTCCCAGCTACTAGGGAGACTGAGACAGAAGAATCGCTTGAACCCAGGAGGCAGAGGTTGCAGTGAGCCAAGATTGCACCACTGCACTACAGCCTGGGCAACAGAGTGAGACTCCATCTCGAATGAATGAATGAATGTATTAGGTTATTTTCTACATATTCCTTTGATTGGCTTAATCATTATTTTAATTACATCTTCTATTTAAGCATATGAAGCAAACTTTTTTTTTAAGAGACAGGGGGTCGGGGGTGCATATCTCATTGTGTTGCCCCTTCTTTAATCCCTGCCTCTTGGCTGGTCTCGAGCTCCTGGCCTCAAATGATCCTCCCACCTCGGTCTTCCAAAGTACTGGGATTACAGGTGTGAGCTGCCACACCTAGACTTTTGCATGTTATGTATGATGTTTGCATCATCCTGTTTCTGTTTACTGAATCAGGGGTGCCTTTTTTCTTCATGCGTTTTACGATTTTTGTTTGTGAGTCTTCTTTGATGTAATTCTATCAGCTAGAATTCTTTAAGACCTGAATTGAGGATGCCTTCTTCCAATGAAGATATGCATTGCTTTTTCTCTCAAAACTTGGGGGCATTATCAGTTTTTGTTCTCTTTAAGTAAAAAACCTTATAGATTTTTCAGCCATGCAAATAATGTTAATTCAGATTCCCAGGCCACATGAGAATCAGCATATGGCCATGAATTATTGGGGGAGACTTTTATTGATCTCTTCTCAGAACAAAAGCTAAGGTAGAGTTTCCTTCATGTTTATGTCTCTGGAGCAGATTTGTTTCTAGTGTTCTCTGAGGCCATATCTTTTTGTGCATCCAGTTTTATTTGGGCATAGGTGTATGTGTGGGAGGGGCCATCTTCCAACCAGCCAACCAGTTCTTAGCCAGATGCTACCCTTACTGTAGGAAAACAAGGTATTAGTACCCACTTATCTCCTTAAACTTCTTCCCCTTCTTTAATTCCTGCCTCTTGGCTGGGTGCAGTGGCTCATGCCTGTAATCCCAGCACTTTGGGAAGCTGAGGCGGATGGGTCATCTGAGGTCAGGAGTTCGAGACCAGCCTGACCAACATGGTGAAACGCCATCTCTACTAAAAATACAAAATTAGCCGGGCATAGTGGCACATGCCTGTAATCCCAGCTACTCAGGAGGCTGAGACAGAAGAATCACTAGAACCTGGGAGGCGGAGGTTGCAGTGAGCCGAGGTTATGCCATTGCACTCCAGCCTGAGCGACAGTGTGAAACTCACATACACACACACACACACACACACACACACACACACACGTATATTAAATGAATTAAATGTTTGAAAGGGTAGTTAGTAATCTTCATAAACTTGTTCTCATCTTAACCAAATAATTCCTCTTTTTTTATTTGATAGAAACAGGTACTTTATAAAATTCTCATCTGTTTTATTACCATGTATGTTCCTGAAGTTCTGTATAAGTATTACTGAAATTGGAAAAGGATACAGACTTAAATATTGTGTAGGGCCAAAACGTATGGAAGAAATTACTATAAAATATGGATCATAGGCTGGGTGCGGTGGCTCACGCCTGTTATCCCAGAACTTTGGGATGCCAAGGTGGGCGGATCATCTGAGGTTGGGAGTTCAAGCAGCCTGACCAACATGGAGAAACCCCGTCTCTACTAAAAATACAAAATTAGCTGGGTGTGGTGGCGCATGCCTGTAATCCTAGCTACTCTAGAGGCTGAGGCAGGAGAATCGTTTGAACCTGGGAGGAGGAGGTTACGGTGAGCCGAGATTGCGCCATTGTACTCCAGCCTGGGCGACAAGCGCGAAACTCCGTCTCAAAAAAAAAAAAGGATCACAGTTGTATTTCAGCATAGCTAGTTCATCAAAAGTTAGCTCTTTTTTCCTTCATGTAGCAAAGATTACTATCAAACTTCTGTGTATAGAATTTGGGCTGGAAGGTCAGGCATCGTGGCTTATGCCTGTATTCCCAGCACTTTGGGAGGCTGAGGTGGGCAGATGACTTGAGGTCAGGAGTTCGAGACCAGCCTGGCCAACATGGTGAAACCCCATCTCTACTAAAAATACAAAAATTAACCAGGCGTTGTGGCACATGCCTGTAATCCCAGCTACTCCAGAGGCTGAGGCAGGAGAATTGCTTAAACATGGGAGACAGATGTTGCAGTAAGCTGAGATCATGCCACTGCACTCCAGCCAGGGCAACAGAGCAAGACTATCTCAAAAAAAAAAAAAAAAAAATTGGGGCTGGAGATCCTTGTGGTGTTACTGAAAAACTTGCCCCTCACATAGCACACTACTACACATGTGGATTCATCCACCAGTCTTTGGAAGTTAACATGTTTGTAGAACCTAATATAGTCTCTGTGCTGCTGCTTTTTTGTTTTGTTTTGTTTTTGAGACAGGGGTTTCACCCAGGCTGGGATACAATGGCACGATCTCGGCTCACTGCAACCTCGCCTCTCAGGTTCAAGCGATTCTCCTGCCTCAGCCTCCTGTGTAGCTGGGATTACAGGCATCCACCACCACGCCTGGCTAATTTTTGTATTTTTAGTAGAGATGGGGTTTCACCATGTTGGCCAGGCTGGTCTTGAACTCCTGACCTCAGGCGATCCACCTGCCTCAGCCTCCCAAAGTTCTGGGATTACAGACGTGAGCCACCATGCTTTGCCCCCTGTGTTTCTGTAACTACTTAAAAAAACAAAACCTGAGGAAGTTTATTAATCAGTAGACATGTATATGGCTGGAGAGGTATGTGATAAAGCAAATATAAAAAAATGCTTATTATAGGATCTAGATGATGAACATATGGATGTCACTGTAGAATTCTTCCAATCTTCCCATCGCTTGAAAATTTCCATAATGAAATATTAGAGAAAAAGGTACCCAAAGCCCTGAAGTACATGTGAAAGTCACAATTAGTAATGTGATAAAAGTCTTCAAAGTTGCGTGTTGCATTAAGGCTAGGTTGTGTTTTGTTTTTTTTCTTGCAGGTTAAGTTCAGTGAACTAACTGTTGACATGTTCCGGATGTTACAAGCTCTGGAAAGGGAGCCAATGAATTTAGCTTCCCAGATGAATAAACCAGGAATGCAGGTAATTTCTTCTTTACATTTGCAAGTTTGGTAACCCTCTGGCTGCTTCTCTCCTGATAGAACGCTGATTATTCAACAGATACTACAAACTTATTGAATAAAGAATAAACTTGATGAGACATGGAGAAATAGATAAGCATAATCATAGTAAGACTGAGTGAAAATAAGACTTACTTGATAAGGGGTAGTGAAAATAGGCATTGATAATTCATTTGTCAAATGCAGCTTATATGTATAATGTTTTCTGTGTGTACATATAGGAATCAGCTGACAAGCCTACTAGACGAGAAAATCCCCACAAGTATCTTCTCTATAAACCAACCTTCAGCCAACTATATACTTTCTTAGCAGCATCTTTTAAGGTATGTGTGATCCAGTACTTTTTACTGGTGAAAAGGTGAAAGTGTGCCCTAAATAGAATCTAAGAGTCACTCTTTTGAAAAAATATTTAAGAGTTTAGGTAAAATATAAAAATGAAAAACTGCCTTTAGAATAATGATCCTGATAATAGATATTTTTGTTTTGTTTTGTTCCTTTCTTTCTTTTTTTTTTTTTTTTAACTTCTGGTAAGCTGTGAAATAGCTGTTTTGGAATGAAAATTGCTTATGATGTTGTGATTATTCCCATCATTAATTAATGATAATAGTGGTTCTCCTTCCTCCAGTTTTTTATTACTCAACGATTTTAGGTGTAACAGTGCAGAACTGGCCAGGCGTGGTGGCTCATGCCTGTAATCCCAGCACTTTGGGAGGCCAAGCCGGGTGGATCACCTGAGGTCAGGAGTTCAAGAACAGCCTGACCAACATGGAGAAACCCCGTCTCTACTAAAAAAAATACAAAATTACCTGGGCGTGGTGGCACATGCCTGTAATCCCAGCTACTTGGGGGGCTGAGGCAGGAGAATCGCTTGAACCCCGGAGGCGGAGGCTGTGGTGAGCCAAGATTATGCCATCGCACTCCAGCCTGGGCAACAAGAGCAAAATTCTGTCTCAAAAAAAAAAAAAATAAATTAAAAAAAATGCAGAACTGAAAAATAAAAGCAGAGTGCCTAGGCTTCTTATATACTCAAAGAGCTCTACGAAACATTTAGATCATCTGAAAGAATTATGAGAAATAGGAGAATTCTTCCCAAAGTCTACATAGAGAAAGCCACAGAAGGGACTTTGGCTTTTAGCCATATAGTCAGGATCTTTACTTCTCCTTTCACGTTTTCAGAGAATATTCTCTAAATCATGGGGTTTTTGAAGCAGAGAATGTCTTCACAACTTTTGACAATAGTTATAGATTAATAATGAATCTCTGCTTTGTCTATAAAGTCAGAACCAAGAAGAGCATTTCTTCACTTGGAAAAGACAACAGTGCATTCTTATTTATTCCAGAACTTTAAAATGTCATGAACTTTAAATAAAACCGTGTTGTTTATCCCTGTTTGTTGTTTTGTGTATGTGATTTTCTTTAATTTCAGGAGCTGCCTGCCAATAGTGTGCTTCTGATTTACCTGTCGGCCACTGGCGTTTTCCCCACAGGTCGTTCTGATAGTGAAGGTACAATAAAGGAATGCTCCCTGTTGTGAGCAGGGCTTGAATTCTCTTTATTTTCTACAAGACGATGGCCCATAGCCCACAGACCATCTCAGGCTTTCCAGACAGACTTCCAAATTTGAAACCTGGTCTATTTGTTGATTGGCAATTTTGTAGATACCCCAGTCTGTCGTATTTTCTGAAATGTTATATGTCAAAGCCCATAAATCATCAGAAAATTCATATATTAAATGCATGCTTCACTATCAAATTTATCAAAAGCATAATATGTAAATCCATTTAGATATACATAAGGAGTTTGATGTTTCAAAGTTGAAAAGGATGATGGAATAACCAAGCCTAATGATGTATTTCACATCTTTGAATTTTTCTGAGCTTTCAGTGCATTGGGGAATCCGGTCAATGGCTACATGATGGCTGAAAGTCTTTGTAGAAATCAGTGTACTTTTGTAACTGTGAAAGTTCAAGCCCTTGTCATGATTTTGTTTTCTGTCCTTGATTTTGTTTTATGAATTCAATCTGTAGAATATTGGGATGCTGTTTCAGAATAAAAACTTAAAACTGTCCAGAACATATGAGTCCAGAAATTGGTCAGAATAGATAAGTAACTTGGATGTAAATAAGATAATTAAATCTTTGCCTGGGCAAAAAAAAAAAAAAAAAAAAAAAATCTTAACATCCTTAACATTTTCCTCTTCATTTGTTTGTTGAAATTTGCATTCCTTTATAAAATGCATGTCCTTGCCATCTTCCTTGCATGACCTACAGATTCTCTTAAAATGTTAAAATGAAAACAAAACAAACCTCTTTAGTGTTTTCATTGCAGTGATTTTTTTAAGATATGAAATATAATACAACATTAAAAGTAACGTAAAAAACTAGTTTTTTGTGATAGTACTTTTATTTATAATTATCTTTATGTCATATACTGTTAAATCAATTTTTTGGATCTCTGCTTAACATATTGACTTTTTTGCTTTTTTCAAAGTATGATAGGTTATCGTACTTTGATAGGTCCTTTGAGAGAGATTATCTGAACATCCCACAGTTGCTGTTCCATTTAGACAGGAGTTTAGCTAATTCTTATGAATTTAGTGGGAAAAGGCTAACTTCAGAACCAGAACTAAAGTGCTTGATATGATAGTGATAATAATGGATTTTTTGCATGCTGAAATCTGGCGATACATTCTTAAAGGTGAAGTTTTTGTGAATGAGAATTTTCAAATTCTATTCAAATATTTTCCTAAATTTTACAGTTAGTGGCTCATTTAAAATTGTATTTACTTATGAGATTAAGATTTCATTCTTTAAAAAAAGAGATTATTTTATTCTGCAGCTTCCTTTTTTTTTTCTGAGACAGGGTCTCACTCTGTCATCCAGGCTGGAGTGCAGTGGTGTGATCATAGCTCACTGCAGCCTCAAACTCCCTGGCTCAAGTGATCCTTCTGCCTCAGCCTCCTGAGTAGCTGGGAATACGGGCACCTACCACAATGCTCAGCTAATTTGAAAAATTTTTTCGTAGAGACAGGGTCTCACTGTATTGCCCAGGCTGGTCTGGAACTCCTGGCCTCATGCAATCCTCCTGCCTCAGCCTCCCAGAGTGCTGGGATTACAGGCATGAGCAACCATGTCCAACCAACTTCCTTTTAAAATAATAGTGTTAAACCTGAGATTTTAAGTTTGCTTGAAATGTAAAGGTCATTTCGAACATCCCAGATCTCCATTCCTTTTATTACTTAGAATAATGATGCCATAGATTCTTGTTTTGTTTCTCATTATATTGTTTGAAGAACTGCTGAATAATCAAATGTTTTTGAAAATGTTGAAACTGACAACATACTGAAGTCATTTAAATACTCCATTAAGTTAAAATGTTAAATTTTAAAAGAATTTAAATGTTGTGTAATTGTCTTCCCTTGAATCAATGAGAGATTCACACGGTACCTTTGTATTTGAACATCAGGTCAGTGTTACTCTTCAACTGAAGTCTAGGATTCTTCCCTTTGTTTTTATAGGTCCTTATGATTTTGGAGGTGTACTTACTAATAGTAACCGGGATATTATTAATGGAGATGCTATCCACAAACGAAATCAGTCCCACAAGGAAATGCACTGGTATGTATTCTGGTGTCTCCTCTTGTTATAAAAATCATACCTCTGTCTGTAAATATAAAAAATATTAAGTAAAATGGGGAGTTTTTTCTAGTACTAGAATGATTTCCTTAGACTAATATTTTGGGACAGACCGGAAACACTTATTTGGATTCCAGCAATAATTCAGGCTCTGTCTATCCTAGGAAATTAGAACTTTTGGTTGATATTGATTGAATAAATATTTTATTGAGTATCTGTTGTATGTTACACACTGTTTAGTCACTAGGGATATGTCAGTGAACAAAATTGCATTCTAGTTGGAGACAGTATATATATACATAAATAAATATGTCAGGACATGATACGTGTAAAATCAATACGAACTTTTTTTTTTTTTTTTTTTTTTTTGAGACGGAGTCTCACTCTGTCGCCCAGGCTGGAGTGCAGTGGCGCGATCTCGGCTCACTGCCAGCTCTGCCTCCAGGGTTCACGCCATTCTCCTGCCTCAGCCTCCTCAGTAGCTGGGACTATAGGCGCCCGCCACCACGCCCAGCTAATTTCTTATATTTTTAGTAGAGATGGGGTTTCACTGTGTTAGCCAGGATGGTCTCGATCTCCTGACCTCGTGATCCGCCCACTTCGGCCTCCCAAAGTGCTGGGATTACAGGCTGAGCCACCGCGCCCGGCCCAATACGAACTTTTAAACAAATTTTTTCCTTTAGAGACAGTCTTGCTCTGTCACGCAGGTCAGTTTTGATTTCCTAGCCTTAAGTGATCCTCCCACTTAAGCCTCCCAAAGTACTAGGATTACAAGTGTGAGCCACTGTGTTTGGCCCAAACTTTTTTTTTTTTTTTCTTTTTTTGAGATGGAATCTTGTTCTGTCACCCAGGCTGGAGTGCAGTGGCAGGATCTTGGCTCACTGCAACCTCTGCCACCCGGGGTCAAGCGATTCTCCTGCCTCAGCCTCCTGAGTAGCTGGGATTACAGGTGTCGGCCACCACACCCAGCTAATTTTTATATTTTTCACCATGTTAATCAGACTGGTCTTGAACTCCTGACCTTGTGATCCACCTGCCTCGGCCTCCCAAAGTGCTGGGTTTATAGGCGTGAACCACCACACCCTGCCACATTTTTTTAAATTTTATTTTTTTAATTGAAAAATAATCATTGTAAATATTCCTAGGGTACATAATCATGTTTCTGTAGTTACAATGTATCATGATCAGATCAGAGTAATTAGCATACTCGTCATCTCAAACATCCATTCTTTGTGTTGGAAACATTTAATATCTTTGTTCTAGCTATTTAAAACTATAATATAGGCTGGTAGCGGTGGCTCACGCCTGTAATCCCAACACTTTGGGAGGCCGAGATGGGTGGATCACTTGAGGTCAGGGGTTTGAGACCAGCCGGGCCAACATGAAATCCTGTCTATACTAAAAGTACGAAAATCAGCCAGGTGTGGTGGCTTGCGCCTGTGGTCCTACCTACTCAGGAGGCCGAGGCAGGAGAATCACTTGAATGCATTAGATCGAGGCTGCAGTGAGCTGAGATTGTGCTCCAGTCTGAGTGACAGAGTGAGACTCCATGCCAAAAAAACAAAAGAAAATAAAAACTATATAACATTATTAGCTATAGTCATGCTACAGTGGTGTAGAACTCTAGAACATAATCCTTCTATCTAGCTGTAATTTTTTATTCTTTAACAAATCTCTTCCCTGTCCCTCCCTTCCCCTACCCTTCCCAACCTCTAGTACTGAATTTTTTTTTTTTTTTTTTTGAGATGGAGTCTTGCTCTGTCGCCCAGGCTAGAGTGCAGTGGCACAATCTTGGCTCACTGGAACCTCCATCTCCCAGAGTCAAGCCATTCTCCTGCCTCAGCCTCACAAGTAGCTGGGATTACAGGTGGCCACCACCACACCTGGCTAATTTTTAAATTTTTCATAGAGATGAGATTTCACCATGTTGGCCCATCTGGTGTCGAACTCCTGACCTTATTCTCAGCCTCCCAAAGTGCTGGGATTACAGGCCGGAGCCACCATGCTGGGCCTGAATTTTTTTTTTTCTTCTTTGAGACGGAGTCTTGCTCTGTTGACCAGGCTGGAGTGCAGTGGCTCCATCTTGGCTCACTGCAAGCTCCGCCTCCCGTGTTCTCTCCATTCTCCTGCCTCAGCCTCCGGAGTAGCTGGGACTACAGGTGCCTGCCAGCACGCCCGGCTAATTTTTTTGTAATTTTAGTATAGACGGGATTTCACCGTGTTAGTCAGGATGGTCTCAGTCTCCTGACCTCGTGATCCGCCTGCCTCAGCCTCCTGAAGTGCTGGTCTTATAGGTGTCAGCCACAGTGCCCGGCCCAGGCCTGAATTTTTTAATGTAAGATTTTGTTGGTTTAATATAGCACAAATGAATGTTGTTACGTGATTACAAATAGAACTTCAGGCCAGGAGCAGTGGCTCACGCCTGTGATCCCAACATCTTAGGAGGCTGAGGTAGAAGAATCACTTGAACCCAGGAGTTTGAGACCATGCAACATAGTGAGACTCTGTCTCTACAAAAACTTAAAAAATTATTTTTTAAAAAATGCAAAAAGTACAAAAACAAATAGAATTTCATCTACAAAAGTTCTTTTTCCTTTTTTTTTTTTTTTTTTGAGACAGAGTTTCACTCTGCCACCCAGGCTGGAGTACAGTGACACTATCCTGGCTCACTGCAACCTCTACCTTCCAGGTTCAAGTGATTCTCCTGCCTCAGCCTCCCGAGTAGCTGGGATAACAGGCACTTGCCACCATGCTTGGCTAGTTTTTGTATTTTTGGTAGAGATGGGGTTTCACCATGTTGGCCAGGCTGGTCTTGAACTCCTGACCTCAAGTGATACGCCTGCTTCGGCCTCCCAAAGTGCTGGCAATATAGGCATGAGCCACTGTGCCCAGAGTTCGTTCTTTTTCTAAGCATAACAACTTTGTTGCTTGGGCCATTATTTGCTCTAGAATTTCTCTAGCTGAGAACAATCTGCTTATAAAGAAAACAGGACTGGTCTAAAACTTCGTTTCTAATACATATTGAATATCCCTTATCTGAAATGTGTGGGACCAGAAGTGTTTCGGGTTTTGGATTTTTCCAGATTTTGGAATATTTGCATATAGATAGTAAGGTGCTTTAGGGATGGGACCCATAAAATTCATTTGTTTCATATACACCTCTTGCACATTGCCTGAAAGTAATTTTATTTTTCCCTTTGAGATCCTGGATAAACTGTGCGTTGTGCACCTGCATGACTATGATCCATCATGTGAGGTCAGGTGTGGAATTTTCTACTTGTGGCATCATGTTGGTTCTCAAAACCTTTTGGATTTTGTAGCATTCTTCATTTTGGATTTTCAGATTAGGAACACTGAACCTGTACTACATGATCACTTACATGTGGGAGCTAAAAGAGCTGCACTCAGAAGCAGAGTGCAACAGTAGTTGTGAGGAGGTAAGGGCTGGAGAAAATAGGGAGATGTTGGTTAAAAACCTCTTGAGTTGTAAGATTAAACAACATTTAAAGTACAGCATGGTGATGATAATTAAAAATACTATATTGGCTGCGTGCGGTGGCTCAGGCCTGTAATCCCAGCACTTTGGGAGGCCATGGTGGGCAGATCACCTGAGGTCAGGAGTTTGAGACCAGCCTGGCAAAATGGTGAAATCCTGTCTCTACTAAAAATACAAAAAATTAGCTGGGTGTGGTGGGACGTACCTGTAATCCCACCTACTTGGGAGGCTGAGGCAGGAGAACTGCCTAAACCTGGGAGGCGGAGGTTGTGGTGAGCCGAGATTACGCCACTGCACTCCAGTCTGTGCGACAGAGCAAGACTCCATCTCAAAATAAATAAATCAATAAATAATAAATTAAAATACTGTGTTGTTGGACCAAGTGTGGTGGCTCATTCCTGTAATCCCAGCACTTTGGGAGGCTGAGATGGGAAGATTGCTTGAGTTCAGGTATTCAAGACCAGCCTTGGCAACATAACAGGATCTTGTCTCTACTAAAAATTTAAAAAACGAGTCAGGCGTTGAGGTGCATGCCCATGGTCCCAGCTACTTGGGAGACTGAGGCAGGAGTAACACTGGAGCCTGGGAGATCGAGGCTGCAGTGAGCTATGATCTTGCCACTGCACTCTAGCCTTAGTGACAAAGTGAGACCTCATCTCAAACAACAACAACAACAATAACAAAAATTGTTGTTTACTGGAAATTTTCTGAAAGGGCAAAGCTTACGTGTTCTCTCTGCCCACTCCCCTGCCTCCTGCCGCCCACACACACAAAAACGGTAACTGTGGGAATGGAAGTGTTGATTAATTTGATCATGGTAATCACTATACATGTATATGTTAACAAGTCATCACATTGTATACCTTCAATATATACAATTTTTGTCAATAAAAGAAAAACTTTTATTTGAAATATAGTGACGTTTGATGATATTGCTCAGTGAAACATTTATAAATTTACACTTACTTTAGTATCTATCCACATACGCACATCGTGTACTCAGTCATTGGAAGGAGAACACGCACACCAAAATTCTGACCTTGCTCATTGGCTCTCACATGCATGTTACTGGACTTCAGCCTTTGGGTTCAATAGCTCTTCTGTGGGCCGGTGAAACTGCATGTTTAACAAGCCCCCGCATGTTTAACAAGCCCTTGATGCAAATGTTCAGAGGAAACATATGGTAAAAAGTAGCTGGGCGCAGTGACTCATGCCCATAATCCTAGCACTTTGGGAAACTGACGTGGGCAGATTGCTTGAGCTCAGGAGTTTGAGACCAACCTGGGCAACATGGAGAAACCCCATCTCTACTAAAAATAGAAAAATTTGCTGGGTGTGTTGGTGCATGCCTGCAGTCCCAGCTACTCAGGAGGCTGAGGTGGGAGGATCACCTGAGCCTGGGACATGGAGGTTGCAGTGAGCTGAGATTGCACCATACCACTGTACTGCTGCCTGGGCCACAGAGCAAGACGGTGTCTTAAAAAAAAAAAATGGTGATAGTAAAAAGGTTTTCCTGCTTACTACCTGCAGTGTTAAGATGTAGCTGTAAATATTAAAAATCTTTAAAATAGAGATTTTGAGGACTCATTGAAATACAAATCAGGTTTTGTTATTACATCTTTTTTCCAGATGTTCTCAAAAGGAACTTTTAAATATGAAACAGGTACCTGTGTGCCAACTTCTGAGGTTTTCATGCTGTGTTTCGTCATTTTTAAATACGCAGGCTTCTCTTTAGCTTAGATATTCTTAAATAACGATTGTCTCTGAACTTTTTTTTTTCAGATAAAACTATCTTGGCTATCCTAGTAAATACATACTTTTGTTTTCCCTTTGCTTAACTAGTCTTTGTTTTTCTCTCAGTGCTATGATGCAAAGGAGATATGAGCAGACCAAACTGAAGAATAAGATTTCTGAGACGTGGCTGACACAGTTTAACGGTTCTTCATTGTTGTTATTTTCCCAGCCTTCATCCCGGAGATCTCTATCCTTTCACCAGGAAGCCCCTGTTCATCATTGTGGATTCATCTAATAGTGTTGCATACAAGGTGAGTTCCATGAGAGCTATAGCACAGGGCAGACATTGTGGCACCAACCCAAGGGTACCCACTCTTAATGTGTGCCTTTTTATTTTGCTTTATTTTATTTAATTTTACACAGTTTGTATTTAGTGTTTCTTTTCTTTTGAGGTTGTGCATGCTAGTCAGGATCTGGTGCTATGAATAGAAACAAGAAGAAAACGCATGAATGGACACTCAGTGGAAAATAATAAATCCTTCTGCAGGAAAAAAAAATTCAAGATTTCCAAGATCTCTGGTGGGAGGTTTATTTTTGTTATATAACCCAGAATAATTTTTCTTTTATAGAGGTAGAGGTATAAGGGTGAATTTCTCTAGTGTTCAAACGTTTCTCCTTCTCATGCTGAGCTGCTGTAGTTTAAGTGAAACTTCTAGCCCATACTTTTAGT
Organism: Macaca thibetana thibetana; assembly: GCF_024542745.1. Classification (NCBI taxonomy): domain Eukaryota; kingdom Metazoa; phylum Chordata; class Mammalia; order Primates; family Cercopithecidae; genus Macaca; species Macaca thibetana. The sequence continues at coordinate 13,645,590 of NC_065592.1, forward strand.
CTTTGAATATTAACATATTGTTTTACATGCACTTAATTTGAAAATTTGTGACAATCACAAAAAAAAGATGGTCCTGAATGCTGAAATAAGTGACAGGGATCTAACTTGAACATCCTTCGTTTTATATTTCACTATTGAAATGATGATTTTCAGTGATTCTATAAAGAATGCCAGCGGTCGGCCGGGTGCAGTAGCTCACGCCTGTAATCCCAACACTGTGGGAGGCCAAGGCGGGCAGATCACCTGAGATCGGGAGTTTGAGACCAGCTTTACCAACATGGAGAAACCCCCATCTCTACTAAAAATATAAAATTAGCCGGGCATGGTGGTTCATGCCTGTAATCCCAGCTACTCGGGAGGCTGAGGCAGGAGACTCACTTGAACCTGGGAGGCGGAGGTTGTGGTGAGCCGAAATCGTACCATTGCTCTCCAGCCTAGGCAACAAGAACAAAACTCTGTCTAAAAAAAAAAAAAAAAAAAAAAACCAGCAGTGAAACACGTTAAAGGTGGATATTGTAATTCAAACTATAGTAATTTGCAGGAAAAGGAAAACACAGTCTTTAGGTCCTTTGTATCTGGTCAAAATGTTTCATTAGTGAAAAATGTATTCAGAAATATTCTGGGTGCACAGATCTGCCACCTCAAACTGTTTCTGCTGTGGGTGTTCATACTGCAGTTAGAGGGAGAAGCAAACTCCTGGCCGGGCATGGTGGCTCACGCCTATAATCCCAGTACTTTGGGAGACCGAGGTGGGCGGATCACGAGGTCAGGAGATCGAGACCATCCTGGCTAACATGGTGAAACCCCGTCTCTACTAAAAATACAAAAAATTAGCCAGGCGTGGTGGTGGGCGCCTGTAATCCCAGCTACTCGGGAGGGCTGAGGCAGGAGAATGCCATGAACCCGGGAAGCGGAGCTTGCAGTGAGCGAAGATTGTGCCACTGCACTCCAGCCTGGTCAACAGCAAGACTCCGTCTCAAAAAAACAAAAGTAAATAAATAAAGACGCAAACTCCTGATACGTTTCTATCAGGAGACCAATGGAAATGTCTGGTAGCCAAGAGAGCTGACGCTAAGTATACGTTTTCCATTTAGTTTTCATGTTTAGTTTTACTTAAACTCTTTATTCCAAGAGCTTCCAATGTACCCTACATTTTTCAGCAGCATTTGTCCTCCTTCTAATTTTGTTTAGTATTACAACTTTCGATTTTTAGGAAAGTTAGCAGCTTCCCCTCCCCCCCCCTCCCCTCCCCTCCCCTCCCCTCCCCTCCCCTCCCCTCAACAGAGTTTCGCTCTTGTTTCCCAGGCTGGAGTACAATGGAGTGATCTCAGCTCACTGTAACCTCCGCCTCCCAGGTTCAAGCGATTCTTCTGCCTCAGCCTTCCAAGTAATTGGGATTACAGGCTTGCACCACTATGCCTGGCTAATTTTTTTGTATTTTCAGTAGAGACAGGGTTTCTCCATGTTGGTCAGGCTGGTCTCGAACTCCTGACCTCAGGTGATCCACCCGCCTCAGTCTCCCAAAGTGTTGGGATTACAAGTGTGTTCCACTGTGCCTGACCAGCAGTGTACTTTCTTAAATTGTATGTGTGTTTTGTTTTTGTGGGAAATGGAAGAATGTGGGAGGCTGCTGAATGAAAAGATTTATTGGCCACCCTAATTAAACTTATAAAGCCAGAGGAGTCCAGGCATTTTGTGTCTTCACAGAATTCAAAAGAAGTACTCTGTCTTTGTCAATAAAAATGAATCTGTTGCAGCAGTTTGGTGATGTGACAGAATGTGTTTTTGCACTGGGTCCAGTGTATTGTTTAACATGATCTAGCATCATCGAGAGTACTTTAGCAATCCATTAGTTTCTCCCAATTTAATTGGGCATTCTTGGATACCACTTCTCAGGAATACCATTCATTGTATGTGCCTGCTATTTCCAGGGGACTATTTAGATTTAGGATGAATGTTGGATGCCGACTTTTAAAGATGCCATTGTGTATAATTGGAAATGTATTTACTCAATTAATGCATCATGGCTTAATTTTAGATTTTAATATTGTAATGCACAGGACAGCTGTGGAATAATAGCGAGTTTTCTTTTGTTGTTATTTGCTTTTGATGGCACTGGCAGTGTCACTCCTCTAAAGAAATAAATGGTCCAGAACATACCAATCTTCAGAAATGAAAAAGGAGGCTGGGTGCGCAGTGGCTTCCGCCTGTAACGCCAGCACTTTGGAAGGCTGAGGCAGGCAGATCACTTGGGGTCAGGAGTTCAAAACCAGCCTGGCCAACATGGTGAAATCCCGTCTTTACTGGAAATTTAAAAATTAGCCGGACGGGGTGGCGCGTGCCTGTAGTCCCAGCTACTTGGGAGGCTGAGGCAGGAAAATCGCTTGAACCCAGGAGATGGGGGTTTCAGTGAGCCGAGATAGTGCCATTGCAGTATTTGAGACAGAGTGAGATTCTGTCTCAAAAAAAAAAAAAAAAAAAAGAACCCCATATGCAGTAGGCAAATCAGACCATGGCACAGACCAATTTTAGTCTTTTTAGAAATTAATATTACTTACTACATTTAATTTAAGCATGTAGTTCTCTTTAGTAGCATATGAAGGTGTCTCATATTTATTTTTCCCACAAAAACATTTGTAGGCTGGGCGCTGTGGCTCACACCTGTAATCCCAGCACTTTGGGAAGCCAAGACAAGAGGATCCCTTGAACCAGCAATTTGAGACAAAGCTGGGCAAGATAGCAAGACCCCAAATCTATTTTTAAAATTTAAAAATTAGCCAGGCATGTTTTTGTGAGCCTGTAGTCCCAGCTACTTCAGGAAGCTGAGGTGGGAGGATCTCTTGAGCCCAGGAGTTCGAGGATGCAGTGAGCTGTGATTGCGCCACTGCACTCCAGCCTGAGTGAGAGAGCAACACCATATCTCTAAGAAGTTAATTAATTAGATGAAATGAAATTAAGCATTGTAAAGTCTTAAGCTACCACTTTGCAAGTTTTTTGTGTGTGTGTTTGTTTGTTTGTTTGTTTGTTTGTTTTGAGACAGAGTCTTGCTCTGTTGCCCAGGCTCGAGTGCAGTGGCGCAATCTTGGCTCACTGAAACCTCTGCCTCCTGGGTTCAAGCGATTCTCCTGCCTTAGCCTCCCAAGTAGCTGGGGCTGCAGGCAAGCACCAGCATACCCTGCTAATTTTTGTATTTTTAGTAGAGACAAGGTTTCACTATGTTGGTCAGGCTGGTCTTGAACTCCTGACCTCGTGATCTACCCACCTTAGCCTCCCAAAGTGCTGGGATTACGGGCATGAGCCACTGTGCTGGCCTGCAAGTTTTTAGTGAAAAAAGAGAACTGGGTAACTGATATATTATTTCTGGAGTATTTACTTTGCTATATATGTTTTATATAGGTATGGATGTTTTAATGTACATTTCTTCATTTAAATACTACGCGTTAATTTTTTTTTTTTTGAGATGGAGTTTCGCTCTGTCACCCAGGCTAGAATCTCGGCTCACTGCAACCTCCGCTTCCTGGGTTCAAGTGATTCTCCTGCCTCAGCCTCCCGAGTAGCTGGGATTACAGGCACGTGCCACCATGCCTGGTTAATTTTGTATTTTTAGTAGAGATGGGATTTCCCCATGTTGGTCAGGCTTGTCTCGAACTCCTGACCTCAGGTGATCTGCCCTCATCAGCCTCCCAAAGTTCTGGGATTACAGGCGTGAGCCACTACGCCCAGCCCCTTGTTAGTGTTTATGAAGTAACTCATGCATATAGTTTAAAGTTGTATTTCTCAACTATTTCTGTGCATCAGAAACCTTTAGAGCCCTTTTCGAACCACTTGTAGCTGGGCCCCACCCACCTCGTGTGATTATGATCACTTCACTTGGGGTGGGTCTCAGCTACAGTATTTATTAAGACTAGCTCTGTTGTGCTGCCATGGTGAGAACTACTCACTCAAAAATCCCTCCAGATTTGCTACTAAAAACAGCAGTCTCCCACTTTTTGTTGCAACCCCTATTTGCCTCTTCCCAGAGGCCACTCTTTAAATAATTTTTGGCTATTTTGTTATTTAAACACCATTTTTCTTTTTCCTTCCTTCTCTCCCCTAACCACTCTTTTTCTAAATAATATATTGGCATTGATAATTCTTGATTCTTCAGTTTTAGGTGTTACATACTGATTTCCCACTATGAAAGAGAAATTTAGCTGTCTTTCCTCTTTCTGTCTCCAACTCACATTTCTACCCTTTCCATCATTTTATCCATACCATAGATAATTTTGACAGATAATTTTTTTTGTTTTGTTTTGTTTTAGTGGGAGGTTCACTCTGTCGCCCAGGCTGGAGTGCAGTGGCGCGATTCAGCTCACTGCAACCTCTGCCTCCCGGGTTCAAGCGATTCTCCTGCCTCAGCCTTTCAAGTAGCTGGGATTAGAAGCACGTGCCACCACACCTGGCTGATTTTTGTGTTTTCAGTAGAGTGGGGGTTTCACTATGTTGCCCAGGCTGGTCTTGAACTCCTGACCTCCGGTGATCCACCTGCCTTGGCATCCCAGAGTGCTAGAATTATAGACGTGAACCACCGCTCCCAGCCTAGCTTCCAGTATTTCTTTTTTTTCTTTTTTTGAGATGGAGTTTCACTCTTGTTGCCCAGGCTGGAGTGCAATGGCGCCATCTTGGCTCATTGTAACCTCTGCTCCCCAAGTTCAGGCCATTCTCCTGCCTTAGCCTCCTGAGTAGCTTGGATTACAGGTGCACACCACCACACCTGGCTAATTTTGTATTTTGAATAGAAACGGGGTTTCCCCACGTTGGTCAGGCTGGTCTCGAATTCAGATGATTCACCCACCTTGGCCTCCCAAAGTGCTGGAATTATAGGTGTGAGCCATCGTGCCTAGCCTTTTTTTTTTTTTTTTTTTTTTTGAGATGCAGTCTCATTCTGTCACCCAGGCTAGAGTGCAGTGATATGATCTCGGCTCACTGCAGCCTCTGCCTCCCAGGTTCAAGTGATTCTCTTCTTTCAACCTCCTGAGTAGGTGGGATTACAGGTGCACACCACCACACCTGGCTAATTTTTTGTATTTTTAATAGAGATGGGATTTCACCATGTTGGCCAGGCTGGTCTTGAATGCCTGCCTGGGCCTCCCAAAGTGCTAGGATTACAGGTGTGAGCCACCACGCTCAGCCTGAGCCGTGGCGCCCAGCCCAGTATTTCGTAAGAAGCATGAAGCATTCTAATTCTGTTTTCTTTTTTTACGCAACATGTTTTCAGTGTCTGGAAACATATAGAATCTTCTCTTTCTCTTTAGTGATTTTTCAGTTTCTCAATATTGTGTCCTGGTTCGAGTTTACTTTTTTTTTTTTTAAGACAGAGTTTCGCTCTTGTTACCCAGGCTGGAGTGCAGTGGCAGGATCTTGACTCTCTGCAACCTCCACTTCCCAAGTTCAGGCGATTCTCCTGCCTCAGCCTCCCAAGCAGCTGGGATTACAGGCATGCGCTACCACACCTAGGTAATTTTGTGTTTTTTAATAGAGATGGGGTTTCACCATTTTGGCCAGGCTGGTCTTGAACTCCTGACCTCGTGATTCACCCGCCTCAGCCTCCCAAAGTTCTGGGATTACAGGTGTAAGCCACTGCGCCTGGCTGGTCTGGGTTTACTTTTAACTATGGTGCTTGACATGTACTTGGTGAATTATTTCAGTCTGGAAACTGCTCATTTTCTAGAGTTAGTCCATTGATTTTCTCTCTGCATTTTTTTTTCCTATTCTGTCTTTTAAGAACTTTTTTCGTTATTGGACATTCTGGTCTAGTTGTCTCTCATTTTTTGTCTGTCCTTTGCTCCTTAATACATTTTTTCTTTAGGAAATCCCCTCATCTTTATCTTCTAAACCTTTTATTGAGATTTTTCATTTGTCTCTGTATTTTCTTTTCATATATATAGAAATAGATGCATGTGTGTTTATGTAACACATACATATGCACATATATATATATAATTATCTTGGGTTCTTTTTTTTTTATCATGGTTGAAATATCTCACTTTCCTTTGAGAATATCAGTGATCATTTAAAATTTCTCCCTGCCTCATATCTGCTTCCTCTTTGTTCATTTGTTTCTGCTTGTTTTTGCCTCTGTCTTTCTCATTAGAGACTTTCCTGAGAGTATCATAATCCCCGCTTGTTTGCTCATATTTAAGTTTGGAGCCTAGCAAACTGATCAGAAGCTCTGAGTGGTGGTTCCAACTGAACTCTGGGACTGGTTCCAACTGAGCTGGACCTTATAGTTGGGTAATCCCTAATGCCAGTATCTTTAGGTCTTCCTTCATGTCCTGGTCATATATATCAGAGAAGATGCCACTATTCCGCCTGGAATATGAAGGTCGAGTGACCAGCATGATGCCATGTTTTCCCTGAAGCGCGTGTGTGTGTGTGTGTTTATAGAAACATGTATCCTTACCCAGTGCCTCACACTTAAAAGAGTCTTTTTTTTTAGACGGAGTCTTGCTCCGTTACCCAGGCTGGAGTACAGTGGCATGATCTCGGCTCACTACATGATCTCTGTCTCCGGGGTTCAAGTGGTTCTCCTGCCTTAACCTCCCAAGTAGCTGGGACTACAGGCGTGTGCCACTATGCCTGGCTAATTTTTGTAGTTTTTAGTAGAGACGGGGTTTCACTGTTTTGGCCAGGCTGGTCTAAAATTCCCTACCTCAAGTGATCCACTCACCTTGGCCTCCCAAAGTGCTGGGATTACAGGTGTGAGCCACCACACCTGGCCAAAAGAGTCTTAATCAGTGCATGTTGAATGATGAAATGAGGGTGCTATTGTCCTTATTTTGTACTTGAGGAAACTGCCTCTGAGGTTCAGGATCTTGTCTAATATTTCCAACACCAGTCTTTCTCATTCCAGTGCCCATGCTCTTTCCCACATAGGAAAAATGTAGCTTTTCAGGCTTGTCTGAGCCTCATGTTAGAGGAATATTGTGACTGAAATACCAGGATTTGTTTAACAAGTATGGCCCATATTTTGGATCTTAGCTTGCCAGTAGGGGTAAACTAAGCAAGTTGATTGGCCTTATCTGTGGTAATGTAGTACTTAGTAGGAGTTTAAAATTAAAAAAAAAAAAAAAGCCGTCCAGGCACAGTGGCTCACACATGTAATCCCAGCACTCTGGGAGGCCGAGGTGGGTGGATCACAAGGTCAGGAGTTCGAGACCAGCCTGACCAATATGGTGAAACCCCATCTCTACTAAAACTACAAAAATTAGCCGGGCGTGGTGGCACATGCCTATAATCGCAGCTACTCAGGAGACTGAGACAGGAGAATCGCTTAAACTTGGGAGTCAGTGAGCCAAGATTGCACCCCTGCACTCCACCCTAGACGACAGAGCGAGACTCCATCTCAAAAAATAAAACACCCTCAGTCATTTTGGGCAATACTACTTTTTCTTTTTTCCCCTGGAAGAAGAAAATCCTTTTGCACATTGAAGTATTTATGGCAGAGCTAGCTGGATGCCTGCCTGTGAAAATGACTTACAGATTTGTCAAAACAGGAGTATTTATCTAAACAGCCTCATCCTAAAGTATTTGACTGATGTCTACAGCAATCAGTTTCTTAAGACATTCACAACAGGATTCAGTTATGTAAGAGCTCCTCTGCCAGTCAGCCTCACTCTCATTCCATTTCTTTCTTGCTGCTTTGAAAGACCTTCTTTTTGTTTTTGGTGTCCTACAGTTATATGGTGATATATCTAGGTTTGGCTTCATCTGTTGGAATCTGTTGGACTTCTTGAGGTGGTAGGTTGGAGTTTTTTGTTACTGCTGGGAAATTCTCATTTTCTCTTCACATATTGATGGTATCTAAGCCTCTCTCTCCTCACCTTCTGGAGCTCTGATTAAATATGTGTAGTAGACATTCACACTGTGTCTTCCACATTTCTTAACCTCTCTTCTGCCTGTATTTTCCATCATTTTGTTTCTTTGGTTGAGCTTTGTATAGTTGCTTCTGATCTAGCTCTTAGTTCAAAATTCTCTCTTCAGCTGTGTGTAACTTGCTCTCAGACCCATCTATTGAGTTTTTTTGTTGGTTATGGTATTTTTCATGTCTAGAAATTATATGTCATTCTTTTTTAAGTATTCCATTGCTGTTTTTTATTTTATTTTATTTTATTTTATTTTATTTTATTTTTTGAGACGGAGTCTCGATCTGATGCCCAGGCTGGAGTGCAGTGGCACGATCTCGGCTCACTGCAACTTCCACCTCCGGGGTTCAAGCGAGTCTCCTGCCTCAGCCTCCTGGGTAACTAGGACTATAGGTGGGGGCCACCAAGCCTGGCTAATGTTTGGTGTTTTTAGTAGAGATGGGGTTTCACCATGTTAGCCAGGATGGTCTCTATCTCCTGACCTTGTGATCCGCCTGCCGTGGCCTCCCAAAGTACTGGGATTACAGGCATGAGCCACTGCGCCCAGCCGCTCCATTGCCCTTTTTATAGTTTCTTATTTTCAAGTGTATTTCTTATTTCTTCAAACTTAATAAGCATACTTACTATTTGTTATCTATATTATATTTTCTATAATCATACATGAAATCAGAATTTCTTCTTTTTTCTTTTTTTTTTTTTAATTGAGACAGAGTTTCACTCTTGTTGCCCAGGCTGGAGTACAGTGGCGTGATCTCGGCTCACTACAACCTCCGCCTCCCAGGTTCAAGCAGTTCTCCTGCCTCAGCCTCCCAAGTAGCTAGGATTACAGGCATGTGCCACCACGCCTGGCTAATTTTGTATTTTTAGTAGAGACGGGGTTTCTCCATGTTGGTCAGGGTGGCCTCAAACTCCCAACCTCAGGTGACCCACCCGCCTCTGCCTCCCAAAGTTCTGGGATTACAGGTGTGAGCCACCGCACCCAGCTGAAATCGGATTTTCTATGTGAAATCCGATTTTGCTGTTTGAGATACCCTTTGCTGTTTTTGCGCCCCTGTATGCTTGATTATTTTTGACTATGTTTCTTATTATCCTTAAAAATTACTTGTATGAAGTTCATAGAGCCCTAGGATGAGGATACCTTTATGCTGAGAGGGTCTGCATTGGTTTATGCCAGACACCCGGAGGCACTAATAGTTTGGGATCACGTAGATGATAGAAATTTGGGCTGCAACTATGCATGAGGGCTGGCTTACACTGACAGCCCTCATTAACTAATTTTTGTTTTCTTTTGTTTTCTGCTCAGCATCAAGAAAAAATTTTTTGCAGTCCCATGTGGAGTGATCATGGAGGGGAGAGGAAGTGTCGAGTTTGGTTTTCGTTAATCCTTATACTGACAGTATAGCCCTTTAGGATTCCAGGTTAAAGGGTGTAACCTTTTACGATTCCAATTTAAAGGCTGTAGCCTTTAGGATTCCAGTTTAATGCAGGGCGAGTTTTCTGTTAGATTCTCATCTTGGACAGATGCTGAGCTGTGATATTTGTCCCCTTTTCCAGATGAGATCTTCAAAACCCAAATTCAAGTTGCTAGATTGATTCAGGGCAAGAGTTCTGGAATCTGTGTGTCCTCTCAGTCTCCTCTACAGGTTTTTCTGTATCTCTCTGCCCTTAATTAGTGAAGCGTCCTAGAGTTCAGTCCTTGTTCTTTTCTACCTACAGCTGACTTCTTGATGTTCTTAGCTGATTTTATGGCTTTGCTGTTTCTGCATTGACAACTTCCAGGCCAGACCTCTCTCTCAAACTCAATTTGAATATTATCTACCTACTCCACATCTTTAGTTGTAATTTAGTTGGTAGAGTTGGCAAACTGAACATGCCCAAGACGGAATTCCTAGGCTCCTCCATATACAGCTTTCCCCATTTTAGTTCATGGCTACTATACTATTGTTGTTGCCCCAGCCAGAATCCTTGATTTCATACTTGACTCCTCCTCCTCTGACATCCAAGATCGATTTCAGGAAATCTTGTTGACTCTAATATGTATATCCAAGATCCTGTTACCTCCTCTGCCTCATCCTGGCTCATACCACCATCATCATTCACCTGAATTATTGCAGTAGCCTTCCAACGAGCCTTCCTCCTTCCTCGCTCTCCTATAAGTGTGCCTATAAGACAGATATGCCACCTTTCTACTCAAAATCACCAATGGCCTGTCATCTCACTCACAAGAAAGGCTTTATTTTTTCTGCTCACACATACCCTTCCCTCCCCAGCCTTCCAAAAACATCTCTGATCTTCTCTCTTCCCAGGCCCCTGATTGCTGAGTTCTCCTCAACCACACTGACCCCCTTGCTGTTCTTGAAACATATCAGGCAGTCATCTGCCCTAGATCTGTACATTCTTTTCCCTCTGCCTTCAATCCTCTTCCAAAGATACCTACATTATTCTTTAGGTGTTTGAGCAAATAACACCTTTTATAAGGCCTTCCCTAATTGTCCTACTTAAAATTAGATGCCTCCCCAGTACTCCTTATCCACCTTTCTTACTTTATTTTTCTTAATAATCGTAACAGTTAACTTCTCCATAGTGACTAGTAGCATGCACTATTCTAAGCACTTTATGTGTATACATTTAATTCCTGCACAATACAATGTGTTGCTTTTATTGTTCTCATTTTACTGATAAGAAAACCAAGGCACAGATAAAGGTTAAATTTGCCCAAGATCACACAGATAGTGGGTGGCCAAGTTGGAATGTAAGACAATGGACTGTGAAACCTGTGCTATTAACTATGTGCTATGCTTCCATATATAGCACTTGTCACCTTCTATATTATATAACTTATTTAGTTGGTTAGTTTACTGTGGGTCACAAGCTACCATTTCTCCATCCCCCATCCAACTGTGAGCTCCAGGCCAGGCATGGTGGCTCACACCTGTAATCCCAGCACTTTGGGATGCTGAGGCAGGTGGATTGCCTGAGGTCAGGAGTTCAAGACCAGCCTGACCAACATGGTGAAACCCCATCTCTACTAAAAATACAATAATTAGCCGGGTGTAGTGGCACATGCCTGTAATCCCAGCTAGTAGGGAGGCTGAGGCAGGGAGAGTTGCTTGAACCTGGGAGGTGGAGGTTGCAGTGAGCTGAGATCTCCACTGCCCTCCAGCCTGGGTGACAGAGTGAGACATCATCTCAAAAAATAAAAATAAAAACATACATACATAAATGTCAGCTCCAGAAGATAGAGTTTTTTCTGTTTTGTTTACTGTTGTATCTCTAGCACCTGTAGCAGTGTCTACTCCTTAGGTCCATGAGTATTTGTTGAAGAAGAGAATAAGAGATCTTTAAAAAGAATATTATATACTGTTTTAAGCAAATGCTTTTTTTTTTTTTTTTTTTTTTTTTTTTTTTTTTTGAGACGGAGTCTCGCTCTGTCGCCCAGGCTGGAGTGCAGTGGCGCAATCTCGGCTCACTGCAAGCTCCGCCTCCCGGGTTCACGCCATTCTCCGGCCTCAGCCTCCCGAGTAGCTGGGACTACAGGCGCCCGCCACTGCGCCCGGCTAATTTTTTTTCTGTTTTTAGTAGAGACGGGGTTTCACCATGGTCTCGATCTCCTGACCTTGTGATCCGCCCGCCTCGGCCTTCCAAAGTGCTGGGATTACAGGCGTGAGCCACCGCGCCCGGCCTTTTTTTTTTTTTTAAGAGACAGGTTTTCATTCTGTCACCCAGGCTGGAGTGCATGGAGTGCAGTGGTACAATCATAGCTCACTGCAGCCTCAAACTCCTGGGCTCAAGCGATCCTCTCCTGCCTCAGCCTTCTGAGTACTAGGACTACAGAAACATGCCACCACACCTGGCTAATTTTTAAATTTTGTGTAGAGATAGGGTCTTCCTTGTTGTCTAGGCTGGTCTTGAGCTCCTTGAGGTAAGCGATTCTCCCACCTTGGTCTTCCAAAGTGCTGGGATTATGAGCCACCATGCCCAGCTAGTGAACACATTTTAAACCTCAGTTAAAGAAATAATTTCCTAGGCAAAAGATTGAATGGCTATATGAAAGAAGTCTGAAAAGCCCTATCACTGGCTAGAAATAGAAGAAAGTTATCAAAATTATATCCTTTTCCCCACAAGAAAGGCCTCTAGCCCTTCTGGGATTACCAATATTTTTTTTTTTTTTGAGACAGAGTATCACTCTGTTTCCCAGGCTGGGATGCAGTGACGTGATCTCAGCTCACTGCAACCTCTGCCTTCTGGGTTCAAGTGAGTCTTCTGCCTTAGCCTCCCAAATAGCTGGGATTACAGGTGCGTTTCATCACGCCTGGCTACTTTTTTTTTTTATTTTTTATTTTTTTAGTAGAGATGAGATTTCACCATGTTGGCCAGGCTGGTCTCGAACTCCTGATCTCAGGTGATCCACCCCCCTCGGCCTCCCAAAATGCTGGGATTACAGGCATGAGCCACTGTGCCCGGCCCAATAATACTTTGAAACTTTTAGAGTCAGATATACAATTTAGGGCAATGAAAAAGATCAGCACTATCCAATTCATTCTGTAACAGGCCACAAAATACTTGTATGGCTTTGGTCACGTCTTTGATCTTTTCTGAGCTACTTTTTCCTTCTCTAGAAAACAAGTTGTGAATGCTGTTCTCACGAGATTGTTGTGATTGCAGATTAGGATCTATGAAGCCTAGTAGTTTCTGGAAAATAGCACTCAGTAAATGATAGGAATTCTTATCACAATGATACTGTTTCCAGACAAAATAAGCACACACGAAAGAAAACTTTACCCCAACTTAGTTTATCGATATAGAGTAGAAGAATTTAAATAAAATACTAGCCAATAGGCTTATTAATAGAATCATCTATCAAAAGAGTTTATCTGAATCATGCATGAAGGTTAGGTATGGGAAAATCAGGCCAGGTGCGGTGTCTCGTGTCTGTAATCCCAGCACTTTGGGAGCATGAGGCACGAGGATTAGGAACTCTAGAGGCCAAGAGTTCAAGACCAGCCTGAGCAATATAGCAAGACCCCATCTATAAAATGAAAAACTAGTTGAATGTGGTGCCATGTCTGTGCAATGCTCGCTACTTAGGAGGCTGGGGCAGGAGGATTGCTTGAGTTCAGAAGATAAACACTGCAGTGAGCTATGATCACACCACTGTACTCCTGCCTAGGTTACAGAGCAAGACCCTGACTCAAAAAAAAAAAAAAAAAAAAAAAAAAATTCATACTATAAACTATGTTGATAGGATAAATAAGACAATCACATGCTTTCGTAACAGTCATTTAGTAAAATCTAATAAAACTCATTGCCTGTTCTTAACTAAAGCACTTGAACCTATGATGAAGAGCTTCTGTATTAAATAGCCAACTTTGTACTTAGAGAAACACTAAAAGTATGTTTAATTAAAATAAGCAAGAAAAAGAGAATGCCTGTTACTATCATTATGATACAGTATTACTTTTGTCCCAACTAGAAATTCATAACATTCCCCAAATAAAACAGTAACAAAAGTGGTTCAGATTAGTAAAAGAGGACACAAAACAGTAAATATTGGAAAGAATGAGATGAAAATCACTAGTTGCAGATGGTGTGATTTTATATTTAGAAAATCAAGAGGAATCACAGAAAAGCTACTAATATGAATATAAATTCATCACAGTGGTTGGTTAGATATAGGACAAACATACAAAACTCAATAGCAACTTTATAATGAGCTATGTCTGGTTAAAATTTATTCATTTGTATATATTTGCTATAATTTTTCTTATTAGATCAGAACAGAGTAAAGTCACATGTAAAGCACCTTAAACTATTTCTCAGGCCTAAAATTTAATTATAATCTGATAGAAGGTATTCGTGTATTTGTGTCAGAGGTCTCCAAGGTGATTCCCAGGTTCAGTGATTTCCTAGGAAGACTCACAGGACTCGGCATATAGTCATACTCACTGCTAAGATTTAATACAGTAAAAGAATACAGAGCAAAATGAGCAAAAGAAAAAGATATGTGGGGTGAGTTTGGAGAAAACCAAGTACAAACTTCCAGGGACCCTCTTCCAGCGGAGTCACACAGGATACACTTAATTGCCCAACCAACAAGTTGTGACAGCATGGATTAAATATTACCTACCAGGGAAGCTTATTAGGAACTCAGTAACCAGGGTTTTTATTGGGAACTGATCTTGTGGGCATTCTCTGCCTGACTCTTAACAAAATGCTTGACTCCCAGAAGACAGGCAGGTGTTCAGTATAAACCATCTTGTTTGCACATTCTAGGGAGAGCGAGCCACTCTTTATCAGTTCTGCTAATGGTAGGAATTGTCACCAAAACTAAGTTCCCAGAAGCCAGCCAGGGGCCAACCCAATAAGCAAAGCTTCCGAAGGATGGCAGTCTGGCTTGCTTTGCTAACTCTTCTCTGCACAGTATTATTGAAGAAAAAAAAAAAAAAAAAAAAGTCAGGAGAGAAGTTGTTTAGCAAGGTGTACAAAGAAAAAGGAGACCTTGAGAAAAAAATAATAGCAATGTCCATTTTAGCCCTATCCAGGAGGAAAAGCGATATGGCTATCTTTAGGGATCTGGAGTGCAGAAAATGCCTCAATCTGTCTTATCAAAAGAATCATTCAATTTACTCCCTTTGTGTTTGCATTACAAGATACTTCTAATTTATCTGAATTATTTGCTTAATATTTTTAGTACTGGTATAACATTCACAAAGTCACAGAATCAAAAATTCCAAGAAGGCATATTGTGAAATCTCTTCCTGCCACTTAGTGCCAATGTGCTAAGTTCCTATCTCTCCTATAGATAGTCACTGTTACCTGTTTCTTATCCTTTTAGAATGAAATTGTAAATGGATATACAAACTAAAACAAATAGTCTTTTTTTTTTTTTTTTTTTTTGAGATGGAGTCTCACTCTGTTGCCCAGGCTAGGGTACAGTAGTATGATCTTGGCTCACTGCAACCTCCACCTCCTGGGTTCCAGCAGTTCTCCTGCCTCAGCCTCCCTAGTAGCTGGGATTACAAGCACACACCACCACGCCCAGCTAATTTTTGTATTTTTAGTAGAGACGAGGTTTCACCATGTTGGCCAGGTTGGTCTCGAACTCCTGACCTCAAGTGATCTGCCTGCCCTTGGCCTCCCAAAGTGCTGGGATTACAGGCATGAGACACCATGCCCAGTCAACAAATAGTCTTTAGTTTTCTTAGTTATATAAATAGTAGTAACATCTTATACCACATTGCACCATATCTTTTTTCATTTAATAAGAAGTATTGAGGCTGGGCCTGGTGGCTCACACTTGTAATCCTAGCACTTTGGGAGGCTGAAGATGGGCTGATCACTTGAGGTCAGGAGTTCAAGACCAGCCTGGTCAATATGGCGAAACCCCGTCTCTACTAAAAACACAAAACTTAGCCAGGCACAATGACATTCTCCTGTAATCCTAGCTACTCAGGAAGCTGGGGCACAAGAATCACTTGGGCAGCGGAGGTTGCCGTGAGCCGAGAGGTGGAGGTTGCACTCTAGCCTGGGTGACAGAGTGAAACTCTGTTTCAAAAAAAAAAAAAGAAAAAAAGTGTTGGAGGCCTTTCATACCTGTTCATAAAGAACTTCTTCATTCTTTTTTATAGCTACTGCTTATTCCATTGTATTATTGTAGCATAATTTATTATACCAATCCTGTATTGCTGGTCATTTGGTTGTGTTATTTCCATTCCTTCACTATTACTAACAAGGCTTCGAGGAATAACTTAATACTTACGTAATTTTATTGGTTGCATAGTGTATCTGTAGGGAAAATTTCTAGTTTGGGAACTTCTGCATTAATGATATATGCATTTGAGTGTAATAGATGCTGCCAAATTAAATTGTCTTCTGAAGTGTTCATACCAATGTATACTCCTGTCACCTACATATGTGTATTTCCCCACATTCTTGCCAACAGTGTATATTCTCAAACTTTTAGAAATTTTGCTAAACTGATAGGTTAAAAATGGAATTTTTTTTTTTTTTTTTTTTTTTTTTTTGAGATAGAGTCTTGCTCTATAACCCAGGCTGGAGTGCAGTGGTGTGATCTTGGCTCCCTGCAGCCACCACCTCCCGGGTTCAAGTGACTCTCCTGCCTCAGCTTCCCAAGTAGCTGGAATTACAGACATGCACTACCACGCCCGGCTAATTTTTATGTTTTTAGTGGAAACAGGGTTTCATCATGTTGGCCAGGCTGGTCTCCACTCCTGACCTCAGGTGATCTGCCCACCTTGGCCTCCCAAAGTCCTGGGATTACAGGTGTGAGCCAATGTGCCCGGCTGAGAGGCTCTTTCAATATTATGAGATTAATCCTTTGTAATGTGAGTTCCAGATATTTTCTTTAGTTCATTATTTGACTTTTGATTTTGTTTATGCTATGTTTTACCATTCATAAGCTTTTGATTTTTATGTAACTAGGTTTATCAATCATAGTTAATCATAACAGGAAAGTCTAGGTCAAAAAAATAATTACTATGTTTTCTTTCACCACTTTTATTGTTTAATTTTTTACATTTACATTTTTGATATATTTGGAATTTGTCCTAATGTGTGGTGTGAAGTATGGAGCCAACTTTCTTTCATATGGCTATTCAGTTTTTCCAGCCAATCTGAGGTGTCATTATTGTCATGTATACATAAGTCCTGAATGTTTTGGAGTCTAATTCTGGACTTTTCATTCTGTTCCATTGATTTTCTGCCTACTCTTATACCAGCACCACTTTAATTACTGAGGTTTTTCTTTTGTTTTGTTTTTTGTTTTGAGACAGGGTCTCGCTCTGTTGCCCAGGGTGTTGTGCAGTGGCATAATCATAGCTCGTTGTAGCCTTGACCTCCCTGGCTCAAGTGACCCTCTCACCTCAACCTCCCAAGCAGCTGGGACTGCAAGCATGTATTACCACATTCGGCTAATTTTTCTATTCTTTGTAGAGTCGGGGTCTCACTATTTTGCCCAGGCTGGTCTCAAACTCCTGGGCTCAAGTGATTCTCCCACCTCCCAAAGAGCTGGGATTATAGGCGTGAGCCACTGTGCCTGGCCTTACTGAGGTGTAAAGTATGTTTCAATATCTGATGAGTCTAGTTCCCCCTCTGCTGTTTTTCAGAGTTCTCTTGGGTAATCCAATTTCTCCATATGAACTTTACAATTACTTTTTTCAGTTGTAGGAAAAAAAGTCTGTGACTATTTTTATTGAGGTTGGTTTAAATTTTAATAAGTTAGTGTAATGACATTTTAGAATTGTTTTATCTCTGAGAACATAGTGTCTTGGCTGGGCATGGTGGCTCATGCCTGTAATCCCAGCACTTTGGGAGGCTGACTGAGGTGGGTGGATCGCTTGAGCTCATGAGTTTAAGACCAGCCTGGGCAACATGGCGAAGTTCTGTCTCTACTAAAAATCCAAAAATTAGCCAAATGTGGTGGCATGCACCTGTAGTCCTAGCTACTGGGGAGGCTGAGGCAAGAGAATTGCTTGAACTAGGGAGGTGGAGGTTACAGTGAGCTGAGATCGTGCCATTGCACTCCAGCCTGGGCGACAAGAGCGAGACTCAAAAAAAAAGAACATGGTATGTCTTCACATTTGTTCGTCTTCATTTTATCATTCAGGAGTATTTAAAAAATTTTTTTTGTTGTTTGAGTTTTTATTTCTTACTAAGTTCACTCCTGGGAGTTTTATTTTTCTTGTTGCTTTACCACACAGCTTATGATTTTACTTCCCTTGTAGATATACCTTCAGGAAAAGGATATGATTATGCAGAGTGCTTTAGTTTTAGTATCAGCTTGTTACTGTAAATCACACATTGACATTCTGGTCTTTACGTCATTCCATGAGAGCAGTTATTATGACCCACAATAAGAGATGACACCAGGAATCAGGTTTTGGAGCTGAAAGCCAGATCCTGGATCTTGGAAAGTTCACCTTTATAGATACCAATGTGTGTTGCTCGATGGAGTGGCCTCTTGGTATACAGCCAGATGACTTCTCCTTGCAAAAGTACAATCATGTTTATGCATGGTGTTTAAAAAAATCAATAGTTCACTCACTAAACTATTTCGATTGAGAGCCTTTATGAAAGCCTATTATGGGCCGGGCGCGGTGGCTCACGCCTGTAATCCCAGCACTTTGGGAGGCCGAGGCGGGTGGATCATGAGGTCAGGAGATCGAGACTATCCTGGCTAACACGGTGAAACCCCGTCTCTACTAGAAATACAAAAAATTAGCCGGGCACGGTGGCGGGCGCCTGTAGTCCCAGCTACTCAGGAGGCTGAGGCAGGAGAATGGGGTGAACCTGGGAGGCGGAGCTTGCAGTGAGCAGAGATCGTGCCACTACACTCCAGCCTGGGCAATAGAGCGAGACTCCATCTCAAAAAAAAAAAAAAAAAAAAAAAAAAAAAAAAAGCCTATCATGCATGGTACTTATATATGAATGGCAGTCTCCTTAGCTGTTGCTGATGTTTCTGCATCTATTTATGAGTTTAAGGGCCCAATCTATTCACTAAAAATATACTTTGGAAAATTACTAAATAACTATCAAATCTTTAATGCAAGTTTTAAATTCTTATATATTACAGAATTTCACAAACTTGTTTGGACAACCACTAGTCTGCTTGCTTTCTCCTACAGCATATCCAAAAGCTTTACAAGGTATGTACCCTCATTGCCTGTTACAGCCATAGGTTGCAAATAAACACTATCTACATTTTGAATAGTACTGATCTTTGTTTTTTCCTCCCATAATGATCGTATGTGGATTTATAATGTTTAATGTGGCAGGTGTCGCTCTGAAATATACCCAGAAGCCTTGCCAACAACCAGGATCCCTTAATGTGCTACCATTAGGCCTTGAGATAATTCATCCCTGAGAAAGAAGTGGTTTTGTTCCTTGCTGATGGGGAACTCATGATTTGTAAATTTTAAAATTTGTTTTACAGGTGTTTGTTTGCTGGTCATATCCGTATAGCATGGTCTTCCTATATCTTTGCAGGCATGTTTTAAAAGATCCAAGGCATCTTTTAAGACTATAAGATTGCTGGTCTAGGAAACTTCTCAGTCTATGCCTCAGAGTTAGGATAACGTAACTGGCACAACTTAAAGTGTTTCTTTTATTCACATTTTTGCCTTGTTGTAATTTTAAAATAAAAGAACCTCTTTTAAGTCTGCCAGAGAGACAGGTTAGTGTTTTGGCCATTTCTTAAATGGCTGAGAATCGAAAGACTTTTTGTCCTTAATAGTTTGTCTTTAATTAGTGACACATAAAATCTAATTCTAACTCCCAGTCATTTAGTAGGTAAAATACTAAACAACCGTAACACTGTTTTAGCAGTACTTGTCACTGTTTCACTATCTCCCTAACTGTGAATAGTGCTGATGTCTCTCTGTGGGAGATGGCATTTTACTGCTACTTCCCAGCCAGAAGTCCTGTCTGCTGACATAGTTTGACACAGGAAGTGATGGTCAGCATTTGAATGCCTGAGAGAAGCTGGAGGCTTTCACCGTTGTTTTAAGGTAAGTTCTGCTGTTTAACAGGGAAAAACATGTAGAAATATTAACTTCATGTATCCAAAAGTAAATTACTAAGGGATAGAACTTACCTTCAAACAACGGTAAAATTCTCCTGCTTTGAAGATTTTGTTATCCTGTTTCTTATCATTTCTGGAGGAATGTAATCTCTTTCAGTTACTCAACAGTACTTTCTGCTATCATTCTGTCCTATCATTACGTAGTTTTTAAATTTACATGGTCAAATGGGTTAATACCAAGATTATTTGGTCTGAAAGACTTCATTGTATAGAAGAGAAAAACACAGACTTTGGAGGCAAACTGACTGAATTTGAATCCCGACTCAGCCACTTACTCGCTGTGTGACCTTGGGAAATTATTCAGCCATTCTGTGCCTCAGTTTCTTCATCTATCAAATGGAAATAATAATAGTATCTACCTCATAGAATAATGCTGGGTATGTAGTAACTACTCAATATGTGCTCTCATTATTATGATTATGCTTAGTTGTAATACATGTCCTTAACACATTTTGACCCAGTTTCTTATCTTTATGCTACAAAGCTTAGACCTCTAACACCTTAAATTAATTGTTCAATTACAAAAGCAGATTCAAAATTCTTTTGTGAGAAATGTTTTGGATTTATCCATAGGTATTATTGCTACTCACCTCTGCAAAAGGGGAGGGCCCTCCACGTGGGTGCAAAACTAGCTGATCAGTAAGCACTTTTGAGATCTAAAGCCTTTAGTTCTCTCATTAGCCAAGAGTTACTTCATTTATTCAACTTTTTTTTTTTTTTTTTTTTTTTTGGAGACAGGGTCTCACTCTGTCACTCAGGCTGAAGTGCAGTTGTGTGATCACAGCTCACTTCAGCCTCTACCTCCTGGGCTAGGTGATCCTCCCACTTCAGCCTCCCAAATAGCTGGGACTACAGGTACACACTGCCACACCCAGCTAATTTTTGTATTTTTTTTTGTAGGGACTGGGTCTCGCCATGTTGCCTAGGCTGGTCTCAAACTCCTGGGCTCAAGAGATCTGCCTGCCTTGGCCTCCCAGTGCTATTCAACAT
Source organism: Macaca thibetana thibetana (assembly GCF_024542745.1). NCBI lineage: Eukaryota > Metazoa > Chordata > Mammalia > Primates > Cercopithecidae > Macaca > Macaca thibetana. The sequence continues at coordinate 13,666,083 of NC_065592.1, forward strand.
TTATTATCAGGTACTGTGCTAGGCACTGGAGATAGCACTGTGACCTGACAAGCACAGTTACATTCTTCACACAGCCAAATGTCCTGTGGCAGACAGAGACAGCCTGATGGGCAGTTATTATAAGTGATTCACAGGAGGATGCATGCTAATGGATGAGGAACTCCTGACTAGCAGCACACTGAAGACGAGGGAAGGGTATGAGATAATGTCTAACGTGGACGTTAAGAACATGGAGAACTAGATGGGGGTGGGAAATGACTGAGCAAGAGTGTTCCAGCTGAGAATTTGCAGGTGCTGTGGCCATGAGATAAGACAGCTTAGGGAGCACGTAGAGAAATTTTTTTTATTTTTTGAGATGGAGTCTTGCCCTGTCCCCCAGGCTAGATGCAGTGGCACAATCTCGGCTCACTGCAACCTCTGCCTCCCAAGTTCAAGCGATTCTCCTTGCCTCAGCCTCCCAAATAGCTGGGATTACAGGCACTCACCACCACTCCCAGCTAATTTTGTTGTATTTTTAGTAGAGACGGGTTTTCTCTATGTTGGCCAGGCTGGTCTCAAACTCCTGACCTCGTGATCCGCCTGCCTTGGCCTCCCAAAGTGCTGGGATTACAGGCGTGAGCCACCGTGCCTGGTCTACTTTTGTATTTTTACTGGAGACAGGGTTTCGCCATGTTGGCCAGGCTGGCCTCGAACGCTTGACCTCAAGTGGTCCGCCCACCTTGGCCTCCCAAAGTGCTGGAATTACAGGTGTGAGCCACCACCCCTGGCCGAGTACATAGAGAAATTAGTCATTCCTTCTAGCTAAAGGGTAGACTTTGAGATTGTGTGATTGAATTATGAAATAACTTCTAAGATTTGTTAAGTAATTTAAGTGGAAGACAATGGGATACAGGTTGAGCATCCTTAATCCTAAAATCTGAAATGCTCCAAAATTCAAAAGTTTGAGTATCAACACAACACTGAAAGTGAAAAATTCCACATATCAGTACTTAGTACAAAGTTTGTTTCATGTACAAAATTAATTAAAATATTCTATAAAGTTACCTTTAGGTTATGTGTATACGGTACATATTAAACATGAATAAACTTCGTGTTTAGACTTGGGACCTGTCCCCAGGACATCTCATTATGTATATGCAAATATTCTAAATCCCAAAAAATCCAAAATCCAAAACACTTCTGGCCCCAAGCATTTTGGATAAGGGATACTCAACTTGTACTGTCAAAAGATTTAAACAGAAGAGTAGCATGAAAGAGCATTCAGTTAACCTCCTGGAGAATGAACTGGGGAGGGGCATGGATGAAAACAGGGAGATGGCTGGAGATAGCACAATGACTAGTAGCCGACTGCAAAGATACTAAGCCCATAGAACCAGTAGGACTTTGTGATGGACTAGGTGTGGGGAAGGAAGGCAGGAATAGACTTCGTGGTTTCTGGCTGAGATGCTGGTAGAAATGACAATACTTGATGAGAAGCATATTTGTAGAGAACAAAAGGGGAAATAATTTACTTTGAGTTGTTGACCTGTTGAGTTTGAGGTGCCTTTGAGAGTTAGGTTGAATAGAGTAGCCTAGAGCAGCAGTACTTAAAAGAAATAGAGTCTGAGTCATTAAATTTTCTAGTACCTACATAAAAAACAGTAAAAAGAAACAGGTGAAATTAGTGTTAACAATGACGTTTTGTACTAAAGCTTTGAAATCCAGTGTGTATTTACTCATCTAGTCACATTTTGAGTATCTACCGCAGGACAGAGCGGTGCCAGACCTGTTAGGCTGCTGATAGAGAATTATAAATTCATAGGCATATAAATGGTAACTAAAATCATGGGAGTAAGAGCAGTCAGCAATGTATGGGGCCAAAGAAAGAAACTACTCATATTTAAGGGATAGGAAGGGAAAGAGCAACTCAGAGAGAGCAACTCAGAGGAGAATGAAAAAGACCGGCATTTCTAACACTCATCAGAGAATTCTATCACAGATAACCCATCATCCAACACTTGCCATATTTGGATGAAATTTGTTAATTGAGGGCAAAAAATGGTAAGAAATATGTTCGTTTTCCATTTCTCTTAAGTTTGCTAGGCTCTTAAGTTTATTCAGCAGAAAGCAACATACCAACGTTTTTGTAGTTTCATGAAGAATCTGCTTTGTTGAATTATGATTTAATGAGATAGCTTTAGTTTTATATATTATCAGTATATTAAAATGTTCCTCATATGTATCTCTTATTTTTTGCAAAACTATTATCTATATATATAACATGTTTGTTATTACAGATCAATCTCAGCGAGGTAGCCTCTTCACTCTCTTTTTGAACAATCCTCTAATGGCCTTCCTATTTGTCTCTGGATTGTCAAGCATGCGCAGAGGCCTTTGGGAAAAGTGTCAAGAATATCTTCGGAAAATCAACCGTGATATTGCCCAGCTACTGACTCATTCACGTTCAATAGGTACCCTCCTAATCTAACTGCACATTTAACAGAATGTACTATAATGGCTTAAAATGGTTACTTACTTTAAATTGTTTGAATTTTTAAAGGTATGTGTCCCAGGCAGGAAAGTTGAGAAGGCTTTCCTGAAGTTTCCTTCCCCTTTGAAACACAATTTCCATTTAAGCATCTTTTTACTGTCACTTTTCTCCTCTTTGCAGATCAGGCATTTCTCCAGTTTTTTGGAGATGAATTTCTTCGCTTGCTCCTCACAAGATTTATCTTTTGTTCAGCCACCATGAGGATGCACAAGATTTTTCGGGTAGGCAAAGAACATTATTAAAGATGAATTTTATCATTTTAGGTATTTAAGAACATGTATTATATTTTACCTGTATAAAATAAGATTATAATAAAATAATATTATTTTGGACAAATTCAAAATGATATTTACAAATGTACTTTCACACTGGTCTGTTAAGTAAAAAAATATATATTCACAAATGGATATGTAAAGTATAAAGATTGACAATATTAAGGCACATCTGAGTATCTATCCTTTGTTTAAAAGTAGAACATTTTCTGGTTGGGCTTGGTGGCTCCTGCCTGTAATCCCAGCACTTTGGGAGGTCGAGGCTGGTGGAACATGAGGTCGTGAGTTGGAGACCAGCCTGGCCAACATGCTGAAACCCCTTCTCTACTAAAAATAAAAAAATTAGCCAGGTATAGTGGCATGCACCTGTAATCCCAGCTACTCTGGAGGCTGAGGCAGGAGAATTGCTTGAACCCAGGAGGCTGAGGTTGCAGTGAGCAGAGATTGCACCATCGCACTCCAGCCTGGACGATAAGAGTGAAACTCCATCTCAAAAAATAAAAAAAATAAAAGTAGAACATTTTCAATACCTCCCTGATCCTATCTCCCTCTCAAATGAAACTCACATCCTGAATTGTATTTATTTATTTATTTAAAGATGGAGTTTCACTCGTGTTGCCCAGGCTGGAGTGCAGTGACCCGATCTCAGCTCACTGCAACGTCTGCCTCTGCCTCTCAGGTTCAAGCAATTCTCCTGGCTCAGCCTCCCAGGTAGTAGCTGGGATTATAGGCGCCCACCACTACACCTAGCTAATTTTTTGTATTTTTAGTAGAGACAGAGTTTCACCATGTTGGCCAGGCTGGTCTCGATCTCCTGACCTCAGGTGATCCACCCGCCTTGGGTTTCCAAAGCGCTGAGATTATTGGCGTGAGCCACTGCACCCGGCCCTGAATTTTTTTTTAAATCCTTCACTTTTCTTTATAGTTTTGCAGCATGTATTTCTATTCCTACGCAACATATTTATGAATCCATATTGTGTGTATTCTTCTGCAACTTCCTTTTTGCCAATGTTTTATTCCTGAGATTGACCCATGTTGATTGACTATAGCTTTCATTCATTCATTTTGTTTGACTATACAACACTAGGCATTATTTGACTGTACATTGCAGATTACTTATTCTGATAATGGACATTTGGGTTGCTTCCAAGTTTTTATTATTATATAAATGATGCTGGCCATTTGTTATATAAGTGATTTATTGTTATATAAATACAGTGACTCACACCTGTAATCCCAACACTTTGGGAGGCCGAGGTGGGCAGATCACGAGGTCAGGAGTTCAAGACCAGCCTGGCCAACATGATGAAATCCTGTCTCTACTAAAATTACAAAAATTAGCCAGACATGGTGGCATGCACCTGTAATCCCCGCTACTCGGGAGGCTGAGGAAAGAGAATTGCTTGAACCCAGGAGGCGAAGGTTACAGTGAGCCGAGATCATAACACTGTACTCCAACCTGGGCAACAGGCAAGACTCAGTCTTGGGGAAAAAAAAAAAAAAAATGATGTTGCTGTGAAATTCTTTTATCAGTTTCCTGGTACACATATATAAGATTTTCTCTGAGGAATATACGTAATAGTAGAATTGCAAGATCAGAGGATATAAGCATATTTAACTTTGCTAGGTAATGCCAGACTGTGTTCCAAAGCAGTTGTATCAGTTTACACTCATACTAGCAGGATGTAAGAGTTGCTATTTCTGTAATCCTTCCTTTCCAACACTTGTTGCAGTCATACTTTATAGTTTTTGTGAATCTGCTGAGTGTAAAGTGGTAGGTCATTGTGGTTTGAATTTTTATTTCCAGGATTACTATTGAGGTTGAGCAACTTCTCATAAGTGTTCTTCTGTTTTTCTCTTTGTAAAGAATGTGTTCAAGTCTTTTGCTTGACTTGATAGTGCACTTTTCTAGCTGTTTATTTTTTGTGTATGCATGTACCTATATAACACTTCCTTGAGATTTTAAATATTTTAGCCATTATATTTTTCACTTCTGTAAGTAAAATGTTTTTTCAAATATGCCTGAACAGTTAAAAAAATCTTTTGCAACTTTTGGTTTCAAAATATTATTTCTTTCCATTTTATTATGGTAATTTTAAAATGTAAAAGAACTGCAATGGGTCAGGCGCAGTGGCTCACACCTGTAATCTCAGCACTTTGGGAGGCCAAGACAGGAGCATCACTTCAGGCTAGAAGTTTGAGAACAGCCTGGGCAACATAGTGAGACCTCATTTCTACAAAGAAATTTTAAAAATTAGCCAAATGTAGTGGTATGTGCCTATAGTCCCAGCTCTTCAGGAGGCTAAGGTGGGAGAATTGCTTGAGCCCAGGAGTTTGAGGCTGCAGTGAACTCTGATTGTACCACTGCATGGGCCAACTGTGCAGTTCCACTTAAGACACAATTTTTTTTTCAATAAATAAATTGGAAAAATTTTGGAGATTTGCTACTGTTTGCAAAACAAATAAACTACACAGCCTAGAAATATTGAAAACATTGTTCACCCGGGCCCTGCAGCCAGTGGAATTGGCCCCGCTCTGTGGCTGCCGGGGCCTGTGCACTGGAATCACCGTGGCCTGCACGCCCCACCATGCCAGTTTGAGCCTCCGTGGCCTCAACCAGATTCGGAATGTCAAAAAGCAGAGTGTCTATTGGATGAATTTGAGGAAATCAGGAAGTTTGGGCCACCCAGCCTCTCTAGATGAGACTACCTATGAAAGACTAGCAGAGGAATCACTGGACTGTTTAGCAGAGTTTTTTGAAGACCTTACAGACAAGCCATACACGTTTGAGGATTATGATGTTTCCTTTGGGAGTGGTGTCTTAACTGGTAAACTGAGTGGAGATCTAGGAACCTACGTGATCAACAAGCAGATGCCAAACAAGCAAATCTAGTTATCTTCTCCACCCAGTGGACTCAAGCGTTATGACTGGACTGGGAAAAACTGGGTGTACTCCCACGATAGCGTGTCCCTCCATGATCTGCTGGCTGCAGAGCTCACTAAGGCCTTAAAAACCAAACCAGACTTGTCTTCCTTGGCCTATTCTGGAAAAGACGCTTGATGCCCAGCCCAGTTTTAAGGCTATTTAAAGCTGTCAGGCCAAGACCCCAGCTTCATTATGCAGCTGAGGTCTTTTTTTTTGTTTTTCGTTTTTCATTCCTGCCTTTGAGGAACAGCTCTGTGGCAAGAATGTGTTGCCTCCTACCTTGCCCGCATGTTTTGATTTTTAATTTCTACAGATTTTTTTGGATTGTCTGATTTCCTCCCTCACATGATATCCTTTATCTTTTATAATGTCTTATCCCTATACCTGAACATAGCAACCTTTAAAAAAGCAGAAGAATAAGAAGTTCCAGGAGGAGAAATGAATTGTCTTCACTCTTCATTCTTTGAAGGACTTACGGCAAGAAGTACATGAAGAGCAGCTGGTTTACCTGCTCACTGTTCTGTCTCAAAATGAGACACATTAATGGGTAGGCTACAAATGTTCCCGGGCTTCTTTCAAAGTGGAAGCACCTCTGAGCTCTTTAGCATTGAAGTGTCGAAAGCAGTTCACATGGGAAGACAATTTCTGATGTGTGCTCTGTGACTGCCAGGGTGTGGCCTGCACTGGGTTGTCCAGGGAGACCTAGTGCTGTTTCTTCCACATGTTCACGTGTGTGTGTGTGTGTATTTTTATATATATTTTTTTCAACTTAAGGGTTAGTATGGATTCAGCTGCCACAAGAATGCAAAAAAACTTCCAATCACAAGAAAGGAGGAAAAAAAGTCATTTTCATAAACTGAGTGATGTAGCATAATAAACAAAATCATGGAGCTGAGGAGTTGCTTTGTGAACGTGAAGGGGCATATAAAGGAAAGAGATACTCATGTCGATAAAGAGAACCTGGTCCTAGACGCAGTTCAGCCATAAAGTAGTTGTCCCTTTGTGGACAAGTTTCCCAAACTCCCTGGGCCTCTGCTTTCCCATCTGTTAAATGAGGGGATGGAGTGTGGTTGATTTCCAGCATTCAGTGGTCCTGTCAAGCAGCCTAACAGGCTAGCTCTAATTCCCATTGGGCAGATGAAGAGATGACAAAGAACAATTTGTAAGCTATATAGGAAACGTTATTGGTATTCCCCTATCGGTATTTCAGTTGAATTCATGTTAAAATAATAGCCATCCTTTATTGTACGCTTACTGGGTTAAGCCTATTATACCATATTACCTCATTTTAATTTCTACTGACCTGCAGTTTAAACATGAAGCAACAAGGCTCCAGGACATTAAAACTCACACAAAGTTATGCTCATACTATTTTCTTACTGAAAGAAAGATTTATTAGTGACAAGTTTGTATTAATATGTAGCAAAGGCTTTTCCAATGGGTGAATAAAAACACATTACATTATAGTAAAAAAAACAAAAAAAAGTCAAACTGGGAGAAGTGGCATATACCTATAGTCCCAGCTACTCAGGAGGCTGAGGCAGGAGGATTGTATGAAGCCAGGAATTGGAGATCAGCCTGGGCAACATAGCAAGATCTTATCTCTTTTTTTTTTTTTTTTTTTTTGAGACGGAGTCTCGCTCTGTCGCCCAGGCTGGAGTGCAGTGGCCGGATCTCAGCTCACTGCAAGCTCCGCCTCCTGGGTTTACGCCATTCTCCTGCCTCAGCCTCCCGAGTAGCTGGGACTACAGGCGCCCGCCACCTCTTCCGGCTAGTTTTTTGTATTTTTTAGTAGAGACAGGGTTTCATCGTGTTAGCCAGGATGGTCTCGATCTTCTGACCTCGTGATCCGCCCGTCTCGGCTTCCCAAAGTGCTGGGATTACAGGCTTGAGCCACCGCGCCCGGCCAGATCTTATCTCTTAAAAAAAGAAAAAAATACTCTTAATAATGAAACAGTATAAACAAAAGCTAAGTAAAATTTTTTCTTTCTCCTGAAATAAAATTATTTTTTTGAGTCTGATGGAAATGTTTAAGTGCAGTAGATCAGTGCCAGTGAGGAAATAAATAAAATCATACAAAAAAGAAATAGTGAAAAAATTAAGAAAAAGGTATGTCATGAAAATATAAAATATATGTAGACACTAGTCTATTTTATCATTTAGTACTATCAGATGTATACAAATCTATTATGAATGATTAAAATTTATGCATACACTTACATGCCATATATGGTACTATTCACAGTCCAGAGAAGTGTAAACAAAAGTAATGATGATGCAATATTAAATCATAACTGCATAAAATCACTGTAGTGCCTACTGTACTACTGTAATAATTTTGTAGCCACATCCTGTTGCTCTGGCAGTGAGCTCAAGTGTTGCAAGTACTGCTTAGAATGCCTGTCATCTCCATGAGCAGTTTGTCTCTCTAGTAAATTGTGTATTGTAATAAAAAATGATCTCTACCGGTTCTCACATATTTTTTATTGTGTTTAGTCCAGTACTGTAGTAAACCTTGCATAACACCATGAGACTCATGTGAAGTGATGCTTCAAGTGCTCCCAAGAAGCGAAGTCATGATATTACAAGAAAAAGTTGAATAGCTTGATATGTACCATAGATCAAGGTTCGCCATTGTGGTTGCCTGCCATTTCAAGATAAATTAATCCAGTAAGGAGTGTTGTAAAAAAAGAAAATTTGTGACGCCATCACTGTAGCTACGTCAGCAGGCATGAAAACCTTGCACTTTTTGTGAAATACCTTTTTATCTCATAATAAAATGTAGCATTTATGTAGGTGTAAGGTTGCTATAAGACATACTTACAGGCCGGGCGCGGTGGCTCATGCCTGTAATCCCAGCACTTTGGAAGGCCGAGGTGGGTGGATCACCTGAGGTCAAGAATTCAAGACCAGCCTGACCAATATGATGAAACCCCATCTCTACTAAAAATACAAAAATTAGCTGGGCATCGTGGCACGAGCCTGTATGTAGTCCCAGCTACTCAGGAGGCTGAGACAGGAGAATTGCTTGAACCTGGAAGGCAGAGGTTGCAGTGAGCTGAGATCACACTACTGCACTCTAGCCTGGGCGACACAGCAAGACTCCATCCCCCCGCCACTAAAAAAAAAGACATATATTATGATTTGAGAAAAAGCAAACATTATATAACAAAGCAAAAGGAAAGTGAAAGATCTAAAGCTGGAGAATGAAATTCTGGCAAAAAATGATTTGATAATTTTTGAAAGAGCTTTGGCTTTAAAAATGTTAAGATAACACAAGAAGCAGCTTCTGCCAACCAAGAGGCAGCAGACGAGTGGCACCTGGGGGTGCCACTGAGGAGAAAGGATACCTGCCTGAACAGGTTTTTAGTGCAGAAGAAAATACCTTTTCTGGAGAAAAAAAAAAGAACAAAAAAAAAACTGCCACAGAGGACGTTTTTTAGTAAGGAAAAGAAGTGAACACCAGGATTTAAACAGGAAGGGATAGACAACTCTGTTATTTTGTGCAAATGCACTTGGGTTTATGATCAGGACAGTCCTTATCTATAAAGCTGCTAATGCACCTTGATAGAAAAGATAAACACCAGCTGCCAGTACAACAAGAAGGTCTGGACAACAGGAACTTTTTTTCCAGATTGATTTTGTTGATGCTGTGTCCCTGAAATCAGGAAGTACCTTGACAGTAAGGGACTACCTTTTAAAGTTTTTTTGATATTCGACAATGCCCTGGCTATCCAGAACCCCATTACTTCTATACTGAAGGTGTCAAAGTGGCCTACTTGCCCCCAAACACACAATGTCAGCCTCTAGATCAGGGGGTCATAAGGACCTTTAAGGTTCATTGCACAGAGTACTGTATGTATTATCAAAACTACAGAAGAGAAACCCTAATGGAGAGAACATCTTGAAAGCCTAAAAGGATTCTACCATTGGAAATGCCATCATTAGTATAGAAAAAGCCTTGAAAACCATCAAGCCTGAAACAATTCCTGCTGGAGAAAACTGTGTCCTGATGTTGTGCATGACTTCAGAGGATTTGTGACAGTCAAGGAAATCATTAAAGAGATAGTGGATGTGGCAAAAAGGGTGGGGAGTGAAGGGTTTTGAGATACAGATCTTGGAGAAGTTCAAGAGCTAATAGACACCGCACCAGAAGAATTAACTGAAGATGACGTGGGGTGGACATGAATGTTTCTCAACCAGTGCCAGGAAGGAGACATAGAAGAAGCAGTGGCAGAAAACAAATGGATGTTAGACAACCCAGCAGAAGGGTTTAGGTTATTCAGGATTGGGCTTTTGACTTCTATGTCATAGATGCTTCTTTGATAACGGACACTGAAATGAAAGCAAATAGTGGAAGGATTGGTGCCATATAGAAACACTTTAGAGAAATGAAAAAGCAAAAATGTCAGACACAAATTATGACATATTTGCATAAAATTACACCCAGTTGCCTGTCTCTTCTGCCTCCCCTTCCATCTCCTCCACCTCTCCTCTCTCTGCCACCCCTGGGACAGCAAGACAACCCCACCTCCTCCTCCACAGCCTACTCAATGTGAAGGCAATGGGGATGAAGGCCTTTATGGTAATCCATTTAATGAATAGTAAATATATTTCTCTTTCTTATGATTTTCTTTTCTTTTCTTTTTTTTTTTTTGAGACAGAGTCTCGCTCTGTTGCCCAGGCTGGAGCGCAGTGGCATAATCTCAGCTCACTGCAACCTGCACCTCTGGGGTTCAAGAGATTATTCTGCCTCAGCATCCCAAATAGCTGGGATTACAGGCATGTTCCACCACTCCTGGCTAATTTTTGTATTTTTAGTAGAGGCGAGGTTTCACCATGTTGGCCAGGCTGATCTCGAACTCCTGACCTCAAGTCATCCTCCCGCCTCAGCCTCCTAAAGTGCTAGGATTACAGGTGTGAGCCACCATGCCCAGCCCTGGCCAATTTTCTTAATAACATTTTCTTTTCTCAGCCCGGTGCAGTGGCTCACACCTGTAATCCCAGCACTTTGGGAGACCGAGGTGGGCAGATCACAAGGTCAGGCGTTCAAGACCAGCCTGGTCAATATGGTGAAACCCTGTCTCTACTAAAAATACAAAAACTAGCCAAGCATGGTGGCAAGTGCCTGTAATCCCAGCTGCTTGGGAGGCTGAGGCAGGAGAATCTCTTGAACCTGGGAGGCAGAGGTTGCAGTGAGCGAAGATTGCGCCATTGTACTCCGGCCTGGGTAACAAAAGCAAAACTCTGTCTTGGGGGGAAAAAAATTCTTTTCTCTAGCTAACTGTATTGTAATAATACAATATATAGGCTGGGTGCAGTGGCTCACGCCTGTAATCCCAGCACTATGGGAGGCTCAGGCGGGTACATCACCTGAGGTCAGGAGTTCAAAACCAGCCTGGCCAACATGGTGAAACCCCCTCTACTAAAAATACAAAAACTAGCCAGGTGTGGTGGTATGCGCCTGTAATCCCAGCTACTCAGGAGGCTGAGACATGAGAATTGCTTAAACCTGGGAGGTGGAGGTTGCAGTGAGCCAAGATCGCGCGACTGCACTCCAGCCTAGGTGACAGAGCAAGACTCTGTCTCAAAAAAAAAAAAAAAAAAAGAAGAAAAGAAGAAACAGTATATAATACATATAACATACAAAGTATTTGTTAATTGACTGTTTATGTTATCTATAAGGTTTCCAGTTAGTGGTAGGCTATAAGTAGTTACATTTCAGGGAGTTGAAAGTTATATATGGATTTTTAACTCTGTTAGGGAGGGGGCTCAGCATCCCTAACCCCTGCATTGTTCAGGAGTCAGCTATATTTGAGTTCTAACGTATTTTTCCATTTATGGATTTGTCTTACCATTCATCAGATTTTTTTTTTTTGGAGACGGAGTCTTACCCTGTTGCCTGGGAGTACAATGGTGTGATCTCTGCTCACTGCAACCTCTGCCTCCCAGGTTCAAGCAATTCTCCTGCCTTAGCCTCCTGAGTAGCTGGGATTACAGGTGCATGCCACCATGCCCAGCTAATTTTTGTATTTTTAGTAGAGATGAAGTTTCACCATATTGGCCGGGCTGGTCTCGAACTCCTGGCCTCAGGTGATCCAACCACCTCAACCTCCCAAAGTTCTGGGATTACAGGGATGAACCACCACGCCCAGCCCCATCTTATTTTTTAATGCATTTTGAAGTAGATTGTGGACATCACCCACAAACACTTCATCATGCATATATATATAATATGTTTACTTTTTTTTTTTTTTTTAAATGAGATGAGATCTTCCCATGTTTCCTAGGCTGATCTTGAACTTCTGGATTCAAGCTGTCCTCCCGCCTCAGCATCACACATAGCTGGAACTATAGGCACATTGCCACTGCCCAACTACAATTTTTTTTTTTTTAATTTGAGACAGAGTCTCTGTCTGTCATGCAGTTTGGAGTACAGTGATGCAATTGTAGCTTACTGCAGCCTCAGTCTCCTGGGCTCAAGCAGTCCTCCTGCTTCTAGCCTCCTGAGTAGCTGTGACCACTTGAGTACTGTGCACCACCACGCCCAGCTAATTTTTAAATTTTTTTGTGGAGACGGGTTTTGCTGCATTGCCCAGGGTGGTCTCAAACTTCTGGCCTCAAGCAACCCTCCCACCTTGACCTCCCAAAGTGGGGTAATAGGCATGAGCCACTGTAACTCACCTAATTCTTTTTTCTGTAAAGTTTACACACAGTGAAATACACAAAATTAAGGTATACCATTAAGTGAGTTTTGAGGGAAATATACCTGTGTAACCTAAACCTTTATCAATTTATACAAGATAGCATCATTCCAGATTGTTACTTCTGTACTCCTTTTTATTTAGTCCAGTACCCATTACCCCAGAGGCTGTCACCTTTTGTTTTCACTCAAGATTACTTGTACCTGTTCGTGAACTTGAATCACACAGTATGGACTCTTGTGTAAACCTTCTGTGACTAAGCATGTGCATTGTTCTTGAGATTCATCCCTGTTGTTTCAGATATCAGTAGATCATTCCTTTTTGTTACTGGGTAGTATTCCATTGTCTGAACATACCACAGTTTAGGCATTCTCCCCCTGATGAACACGTGGCAGTTTTACAGTGTTGGCTATTACAGGCCAGAGCATGGTGGCTCATGCCTGTAATCTGAATACTTCAGGAGGCCAAGGCTAGAGGATCGCTTGAGCCCCAGGAGTTCAAAATTACAGTGAATTATGATCACGCCACTGCATTCCAGCGTGGGCAACAGAGGGAGTCCCTGTCTTAAATAAATAAATAGTTGGCTAATAGAAATAAAACTGCTTTTTATTATAAATAACAAGGATTGTACAAGTTTTTTTTGTTTTTTTGTTTTGTTTTGTTTTTTTTTTTTTTTTTTTTTTGAGATGGAGTCTCGCTCTGTCGCCCAGGCTGGAGTGCAGTGGTGCAATCTCGGCTCACTGCAAGCTCCGCCTCCCAGGTTCACGCCATTTTCCTGCCTCAGCCTCCCAGGTAGCTGGGACCACAGGCGCTCGCCACCATGCCCAGCTAATTTTTTTTGTATTTTGAGTTGAAATGGGGTTTCACTGTGTTAGCCAGGATGGTTTCAATCTTCTGACCTCGTGATCCGCCCACCTCGGCCTCCCAAAGTGCTGGGATTGTAGGCGTGAGCCACCTTGCCCAGCCAGCTTGTACAAGTCTTTGCACAGACATTTGTTTTGAATTTTTTTGGTCATATTATGGGTATGTGTTTAGTTTAGAAACTGCTAGACCTTTTCTCAAAGTGGTTGTACCATAGTTACATTCCCACCAGTTGCTTTGAAGGTTGCTTTTCATTCTTGCCAACATTGTTGTCAGACTTTTAAATCTGACCATTCTGATGGATATGTAGTGGTATTTAAAATTCATCAAAATTTTTAAAAATAATAAAATTTCATCAAAATTAAAAAGTTGAGTTGAATGCAAATTGAAGCTACAATGAAAAATCTGAGTTTTTTCTTTTCTGATTTGTGTTTTTGTATATTATCCCAGAAATCTTTACCTGAAGTTACAGAGATTTTCTTTTTTTGTTTGTTCTTTTTTTTTTTGAGACTGAGTCTCAATCTGTCACTCAGGCTGGAGTGCAATGGCACAATCTCGACTCACTGCAACCTCCACCTCCTGTATTCAAGCGATTCTCCTTCCTCAGCCTCCAGAGTAGCTGGGATTACAGGCGCCCACCACCACACCCAGCTCATTTTTTTGTTATTTTTAGTAGAAAGGGGTTTTCACCATGTTGGCCAGGCTGATCACGAATTCCTGACCTCAAGTGATCCCTCTGCCTTGGCCTCCCAAAGTGCTGCGATTACAGATGTGAGCCACCATGCCTGGCCTTCTCCTATGTTTTCTTCCTAGGAATTCTATAGTTTTAGCTTTCACATGTAGGTCTATGGTTTATTTTGAGTTAATTTTTGTTTACAGTGTGAGATAAAGCTTAAAGTTTTTTAATATGCATGTGTAGTTCTAGTACCATATGTTGAAAAGATTTTTCTTTTCCCATTGAATTACTGTGGTAACTTTGTTGAAAATCAATTAAGTATATGTGTATAGGGATATTTCTGAACTCTAAATTATCTTCCATTAATCTACAGAATTTGTTTTTTGTTTTTTTGTTTTTTTGTTTTTTTTTTGAGACGGAGTCTTGCTCTGTCACCCAGGCTGGAGTGCAGTGGTGCGATCTCGGCTCACTGCAAGCTCCGCCTCCTGGGTTCACGCCATTCTCCTGCCTCAGCCTCCCGAGTAGCTGGGACTACAGGCGCCCGCTACCACGCTCGGCTAATTTTTTTGTATTTTTAGTAGAGACGGGGTTTCACCGTTAGCCAGGATGGTCTTGATCTCCTGACCTTGTGATCCGCCCGTCTCGGCCTCCCAAAGTGATGGGATTACAGGCTTGAGCCACCACGCCCGGCAATCTACAGAATTTGTATCAAATACACTATTGTCTTTACTATTGTAACTTTAAAAAAGTCTTAAAATCGGCCACTGCACTCCAGCCTGGGCGACAGAGCGAGACTGTCTCAAAAAAAAAAAAAAAAAATCTTAAAATCTGAGAGGGAGAGTCCTCTTCCCCAAAAGAGTTTTAAGTGTTTTGGTTATTTTAGGTCCTTTGAACTTCTATATGAATTTTAGCATCCATGTCACATTTTGCTTAGAATTGTATTAAAACTCTATATATAATTCAACTGTGGGGAATTATTATTTTAATAGTGTTGAATCTTCCAGTCAATAATAATGGTATATATCCTCATTTACTTATATCTTTAGTTTCTTTCACCAGGATTTTGTAGTTTTTATCACACAGGTCTTGCATGTGTCTTACAATTCCAAAGTATTTTATGTTCCAGTACGCTTTAAATATTGAATTGTTTGGCTGGGAGTGGTGGCTTATACCTGTAATCGCAGCACTTTGGGAGGCCGAGGTGGGAGGTCACCTGAGGTCAGGAGTTAAAGACCAGCCTGGCCAACATGGCAAAACCCCATCTCTACTAAAAATACAAAAATTAGCCAGGTGTGGTAGTGGGCGCTTATAATCCCAGCTACTCGATAGGCTAAGGCAGGCAGAATCACTCGATCCCAGGAGGCGGAAGTTGCAGTGAGCCGAGATCGTGCCATTGCACTCCAGCCTGGGCGACCAGAGTGAGACTCCATCATGGAAAAAAAAAAAAAAAAAAATTATTTGGCCAGGCATGGTACCTCACACCTGTAATCCCAGCACTTTGGGAGGCAGAGGCGGGCAGATCACAAGGTCAGGAGTTGGAGACCAGCCTGGCCAACATGGTGAAACCTCATCTGTACTAAAAATACAAAAAAAAAAAAAAAAAATTAGCCAGGCATGGTGGCTTATGCCTGTAGTCCCAGCTACTCGGGAGGCTGAGGCAAGATAATCGCTTGAACCTGGGAGGCGGAGGTCGTAGTGAGCCGAGATTGCACCACTGCACTCCAGCCTGGGCGACAGAGTGAAACTCCATCTCAAAAAATTGAATTATTTTTATTTCATTTTTCAGTTGCTTGTTGCTAATACATAGAAATGCACTTGTAAAACACCGGCCTTATGGCTGGGTACGCTGGCTCACTCCTTTAATGCCAGCACTTTGGGAAGCTGAGTCAGGGAGATCACTTGATCCCAGGAGCTGGAGACCAGCTGGGCAACATGGTGAAACCCTGTCTCTACAAAAAATTACTCGGATGTGGTGGCATATACCCAGAGCCCCAGCTACCTGGGAGGCTGAGGTAACAGGATCACTTGAGCCCGGAAAGTCAAGGCTACCCTGAACCATGATTGTGCCACTGCTCTCCAGCCTGGGCGAAAGAATGAGAAATCCTTTCTCAAAAAAAAAAAAAAAAAAAAAAAAAAAAAAAGACCGTTGACCTTGTGTTCTGCAGTCTTGCTAAATTTACTTGTTAGTTCTTTTAGCTTTTTTATATGTTCCTTAATATTTTCTATATACAGGATCATGTCATCTATCCTTATAAAACAGCTTTACTTGTTTTTTCCCAATCTATATGGCTTTTATTGTTATTAGTGCTTTATATCAGGGCTAGGTCTTCTAGTAAAATGTTGAATAAAAGTAGTGAAAATGGACATTCTTGCCTTCTTTCTGATTTTAGGGTAAAGGTGTTTAGTCTTTTACCATAAATTATTATGTAAATTGTTGGTTATTCATAGATACCCTTTCTCAGATTGACTGAGCTCCCTTCCATTCCTAATTTACTAAGAGTTTATATCAGGAATGGGTATGGATAATTGCCAAAAACTTGTTTCTGTATCTACTGATCTAATATATTCTGTTAATGGAGTGAATAACACTAATTGATCTTTTAATGTTAAATCGGCCAGGCACAGTGGCTGATGCCTGTAATCCCAGCACTTTGGGAGGCCGAGGTGGGCAGATCACCTGAGGTTGGGAGTTTGAGACCAGCCTGACCAACATGGAGAAACTCCATCTCTACTAAAAATACAAAAATTAGCCAGGCATGGTGGTGCATGCCTGTAATCCCAGCTACTTGGGAGGCTGAGGCAGGAGAATCACTTGAACCCAGGAGGTGGAAGCTGTGGTGAGCCAAGATTGTGCCATTGCACTCCAGCCTGGGCAACAAGAGTGAAACTCCATCTCAAAAAAAAAAAAAAAAGTTAAACCAACCTTGCATAGCTATTAAACCCATTTTGTGGTCATATTTTTGCATTTTGTTGTCCTTTTTGCATTGCTGGGTTCAATTTGCTAATATTTCATTATGGATTTTTATATCTGTTTTATGAATGATTTTGGTTTTTATTTTTTTTATCATAATGTCTTCATGTGGTTTTGTTATCAGGATAGTGTTAACCTCATAAATTGAGTTGATATGTTCTTCATTCTCTTCTATTTCTTAAAGAGTTTGTTTAGATCAGTATTATTTCTTCCTTGAAGCCACCTGGGCTTCACGGCGCATAGACTGGTTGAGCTTAGGAGTTCGAGACTAGCATGGCCAACATGGCAAGACCCTATCTCTACAAAAAATAAAAAAATTAGCTGGGCACGGTTGTGCGCAGCTGTAGTGCCAGCTTCTTGGGAGCCTGAGGTGGGAGGATTGCTTGATCTCACTGCAAGGCTGCAGTAAGCCAGCCTGGGCAACACAGTGAGATTTTATCTAAAAAAAATTTATTTTTGTAATGT
The DNA here is from genome assembly GCF_024542745.1 of Macaca thibetana thibetana. Lineage (NCBI taxonomy): Eukaryota > Metazoa > Chordata > Mammalia > Primates > Cercopithecidae > Macaca > Macaca thibetana. Next base: position 13,683,488 of record NC_065592.1, read on the forward strand.
GTAATAAGTGAGTCCTACAGGCAGAGAGAAGTTAACGTTTGTATATATGAACTGTTGCATGAGATGTATAGAAAAGTAGCAACTTCTGCAGGAAATTTTAAATGTATGGCAGGATTATAGTTTATAGAACTTACCCACTGAAGAAGAATTTCTAGGCTGGGCGCTGTGGCTCACGCCTGTAATCCTAACACTTTGAGAGGCTGAGGCAGGCAGATCACATGAGGTCAGGAGTTCGAGACCAGCCTGGCCAACGTGGCAAAAAGCCTGGGCTGGAGTGCAATGGCGTGATCTCAGCTCACTGCAACCTCTGCCTCCCGGGTTCAAGGAATTCTCCTGCCTCAGCTTCCTGAGTAGCTGAGATTATAGGTGCCCACCACCATGCCTGGCTAATTTTTGTATTTTAGTATAGATGGGGTTTCAGCATGTTGGCCAGGCTGGTCTCGAACTCCTGACCTCGTGATCTTCCCGCTTTGGCCTCCCAAAGTGCTGGGATTACAGGCGTGAGCCACCGCGCCCAGCCACCCCAGCCTCATTTTAATTTCCAAAGCAATATCTTTTTATTTAACGTATACTTGTTGAAATTCTATATGTGTTAGGATTTTCCCCCCAGTAGCATGAATTATATGGTTTCCACATGATACAGAGCATAGTGTCTAGCAACAATAGGCCTCAGTAAACATTTGTGGAATAACTCACTAAATGAATATATTATGTTGAACCATCTGAAATTGTCATTTTTAGAGGTCAAAATGGTTAAATATCAGCAATTCAATATTCAACAAATATATTAACAATAAGATTCATTCCAATATAAAAGAGAAAATACATATTATATTACTCCTTGACACTGTATCGATGTGTAAAATTTTCTTTCATTAGACCGCAAAACTTGACTTTTCTCTTTTTTGTCTACCAGGAAACACGAAATTATCCAGAATCATATCCACAACTGCCAAGGGATGAAACAGTGGAGAATCCTCATCTCCAGAAGCACATTTTGGAATTAGCATCCATTCTGGATGTTCGAAACGTGTTCTTTGAGAATACCATTGATGACTATTAAAACAAAAACCCTCTTGTCGAAACAAGTTTTCATTTTCCACAAATTTTAAATGGTGCAGTTTTCTAATGTGATAAGACACATAGTGGTGTTACTTAGTTTTTATTTTTTAATTTAGGGCCACCATTTTAAAAACAAACTGAGGAAAAAAAAGTTCACACTTTTAGGGCAACTGTTTTAAAATGCAACCTTTCAGGTCTTTTAAAATCTTAATCTTGGAATTTTTATTTTTTGATTTTGAGGGATGGATATTTACCTCCAACTTCTAATCCTACACTCAAATAGTCACTATTCTCACCCTGAGAAGAAAAAATCATTTATTTTTGTATAATGAGGTAAATCCAACTCTTATACTAGGACCTAAGTTAAATGTCTGGATTTGGAAGTATGTAATCGTTCGTAATGATGAAGCTAGCCACCATGGACTACTGAAAATCAGGAACAGAGTCCCTCCATAATATATTTTTTCTCATTCCAACTTAGCTGGTAGAAAAATGTTTGATTCTTTGAAACATGATCAAGCCAGTTTTTGAAATCATTTAATTTCTTTCAATACTGTCATAATATCAGAAATTGGATTGAATTGCATCTGAAAGCTAGATCTTAATTGAGGACTTGAGATGGTAAATATTACTTGGAATGTATGAGTATTGTGTTATGAGATTTATTTGCATATTTTCTTTTCTTTGTAGTCTGTGAATGCTGGAAATGAAAAAGGAAACAACTTTGAAATATTTCAGTCAAAAAACCATGTCATTGGTTTCATGATACAATGTCTCCAATAGGAATTCTATTTAAACTCTTGGTTTATGAGATCACATTTAAAGACTGGATTTATGTCTGTGGCATAAAGTTTTAATTTTTTGCCTCATTGAAATTTATGAGACTTCAAAGTCAGAGATGTTTTAAATTTTGGTAAGGGGTAACTGGATGTTATGAAACCTAAAATGTAAGTTGGTTTTGCATTGACAATTTTGAAATAAGATTTATTAATATTTCCTGTATTTAGTGTTTTATATTCATGCACAAAATTTTTATTATCTTAAATAGGACTCAGTGTATATTATAAAGATTTTTCTTTTTTGTATTTTCCTTCCCTTTCATTCCCTTTATAATTTCACAGTCACTTACTATGAAGTTCTCCCCTCCTTTTTGATGACCCAGCATTCAGTTTCAGAAATCTATGAATGAAAAGGCCTGATACCTAATTTTCTGTACAGGATCACATCTGGCAGTCCCAGGGGAAGTGAGGTGATTGCTTGTGATATCTCTTTCCCATGGCCCTAGGTAAATTTTACTCTGATTTTTTTTTTTTTTTTTTTTTTTTTTTGAGACAGAGTCTCGCTCTTGTTGCCCAGGTTGGAGTGCAGTGGCGCTATCTCGGCTCACTGCAACCTCTGCCTCCCAGGTTCAAGCGATTTTCCTGCCTTAGCCTCCCGAGTAGCTGGGATTACAGGTGCCCGACACCATGCCCGGCTAATTTTTGTATTTTTAGTAGAGATGGGGTTTCACCATGTCGGTCAGGCTGGTCTTTAACTCCTGACCTTGTGATCTGCCCGCCTCAGCCTCCTAAAGTGCTGGGATTACAGGCGTGAGTGACCGCACCTGGCCATTATTTTTTAACTTGGTTTTCATTTCTGGCATAGAGACTAATTTGGGTCTAAGTTATTCCCATTCCTGCTCTGATTTGCTGATTTTTCAAACCTGAAGTCTGAAGTTACCGTTTTGGGGTTTGGGGACTTGGGGGAGTATTCTGTTTACTTTTTTTTTTTTTTTTTTAAAGAGACAGGGTCTTGCTCTGTTGCCCAGGCTGGGGTGCAGTGGTACGTTCATGGCTCACTGCAGCCTCAAATTCCTGGACTCAGGCAATCCTCCCACCTCAGCCTCCCAAGTAGCTGGGACTACAGGCATGCGCCACTGTGCTTGGCTAATTTTCTTTATTTTTAAATTTTTTGTAGAGATGTGTTCTCACTTTGTTGAGCAGGCTGGCCTCAAACTCCTGGGCTCAAGTGATCCTCCTGCTTCAGCCTCCCAAAATGCTAGGATTACAGGTGTGAGTCACTGTACCTGGCCTGTTTACTTTTTTAAAAATATTTTTGTTTGTTCTTTCAAACAGTATTTCAGAAAGCTTGGGAAAAGTTACCCTGGAAAGAGATTTCCTTTGCTAGTGGGTTTTCATTTTCAGGTAAAGACTGCTTTCCTTTTTTTTCAGTATGCTTTCCTTTTTTTTCAGTAACTTAATAAACTTCATAGCTTTCCTTTAGTAACAGTGTTCATTGACCTACAGCAATAGACTATTTTCAGTTTTCTGACCTCTTGTTTCAATTCCCCTTAAGTCCTGTGCCAGTTATGCTCCTACCAACACAGAGTTTCCTGTCCTCTAATGTTTAAAATAGTATTTACTGTTCTGAGCTTTATCCTTCCCTGTTAAGCATAAAGAACACTGGTCTGAGAACTAGGAGACCTAAGTTCTAGTCCTGGCTTTCCTGGTAACTAGTATTATGCCCTTTGACAAGTGTCTTCATGTCTCTGCTTATTAGCACTGTCACCGTAAAATGAAGAGGTTGGCCCAGGTTCTTTCTAACTCTGATTCTGTAATTTGGACTCTTGGTTCCAAAAATATTGATTTCCCCACTCCAACCACCAAGAGAACTATTTACCCTGTTTGTAGTGTACACAACATTTTCTTTTGTAGGTCACATTTACTTAGATTTTGTTCAAGAAAATCTGGGCCCCACTTAGCTGTTTTAGAAACTAGTGCAGACGGAGGCTCTCCTGAGGAAATTAGAGCTTTTATGATTAGAAACATGTTTGTCTAAAAATGAGGGTCTTAGAAATCACAACATTGACCCTCATGACATTGCCCCGTAAGCTAGTAGTGTAATTCCTTACAGGTAGTTAAAAACCTAAAGTGGACTGAAGTGATCTTGAATCTTCAAAGAGAGGAAAACTGTGCTGGAAAATGTTATTGTTTCATTGATGCCTTCAGAAAAATGCGTATTAAACAACGACTATACTCCAGATTTTCTTCTGGGCATTGGGGAAGCAAACAAAGTAGACTTAAAAATCCTCGTGTTCATGAAGCTTACATTCTAGTAGGAGGAGTAAGGCAATAAACATAAGTAATTTATGTTAGAAAATGTTAAGTAGGATGGAAAAGTGTAGATTATGGTAAGGTAAATCTTTTGTTTGTTTTCTTAAGGATAATGTTTAAAAGAGTGATGAAGCCAGGCATAGTAACATGCCCCTAATTAGTCCCAGCTGCCTGAGAGGCCGAGGTGGGAGGGTCACTTGAGCCCAGGAGTTTGTGGCTGCAGTGAGCTGTGATTGTACCACTGCACTCCAGCCTGGATGACAAAGCAAGACCTCATCTCTGGAAAAAAAGAAAAAGTGATGATCAGGGTAGGCTTCATTAGGAAGGTCACATTTGCAATGAATACTGTGTCTTTACTTTTTATCATGAAAGTTTTAAATATACAGTTTTTTTTTGTTTTTTGTTTTTAAGATGGAGTTTCGCTCTTGTTACTCAGGCTGGAGTGTGGTGGCAGGATCTCCGCTCACTGCAACCTCTGCCTCCCGGTTTCAAGGGATTCTCCTGCCTCAGCCTCCTCAGTAGCTGGGATTACAGGCATGCACCACCACACCCAGCTAATTTTGTATTTTGAGATGGAGTTCTACCATGCTGGTCAGGCTGGTCTCCAACTCCTGACTTCAGGTGATCCGCCAGCCTCGGCCTCCCAAAGTGCTGGGATTACAGGCATGAGCCACCACGCCCAGCCTAAACATACAGTTTAATAAACCCTCCTTGTACCTCACCCAGCTTCTGTAGTTCTTTAATCAAGGGAGAATTATGTAAAAGGACAGTTGCCCAATGGGCTTGAGCTGATAGTGGCAAAAAATTTCATTTTTTTAAAGTGCATACCACCTGCCCTTTATAAATATAAAAAATTTAAGCCCTAATGTATTTAATTTTATAATTCATAAAAATTTAAATACAGGAACTAAGAACAGAGCAAAGCAAAGGGAAAAATCACTCCTTTGTTTTCAAATTGCACAAATTCTCCCTGGAGATTCTGATACAGTCTCTCATCTCTCTTAAGTATCATTATAAACAACATAGAAAGCATAACACTGCAAGAAGTCAGTTGTACACAAAACAAAATGAAGCACAGTGAAATTTTCTCTTTATCTGTGTATTTCTGAAGTTGGTAAAGCAACTGTCTTCTCTATTTTACAGAAGAGAAAGCTGAGACCCATAGTGATGGTCTAGTGATAGAGCTAGAACTAAAACTCAAATCTCCTCATCTCAGCCCAGTCTTCTCAGTAGCTCAGACTGCTTTCTATAATGAACAAGAAAGAATAATTAGGGATTTGTATTTTGGCACAGAACAGTATCAAATTTTTATTATAAAAATCCACAAGTCTGACATTTTATCTTTTATTCTAGCCAGGATGTATCCTTCATATGCATGTGTGTGTTTCTCCTAGAAAGTGGTGCTCTTAAACCTCTCAAAGCACAGAATTTATTGTACTCTCTTTATTTTTACCAAATTGAAATGTTTTAGGATTTCAGAAGCAAAGTGCAATCCAATTGTGGCTGGAGTTTTCCTGATAGAGGATCCGGGTGGTTCCCTCCCTTCCAAATTCTGGCTACTGCCCTTTATTTCCTTTGTGCAATAGAATTCCCTGAAACAGATTAGGGGGTAATTGTACTGAATTTAGTCAGGATAATGGGAAAAGTGACAAATCAGATTTATGTATTAGGTATTAAGGAGCTTTCTGTAGCACTCTCCTCCAGGTTTAATCTCCTCTGACATGTGTGATTTAGTAACTTTCTGTCTCTGAGAAGCAGTTTGGACCCAGTTGAAAAATCTAATTTCTGGAGACTTGTAATCAGCTTGATATACAGAAAACATTCTGGACTGGAAATATAGTCAGGTACCAAGGTCTGCTAACTTGGCCATTGCCAGTGATTCAAAACCACCTCCCCACCCTGAGTGAGTAAAAGATTTGATACGAATATGAATGCTATGAGTCTTCTGGTGATATTTTGAGTGTGTATGTTCCTGTGTGTGTTTGGAAAGCATAAGAGGGTATTTACCTTGAGGGCTCTTTTGTTGACCTTATTTATTTGAAATTCTTATTTTATTTGTAATGGCATATGTATATTTTTGTGATGCTACATGCAATCTCTGTGTATACTTTTTGTATATATGTGTACATATTTGTAAATATATTGGTATGCAATGATACAGTATGTGTATATTATGTACCCATACCCATTGTGGGCTGAATTTATTTAAGTTCTGTGAGGACATCCTAGTGGCATTGTTCATGCTGCTGTAATTAGGTTGTGGCTGTATCTCATTCATAAGTCTCTATTTTGAGGGGCTTGTGTTTGGATAAAATGGGCTAATTTGGAGTTGAAATTAGGATATGAAGATCTTAACAGAAAGCTGGATATTCTTAGCTTTAAAATCACCTGCAAATTTTTATTTAAACTGATGATAAATTAGTGATATAAACCTGAAAAACCTAAGTATGTGAAACTGAGACACCAGCAGATTCTGAAGCTGTAGTAGTCCTTTATTTTCTTGATCCATGTTTAAGTATTATTACTGAGTAAATTATAGTGGGGCTTAATAGGCTGTGGAAAACAGATTGCTTTGATCACATTTTAAAACATAGGAAAATGTCCATTAAATAGAGGAAATATATTCCCAGTTGTCATTTTTACGCCTCATACTGAATTTTGATTTTGGAACAATTTTTTTTCATCAGTGTGCCTCGTTTTATGTGTCTCTGTGAGGCAGAAAAGGGGGCATTAGCTAAGGGACGGCCCAACTTAAGTAAGGTAGGATTTAATGAGGAACAGGAGGTTGTTAATTTGTATATTTGCAGCAGCTATGATTAATTTAGTCCTGTCTTGGCATTTCTAGCTACAGATTTTTTCTTATTGGACTTGCATATCAAAGGTGAGTAGGCTCATCTGAGAAAATGCTTCCACTGAATAAAATGCCTCCACTCGTATTGCTGTGTCTCTATGAGACCACTTGTGTTCTGCAAGTTGATGATATATTCACACATGAAGTACAGTTTTTAATATTAGATGCATGGTGTGCTATAAAAATCTGGGCCTTCAAACCTCTCCCAAGGATGATAGGGTTGGGGAGGATAAGAGGATAGTAAATATGTGCAGTGCCAATTTGTGAACCTATAGAATGTTGCCAAGTATCAATGTTTGGTTACTTCAGACATATTTATTTGCATGAAAGAGTGTAGGAGATGTTTAATATACACTTAAATACATTCACTGCAGAAATTAAGTAGAGGTTATTTTTGCATGATAAAATGTAACTGCAAAGCAACTTTTTACACCAATATTCTTTGGAAGATTAAATCTCTCTGATCCAATATTAAATTATCTTAAAATAGAGAAATTATCTCAGGAGTGAGTTTTACCACCCAAAAAATGTTACATTTGCTGATTCATTGTATTTTAAATAAAACAGCCAACTATTCCTAACACTTTTCAATTACAGTATTTAGAAATAATCATAACAGCCTTTTTCTTGAATAAATATTAAAATTTGGTCATTTATTATTTCTGAAAAATCAGTGAAAACATCCATAGGATCTGATGCTGTGTTGCTTGAATAATCAAATCATTGTTTTTGCACTGGAGAGTAGTAGAGCAGATGATATACCATTTAAAATTCATGGAACTGACTCAGGCTCCTTGTGGACATTGAGGACAGTAGTGGTAACGAAAAGTACAGTAGAAAAGACTTGACATAGTGAATGTGACCTCTAACCCCAGCCGTTGTAAAGCCAATAACTTTGAGGTTGAATAAGGTAAAACTTGCTTAGAAAACCCAGCTCTTTCCCTTTAGTCTCCTGCGCTCTCATACATTGATACTTTACACCTATTTTTGCTGTACCTCTCAGTCTTTCCTGGATAATGGGACCATTTTACCTTAAAAAAAAAAAGAAAAAAAGCGATTCATCTTCCTCAAACTAGAATTTCAAAGCCTAATACTACACTATGTTCCAACTTCATTGAGTTTTGAACAAAAGACTTAAGCATGCCTTGTGTTTAAGGAAAAATAATTGATGTGTGAATGGAATCAATCACCTATTGATGGGAAGGGTATCAGGACGATGTAGGGTGATCTGCCTTTAATTGGGTAGAGATAACTGTATTAAGTATAATTTGTTGGTGCCATAGAAATATTTCCTTTGGAATTCCATTAATATGAAATTTTTTTAAACTAAAATTGGCATTTTATACTTATTAGTTTAGTGTAATATTGACTTTTGAGAAGAATTCCAACTTTACGTGACATTGTTATTTAATCACTGATTGAAGAACCATTCTTAATTTTAAAATATTTTTGTTAATTTCTTTTACAGTTTTAAAAATTAATAATATTTTTATTTTTGAGATGGAGTTTCGCTCTTGTTGCCCAAGCTGGAATGCAATGGTGCGATCTCAGCTCACTGAAACCTCTGCCTCCCGGGTTCAAGAGATTCTCCTGCCTCAGCCTCCCAAGTAGCTGGGATTACAGGCGTGTGCCACCATGACCAGCTAATTTTATATTTTTAGTAGGGATGGGGTTTCACCATGTTGACTAGGTTAGTCTCGAACTCCTGACCTCAAGTGATCCACCCTCCTCGGCCTCCCAAAGGGCTGGGATTACAGGTGTGAGCCACTGTGCCCGGCCTAAAAAAATTATTTTTTTAATAGTTATCAGACTACTCTAATCAGTGTGATTTTTAAACATACTTGGACAGTAGACTGTTTTTTTTTTTAATAGTTTGAAGTCCATTATATTAAAACTACAAACTCACTTATTCAAGCCTAAATTTTGTCATAGACTATAAATTGGGGATCAGTTTCCTAGTTTGGTGGACAATTCCAGTCTATCTACTAAGACAATCATCTTCTTAGGTGTAATATTGTTTATTAAGACATAGGTAATATTAGGTTTTATACTTCTCTCCTAGGCTTATGGAATGAAAGCTAATAGGCTGAATTATATCACTTTCAGAATGAAACAGGGAATTATGGCTAGCCTTCTTACAGGTCTGCAGTAAATGATACTTAAATGTTTGTTACATCACTGATTTTCTTTTCTCTTCTGAAGCTGTTGTGAATGTCCACTTTGCCAGGATTGAAAGTTGAAATTTGTAAACATTACAGTTTGAACCATACATTTTCTCAAACATGAAATCAGTATGAATAAGTATAAAATTTGAAATGATCATATATGATAATCCCAAAAGTAAATACTTCCAAACCATAGAGGGATAACCACTGTATTTTAAAAAATATTATTCCCACCCTTCTTTGCATGCTATTAATTGCTTTTTTCCTAAATTAAAGCTATGTATTGTGGTATATTAAAAATCTGCAGGAAAAATTTGCTTAAAGTGTTTTAGCACAATAAGAATTTTTATTACTTAGTAGTTGGAGACCAGCCTGGGCAACACAGTGAAACCCTGTCTCTACTAAAAAAAAAAAAAATTAGCCAGGCGTGGTGGTGTGTGCCTGTAATCCCAGCTACTTGGGAGGCTGAGGCAGGAGAATTGCTTGAACCTGGGAGGCAGACTTTGCAGTGAGCCGAGATTGTGCCATTGCACTCCCGCCTGGGTGACAGAGCGAGATTCCATTTCAAAAAAAAAAAAAAAAGAATTTTTATTACTGTTTCCTGAAAAATGGTTTTTGTTAACTCATTGATTATATCATTAAAAATACCTTCTAATGGTTCAGTACAATAATTTAGAATTTGATTTGTGTGGCTTTTTATAGTTATCTGAATGCATTCCTTTTGCCACATAGACCATATGGCTAGTTCTACTGTTTTTTTTTTTTTTTTTTTTTTTTTGCTTGTTTTTAATAAACCTTGCTGTTCAATAATCAGAGAAACTTTTATTTTGGAGGATTCTTCCAGTTGAGGTAGAAATGTCTTACATAATAGGAAAGGCAGATACAAAGTCCTAACATTTTCATAGCAGAGTTTACAAGTAAAATAACTTATCCATATAGGTTATCTTCATTGTGTAGCACCAGTATAAACAATGGTTTCATTAATCATTGAATCAGATGAAGCAGTTATAAATCACTTTTTACTTTGTGCTAAGAATTAGTGTAATTTCAGGCCACTTTATTATTTCCTCTGAGCAGTTTCCATTGTAAGGTTGAGTTTCCCTTTTTAAAATTCAAATCATCACTAAAGGTTAAGATAATCAAATAGGAGTTAAAATAAGTTATGTTTGATCTTTTTCCCTTGAAAATAATGGTGAACTTATTGTCTACATTCTGATTACTAGGCAGAAATGCACTTGTTTAAATCATAGCAGTAATTACATTTGGAGAATATAATTACTCGATTTTCTAGTGGTGTGAAATACTTAAAAATTGTGCTTGTCTGTAACTGAAATGTTATAGAATTGTAATACTATAGGGATTATAGAGTTATATTTATTAGCTCTCCTCAAGAGACTGAAGCACAATATTTTTCATGTAACAATTCTTATCCAAGTGCTGCTAATCTGTTGTGCAAATAATGAAGCTATTTGGTTGCCTATTTAGCTATTCACAAATCACTGTAATCTTTGAAACAATCTTGTTGTTCATTTGTATTAATATTTGGATATTGTGAGTTAATACTTTAGGAAAAAAAAATCCATCGACTCAGCCCTGTTAGCAAAACTGTTTGGATTCATTAGTTTTTATATGTGTTAACAGTAGAATAAATTTTGAAGGGGCTATTTACTACCAATGACTAAGGGGAAAATTATACTGTCACTATCATTTGACTTGAACATTTGTGGTATTATAAAAGTCTTGTCAGTTGTGTTCTAAATTGCTTAAGCCATACGTTCTCTTAAACAGGATGTTTTTTGTTTTCTTCCTTTCTAGCAGCCTTTTTCTTCTTTGTTATGGTTAATCCTCCATAGATTTTAGAAATTGAGAAGTTCTTGAAACATTTTATTTTCTTGAGTTCATCACTTTTGACTCTTGTATGAGATGTGATTTGTCATAAAAGATAGCCTTTCACTACTTCACTAAATGAATTTCAGAGTAAACACTGTGATTCTGCAGAGCGGATTCAGTAGGCTTTCCAATGTTTTCTCCTGCGATACAGTGCCTACCACCTTGAGGGCACTTCAATACTAGAGGATGAAAACTGAAACGTTTTGATGTTTATTGAATAACGAGATTAGAGAATATTTGATTTTTGTTGTCAGTGTATTAAAGAAATTTTCACATTGATAAATGTTCTCTAGGAATGTGTCTACATTCATCAGGTGTGAACTCCTGTACATGAATTTTGTATCTTGAATCCACATATATATTAAGTGTATCATCAATATAAAAATAAACATTATTTGCTTAAAGTTTTTGGTACTTTTTCGGTATTGACAGCTGAACTGTTAGGGTTTGCTTCATTCACATATCTCAAAGGCTTTGAACTATCTTGGGGTTGATGCTTCTTGTTAGTTTGTAAATGTCTGAATCCTGGTTTTGGTTTTTCCGTGCCCTGCTCCTGGAACACGCGAAGGAAGGGGCTGTTGAAGAATTGGGTGAAATCTGCTTACTCTTGGGCTGGTGTTAAGTCTGGGGATGGAACCAGAGTACTTAAAGTGGAATGGCTGGCTTGGCACTGACGAGTTCAGGGACCTGACTTAGGTTACTGATGTGGACCGTGACTTTTTGTTTGAGACAGTTTCACTCTTGTTGCCCAAGCTGGAGTGCAATGGCGCAATCTTGGCTCACTGCAACCTCCACCTCCCAGGTTCAAGCGATTCTCCTGCCTCCGCCTCCCAAGTAATTGGGATCCGAGGCATGGGCCACCAAGCCCGGTTAATTTTGTAATTTTAGTAGAGACGGGGTTTCGCTATGTTAGGCTGGTCTGAACTCCTGACCTCGGGTGAACCACCGCGCCCGGCCTGGAATGTGACTTAGAACAAGACAGTTTTTCCTGTTTTGTTTTTTTCTTTTCCTACTGCCTGTATGATTGCTATTTACTTAAAGAGACGGAGTCTCGCCGCGGTGCCCAGGCTGGTCTCGAAGCCCCGGACCCAGAGATCCTCCCAACTCGGTCTTCCGAGTAGCTGGGACCACAGGAGCGGGCGCCGGGCACTTTTGATGCTTTGAACTTTCTTCCTAAGGAGAAAGGAGACGGCCCAGCAGCGGATGGTGAAGCTAATCCAATATAGTGAGCTGCCACTAGCGTTTTTAAGTGCATTACAACGTGGTTCTGCTGGACGTTATGCACTCGGTTGCGATATAAAACGCATCATCTACAGGAGGTGACAGGCGCCAAAGTTTAAAAACTGGTCTCAAGGTGTAAGGACTAGTTTCTGGAGCTACTGCCTTCTGAGTGAAGATGGAGGCGCAGACTTCCCGGGTCACACAGTGGCAAGGCAGCTGCCTAGGGTGCGGCGGGACCGGGCGGCACGGGGGGCGTCTGGCCAAGCAGCGCAGCCCGCGAAGGGTTTGTAGCCAGCACAGCGCAGCGGGGCCTGTGGCACGGACTGGTTCTTTCACTTTTGACACGAAGCCCCTCCCACTTACCACGCTCTGCACACGCCCCTGTTAAAATAGAAAAAGACCAAGAGAGGCCTCGGAGACTCAGTCATCATCTGCGTCTCTGGCCGCTCGCTGACGTGGCGAACTGAAATGACTGAGCGCCCGGCTAGGCACTCGCGCACTCCAGCCGTTCCGGCCCAACCGCCGCCCAGAGGTTAGAACAGTAGCCGCCAAAGGCCAAGCACGGGCGCATGCGCGCGTCGGACCAACTCCCTCGCGCAGTCACTTCCGGCGCGCTGGGAGACGTGCGGTTCCGGGTCGCTGCTCGGCTCTCCAGCCGGGCGGTGGGGGCTGGTGACGCGGTCCGGGGCTCACGAGAGGCCCCGGAGGCGGGGCTTTGCTGGCTGCCCAGAGAGAGGCAGGTGCGCGGGCCAGGACTCCGGGAATGCGAGTAGGCCCCTTATTCTCCCGGTGGCCTCTGTCTGTCCCCACAGCGGCCCGGTCAGGGTTGCCCAAGCCCCAAGGCGGGGGGCGGCACCGGGGTGCTGAAAGGGTGAGAGTGGGGGCGGAGGCGGGCTGCCCCGGCCTGGGAGTCTGGAGCCTAGGATTCCGGGATTCCTCCCTGCGCGACCTTGGACAAGTCGCTCCTCCTCTCTGGGGCTCAGTTTCTCTGCTGTCAAATGGGAGAGATGTTGGATCCTTCCTTTATTTGATAGTCCAAGCACGGGCGGGGCTGGAGGGAGCCTGAGGGAGTGAGATCCAAACTGCCGTGGCAGGCACCTGCCTGCCTCCCTGGGGGTTAGGCATCTGTCTTTACCCAATCTTGCTTTGCTTTTTCTCAGTGCAAATCCGTGACCAGACAGTCCAGGGTCTGGCCAGGTAAACAGTGTGTGAGTATAGTAATCAACTGAGAAATAAATACTGGCCCCAGGAAAACTTAACCTCATTCAAATTGTTTTGCTTAGGGCTCCCAGGGAGAGATGAGTTTAGGCACCCGCTGTGGTGATCAATTCTGTTCTGTGCGCTTGTAAGTGACGCTCTTAGGCAAATAACAAATTCATAGGAGATCAGGGTTAGGGAGGGTATCCCACTGAGAGTTGTGACAGGTTTTCTTACCCCCTTTAATCCTTCTTTTGTCCCTCTTCCTTCACTACTTCTCCCCATCCCCACCCAACATTTCGGCCATACACTTGAAAAGAAATATCCAATGAATTTTATTTTGTCTTCATGCAGGACAGAATGCTTTGACCTCCAAGCTGTTTTAGATCTAGTAGATAAGCCAGGTGAGTAAGTGGTTTACAGACATTGAAAGTAAAGTTTCTGAAGAATTGTACAGACTTAATGGAGGATCTGAAGTGGTAAGATGGCATTTGTGTATCTCAGAGCAGAGCTTAGGTGTCCTCCACAAAACATGGAAAGTTAAGGTTGGAACCAGAATATTAGTGTTTTATACACCATTGGGAGGAAAAGATTTTTGAATCTTTCTTTGAATATCATGTCAAACATTCTGAAGAAAAGAAACAGGCCGGGTGCAGTGGCTCACACCTGTAATCCCAGCACTTCAGAAGGCCGAGGCAGGTGGATCACCTGAGGTCAAGAGTTTGAGACCAGCCTGACCAACACGGAGAAACCTCATCTCTACTAAAAATACAAAATAAGCCGGGCGTGATGGCGCATGCCTGTAATCCCAGCTGCTCGGGAGGCTGAGGCAGGAGAATCACTTGAACCAGGGAGGTGGAGGTTGCAGTGAGCCCAGATTGTGCCATTGCACTCCAGCCTGGGCAACAAGAAAGAAACTCCATCTCAAAAAAAAAAAAAAAAAAAAAAAAAGAAAAAGAAACTGATTGGAGGTAATTTTATCAAACTCAGAACCACACAGCGTCTCCAGAAAATGTTCAAGGATATCAGATACCTATACAACAGAGTTGTCTGGCTTGTCGTCTTTTTTCTGTTACCAGCTTTTCCTATTGGACAGTTGATTGCAAACCATCCTGAAACAGTAGGATATTACACCTTTTACATATTGAATTACATATTGGATATTGGATTACATATGAATCGAATTACATGCGTTTTTCCCTTCAACTTAAAAAAATAACACTAAACTGTAGTTAAGCTTATTGGAGGAAGGATTTGAAATCATTAAGTCACGAATATGTGATGTTGATGTCTGCTCTGGGAAATTTTACCAAATGTGTTATATGTCATACTCAACATGGCGTAATTAAAAAAAAAAAAAACAGAGATTTGTGAATGAGAGTCCTCTGTTCAAATACCAGCCCTGCCACTTAGCCACACAATCTTTGATAGATTACTTCATCTCCTTGAGACTGGATTTCTTCATCTTATATGCATATGAAGCACCTGAGTGCTTTTTAAATGTTTAGTAATTGTGTTCTATAAGTGTACATGTAAATTATGAAACTTAATTTTGAAATCTAAAACTTAACAACTCAGATGTGAAATCTTTCCAGTGTTTAACTTTTGAACTGTCCCTTTCATCTGGTTTATAGATCCTGTGTTGCCATAAGCCCTTGGCCCACATTTAAGTGGGAATGCAGCTAGCTTGGATGTCTGAAACTTTGTAGGCACCTGTGTCTGATTCCTAAACACAGGCACCAGGACTACTGAGAGCTCATCATCCGTGCCGGATAGCCACACAGCAAACATGTTTGCAAAACTGAAGAAGAAAATTGCAGAAGAGACTGCTGTTGCTCAGAGACCAGGAGGTGCTACTAGGATCCCACGGTCTGTGAGCAAGGAATCAGTTGCCTCAATGGGAGCTGACTCAGGAGATGACTTTGTAAGTATCTTTACTTAAGAAATATACTTTTGCAGGAAATTCTTCCAATAAATATTTTAAATTGCTTGATTATTTCATACCTTTCATGATTTGTAGCTATATAAGAGCCTGTACATCTGATTCTTCTTACTCTGAGGTACCTTTTTGTTAATTTTTGGTTTGTAAATGTTAAGGTACTCTTTTTTTTCCCTTATTTTTCTGTGAATTCCTCTTCATATTCTCTCCAGTGTCCTCTTGTACTGTTTTTCCATCTGTGTACCTTGTACATCTTCTTTTGCATTTCATTTCTGAAAATGTCTGGGCCTGTTTTCATTGCAGACATATATACTTATATAACAACTAAGTCATTGCTGCTTAACAAGGTCTCTGAGTTGTGGTAAGGGGTTAGCCAGAGTGCATTGTTGTATTGGGAAGGTTGATGGAAAGATGGCAACAGTGATTACAGTATGTTTCTTTTTTTCTTTTTCTGTCTTTTTTTTTGAGATGGACTCTCACTCAGTAGCCTAAGGTGGAGTGCTGTGGCCTGATCTCAGTTCACTGCAACCTCTGCCTCTGGGGCTCAAGCAATTCTTGTGCCTCAGCCTCCAGAGTAGCTGAGACTACAGGTGTACTCCACCATGCCTGGCTAATTTTTTGTATTTTCTTAGAGACAGGTTTTCACCATGTTGCCCAGGGTGGTCTCAAACTCCTGAGCTCAGGCGATCCGCCCGCCTTGGCCTCCCAAAGTGCTGGAATTACAGGTGTGAGCCACCATGCCTGGCCTACAATATGTTTCTTATTAGTAAAATACATTTGTGGCTATAAGATTTCAAAAAATGAAGATGTTGCTATATTAGGGAAATGTCATGCTTAAAAAATAAAGTGTGGCTTTTGCATATGACAGGATCCTCTTAAGTTAGATAAATTTCTCTTTTTCTTTTTTTTTTTGAGACAGAGTCTCACTCTGTCACCCAGGCTGGAGTGCAGTGGCATGATCTCAGTTCACTGCAATCTCCACCTCCTAGGTTCAAGCAATTCTCCTGCCTCAGCCTCCCAAGTAGCTGGAACTACAGGTGCCCACCACCATGCCCGGGATAATTTTTTTTGGTTTTCGGTTTTTGGTTTTGAGATGGAGTCCCGCTCTGTCACCTAGGCTGGAGTGCAGCGGCGCAATCTCGGCTCACTGCAATCTCCACCTCCCGGGTTTAAGTGATTCTCCTGCCTCAGCCTCCTGACTAGCTGGAACTACAGGCGCCTGCCACCATGTCCAGCTAATTTTTGTATATTCAGTAGAGACAGGGTTTCACTATGTTGGCCAGGCTGGTCTCGAACTCCTGACCTCATGATCCTCCCTTCTTAGTCTCCCAAAGTGCTGGGATTATAGGGGTGGGCCACCAATACTTGGCAATAAATTTCTTTAAAACTCATTTATAATGCTTGATATGTATAAATGAATGTATATAATATATATGTAAAGTATAAAGCATAAAGTAAATCTATCACTCATCTGAAAAAATAGAACATTATCAATTCTGTTAAGCCACTTATATGCTTCTTCCAATTTCCTCTACCCAATTTAGGCTAGCATAACCACTATTCTAAATTTTGTATTTTTCATTCACTTGCTTTTTAAAATATCTTACCAGATATGTATGTATTCATAATTTATTATTTAATACTGCTTGTTTTTGAAGTTATAAAAGTTGCACACTGTAGACTTCTTGGATTTCCTTTTTAAAAATTTAATTCAACATGCTTATAAAATGCATCCATGTTATAGGAAGCTGTGGTTCATTTGTTTTTACTGCTGTATAAGATTCCAGGCTGGGCACAGAAGCTCATGCCTGTAATCCTAGTGCTTTGGGAAGCTAAGGCAGAAGGATTGCTTGAGGCCAGAAGTTCAAGACCAGCCTGGGCAACATAGCAAGTCCGCATCTCTACAAAAGTTTTTTTTTTTTTTTTTAATTAGCCAGGTTGGTGGTGGTATGCCTGTAGTCCTAGCTTTTTGAGAGGCAGAGGCAAGAGGATCACTTGAGCTCAGGAGTTTGAGATTGTAGTGAGCTATGATCGTGCCACTGTACTCCCACCTACACAACAGAGCGAGACTCTTGTCTCTAAAGATTAAAAAAAAAAAAAAAGATCCCAGCTTTAGAAAAGGCCACATTTTATCTCTGTCTTCTGGCGATAGACATTTGAGTTGTTTCCATGGTCAGATGAGTCTTCCTCCTGCTTTCTTATACTGCCTGGATCCCAGGTCAGATTACATGGCAGAAGCTATTAGGTTATCGGGATGGAGCAATAAGATTACCAGGTCTACATTATCACTGGTTCCTATATTTTAGAGGAAATATAAGCACACATTTGAGCATCGGGCTGAAGGATGTAGTTTTAAGGCTGGGTTCTGTGACAGAAGGACCTGCTTTGCCTTCATTTTGACATGCTAAATGAAGTCATTTATTTAGTAATGTATCCCAAATACAGAGATTGACCTGGATTCAGGAAGTACTTTATTTTGGGATTTCTCAAGTTTTGAACTTAATACAGCCTGATCCTCAGTTCCTGTCTCCAGACCCTTATACCCAACTGCATATATTTCTCCAAACAGATGCCTCCTCTGTGGCATCTCAAATTCTAAATGAACAAAATTGAATTCATCATTTCCATCTCCAAACGTGCACCTTCATCTTCCCAAGTCACCAGCCAGAAACCTTGGAGGTATTTTAGACTCTTCCCTCCTTTCACTTCTTGATGTCCAATCAGTCACCATGTATAATGGCTTCTATTTCTTTTTTTCTATTTTTTTCTGGAGACAGAGTCTCACTCTGTCTCCCAGGCTGGACCCTGGGTTCAAGCAATTCTCCTGCCTCCGCCTCCCAAGTAACTGGGACTACAGGTGCATGCCGCCATACTCGGCTAATTTTTTTATTTTTAATAGAGATGAGGTTTCACTGTGTTGCCCAGGCTGGTCTCGAACTCCTGAGCTCAGGCAATCTGCCCACCTCAGCCTCCCAAAGTGCTAGGATTACAGGCAGCTTTCATTTCTTAAATGTCTCAAACTTGCCTCTGTACTCCATCTTCTAGTAGTACATTTACTAGCACAGGTTAAGCATCCCTAATCTGAAAATTTGAAATCTGAAATACTCCAAAATCGTAAACTTTTTGAGACCAACATGGCCACAAGTGGAATATTCTACACATAAATACTTAACACAACTTTGTTTAATGCATAGTATTTAAAATATTATATAAAATTATGTTCAGGCTATGTGTATAAAATGTATATGGAACATAATTTCGTGTTTATACTTGGGTCCCATCCCCAAATTATTAATTAAGTATATGCAGACATTCCAAAATCTGAAAAAATCCTAACTCCAAAACACTTCGGATCCAAAACTGTTTGGGTAAGAGATACTCAACCTATACTATCATTTGATTTCAGACTGCCTTTCTTTCTGGGACAAATGTTGTAGTCTGTCTGGGTTCCCTGTCCCCAAAGTGACCTTTTGTTTTCTTTGAGACAGGGGTCTCTTTCTTTCACCCAGGCTGGAGTGCAGTGGCGCGATCACAGCCCACTGCAGCCTTAACCTCCTGGGTTCAAGCGATTCTCCCATTTCAGCCTCTTGAGTAGTTGGCACAACAGTCACGTACCACCACACCCAGCTAATTTTTGCATTTTTTGTAGAGACGGAGTTTTGCCATGTTGCTTAGGCTGGTCTTGAATTCCTGGGCTCAAACAATCTGCCCACCTTGGCCTCCCAAAATACTGGGACTGCAGGCGCTAGCGGCTGTGCGCAGCCCAAAGTGATCTTTCTAAAAGCAGATCTGTTGATGTCTCTCCAGTACTTGAGACTCATAAAACTCAGTGGCTTCCCCATCATTTTCAGGATGAAGTACAAACCCATTATTATAGCATAATGGTAAACTGTCATGGTCTTGTCTCAGTCTATTTGGCCAGCATTTTCTCACTGTACTTTACTACACCCTGTGCTACAGCCAGATTGAATTTATTGCACTTTCTAGAATGTACCACATTCTTTCATGCCTACAATTTTTGCACATGCTGTTTCCTGTCTCTAGAATGTCTTGTCTCCCCTTTCACTCGTGCATTCCTCTTCCAGACTGTTGTGCGTCTTAAGACTCAGCTTACATGTTACTTCCAGGAAACTCCCTTGACCTGACCTTCTCCTCTGGCAGCCCTCTCTCCTTTACCCCTGCTGGCTGTTTGGTGCCTTGTCTTCTGCTAACCTCTGTAATAGCACCTACTGTATTGCATTATTATTGATGATTTGCTTGTTTGTCTCTTCCACTGAACTGGGAGTTTCATGAAAGGCGATAAGGGAAGTGTAGCCCTTAGGAACTCAGGTGAGGTTATAGAGCCATATCTGCTCTATTATTTTTATGTGACTTTGGGCAAGTTTCTTCATTTTTTTCTTTCCTTATTTTCCACATCTATAAAATGGGGATAGGAACTGTATCTATCTTTATTAAAATATGTGTGTCAAGGATGCCCAAGATCATCCCCAGATTTGATTATTCACTAGGAGGACTCATAAGACTCAGCATACAGTTTTACTCACTGCTGTAATTTATTACAGTGAAAGGATCTAAAACAGAGTCAGCAAAGGGAAAACGTGCATGGGGCAAAGCTTGGAGGAAACAGGTGCAGGCTTCCAAGATTCTTCTCCCAGTGGAGTAACATAGGACACGCTCCATTCTCCCAGCAATGAGTTGTGACATCACATGTAAAATGTCTACCAGGGAAGCTCATTAGAGACTCAGTGTCCAGGGTTTTTATTGGGTACTGGTCGTGTGAACACCCTCTGCCTACTGTGTATCAAAATTCCAGACTCCGGGCCAGGTGGGGTGTCTCACACCTGTAATCCCAGCACTTTGGGAGACCAAGGCGGGTGGATCAGTTGAGGTCAGGAGTTCGAGAGCAGCCTGGCCAACATGGCAAACCCTGTCTCTACTAAAAATACAAATATTAGCTGGGCATGGTGGCACACACCTGTAGTCCCAGCTACTCAGGAGGCCCAGGAGAATCGCTTGAACCCAGGAGGCAGAGGTTACAGTGAGCCAACATTGTACCACTGCACTCCAGCCTGGGTGACAGAGCAAGACTCTGTCTAAATAAATAAATAAATAAATAAATAATCCAGACTCCAGAAGGAAACCAGGTATTCAGCATAAACCATATTTTTGCACAAACATTTTAGGCACAATGAGCCATTCTTAACAGAATAATGGGAACCCTCCCAAAGCCTAAGTTCCCAGATGCCAGGCAAGGACCAACCTTAAAAGCAGGCCTTTCTAAGGACAACAGTCTGAGGCCTGTAATGTCAGTTCTTCTGCTTAGGATGTAAAGCACTTAGCATGGAATCTGGCTCTAAGCATTTCATAATTAGCTGCTGCTGCTGTTATTTTGGATAGGAGCTCTTTGTTTCACCACTATTCCTAGTGCTTAGCACAGTAATGAGACATTCTATGTCTCACTAACAGTAATAATCATAACAGCTTCTTATACTGCTAGTGCTGTGGTCTGAATGTTTGTGTCCCCAAAAATTGATATATTGAAACCTAATCACCAGAGCAATGGAATGAGGAGGTGAATCGTCTCCGAGATGATTAGCTTATGAGGGAGGAACCCTCATGAATGGGATTAGTGCCCTTACAAAAGAGGCCCCAGAAAGCTGCCTTGCCCCTTCCACCATGTGAGGGCACAGCTAGAAGGTGTCATGTATGAACCAGAAAGTGGGTCCTCACTAGACACCCAATCTGCTGGCACCTTAATTTTGGACTTCCCAGACTCCAGAACTGTGAGAAATACATTTCTGTTGTTTATAAGTCACACACTTTATGGCATTTCCTTATAGCAGCTCAAATAGACTAAGACAACTAGTAATAGATGACACATATTAAAGCTAATATGTGCCAGGCTGTGTTTTAGGGATTTGACAAGTATTGATTTACTTAATCCTCGTCACAGCTCTGTGAGGCAAATGATATTTGTTATCACAGATTGCAAATGAGGAAACCAGTGCACAGAGAAATTGAGTAATGAGCCTAAGTTCTTACAGCTTGAAAGTGGTAAAACTGGAACCTGAAGCAAGGTCTTCAGACACCAGAGACTCTCCTCTTAACTGTCCACTGTCCTGACTCTCGGTACATATTGGATGGGCAGTTGGCTGGACATGTAGATGAATATTTGAAGTGAATTATTGAATCATCTTTAAAAACATTTTGGGGATACAATGGGAAACATGATTAAGGACTGGATGTTAATATTTTTTGTTAGGAATGATAATCATATGTTGTCTATGAAGAGAAATATCCTTATTTTTAGAAATAGTTATCAGAGTATTTAGGATGAAATGTAATGATGTCTGTTATTTAAATTACTTCAGAAAAATAAAAATTGGTGAAACAAATAAGGCAAAGCTTCAGCAATTGTGAAAGTAGATGGAAAGTGTTCATTAGACCAATTTCTCTCCCTTTCTATAGTTTGAAAAATTTTATAATGAAAAGTAAAAGAGATTTTAAAAACTGAGTTATTAGCAATCGCAAGCAGTGCCCATAGTAATAGTAGTATTCATTTATTTTAAAATAATCTGGTTTTTTGGGAAAAATGTATGCCTCATTAATATATTGGTTTGTTGAATGCATATTATCTGCTGAAGTCTATGATGCAAATTAGAGTTTTAGATTGATATCCCTTTGTTTTATAGATGAAACTTTATCAATATTGGTGAAAGATTCATAGTCATAGGCCAGGTTTTGATCCCTACAGAACTCCCGCCCTCTTTATCCCAGGACTTTACTTTTGGAAAGATAAAGTGATTTTTTAATCGTGGCAAATATAGTTTTTGTATTACATACTTGCTATAATAATGGATCTATTTACTATTATTTATTTCAATAACATGTGTACACATACGATATATCTGTTTAGCATCTCCTCTCTCCTTCACTTTAAGAGGCAGAAAGCATTGCTTCCACTTTCCAGGTAGAGAAACTAGGCCCAGTTACGTTAAGAAGCTTTTCAGTGACTACAATTAATTGAAGTGTAACCAAACCTAAAGTAGACCTGTCACTTTCTGGCTCAGTACTGTGGTCTCACACATATATGAATTCGACCTTCCTTGTGTCTACCTCAACAGGCTTCCGATGGAAGCAGCTCCAGAGAAGATCTTTCGTCCCAGCTTTTGAGAAGGAATGAACAGATGCGAAAGTTAGAGGCCAGACTTTCTGGTATGTCTAAGAACTTGTAAAAAACAAACACAAGAAACTTGCCTTGCTTGACTCTTCCTATAAAATAGCCATATAGGATGACTTTATAGTTATTTTCACATATCATTTTGATCTTTTTAGATAGGAGCAAGTATACCCTCTTCTTTTTTTAGTGTACTAAATAGTGTAAATTCAAAACTGAATTTGAAAGTTTATTAAAAAAATTTTTCTGCTCCTGAGGTTTCTAGCCATGGAAATAAAAGATGGTAATAGTGTATGTACAATGGATTTGACCATCTTCCACCATTAGCATAGCCTGCTTTCGGGTGGAAAGGGATAGGGTTAGTTTTTAAAGGGAATGGCCAACAGATATTGGATTCATCAGCACCAGACAGAGATTGGTTCTATGTTGCCACTTCCTGCAGCTCATACCACCTGTGTAAGTGTCGTTGTAGGTCTTTGGGCCACTTTTCAATGGTATTTCTGACTTCAGCACCTGCATAGAAGGTGTAACTCTCATTATGTCTTTTGTGTGCAGTTTACATAGCTCCCATTATATCCTTTGCCTGAGGAGGGCATGGTCATGATAGAATTGTGAGTTATTATTTTGGTTTCTGCCAGTGGATACGTTTGGAAAACTTCATCCTATAAAGTGGTTCATGGCTTCTGTGTCTCTTTTTGTCCCTTGGCTTTTTTCTTTTTTTTTTTTTTTTTTGAGATGGAGTCTCGCTCTGTTGCCCAGGCTGGAGTGCAGTGGCGCAATCTTGGCTCACTGCAAGCTCTGCCTCCCGGGTTCATGCCATTCTCCTGCCTCAGCCTCCCTAGTAGCTGGGACTACAGGCACCTGCCACCATGCCCAGCTAATTTTTTTTGTATTTTTAGCAGAGACGGGTTTTCACTGTGTTAGCCAAGATGGTCTCGATCTCTTGACCTCGAGATCTACCTGTCTAGGCCTCCCAAAGTGCTGGGATTACAGGCGTGAGCCACCATGCCCGGCCGTCCCTTGGCCTTTTAATGCCCATTTTATTGGAGTAAAACAGCAGACCCAAATTCACCAAGTGGTATGTGAAATATTTATATTTGTGTAGCTATCAGACCCGGATTCACCACATTGTATGTGAAGTATTTGTATTTGTGTAGCTATCAAAAGTTCATAGCATAATTCATAACTACTAATTATTTTGTCCTCACTAGAGCCTTATTAGGCTTAGCAAGGTTAAGGCCTTACAAGTAGTAAACGGTAGAGCTGGGATCCAAACCCAGATTTATTTGATGCTAGAGTCTTAATTCCATCTGCTTTAAACTTAATTGTTGCTATCCTGTTACTCCTACCCATACATAGTATCAGTAACAGAGGTAAAGTAATTTTACACTTGTTTAATGTTGAAGAGAGAGTTATAAAATAATATATGTACCTTCCCCATATGGTAGGAAGAATAGTTGGGCTTGACTTACATTAGAGAAGGGACAGGGAAGAGAGCTGCCATTTATTGGGCCCACTATGTCCTGAGTATTGTCCTACAGTATTAGTATGAGTAATAATAATTGTCACAGTGACAACAATAACAGCTGCATTTTATTTTATTTTATTTTTTATTTTTTATTTATTTATTTATTTTTTTTTTTTTGAGACGGAGTCTCGCTCTGTCGCCCAGGCTGGAGTACAGTGGCCGGATCTCAGCTCACTGCAAGCTCCGCCTCCCGGGTTTACGCCATTCTCCTGCCTCAGCCTCCCGAGTAGCTGGGACTACAGGCGCCCGCCACCTCGCCCGGCTAGTTTTTTGTATTTTTAGTAGAGACGGGGTTTCACCATGTTAGCCAGGATGGTCTCGATCTCCTGACCTTGTGATCCGCCCGTCTCAGCCTCCCAAAGTGCTGGGATTACAGGCTTGAGCCACCGCGCCCGGCCAACAGCTGCATTTTATTGAGCACTGTGTGCAAAGCACTTAAGGCATGTAAAATGTTTTATTATCTAATGCATCGTTTGTGGTAGGTACAATTAATATCATTTAATATATGAAGAAACTAATACTACAGGATCAATAATTTGCTTAAGGTCCGCAGCTAAGGACTGACAGAGTTGGGATTTGAGCTACTGTCTATGTTTTCACTAAACCATAATTATCTTCTTTGGCCACCTAGATAATTAATTCTGACATTCACATTTTTAATATAGCATAGGTAACCAAGTTCCTGTGTAGAAAGGGAGCTCACTTTTTTAGAGAATTAAGTGCTATCACTATAAAGACAATGCTGCACCTAAGGTGTTTGTTATCGCCCTAACTACTGTTCCTGAGTTGTGTGGACTGTAAGTGAGCTGTTTAGTGAGTTCGCTTTGATCTGTCCTACTGCTAAGGCTGGAAGAGGAAGTGGAAACTGAGATTTGAAATTAAGTCATGAGATAAATCTGTGTTTTTCCTAGCAGGACATTTCTGATCACTAGGCTAAGCCTAATTCTTGTTTTCCATCAAGGCTAAACAAACCTGCCTTTTTGTACTCACCATTTATACACCATGGATAATTTGTACTATACTTGTTTTCCTGTGTTGTTCATTGTTAATGGGAGGCTGTCTGCCTAGCTTTCCTTAACAGGAGTGGTTTTCAGGTTAAGAAAATCATCATCATTTCCACTCATTTTTTGGTTTAATTAACTTCCTTTCCTGATGTTTGTCCATTTCTGGTATGTGCGTCACCCTCCTCACCCAAGACTATGCTGAACAGGTCCGAAACTTGCAGAAGATAAAAGAGAAGCTTGAAATTGCATTAGAAAAACACCAGGATTGTACGTATTTCTTTCCTGCTTTTTCAATCTCTTCAAGCTTTAGTTTTTTGAAATGAAACAATAGCATATGGTTAAGCTTGTCCTTCTTGAAAGCATGAATCTTTATTTTATAAGTAGTATACTTCTTAATCAAGTTGATAAAACATTTGGCTGATATAAAAGTTATAAGTATACAAGTTTTATTTATGTTGCTTTATAAAGGCATGATTCTTAGGAGTAGGTCATTAGGTGTATCAGCTTGTCTCTATCCAGTTGACCCCTTTATTTAGGCTGCCCTCAGGTTTTAATAAAATCTAGTACCTATCCCTTAGGTCTGGATTAGGAAATGGTTTCTCACCACAGCTTCATTACTGCTGTGTTGAGTAACTGGGAGAAATCCCTGTCATCACTCCCTCAGCAATAAAGCATACATTTTATGTAGTCTGCCCTAAATCATATGTTCTTTGGGTACCATCCAAGAAAGATGTTAGTAGAAGTAGAAAGTTATTTTTTTGCTGATATGTACTAAAAAAACTTTTAAGGAAAATAAAAGCAAGGCTTTTTGTTTGTTTGTTTTGATTTTTGTTTTTGTTTTTAATTCTGATAAAGTGGTAGTAGCCATCACTTAGCATCAGCTTTGATGTTTTCTGGCAACCTACCTAACTCAGTGTTCTATCATTGTACCATTTAAGAAGTTACCTTTGGCATCTTTCTAAATATATATACTTGTCTATTACAAGAAACAAAAACAATAAGGAAACAAACAAGCAAACACTGTGGTCTGTTACCAAGGCCAAAATATTCTTCTGGAAAGTTGAGGTGGATCAAGCTTTTCCTAGTACCATAATCCACTTATGTGACTTTGGCCTTTTTCATTAGGTGAAAGTTTTAAAATAATCACATGGGCTATTTGTCATGCTGTTTCTGAAGTATTTTCATATCTCAAATAGAGCCTCTTTGTTAACAGCTTCCATGCGGAAATTTCAAGAGCAGAATGAGACATTCCAAGCCAACAGAGCCAAAATGGCAGAAGGACTGGCTTTGGCATTAGCCAGAAAGGACCAGGTATTTTATATGTGGCACTGCCCAAAACTAGTGGAAAGATTTCACTTAGTGACATGACTTCAAAAATCATGACATAACCTACAGAAAATATTTATAGCCTAGGAGAAAAGGAATGTTATAAGTTCTTTAAGGTTTTCTTTGGCCTTTTCTTGTAAAGTGAAGAAACTTTACAGTTCTAATCATGAAATGTGTCCAGAATGTGAGAGTATCATTCCTTGCATCTATATAGTTTCATAAAATTGAGAAGGGAAATAGTGTATCTGTAATCTGATGGCAGGCCCCAAAATAAGAGAAAAGGTCTCTGCCCTCTAAAAACCTCTCTGAAAGTCTAAGCCCCAGACATTTTCCTTTTATCCTGGAGAAGATATTATTAACGTAGTCATAATCCATAGTATACAGAGTTCTCCAACCTCTGTTCCCACGTTTCTTCAATCCCAACCAGCTGGACAGAGGGGAACTCCTATAATCTCAACAGAACCAACCACTGGAAGATGCTGAATGAATAACCACAAGGAAGGAAAATAATTCTGTTACTGGCTATTACATTAATTATGAAGTATATTTTGTTCAAAATAATAGATGACATTTTAAATTTAAGATAAGCATCAATATATTGTAATGATAATTTTGATTTATTAAGACAGCTTGTTATGTTTCACTTAAGAAATTGTGTAATTTATTTCATCTGGAGGAGGTGGGTTGGTTGATTGGTTTTAAAGTGTCTGTTCATCATCTAGGACATTTACTAGTCAGAAAAAATACCATTTACCAATACTTAGTGGATAACTATGGTATGAATGTATATAAATGAAGAAATAATCTAAAATTCATGGATTCTGATTATAGGCAATCAGTATATTGCCTTTTGTGCGAATGGGTTTTTTTTTTCCTCACTATTTTATGGTTTGTGAATAAGGGGCATGATTCTTTTTCTTTTAATTTACACAGATGGCATAAAGCATGTTGGTAAAATCAAAATGAAAAGGAAAATAATGATCAGGGACTGCAAAAGATCCCCCCTACTCCCCCAGTTTCAGGAATTAATTTCTAAACATCATTTGCAGAATTACTCAACTCAGCTGGTCCCAGCTACCCACTCCCAAGAAACAACAGTACTCATGGCAAAACTCCCAGGAACAAGCTGAGAAGCTGCATCAGAACAGCAGATACGGCTTTTCTTGGGTGTCCTGCTTAGTAAAAATCTGCGGGCTTGTATTCATGAATTCATTCTATTCTAGAATCTTAGATAAAGTGCATTTTCTTCTACTGCTGTGACTCTTGCCTTTTTTTTTTTTTTTTTTTTTTTTTGAGACGGAGTCTTGCTCTGTCGCCCAGGCTGGAGTGCAGTGGCACAATCTCGGCTCACTGCAAGCTCCGCCTCCCGGGTTCACGCCATTCTCCGGCCTTAGCCTCCCGAGTAGCTGGGACTACAGGCGCCCGCCACTGCGCCCGGCTAATTTTTTCTATTTTTAGTAGAGACGGGGTTTCACCATGGTCTCGATCTCCTGACCTTGTGATCCGCCCGCCTCGGCCTTCCAAAGTGCTGGGATTACAGGCGTGAGCCACCGCGCCCGGCCGACTCTTGCCTTTCTTAAACCAAGTTTATGGATTTTTTTTTAATTGGCTTTTTTGTTTTGTTGGGTTAGTTGCTTTCTGGGAAGATTTGGGTTGTTCTGTTTTCTGGAAATCTTGGTATTACAGATGCTCTTCACTGGAAACCATACTTTTGTATTGTTTTGTTTTAGGAATGGTCAGAAAAGATGGATCAGCTTGAAAAGGTTAGTTCATCTTTATTTTTGTCTCATTTTTGTTGGTCTCATCTCTAGGGTTTGGAAAACGTTTTATCCAGTAACCAACATACTGATTGCTATACCACCTCTTGGAAGCAGGACAGTTTATGATTAGATACTGACTCGAAAAGCTCAGATCCTCCCCTTTTTTGGTGAATTGTGCAGGATGTCTTTTGTTTGCCCCTCCTGATATACTCTGCACTCCTCCTCTCTTCCCTTTCTCTGCATACCTGAACGCTGATAGAGACTGTATCAGCAGGGCTTAAAATGCCCTCTGGCATCCGGTTGGGTTCAGCCAGTGGGGAACCCTGAAAGAACCATGTGTGAAAGAAGATGTGGTCAGGAAGTTTCTTCCCCCACCTTTCCCCATGTGGGGTCTCTTCAGCTTAGTTGCATCCCATGGCCAAAAGTCACAGTTTCAGTGGGACCTTTGGTTTGCCTTCTTGACATAGTTTTTCTCTCTCTGGGTTTCCTATAACCTCTTCATCTTTTTGCCTGTTTATGCCCAACTGTTACCAGCACATTATCTTTTGGGCTATATTACCCATCCCACAGCTTTGATAAGCCCTTTTATTAAACCATCCTCAAAATGCCTGATTGGAGTTGGCCATCTCTTTCCTGCTGTGGTTCTGATTGACACTGTGGTAATATTAGGAACACTTAAAGATGAAGCAGTGGGGAAGGAAGGCATTTCTCAAGGCTGAGCATTGAACATATATGAGAACCTCTTTGCTAGATGTAGATGAGGAAAATTGATTATTCTTATACCGTTGCTTGCATAACACCGTGCAGGTACCTTAAGTAATATATTCCTGGCTCCCACATATGAACAAGATGAAATTTCAAGTCTACAATTGGAAAAACATTTTAGTTTTAAAATAATCATTAGATCAACTATTTTTTTGCCATAAAACACCAAGTTAACTATTTACTTTCTGTTCTATAGAAATCCGATTATCAAGCTGAGAGAATACATTAACTTTTTTTGAGACAAGGGGTTGTTCTGCTGCCCAGACTGGAAGTGGCACAATCACAGCTCAGTGCAGCCTCAACCTCCTGGGCTCAAATGATTTTCCCCCCTAGGCTTCCTGAGTAGCTGGGACTGCAGGCATGAGCCACAATGCCCAGCTAATTTTTAAAAAATTTTAATAGAGATGAGGTCTCACTGTGTTGCCCAGGGTGGTCTTGAGCTCATAGACCAAAGTGATCCTCCTACCTGGCCTCCCAAAGTGCTAGGATTACAGACATGAGCCACTGTGCCTGGCAACATTTTTATATCAGGAAAGAATTATAGAAAAGTCAAGTCCCAAGGAAACCTGTGCTTGAAAAAAAAAAAAAAAAATCCTCAAACATATGCTATTAATGACAGTCTTCTTAAATATGGAGGTATGGGTTGGATTAAGGTTTTCTTGTCATAAAAGAAACTCTTAAAATTATGGCAATTGAAATTCTCATTGAACTGTTTTTTTATCTTTTAAAATTTTGGTAAAGGGTATCCATATAGGGCTGAACCAACTAAAAAACCTACTTAGGTTCATAAGGTTCACAAAGGGAATTTTCTCTTTGTTTTGTTTTGTTCTTTTGAAGGAGAGGTTGCGGGAAATTTTTTTTTTTTTTTTTTTTTGTGATGGAGTCTTACTCTGTCACCTAGGCTGGAGTGCAGTGGTGCCATCTTGGTTCACTGCAAGCTCCGCCTCCTGGGTTTACTCCATTCTCCTGCCTCAGCCTCCCAAGTAACTGGGACTATAGGTGCCTGCCACCACACCTGGCTAATTTTTCTGTATTTTTAGTAGAGACAGAGTTTCACTGTGTTAGCCAGGATGGTCTCGATCTCCTGACCTCGTGATCTACCTGCCTCGGCCTCCCAAAGTGCTGGGATCACAGGTGTAAGAGGTTGGGGAAATTTTCTAGAGTAGGAAGTAGTAATGAGACACCTATATAGGTCTTTGAAGCCACTTTCATTGTTAAAGATGTTTTGGGTTTTTTGGTTTTTTTTGTTTGTTTTTTCAGTCAAGAATTAGAAACTGTAACAGCAGGGTTAATCCTTAAAAGAGTCCTTTTTTCTTTTTTTTTTTTTTTTTTTTTTTTTTTTTTTGAGACATGGTCTCACCACGATGCCCAGGCTGGAGTGCAGTGCAGTGGCACAGTCAAAGCTCACTGCAGCCTCGACTTCTTGGGCTCAGGTGATTCTCTTACCTCAGCCCCCTGAGTAGCTGGAATTACAAGCACATGCCACCATGCCTGGCTAATTTTTTTGTATTTTTTATAGAGAGAGAGTTTCACCATGTTGCCCAGGCTGGTCTCCAACTCCTGCACTCAACCGATAGGCCCACCTTGGCCTCCCAAAGTGCGGGGATTAGAGGCAAGAGTCCACTGTTAGAAATGATCATTTAATAAATTGTAACCCGCTGACACCAGTCATGTCTAATTTTTTTTTTTTATCTTGTTAACTGAAATCAGTTCTACATTTAATCTACGTGCATTTAATTTTTTTCAGGCATTCAATCTTACTTGTTACTCGCGTTTTTCAGCCAGTTCAGTGTGTCACCAAGAATAGACATGTAGGCTGGGCACGGTGGCTCACACCTGTAATCCCAGCACTTTGGGAGGCCGAGGCGGACGGATCATGAGGTCAGGAGATCAAGACCATCCTGGCTAACACAGTGAAACCCCATCTCTACTAAAAATACAAAAAAAAAAAATTAGCCAGGCGTGGTGGTGGGCGCCTGTAGTCCCAGCTACTCGAGAGGCTGAGGCAGGAGAATGGTGTGAACCTGCGAGGCAGAGCTTGCAGTGAGCCAAGATTGTGCCACTGCACTCCAGCCTGGGCGACAGAGCAAGACTCCATCTCAAAAACAAAACAAAACAAAACAAAACAAGAATAGACAGGTAAAATAAGCTTGGACACAGTGGCTCACAACTGTAATCCCAGCACTATGGGAGGTGGAGGTGGGTGAATCACCTGAGGTCAGGAGTTCGAGACCAGCCTGGCAAACATGGCGAAACCTCATCTCTAAGTAGAAAAATTAGCCAGGCATGGTGTTGCACGCCTGTAGTCTCAGCTACTCGGGAAGCTGAGGCATGAGAATCACTTCAACCTGGGAGGTGGAGGCTGCAGTGAGCCAAGATCACACCACTGCAAACCAACCTGGGCAACAGAGTGAGACTCTGTGTCAAAAAACAAACAACAACAACAAAAGAATAGACACATAAAATATATATCTGGACTTGCTAAGTAGATGTAAGAACTTTAAAGTTCTACGTAGGCCATGCACAATGGCTCATATCTATCAGCACTTTGAGAGGCTGAGGCAGGAGAATGTCTTGAGGCCAGGAGTTCAAGATCAGCCTGGATAATAGAGCAAGATCCTGTCTCTACCAAAAAAAAAAAAAAAGTTCTACATAATTGTTGCTCTTATTCCCCTTTTTCACAATTATTTAAAACACATTTATTTTTAAATAAATAATTAAATTCTCTAAAGGATTTATTTAATTAAAGAATTTGTAAATAATGCCATATTTCTGTAATGCTTCCCATTATCATTGCATTATTATCCACTGGCATGAGATTTCCTGAAGATTTTCCTTTATTAAGAGTTCCACTTTCAGGCCGGGTGTGGTAGCTCATGTCTGTAATCTTAGCACTTTCAGAGGCCAAGGTGGGAGGATTGCTTGAGCCCAGGAGTTCAAGGCCAGCCTGGGCAACTAGTGAGACTCTGTCTCTAAAGATAAAAATGATTTTAAAAAAGAAAAGATTTTCACTTTCGTAATACAGATTTCTAATGATTTAGTTGCCTGAGTTGATGTCTTTCTTTCAAATAGGAGAAAATTATTCTGACAGCCCAGTTACAGGAAATGAAGAACCAGAGTATGAATCTTTTCCAAAGGAGAGATGAAATGGATGAATTAGAGGGGTTCCAGCAGCAGGAACTAAGTAAAATAAAGCACATGGTATGCATTTTTGTTTTAGTAGCTAAATACTGAATAGATGATTATTCACTCAGATTTTACTAGTCATCACTCTCTAATTGCTGATAAACATAACACCACTAATATTTGATACTAATCATATTTGATGTTAATCATATTTGTATGTTTTAAAATTTATTAAAATAGAAAACTTCTGTTTGAAATGTTCTCTTTTTCTGTTGTTGTTTTTTTGTTTTTTTGTTTTTTTTTTTTTTTTACCTACTAGGTATATAAATCCTCTTATAAGCCCACAAAAATGTTATAAAAGTTTGGTTATTGGTCCACTTTTTTTTTTTTTTTTTTAAATAGATGGAGTCTCACGGTGTTGCCCAGGCTGGAGTATAATAGCTACTCACAGGTGTGATCATAGCACGCTGCAGCCTTAAACTCGTGGGCTCAAGCTCTCCTCCCACTTTAGCCTCCCAAATAACTGGGACTGTAAGCATTTACTATAGGTGTGTGCCACCACGCCTGACAAGTTTAGATTTTTTTTTCTTTTTTCTTTTGTGTGTGTGTGTGTGTGTGTGTGTGTGTGTGTGTGTGTCACCTAGGCTGGAGTGCAGTGGCATGATGGTGGCTCACTGCCGCCTTGACCTCCAGGGCTCAAGGGATTCTTCCACCTAAGCCTCCCGAGTAGCTGGAACTACAGGCACACTACCATTCCCGGCTAATTTTTGTATTTTTTGTAGAGATGATGTTTCACCATGTTACCCAGGCTGGTCTCAAACTCCTGGGCTCAAACAATATGCATGCTTCAGCATCCCAATATGGTGGGATTACAGGCATGAGCCACTGTACCCAGCCCAGATTTGTTTTTAAGTGTATTTTTCTTTTTTAATTTTTTTTTGTTTTTGAGACAGAGCCTGGCTCTGTCACCCAGGCTGGAGTGCAGTGGCATGATCTTGGCTAATTGCAACCTCCACCTCTGAGGTTCAAGTGATTCTTCCGCCTCAGCCTCCCAAGTAGCTGGGATTACAGGCACCCGCCACCATGCCCGGCTAATTTTTGTGTTTTTAGTAGAGACAGGGTTTTGCCATGTTAGCCATGGCAAACAGTTAGCTGGTCTCAAACTCCTGACCTCAAGTGATCCACCCGCCTCGGCCTCCCAGAGTGTTGGGATTACAGGCGTGAGCCACCTGCCCGGTCTTAAATGTATTTTTCTTAGCATAGCCCAATGAAACTTTGTATTTTTGTGTCAGCTTTTAAAAAAAGAAGAAAGTCTAGGGAAAATGGAGCAAGAATTGGAGGCACGAACCAGAGAACTTAGTCGTACCCAGGAGGAGTTGATGAACTCCAACCAGATGTCATCAGACTTAAGCCAGAAGCTAGAAGAATTGCAGAGACACTACTCAACGCTGGAAGAGCAGAGGTTCTTGCTTGGTCTGTGGGGCCCTTGGGAAGAGGTGTTAGTGTAGTTCTGGCTATAGCCTGCTCACCTTTCCCCGTTGTTCATTACACCATTTTCTGATTCCAGTGCTGGCAAAGGCTTCTGGACACATACTTACCTGCCTAGGACTTAGGCCCCACCCTACCTCCAACCCACTTTCCCCTTCAGCTGCTGAAACTCAGGACAGTTCCAGCCCTGCTGAGCAATTCAATGTGGTTTTAGTTTGTAAGGTATTATAGACTAAGGAGAGGCAGGTCAGGATTTCTTTCTTAAACTAGGATGGACTTTTTCTCCTTGGGCTCCTGCTTCAGAGAGAGCTGAGGCTTTTCCCATTGAAAACTGCATGTGGCTAATGATGCTTGTAGCCCTGACATAGAAAGAACAATTTGTATTTTTCCTACAGAAGACTGTATATTAGATGAGATATCCAAATTTGTTCATTGTCTGCTTTCTTTTGATGAAGAGATCATGTGATAGCTTCAAAAACAGGTGCAGAAAGTAAGATCACAGCCCTGGAACAAAAGGAACAAGAGCTCCAAGCACTCATTCAGCAGCTTTCCATTGATTTGCAAAAGGTAAGTAGAGTATGAGGAGAAGACCTGGATTTCTAAGATTCATAAAAACTAGTTCTTTCAGATATTTCTGCCTAAGAGTGACTACTGAACATATATTTCTCATGCAGTCCACATGGCTCCATTTCTTATTCTAGCCAGGCTGCACTCAGATGGAAATGGCCATACAATTGCTTAGCAGAAGTAGTCAGTATTTTCCCATCAGGAATTCTTATACCATTTGGTCAACTCAAATATGTCTCTTTTTTTTTCTTTTTTTTTAAGACGGAGTCTTGCTCTTACTGCTCAGGGATTACAGGCGCCCGCCACTACACCTGGCTAATTTTTGTATTTTTAGTAAAGACGGGGTTTTACCATGTTGGCCAGGCTGGTCTCAAACTCCTGACCTCGTGATCCACCCACCTCGGCCTCCCAAAGTGCTGAGATTACAGGCATGAGCCACTGTACCTGGCCTGACTCAAATATATCTTTAAGCACATAATGGACCTTGAGCATGAAAAATATAACAATAGTGGCTGACATGACCAGGGCTGTACCTTTGACATACTTGGCTGTAATCCAGTTTGTTCTATGGCACATAATCAAATGATGTCATTACAATTTGTTTTTTCATTTCATTGACATACATTTGTTTTCTTTCTACATTAGGGCTGTGCTAAACTCTGAGAATATAAAGATGAACAATAATATTACTGAATATAAAGTAGTGTTTCTTAGGCCCAGCACTGTGACTCAAGCCTGTAGTCCTAGCACTTTGGTAGATCAAGGCAGGAGGATCACATGAGGTCCTCCTCTTGACCCCATCTCTACCAAAAAAAAAAAAAATTAGCCAGTGTGGTAGTGTGCACCTGTAGTTCCAGCCGTTTGGGATCATGAGGTGGGAGGATCGCTTAAGCCCAGGAATTCAAGGCTGCAGTGGGCTATGAACATATCACAGCACTCCAGCCCAGGCAACAGAGCAAGACTGTCTTTAAATATAAAAATAAGGCTGGGTGTGGTGGCGTGTGCCTGTAATTCTAGCTACTTGGGAGGCTGAGCAGGAGTTTGAGTTAAACCTGGGAGGTGGAAGTTGCAAGTCAGCTGAGATTGCACCACTGCATTGCAGCCTGTCTAGGTGACAGAGAGAGACTCTGTCTCAAAAAAATAATAATAAATAAATAGAAATAAAATAAAGTAGTATTTCCCAATGGCATATTTCTTACTGGCATTTTGAGTAGAACAACTTGTATTGTATGATCATCCATTGCATTGCAGGACATTTAGCATTCCTGGCCTCTGGGTTCCGAATGCCAATAGCATCCTTTAGTCACTGACATCCAGCCCTTCCCCTCACATCACAGAACCACCCCCCTGTTGGGCAGTGCCATCCACCCTACCCTCATCTTTTGAGAAATGCTGATCTCAAGTGAGACAGAGCCTTACAGCATAATTACAGTACAGTAAGATTTTGTCAATAGAGGTCTGTATACCCCTTCTAGCTAAGTATTATCATACTTACAGATATCTAAGTGGAAACTAAGAGAGGTTATTGACCTTGTTCACAATTATACAGTAAGTGACAGAGTTGGATTCTAACCCAAGTCTTATTCCAAAACTCATGCTTATTCTATTGCACTTTGCTGCCTCACAATAAGGAGCACCCAGTAAATATATATATGAATGAATGACTGTGATACAAGCTTTCTACCCTCAACGAACTAAAAATCTCAGTACAGATGTTGTTTTCCTTCAGAGGCTTACAGTTTCATTATAGAACTCAAACCTATTGTAATCACAAGAAAAGAAATGCTCAAACAAGAAGTCTCATGTAAATGAACTAGATTTTTCTTTTCCTTTTTTTTTGAGACACGGTCTTGCTCTTTCACCCAGGCTGGAGTGCAGTGGCATGAACGTCTCACTGTAGCCTCAGCCTCCCAGGCTGAAGTGATCCTTCCACCTCAGCCTCCCAAGTAGCTGGGACTACAGACACACACCACTACAACAGGCTAATTTTTATTATTATTATTATTTGTAGAGATGGGGTTTTGCTACGTTGCCCAGGCTAGTCTCAAACTCCTGGGCTCAAGCAGTCCACCCGCCTCAGCCTCCCAAAGTGCTGGGATTACAGAGGGGAACCACCACACTCAACCCTAGATTTTTCAAATACAAAATATATGCTATAGGGGAAGTACATTCCAGCCCAGGAGTCAAGGAAATCTTCCTAGAGGAACTGCAATGTCAAGGATCAGGAGGACAACAGGAGGCAGAAAAGGCAGAAGGTTAGAGAGTACATTTGGGGTCGTGGAAGAAGGGGGACAACAGACACACAACTTTGGTTTTTGTATTTTGTTTTTTTCTGAGACAGGGTTTCACTTTGTCACCCAGGCTGGAGTGCAGTGGCATGATGTTGGCTCACTGCAACCTCCACCTCCTGGGCTCAAGCAATCCTCCCGTCTCAGCCTCCTGAATAGTAGGGACTACAGGCACATGTAACCATGCCCAGCTAATTTTTGTATTTTTATTAGAGACAGGATTTTACCATGTTGGCCAGGCTGGACTTGAACTCCTGGCCTCAAGTGATCTGCCCACCTTGGCCCTCAAAGTGCTGGGATTATAGGCACCTGGCCACAACTTTGATATTCAAGGGACCCTTTGATGTCAATTAGAACCATCTGTTGTTTTTATAATTGGAAAAATGGGGCTCAGGGAAGTCCAGACTGTGGTCACAGTAAGTTTCTTCATTCATGCTAGAAAGATTAGTTAAGCCTTACTATGTGCTGGGCTCTGTGCTGGGTGTTCATAATATTGTGGTGAGCAAAATAGATACAGTTCTTCCCTTTGTAATGCTTATAGTCTAGAAGGGAAGTCAGACATTAATCAGTAATCACATATATAATTACTAACTGTGATGAGTGTTCCGGAAGAAAACTACGAGATGTTGTGAGATCCTATTAAAAGATATCAGATCAGATCCAGTCTTGGAGCTGTAGAACACTTAAGGAAGTAACACTTGATGCAGTGCTCAGGCTGGAGAGAAAGGGATAATGAGAGAGAATTTCAGGCAGGGAACAGCATGAACAAAAACTCTGAGGCAAATAAAAGTATTAGCACATTCAAGGAACTAGAAGAAAGCCAGTGACATACAGAATAAGAGAGAATAACAGATTACTCTGGCCATTAGGAGACTGAGAGGGTCTTCCACTTAGGAAGCTTTTGCAGTTGTTCGACCATAAGATGATGGAGGCTTTGACAAGTGTGGTGGTGAAGATAATAGTGGGTAGACAAATGTAAGAAATATTGACAGACTTACTAATATAACAGATATGGGAGGAGAGGAAGACAAAAGTCTGTATTTTTATGGGTGATTTATTGGCTTCTGGCTTGGACAACAGATGGGCCGGTATTGTGTGAAGATTGTTAATTTGGAATTCACTTTTTTCTTGTCTTTACTGAGTATATATAAAATCATATTTATAAAATATGAGTACGATAGAAAGTATAACAAGGCAATGAGCCCTCTGAGCTATCCCTCAGGTTAAGAAAAAGAACAATGTGTTTATCTTTGAGGTTCCCTCTGTGCCCTTCACTATTCCATCCCATTCCTTTTTCCTTTGGAAGTAAGTACTATCCAGAGATTGCTTCATTGTCTGCTTTGCTTTCTAATGTTGTCAGTTTTATCCCTAAACAATATCTTCTTTAGTTTTCCATGCTTATTAATGTTGTATAAATGAAGTCATTCTGGCTTTTTTTTGCTGCGTCTACTGTGAGAATGAAGACCATTCTCGGCCGGGCGCGGTGGCTCAAGCCTGTAATCCCAGCACTTTGGGAGGCCGAGGCGGGTGGATCACGAGGTCAGGAGATCGAGACCATCCTGGCTAACATGGTGAAACCCCGTCTCTACTAAAAATACAAAAAAAAAAAAACTAGCCGGGCGTGGTGGCGGGCGCCTGTAGTCCCAGCTACTCGGAGGCTGAGGCGGGAGAATGGCGTGAACCCGGGAGGTGGAGCTTGCAGTGAGCCGAGATCGCGCCACTGCACTCCAGCCTGGGCGACAGAGCGAGACTCCGTCTCAAGAAAAAAAAAAAAAAAAAAAAAAAAAAAAAAAAAAAAAAAAGACCATTCTCAGCAATCAGACTGTCGACATTCCAGAAACTGTTGACATTACTCTGAAGGGACGCACAGTTATCGTGAAGGGCCCCAGAGGAACCCTGCGGAGGGACTTCAATCACATCAATGTAGAACTCAGTCTTCTTGGAAAGAAAAAAAAGAGGCTTTGGGTTGACAAATGGTGGGGTAACAGAAAGGAACTGGCTACCGTTCGGACTCTTTGTAGTCATGTACAGAACATGATCAAGGGTGTTACACTGGGCTTCCATTACAAGATGAGGTCTGTGTATGCTCACTTCCCCATCAATGTCGTTATCCAGGAGCATGGGTCTCTTGTTGAAATCCGAAATTTCTTGGGTGAAAAATACATCCGCAGGGTTCGGATGAGACCAGGTGTTGCTTGTTCAGTATCTCAAGCCCAGAAGGATGAATTAATCCTT
Source organism: Macaca thibetana thibetana (assembly GCF_024542745.1). Lineage (NCBI taxonomy): Eukaryota > Metazoa > Chordata > Mammalia > Primates > Cercopithecidae > Macaca > Macaca thibetana. The sequence continues at coordinate 13,722,169 of NC_065592.1, forward strand.
GAAGGAAATGACATTGAACTTGTTTCAAATTCAGTGGCTTTGATTCAGCAAGCTACAACAGTTAAAAACAAGGATATCAGGAAATTTTTGGATGGTATCTATGTCTCTGAAAAAGGAACTGTTCAGCAGGCTGATGAATAAGATCTAAGAGTTATCCAGCTACAGAAAGAAGATGCCAGATGACTCCTAAGACCTACTTGTGATATTTAAATGATGCAATAAAAGACCTGTTGATTTGGAGCTTCTTAAAAAAAAAAAAAAAAAAATTGAAGTCATTCTGTAGGTATTTTTCTAAACTTATTTTTTATGCTCAACATTGTGCTCCCGGAAAACATTCATATGATACCTGGAGCTCTAATTTATTTTTTCTCAATTATATGGTAATATAGTAGGGACATATCAAAATTTAAATTTTTGTCGCTGGTGGTTTTTTTTGTTTTGTTTTTTGTTTTTGTTTTTGTTTTTGAGACAGGGTCTCACTCTGTCACCCAGGCTGGAGTGCAGTGGTGCAATCATGGCTCACTGCAGCCTCAAATTCCTGGGCTTAAGTGATCCTCCCACGTCAGCCTCCCATATATTGAGGACTGCAGGCTCACACCACCACACCTGGCTAATTAAAAAAAAATTTTTTTTTAGAGACAAGGTCTCACTATGTTGTCCAGGCTGGTTTTGAATTCCAGGGCGCAAGCGATCCTCCTGCCTCAGCCTCCCCAAAGTCCTGGGATTACAGGCATGAGCCACTTTGCCTGGCTGTGTGAAGATTTTTAATTACTGAATAGATTTATTTAATGGTAATTCTAAGTTTTATATTTCTTCCTAAGTTTTTGTTAATTTATATTTTTCTACATAATTGTTCATTTGCTATAAGTTTAATGTTTTGGCATTGTATTTCTTGTATTCTTTTTTTAGTTACTGCCCTATCTTCATTCATGGTAGTATTTATGCATTTTCTATTTTTTTCTAGTTTATTCGTACCAGATGTCTGTCAGTTTGGGAACAAAATTTTAATTCTTTTCATTTTGTTTTTATTTAACCCACAACGTTCAGAATTATACATTTTTTACTCTATTAGATAGCAGTTCCTCAACTGTAGCCATTATCTTTCCACTTCCCAATTTATGTTCTTCCTAACCTGTATTGCACTTAACATATTTTCATGAAATTCACCTTACTTTTTTTTTTTTTACTTAAATAAGTACATTCATTCATTCATTCATTCATTCATTTTGAGACAGAATCTCGCTCTGTCGCCCAGGCTGGAGTGTATGTGATCTTGGCTCACTGCAACCTCCACCTCCCATGTTCAAGTGATTCTCCTGCCTCAGCCTCCCTAGTAGCTGGGACTATAGGCACGTGCCACCATGCGCAGCTAATTTTTGTATTTTTAGTAGAGACAGGGTTTCCTCATATTGGTCAGGCTGGTCTTGAACTCCTGACCTCGTGATCTGCGTGCCTCGGCCTTCTAAAGTACTGGGATTACAGGCGTGAGCCACGGCACCCAGCCACTTTATTTTATTTATGTATTTATTTATTTATTTTTGAGACGAAGCTTTGCTGTTGATGCCCAGGCTGGAGTGCAACAGCACGATCTCGGCTCACCGCAACCTCAACCTTTTTTGTTTTCAGTTTTTTTACTTTTGTAGAGAGAGGATCTCCCTCTGTTACCTGGGCTGGTTTTGATCTCCTGGCTTTAAGCAAGCCTCCTGCGTCAGCCTCTCACAGTCCTGGGATTACAAGCATAAGCCACTGGTCTTGGTGCAACAAATACATTTATAATGAAGGAAAAAAGGCATTTTGGGAGAACAGAAAGGATAGGTAAGTGGTTAGCGCTTAGGGAGGAAGTGGAAACAGTGCTAGATGAGATTGGGAAGGTATACAGGGCCAGTTGTATAGAGTAAATAGTGAACGTGAAATTCCATAAATAATCATTAGTGAATATTTAACAAGAATAGCTGAGCATTTACCCTGAGCTCAGTATTCAAGTGTTTTACAGTTAGGGACTCATCGAGTCCTCACAACTACCCTTTGGTTAGACATTGTTTTCCTATTTTACAGGTGATAGTAATGAGCATCTGACATCAAAGGCTAAATTATTTTTCAAGACCATACAGCTGGAGTCAATGAACAGAGCCAGGATTCAGACTCATGTCTGTCTGAATCAAGTGACCACACACCCAGAATTGATGCAGTCCATATTCTTGGACTATAACTGTGAGGCCCAGACTTGGTAGGGAGTAGGTGAAGAGGGTGATCATTAGGAAAGGGGCAGGTTTGGGGTCAGGGAGTATGACTTGGTAGGTGTTCCTATAGTCCACATGAGGTGTAAGAGGGCCTGAAGTAAATCAGCCAGCCTGGAGAAGGAGGTTGCACATCAATATGTTGCACAAGAGGCATAAATGGAACTTGGCCACTGATTCTTTTTCTGCCCCTAACTTTGCCTAACACAGTGACCTGTGTAAGATGTGTTGTTTCGGTTTTAACTGGAAAGGATCATCTATACCTCTTGAATTCAGATTGATGTATAGGAGAACAAATGCAGGCTTTAGATCCGGAAGACCTGGATTTAAATTCTTAATCTGTCGCTAATAGGTGTGTGCATTTGGGCTAGTCCCTAAGCTTCAATTTCCTTGTAAATGGATGTGGTTAATAGTGTTTGTAAAGACTAAACATAACAGAAAGTGCTTGCAGCGTTCACTTGACCCTACATGTCTGTCTTTACGCTATTACCACACTGTCTTGATCAATGTCACTTTAGAGTTGAAATTGGGTAGGCCGGGCGCGGTGGCTCAAGCCTGTAATCCCAGCACTTTGGGAGGCCGAGACGGGCGGATCACGAAGTCAGGAGATCGAGACCATCCTGGCTAACACGGTGAAACCCCGTCTCTACTAAAAAATACAAAAAAAAAAACTAGCCGGGCACGGTGGCGGGCGCCTGTAGTCCCAGCTACTCGGGAGGCTGAGGCAGGAGAATGGCGTGAACCCGGGAGGCGGAGCTTGCAGTGAGCCGAGATCCGGCCACTGCACTCCAGCCTGGGCGGCAGAGCGAGACTCCGTCTCAAAAAAAAAAAAAAGAAATTGGGTAACGTTAGTTCTCCAACTCTTATATCAACCGTTATTCTTTTTCTTTTGCTTTTGCTTTTTTTTTTTTTTTTTTTTGTGGTACGGAGTGTTGCTCTGTTGCCCAGGCTGGAGTGCGGTGGCGCTATCTCGGCTCACTGCAAGCTCCGCCTCCCAGGTTCAAGCCATTCTCCCGCCTTAGCCTCCCGAGTAGCTGGGACTACAGGTGCCTGCCACCACGCCCGGCTAATTTTGTTTTTGTATTTTTAGTAGAGACGGGGTTTCACCGTGTTAGCCAGGATGGTCTTGATCTCCTGACCTCGTGATCCACCCACCTCGGCCTCCCAAAGTGCAGGGATTACAGGTGTGAGCCACCGCACCTAGCCTACAGTTATGCTTTTTCAAGATTGCTGCTGCAATCTTGTTATAGCTGCTGCTGCTATATTACAGTTATTACTATTGCTAGTATTAACATTATTAATAAGAGACCCATAAAGATGGGTCACCATGGCCAAAACTGTTTTTTTTTTTTCCTATCAAACTCGCCTTCTCTCCTGTGTTATCTGCCTTGCATGATGTTACCATTTGCCCAGGTGGCTGAGTCACAGACCTGGGAGTTGTGTTCAGCTGTTCTTTCCTCCTCACCCAGCCTCTAGCCTTGCAGGACTTGTCTGTTACCCCTTTGCATGTGCTGCCCTTTATGCAGAATGCTTGTTCCTCTTCCACCCTCTTTCACCTGGACTTGCCCATTCAGGAGGCCTGATCTGATTCTCCCAGTTAATCCCTCTTGCATCTGATATCTCATAGCCCCGTGTATGTCCCTCTGTTGAAGCACAATTGTATTGTTTTGTAATTAGTTGTGTGTCTGTCTCTACCACCAGCCTCCATGCTGGAATTATGTCTGATTGTATCCTCAGAAAACAGCAGATAGAGTTGAGGCTTGATGAAAGCTTATTGAATCGTGGGGTCATAAATCTACTCTTCAGACTTCCCCTCCACTATCTCTGTTGTCCACCTGTGAGAATTCAGAATGACAAATATTTCTTCCCAAAACCCTTCAGCCTGGTTGCTGCATCTTATTCTGAGGAGAGATTGGCCAAGTTACAACTGAACATAAAAGTTTATGGCTTGAGATGGAGCAACAGAAGTGTAAGATAAGGGAATTTGAGGGAACAGAGTATATGTAAAGAGGTACAAGTCTTCACAGTGAGATTTTTGTTGCCATACAACCTTTTCTGGGGAAGAATGGACATCCTCAATGGGGAGGTAAGAACTCATGTATTCAAAGCAGGTAAGAACTCTGCTTTGACATTGAACAGTGATATGGTTAGGCTCTGTGTCCCCACCCAAATCTCATCTTAAATTGTAATCCCCACATGTCAAGGGAGGGACCTGGTGGGAGGTGATTGGATCATGGAGGCAGATTTCTCCCTTGCTGTTCTTGTGATAGTGAGTGAGTTCTCATGAGACCTGATGGTTTTATAGTATGGCACTTCCCCCCTCGCTTGCTTTCTCTATCCTGCCACCATGTAAGACGTACCTTGCTTCCCCTTCTTCTGCCATGCTTTTAAGTTTCATGAGGCCTCCCAGCCATGTGGAACTGTGAGTCAGTTAAACTTCTTTCCTTTATAAATTACCCAGTCTCAGGTATTCTTTATAACAGTGTGAGAATAGACTAATACAAGCAGCAGTTGAAGATTAGTAGTAGTAAAAGGAATCAAGTTAGTCCCAACCTGCCACTATCACCACTACCATCATAGCTAAAGAGATAGACTGGCAGGGTGCAGTGGCTCACACCTGTAATCCTAGCACTTTGGGAGGCCGAGACAGGTGAATCATGAGGTCAGGAGATCAAGACCATCCTGGCTAACATGGTGAAACCCTGTCTCTACTAAAAATACAAAAAATTAGCCAGGCATGGTGGCAGGCGCCTGTAGTCCCAGCTACTCGGGAGGCTGAGGCAGGAGAATGGCATGAAGCTGAGAGGCGGAGGTTGCAGTGAGCCGAGATCGTGCCACTGCACTCCAGCCTGGGCTACAGAACGACACTTTTGTCTCAAAAAAAAAAAAAAAAAAAAAGAGGCCGGGCGCGGTGGCTCAAGCCTGTAATCCCAGCACTTTGGGAGGCTGAGGCGGGCGGATCACAAGGTCAGGAGATCGAGACCACAGTGAAACCCCGTCTCTACTAAAAATACAAAAAATTAGCTGGGCGCAGTGGCGGGCGCCTGTAGTCCTAGCTACTCAGGAGGCTGAGGCAGGAGAATGGCGTGAACCCAGGAGGCGGAGCTTGCAGTGAGCGGAGATCGTGCCACTGCACTCCAGCCTGGGCAACAGCGTGAGACTCCGTCTCCAAAAAAAAAAAAAAGAGAGAGACTGAAATAAAGCGGGCAGCTGTTGGTCTAGAGCCAAGGTGTGAGAGGCATGGCAGCTCTGCTGTGGTCCCTGTGCTGTGAGCCAAGTGAATCTCATCATTTCAGAAGTTCTCTCTTTAGCCTTTAAGCCACTACATCAGCACTATCACTGCTTTATCCAGCCCCTCAGCTTTCGGGAGCATTGTTCCATAGGTCATTGCAGGGCAGGCTAGGTGCTTCTTGGGTGGAGTTAGTTCTGCTGCCTCTACCAGGTAAGTAATTCCTTTGTTCCAGACCGTCAGTTGTTTAATTGGGAAGAGTGTTTGCTTCTTGTTGCACTAGGTCTGAGCTGGATCCCTGAGTTTTGCCAGGTTCTAATCTTGCATTTTCTGTGTCCCAGTTTCAGGGAAGATCTCTTAGCTGTTTGTTCTTCTAGGATACAGTTGAGGACAGAATTGCAGGAAAATGTGATGGCCCGAGAGAAAGCAGGAAGGAAGGAAGAGAGGGCTTACAGTATAAAGTGATCTCTGCTTTCACCTGCAGGTCACTGCTGAAACTCAAGAGAAAGAAGACATTATTATACATTTGCAAGAGAAGGTCGCATCCTTGGAGAAGAGACTAGAACAGAACTTATCAGGAGAAGAGCATGTGCAAGAACTCCTGAAAGAGGTAACTTCTGTTCTCTTTGGACTGTCTGGTGTTAGAAAGGCAGGGTTGATTCTGGTGACTTCACAAACCCTAGAGTTTCAGAGCTGTAGGCCCAGCAAACAGCATGGTTGCAAGAGAACTGTCTCCAACTTTGGCTTGTCCTGCTTACATCAGAAAGAGCCTTATGTCTCCTGTGGGTGACATGCTTTTCTCAGGGAAAGGGAGAGCTGTATTCAGAGATACATACAAACAGATAGCATCTCATCACCGATAAACCACACCTAGTGATTTCCGCCACTTGGGCTGCCTTGTCTTTCTGCACTGCCTTCTTCCCCACCATTTTGTACTCTGCAGTGGCCAAGGAAAATAGCTACATCTACCCCTTGGCATGAGCAAGAATTACCTTGGGCAGCATTCTCTCCTTCCTGAGGGAGGCTATTGTGCAGACTGGCCTCTTGCCCAGTGGTGCGGGTGAACTTTCTCATCAGGCTTAGCTTTTGTCTGCACATGTTCTGCTCTTCCCTCTCTTTCTGTTCCAATGATTGGCCACACCATGACAAAGGTGACAAAGCCAAGGCCATGGGGCTCCTCCTAGATTAGACCCTCCCTTTCTTTCTTCAGTCAGTTTCAACTAAATACCTCCATCTCCACTGCCACTGGTTGTACTTCAGGATTTCCAGCAAATCTAGCTTAGTCTATGTTAGAAGTCTCCAGATTGGCCTACCCAGCATCAGTCTCTCTTCTTTCACCCTCTGACACAGTCTTCCATGCTTACTGCCAAACTGATCCTCCTAATCAGCCCTGGTGACCATATCACTCTCTTAAACATCTTCTACAATTCCCTTCAACAGTCTACAGTAAATGTAATGTGGGTTCTAGGGAGTAAATTGATTTCTAGAATCAGACTGCCCATGCTTGTATTTTGCCTCTTCTACTTACTAGCTGTGACTTAGGGCAGCAGTCCCCAACCCTTTTGGCACCAGGGACTGGTTTCATGGAAGACGGATTTTCCACAGATGGGGTCGGGTAGGGGAGGGTGAGGGGGTGGTTTCAGAATGAAACTGTTCAACCTCAGATCATCGTGATCTTTAGATTCTCATAAGGAGTGTGCAACCTGGATCCCTCACATGCGCAGTTCACGATAGGGTTCACATTGCTATCTAACACTACCACTGCTCTGACTGGAGGCGGATCTCAGGCGGTAATGCTTACTCATTGCTCACCTCCTCCTGTGCGGCCTGGTTCCTAACAGGCCACAGGGTCTGTGGCCCAAGGGTTGGGGACGCCTGACTTAGAGCAAGTAATTTAATCTCTTTGTGTTTGTTTCTTCCCCAGTAAAATTGGTTTTATTATACTACTAAACTCAGAATTGTTGTTAGGGTTAAATAAGTTACAATATGTAAAGTGCTTAGAATGATAACTGGAACATAGTTGGGTCTCAATATATGTCAGCTGTTACCATGATCAATATTATTATTGTGCCATCATCATTAGTATACAGTTTAATGTGCATAAAAATTACTCGGGAAGTTTGTTTAAAGTATATATCTCTAGGCCAGGTGTGGTGGCTCACACCTGTAATACCAGCACTGCCTGAGGTCAGGAGTTCAAGACCAGCCTGGCCAACATGGCAAAACCCCGCCTCTATTAAAAATACAAAAATTAGGCCAGACGCGGTGGCTCACGCCTATAATCCCAGCACTTTGGGAGGCCGAGGTGGGCGGATCACAAGGTCAGATTGAGCCAGATGGAGATTGAGACCATCCTGGCCAATATGGTGAAAGCCCATCTCTACTAAAAATACAAAAATTAGCTGGGCGTGGTGGCACATGCCTGTAGTCCCAGCTACTCGGGAGGCTGAGGCAGGAGAATTGCTTGAACCTGGGAGGCGGAGGTTGCAGTGAGCCAAGATCATGCCACTGCACTGCAGCCTGGTGACAGAGCGAGACTCCGTCTCAAAAAAAAAAAAAAAATTAGCTGGGCATGGTGGCAGGTGCCTGTAATTCCAGCTACTCAGGAGGCTGAAGCAGGAGAATCACTTGAACCCAGGAGGCGGAGATTGCAGTGAGCCAAGATTGCACCACTACTTTCCAGCCTTTGTGACAAGAGCGAAATTCCATCTCAAAAATAATAAATAAGTAAATAGATAAAGTATATATCTCTGGCCCTACCCTCAGAAATTCTGATTTCCTTAGGCTTGGAGCAAGGCCTCAAATCTGTACAACTAGCTGAGATTAACAACTATCTCAGTAACAGCTCTCTCAGCTAAGTCTAATGCCAGCATTTAGAACTTCTACATTTTGTTTTCTTTCTTTCTTTCTTTCTTTTTTTTGAGATGGAGTCTCACTCTGTTGCCTAGGCTAGAGTGCAGTGGCGTGATCTCAGTTTACTGCAATCTCCGCTTCCCAGGTTCAAGCAATTTTCCTGCCTCAGCCTCCCAAGTAGCTGGGACTACAGGTGCATGCCACCACACCCGGCTAATTTTTTATTTTTAGTGGAGATAGGGTTTCACCATGTTGGGCAGACTGGTCTCAAACTCCTGACCTCGTGATCTACCCACCTCGGCCTCCCAAGGTGCTGGGATTACAGGTGTGAGCCACCGCTCCTGGTCCCTTTTTTTTTTTTTTTTTAAAGATAGAATCTCACTCTGTCACCCAGACTGGAGTTCAGTGGTGCAATCTCCACTCACTGCAACCTCCACTTCCTGGGTTCAAGCAATTCTCTTGCCTCAGCCTCCTGAGTAGCTGGGATTACAGGTACCCACCATCACATCCAGCTAATTTTTTTTGTATTTTTAGTAGAGATGGGATTCCATCATGTTAGCCAGGCTGGTCTCAAACTCCTGACTTCAAGTGATCTGCCTGCCTCGGCCTCCCAAAGTGCTGGGATTACAGGTGTGAGCCACCACACCCGGCCTAGAATTTCTACTTTGAAAAATGTTGCTTACAGAATCACGTTCTAACTCCTTTTTGCATTCAAAAGCTTCTCATGAGCTGGCCCTTTTGCCTATCTTTCTGGTCTTGTTTTTTGACCTAAACCCATCATCATTTTGGCTTCTGAGGATTTGTAGTTCCCTCAATGTAGCAGGCTGTTCACATCGCCGTTGGTCATCCCCCTGCTTGGGAGGCTCCCCGAGCCCTAGCCACCTTGTGACTTCTAAAGCCGCCTACCTGCCCTGTGGCAGGGAGTATCTCCCACCCCATGCTTCTTCCTCTTTGTGGACACTTACTGTACTCTATTGTGTAATTTTTTTATTAGTCTTTTGTTCCAGCCTCAAGGTCAAAGGACTATTTCAAATTTATCTGTGTGTACTTTATGATATGTGAATTATATCTCAATTAGCTGAATTTTTAAAAATGTATTCATGTCTTTTGTGCCTAGCACAAATCATAGTATGTTGTAGATAATCTGTAAATATTTATTCAATTGAGGAATGACAGTCTTCTTTTACTCTTCTTTCAACTTACAGAAACCACTTGCTGAGCAGAATTTGGAGGATACCAGACAACAGCTCTTGGCAGCCAGAAGCAGCCAGGCCAAGGCCATTAACGCCCTGGAGACCCGGGTACTGACCTTACTTCTGGTGTTTCCTAAGTTTGGGTGGTAACCTGGCTGAATGGCAACATGATGTGACTGAGAATCTTCTTGGTCAGAGTTTTTCCACTGGAAGGGATTATTTTTGGATCTTACCTATACAGGGATGAGTTAGTCATTTTCTTCATCCTTGTCACATTACCATGATTGAGTTATATGTTTATACCCTTTTATCCCCATTGGCCTCCCTCCCATAGGATACCATTCCATTGTGGTTCATATAGATGCTTTTTTTGTTGGGTTGCCTTAGAATATGTAGCACTGGCTTTTTAATTTCTGTAAATGATGCAGCTATGGGTATGTTTTCTCTGTTAGTTTTAGCTGCCTCAACTTCTGTCTGTACCCACTTCATTGCACTTTGTAATAATCTACGTGGTAGACATCCAGATTGCTTCCTTCTTCCTGGCACCTCAGATCATGCATAAAACCTACAGAGACTAAGTATTATAGGAGAAGATTGTTCCCAGCAAGCCTACACCTGGCTCTCCTCCTCCAGCATGCACAAGGGTTCCTATATATGCCTTTCTGCCTTTTCCAGCATGGCATTTCCAAGCCTTTACAAGTTTTGCCAGTTTACTGAGTGTGGAGTGGTATTTCATTGCTTTAATTTGCATTGCTATGGTTATTAATGAGTTTGGCCTTGTCTTCATGTGCCTATTAGTTCCTGGGGGTTTCTGCTTTTGGAATTGCCCATTCATATCCTTTCCTTGTTTTATTTGGGGGTTTCAGTCTTTTCTTATTTGGTTTGTAGGATTTCATTGTATATTCTTGTTCCTAATGCTTTGTCAGTTTCAGTCCTGAGTCATTCTGTTAACTTTGTCTTTGTATCCTTTGTTGAATAGACATTCTTAAGTTCGATGTAATCAGATTCATCACTTTTTTGCTGTGGAGTTTGAAGTTCCATTTAGGAAATCTATTCCTGCTCCTAAGTCACAGAGACCTACTGTTTTTTCCTTATTAACTTTATAATTTTTCCTTCAATCTAATAGATCGCTAATTCACATACAAACTGTCTTTCTGTACGGTCTTAGGTAGGGAACTAAATATGGAGAAATTCTGCATATTTCTCAAAATCATTTACTAAACAGTCTGTCCTTTCTGAATTGATTTCTCTTGCTAACTTTATCACATATTGCTTCCGTCTGCACATAGTTTGTCTCTGCATTCTCTGTCCATTGGTCTGATTGTCTGCTCTTTTGTAAACACTACAATGTTTTTATTACTATAGTGATATCTGTACTATATCTCAACACTCAATAAGACAAATTCTCTTTTTTTTTTTTTTTTTTGAAGGTTGACTTTAACTATTTGTGGGCCTTTAAAGTTTTTGAGTTTCTAAAAAATTCAACTTGAATTTTTATTGAGATTGCATTAAACATATAGGCTAATTGGGAAGAATGGTCCATTTTATAATATTAATTATTCCTTCCAAGAATGTAAATAGATTCCACTTATTCAGATTATTTTCTGTGTGTTTTATTAAATTTTTACATTTTTCTCAATAGATGTCTTATTTTCTTGCCTAAGTTGTTAATTCCTAGAAACTTTAGAGTTTGTGTTGTTACTGTGGTGGTATTTTTTTTTCTTTTGAGACAGAGTTTTGCTCTTGTTGCCCAGGCTGGAGTACAATGGCACGATCTTGGCTCACTGTAGCCTCCGCCTCCTGGGTTCCAGCGATTCTCCTGCCTCAGCTCCCAAGTAGCTGGGATTACAGGCGCCCACCATCACACCCAGCTAATTTTTTTGTATTTTCAGTAGAGACAGGGTTTCATCATGTTGGCCAGGCTGGTCTCAAACTCCTGACCTCAGATGATCCACCCGCCTCGGCCTTCCAAAGTGCTAGGATTATAGGCGTGAGCCAGTGCACCCAGCCTGTGATGGTATCTTATTTTTAATCTTTTTTTTTTTTTTTTTTTTTTTTTGAGAGTCTCACTCTGTCGCCCAGGCTAGAGTGTAATGGCACTGTCTTGGCTCACTGCAGCCTCCGCCTCCTGAGTTCCAGCAGTTCTCCTGCCTCAGCCTCCCAAGTAGCTGGGATTACAGGCACATGCCACCACACTAAGCTAATTATTATATATTTAGTAGAGACAGGGTTTCACCATGTTGACGAGGCTGGTCTTGAACTCCTGACCCCAGGTGATCTGCCTGCCTTGGCCTCCCAAAGTGCTAGGATTATAGGTGTGAGCCACTGTGCCCGGCCCTTATTTTTTTAGTTTTTATTTTGTTATTTTTTGGAGACACAGTCTCACTCCATCCCCCAGGCTAGAGTGCAATATTGCGATCTCGGCTCGCTACAACCTCCGCTTCCCAGATTCAAGCAATTCTCCTGCGTCAGCCTCCCGAGTAGCTGGGATTACAGGCACATGTCACCACGCCAGACTAAATTTTGTATTTTTAATGGAGATGGGGTTTCACCATATTGGCCAGGCTGGTATCGAACTCCTGACCTCAGCCTCGGCCTCCCGAATTACAGGCACAAGCCACCATGCCCAAACTTTATTTTTAATCATATTTATAATTGATTATTTCTTTTTTTTTTTTTTTTTTTTTTTTTTTTTTTTTGAGATGGAGTCTCGCTCTGTCGCCCAGGCTGGAGTGCAGTGGTCGGATTTCAGCTCACTGCAAGCTCCACCTCCCGGGTTCACGCCATTCTCCCGCCTCAGCCTCCGAGTAGCTGGGACTACAGGCGCCCGCCACCACGCCCGGCTAGTTTTTTGTATTTTTAGTAGAGACGGGGTTTCACCATGTTAGCCAGGATGGTCTCGATCTCCTGACCTCGTGATCCACCCGCCTCGGCCTCCCAAAGTGCTGGGATTACAGGCTTGAGCCACCGCGCCCGGCCTATAATTGATTATTTCTGGTTATTCTCGTGAACTGCCATTTTTTAAAGTTGATCTTGGATATCATACCCCGGCTGAACTTCATTACTACTGTGTGATTTTTTTGTTGGTTTTCTTAGGTAGATAATCATATTATCTATGAAAAATGACCACTTTATCTTACTCCTTCCAGTCTTCCCACCTCTTATTCCATTTTCTGTTCATAGAGCATTGAAGAACCTCCAAACTGAGTGAAGCAATAATAGGACTAGTGGGAATCTTTGTTTTGTTCCCAGTCTTAAAGGAAATATGGCTGAAGTTTTGTTGTGTGGTATACCATTTGCAGGTTTTTGGTAGGTATTTATTTATTTATTTATTTGAGGCAGAGTCTCACTGTCATCCAGGCTAGAGTGCAATGGCGTGATCTCAGCTCACTGCAACCTCTGCCTCCCAGGTTCAAACGATTCTCCTGCCTTACCCACCCAAGTAGCTGGGTTAACAGGTGCCTGCCTCCACGCCTGCCTAATTTTTAAATTTTTAGTAGAGACGGGGCTTCACTATGTTGGCCAGGCTGTTCTTGAACTCCTGACCTCAAGTGATCCACCCACCTCAGCCTCCCAAAGTACTGGGATTACAGCACCATTTATTTATTTATTTATTTTATTTTATTTTATTTTATTTTTTTGAGACGGAGTTTCGCTCTATCACCCAAGCTGGAGTGTAGTGTCCTGATCTCAGCCTACTGCAACCTCTGCCTCCCAGGCTGAAGTGATTATTCTGCCTCAGCCTCCTGAAGAGCTGGAATTACCGTGTGCACCACCATACCCGGCTCATTTTTTTGTATTTTTTTAAATTTAATTTAATTTTATTTTATTCATGTTTGTTTGTTTGTTTGTTTGAGACAGAGTCTGGCTGTGTAGTTGAGTCTGGAGTGCAGTGGCACGACCTTGTAGTCCAGTCTGGAGTGCAGTGGTGTGACCTTGGCTCACTGCTATCTCTGCCTCCCAGGTCCTGGTTCAATCAATTCTCCTGCCTCAACCTCCTGAGTAGCTGGGATCAGAGGTGTGTGCCACTAAGCCCAGCTAATTTTTGTATTTTTAGTAGAGACAAGGTTTCACCATATTAGCCAGGCTGGTCTTGAACTCCTGACCTCGTGATCCACCTGCCTCAGCCTCCCAAAGTGGTGTGATTATAGGCATAAGCCACCATGCCCAGCCTTTTTTGTATTTTTACTAGAGATGGGGTTTCACCATGTTGACCAGGCTGGTCTCAAACTCCTGACATCAAGTGATGTGCCCACCTTGGCCTCCCAAAGTGCTAGGATTACAGATGTGAGTAACCGTGCTGGCCAATTTGTTTAATTTCTTGAATTGGATATTTATCTCATTTTTAAAATCTTTCTTATTTCCTGATAAATACATTTTAAACTATATTTTTCTGAAAAGACTATTTTGTTTTATTATAATTTCAGTTCTATTTCTGAATATCCTTTTTGATCAGTGTACATTGTTGTACAACCATCACCACCATCCATCTGCAAAACTTTTTTATCTTCCCAAACAGAAACTCTATACTTATTAAACAGTAACTCCCCAATTCCTCCTATCCCAGTCTGGGAACCACCATTCTATTTTCTGTCTCTTTGAGTTTGGAGACTCTAGATACCTCATATCGGTGGAATCATACAATGTTTGTCCTTTTCTGTCTGGCTTATTTGACTTAGTATAATGTCTTCAGTGTTCATCTATGTTGTAGCATATGTCAGAATTTCATTCCTTTTTTTTTTTTTTTAATATAGAAGTTTGGTTTTTTTTAAGAATTTTTTTTGAGATGGAGTCTTGCTCTGTCACCAGGCTGGAGTGCAGTGGCGCAATCTCGGCTCACTGCAACCTCCACCTCCTAGGTTCAAGCAATTCCCCTACCTCAGCCTCCCGAGTAGCTGGGACTATAGGCACTTGCCACTATGCCCGGCTGATTTTTTGCATTTTAATAGAGATGGGGTTTCACCATGTTGACCAGGATGGTCTCGATCTCCTGGCCTTGTGATTCGCCCACCTCGGCCTCCCAAAGTGCTGGGATTACAGGTGTGAGCCACCGTGCCTGGCCTATTCCTTTTTAAGATTGAATAAGGCCGGGCGCGGTGGCTCATGCCTGTAATCCCAGCACTTTGGGAGGCCGAGGCGGGCGGATCACAAGGTCAGGAGATCGAGACCATCCTGGCTAACACAGTGAAACCCCTTCTCTACTAAAAATACAAAAAAATTAGCCGGGCGTAGTGGCGGGCGCCTGTAGTCCCAGCTACTCGGGAGGCTGAGGCAGGAGAATGGCGTGAACCCGGGAGGTGGAGCTTGCAGTGAGCCGAGATCGCGCCACTGCACTCCAGCCTGGGCGGCGGATTGAGACTCCGTCTCAAAAAAAAAAAAAAAAAAAAAAAAGATTGAATAATACTCCATTATATGTATAGACCACATTTTGTTTCTCCATTCATTCATTGATGAACACTTGAGTTCCATTTGTCTTTTTTTCCCCTTTTTGTGGAGAACCGGGTCTCCCTATGTTGTCCAGGTCTCCAATTCCTGGACTCAAGCTATGCCTTTGTTTCCATAAGTGCTTGGCTTGCAGGCATGAGCCCTCACTCTGTAAGCCCAGCTCTTAGGGAGGCAAAGGCATCGCCTTTTTTTTTTTTTTTTTTTTTTGAGACAGAATCTCACTCTGTCACCCAGGCTAGAGTGCAGTGGTACGATCTTGGCTCACTGCAACCCCCACCCCACAGGTTTAAGCAATTTTTGTTCCTAAGCTTTCCAAGTAGCTGGGACTACACATATAAACCAACATACCTTGTATTTTTAATAGAGATGGGGTTTTGCCATGTTGGCCAGGCTGGTCTCGAACTCCTGGCCTCAAGTGATCACCCGTCTCGGCCTTCCAAAGTGCTGGGATTACAGGCATGAGCCACCACACCCAACCCACACCCAGCTTTTGATGGACATTTGAGTTGTTTCTGTCTTTTGGCTATTGTGAATAATGCCACCATGAACGTTCCTGTACAAGGTTTTTGTGTGGACTTAATGTTTTCATTTCTCTTCAGTATATACCTAGGAATAAAATTGCAGGATGATATAGTAACTTTTTGTTTAATCTTTTGAAGATCTGAATCTGTCTTGAACTTGGCTGCTAAATTGAGACTCAGATATTTTCTGATCTCAGGAGTGTAAAACAACGTCTTAGTCTTGGCGCTACTACCAATAAAACGTGTGGTCATGAGCTAGTAACAATCCTGTTCTTCTCCATGGACTAGTAGCCCCTTTCTCATGGGATTGTTTTGGTTAAATCTAACATGTGAATGTATGTAAGGAGACTAGGCCTTAAAAACATCCTCTCCTTGTGTGTCTACCTCTCCTTCACCACGCTGCATGCAGCCTTCCTTGTGCTTATGTTTAATAATAAAGCTCCCCAAGGCCAGACCTTATTCAGTAAGTAAGACGGCCTTCTAAGAGAAATTCACAGATACAACTTGAATCTGGTAAAAATGCCATCTTGGAGAGCCAAGTGCAACTCAGTACTAGACAGTGAGTCCTTGAGGGCCAGTCTACATCTGTCCCACTCGCTGCACTGGCCTCACGCCCAGTTGCAGTTCCTGGTATGGAGTTAGCTTTGCTCTGTATTCGTGGAACAAGTAAATCCTGAATTTGTATTGTGAACAGTAATCCCACTTCAGGGAATCTGTCCTAAGGAAGTGATTGAAACCAGGTAAAAAAATATTGTGTGTCCTGGCCAACATGGTGAAACCCATCTCTATTAAAAATACAAAAATTAGCAACCAGGCGCGGTGGCTCATGCCTGTAATCCCAGCACTTTGGGAGGCCGAGGCAGGTGGATCACGAGGTCAGGAGATCGAGACCATCCTGACTAACATGGTGAAACCCCGTCTCTACTAAAAAAATACAAAAAATCAGCCAGGCGTGTTGGCACATGCCTGTAGTCCCAGCTACTTGAGAGGCTGAGGCGGGAGAATTGCTTGAACCCAGGAGGTGGAGGTAACAGTGAGCTGAGATTGTGCCACTGCACACCAACCTGGGCAACAGAGTGAGACTCCATCTCAAAAAAAAAAAAAAAATTAGCTGGGCGTGGTGGTGCACACCTGTAATTCCAGCTACCCGGGAGGCTGAGGCAGGAGAATCGCTTGAGCCCAGCAGGCGGAGGTTGCAGTGAGCTGAGATCATGCCACTGCACTCCAGCCTGATGACAGAGTGACACTCCGTCTCAAAAAAAATAAAAGGCCAGGCCGGGCACGGTGGCTCACGCCTGTAATCCCAGCCCTTTGGGAGGCCGAGGCAGGCGGATCATGAGGTCAGGAGATTGAGACCATCCTGGCTAGCACGGTGAAACCCTAAAATACAAAAAATTAGGCCGGCGTGGTGGCAGGAGCTTGTAGTCCCACCTACTCGGGAGGCTGAGGCATGGGAATGGCGTGAACCTGGGAGGCAGAGTTTGCAGTGAGCCACGATCACGCCACTGCACTCCAGCCTGGGTGAGAGTGAGACTCTGTCTCAAAAAAACAAAAACAAAAATACTGTGTGAAGATGTTGATTGCTGCATTCTGTTAGGTGGGAAAAACAGAAAGCCTAAGTAGCCAGCACAGTAGGCAAATGGGTCAGTAAATTATAGAACACTCTTGAGGAGATGAGGTCTAAAGATTACATGGAGACAGAAGGACATTTAAGAGTAGGAAAAAGATACAAAGTTTTACATTGTCCGGTTAAAACTTTATATATAAAGTTATAAACAAAAGTCATTAAAAGAGAGTTTAAGAAAATACATTAGAATGCTAGTGTTTTATAATGGTAGACTTACGGGTTTTTTCTCAGGTTACATTTTTCTATAATGTACCTGTTTTATTTAAATCACTTTGCATTTTAAAGCCATTTGTTACCACTCTTCAGCTTCTTGTGAACAGAAAGAATGCTTCTGCTTCCCTCTCAGGTAAGAGAACTGGAGCAGACCTTGCAGGCCTCTGAGGAGCAGCTCCAGCAGAGCCAGGGTGTCGTGGCTGCCCAGGAAGCTCAGATACAGGAGCTTGTAAGTGCTTATTGGAGCTGCTGCATTCCAGGCTCTCTTACTACTTTCTCTCCAGGCCTTTGCAGATGCCCCAAACTCCTTCCCAACTTTGGCAATGGTACCTGGACCTGCCCATAGATACAGTTCTTGTGCTGGATGTGAGCAGGCCAGCAGCAGAGGGTGGAGGGAGTCAGGACCTACCGGTGGGCCTGAGTTACCTGGGAGGTGGACCAGTGGCTCCTTTCCACCTTACATCCCACCTTCCGGTCCAGCCTGGTCCTGGGGCTGTCAGAGGTGGCAGCTCCACTAGGAGTCAAGCCTCGGCTTGCAATCAGGAGTGGGGAGAACACGCCCAGACTCTGGGGAGAGGATGGCAAGGGCTTGGCCTGTCATCACAGGCCAGGTGTGGTGTGGAGTTAGAAGATAGGAAAATCAAACCAGCCAGCGTGTATTTCATATTTGCCATGTCCCAGGCACTGTGCTCAATGCTATGCACGTGTTTTCATTTAGTCCTTGCAGGAGACCTGAGAATTATGCACTGTCATCCTCATCCCATAGACGAGTCAAGCTCAGAAAGCTTGGCTCAGTAGCCCACAGGCTTGCAGCCAGTAAATGGCAGAACCCACATCTTTCTTGTGTCAAAGCCCTGTTCTTCATTGCTGTATTATACTGCCCCCCTAGTATAATTTCTCCCCAGGGAAAGCCGCAGCCACTGAGGCAACACTGAGTAGTGTGAAGGAGGCCTGTGTCTAAGGACTGGCTGGTGCCCAGAGCTGTCCCTACACACCTTGAGGATGGAGTGATGACATCAAGACTCCATCTTCCAGACAGGCCAGGGTCCAGGAGCAACAGGCAGAGCCTGCAGGGGGGACCTCAGCAACGCCAGGTGGGGAGGGGGTGAGGAGAGAGTTGTTTCTGTTGGATACCCATCTTTTCACCGAGGGCCAGACTACGATCCCCCACTGGAAACCATTGTCACCCTGACTGACCATCCTCTGGTCTCCCCGAAGGTTGCCGCCAACCAGGAGAGCAGCCATGTGCAGCAGCAGGCCCTTGCTCTGGAGCAGCAGTTCTTGGAGCGCACCCAGGCACTAGAAGCCCAGATCGTGGCCCTGGAGAGAGCACGGGCAGCTGACCAGACCACTGCAGAGCAAGGGATGGTGAGTGAAGAGCTGAGAGAGGGTGGGCCCAGGAGCACCAGGGTCCCGCACAGTGAAGTCAGCCACATGCTTGACAGCACAGCACCGCCTCTGCACTAGGAAACCACTTTAAAGGGCAGGTTTTTTTTCTTTGAGACAGAGTCTCACTCTGTCACCCAGGCCAGAGTACAGTGGCATGATTACAGCTGACTGCAGGCTTGACCTCTCAGACTCAAGTGATCCTGCCATCTCAGCCTCCCAAGTAGCTGGGACTACAGGCGTGCACCACCCCAGCCAGCTAATTTTTTTATTTTTTGGAGAGACAAGGTCTCACTATGTTGCCCAGGCTGGTCTTGAACGCCTACGCCCAAGGGATCTGCCCACCTCAGCCTCCCAAACTGCTGGAATTACAGGCATGAGCCACTGCACCCAGCCGAGAGCAGTTCGTATCTTTCCAGAGGCACCTGCTCATGAGACTGCATGTAAAAAGGCTGCTTTTTACAAAACTCAAAACAGATGGGTTTTCTTTTTCCTTGGGCCCACAGAGACTTCCTACTTTCTGACCAGTCCCCTCTGCTTCTTCCCATTGGCTTTTAAAATGTGTATTGTTCCTCCCTATGCCTTCTTCCTGGTCCATGCTCCCTGTGCCCAGGGAAATATGGTAGTGAAGACTTTTATTTTATATATGTTCTTCTAAATTGGCAGCGACAACTGGAGCAAGAAAATGCAGCCCTTAAAGAAAGCAGTAATGAATATGAACGTTCTTTACAGAATCACCAATTTGAACTAAAGAAGCTGAAGGTATTTATTTAATTGAATCAGAGTTTCATAAAAGTATTCATATTTTCTACATGTGTATTTAGAGTGCCCCACTTCTCATACTTACAGTACAGGATGAGTAGAATTAGCATTTGTTCAATAGTTCTGTTAGGCATCGGCCAGAAATTGCCACTTCATTAAGTTCTCTCAGGGATCCAGGACAGTAGGAAGAATTGTGTTCATTTGGCAGTTAGTGTCATTGAGGTTCTGAGGGTAAACCATTTGTGCAAGTTGCATAGTTGGTTAGAGGTGGTGTTGGTCTCACTTCACCCTACCACAGAGGCCAGCCCTTCCTCTGTGGCATCAACAACTGCTTGAAAGTCATGCTGTCCAGACACGGCTCTTGCTGATGTTTCCAGGGAGATCTTAAAACCAGGCCTTAAAAGATGATAAGGACCTTTGTTTTGCTTGTTTATATCAGGGACCGTGTACAGAAATGAAGTAACAATCTGTTGGATTATTACACTTTCTCTTCTGCAAATTTGGAGCTTTAATCAGATGATGCCTCTTTCATTCCCTAATCATAACTGGATAAAAAGGAGGAAAGATTCTGTCACTTTCTTATATGCCCCAAGACTCCCCTGGCCCCTTTCAAAGCACCTTGGATGATGGGACATTGTAGTACTTGCCCGGCTTGGTCATGACTCAAAGATTTTATGGATCCTTTGGCAGCGATCTTCTCCTGGAGCGTCCGTAGCTGAATGCCTGCACCTAGTAAGCTTCCAGTAATCAGATCTGATGAGTGACATAGGTACTAATGCAGTAGCATTGCATCATGTGGAGCATGGACTTTGGAGTCAGATTTTTTTTTTCGTGCATTCCTTCAATCAACATTTGAGTATCTGTAAGGGCCAGGCATCACCGTAAGTGCTGGGACGTATTAAATAGCAATGAGCCAGTGTGATGGCTCACGCCTGTATTCCTAGCATTTTGAGAGGCCAAGGTGGGTGGATCACCTGAGGTCAGAAGTTTGAGACCAGCCTGGCCAACATAGTGAAATCCCATCTCTACTAAAAATTCAACAATTAGCCAGTGTCGTGGTGTGTGCCTGTAATCCCAATTGGGAGGCTGAGGCAGGAGAATCACTTGAACCTGGGATGTGGAGGCTGCAGTGAGCCAAGATCATGCCACTGTACTCCAGCCTGGGTGACATAGCGAGACTCCATCCCAAAAAGTAAATAAATAAAATAAAGAGCAATGGAAAAAACAGGTGAAGTTCCTTTCTTGTGGAGTTTGTAACTAGAGATGGTAACCAAGTTACGAATAATGATAAATGCTGTGAAGAAAATAGAACAGGGCAAGGACAGCCAGGGGGGAGGTTGGGGAGGAGAGGGCTCTTTCCGTGGGGAGTTGGGGAAGGCCTTGATGCTGGCAGAAGGGCCTGCAATGTAAATATTTGAGGAAGAATATTCTAGACAGAAGAAATAACAAATATAAAGGCTCTGAGGCAGGAAAAAGCCTGGTCTGTTCAAAGAATAGCACAGAGGCCAGTGTGGCTGCAGCTACTGGCCAAGGGAGAGCATGGCTGGTGGTGAGGGGGAACACAGGCGTTAGAAAGAATCATGGGAAGCCCTGGCAGGTCTTTTTTTTTTTTTGAGACAGGGTCTTTCTCTGTTGCCCAGGCTGGAGTGCAGTGGTGCGATAACAGCTCACTGCAGCCTCAGTTTCCCAGGCTCAAGCAATCCTCCCACCTCAGCTTCATGAATAACTAGGACTACAGGTGTGCAAAATTTATTAATCTTTCTTTTGTAGAGACAGGGTCTTGCTATGTTAACCAGGCTGATTTTAAACTCCTGTGCTCAAGCGATCCACTCTCCTTGGCCTCCCAAAGTGCTGGGATTACAGGCATGAGCCACCGCTCCTGGCCGGCCGTGGCAGGTCTTAAGCAGATAAGTGATGTGAGAAGTTTTGTTTTAAAAGGATTTCTGTGGCTGCCTGTGAAGAATGTTTGGTAAGGCAGGCATGAGCAGAAGCCGGAAGACTGTTTAGGAGACTTTTTAGGAATCTAGGCCAGAAGTGACTAACACATTAGTGGTGGACTTGGGAAGAAGTATTCAGACCAAGATTTATTTTTAGAGATGGAGCTGTTTTGTTTGCTTTTTGTTTTTTGTATATGAGATGGAGTCTCACTTTGTTGCCCAGGCCGACGTGTAGTGGAACGTTCTTGGCCTACTATTACCTCGACCTCCTGGGTTCAAGCAGTTCTCATGCTCCACCTCCCAAGTAGCTGGGACTACAGGCACGTGCCACCATGCCCGGCTAATTTTTGTATTTTTGGTAGAGACAGCGTTTCACCATATTGGCCAGGCTGATCTTGAACTCCTGACCTCAAGTGATCCACCTGCCTTGGCCTCCCAAAGTGCTGGGATTACAGGTGTGAGCCACCATGCCCTGCCTGAGATGGAGCTTTAAGGACTTAGGAATGGGAGAAAAACAGGAATTGTAGATGACACCTAGATTTGGTTTGTATAATTCAGTTTCTCCACTTCAGTGCTATTGACGTTTGAGGCCGGATGGTTCTCTGTTGTAGAGGTTCTTTGTTGTAGAGGTTCTCTGTTGTGGAGGGTTCTCTGTTGTGGTGGTTCTCTGTTGTGGGTGGTTCTCTGTTGTGGAGGGTCTCTGTTGTGGGAGGGTCTCTGTTGTGGAGGGTCTCTGTTGTGGGTCTCTGTTGTGGAGGGTCTCTGTTGTGGAGGGTCTTTGTTGTGGAATGTTCTCTGTTGTGGGTGGTTCTCTGTTGTGGTGGTTCTCTGTTGTGGGAGGGTCTCTGTTGTGGATGGGTCTCTGTTGTGGTGGTTCTCTGTTGTGGAATGTTCTCTGTTGTGGGTGGTTCTCTGTTGTGGAGGGTCTCTGTTGTGGGAGGGTCTCTGTTGTGGATGGTTCTCTGTTGTGGTGGTTCTCTGTTGTGGATGGTTCTTTGTTGTGGTGGTTCTCTGTTGTGGATGGGTCTCTGTTGTGGAGGGTCTCTGTTGTGGAGGTTCTCTGTTGTGGAGGGTCTCTGTTGTGGGTGGTCTCTGTTGTGGTGGGTCTCTGTTGTGGAGGGTTCTCTGTTGTGGGTGGTTCTCTGTTGTGGAGGGTCTCTTGTGAGTGGTTCTCTGTTGTGGAATGTTCTCTGTTGTGGAGGGTTCTCTGTTGTGGGTGGTTCTCTGTTGTGGAGGGTCTCTGTTGTGGGTGGTTCTCTGTTGTGGAGGGTCTCTGTTGTGGGTGGTCTCTGTTGTGGTGGGTCTCCGTTGTGGAGGGTTCTCTGTTGTGGGTGGTTCTCTGTTGTGGAGGGTCTCTTGTGAGTGGTTCTCTGTTGTGGAATGTTCTCTGTTGTGGATGGGTCTCTGTTGTGGAGGGTCTCTGTTGTGGAGGGTCTCTGTTGTGGAGGGTCTCTGTTGTGGTGGTTCTCTGTTGTGGGTGGTTCTCTGTTGTGGAATGGTCTCTGTTGTGGAAGGTTCTCTGTTGTGGATGGGTCTCTGTTGTGGAGGGTCTCTGTTGTGGTGGTTCTCTGTTGTGGAGGGTCTCTGTTGTGGAGGGTCTCTGTTGTGGAGGGTCTCTGTTGTGGTGGTTCTCTGTTGTGGAATGGTCTCTGTCGTGGAAGGTTCTCTGTTGTGGATGGGTCTCTGTTGTGGAGAGTCTCTGTTGTGGAGGGTCTCTGTTGTGGAGGGTGTCTGTTGCGGAGGGTTCTCTGTTGTGGATGGGTCTCTGTTGTGGAGGGTCTCTGTTGTGGGTGGTTCTCTGTTGTGGAGGGTGTCTGTTGTGGTGGTTCTCTGTTGTGGGTGGTTCTCTGTTGTGGGTGGGTGTCTGTTGTGGAGGGTCTCTGTTGTGGAATGTTCTCTGTTGTGGAGGGTGTCTGTTGTGGAGGGTTCTCTGTTGTGGAGGGTTCTCTGTTGTGGAGGGTCTCTGTTGTGGAGGGTTCTCTGTTGTGGAGGGTCTCTGTTGTGGAGGGTGTCTGTTGTGGAGGGTCTCTGTTGTGGGTGGTTCTCTGTTGTGGAGGGTCTCTGTTGTGGGTGGTCTCTGTTGTGGGTGGTTCTCTGTTGTGGGTGGTTCTCTGTTGTGAAGGGTTCTCTGTTGTGGGTGGTTCTCTGTTGTGGGAGGGTCTCTGTTGTGGGTGGGTCTCTGTTGTGGAGGGTTCTCTGTTGTGGAGGGTCTCTGTTGTGGAGGGTTCTCTGTTGTGGATGGGTCTCTGTTGTGGAGAGTCTCTGTTGTGGGTGGTTCTCTGTTGTGGAGGGTGTCTGTTGTGGAGGGTCTCTGTTGTGGAATGTTCTCTGTTGTGGAGGGTATCTGTTGTGGTTGGTCTCTGTTGTGGAGGGTCTCTGTTGTGGTTGGTCTCTGTTGTGGAGGGTCTCTGTTGTGGTTGGTCTCTGTTGTGGAGGGTCTCTGTTGTGGGTGGGTGTCTGTTGTGGAGGGTCTCTGTTGTGGAATGTTCTCTGTTGTGGAGGGTGTCTGTTGTGGAGGGGTCTCTGTTGTGGATGGGTCTCTGTTGTGGAGGGTTCTCTGTTGTGGAGGGTGTCTGTTGTGGAGAGTGTCTGTTGTGGAGGGTGTCTGTTGTGGAATGTTCTCTGTTGTGGAGGGTTCTCTGTTGTGGAGGGTCTCTGTTGTGGAGGGTTCTCTGTTGTGGAGGGTCTCTGTTGTGGAGGGTTCTCTGTTGTGGAGGGTCTCTGTTGTGGAGGGTTCTCTGTTGTGGAGGGTGTCTGTTGTGGAGGGTGTCTGTTGTGGAGGGTGTCTGTTGTGGAATGTTCTCTGTTGTGGAGGGTTCTCTGTTGTGGAGGGTCTCTGTTGTGGAGGGTTCTCTGTTGTGGAGGGTCTCTGTTGTGGAATGTTCTCTGTTGTGGAGGGTCTCTGTTGTGGAGGGTTCTCTGTTGTGGAGGGTTCTCTGTTGTGGGTGGTTCTCTGTTGTGGGAGGGTCTCTGTTGTGGAGGGTCTCTGTTGTGGGAGGGTCTCTGTTGTGGGAGGGTCTCTGTTGTGGAGGGTGTCTGTTGTGGAGGGTCTCTGTTGTGGGAGGGTGTCTGTTGTGGAGGGTGTCTGTTGTGGGAGGGTCTCTGTTGTGGAGGGTCTCTGTTTTGGAGGGTCTCCGTTGTGGAGGGTCTCTGTTGTAGAATGTTCTCTGTTGTGGAGGGTCTCTGTTATGGAGGGTCTCTGTTGTGGAGGGTCTCTGTTGTGGAATGTTCTCTGTTGTGGAGGGTCTCTGTTGTGGAGGGTCTCTGTTGTGGAGGGTCTCTGTTGTGGAGGGTCTCTGTTGTGGGTGGGTGTCTGTTGTGGAGGGTCTCTGTTGTGGAATGTTCTCTGTTGTGGAGGGTTCTCTGTTGTGGGAGGGTCTCTGTTGTGGAGGGTGTCTGTTGTGGAGGGTCTCTGTTGTGGAGGGTCTCTGTTGTGGAGGGTCTCTGTTGTGGTTGGTCTCTGCTGTGGGTGGTTCTCTGTTGTGGAGGGTGTCTGTTGTGGAGGGTCTCTGTTGTGGAGGGTGTCTGTTGTGGAGGGTCTCTGTTGTGGGTGGTTCTCTGTTGTGGAGGGTGTCTGTTGTGGGTGGGTCTCTGTTGTGGGTGGGTTTCTGTTGTGGGTGGTTCTCTGTTGTGGAGGGTCTCTGTTGTGGAATGTTCTGTGTTGTGGAATGTTCTCTGTTGTGGAGGGTCTCTGTTGTGGAATGTTCTCTGTTGTGGAGGGTCTCTGTTGTGGATGGGTCTCTGTTGTGGTTGGTCTCTGTTGTGGGTGGTTCTTTGTTGTGGGAGGGTCTCTGTTGTGGAGGGTCTCTGTTGTGGAGGGTCTCTGTTGTGGAATGTTCTGTGTTGTGGAATGTTCTCTGTTGTGGAGGGTCTCTGTTGTGGAATGTTCTCTGTTGTGGAGGGTCTCTGTTGTGGATGGGTCTCTGTTGTGGTTGGTCTCTGTTGTGGTGGTTCTCTGTTGTGGGAGGGTCTCTGTTGTGGAGGGTCTCTGTTGTGGAGGGTGTCTGTTGTGGAGGGTCTCTATTGTGGAGGGTGTCTGTTGTGGTGGGTCTCTGTTGTGGGAGGGTCTCTGTTGTGGAGGGTGTCTGTTGTGGAGGGTCTCTGTTGTGGAGGGTGTCTGTTGTGGAATGTTCTCTGTTGTGGAGGTTCTCTGTTGTGGATGGGTCTCTGTTGTGGTTGGTCTCTGTTGTGGGTGGTTCTCTGTTGTGGGAGGGTCTCTGTTGTAGAGGGTCTCTGTTGTGGAGGGTCTCTGTTGTGGAATGTTCTGTGTTGTGGAATGTTCTCTGTTGTGGAGGGTCTCTGTTGTGGAATGTTCTCTGTTGTGGAGGGTCTCTGTTGTGGATGGGTCTCTGTTGTGGTTGGTCTCTGTTGTGGTGGTTCTCTGTTGTGGGAGGGTCTCTGTTGTGGAGGGTGTCTGTTGTGGAGGGTGTCTGTTGTGGAGGGTCTCTGTTGTGGAGGGTGTCTGTTGTGGAGGGTCTCTGTTGTGGAGGGTCTCTGTTGTGGAGGGTCTCTGTTGTGGGAGGGTCTCTGTTGTGGAGGGTCTCTGTTGTCGAGGGTGTCTGTTGTGGAGGGTGTCTGTTGTGGAGGGTCTCTGTTGTGGAATGTTCTCTGTTGTGGGAGGGTCTCTGTTGTGGAGGGTGTCTGCTGTGGAGGGTCTCTGTTGTGGAGGGTGTCTGTTGTGGAGGGTCTCTGTTGTGGAGGGTCTCTGTTGTGGAGGGTCTCTGTTGTGGTTGGTCTCTGTTGTGGAGGGTGTCTGTTGTGGAGGGTGTCTGTTGTGGAGCGTCTCTGTTGTGGAGGGTCTCTGTTGTGGAGGGTCTCTGTTGTGGAGGGTGTCTGTTGTGGAGGGTCTCTGTTGTGGGTGGTTCTCTGTTGTGGAGGGTCTCTGTTGTGGGTGGGTCTCTGTTGTGGGTGGATCTCTGTTGTGGAGGGTCTCTGTTGTGGTTGGTCTCTGTTGTGGGTGGTTCTCTGTTGTGGAGGGTGTCTGTTCTGGAGGGTCTCTGTTGTGGAGGGTGTCTGTTGTGGAGGGTGTCTGTTGTTGGTGGGTCTCTGTTGTGGGAGGGTCTCTGTTGTGGAGGGTCTCTGTTGTGGAATGTTCTCTGTTGTGGAGCGTCTCTGTTGTGGAATGTTCTCTGTTGTGGGTGGTCTCTGTTGTGGGTGGTCTCTGTTGTGGAGGATCTCTGTTGTGGAGGGTCTCTGATGTGGTTGGTCTCTGTTGTGGAGGGTCTCTGTTGTGCAGGGTCTCTGTTGTGGAATGTTCTCTGTTGTGGAGAGTGTCTGTTGTGGAGGGTCTCTGTTGTGGAGGGTCTCTGTTGTGGAATGTTCTCTGTTGTGGAGGGTGTCTGTTGTGGAGGGTCTCTGTTGTGGAGGGTCTCTGTTGTGGAATGTTCTCTGTTGTGGAGGGTCTCTGTTGTGGGTGGTTCTTTGTTGTGGAGGGTCTCTGTTGTGGATGGGTCTCTGTTGTGGAATGTTCTCTGTTGTGGAGGGTCTCTGTTGTGGAATGTTCTCTGTTGTGGAGGGTGTCTGTTGTGGAGGGTCTCTGTTGTGGAGGGTGTCTGTTGTGGAGGGTCTCTGTTGTGGAGGGTCTCTGTTGTGAAGGGTCTCTGTTTTGGTTGGTCTCTGTTGTGGAGGGTCTCTGTTGTGGAATGTTCTCTGTTGTGGAATGTTCTCTGTTGTGGAGGGTGTCTGTTGTGGAGGGTCTCTGTTGTGGAGGGTCTCTGTTGTGGAATGTTCTCTGTTGTGGAGGGTCTCTGTTGTGGAGGGTCTCTGTTGTGGAGGGTGTCTGTTGTGGAATGTTCTCTGTTGTGGAGGGTCTCTGTTGTGGAGGGTCTCTGTTGTGGATGGGTCTCTGTTGTGGAATGTTCTCTGTTGTGGTGGTTCTCTGTTGTGGAGGGTCTCTGTTGTGGATGGGTCTCTGTTGTGGAATGTTCTCTGTTGTGGAGGGTCTCTGTTGTGGAGGGTCTCTGTTGTGGAATGTTCTCTGTTGTGGAGGGTCTCTTTTGTGGGTGGTTCTCTGTTGTGGAGGGTCTCTGTTGTGGATGGGTCTCTGTTGTAGAATGTTCTCTGTTGTGGAGGGTCTCTGTTGTGGAGGGTCTCTTGTGGAATGTTCTCTGTTGTGGAGGGTGTCTGTTGTGGAATGTTCTCTGTTGTGGAGGGTGTCTGTTGTGGAGGGTCTCTGTTGTGGAGGATGTCTGTTGTGGAGGGTCTCTGTTGTGGAGGGTCTCTGTTGTGGATGGGTCTCTGTTGTGGAGGGTGTCTGTTGTGGAACTTCTTTGTTGTATGTGCTGCAAATGTGCATGATAGGCTGCTTAGGAGCATCTACCCACTAGATGTCAGTAGCAGCCCCACTTAGGACAACCACTGTGTCTCCAGACATTGCTAAATGTCTCGTGGGGGCAAAAGCACTGCTGGCAGAGAACCAGTGGGGTAACTGAATGAACAGCGTACATACCATTCACTGAGATGGGGGTCTGGGGAGATATGTCAAGAGTGGATTCCATTTTGGGTATGTTGAGCTTCAGAGGCCTACCCAACAAGCAGTCTGTAGGCTGACAAGTCTGGAAATCGGCGCAGATTCTGAGTAGATATATAAATTAGGAAGCCTGTGTGCCTATAGTCCCAGCTGCTTGGGAGCCCAAGAGGCGGAGGTTGCAGTGAGCCGAGATCGCGCCACTGCACTCCAGCCTGGGCAACAGCGTGAGACTCCGTCTCAAAAAAAAAAAAAAAAAAAAAAAAAAAAGATGTGGAATAGTTCTATTATTGTATTATAGTTATAATAAAAAACAGCAGTTTTAAAAAAGGGATCAAATAGAATTTTAGACCTGAAAAATAGAATAACTGAAATTAATAAAATAAATTACAAAAGGACATGAGGAAGCTTTTTGGTGGATGGGTATTTTTACTATTTTTATGAGGGTGATGGTTTCGTCACAGTTCATCAAGGCATACACCTGTAGTCCCAGCTACTCAGGAGACTGGGGCAGGAGGATCTTTTGAGCCTAGAAGGTGGAGGCTGCAGCGAGCTATCACCACAAACCGGACTGCAGCCTGGGCGATAGAGCAAGAACCCATTTCCAAAAACAAAAATTTAAATGTAAACATTTAGAAAACTCCTATATGTTTACATTTAAGAAATACACTTTCTTTCTTTTTTTTTTTTTTTTTTTGAGACGGAATTTCTCTCTTGTTGCCCAGGCTAGAGTGCAATGGCGCGATCTCAGCTCACTGCAACCTCTGCCTCCTGGGTTCAAGAGATTCTCCTGCCTCAGCCTCCCAAGTAGCTAGGATCACAGGCGTGCACCACCACACCAGGCTAATTTTGTATTTTTAGTAGAGATAGGGTTTCTCCATGTTGGTCAGGCTCGTCTCGAACTCCCAACCTCAGGTGATCTGCCCGCTTTGGCCTCCCAAAGTGCCGGGATTACAGGCGTGAGCCACCGTGCCCAGCCTGAAATACACTTTCAAAGAACCCATAGGTCAAAGAAAAAACATCACAATGGAAATTCTGAAATATTTTGAAATAAAGCTGGGCACAGTGGTTCACACAGTGAGCCAAGATTGTGCCATTGCACTCCAGCCTGGGTGTGACAAGAGCTAAACTCCGTCACAAAAAAATAATAATATTTTGAAATAAATGATTTTGTAAATAGTATGGATCAAAATTGGTCGAGTATAACTAAAGCAGTGCATGGAAGGAAATTTCAGTCTCAGTGTCATCTCTTAGGAAGAAAGAAAATTGAGCCACGTATGCATCTCAAAAAGTCAGAAAAAGGCATAAATCAAACTCAAGGAAGAAATAACAAATACAAGCACACAAATTAATGAAATGGAAAATAAAATGGGCTGGGCGTGGTGACTCAGCCCTGTAATCCCAGCACTTTGGGAGGCCAAAGCGAGTGGATCACCTGAGATCAGGAATTCAAGACCAGCCTGACCAACATGGTGAAACCCCATCTCTACTAAAAATACAAAAATTAGCTGGGCATAGTGGCGCATGCCTGTAATCCCAGCTACCTGGGAGGCTGAGGCAGGAGAATCGCTTGAACCCGGGAGTCAGAGGTTGCAGTGAGCCGAGATCGCACCATTGCACTCCAGCCTGGGCAACAAAAGCGAAACTCTGTCTCAGGAAGGAAAGGAGGAAGGGAAGATGGGAAGAAGGGAGGGAGAGAGGGAGGCTGGGCGCAGTGGCTCATGCCTGTAATCCCAGCGCTTTCGGAGGCCAAGGTAGATCACCAAAGGTCAGGAGTTTGAGAGCAGCCTGGCCAACATGGTGAAACCCGTCTCTACTAAAAATACAAAAATTAGCCGGGCATGGTGGCCCATGCCTGTAGTCCCAGCTACTCGGGAGGGTGAGGCAGGAGAATTGCTTGAACCTGGGAGGCAGAGGTTGCAGTCAACTGAGATTGCGCCACTGCATTCCAGCCTGGGCAACAAAAGAGAAGCTCCATCTCAAAAAAAAAAAAAAAAGAATGGGACCCTGTCATAATAGCGAGGACTGCTGAAGCCTGAAGTGGATTATTTGAAGGTGAATAAAATTGCTAAGCTCTGGGTGAGACAAATCAAGGCCGTATTTAGTTTAACAGTCTACTTGTTCCATCAGCTACTGAGAAGGGTGTGCTCAGTCTTCCACTACGATGGTAGATTTGTCTCTTTCTTCCTTTAGTTCTGTCTGTCTTCGCTTCATGTATTTTGAAGTGCTGCTATTAGGTGCACATATATTTAGAATTGTTTTTATCCATGCTCTTCAAAGCAGCTGTTCCCTAAGCCCATCCTGGAGAATCATCCCCAGGTGCAGAGGCAGCCATGCGTGGGTGGCCTGGTGGCTCCTGCAAGCCGCAGGCCCTGCTTTGTGCCACAGTGAACCTAAGCAGGCACCGTCAACCCCGCCTCCCACAGTGCTGGATCTTATGTGGCTCTGAGGCACTAGCGCAGACTTTGGAGCCACAGAGACTCTGTTCTGTCCTGTCAGTCTAGCCCCTCACTAGCTGATGCTTGAATCCATTTTCCTGCAGCCTTGACCTCTCGGACACAAGCAATCCTCTCACCTCAACCTCCTGAGTAGCTGGCACTACATGCATGTGCCACAATGCTTGGCTAATTTTTCTTATATAGAGACAGGTCCTCGCTGTGTTGCCCAGGATGGTCTTGAACTCCTGGGTTCAAGCGATCCTCCCACCTCAGCCTCCTGAAGTGCTGGGATTATTGGTGTGAGCCACCATACCCAGTCATTGTTTCTTACTCTTTCCGTAACCAATTGTTCCAGTCCCCCACTCCATTCACGTGGCCTGCAAGTCTGACTTCTTGTTCTTGGCTACTGTCCTTAGACCAGCTCTTCAGGATAGGCCTCTAGCCTTGGTGTGGGTCCTGGCGGAGGTGCTTTTGGGGCAATCGATCCTCAGTGCTGTGCCATTTCCAGGGAAGTTGGTGGGTTGCCTGCCAGGACAGCTCTGAGAGGGATACTGAAGGCATGGCAGGGAGGGGCCAGGCTGGGAGCCTGGGGAAGTGGGGAGCATGTTGGTCTGGCTCTGCAAAGCCGTGCCCTGTCTGCCGGGCTTCTTGCGTGGCATACAGCTAAAAAACTGTGAACTAAATGTTGGGGCTCGGTGGTTTTCTGCATTGTAGGAAGAATGGAGCCAAAGAGAAATTGTGAGTGTCGCGATGGCTCAAGCCCTGGAGGAGGTGCGGAAGCAAAGGGAAGAGTTCCAGCAACAGGTGGGCCCTGTTTCACGCAGTTGCACGAGCAGCAGGCCCATCCTGCCATGGGACTGTCGGAGAGCCCCTGTCTCTCCAGTGTAGGGGTAGTAGACACAGGGCTCAGGGAATGCAGTCAGCTGCGTGGGCCCCCGTGCTCTCTAGGAAGCTGGTAGACAAATGTTATAAAGAAACCCTCACCCCATAGGATGCCCTTTTCTGATTTTTCAACTGTCATTACCTGGAAAATGGTCCATGCTCAGGGGCCTACTGGGCTCTGATTCTGTGAGGTGGCCCATCATTGGCCACCTGCCCCAGAGGCCACGGAAGGTTGGGTTGAGTTTTTGCAGGAAGTATAGGAAAGCCTCCCTTGAAGGTAGACTTCACATCTGACCCCAGGGCTTCTAGTTCAGTGGCTTTAGGTCTTTGGTAAGTCCTTAACAAATCTGAGTCTCCTCTGATGAGGACTCTAGTCCTTCTACTTACACCTCCGGGAAACTATTCTATAATGAGGTAACATATATCAAATGCATGTCTAGTGTTGGGGATGTTGTAGGCACTCAGGAAATGGAAGTTATGGCAGCTTGTTGGGCTGGGCAGAATGGCCATGTCTCTGGTTGACCCACTGTTGGCCAGGGGGCAGTGGGAGGCAACTGCCCCTGTGCAGGACCCCTGCCAAGGAGAATGGATTTGTGCACGGTCACAGGAGCAAAGCTCAGCTGGGGGTTTGCTCTGGATTGTGGACTTCAGGGAGGGATTCATGGTGGACCCTGGAGAGCGGGAAAGTGGAGATTTCTGTGGGAAGATGGGTTTACTGCTCGCAACCTTCCCTCTTGTTGATTTTTCTCTCCAAGGCAGCTAACCTGACAGCCATAATAGATGAGAAGGAACAGAATCTGCGGGAAAAAACCGAAGTGCTTCTCCAGAAAGAGCAGGAAATTCTCCAGCTGGAGCAAGGTGAGGAGTCTGTCCCTGGCAGAGCCTTCTCTCCTTTTCAGGCCCAGCATCCTGCCTTGTGACAGCCTTCTCACCAGGCAGCATGGAGTCACTGGGCTCACAGTACCCCCTTCCTTCCTTCCTGACCTAGGTCACAACTCTGCCCTGCTGCAGATGCACCAGCTGCAGGCCGAGCTGGAGGCCCTGAGGACCCTGAAGGCAGAGGAGGCTGCAGCAGTCACGGAGCAGGAGGACCTGCTGAGGCTGCGGGGCCCATTGCAGGCCGAAGTGCTCTCAGTCAGCGAGTCGCACGTAAGTCCCAGCCGCGCCTGCGTGGGTGCTACAGCAAGATGCAGGGCAGGTGCTGAGAGTGCCCCTGAGGAGGCAGCAGTGGGGACGCACGGTAGACAGGACACTCCCCTGCACGGAGGGTCCTTTCTTTAAAGTAGGGCACTCAGCCAGGCGCGGTGGCTCACACCTGTAATCCCAGCACTTTGGGAGGCCGAGGCAGGCGGATTACGAGGTCAGGAGATTGAGACCATCCTGGCTAACATGGTGAAACCCCGTCTCTACTAAAAATACAAAAAATTGGTGACAGGTACCTGTAGTCCCAGCTGCTCAGGAGGCTGAGGCAGGAGAATGATGTGAACCCGGGAGGGGGAGCTTGGTGGAGCCAAGATCACGTCACTGCACTCCAGCCTCAGCAACAGAGCAAGACTCCATCTCAATAAATAAATAAATAAATAAAGTAGGGCACTTATATGGCTAGGAGGCCATGATTCCTGAAGAGCCCATGACAGATGGCCCTTGTCAGTAGACAGGGGAGAGCAAGCCCTTCATCCCAGCAAAGACTTGTCATGTGATTAGTTGTGCGCATTGGGCTTTGGATCTTCTCCAGGAATTTACTTCCTGGCCAGTTGCCTATTAGATCACAACAGCCCACACCTAAGGGATGAGTCTGGCTCCCCTTCCCTGTACACCTGTGGCTCAACTTCACCTTACCTGTCCTGGCTCTCAACTTGCTGCTACCACCTTGTAGGTGACCTCGAGGGCCATGCAGGACCCTGTGTTCCAGCTTCCAACTGCAGGAAGAACACCAAATGGTGAGGTTGGGGCCATGGATCTCGCGCAGCTACAGAAGGAGAAACAGGACTTGGAGCAGCAACTTCTGGAGAAAAATAAGGTGAGGATGCCCTTTGCATGGCTGTTTCTGTCTCCACCAGGTCCCCGCCCTCGGGTCTAAAATGACCCAGGCCATCCTCGGAGGTTTTTATGGTACCCCCTGCACCTCCTGGGAACCACGACCCCTTTCACCCAAAGGCCTTCCTCCTGATCTTCCGTTCCTCCTGCACTGTGCTCCTCCACACCCTCCCCAGTCCTCTTCTGGAGAACTGGCCAGGTGTCAGGCTTGGGCAGCTGCAAGCCTTCGTGTTCCCTGCCAGCTCGGCTGTCCCCAGCCAGGCCATAGCGACAGTTCTCTTTCCTCTGTACTTCCTTTCTACAGCTGTGGAAGGACAGCACTGATAGCTGCCTTTAAGGGTTTGTTTGGGTGGGAGGAGGGGGGTATGAAATGAAGGTGTTTGTTAACGGTCCTATAAACTTTATAAACTCTCTGGTATTTGGTAGAGGCTCAATGAATGTCATGGTCCCCACCCCTCACCCTCCAGCCTTTTCACCTATATAAATGCAGGATCTCATTTAATCCTGGTTCTTAAAAGTGTCCTGTGAAGCTTAGTATGCCAGCTGGCTATTGCTCTGGCCTGAAATTCTGCCCCCAAATTGTGTGTGTGTGTTTAGATCTTTTACAAGGGGGAAAGTGTTCATTATGTCTAATATAAAATACAGAATCTTTGCACAGTGGCAGTATCGTAGCCAATGAGGGTCTATCTGAGGCGCGATTATTGCTAATTGAAAAAAAAAATACACACAGAAGAGTGTACAAAACAGATGTGTGTCTCAGTGAATTAACAGAAAGCAAACCCATATAACCACCCTGATGTGAATCAGGACATTGCCAGCATCCCAGAAGCCCAGCCCCCTGGGCCCCTCACAGCCCTGTCAGTCACTCCATCCCAGCCCTTCC
Organism: Macaca thibetana thibetana; assembly: GCF_024542745.1. NCBI lineage: Eukaryota > Metazoa > Chordata > Mammalia > Primates > Cercopithecidae > Macaca > Macaca thibetana. The sequence continues at coordinate 13,756,278 of NC_065592.1, forward strand.
GGCAATGACTGCCTTGCTTTCTTCCCTAGTGTCACCTCAGCTCGCATTGCTCAACCCCACAGTTTCATTGTGCCTGTTCGTAAATGTCCCATGTGCCCCTAGGACCTCTGTCTCTGGAGCCTCTGGCCTTACCAGCTGTGCTGCCTTCCTGCCTCCTTACTCAGCGTTGGGTCTGTGTCTGTCTCGGGACCACTGCCTTCCCGACACCTCTGGTTCTCTGGCCTCTCTCCCTTTCCTTAGACTGTCCTGGCCAAGCTCTGGTTAAACTTGGGCTAAACTCAACTCTTCCCTGCTCCCTGCCTGCAGCCATGGAGCCAGACCTGGCTGGAAAGTGCCATCACCTGGGCATTCAGGTCCCCTCGAAGCTCAGGACCATGGTCCTGTGGGCAACCCAGTGTTCCCCGCAACCCCGCCTCATCCGTGGGCCTTCACGCCCCTTTGCTCCTAACCCCAACTTCATGTCTACCTTCTCTCCTCTCTTCACCTCAACCCTGCCTCACCCGCCCTGGCACTCCTGCCTCCTGCTTCTCTGAGAAGGGATGTGCCACAGCCCCTCCTCATTCCCTGTTCCCTCACCTCCCCAAGCACTACGCCAGCCGCCTCCCCCTTCTTGCCTAGGTCATTTTTTCTTGGAGTCGTCCCATCCACTGAGAAGTGCACTGTCATGCAGGCGCCTTATGAAAGCCCTTGGTTGACACCCCTTTGTCCTGTTGCTGAGGCTCTGCTCACCTCCCGTGCTGACAAGTTGAAACTTTCTGTATCTGCCATCTCCATTCCCACTCCTCATCTCTCAACCTTTCCCCCACCTCTCCACAGAAAAACACTCTTGTCAAGCTCATCAGTAACATCTGCATTGCTAAATCCAGAAGGCAATTCCTAATTTTCCCTCTGATTGGCCTGTTGGCAGCCTTGGACAGGCGCCTCTTCCTCCTCCTGAAGCTCCCATCCGTGGCCTGCTCCTTCTCCGTCTCCTCTGATGGGCCAGTCTCCTTCCCACTGCCACCCGCCGTGCGCAGGGGCAGCCCTCACAGCTCTTCTCTGCACTGTGCGCCCTCCGCTGCGATCTCACCCATGCCCTGTGCAGCTGGTTCCCCTCCCTGCCTCCTGCCCAGATGGCTCCATGGACGCTAGCCTCACAAACCCGTCTCCACGTGAGCTCTAAGGTGTCTGAAACTCAAAACATCCGAAAACACACTTCGGCTTCACTGTGCTCCCTGGCTGCCATGGCCACCTTTCCCATCTCAGACGGCAAAAGCCTTGGAGTTGTCCTATCTGCCTTGGTTCTTTCTCCACCGGCATCCAGGCCGTTAACAGATTCCTTCAGCACCCGCTTCGCACATTTCCCAGAATCCACCACTTCACATCGCTGCCACCTGCTGCAGGTTACCATTGTCTCTTCTCTGGAAGATGGTGTCAGACTTCTAACTGGTTTCCCTGGCACTCCTCTCTTAGCCCTCTGATGACTTCCTATCTCTTGATGAAAGCCTGAGTCCTTGCAGAAGCCCACAAAGCCCTGTGTGGGCCCCTCATTACCCCTGCCAGCTGAGCCCTCCTGTCCTCATCACTCCCTCTCAGCCACAGGGGCCTCACCTCCCATCAAGTAGCCTCTGACCTCAGGGCCTTGGCACTTGCTGAGCCTTCCGTCTGGAAGTGCCTTCCCCTAGTCACCCTCACTTTCTTTATGCCATCCCGACCAGCCTCACCACCAGAACCCCACCCCTTACCATGCTGCCTCTTTGTGCCTCTTCATACCCCCAATACACTGCGGATTTGATTATTGATTTTTTTTTTTTTTTTTTTTTTTTTTTTGAGACAATCTCCCTCTGTCACCCAGACTGGAGTGCAATGGCGTGATCTTGGCTCACTACGACCTCTGCCTCCTCGGTTCAAGTGATTCTTTTGCCTCAGCCTCCAGAGTAGCTGTGATTACAGGTGCCCACCATCACGCCTGGCTAATGTGTGTGTGTGTGTGTGTGTGTGTGTGTGTGTGTGTGTGTGTTTGAGATGGAGTCTCTCTCTGTCGCCAGGCTGGAGTGCAGTGGTGCAATCTCAGCTCACTGCAACCTCCGCCTCCCGAGTTCAAACAATTCTCCTCCTGCCTCAGCCTCCCAAGTAGCTGGGACTACAGGCGCATGCTACCACACCCAGCTAATTTTTGTATTTTTAGTAGAGATGGGGTTTCACCATGTTGGCCAGGATGGTCTCGATCTCTTGACCTCGTGATCCACCCGCCTTGGCCTCCCAAAGTGCTGGGATTACAGGTGTGAGCCACCGCGCCCGGCCTGTTGATTGATTCTTTTACCCCCAAGGGTGAACTTTTGTCTTTTTTGTTGCCGTTTCTCCACCCCTAGAACAGTGTAGGGACTCAGTAATTATTAGATGAATTACCAAGTGAGAGAACCCAGGAAACCAAATAACATAAGATAAAGTAGCGAATGTACTTTTGGGACAGTGTCCAACCTCATGGTCAGCCAAGAGAATAGAAATCGAAGCCACAAGGTGCCATTTTACAAAATTGGGTGTGTTGGAGGTCACTTAAAATGCCTCACAGGGGAGGAGTTAGAAACACTTTTGTGGTCCTCTGATTCAGTCATTCCATTCCCAAGAGAAACACTGGGAATTCCTCGCTTGGGGAAACAAAGCTTATCCCAGCTTTGTTTTAAAGTGGAAGCCCGGGCTGGGCGCGGTGGCTCACTCCTGTAATCCCAACACTTTGGGAGGCCGAGGTGGGCAGATCACGAGGTCAGGAGATCAAGACCATCCTAGCTAACATGGTGAAACCCCATCTCTACTAAAAAGACAAAAATAATTAGCCAGGTGCGGCAGCAGGTGCCTGTAGTCCCAGCTACTCGGGAAGCTGAGGCAGGAGAATGGCGTGAACCCAGGAGGCAGAGCTTGCAGTGAACCGAGATAGCGCCACTGCACTCCAGCCTGGGCGACAGAGTGAGACTCCGTCTCAATCAATCAATCAATCAATAAACAAAGTGGAAGCCCAGCCACACAGTAAGACAGGGGCATCCCCGGGAGTTCCTGTCACACTAGACATTACAATTAGAAAAGCTGGAGGAGGCAGTGATGACTCTGATACATGAAAAATGTATTTACAATTCCAGCCATGCTGTGCAAGAATGGGGATGTGGACTGGGGGTACATGAAAGAACGCATTTAGATATATTACCATTGGGAGACTTCGAATAAATTTTTATTTAAAACCAGGTGCGGTGGCTCATGCCTGTAATTTTACCACTTTGGGAGGCCGAGGCAGGCAGATCGCCTGAGGCCAGGAGTTCGAGACCAGCTTGGCCAACATGGTGAAATCCCATCTCTACTAAAATGACAAAAATTAGCTGGGCATTGTGGCACACGCCTGGAATCCCAGCTACTCAGGAGGCTGAGGTGGGAGAATTGCTTGAACCCAGGAGGCAGAGGTTGCAGAGAGCTGAGATTGTGCCATTGCACTCTGGCCTCAGGGACAGAGTAAGACTCCGTCTCAAAAAAAAAAAAAATTTCCTATATTATGAAGATTTTAGTTGAGAAAATAAGTCTCAGCATGTCTAGTGAATAATGGACTGTGTATGGAATGTGTAATAAATGTAAGGCTTATAATACTAATTAAACATCAAAGAAAATCAGCCAGGCATGGTGGTGCACAGCTGTAGTGCCAGGTACTCGGGAGGTTGAAATGGAGAATTGCTTGAGCCCAGGAGTTCAAAGACTGAATCCAGCCTGGGCAACATAGTGACATGCTGTCTCTTAAAGAAAGAAAACAGAAAGAAGGCCAGGCGTGGTGGCTCATGCCTGTAATCCCAGCACTTTGGGAGGCCAAGGTGGGTGGATCACCCGAGGTCAGGAGTTCGAGACCAGCCTGGCCAACATGATGAAACCCTGTCTCTACTAAAAATACAAAAATTAGCTGGGTTTGGGGGCAGGCACCTGTAATCCCAGCTACTCAGGAGGCTGAGGCAAGAGAATTGCTTGAACCCAGAAGGCAGAGGTTGCAGTGAGCCGAGATTATGCCACTGCACTCCAACCTAGGCAACAGAGCAAGACTCCGTCTCAAAAAAATAAAATTAGCTGTGTGTGGTGGCGCACAACTGTAATCCCAGCTACTTGGGAGGCTGAGGCAGGAGAATCATTTGAACCCAGGTGGCAGAGGTTGCAGTGAGCCGAGATTGCACCATTGCACTCCAACCTGGGCAACAAGAGTGAAACTCCATCTCAAAAAAAAAGAAAAAAAAAATTAGTCGAGATGGTGGTGTGCACCTGTAATCTCAGCTACTTGAGAGGCTGAGGCAGGAGAACCACCTGAACCCGGGAGATTGAGGTTGCAGTGAGCTGAGATCGCGCCATTGTACTCCAGCCTGGGCGACAGTGAGAATTAATCTCAAAAAAAAAAAAAAAGAAAGGAAAAGAAATTTTTTCCAAATTATTTATCTAAAACTGAATGTTGATGAGTTGTGCAGAAAAACCATGATCTTGTTAGGGTATTCAAAACAAGCATTGCAGATTATTAATGTATTTCAAGAGAGCAGTAGTGATGAGAACCATAAATCCTCACCTAAGTATCCTACTTGGGGATCACAGCATAAAAATCGAATTTTGATGGCAAAATCTATGGTTCAGAGCCTTTTCCAGCTGGGCTGTGTGTGGAGAACCAAGCCCCTGGGAAGGGATGGGCAGCACTGGGGCACTCATGTCCACACAGAGGGACTGTGGCCTCTGTGGGACGTGGAGACTCCAGTGTGTGAAAGCAGTGGCCCAAGAGGGATGACAGCCCAGCAGGCGTAGGCACAACACGCGACAGCTGAGCACCAGCCTCTCAGGATGACTTCTCAGGGCAGAGGCTCCTCACAGGTGTACAGGGGACCCCGTGGGATCTTCGGCTCTGTTTCCTTTGGTGAAACATGCATATAATGATTGACTGTCTGTGGGGTGGGGCTTGTCGCAGACCATAAAGCAGATGCAGCAGCGGATGCTGGAGCTCCGGAAGACTCTGCAGAAGGAGCTGGTGAGTGCCCCCACAGGAGCTGGCCCCACTTCCCAGCCCTCCCCCTGCTGCCTGTGCCTGGTCCCCCTGAGGTCCCTCGCTGCCTATGCTCCCCCCAACCCCTAATTAATTGCAAGGGGTCACTGGGCAGTCCAGTGTTAGCTGGTGGGCCAGCCTGCCAGCCTGCATGCACCTCTGAAGCAGCTCCGTGGCCGCGGCCCTGCCTGCCTTCTCTGAGCTGCATCCTCATCTGAAAGTGGGGTTGTCTGCCAGGCCAGCACAGCCACGCTCTGACAGTGTGTGTGGCGGAGTGCTCGGCCCGATGCGGGATGCCAGCAGCTCCAGGCCCCAGGGACATGTGTTCTTGCCACGGATAAGGGACTATCTGAGTTTCCCCAAATGATGTCACTCCCTCCTCAAGCCCACCTGGAGGTGCTTCCTTCTCAGGTGGGGCCCTTTTTGCCCTACAATAGTGATCATGGTTTGGACCAGGTGAACCTCCCATGTGACTTTTTCCACCTGCCTCAGACGGTTCAGTGTAACATCTTTCCCATTGGTTTTTCAGAAAATCAGACCCGATAATGAGCTCTTCGAAGTCCGGGAGAAACCTGGACCTGACATGGCAAACATGGCGCCTTCCGTCACGAATAACGCCGACCTGACGGATGCCCGCGAGATCAACTTTGAGTACCTTAAGCATGTGGTTTTAAAATTCATGTCCTGTCGCGAATCCGAGGTAAAGGGCTTTTGAAGTGTCTTTTGGGTATTGAGGCCCCGCCCTACAGCCTGTCCTGCAGGAACCCCTGCCCAGCCCATTTCTCCCTTTTCCTCGTACATCCTGATTTGACGCCCTTGTGGGCGCTCAGTCATTTCTCCTGCTGGCGCTGGCCTGCGGAGTGAGCAGCTGGCGGAAGAGGCCATGCAGGAACCGGCTCCTGGTGGGAGATGTGGGCTCCACTTCTAAATCCTGGCCTGGGTGCGGAGGCCGGGAGCAGAATCCACCCATCACTCCTGGGTCCTGCCAAAGGGTAGGGTAGCTGCTGGGGAAATTCCCTGAAGCCTGCCAGGGCCCTGAGGATGCAGGGGAAGAAAGAACCTATCATTGCTGCCAAACTTCAGAGTGCCAGAGCGTCACCCACCACTTGGTCCTGCCAACCAAAGCAAGCAGGACATGCCATGTAGCTCCCCCCACCACCCCGCCTCACCTCCACCTTGGCCTATGGCAGCAAAACTTACTGTGTTTCAGGCTTTTCATCTTATAAAAGCTGTGTCGGTGTTGCTGAACTTTTCCCAAGAGGAGGAGAACATGCTCAAAGAAACTCTGGAATATAAGGTAGGGTTCTCTGGTCTACCGTTACAGCTTCCAAAATATGTCGTCAGTCATCCCAGCAGTAGCAGTTGAAGACCCCTTAGCCCCACACGAATGTAGGTAACCAGCACAGCTGCATGATCAGCTTGGCTGCTGTTGGATGAACTTGATCCAGGCACTTTTTAGCAATGACATCCTTTGTGCCCAAACGTCTGTGCTGTACTTGACCAACAGGCCACGTGTTTTTCAAAGCATTTTCATTGATTGTGCTTTACTGAGAGCCCCAGGTCTGGCTCAGCACTCAAATTCCAAAAGTGTCTGCATAAATGCTCTAATAGGAAAAAAACCTACAGTTCCACTACCTTATTCCTGTCAACTCAAGTGTTTTTCTCTCATTTCCCTCCGGTACTGAGCACGGGCCTGCAGACTGGTTATTGGAACCATCTTCTTGCTGTGCTCAGAGCCAAAGGCAGGATGCGTGGGGGGCAGGAGTGACAGGCTCAGGGGAGGGGAGGGGTGGTTCAGTTTCCCTGGCACTAAGTCCTGATTTGCATCTCAGAAGCCTTTTCTGTTTCAAATGCAGATGTCATGGTTTGGGTCCAAACCAGCTCCCAAAGGCAGCATCCGGCCATCTATCTCAAACCCTCGGATACCATGGTCCTAGAGGGGACTACCCAAGGATGGAGCTCCGTGGGTTGACACTTTTTCTGTGAAAAGAACACTGACACACCAGTCTGGGTGGGTTTTTAATCACTGTAACTGCAGTATTTTGTACAAGCGTCTAAACATTGTTTACAAGACTTAAGGCCCACTTCCCTGCAGGCTGACCTGAACCTCAGGGGGTAGCTGATCCTGTCATTCTGGTCACCAAACAGGAGGGTCCTGGCACTACCCAGATTTTCACAGTGCTGCTAATATCCCAGCTCCAGCCAGCACCCCGTCTGCACCTGAGTCCTCTAACTTCACAGTAGCACTTACAGCTGAAGCCATCAGCATCTGGCAGGCACACCTGAGTCACCACGTAGCGATGCCGCGGGAGGCAGAGACGGCCCTTTGAGATGGTGCCCGGCAGGCGAAACCCACCTGCCTCTGCCAGGAACAGCCAACTCCATGGGAACTCCATAGGAGTGGCTTTTAAAAATTCAGAGAGTTAGAAGCTTTTTATCCCTTCCTCTCAAGAAAACAGTCTTTCACCTTGTCTCTCAAACCACCTAGAACTTTAGAGGATCCATCTTTAAGGGCCGGTGTGGATGAATGAGGAATAGGCACCTTTCTGATGGTATCTCCACTTAAGAAAACTAGCAAATACATGAAAAGACCCTAAGGATAGTACCAAATACACTCAATTGCCTTTTTAATGAATGTACTTGTCTTGGATAGGTTGCTGGTAAACCATTTTAAACTATTTTTTATAGCTGAAGTTCTTCACTACTATAAACATGTCTTCTGTATTATAAAATCCATTTAACTGGTGTTCTTAAAATCAGAGCGTCCAGAGGGAATTCTTCCTAAAACGCGGATTCCCGTTCCTTTGTCTTCTCACTCGCACTCCGGCACTGCTCCCTCTGAAGCGCAGTGGCGTCTGTCTTGATTCTGTGCTGCGCGGCCGCTGGGCAATGCAGATCACCCGTCTTCTGCTGAAGGACAGTCCGCTGTCTCCAGTGGGGCAGCAGCTGTCCCCCAGCCTTGATGGAGACATTGGGGCAGTCAACCTTGTGTGTGGAGCCACTCTCCCCCCCTTATCCCACCCCAAATACTTAAAATGACACTACACCCGGACGGCCCCCAGCTGGCTGCGGCACTTGTAGCATGCATGACTCTGGTAGTAACCAACAAAAATTTGTTTCATGGATTCCTTGTTACTGAGGAAGGGAACATGCTGGTTCTGGAAAAACCACAATATTGAATCTGAAAGGAAACAGTTTATTGTTTGATAAAAGTTTCACTGGTTAAATAAAAAACTAAATTAATAACTGGAGCTCCTAAATTTATTATCCATTATCCAGTGATGGAAAGTTGTATTTCTCAATCATGCTTAGGGCCAACATAGGTATATAAAATGTATGTCACAGAAAAACACCTATTTGCAACGTTAACCTAACGAAATTTCCATGAAGAACCAAGCCAGGGCAGCATCTCCTTAGTCCCAGCTCAGGCTCTCTGCCTTCCAGAGGCACCCTTCTCCAGTGACTGACCACCTCATCTGGCTCCTCCTTGCAGACAGAGTTGTCCCTTGTTTCGAACACGAATTTCCATTTACCTGGTGGGAACACGAAACAGGAGTCTCTTCTCCAAGTTTGATGGGTAAGAGGCAGCCTTTTTTCAAAGTCAGATTTCCTTTCCCGGCTGTTCAGGAGAGCGTCTCTACGACTGGGTAGCTCAAGGCCAGCCAAAGGCAGCTACTTTTCCACGGAAGCCCGTCTGCTGCCTCCGTGGCTTCTCCAGCCCTTGAACTGGCCCCACACGCACCCCAGGTCCCACTCCTCAGCCGTTTTAGGTGTAGCTGTGGGGCCCGTTCCTAGGTCTGTACTCACTTTAGGGAGGCTTCACTGACTAGGCTTTCCTCCTGCATGTTGAATTTCCTTCAGCTTTAAGAGGAAGAGTGGAGTAAATATTCTAAGTGATTTAATGCACTTTGACTTGTATAAAACTTTGTGATAGCGACGGTATCTATAGCCCTTTATACAAGCAGTGGATCTTGAGCTCTCCTTCCATATTGTAAATAGGATTGTATTCTTGAAAACTGCTGTAGAAAATTCATCTGTGGTGCAATACACTTTTTGATTAAAGCTCTTCAATCCAGATGCAACTACAATGGATTTTACTAGTTTGGCGTGTCACTATTTCTTTGACTCATTAAATCTGGTATTATGTGTCTCATATTTAACACTCCAAGGCCAACTTCAAGGGCTAGAGAATGTTTGTCTTTCAGAAAGAACCTCCCCCGACTGGATTTGGGTGAATAAATGTAATTTAATGAAGCCAACAGCCTCATTCTACCCCCCAAGAATTGCAGTGGTTCTGCAGAGGGGCTGAGGAGGGGAGAGCTGTGGAGGGGAGGACTGTGTCACTTTGGTCAAAGTCTGTATCCAAGGGCTCTATGACCCAGAGGAGCTTCAGGAGTGTGAATGGGGCCCTAACCTTTAACAGAATGCAAGCTGCAGTTACACGTGCTGAAAAGGAAAGAAAAGCATTTTTGCCCTTCAGAGAGGCTCTGTTATTGGTTATGGGAAACAAAATTATCCCTTCTATCTATTTGCTGATTGCTCCCCATTCCTGACGTTTAGTTCTTTAAAGAAAACTTGTCCAGGCAGCAGTGATTCTGCAGCACAGCCAACCCAGCATCAGGAAACGTGACCAGGCACATCGGAGGCCCCACCCTCAAAAGATTCCAAGTGCAATCCCACAAACTGAAGACTTCTAAAGCCTAGATCAATTATTAAATGTTTGGCACTTTATTAAATAAGCTCCAAAATTAATTACATACAAATCAAAGGAGTAAGAAACAATAAATAGTTCATTCAGCAAACACCTCTCTGCAGCAGCCAGCGGCTCTGAGGCCAAGGCTGGCGTCCTGTGGCAGAGGGCCTGTGGATTGCCATGCTCGCTCCTAGGGGTGACTCAACAGGGGCACAGGTCTACTCCTCCCACGTCGGGTTTCCGGAACAACTGAACTCTCATTCATTACCATCCCATTCATTACCATTTTTTTACATATATGAAACACACCGAAATGTATATACTAATAAGCCAAGAGCTTTATTGATGCAGCAGGCACTTTACAATGAGCCCAAGAGTGTCCACCTTCTCTGGGAAGACGGGATGTCTGTACAAACTCTTGGGTTTTTTTCCACTTCAAAAACACAAGCTCTCCCGTTTACCACAGCCCTTGGATCTGCACCTGCCCAAACCATCCCTCCCCCAGTGCACACAGGTGCACCTGACCAACGCCAGCTGCCACTCTGGTAGATCGTCAAAATGTCAGTTCTGCAGTACTCGGAGACAAAGGCATAGACTATCAGATCCTAAACAGGATTTAGGAAATAGACGATTTTTCCCTCCACCTTGAAAATAAAATACATTTCAGCAGATACATGTCCTGAAATAGTTTACTTGGGAGTTCCTAGGAAGATGGTCCATTGTCAATCCCTTCTTCACCAGCCTGGGCATCCAGAATTCTTCTCAAGGTAACATGAGTCTTTTTATTTTTTTTTTAAACAGTCTTTCTTGCTGTAAGAACTCTTATAATGGAGCCTAGTCCTCCTACTGCTAAGGCCTGTGGGGGCAGGAAAAGAAAACGTGTCAGATGAGACCTGGCTGGCCAAGGGGAGCCCAGCTTGCCAGAGACAGGGGGGACATTCCCTGACCTAGATCCAACACAGATCCCTTGAAAGAGGATCCCTGAGACAGAGCACATTCTAGGGAAGGAGCCCTGGCCTGGAGCCGTGGGGTCCTGAGAGCTGCCGGCTCTCGAGCAGAACTGGCTTGAGAACGCTGTCACCAAGCACACAAAGCAGAGCCCCTCGAGTTTCCCTTTTGAGACAGGGTGTCACTCTGTCGCCCAGATCACAGCTCACTGCACAGCCTTGATGTCCTGGGCTCAAGCGATCCTCCTGAGTACCTGGGACCACAGGTGTGTACCACCATGCCCAGCTATTTTATTTTATTTTTTTTGAGATGGAGTTTTGCTTTTGTTGCCCAGGCTAGAGTGCAATGGCAAGATCTCAGCTCACTGCAACCCCGCCTCCCCGGTTCAAGCAATTCTCCTGCCTCAGCCTCCCAAGTAGCTGGGATTACAGGCGCCCACCACCACCCCCAGCTAATTTTTGTATTTTTAGTAGAGACGGGGTTTCACCATGTTGCCCAGGCTGGTCTCGAACTACTGACCTCAGGTCATCTACCTGCCTCCACTTCCCAAAGTGTTGGGATTACAGGCGTGAGCCACCGCACCCCGCCTAATTTGTTTTTTTGTAGAGATGGGGTCTCACTACATTGCCTGGGCTGGTCTCGAACTCCTGGGCTCCAGCGATCCTCCTGCCTCAGCCTCCCAAAGTGCTGAGTTTACAGATGCACACAAGCCCACTGAGTGCCGCCTGCTGAGGTGGCTGGCAGGCACCAAGCTGCCTTAAAGGGACGAGAGGGCCTGGCCTTCCCATCATACAGAGGACTTGTTCACTTCCTTCTGAGCCCAGGAGAGTGGAGGCCAAGGAGGCACAGCACACCCACCAGCAGACCTAAGGCCACAACCACAGCCTAGCACCAACACCGCCTTAAGGACTGGCCCACTGTAAAACCCCTCTCTTCCAACTCAACACTGAGCCTCTGAGGAAGGCAGGCACGTTAGTAACTGCCTGGTCTGCTTTAATGGTGGGCGTGCTTACTGTGGCACTAGGGGTGTGTGGGGGAAGGTGTGGGAGGCAGCCCCAGTGGTACAGGCAGGACACAGGCTGCCAAAGGCCTTGCTCTCACACAGACCCAAGCGAAGGGCAGACACAGCTCTTTCTGCTTCACCTGGATGAAGGCCATATTAAGCGAGGTCAAGGTTTCTGCCCACTGCTCACTCTGGCCTGGTAAGGCTGAGGCCAGGGCAGGAGGAAGCCCTTAGAGCTGGCTGGAGGACTTATTTCTAAGAACCCCCGAGAGCTGCCTCCACTACTGCAAAGTATCATGAAGCCCCAACCAACTAGCAAGCCCCCTTCCTACCTAGACTCCCCGACCACCTTACCATGCCGTGTTATCTGCCCACATGTCCTGTACCAAGGGCACCCTGTCCTGCCTGGCACAAATCGGCAGCTAAAAGCAAAAAAGTAACTGTGATGACCAGAAACAGCAAGTCCCTACCAGGAGCTTCCTTGGGAGAGGGAAGTGACCAGATATTCCAGATTGGGGCTCGTCCTCTGACCCCACACGCCTAGCAGACCGACCTACGTTTGTTCTGGAAAATCCGGCCTGCTGATTGAACACTGGGGCAAGCCAGGTGGCTCACCGGGGTGCATGGCAGCGTTCACATACCTTTTCGTGCCACTGGAGTAACACTGCACTGCTATTTTCTGTGGGCTTCTCAAAGCCTTTATAAATGTACTTCATTAACAAGTCAACACCGTTTCTGTCCAGTGACTGCACAGCCTGCTCAATCTCGCTGCTCTTGAAGTTTGTGAGCACTTTCAGCACCACGCCCTGGGCTCGCTCCTGCAGACGAAAAAGAGCAAGTGAGGCCCAGAGCTGTGCAGGCCGCCATGCCCCACACCAAAGCAAGGACACAGGTTTCCAGAAACACCACCCAGTTTCTAATTCGTCCAGGATGGTTAAAATAAGCAAGCTAGAAGGTCTTTTGTGTATTTAAATTTCGAAGTATCTTTTATTTATGCCAACAAGTTATTCTACTTATTTTGGGGGGAATAAGTAGTTTACTAGGACAAGTATCAACTCTAAGAGAGAGAGAGAAAATAAAAACGAGGGAAAAAGAGAGGGAGAGAGGGGCAGGGTCTCGCTCTGTTGCCTAGGCTGGAGTGCAGTGGTGCAAGCTCAGCTCACTGCAGCCTCTCCCAGGCTCAAGCAATCCTCCCACCTCAGTTAGGGCTACAGGCACATACCACCATGCCCAGCTAATTATTATTTTTTTTAATTTTTAATACTGACAAAGTCTCGCTATGTTGCCCAGGCTGGTCTCAAACTCCTGAGCTCAAGTGATCCTTCCATCTACCAAAGTGCTGGGATTACAGGCATAAACCACGGCACCCAGCCCATCACTATTTTAGATGACACCAATAAGGCCTTATTATACTCCACAATGGTGGTGGACTATCAAAAAAATCAAACCAAGTTGACTCGGCTCCAGCATCCCTCTTGTATTCACACTCAGAAGGGTGGGGCCGTTTCCCAGAACTCTGTGAAGGTGCAGCCATCGGTGACATCAAGATGCTGTCACAGCTGCTAGAATCCCGGCTGCAGGGAGACCCCTTTCCCTGAACCAAATTTTAGCCTTGGTGATGCAGTAAGCACAATTTAGTTTTTAGAAGGTAGGAAAGCATACAGGTACTTAAAATCCTTGGGCAGACAAAGCCTATTCAGGCTGTAGGAGCATAAGCACCACAGGTGAGCGAATTCATGCATTTTCCTCATCAGCCAGGGCCAGGCTGACTTCTCAGCCTGCGAGGCCGCGAGCGGGAGTGAAGGCTTCCGTGGGGAGTTTCTCCTATAAACACTGACAGCTTTGATGTCAGAGGAGCCTCACCACCTAGGGAGTGCCAGGAGGCTCCCGTGGAAGCACTGCCCAGTGCCAGCTCACTCCCTCTGATGCGGATGAAACGGACACCGCCCAGAGCCCCGAGGAGCTCACACTCCCACTGGCCAGACACCCACAGCCCTGGTCCCAACAGCACCCAGCAGAGCCGCAGCGCCACCCCTTTACCTTCACAGCTTGATTCTTGGTGTTGACGGGTGAGTTCCGCAAGGCTGCATGGAATGCCCGAAGCATGTCCCCTGTGCATCACCACCAGTTAAGGATGGCTAGGCTCAAGCATGTCCACGCTGTCATTAACAAGCTCACTTCAGAAACAGCTCAGGGAACAGTCAGATGGGATCTCATCCGTACCACCCACCTTCCACGGCTTCCAGGTGGGCAGAGACTGTTTACCGCCCACACGGGGAGGGTGCAGGGCACCTCTGCCAACCATGCAAACCCTCCTTCTTCCTCCCTCTCTACCTTCCCCATCAAAGCAACTGCCCTTGAGGGGTAACTTGCTGTAAAACTGGACTGCGCTCACTTGCACCTGCTTGGTGCTGGGCACTGTATCTCCCCTGCTGGATCCTCACAGCACCCGCACATGTGAACTGGAGGCCGTTCTCATCTTCTCACTCTAAAAAGGGGGAAATGAGGCCGGGCGCGGTGGCTCAAGCCTGTAATCCCAGCACTTTGGGAGGCCGAGATGGGCGGATCACGAGGTCAGGAGATCGAGACCATCCTGGCTAACACGGTGAAACCCCGTCTCTACTAAAAATACAAAAAACTAGCCGGGCGCGGTGGCGGGCGCCTGTAGTCCCAGCTACTCAGGAGGCTGAGGCAGGAGAATGGCGTGAACCCGGGAGGCGGAGCTTGCAGTGAGCTGAGATCCGGCCACTGCACTCCAGCCTGGGCGGCAGAGCAAGACTCCGTCTCAAAAAAAAAAAAAAATAAATAAAAAATAAAAATAAAAAGGGGGAAATGTAGGTACAAAGGGAGATCTCCCAGTTCTTCATCAATGCTCTTCATCAATTAAACTATTAAGGAAATTTAGATGTGCTAGAACTTCTAAGACCTATTGGGATCAATGAGGTCCCAACTGTTACCTGGAAAGAGTTTATCAATCTAACAGAAGCTTTTGTCAACAATGAGCCAGTCTCCACCGTTACCCCCCCCCAACTTCAGTTGCAATCCTGACAACACATTCTTTGCTGAGTTCTGAATACCCAGCATGCAAAAGAAAATTACAATCTGGGTTAGGTCCCCAAAGGTGACACCTATTTTAAACTGAATTACATCAGCCAACTTTCATTTCCTCGTGTGAAACACTGGCTTCAGCCAAAAAGCTTCAAAAATAGAACAAGGAATGGCTTCTGCCCAATCGGGTCTCTACTCCTCTTCACGCAGTGATACCCACGTGCAGACAGGAAGGGCCTTCGGAGCAGAGCTGAATCTCCTGGCTTCCCCAGTGTGAGCTCCATCTTGAGTGAGCTGGGTCTGCGCCACCAGGCGAGCCACTCCCAGCCCTGGTTCCCCAGCTCCCTGCTTGGCTCTGATCCACCTTCCACACTCAAGAGGCAGCCCAGTCCCTCTGTCTTTCAGCTCTGGAGTTTCTTTTCCCCCATCCAAACAAGGCCAGCCTGGTATCAGCCACTGATAACCGCTACCTTTTTAACTCTTCCTTTTTTTTTTTTTTTTTTTTTTTTTTTGAGATGGAGTCTCGCTCTGTCGCCCAGGCTGGAGTGCAGTGGTGCCATCTCGGCTCACTGCAAGCTCTGCCTCCCGGGTTCATGCCATTCTCCTACTTCAGCCTCCCGAGTAGCTGGACTACAGGCACCCACCACCACATCTAATTTTTTTTTTGTATTTTTAGTAGAGACGGGGTTTCAGTATGTTAGGCAAAATGGTCTCGATCTCCTGACCTTGTGATCCGCCAGCCTCGGCCTCACAAAGTGCTGGGATTACAGGTGTGAGCCACCGCGCCCGGACCTTGTAACTCTTTTCTAAGGTGGTGTCCCCAAAGCAATAAGCAGGATCCCATAGACTGAACAGAAAACATAGGCTCACTTGCTCTTCATATAAACCTGGCACAATTAACAAATGGAATCATTCAAATGATGGATGGGGAAGGGCAGGGATAAAACTAGTCCACGGGGGCAAAAAGCCCCTGCTGTGGCGTTACCTCAGCACCACGTGTCCAGCAATCACTCGGTCCATTGATGGGTGAGGGCCTTCAGCAGCTGGGTGATGTGGGGTGCAGGGAGGGCCTCCCTGAAATCACCTGTCATTCATGAAGCCGGCTGTCACACTTGGCTGGCTTTAGACCTTTTCAGAGAATAGGCTGTGGTGCTGGGGGAACCCTGCCCGGCCCTTGATCTCTAGATCTTCCTCAATCACGGCACAACTGACACTGTGGACCCACGATTCTCTGACGTGGGATCTCAGCTGTGGGTCACAGGCCTCTGCCCACTGGATTCCAGTGGCATCCCCAAGCTGTAACTATCAAAATGTTTCTAATTTCCTGAGGTGGAGGGGAGGGGTGCAAAATCGCTCAAAACCACTGCTCTGGCCAGAGCCCTGATCCAGAAGTCTAGAAGCTGCTTCACTGAGGGGAAAGGAACTCATACTTTTAAATCGCCACAAGGTCTCGGATCCTGTGCCTGGTGCTTTCACATGCCATCTCATTCCAAAAATCCCAGTAACAATCATTATCTCATTTGAAAGGCAATGGAATTGAGGCTCAGAGAACGGAAATTACCTGCACAGGGTCACAAAACTAAGCTGTCTAGATGGCCCTGGCACCCAAGCTCCTCCCACAATCCCGTGCTGCCGCTCTAGCTGCAGACCTGAGCAGACACTTGCTGTGTGCCCCGTGATGCTGATGTTAGCCCATGAGGCTCCCACAGAACCTAGGAAGCCAGCACGGCTGTCTGCCACGTCACAGAGGAGAATGCTGAGTTGTGAAAGGGTATGTGACCTATCCGAGGTCAGAGCCAGAGCATGATGGCGCGCGGTGTGCGAAGATGCACAGCCGAATTCCTTCTACCCCATCTGCGTGATCTCCCGCCACACACACTTCCCTATATAGCCCCAGGACAGGGTCCCTCTCTGCCCTCCCCAACCCCAATCCCTCTATCCCTCTCCCTGCTCCCCTGTCCTCAATGGTCTAAGTCCAATTCTTGGCACATGATAGAGACCCAATAAATATCAGTTCCATTCTCCTCCCTACCTGGGTCCGGTATTTGCCAGGGTTTCAGTTCTCTTTATCCGCTAACCTCCCTTTCCCCAACCCCAGGTGGAACACTCTCCATGGTAACAAGGTTTCTGCCGCTGCCATGAATGGAGAAACGACCATCCCCGGGATGTGCTAAACCCAGGCCTCTAAGCAGCCTCAAGGAACCTGTCACCAGGCAGGGGAGTCCCAAGACATGACCTTCAACAAGGCTCTGCACCCAGACCAAGGCAGCAGCTGACAGGCCTGACCTCCTCATCTGTTCAATGAGGGTCCTGGCCAAAGGCCTGACCTTGGAGCCCCCTTCAGCACTGACTCTCCATAAGCCAGGCCCTGCACCTGACTACAACCAACCTTCCCTCCTGGGGACCCTTCCCTTGACCCCATTTCATAACTAGGGTGGACTGGGAGATCCTGATGGGGCAGGAATGACAAGCTTGAATCTCCACTTCCGAAAACACATTCCTGTTCAAACCAAGTCTGAAGGTTTTCGTTTTAAAGGCACACTGAGGAGCACTGCCGGGCTCCCCCTAAAGCAGCAGGCCCCACTTTCCAAGCTGAGTCAACTGGTTCAACACCGAGAACCTGATTTATGTACAGCATGGGCCTCCAACCCTGCCCCCGCCCGTGCGGGGGGAGGGGACAGGCTTCCTGGAACACCATTTGAATAAAGAAAAATCCTTCCGGTGAGAATAAGTCAGTTTCCTGCGCTCATACTGCTAAAGGACCAAGCAAGGCTGTGACAATCACCTCTATTTTTAATCTTTTCTAAATGCTGTTTTCTGTGGCCACAAGAACAGTCATTTCCAGGCGTGGGGCTCTACTTTCACACTTCACTTCAAGGTGTCTGGTTTTTCTTAGCTCTGAACTACTAGTTCTTTCCGCTGCTTCCTGCACCAGAAGGGTACTGGGGGGAGCCAAGACTCACTTGCTGAGCGTAGCTGAGACCACCAAGGTGACCAGAGGAACCACAGGGTTTCCCTTTCTCAGCATTAAGCGGGAGGGTTAGACTGACTGGGGGAGGGGAGGCACAACCTTAGACCCCAGGGCTGAAATAGGGCGGCCGCCTCCACTCCCTCCTGGGTCCTGTCTTCCCCACAGCGGTCCACCCACCTATCTTCACGCCCTGCGGCAATCTGGCCCCGGAAGACCGCGCCCCAGCCTCACCGATCACTCGGTTACTCAGATACGGCTCACCTCCGCCCTGCCGCCAACCCAGCCCCGCCATAGGCCCGATTTCCTGCAAGGGAGGGACGGAGTGCTGGGGCCCCCAGAAAGGGACAGCGTGAGGGGACGAGGAGGCAAGAGGGGAAGAGAGCCCGGGGCGCGGGACCTGCGGGGCTACCGAGGGAGCCCGTCCACCGGGTCCAAGGGCCTGCGGGGCTGCGCTGCACAAGAAGGGGCTGGGGAGGAAGGACCCAGGGAGACCAGGACTCAGGGGAGCACGGCCCAGGGGAGTCAGGTCGGCAGGGAGTTGAAGGCTGACCTGAGGGGGCCGGGGGTCGGAGACAGCGGAGGCCCGCCCGAAAGGGCCCGAGAAGGTGGGAAGGCCGCGCGCAGGCCCGGACGCCGCGTCAGGGAAGGATATTGCCGCAGGAGCCCGTCCACCTCGCTCGGGTCCGGGCCTGGCTCCGCCGCCGCCGCCGCCGCCTCCTCCTGCTCGTCCACAAATTTGTTCTCATCAAATTCGTCGATGTCCACCCGGCGGAAGCGCGAGGACAGCGTGTTCCGGGCCATGGCGGGAGCTCGGCGCCCGCTCAGCCGGCTCCACTCGCGGCCCGACCTCAGCTCTGCTCCACTCGCACCGGCTCCGGCTCGGGGGCGGGAAGCGGCCACCGGGCTGCTCCCAGCACCTCCTCCACCGCCTCCGCGCGCAGCCGCCGCCGCCCGCCCACTTCCGGCACACGCCGGATCCGGAAGCGTCATCGGGGCGGGGCGGAACCTGTCCCGTGGAGTGCGGTATGGGGTTTCCGCGGCCTCTCCGACCTCAGTCTCTCTTCCGCGGAGCCTCTGTCTTACCACTGAGGAGTGGCCGCCCGGTATCCTTGCAGGCCCCGCATAGTGTGTGCCGTAATCGCGCTGGTGATCCGGCTTTCCCGCGCCTCCGAAGAACCCCTGGCCTCAGCGGGGCCCGGCGCGGGCTTCCAGGGTGATCCTTGCCTGTACGGGGGAAGACTGGGCGCCCGGGAGAAGGCTCGCGGCTCTACTTCTCGGGTGCTGGGCAGGCTTCTTGGAGAAGAAACCTTCGAGCTGATGACTGAGGGATGAGTAGGAGTTCCTGTGCCCGGGGAGTGACGCGGCAGGGGTCTGTGTCTCGGAATCTTGAACGCCGCCACACGAGGAGGTCGCCTTTACACGCCTTACACGAGGAGGTCGCCACACGAGGAGGTCGCCGCACGAGGAGGTCGCCTTTACACAGAGGTGACCCTGTTAAAGGAGTGGGAGGCTTTAAAGACGTTTAGTGCGATCAGAGGGCTGACAAGGCGTTGAAGACATTGTGACTCGAGGGATTTTGCGGCCCCACGTGTGTAGCAGTCACCTTGACCAGGCAGTTGGGGCCCCAGGAGAGGGAGATGGCCCTGTGGCCACCGTCCTGGCAGGAGAGGCCTGGCTTGAGAGGCACATCTTGATAGAAACCAAATTCTCAGAATCTGAGATGAGGGAAAGCGGGTTAGGGAAGTCAAGGACGACTCTGCGGTGTCAGATTTGGTGCCTGGGCTGTTACCCCAGGGGTTCTGTTAATTGATCTTAGCCTTAGGGTAAGTAAAATGGGTCTTTTATATAATACTATGAAAACTGTTTTCATCTAATAGTACCCTTGTTAATAAAAGTTGGAATGTGATTCATTTTTACTGCTTCGAATACTTCTCATTGAACTGTGTCTAAAGATCAAAAAACTATTGCCAGACTATGATGCAACCTAATCTTCCGTGGTAACCAGGATACAGACTCCCATAGTGGGAAACTGGCGCTAAAGAAAAGTCTCCGCCTGTAATCCCAGCACTGCGGGAGCCGAGGCGAGCGGATCACCTGAGGTCAGAAGTTTAAGATCAGCCTGAGCAAAATGCTGAAACCCCGTCTCTACTAAAAATACAAAATTAGCCGGGTGTGGTGACGCAGGCCTGTAATCCCAGCTACTCGAGAGGCTGAGGCAGGAGAATCGCTTGAAACTGGGAGGTGGAGGTTGCAGGGAGCCGAGATCGCGCCATTGCACTCCAGCCTGAGCGACAAGAGCAAAACTCGGTCTCAAAAAAAAAAAAAAAAACAGTCTCAGGGGTCCTGGAAACACGAAAAGCCCACCTGCAATACAGTTCCATATCTGGGAAAAAGTCTTTGTGATTCAGGCCTGCCACGAGACAGCAGAAATTCCTATCCCCAAAACATCCGAGTCAGAAGGAACTTGAACCCAGAAGTGCCCATTTTACCAGTAAAGAAGCAGCCCCCAAAGAAACTGGTAAATGGAATAATGTCCCTGCTCATGGTCATGGACTTTCATTCCACCCAGGGAGACAGCATTTAAAAATTCGTATTATACTATGTCAGGGCTGACAGTGTTGAGGGGGGAAAAAAATCATGCGGTGCCTGAGTGTGCCTTAGATAAAGTGATCAAAGGAGGTGTCCTGGCCGGGTGCAGTGGCTCACACCTGTAATCCCAGCACTTTGGGAGGCTGAGGTGGGCGGATCACTTGAAATCAGAAGTTCAAGACCAGCCCGGCCAACATGGCGAAACCCCCATCTCTACTGAAAATACAAAAATTAACCAGGCAAGATGGTGTGCACCTGTAGTCCCAGCTACTCGGGAGGCTGAAGCAGGAGAATCTCCTAAACCCAGGAGACAGGTTGCAGTGATTGGAGACCGCACCACTGCACTCCAGCCTGGGCGACGGAACAGGACTCTGTCTCAAAAAAGAAAAAAAAAAAAGACCGGGCGCAGTGGCTCAGGCCTGTAATCCCAGCACTTTGGGAGGCCGAGGCTGGCAGATCACCTGAGGTCGGGATTCGAGACAGCCTGGCCAACATGGTGAAACCCTGTCTCTACAAAAACACAGAAATTAGCTGGGCATGATGGCACGCACCTGTAATCCCAGCTACTCCGCAAGTTGAGCGGGATAATCACTTGAACCCAGGAGGTGGAGGTTGCAGTGAGCCGAGATCATGCCATTGCACTCCAGCCTGGGTGACGAAACGAGATTCCATCTCAAAAAAAAAAAAAAAAGGTGTCCCTGAGGAGGTGACACTGAACAGAGACTGGAAGGAAATGAAGGAGGCAACTAAGCGAAGGCTTAGAGGTTGGGGTGGGCTCGGTATATTTGAGAAACAGCCAGGAACAGAAGAGAGATGAGATGGGGGTTGGGAGGAGAGTAGGGCTCTGTAGGCCGAGGAAAGGACTCAGTCTTAATTCAAATGGGACAGCTCTGGAAATTCTGAGAAGAACAGTGATATGATCAGAGGTCTGAATTGTTTGAAAAGGATCTTCTAAGCAACTGTATTGAGAACACATCTGGGATCGAGAACCAAAGTAGAGAGGTGATTTAGATGGTGACAGCAACCGTCCAGGGCATAGTGGTAGCCTGAGCCAGGCAGGGGCCAATGAGGATGGTGGGAACAAGTCGGGTAAATTTTTTTTTAAATTTTTTTGAGACGGAGTTTCGCTCTTATTGCCCAGGCTGGAGTGCAATGGGGCTATCTCAGCTCACCGCAACCTCGGCCTCCCAGGTTCAAGCGATTCTCCTGCCTCAGCCTCCTGAGTAGCTGGGATTACAGGCGTGCACCACCATGCCCAGCTAATTTTGTATTTTTAGTAGAAACGGGGTTTCTCGGCCAGGCGTGGGGGCTCAAGCCTGTAATCCCAGCACTTTGGGAGGCCGAGACGGGCGGATCACGAGGTCAGGAGATCGAGACCATCCTGGCTAACACGGTGAAACCCCGTCTCTACTAAAAAATACAAAAAACTAGCCGGGCGAGGTGGCGGGTGCCTGTAGTCCCAGCTACTCGGGAGGCTGAGGCAGGAGAATGGTGTGAACCCGGGAGGTGGAGCTTGCAGTGAGCTGAGATCCAGCCACTGCACTCCAGCCTGGGCGACAGAGCAAGACTCCGTCTCAAAAAAAACAAAAAAAAGAAACGGGGTTTCTCCATGTTGGTTGGCCTGGTGTGGAACTCCTGACCTCAGCTGATCCGCCCACCTCTGCCTCCCGAAGTGCTGGGATTACAGGCATGAGCCACTGCACCCAGACAACTTTTTTTTTGAGATGGAGTCTCACTCTATTGCTCAGGCTGGAGTGCAGTGGCATGGTCTCGTCTCACTACACCCTCTACCTCCCAGGTTCAGGTGATTCTCCTGCCTCAGCCTCTGGAGTAGCTGGGATTACCGGCACCTGCCACCACATCTGGCTAACTTGTATTTTTAGTAGAGACAGGGTTTCACCATGTGGGCCAGGCTGGTGTCAAACTCCTGACCTCAGGTGATCCACCTGCCTCAACTTCCCAAAGTGCTGGGATTACAGGTGTGAGCCACCGCACCCGGCCCCAATTTTGTATTTTTTGAGATGGAGTTTTGGTTTTTTGCCCAGGCTTGAGTGAAGTGGTGCAATCTTGGCTCACTGCAACTTCTGCCCCCCAGGTTCAAGCAATTCTCCTGCCTCAGCTGCCTGAGTAGCTGTGATTATAGGCACCACCACCATGCCCAGCTAATTTTTTTTTTTTTTTTGTATTTTTAGTAGAGATGAGGTTTCACCATGTTGGCCAGGCTGGTCTCCAACTCCTGACCTCAGGTGATCCACCCACCTCGGCCTCCCAAAGTGCTAGGATTACAGACGTGAGCCACCTCACCTGGTTTCAAGTTGGGTGAATTTTGAAGGTACAGTAGATGAGATTTGCTGGTTGACTAGATGTGGCATGTAAGAGGAAGAGTCACAAATGACTTCAGTTTCGAAAAAGATGTGCAGAGTCATTAACTCTAAGCATTTGAAAAACAGGAAAGCCACCGTGCACCATTTGATTTTTTTTTTTTTTTTTTTGAGACAGAGTTTCCCTCTTGTCACCCAGGCTGGAGTACAATGGCACGATCTCGGCTCACTGCAACCTCCACGTCCCGGGTTCAAGCGATTCTCTTGCCTCAACCTCCAGATTAGCTGGGATTACAGGCGCGCACCGCCATGCCTGGCTGATTTTTGTATTTTTAGTAGAGACGGGGTTTCACCACGTTGGCCAGGCTGGTCTCGAATTCCTGACCTCAGGTGATCCGCCTGCCTCAGCCTCCCAAAGTGCTGGGATTACAAGCATGAGCCACCGTGCCTGGCCTAGATTTGCATTTAAGACTAAGCCATGCCGGCAGGTGCAGTGACTCACACCTGTAATCCCAACACTTTGGGAGGCCGAGTCGGGCAGATCACAAGGTTAAGAGTTCGAGACCAGCCTGGCCAACATGGTGGCCAGGTGAAACATAGTAAAACCCTGTCTCTACCAAAAAAACAAAAATTAGCTGGGCGTGGTGGCGCGTGCCTATAATCCCAGTTACTCAGGAGGCTGAGGCAGGAGAATCACTTCAACCCGGGAGACAGAGGTTGCAGTGAGCCGAGATCATGCTCCTGCATTCCAGCCTGGGCGACAGAGCAAGACTCCATTTTGGGGGGGAAAAAAATACAAAGATTAGCCAGGCATGGTTGCACACACCTGTGTAATCCCAGCTACTCAGGAGGCTGAGGCACAAGAATCGCTTGAACCTGGGAGACAGAGGTTACAGCGAGCTGAAATCGTGCCACTACACTCTAGCCTGGGTGGAGTGAGACTCTATCTCAAAAAAAAAGAAAGAAAAAGACTAAGCCATGCCAGGATTGCCCTCTACTCTCTTTTTTCCCCGTATCCCTCCACCTTCTGGAAGCCTGCCTCACCTTGGTGTGGGTCTAGGTTCATTAACTCATCCAACAAGCATTCATGTGCTGGGCCTGAAGACTAGAAAAATTAATTCAGGTGTCTGCCAAGGTTCTGTCCCCAGAGAACTTCTAGGTTGGCTGTGGAAACAGACACATAAATGCATCATTTTATTTCAGACTGTTTGGGGCTAAGGAGAGGATTGCACAGAGGAAGTTGCTACTCAGGAGATGGGAGAAGTCTCCTTGTGGGTGGTTACACCTGGTAGTAACAAGAGGACAATCTGGCTTCAACCATAGCTCTAAGAGGTGGCGTGTCTTTATTAAGGGCAAGGGAGTGGCACTGGAGTACTGATTAATGCCTACTGGTTGGCAGACATTAATCAGAAAACCTAAACATGCCCTGCTTTGTGAATCCCTATTTCACTTTCTGGGCTCTACTGAATCGTTCCTTCCTCTGGGAACATGAACACCGATGATATTTTGAGCCATTGTTATGCATCAGATTTGGGGTTAATAGGTTTACAGGTATCTCCTCTAATTCTCATAAATGCCTCATTTCACATGTCAGCAAACTGAGACTCAAGAGAGGGGAAGAGATTTCCCAAGAGTCTCAACTACTACCTTGGCAGCAGAGCAAGAATTTGAAACCTGGTCAGGTTCACTTTAAGAAAGGCTGTACTAGCCGGGCCCAGTGGCTCACGCCTGTAATCCCAGTATTTTGGGAGGCCGAGGCAGGTGGATCACTTGAGGTCAGGAGTTCAAGACCAGCCTGGCTAAACCTTGTCTCTACTAAAAATAGAAAAATTTAGCTGGGCATAGTGGCACACACCTGTAGTCCCAGTTACTGGGGAGGCTAAGGCAGGAAAATCTCTTGAACCCGGGAGGCGGAGGTTGTAGTGAGCTGAGATCGTGCCACGGCACTCCAGCCTCGGCGACAGAGCCAGACTCCATCTCAAAAAATATATAAAAAATAAAATAAAAATAAAAAAGGCTGTATGGCCAGGCGAGGTGGCTCACGCCTGTAATCCTAGGCACTCTGGGAGGCCGAGGCAGGCGGATTGCTTGAGCCCAGGAGACCAGCCTGAGCAACAACTCTACAAAAAATAAACAAATTAGCCAGGCCTGGTGGCTTGTGCCTGTAGTTTCAGCTACTCAGGAGACTGAGGTGGGAAGACTGCTTGTACCCGGGAAGCGGAGGGTTTTTTTTTTTTTTTTTGAGACGGAGTCTCGCTCTGTCGCCCAGGCTGGAGTGCAGTGGCAGGATCTCGGTTCACTGCAAGCTCCGCCTCCCGGGTTTACGCCATTCTCCTGCCTCAGACTCCCGAGTAGCTGGGACTACAGGCACCCGCCACCTCGCCCGGCTAGTTTTTTGTATTTTTTAGTAGAGACGGGGTTTCACCGTGTTAGCCACGACGGTCTCGATCTCCTGACCTCGCGATCCGCCCGTCTCGGCCTCCCAAAGTGCTGGGATTACAGGCTTGAGCCACCCGCGCCACTGCCCTCCAGCCAGGGTGACAGAGCAAGACCCTGTCTCAAAACAAAACAAAAAAAGGCTGGGGGCCAGGCGTGGTGGCTCACACCTGCAATCCCAGGCACTCTGGGAGGCCGAGGCGGGCGGATCACCTAAGCTCAAGAGTTCAAGATCAGCCTGGGCAACATAGCGAAAACCCGTCTCTACCAAAAATACAAAAAATTAGCCAGGCGTGGTGGTGCATGCCTGTAATCACAGCTACTCAGCTACTCGGGAGGCTGGGGCAGGAGAATCGCTGGAACCCGGGAGGCGGAGGTTGCAGTGAGTCGAGATCGCGACACTGCACTCCAGCCTGGCAGCCTGGGCGACAGAGCGAGGCTCTGTCTCTAAATAAATAAATAAATAAATAAAAATAAAAGATGTATAAATAAATAAAAATAAAAGATGTAAATGCTCTTTACAGCTCCACATACTGCCTCCCCAGAACCTTTATAGAGTTGGATTATAACTGCCCGAGCCGGCCCCTCCCGCCCACCTCGCACTTTAAATTCCTCTACGACATAAGCCTCGGTTCATCATTTTTGAAACCTCTGGCCCCTCCTCCCCTCAGCACCCCCAGACTACTGGCGCCCAGCTCAGAGTTGCCCAGATTGGGAGATCTGCAAGGTTTCCCGAATGAATGAATGAACGAATGACTGAATGGACGAATTCGAGTCCTCCGTGTGCCATCTCTGGTAAGCTGCCGCCCACGTTGGGCCTCGGTTTCCCCAACTGCGCGCCTAGAGCGTGACGCCGACCTCGCTATCAAGCGGTGCCGTGAAAAAATGCTAGCACCACGGGGCGGGGCTCCAGCCCTTCCGGGCGGGGTTGGCCGTACCACGGCGCTCCTCGGGGAGATGGGGCGGAGCCGGGGCTCCCCCGCTGCGGCGCCATTGGCCGCGCCCGCCGCCACCCGGCAGTAGTTGTGGAGGTCAGCCCCGCCTACTTCCTCTTTGCCTAGGAGCGGGCGGCGGCGGCGGCGGCATCGGCTCTCTGTGCAGCAATGGTGAGAGCGGCGGAATCGGGCGCCATCCGATCGCTGTGAGGCGCGGGGGTTGGGGCAGGCGGTGCGGGCTGAGTCCCCGGATTCTGTCTGCCAGCCGGGCCTGTGGGGCGCCGCGCAGAACGGTCTCGCGCCACCACAGCCCGCCTCTTCGCTTCTCTGCCGGGAGAGGCGCGCGGCCGGGGCCTGGGTTACTGTAGCCGAGCACGGCCGTTGAGGGAGACTGTCGTGAGTCCTGGGTGGGGCTCCGGCGCACTCGTAGTCGATGGCGAATCGCGCGCCTTTGGGGGCTGGCCACGCAGGTGAAGGGGATACGGCCCCGCGGCCTGGCTGAGCCACACGCTCTCTTGCGCGCAGGCCAAGATCAAGGCTCGAGATCTTCGCGGGAAGAAGAAGGAGGAGCTGCTGAAACAGCTGGACGACCTGAAGGTGGAACTGTCCCAGCTGCGCGTCGCCAAAGTGACAGGCGGTGCGGCCTCCAAGCTCTCTAAGATGTAAGTGAGGCGACCGGATCACAGCCCTCGTGGGTAGGGATCACGTGTGCATCGGGATCGTCGGAGGATTTCAAAGTTGGCTTAAGGAGCTGACCGCTTAGATGCCCACTCCGTGCATCTTGGGGCGCATGGGAGAACCCTTGTGTGCTTAGCCTCTTACCTGCCTTGACCTTGGTGGTCCTTGTGCCTGGAGTGCATCCCCGGAGACCCACCTTAATGCTACCTTCAAAGCTACGTGGACCCTTTCCTTCTGCTTCCCACCAACACTTGAGTTTTTAATTCACCTTTCGCCTCTTGGTAGGTGGGTGGCTTGCACCCTGGAGTGGCAGCGTAAGTTATTTTACATGGCTAAGAGTGCGGGAGACTTGTGAAAGGAATGTGGGTTTGGAGTTCATCAACCTGGGTACAAAGTCCACTTCTCAAAAAAAAATCAGATGGGTGTGGTGCAGGCCTGTAGTCCCAGCGACTCTGGAGGCTGAGGCAGGAGGATCACTTGAGCCCAGGAGTTGGGAGGCTATGATGGAGCCACTGCTCTTCAGCCTGGTTGACAGGTGAAACCCTGTCTCCAAAAAAAAAGGTGGTCGTCCTCTTTTCCCCCAAACGACCTTAGTGCGGGCAGGGGTGGGAGGATTGGATAAGCACGGTTGCACACTGAATCCTCAGCCGTCTACTAGGTGACTCCCTCATCCTGCCATGACTACAAATAACTTCTGCCCAGCTTGTTGCTTGCTTCAGTCTCCTGGCTTGTAGTGACTCCAGTTTGTCAATGTCTCATTTCTCCTGCGATTCCCTAAACTAGCCTGATTGCCTGCTTTGTGGCATGATTCCCTCCCATCAGCTCATTGAAACTGGCATTGGTCGGGTCTTAGCCCTCAGGATAAATTCGTGTTCTGGGATTGAAGGTCTTTTCCTGATCTGCCTCATTTATCCAGCCTGCACTTCCTCAAAGCCTCTGCTGTCTCAGCTGACACTTTACAGCTCAACAGCACTGGACTCCCTGCCCCATTCCTGGAACGCCCATCCCATGTCCCTCTCTTCTCCCCTCAGACCTCACTCCCAGAACACTTTCCTCCTGAGTGAATACGGATGGGCTGATAGGGGAGGCTGCAGCTATCCCTGCCCTATGTATGGGGTCCTGAGCCTTGGGAAGTGCTGTGTTTCTTCCCCATCTTCACTGACATCTGTTTTGTAGACGAGTCGTCCGCAAATCCATCGCCCGTGTTCTCACAGTCATTAACCAGACTCAGAAAGAAAACCTCAGGAAATTCTACAAGGTGAGTCTGCTGGGGCATAGGGAAGGTTGGCTTCAGGGAGCTAAGTGCTAGCCGTCCCTGGCCAGGGGGCATGGTAAGGAGGTCTTCCTTGGTGCCTGGGGCTGAGAGTGGTTAGCCTTCCCAATTTGTTGCTGGGCTCTCCCTTCTACCAGTGTCTTGCACTGGCATGTGGCTCTGCAGACCACTTCTCAGGCTGCACGTGTCAATAATTCATGGGGCTTCGGGTATCCTGGCTGGAGACTCTGGTTTTGAATCCAGCCTTCCCAGTTGAGTGGCTTGGGCAGTGATGGGACTGGCTGTTGAAGGTTTTCACTGCCTCTTACTAGTACTGGGTGTCAGTCAGTGCCTGCCAGGCACCTGCCATGCTCGTTTTTCAGATGAGGACCCTGAGGCCTAGACACCCACAACCAATGGCATGATGGGCCCCGGTTCCAAACCTTGCTTTGGGGAGGGTCGGCTTGAGTGTTCCTGGGAGGTGTGCACAGGTGTCTGGCCCCCCTCTTAGTCTTGACTTTTTTTTTTTTTTTTTTTTTTTGAGACGGAGTCTCGCTCTGTCACCCAGGCTGGAGTACAGTGGCCGGATCTCAGCTCACTGCAAGCTCCGCCTCCCGGGTTTATGCCATTCTCCTGCCTCAGCCTCCCGAGTAGCTGGGACTACAGGGGCCCGCCACCTCGCCCGGCTAGTTTTTTGTATTTTTTTATTAGAGACGGGGTTTCACTGTGTTAGCCAGGAAGGTCTCGATCTCCTGACCTCGTGATCCGCCCGTCTCGGCTTCCCAAAGTGCTGGGATTACAGGCTTGAGCCACCGCTCCCGGCCTAGTCTTGAATTTTAATGACCATTTTCTGGTCTTGTCCTTAACATTCGTCTTACTAGGGTTCAAGCAGAGTAACAAAACTAGTGGGAGACGGTGTGTACACACACATCCAACGTATTCTGAAGAATGGGTTTAGGTGATTGTGGGGGCTGGCTGGGACTCAGGGCCCAGGTTCAAGCTGCTGTTCCCAGAGGGGACTTGGAGGGAGCCTCAGCCCTGCACTTAAGGCTTTCAGCTGATTGGATCGGGCCTTCTGGGATTACCCAGGATAATCTCCCCCAAAGTTACCTGATGAGGGTCTTTAATTTTTTTTTTTTTTTTTTGAGAGTCAGTCTCACTCTGTTGCCCAGGCTGGAGTGCAGTGGTACAATCTCGGCTCACTGCAAGCTCTGCCCCCTGGGTTCATGCCATTCTCCTGCCTCAGCCTCCCGAGTAGCTGGGACTACAGGCACCCGCCACCATGCCCGGCTAATTTTTGTATTTTTAGTAGAGACGGGGTTTCACCTTGTTAGCCAGGATGGTCTCCATCTCCTGACGTTGTGATCCGCCCGTCTCAGCCTCCCAAAGTGCTGGGATTACAGGTGTGAGCCACCATGCCCGAGGGTCTTTAATGTGCAAAATGGTTCCACATCACTACCCAAGTTAGTGTTTGAATAACTTGAAGGTTTGACATGGAAACAGCAGCCATGGCTGATGAAGTGCCACAGGCCCGTAACTGCAGCTACTGGGAAGCCGAGGCAGGAGATGGCTTGAGCCCAGGAGTTAAAGTGCAGTCTGGGCAACATAGTGAGGCCTCATCTCAAAAAAATAAAAAGAGCCATAGTGTAGCTATGTTAGCTGTTCAGGGGACACTAGCATGTGTGTGGCAAAAATCTTTAATGTCAACAGCTCCGTGTGGCTAGTGGTTGTTTGGGGGACAGCAGAACTCTAGGGGGTTAGCCAATGTGAAAAGGACGAATGCCTAGCCAGTGCCAGCAGGAATGAGGGATGTGGGAGGACAAACACTTTCCTGCCTCCAAGTACCCTCCAGGGCTGGCCCTCATTGTCCAGGGATCTTTCTGCAGTCCTCTGGCCACCTGCAGGGGCCTGGGGCCCTGTGACCTCAGCATCCAGCTTAGCTAGGGTCTGTCCTGCACCTGACTTGTTCAGGTCAGGGAGAGCCTGCACGCCCTTTCCCCTGGCCCCCGCCGTGCTTGCCTTTGAGGGTACTGCCCATCTTTAAGAGACGCCTTCCTTCATCTCTCCTCCCCCACACCATGGGCCATTCATTACCTGTTCAGTCTTCCTCACTAGGCTGGGACCCCTGAGCCGGGACTGGGTCAGATTCTTTGCCAAGCCAGCTCGCAGCACAGGGCCCAGTCCTGAAGGGGGCGCAGGGGACCTTTGCAGAACACAGGAGGGACCAGTGAGAGCCATCATGGTCTAGAACCCCCTGCTGGAGAGCAAGTGGGGCAGGAGTGGGAGCCAAGGACGGAGAGACAGATGATGGCTCTGTGACAGCTGTGGGCAGGGGCCCCAAAGCAGGAAGAGGGTGGGGCAAGTGGCCTTGGCCAGCCAGGCCTCTGAGGCTGGACATTCATGTGGGCAGCACCTGTTGGGCCCTGCCTACAGATGGATGGAATACTGCCTCAGCCCCCAGCATACTCACTAACCAGAGCCGAGGTAGCAGTAACCACACCCGGGGCTTGGGAGGTGCTGCGCACCCTGTACTAGATTGTCATGTGACTGACTGTCCTCCTGACTGGGAATCGGGCAGTGGAAGGAGCACTGAGTTGAGAGTCAACTTGCCTGAGGTGCAAGCCCCAGCTCTTCCACAGCTTTGCCAAGACTTGGGCACTCAGCCCAGGTCGGCAGACTTACACGAAATGAGGATGGCCCCACCAGGCTTAAATTTGGGGGGATTAAATTGAGCTAGTGAAGTATGTGGCCTGCTGCCAGTCCTTTGGCAGCAGCGTCCTCCTGAGTGGCTCTGGATGGCCCTCCCGAGCCCCGTTTGCTGCTATCAGACCCGGGTTCTTGGATTCACCCTGCCATCTGTCTCCCAGGGCAAGAAGTACAAGCCCCTGGACCTGCGGCCTAAGAAGACACGCGCCATGCGCCGCCGGCTCAACAAGCACGAGGAGAACTTGAAGACCAAGAAGCAGCAGCGGAAGGAGCGGCTGTACCCGCTGCGGAAGTACGCGGTCAAGGCCTGAGTGGCGCGTTGTCAATAAAGCACAGCTGGCTGAGACTGCTTTGTTTCCTGGCACTTCCACTGATTGGGTTGAGGTGGGTGGGTCTGGTTCTGGGGACCACGTGTCTGATGGGTTCCAGCAAGCATCCCGCCCGCTGCTGTTGTCTGCTGTGGTTGGGCCGGGAGAGTCCTGGCCATGGGGATCTGTTGGATGCCGGCACAGTCACTTTGGGCCTGTGGTGGGAAGCGGCGTGCCACTGAGGGGAGCGGGTGAGGTCGGCGCCCTCCCAGGTGGTGTTAGGTTTGAGGGTCGCTGGGTGATTTGGTCGTGCGGGATATTCGACGTCTGGTCTGATCGGCAGCTCCAGACACTAAGATTTTCCCATCTGGGGTGAAGGCACAGGTGTGGGCCACATCCAGGACTCCCTGCCAAGAGTAGAGGGTGGGGCTCGAGGCAAGTCCTGCCTTGGGAGAAGCTGTCCATGGCTCCCTCAGTGCCACAGCGCCCTGCCTTACCTTCAGGGTCTCAAGGCACTTTCCTGTGTTGCAGTCCCAGACTTTGACCTGGAAAAGGAGGGGGCATGGCAGGAATCCTCGACAGGCCACTGTGGCATCTGAAGCCACCTCCAGGAAAGTCCCAGACAACATTTTTTTGAGATGGAGTCTTTGCCTGAACTCGTGACCTCAGGTGATCCACCTACCTCTACCTCCCAAAGTGCTGGGATTACAGGTGTGAGCCACCGCCCCTGGGCCAAAGAACATCTGAGCCGCTTGGTGTGGGTTTTGTTTGTGGGCTGTATTTGAAATTTCAGAGCAGGAGTTCCCTTCTGCCTGATGCCATTTGGGTCATGGAAATGTCAATGCAGTTGCCAATGGGCCAGCCCTGACCTTGTGCTGGCCATTAGGTGGAGAGGCTGGCACCTGGGTCCTGCCCTTGCCCCCTCCTAGCTAGGGCAAGTGGGGATGTGGGCCTTCTGGAGTGAGTGCTGAGGGCTCCTGGTGGAGGGAGGGTGGGTGGGTAGGAGCGGGACAGGCCTGGGGTGGTTACCATGCGGGAATAGCCGGCGCTGGCCAGCCACAGCTCGTCGGGAGAGAAGGCTATGCTCTTCACCCAGGTGACGTGGCCCTTCAGTTGGATAAGCAGGCTGCTGGTTGTGGGCTTCCAGATGTGGATGGTCTTGTCCCAGGAACCGGAGGCCTGGACAGCAGACAGCTCTGATCCCTGGGGTTTGCGGCCTGGGAGCCTTAAGGGCCTGGCTGCCAGCAGGGGACCACCCTGGAACCCAGGATACCCACTTACCAGGAGGCCAGATGCTGAGTAGCACAGGCAGCTGATGTTGCCACTGTGTCCCTCTAGCGCCTGGTGGGAGACGGCTGGGGTCCCCGTCCGCAGGTCCCAGATGCGTATGGTGGAGTCCCAGGAGCCGGTGGCCTGCAGGCAGCTTCTGTGAGTCTGGCCCCGCCAGCTCCCCACCCACTCCGCATTTAGGTGGGTCCCGGAGTCCATCCCCTTCCCACCGCTCCGCTCCAAGTGGGTATGGGGCCACCAAGGTGGGGCCCAGGGCAGAGGTTAGGCTCACCAGGCAGTTCACCGTGGGTGAGAAGTCGCTGCTCTGGACGGAGTCTCGGTGCCCAACTAAGAGGCGCAGCATCTGGCCAGACTAGAGAGAGCCCTGAGCTTCAGGAGGCAGCAGAGGGCAGCTGGCTACCTGGGCCTTGACAGTCCAGGCAAGGGGACCTTGTGCAAAAAGCCTGAGGGCTGCTGTGTGCAGGGAGGCCTGGAGAGGCGGCTGTGGCCAGGTCGGGGCAGCCTTGGTTGCCCGCTGTGGGCATGGGCCCTGGGGAACCAGTGGAGGGTTTGAGCCGGGAGGGCAACACTGGTGACATCCTCTCTGGAACTGAGTCCCAGGCTGGTGGCCCCAAGCCCTTGACATACCTGCACTTCCCAAAGCATCACCCGCTTGTCCCAGCCACCTGATGCCAGCTGCCTCGAGTCAGGGCTGAAGCTGACCGTCTCCACACTCCGTTGGTGACCTGCAGGCACCAGCCCGGGGTCGGGGAAGGAGGAAAGGTGACATGACACAGGACATAGCACCGTCTGAAAGGGAACGCAGGCCTGGCTGCTTGGCTCCCAGCTCACTCACCCTTCAGGACCTGCAGACACTTGGCTCTTGCCACGTCCCACAGGCGGACAGTGCAGTCACAGGAGGCGCTGGCGAAGAGGTGGCCATCAGGGGAGAAGCGGCAGAACTTCACGGGGCCTGGGTGGGTGGCCACAGTCAGGTGACAGAGCACTGCCCGCCACCTTCTGCCCACACAGTCCAATCCTTGCTAATTTTCCCAGCCTCGTTGCCAGCCGCCCCTCACCCAAACTCCAGCCTCCCAGAAATGCCTGGATTTCCATGGCTTGGCCTGGGCTGGGCCGTCAGCCTTGGAACACCCAACCTCAGTGTGCTCATCTGAAAAATCATCAATACCCAAGTCAAAGTAAGGACCTCCCAGAAACTTGCCCTAACAACTGCTGCCTAGGTGAATTGCCTCCTTTGAGCTCCCAGCCCCTGATTTCCCCTCCTTGCAGCATTAATCAGACTGCCTATAATTGCCTGATTTTTTTTTTCTTGTCTCCTGAATAATAATTAAAATAGTTACATCTGTTGAGTCCTCACTGGGTGCTAGATACTTTGCTTGCAGTGGAAATGGCTCAGCGAGGTGACAGGACTTGACCAAGATCAAAGTCAAAACAGTGGTAGGTACGACATGGCTGAAACTTAAGTACATCATGCTAAGTGAAATAAGCCAGTCACAAAAAGACAAATACTGTGTGATTCCACTTAGAGGCACCCAGAGACGTCAGATTCATCGAGACAAAAAGAAAAACTGGGCCGGGCGCGGTGGCTCAAGCCTGTAATCCCAGCACTTTGGGAGGCCGAGGCGGGCGGATCACGAGGTCAGGAGATCGAGACCATCCTGGCTAACACAATGAAACCCCGTCTCCACTAAAAATACAAAAAAATTAGCCGGGCGTGGTGGCGGCGCCTGTAGTCCCAGCTACTCGGGAGGCTGAGGCAGGAGAATGGCGGGAACCCGGGTGGCGGAGCTTGCAGTGAGCCGAGATCGCGCCACTGCACTCCAGCCTGGGCGACAGAGCGAGACTCCGCCTTAAAAAAAAAAAAAAAAAAAAAAAAGAAAAACTGTGGTTGTCAGGGGCTAGGAGGAGGGAGATTGGGGACTTGTTTAGTGGGGACAGAGGTTCAGTTTTGCAAGAGGAAAAGAGTTCTGGAGATTGGTGTCATGACAATGTGAAGGTACTGGATTCTCTGAACTGTACACTTAAAAATGTACACAACAAGGTGGGCACAGTGATTCACGCCTTTAATCCCAACACAAGGCCGGGCGCGGTGGCTCAAGCCTGTAATCCCAGCACTTTGGGAGGCCAAGACGGGCGGATCACGAGGTCAGGAGATCGAGACCATCCTGGCTAACACGGTGAAACCCCGTCTCTACTAAAAAATACAAAAAACTAGCCGGGCGAGGTGGCGGGTGCCTCTAGTCCCAGCTACTCGGGAGGCTGAGGCAGGAGAATGGCGTAAACCTGGGAGGCAGAGTTTGCAGTGAGCTGAGATCAGGCCACTGCACTCCAGCCTGGGCGACAGAGCAAGACTCCGTCTCAAAAAAAAAAAAAAAATCCCAACACTTCGGGGGACTGGTGGGGGGGGGGGGGGGGGGTGGATCACAAGGTCAGAAGTTCAAGACCAGCCTGGCCAAGATGGTGAAACACCGTCTCTACTAAAAATACAAAAAAAAATTAGCCGGGTGTGGTGGCAGGTGCCTGTAATCCCACCTACTTGGGAGGCTGAGGCAGAGAATTACTTGAACCCAGGAGGCAGGGGTTACAGTGAGCCAAGGTTGTCCAGCCTGGGTAACAGAGCGAGATTCCGTCACACACACAAAAAATATACAACGGTAAGTATTACGTGTGTTACATCACAGTTTGTGTGTGTGTGTGTTTTTAAAGAAGGATCTGAGTCCAGGCCTGTTAGAGTCTAAGCCCCAGTGCCCAGGTATCACATCCCATCTCCTGTCCTGCCTAGCCCTGCCCTGCACCCGTGCCCAGCTCTTCGGAGGTCGCTGCGGTCAGCTCTGCAGAATGCCAGAGCCTTGTGCCTCAGGTCTTCCAAGCCAGGTGTGGGAGCCCCACCTGTGTGGCCACCCAGCCTCCACAGCAGCTGCCCACTCCGGGTCTCCCAGCCATACACGCAGCCATCCTCTGAGCCTGTGAGCAGCATCTGGCCATCAGGGGAGAAGGCAGAGGAATTGACCTAGAAACAGAGCGCAAAAGCGGTCCCATTCTGGGGAAGAAACCCCTGTCCACTCATCTCTGACCCCTAAACACTGCCCCCAAGAGCCTGGGGTTGGAGCTGGACTTCAAGCCTCACTCCACCACCAGAGCCCAGAACCTGGGACCCACTGGGCTCCCTGGAGCCCAGTAAAACCAGAGCCTGCCGCTAGAGGCAGGAGCCTTCTCTGGAACCTTAGCCTGGAACCCCAGAGCCAAGATCTCATTCCAAAGCTGCAGCTGACAACGGAGAGCCCAGAATCTACTCTAAGCCCTGAGTTCACTTTAGAGCCAGGGCCCCAGAAAGCACCAGAGTCAGCAGGGAGCTTTGTGCCCCTCTCCAGGCAGAGCCCAGAGCCCGGGGCTCTTTTTAGAGGCAGAGCTTAGAACCTAGAGCTGCTCTGGAGCTGGGGCCCAGCACTAGAGCCGAGAGCCTACTTTGAGCCTTCTTGGGTTAGCAAAGTCTACTCTAGACTCCATATCCTAAGCTAATGCCCAGAGAACATTCTGGAACCCCCACTACACAGAACCAGGAACCACTCTGCACGCAAAGCCGGGAGTCTGGGCAGAGCCCGCTGGGCCTTACCTCCCCGCCGTGACGGCCGAAGAATTTCACTCTCCGCACGGCCAGGGTGGCCGGGACCCCGCTGTTCATGGGCGCCCGGCCCCGCCCCGACCTGGCGGGCTCCCACCTAGGCGGCCGTGGGACCCCAGGACTGGGCGGAGGAAAGGGGAAACTGTGTACAAGCCGTCTCCATGGTAATCGGGGCGGGGCGTACAGCCACGGTGGGGTCCCTGCAAAGCCACGAGGACTGACAGGCAGGGCCAGACCGCTCGCAGCTCGGAGGAGGTGGAGACGCAGCAGGCGGGACACCGGTGGGCTCGGAGAAGGGACTTCCCGCGCCAGCCGCTGCGCTTCCACCCTAGGGCAGCTCTCGCGGGGGGCAACACGGCATGCAGAGCGGCCGCTAGAGGGCGCCCCGGCCACACGCACCGCGTGGTCCAGACCCCGCGTCCTGCGGACTGTGGACTGCAAAGGGTCCCTGCACCCCTTTGAGACAGGGGAGCAACGAGCCTGTCTCCCCATCTCATAACAGGGAGCATCAGTCCTGCCCCACAGGACTCCAGGGGTGAGCCAAGCACAGGGCCTGGCACATGGTAGATGCCCAAGAGGGCCCGCTCAGGAGCCACTACCCCTTCTGTCCAGGAGTGGCCAGTACTGAGGTTGAGGATGTCCCAGGAGAGCGCTGGGGACAGTAGCCAGCTCTGTCCTCCAGGGCGTGGGAGCCAGAGGTAGCGTGTGTAAAGTACATGGCATTAAAAGTGGGGTCACGTCGCTGCTAACATTCCTGGCAGCACAAAATGTGCCATCTGAGGATGGGGTGGAGGCTGGGGTGCAGGGAGGGGGGCGGGGGACCAGTGCCCGGGAGCTGCGAGGATCCTTACCGGATAACGCAATCTGAAGCTTGGAACGAGCAGGACTTGGTTTCATTGTGAATTTTACAGGTGAGGAAACTCACCTGGAGAGCTGGGAGGACTTGCTCAGAGACACTCAGCCAGTGGGAGTGGAACTGGGATTTCAGTCCATGGCTGTCTGACTCTGGGGGTCTGTACTGGGACCACATGCCGTGAACTCCAGGGACCTCGCAGCAGATGTCAAGGTCCACATCTCCTGGTACATCTGGGAAACTGAGGTCCGAAGGGGGCAGGACTTGGCCCAGTCATCTAGCCAGTACCTCCACGGCAGAGCTGGGGCAGGACCCAGTCTCCCCACTCCCACAGCAGGACAGGGAGGGAACAGAGGACCCCCCACCTGCCCTGCCCATGGATTCCAGGCTCCCTGGGGGCAGGGGTGGAGCAGCTGGGCTTTGGGAGCTTCAAACTCAAGGGTTCCCAGCTGTGACTCACACCCCTCCCCCCAAATCTCTTTGCCAGAAACTTCTCTCAGGAGATCCGCTGTGCTCCTGCTATTTTAAGCCTCAGACAGTCAGGCGGGCGAGGGAGCAACAATGACAGCTTTGAGGCAGTCCCACTCCATCCCAGATCCCAGAGGACCTAGGTCACTGTGGAACCCTTCTGAGCTGGGCCTACAAGGCTGTTCCCCAACACCCAGACATGGGCTCCCAGACACAGCTCCCCAGAGCTACTATTCCCTGGCCCTCTGGCCCTCCTGCTCAGGCACCCCCAACCCATGCCCCGGCCCTGGGCACATTGTCCAGCCACTTGGTTACTCCTGCTCTACCCAGAGGACCCAGAACCACCTTCCCCAGCCCAGCCCTTCACTCCCAGAACCCTCAGGTTAGACCTTGTCCACCAGGCCCAATGTCTGCTTGGCCAAAGGGGTGGAGCTGGGGTCAAAACCCGTGGGCTTGGCTCAGGCGTCTGCAGGTGGAACCACCAACACGAATGCCAGGGTCCGGAGCATCATCTCCGTGGATGAAGTGGTGGAGAAGTTTCCGCCAATTTTTCCACCACTGGCTATCTCTTCCTTCTCCTCGGGGAGCCTGCCGCCTTCTCTCCTCTATCTGGCCAGGCTGTCGAGGGAGTGGGCTCTACCAAGATGTCCAGGATGGATGCCGCGCTGGGTTTTCTCACTGTTGCTCCATCCCCTGAAGGGTACTGGAGGTCCTGGACCAGCCTTGCCTCTCCTCAGCTACTCATGTCAACCTTAAAACACCCCACAGGGCCAGGCATGGTGCTTCATGCCGGTAATCCTAGCTCTTTGGGAGACCAAGGCAGGCAGATCATTTGAGGCCAGGAGTTCAAGACCAGCCTGGGCAATATGGTGAAACCCCATCTCTACTAAAAACAAAGCAACAACAGCAACAACAAACCTCACAAACATCTGCTCAGCAAAAAAAAAAAAAATTAAAACAAGGCAGGCAAAAAAGAACCCTCTATTTCTTTGGATAAGAAAAGCAAGCAAAAGCCCCAAATCTCCAGAATGGTCAACTCTCGGGAGAGGAAGGGAGGGACTAGAAAAGGCAGGACCCTTGGGGCCTTGAGGAGCCACATTCCAGCTCTAAGTTGGGCAGGGGCCTCAGGTGTCCGTTGAATTGTTCTTAAAGAATCGGCCCCGCTTATCTGGCCCCTGCCTGCCTCTCCTCACTCTTCCTGGCTTCCTTGCCCTGCCCCACTTCTCATCCCCTACCCGTAGTCCTGCCCCCAGTCCCGAACAGTTTAGTGGGGAGCCAGCGTTTCCTGACCAGTGCCCCAAGAAGCAGAGAATGTTGTTTTGTGGCAAAAGAGGAAGTAGGAGAGAGAGTTGGAGAGCCTAACTGCCCTGGTTTCTTCAAGGTTCCAGCTCCCAGCTCAATACCTGAGCTGCTCTTCCTGCCCTCTAGTTTTTTTGTTGTTGTTGTTTTGCTTTGTTTTTTCTAAGATGGAGTCTCTGTCTCCCGGAGTGGCTGGAGTGCAGTGGTGCGATCTCGGCTCACTGCACCCTCTGCCTCGTTCCTGGGTTTAAGCAATTCTCC
The DNA here is from genome assembly GCF_024542745.1 of Macaca thibetana thibetana. Classification (NCBI taxonomy): domain Eukaryota; kingdom Metazoa; phylum Chordata; class Mammalia; order Primates; family Cercopithecidae; genus Macaca; species Macaca thibetana. The sequence continues at coordinate 13,794,982 of NC_065592.1, forward strand.
TGCCTCTTCTCAGCCTCCCGAGTAGCTGGGATTATAGGCACCAGCCACCATGCCCAGCTAACTTTTGTATTTTTAGTAGAGACGGGGTTTCACTATGTTGGCCAGGCTGGTCTTGAACTCCTGACCTCGTGATCCACCCACCTTGGCCTCCCAAAGTGCTGGGATTACAGGCATGAGCCACTGTGCCATGCCTGCCCTCCAGGTTTTAAAACACACCTGTTCCTGGCTGGATGCGGTGGCTCACCGCTGTAATCCCAGCACTTTGGGAGGCCGAGGCAGGCAGATCATGAGGTCAGGAGTTCGAGACCAGCCTGGCCAACATGGTGAAACCCCATCTCTACTAAAAATACAAAATTTAGCTGGGCGTGGTGGCAAGTGCCTGTAATCCCAGCTACTCAGGAGGCTGAGGCAGGAGAATCACTTGAACCCGGGAGGTGGAGGTTGTGGTGAGCCGAGATTGTGCCATTGCACTCCAGCCTGGGCAACAAGAGTGAAACTCTGTCTCAAAAAAAAACAAAAAACAAAAAACCTCTTCCCTTAAATTCCTCCTTTTGCTGAGTGAGCTCCAGTAGATTTTGGTTACTTGCCACTCAAAAGGCCTTGACTAAAACATCTCTAATTTCCGAAAGCCCCTCCCTACTGCTGTGTCTCTGGGGCCTCTTTCCTGGGCCTCCCCTGCAGCAATTTGCACATAGTGTTCCCGGCCCCCCAACGGTTCCCTGAGCTGTAGTCAATGCCATCATGTTGCTGTGACTTCCCCAGAACCCCAGGTTATCCTTATTGGAATACACTGTAATTTGTCATTAGCCCTCTTAAAAAGTGTGGGGACCAGAACTAGAAGCATGCTAGCCGTTTGGACTGACAGCCACCAAGCTGAAAGGTACTGTCATCTCCAGTTTCCTAGACGCTCCATCTCTAGCGATGCAGTCTGCATTACTAGAGGCATTTATGTTTCCAAGAGCTATGTTATTCACTGCAAATGCACAAGAGCTTTTTCCCATGAACTGCTGTCCAGCCAGCCCTCCCTCCCCCGTCTGGTACTCACACAATGGGTTCTTCGGAAACGCACGCAAGACCTTACATTATGCTGGTGAAAGGTCATCTTCTTGGCCCCCATCCAGCCGTCTAGTCTTGAAAGCATTTTAAAAGTCCCACTTCTATTGCACAAAGCATTAATTCTGCCGCTGTGGCAGCTGCAAACTTTATGAGCAGGCCTGTGTTCTGATCCAAACTGGGGAAATGATCAACATGACAGAGGTAAGAACGGAGCCATGGCCGGGCGTGGTGGCTCATGCCTGTAATCCCAACACTTTGGGAGGCCGAGGCGGGTGGATCACCTGAGGTCAGGAGTTCGAGACCAGCCTGGCCAACATGGTGAAACCCTGTCTCTACTAAAAATACAAAACTTAGCCGGGCAAGGTGGCATGTGCCTGTAATTCCAGCTACTCGGCAGGCTGAAGCAGGAGAATTGCTTGAACCTGGGAGGCAGAGGTTGCAGTGAGCTGAGATGGCGCCATTGCACTCCGGCCTGGACGATGAGAACGAAATTGCATCTCAAAAACAAACAAAAAACAGAGCCCTGTGGTCTATCACTACAGACCTCCAGTGATTCTCTTTTTTGCCTCCATACATCAGAGTCGTGGGCTAACCGTGGGGTCAGGGAGGGCACAGTCCCTTAGGAAAGATCCGGATCCGGGTGGGGAGGAAGGTAATGTAGATTCTTTTTTTTTTTTTTTTTTTGAGACAGAGTTTTGCTTCTCTTGCCCAGGTTGGAGTGCAATGGTGTGATCTTGGCTCACTGCAACCTCCAACCCCTGGGTTCAAGAGATTCTCCTGGCCGGGCGCAGTGGCTCACGCCTGTAATCCCAGCACTTTGGGAGGCCGAGACGGGCGGATCACGAGGTCAGGAGATCAAGACCATCCTGGCTAACACGGTGAAACCCCGTCTCTACTAAAAAATACAAAAAACTGGCCGGGCGCGGTGGCTCAAGCCTGTAATCCCAGCACTTTGGGAGGCCGAGGCGGGCGGATCACAAGGTCAGGAGATCGAGACCACAGTGAAACCCCGTCTCTACTAAAAATACAAAAAAAAATTAGCCGGGCGCGGTGGCGGGCACCTGTAGTCCTAGCTACTCAGGAGGCTGAGGCAGGAGAATGGCGTGAGCCCAGGAGGCGGAGCTTGCAGTGAGCCGAGATCACGCCACTGCACTCCAGCCTGGGCAACAGCGTGAGACTCCGTCTCAAAAAAAAAAAAAAAAATACAAAAAACTAGCCGGGCGAGGTGGCGGGCGCCTATAGTCCCAGCTACTCGGGAGGCTGAGGCAGGAGAATGGCGTGAACCTGGGAGGCGGAGCTTGCAGTGAGCTGAGATCCGGCCACTGCACTCCAGCCTGGGTGACAGAGCGAGACTCCGTCTCAAAAAAAAAAAAAAAAAAAAAAAAAAGAGATTCTCCTGCCTCAACCTCCCAAGTAGCTGGGATTACAGGCACTCACCACTACGCCTGGCTAATTTTTGTACTTTTAGGAGAAATGGGGTTTCACCATGTGGGCCAGGCTGGTCTCAAACTCCAGACATCAGGTGATTCACCCACCTTGGCCTCCCAAAGTGCTGGGATTACAGACGTGAGCCACCGCACCCCAGCGGTAATGTAGATTCTACCTCAAGCAGGGTTCTGTGGTTGCAAACAACAGAAACCATGGATGGCCAAAAGGGACCAAGAGGCTGGGGGATCGCAGATGGGAAGAATAGCATCACTGTCACGCCAGGGAAGGGCAGGAAGCAGTGCCACTCACCACTCCCGAGAGCAGCCCAGCACATCAGGATCCTCAGAGGGCTCGTGATTGACCCAGCTGGGGTCAGGTACCCGCTCCTTGGTGAGGGGAGGGCCATCCAGGTTAAGACCTGGGATTCTTCCCCAATCTCCACCCTGGTCTGTGAGTTAATCAGGAAGCTCTAGGTCAGCTTAAAACCAGCTGTCACCTGTGTGGCCTCAGGAGCCAGGCAGCTGCGCCCTGATCTGGCTCCATCTCCTACCACCTGTGACCTCAGGCTGGTTACCCAACGCTTCCGCACCTCCTGTTCCTCATCTCTAAAATGAGGATAATAATTAGTACCTGCCTCATGAGGTTGGCTTTGAGGATTAATATATGTAAAGTGCTTGGAACGACACCTGGTGCACGGTTAGCTGGGCTATCATGAAAGCGTTATTATCTTATGAGTCCACCATTTTTTACTGTAGCCCCAAAGATATCAAGAAAGGCTCTCTGGCCAGGAGCGGTGACTCACGCCTGTAATCCCAGCACTTTGGGAGGCTGAAATAGGCGGATCACTTGAGGTCAGGAGTTCGAGACCAGCCTGGCCAACATAGTGAAACTCCGTTTCTACTAAAACTGCAAAAATTTCTACTAAAAATGCAAAAAATATATATAGCCGGGCATAATGGCATGCACCTGTAGTCCTAGCTACTCGGGAAGCTGAGGCAGGAGAATCGCTTGAACCTAGAAGACACAGGTTGCAGTAAGCCGAGATCGCGCCACTGCACTCCAGCCTGGCAACAGGCAAGACTCTGTCTCAGGAAAAAAAAAAAAAAAAAGCTTAATGTCACCAATCATTGGGAAAATGCAAATCAAAACCACATTGAGATATAATCTCACCCCAGTTAAAATGGTTTTTTATCAAAAAGATAGAAGATAGGGCCAGGTGAGGTGGCTCACCCGTGTAATCCCAGCAATTTGGGAGGCTGAGGCAGGCGGATTGCTTGAGCCCAAGAGTTCAAGACCAGCCTGGGCAACATGGTGAAATCCGGTCTCTACTAAAAATACAAAAAATTGGACAGATGTGGTGGTGTGCACCTGTGATCCCAGCTACTCGGGAGGCTGAGGTGGGAGGATCACCTGAGCCCAGGAGGGCCAGGCTGCAGTGAGCTGTGATCATGCCACTGCACTCCAGCCTGAGTGACCAGAGTGAGACCCAGTCTCAAACAAACAAACAAACAACCCCACAAAAGACAGAAAATAAAAGATGCTGGTGAGGATGTGGGGAAGTAGGGGAGGATGAAGAGAGGTTGGATCATGGGTACAAAAATATACTTAGATAGGCCAGGTGTGGTGGCTCACACCTGTAATCCCAGCACTTTGGGAGGCCGAAGTGGATGGATCACCTGAGGTGAGGAGTTTGAGATCAGTCTGGCCAACATGCTGAAACCCCGTCTCTACTAAAACTACAAAAATTAGCCAGGTGTGGTGGCGGGTGCCTGTAATCCCAGCTAGCAGGGAGGCTGAGGCATGAGAATCACTCGAACCCAGGAGGTAAAGGTGGCAGTGAGCCGAGATCATGCCACTGCACTTGTGCTCCAGCCTGGGTGACAGAGTGAGAATCGGTCTCAAAAAAAAAAAAAAAAAAAAAAAAACAAAAAAAAACACAAAACCATACAGTTAGCTAGAAGGAGTAAGTTCTAGTGTTTGATAGCACAGTAGGGCAACTATAGTTTTTGTGTTATTTTGTGACGGGGTCTCGCTTTGTTGCCCAGGCTGGAGTGAAGTGGCACAATCACTGTTCACTAAAGCTTTGACCTCCCGGGTTCAAGTGATCCTCCTGCCCAGATTTCTTGAGTAGCTGGGGCTTCAGACACATGCCACCACACCCAGCTAATTTAAAAAAAAAAAAAAAAATGCCGGGCGCGGTGGCTCAAGCCTGTAATCCCAGCACTTTGGGGTGCCAAGACGGGCGGATCACAAGGTCAGGAGATCGAGACCATCCTGGCTAACCCGGTGAAACCCCGTCTCTACTAAAAAATACAAAAAACTAGCCGGGCGAGGTGGCGGGCCCCTGTAGTCCCAGCTACTCGGGAGGCTGAGGCAGGAGAATGGCGTGAACCCGGGAGGCGGAGCTTGCAGTGAGCTGAGATCCGGCCACTGCACTCCAGCCCGGGCGACAGAGCGAGACTCCGTCTCAAAAAAAGAAAACAAAAAAACAACACCACCACCAAAAAATTAGCTGTACAGCTGTAGAGCTTAAAGTTGTAGAACTGGAGTCTCATGATGTTGCCCAGGCTGGTCTCAAACTCTTTGGCTCTGTGGCGCAAGAAATCCTCCCATCTCAGCTTCCCAAATTGCTGAGATTACAGGCATGAGCCACCACACCTGGCCAAGGGCAACTGTAGTTAACAAGTTATTGTACGTTACAAAATAGCTAGAAGAGATGTGGAATGTTCCCAACACAAATAACTGATCAATGTTTGAGGTGATGAATTTCCTAATTACCCTGATCTGATCATTACTCACTGCATATATGTCTCAAAATATCACATGTACTTCATAAATATGAACAACTTATGTATCAAAAAAACTGTCTCATTCTCTTCTCTTGTCTGCTGCCATGTGAGATGTGTCTTTTGCCCTCCGTCATGATTGTGAGGCCTCCCCAGTCACATGGAACAATAAAGAAAACAGGAAGGCCGGGCACAGTGGCTTACGCCCGTAATCCCAGCACTTTGGGAGGCCCAGGCGGGTGGATCATGAGGTCAGGAGATCAAGACCATACTGGCCAACATGGTGAAACCCCGTCTCTATTAAAAATACAAAAATTGGCTAGGCGCAGTGGCTCGTGCCTGTAATCCCAGCACTTTGGGAGGCGGGGATGGGTGAATCACCAGGTCAGGAGTTCAAGACCAGCCTGACCAAGATGGTGAAGCCCCATCTCTACTAAAAATACAAAAATTAGCCAGGCGTGGTGGTGGGTGTCTGTAGTCCTAGCTACTCAGGAGGCTAAGGCAGGAGAATCCCTTGAACCTGTGAGGCAGAGGTTGCGGTGAGCCAAGATCGAGCCACTGCATTCAAGCCTGGGCGACAAAGTGAGACTCCATCTCAGCAAAACAAACAAACAAAAACTCACTCTTGGGTTCAGTATTGAAGGATGTTATCTATAATGGCCACTATTCTTTTAATGGGTTACATCATACTATTCTGTTCTGTTTTGGATGCCAAAATTAAATAAAGGCATAAACAAACAAAAAACCAAAAAAGCCATTCAGCAGAACATTGACTCAAAAAAAAAAAAAAAGGAAACAAAAAATTTTATTTTACGTATTTATTTATTTATTTTGGACAGAGTCTTGTTTTGTTGCCCAGGATGGAGTGCAGTGGTGAGATCTCGGCTCACTGCAATCTCCACCTCCCAGGTTCAAGCGATTCTCCTGCCTCAGCCACCCGAGTAGCTGGGATTACAGGCATGTAACACCAGGCCCAGCTAATTTTTGTATTTTTAGTAGAGACGGGGTTTCACTGTATTGGTCAGGCTGGTTTCGAATTCCTGGCCTCAAGCAATCCACCTGCCTCCACCTCTCAAAGTGCTGGGATTACAGGCATGAGCCACCACGCCCAGCCCTAAAACTAAAAATTTTAAAAAGAAATAAAAAAGGAAAACCTCCTGTGTTTTGCAGAAATCCAGGTAGCCTGTGTGGGGGTTGGGCCCAGTCACCTGTTATGGATAGGGGCGACAGCAGTTTGGTTCACTTTCCAGTGACCTTTGTCTGCATTGCCAGTCACACTCCATCTTCTGAGCACTCTGAAATCATCTCCTGAACGATCTGCCCTCGACCTTGCTTGGCGAGTCGGGCTCACGAGTCCATGACTCCTGGACTCACCCTTCTAGAAGGGTGGGGTGATGGTGCTCTTTTCCCTGCTGGCTTCTGGCCTCAGGTTTTGTTTTTGTTTTTGTTTTGTTTTGTTTTTTTTGAGATGGGATTTTACTCTTGTCACCCAGGCTGGAGTATAATGCAGTGAGTCTTGGCTCACTGCGACCTCCACCTCCCGGGTTGAAGCAATTCTCCTGCCTCAGCCTCCTGAGTATCTGGGATTACAGGGACGCACCACCATGCCTGGCTAATTTTTGTATTTTTAGTAGAGACAGGGTTTCATCATGTTGGCCAGGCTGGTCCCGAACTCCTGACCTCAGGTGATCTGCCCGATCTCAGCCTCCCAAAGTGCTGGGATTACAGGCATGAGCCATAGCCCCTGGGCCATCTCTGGGCTGTTCTGTGTGGTGTCAGATTCATACCCTTCACTCTGGCTTTCTGGGGATACGATTTGCCAGACCTAGAAACTCAGCCTTATTTATCTTACTATATTTTTTAATACGTGTTTTTCTAAGACAGTCATTCTGTTTGGATAGCAAAGTGACCCGGACGTCAGAAGGAACCTGAGAAGCCCAGGGGGTTTGACCGCCACCCACTTTCCCCAGCGTGGGCCCACAGCCCCAGCCTGCATTCCCAGTTCTCAAGTTCAGGGGCTCACACCCACGGGTCTCCTTGGGCCCCTCCCACATTCCGGTGAGTCTTACAGAGGACAAGTCTCTGAGGCTCTGGGCTGAGCACCGGTGGAAGGTCTTGAACACGCCACCCTGTGGATGCCACGCTCAGGTCTGGGGTGGATCGAGGGTGCAGGGCAGGGTAAGGGGCAGCCAGCCAGGCAGGGCCTCTGTGACAGACCTGTCCAGCTTGTGGGGGTAGGGCCACAACCCAGTCAGAGAGGATTTTTATGCTATTTCATGTATTTAATTTTTTTTTTTTTTTTTTTTTTTGAGATGGTGTCTCGAACTGTCACCCAGGCTGGAGTGCAATGGCACAATCTTGACTCACCGCAACCTCTGCCTCCCAGGTTCAAGTGATTCTCCTGCCTCAGACTCCCCAGGAGCTGGGATTATAGGCGTCCGCCACCAGGGCCAGGTAATTTTTTTTTTTTTTTTTTGAGATGGAGTCTCGCTCTGTCACCCAGGCTGGAGTACAGTGGCGCGATCTCTGCTCACTGCAAGCTCTGTAGCCTCCCGGGTTCATGCCATTCTCCTGCCTCAGCCTCCCGAGAAGCTGGGACTACAGGCGCCCACCACCACGCCCGGCTAATTTTTTGTATTTTTAGTAGAGATGGGGTTTCACCGTGTTTGCCAGGATGGTCTCGATCTCCTGACCTCGTGATCCGCCCGCCTCAGCCTCCCAAAGTGCTGGGATTACAGGCGTGAGCCACCGCACCCGGCCATTTTTGTATTTTTTTTTTTTTTTTTTTTTTTTTTTTGAGACAAAGTCTCGCTCTGTCGCCCAGGCTGGAGTGCAGTGGCCGGATCTCAGCTCACTGCAAGCTCTGCCTCCCGGGTTTACGCCATTCTCCTGCCTCAGCCTCCTGAGTAGCTGGGACTACAGGCGCCCGCCACCTCGCCCGGCTAGTTTTTTGTATTTTTAGTAGAGACGGGGTTTCACCATGTTAGCCAGGATGGTCTCAATCTCCTGACCTTGTGATCCGCCCGTCTCGGCCTCCCAAAGTGCTGGGATTACAGGCTTGAGCCACCGCGCCCGGCCATTTTTGTATTTTTAATAGAGGTGGGGATTCACCATGTTGGCCAGGCTGGTCTTGAACTCCTGACCTCAGGTGATCCAACTGCCTCGGCCTCCCAAAGTGCTGTGATTACAGGCATGAGCCACCGTTCCCAGCCAATTTTTTTTTTTTTTTTTTTTTTTTTTTTGAGACGGAGTCTTGCTCTGCTGGCAGGCTAGAGGGCAATGGTGTGATCTTGGCTCACTACAACCTCAGCCTCCCAGCTTCGAGCAATTCTCCTGCCTCAGCCTCTTGAGTAGCTGGGATTATAGGCATGAGCCACCATGCCTTGCTAATTTTTGTATTTTTAGTAGCGACGGGGTTTCACCATGTTAGCCAGGATGGTCTACATCTCCTGACCTTGTGATCTGCCCATCTTGGCCTCCCAAAGTGCTGGGATTAGAGTCATGAGTCACTAGGCCTGGCCCTAATTTTTTAAATTCTTAAATTGCGCCACTGCACTCCTGGGCCACAGAGGGGGACTCTGTCTCAAAAAAAAAAGTCTTAAACGGTTTTGGACACAACAGTGTTAAAGAATAAGCCAGGTGCGGTGGCTCACGCCTGAATCTCAGCACTTTGGGAGGCCGAGGCAGGCGGATTACATGAGGCCAAGAGTTTGAGTCCAGCCTGACCAATATGGTGAAACCCCATCTCCACTAAAAATACAAAAATTAGCCAGGCGTGGTGGTGCATGTCTGTAATCCCAGCTACTCAGAAGGCTAAGGCAGAAGAATCTGTTGAACCTGGAAGGCGGAGGTTGCAGTGAGCTGAGATCGCACCACTGCACTCCAGCCTGGGCAACAGAGTGAGACTCCATCTCAAAAATAAAAATAAAAATAAAAATAAAAAACAAAGGGCACTCAGCACCATAGGAAAGGTAAGAAACAAAAACACATGGGTAATTAAATAAGAATAAAACACAAAGGGCACACGTGTCTGCTCCGTGTCTTCTTCCACCAACTTTGCTTTTTTTTTTTTTTTTTTTTGAGATGGAGTCTTGCTCTGTTGCCCAGGCTGGAGTGCAGTGGCAAGATCTCGGCTCACTGCAATCTCTGCCTCCCGGGTTCAAGCGATTCTCCTGCCTCAGCCTCCCGAGTAGCTGGAACTACAGGTGCCCGCCACCATGCCCAGCTAGTTTTTTGTATTTTTAGCAGAGACGGGGTTTCACCGGGTTAGCCAGGATGGTCTCGATCTCCTGACCTCATGATCCCCCCGCCTCGGCCTCCCAAAGTGCTGGGATTAAGGCTTGAGCCACCGTGCCTGGCCAACTTTGCTCTTTTAAAGGAGACTGCACAGTTTCGGTTGGGGTGAGTGTCCTTCTAACAGCTTCTCCATTGAACCCCATTTTCCCTCTGTGAAGTGGTGCTTGGTCCCTGAGAAGGGAGGTGTTGCCCAGTTAGATGAGACCAAACCAGGGAGTGCCTGGCTCGGGACCTTGAACATAGCTGATAATCAGAAAGTGGCTTCCTGTCCCGGGTGATTAGCAGGCCTGTGGTGTCTGTGATGGTAGCAGAAGAAAGCCTGCGTCCTGGAGGCCTACGCTGACCTCCTGGGGCTCTAGGGCGACCTGACCCCACCCTGGGGAAGCAGCCCAGGAAGACAGATCATCTGGGAGCTGAGCCATGAGATGTGGAACATGGGGTGAGTGGTGGCTCATGACCGCTCTCCCTTATTCCCTGGTCCTCTGGACTGGTGGCCCACCTGGGACCCTGAAATGGAGCTCCTGAAATTCCTCTCCTCCCTGGAGCCTGGAGAAGACAGGCTTGGCCCCAGGGTGGGGCGGAGGAGAGGAGAGGGGACGCGGGTGTCAGCGCTAGGGGTGAGGGGAGGGGCAGAAGGGGGTGCTATCAGACGCCACTCACGCCTTCCCCCGCCCCCCATTCTTCCCTTGCTCCTGTCTTCCACCCATTGCCTTCCGTCTACATCCCTCCCTTTTCCCTCCCTCCTGTCCTTGCCGGATCATGCCCCTCAACCCCTCTAGGCCCCCTGACCTCTGCAGGGCTCCAGAGAGCTGAGGGACGAGCAATGGATCCTCTTTCAGCAATCAGGGAGGTCTTCTGGGAGGAGGCGACGGGCTTCCAGGCCTCTGGAGTTAAGGAAGTATTTGCCAGGTGCTAAGTGGAAAAGAAGATTCTGAGAGGCAGAAACGGCATCTATAAATGCCCCGGGGTAAAGCTGCAGAGACTGTTTCTGAAGCAGCCAGAAATCGGGTGTGGTGGGCACTGCGTCACCTGGGGACTCCTATGGAAAAGAAGAATTAGAGACTGGGGGAGGCATGGGGAATGGAGGCCTGGAATGCCTAGCTAAGGGGCTTAGATGGCATTCTGGGCCATGGTTTTCAAAGTAGGTGTCATGGAACCCTGAGGGTGCCAAGAGTGGCCTCAGAGCTACCTGGTGCAGGGGGGGTCGGGGGGTGAAATTTGGAGAAAGAGGAGATGCAGGTCTGGAATTCTGGGCTTCTGGGCCCCCTCCAGCCAGAATGACTCCAATCTCACGAGAGTTCTGGACTGCTGTCACAAGCATTGGGGGAGCCGCCGGGAGCAACAGGAAGGGATGGCCCAATGGAGCTTTAGGAAGCCAATGGAACTTCAGGGGTCAAGTGGCCCCCCAGTCACCACTGCTTAGGTTCTCTGACCTGACCGTTTCTTCCCAGGCCACCAGGAGGTAATAATGATAATAATTAATAATAACCTGACCATCACAGCACCACCAGCTGGGGAACTCGAGAGCCCAGGAAAGGAACAGACTCAAAATGAGGGTCACCAGCCAGTTCAGTGGCACAGCCAGGATACGGACCCAGAGTCTGCTCCCCGATGGGGGCCTGACCCCCCTCATGCAGCCTGGAGCAGGTGTGGAGCAGCTGCTTCAGGGCCCGATCCCTGGCTGGGGCCTCGTGCCGCCAGCAGCCCCCTCTACCCACCTGCCCTCCCAGCTGTCCCGGCCACACCTGGCACCCATGTGCCCTGTGGAAATCTGACCGGCCTTGCACCGCCCTCCAAGGAGACAGCTGGTGGATGGGGCTTGGGAGAGCGGGGGTCATGTGGGAAACAGAACTCAGGCCAGAAAGTGGGAGCTGCCCTAGCCGGGCAGGGAGACACTAGCAGTTTCTGCTTGCTGTGTGACCTTGAGTTCCTCGCTGGGCCTCTCGGGGCTGGCAAGGGCTGCTCTGAGCTACCTGGAGCTGGGGCTAAGTACAGGCAACTTGTGGGTTCCTGGGTTCATGGGCTCACACCTGGAACTTGGCACCGGCCTCCACTGGGCACCCCCCAGGCCCCCACCCTATGGGCCAGAATGATGAGATCTGACTGGCTGTGTGAGTCCAGGCTAATGTATCGGATTGTCTGGGCCTCAGCTTCCTCATCACCAAGTTGAAAGCGTTGGCAGCTGGGGTGCCTTGCAGCAGCCCGCCCCTCCACTCAGAGGCTTGTCTCAGCAGCCCCACCCTTCCCCCAGGCCCTGAAATGTTTCAGTGGCCATTTTGTGTCAGGCCAGGGGACTGATGTTTGCTCAGCTGCCCCCACCCCTGAGACTTCATGATAATGGACTCCTGCCAGTCCAGGGCCCCTGTGTCTGGGGGTAGGGGTGGGTAGGAAGCCCTCCTTGGCCTGTCTGGGACATTGCCCTTCCCTTCCTGACCAGTAGGAGTAGGAGGAACATTGGGTCATTTCCTGTCACATTTCTTTCCAGAAGTTCAGGCCTAAATCTCAGTCTTCCACCGTCCGCAGCCGTGCCATCCTATGCAAGTCCCCATTGCCCACTCTGCAAGGGCTTAGCATCCATCCAGACCTGGGTCCAAATCCCCCCTTCAGGCTGGGCATGGTGGCTTATGCCCGAAATCCCAGCACTCTAGAAGGCCTAGGCAGGAGGATCGCTTAGAAGCCAGGAGGTCAAGACCAGCCTGGGCAACATAGCAAGCACCCATCTCTACAAAAAATAAAAGATAAACATTTCGCAGGGGCCAGGCACGGTGGCTCATGCCTGTAATCCCACCACTTTGGGAGGCTGGGGCGGGCAGATCACTTGAGGTCAGGAGTTCAAGACCAGCCTGGCCAACATGGTGAAACCCCATCTCTACTAAAAATACAAAAATGAGTCGGGCATGGTGGCAGGCGCCTGCAATCCCAGCTACTCGGTAGGCTGAGGCAGGAGAATTGCTTAAACCCAGGAGGTGGAGGTTGAAGTGAGCCAAGATCGTGCCATTGCACTCCAGCCTGGATGACAAGAGTGATACTATCTCAAAAAAAAAAAAAATATATATATATATATATATGTGTGTGTGTGTGTGTATATATATATATATATATATATATATATATATATATGTAGGATGTGGTGGTACGTGCCTGAAGTCCCAGATAGTCGGCAGGCTGAGGCGGGAGGATTGCTTGAACCCAGGAGTTTGAGATTACGGTTAACTATAATTGCACCATTGCACTCTAGCCTGGGAAAGAGTGAGACTCTCTGTCTACAAAAAAAAAAAAAAAAGAATGATTTCAGTCTATTACTTTATAACCCAGGATGTGGTCACTCTTCATAAATGTTGCATTGTTCTTGCAAAGGTTGTGTCTTCTGCGGGTGTGGGCTGCAGGGTCTTGCTCTGTCTCCCAGGCTGGAGTGTGGTGGCATGATCATAGCTCACTGCAACCTTCATCTCCTGGGTTCAAGTGATCCTCCTACCGCAGCCTCCCGAGTAGCTGGACCACAGGCATGCACCACCACGCCTGGCTAATTTTTTTGTATTTTTTGTAGGGATGGGGTTTTGCCCTGTTGTCCAGGCTGGTCAAGTGATCTGCCTGTCTTGGCCTTCCTGAGTAGTGCTGGGATTACAAGTGTGAGCCACTATGCCTGGCCAGATCTGTGTGTGTGTGTGTGTTGTTGTTGTTGTTTTTTTTTGAGACGGAGCCTCACTCTGTCACCCAGGCCGTGGAGTGCAATGGCACAATCTCGGCTCACTGCAACCTCCACCACCCAGGTTCAAGTGATTCTCCTGCCTCAGCCTTCTGAGTAGCTGAGATTACAGGCGCACACCACCACACCCGGCTAATTTTTTACATTTTTGGTAGAGACGGGGTTTTACTGTGTTAGTCAGGATGGTCTCGATCTTCTGACCTCATGATCTGCCTGCCTCGGCCTCCCAAAGTGCTGAGATTACAGGCGTGAGCCAGATCTGGTTTTTCAATTTTGTTTAATCTTCTAGATTCTCACTGATTTTTTCCCTGCCTTTTCTATTAATTACTAAGGAAAATATGTTATGATCTCTCATGATTGCTTTGTCTGTTTCTCCCTGTATTTATTCCAGTATTTATATATTTTAAAGTTACTTTATGAGATGCATATAATTTAAAAACTGTTAATTTTCCTGACAAATTAAACTTCTTGTCATTATAAAATGTTTCTTCTGGTCGTTATTTTCATACTATATCTTTTCCCATCCTTTTCTTGGACACTTCTAATAACATTTACCCTTTTGTGTTGACCTTCCTGTATCATTTTGTTTCAATGTGTCTGTTTTAATTGAATTACCTAGTCCATTCACACTTAATTACTGATTTACTTGGTTTTTAAAAAACTACCTTGTTTTGTGCCTTCCTTTTTTCTTGCTTTTTATACATTTCCTTGTCTCTCTTTTCTTTTTATAAATTTAATTGATTAATTAATTAATTTGAGACGGAGTCTTGCTCTGTCACCCAGGCTGGAGTGCAGTGGCGTAATCTCACTGCAACCTCTGCACCTGGGTTCAAGTGATTCTCTGGCCTCAGCCTCCTGAGTAGCTGGAATTATAGGCACGCACCACCATGCCCACCTAATTTTTGTATTTTTAGTAGAGACAGGGTTTCCCCATGTTGGCCAGTCTGGTCTCAAACTCCTGACGTCAAGTGATCTGCCCGCCTCAGCTTCCCAAGGTGCTGGGGTTACAGGTGTGAGCAACTGTGCCCAGCCAGAAGTCCCCCTTTTTTTCAAAGTGAAAATCATTTAATGTTTTTTTGTGATTATAAGTTACACATGTGAAATTTTTAAACTACTAGACAGTAAGAAAGGTATTTAAAAAAGTAAAAGTTACCTCAAATACTACTCCCTAATGATGCTAGCATTCTGCGGTATATATTTAGACGTAGGTACAGACAAGGATATAACTTTCCCAGTTCTATCTGTGGGACCTGGGCAGTCCACCTCTCCGAAACTCAGTTTCCCTAGCTATGAAGCTGGGGTGTGATCAACATGAGTATAGTACCCAGTTACTTTGTCAAACATGAATCTAGGTGTTCCCATAAGATATTTTGTACATAGGTTGAGTCAACATCTACAGCTGACTTCAAGTAAAGACCTTGGCTGGGCTTGGTGGCTCACACCTGTAATTCCAGCACTTTGGGAGCCTGAGGCGGGTGGATCACTTGAGGTCAGGAGTTCGAGACCAGCCTGGCCAACATGGTGAAACCTCTGTCTCTGCTAAAAATACAAAAAAATTAGCTGGATGTGGCAGTGCACGCCTGTAGTCCCAGCTACTTAGGAGGCTGAGGCATGAGAATCGCTTGAACCTGGGAGGCGGAGGTTGTAGTAAGCCAAGATCACATCACTTCACTCCAGCCTGGGCAATAGAGTGAGACTCCGTCTTTAAAAAAAAAAAAAAAGGGCCAGGCCTGGTGGCTCACTCCTGTAATTCTAACCCTTTGAGAGGCCAAGATGGGTGGATCACCTGAGCTCGGGAGTTTGAGACCAGTCTGGGCAACACGGTGAAACCCTGTCTTTATTAAAAATATAAAAAATTAGCTGGGCATGGTGGTACATGCTGGTAATCCCAGCTATTTGGGAGACTGAGGCACGAGAATCACTTGAACCCAGGAGGCAGAGATTGCAGTGAGCCAAGATCACACCACTTCACTCCAGCCTGGGTGACAGAGTGAGACTCTGTCTCAAAAAAAAAAAAAAAAAAATTACCCTTGATGTGTGGGTGGTGAGCCTCATCCAATCAGTTGATGGCTTTAAGAGCAAAAACATGTTTCCCAGAGAAGACATTCTGCCTCGAAACTGCAACATTGGCCAGGTGCAGTTGCTCATGCCTGTAATCCCAGCACTCTGGGAGGCCAAGGTGGGCAGATCACGGGGTCAGGAGATCGACACCATCCTGGCTGATGAAACCCCGTCTCTACTAAAAATACAAAAAATTAGCCAGGCATGGTGGCGGGCACCTGTAGTCTCAGCTACTCGGGAGGCTGAGGCAGGAGAATGGCGTGAACCCGGGAGGCGGAGCTTGCAGTGAGCCGAGATCTCGCCACTTCACTCCAGCCTGGGCGACAGAGCGAGACTCCGTCTCAAAAAAAAAAAAAAAAAAAATGAGCCAAGTCCTTAAAATAAGGTATAGGTCTCTCTCTGTCTCTGTCTCTGTCTCTCTCTCTCTCTCTCTCTCTCTCTCTCTCTCTCTCTCTCTATATATATATATATATATATATATGTTGTATTCCCTATCTAGGACACAGTGGAGGCAGAGCAGCGTTCATCTCCACTGTCAGAAGATAGTCCAAGGTCACCCCAAGGAGGCAGAACGCAGGGCTACAGACTCTCAAACCACTGTTCTTCCCACAAAATCAAAGGCCCTGCAATCCCTGAGAAAGGGTCATCTGGTGCCAGGCTGCCCAAGCTGGATCCCCACTGTGTGAGGCTGGGTGGGGAACCGGACGTCTCCTCTCCTAGGAGTGGGATCATGGACCCCAGCTCACAGGGTCCTTGTGCATTTTCTATGCAAGTAGAGTGTAGTTCAGTGCCCGGCACACAGTAAATGCAAGATATTGTTGCTATTAATAAGACTCTAGAATGAATTCCCCAGAGGTCAAAGTCAGGCTGCGTGCCAGCCTCCAACAGGCTCCTGTGGCTGGAGGGGAGCCAGGCCACTGGGAAAACTCCCTGAACACCCAGACCTGGAGCCTGGGGCCTGGTGAGGAACATGGGATGATTCTGAAACCAGTTGGCAGAGGAAGGGTCTATGGTGTGTCTCAGCGAGTGGTCGGCGTACAGAAGGGGCCTGGGAGGGCAGCCTTGCCCACGGGGCCCCCTCTGCAGTGCCGCTGATACCAGGACTATGTCCATCCCTAGGCTGGGAAACGTGCTTTCCACTTAGGACCCCGGGGAAGCTGCTCGGGTCTGCTCTGCATTGGAGGCAGCCCAGGAGGGAAGGCCAAGATGCCAGGCTCAGGGGGTCTCCCACCGTCTGGCACTGCCCGGGGCTCAGTCTCAGGTGCAGTCAGGTGGATCCGTAAGCAGCTTCTCCCCTACACCTGGCTGGGCCTCCAGATTCTCTTAACAGCCTTATTAGTGCAAGTGTTCTTTGAGTCATCGGATGTGTCATTGGCCCCATTTGACAGACGAAAGTGTGGCTCAGAGGGGCAGGGACTTGCCTGAGCTCATGGCCAGATTGGAACCCTGCCCCTATCCCACCCAGCTCAGATTCCAGGCTATCACACCCTGCCCCACCCTCGGTCTCGGCAGTCTGCCCCTTCCCAACCCAGTCCCCCAGCCCCACAAGTAACACGCTCCCAGTCTCGTCCTCTCCTGTGACTCCCTGCTGCTGGGTTCCAGCCTTTGCAGCAGAACAAGCTGCTGTCTAGTCCCTGCCTGGTTCCCAGTCGCCGTGCCCATCGATGCCACTTACAAAGGCTCTCACAGCGCCTCAAAGCTACTGCTTCCCCTCCATCTAGAAACTGGGTTTTTGTTTTGTTTTTGAGACAGAGTCTCACTCTGTTGCCTGGCAAATTTTTTAATTTTTTTGTAGAGATGTGGTCTCACCACATTGCCCAGGCTGGTCTTGAACTTCGGAGCTCAAGCCAGCCTTCCACCTTGGCCTCCCAAAGTGCTGGGATTCCAGGCGCGAGCCACTGTGCCTGGCCAATTTAATATTTTAACCTTCTCAAGCCGTTTCTTTTTTTCTTTTTTCAGAGTGCGAGCCTCTTAGAAAGGCTTTGAGATATAAAACTAATTGTTAGTAATTTGTTAACCATTCACTAACTGCCAGGCACTATGCAAAGAGCTTTTCGAGCACTGTTTCACCTCCTCAGTGCTCTGAAGCAGGGTCCTGTATCGTTCCCATTCTACAGATGGAGAAACTGAGGCTCAAGGAGGTGATGGGGCCTTGCTCAAAGACATATAGCAGTAACATCCCACGTTTACTGGGCACTTAGTCTATATCAGACACTGCTGTAAGCACTTTATTTATTTATTTTCATTTTTATTTTGAGAGGGAGTCTCGCTCTATCGCCCAGGCTGGTGTGCAGTGGCGTGATCTCAGCTCACTGCAGCCTCCGCCTCCCGGGTTCAAACAATTTTCCTGCCTGAGTCTCCCAGGTAGCTGGGGTTACAGGTGCCCACCACCATGCCTGGCTAATTTTTGTATTTTAGTAGGGACAGGGTTTCACCATGTTGGCCAGGCTGGCCTTGAACTCCTGATCTCAAATGATCTGCCTGCCTCGGCTTCCCAATGGGCTGGGATTATAGGCGTGAGCCACCACCCCTGGCCTGGCCTATTTTTTATTTTTTTGACACAGAGCCTCGCTCTGCCGCCCAGATTGGAGTGCAGTGGTGCAATCTCAGCTCACTGCAACCTCCACCTCCTAGGTTCAAGCGATTCTCCTACCTCAGCCTCCTAAGTAGCTGGGATTACAGGTGTGTGTCACCATGCGTGGCTAATTTTTATATTTTTAGTAGAGATGGAGTTTCACCATGTTGGCCAGGCTGGTCTCGAACTCCTGACCTCAAGTGATCTGCCCACCTTGGCCTCCCAAAGTGCTGGATTACAGACATGAGCCACCGTGCCCAGCCTGTAAACACTTTATATAAAGTGGGTCATTTAATGCTCGCTGCATGCCTACGAGGGCAAGACCATTCTAATCCTTACCTGAGAGGTGAGGAAACTAAAGCTCACAGGGCAGTGAGTTGGCCAAGGCCACAGAGCTGGAAGTAGTTGAGTCTGAGTTCTAACCCAGGGCCTGGCTCCACAGCCTACACTTAAGTCCGGTGGCTCTCTAGGAGATAGAGATGGGATTCGAACCTGGAACCTGATGTATCCAGGACCCAGTTTCTTCCCCAGCCTCCCCCGAGGAGGCAAGGAGCCAGCCAAGGCCAGGCCTCGGCCCGTGGGATGACTCCCAGCACATTCGGGCAAAAACCGCATCTAGGAAGCCAGCCAGCTTCCAGGCGGGCTCAGAGCTCAGGCTGAGTCCGAGGAAGTGGCTTTGGCCAGGACCCCTGAGGAGGCGGGGGGCTCCCCAAGGGCCACACTGGGGCAGGGCCTGGGCTCCCCACATGGCCTGGGGATTGGCAGGCATTTGTGCAGCCAAGTGCTTTGGAGTAATTACCGTTTCCTGCCTCCACGAGCTTCCAAGTTTTTACATAAATATTTTTAACAGATGAGGCCTGCAACCTCCTTAAAAAAAATTCTCTACCATAAAACTCAGAAGAACATGTTCAGAGATTACCTCTCTTTATGTAATCTCCATGCTTTCCAAAAGTTACTTTTTTTTTTTTTTCTGAGACGGAGTTTCACTCTTGTTGCCTAGGCTGGAGTGCAGTGGCGCGATCTCGGCTCACTGCAACCTCCGCCTCCAGGGTTCAAGTGATTCTCCTGCCTCAGCCTCCCCAAAGGCTGGGATTACAGGCACATGCCATCACACCCAGATAATTTTTGCATTTTTAGTATGCAACGGGGCTTCGCCATGTTGGCCAGGCTGGTCTGAAACTCCTGAACTCAGGTGATCACCCGCCTCGGCCTCCCAAAGTGCTGGGATTACAGGCCTGAGCCCCCGCGCCCAGACAAAAGTTACTGCTTTTTTTTTTTTTTTTTGAGGCGGAGTCTCGCTCTGTTGCCCAGGCTGGAGTGCAATGGCCGGATCTCAGCTCACTGCAAGCTCCGCCTCCCGGGTTTACGCCATTCTCCTGCCTCAGCCTCCCGAGTAGCTGGGACTACAGGCGCCCGCCACCTCGCCGGGCTAGTTTTTTTTTTTTTTTTTTTTTTTTTTTTTTAGTAGAGACGGGGTTTCACCGTGTTAGCCAGGATGGTCTCGATCTCCTGACCTCGTGATCCGCCAGTCTTGGCCTCCCAAAGTGCTGGGATTACAGGTTTGAGCCACTGCGCCCGGCCAAAAGTTACTGTTAATGTTAAATGTGGGTCACCCATGTCTGCTTTGAAAGAACACTGGGATGAAGACTGCTATCAGAGCGGTAAGGAGCTTAAGCCCCAGGGGCAGGCAGGCCTGTCTGACGAGCTGTGTGTCCTCAGACAAGTCACTTCACCTCTCTGAGCCTCAGTGTCTTTATCTGTAAAGTGGAGGTAAACAAATTTTCTCCTTTGTAAGCCCAAATGTGAAGCATTTAGCAGGGTGCCCTGAGGAGACACGAAATCTCTGGATAACGGGGCATTCGGTGGCATTGGGAGTAAAAAAGGAGCCAAATGACTCCACTGTGCCCAAGTAAACTGTGACTTCAGGCCAGCCAGTTGCAAGGTGATGAACTGAAGCCTGGTGACCAGACTGTTTTCCTGGAAGGACGGGCGCCCTTGGCCCTATCTCTGGGTCCTACCCTTCACTGGGCCTTGCTTCCTTCCATTTTCTCATGCTGAGGCAACGCCCAGCTGGCTGTGCCCCACGCAGGCTGCACTGGGGCTGGGTGTGACAGCATCTATCACCAGTGCCTGGAGCTGGCAGGCCCACAGCTCCTGGGGGTCAGTCCTCAAAGCCCCCGAAGCAGGAGACGGAAGCGGGTAGGGGCTGGACCCGGGGCCCAGCCTTGACCTCCTGCTCTGTCGCCCAGGCTGGAGTGCAGTGGCACAATCTCGGCTCACTGCAACCTCTGCCTCCTGGGTTCAAGCGATTCTCCTGCCTCAGCCTCCCAAGTAACTGGGACTTACAGGTGCCACCAAGGCTGGCTAATTTTTTGTATTTTTAGTAGAGATGGGGTTTCACCATGTTAGCCAGGATGGTCTCCATTTCCTGACCTTGTTTTTTTTTTTTTTGTTTTTTTTTTTTTTTTTTGAGGCGGAGTCTCGCTCTGTCGCCCAGGCTGGAGTGCAGTGGCGCGATCTCGGCTCACTGCAAGCTCCGCCTCCCGGGTTCCCGCCATTCTCCTGCCTCAGCCTCCCGAGTAGCTGGGACTACAGGCGCCGCCACCACTCCCGGCTAATTTTTTTTTTGTATTTTTAGTGGAGACGGGGTTTCATTGTGTTAGCCAGGATGGTCTCGATCTCCTGACCTCGTGATCCGCCCGTCTCGGCCTCCCAAAGTGCTGGGATTACAGGCTTGAGCCACCGCGCCCGGCCATTTCCTGACCTTGTAATCTGCCTGCCTCGGCCTCCCAAAGTGCTGGGATTACGGGCGTGAGTCACCATGCCCGGCCTTCCCCCAACAGATTTCATATCAGGATGTCTCCCAAGAGCACGAAACGAATCCATCCTTTTCCGCCCTCATACCTGCTCCATCTCAATTATGGTACCTGTTTCCCAGTACTCATCTCACCCTAACTAGGCGCTGACAATTTACCGAATGCCTATCCTGTGCAGGGCCTGGCCTAAGTGCTTTACTTGGTTTATCTGAATTAACCCTTAGCAACTCTATAGCATAGGGGCTGTCATGACCTCTACTTTATAGGTGAGGAAACTGAGGCACAGAGAGAGAATGAAAACTTGCTCTGCATCATACAGCTAAGAGATGTGTAAGGCAGGACTCAGACCCGAGCAGCCTGGCTAGGTCTTGATGCTCATGACCACTGCACCCAATGCTTTACGCTATCTCAGTCTTTGTGCCTTAGCACAGCTGTTCCTTCTGCCTAGAATGCCTTTCCACCTCTTCTCTGCATGGAAAACTTCTATGTATCCCTCAAAACCCACCCCAAATGTTCCTTCTCTTAGATGACAGTCAGCCTCTGCTCCACATCTTACCCACCCAGCTCTTGTTAAATCACCAATCGTGGTTTGAAGTGATTGTTGTGACCATGTCTGTCTCCCTGGGGACAGGGACTAGGTGTGATCCATGTCTATACTCCCCACACTCAGGATGGGCCTGGCACGAGGCAGACGCCAGTGAATGAACACGTGAATAAACGAACGAATGAATGAATGAATCACTTCATCACATACAAATTACTAATCTGGGCATATCTTTGAGAGTAGATTTCAATACTTTATTTTAAAAACCAGATATTCAGGCCGGGCGTGGTGGCTCACACCTATAATCCCAGCACTTTGGGAGGCCGAGGCAGGCGGATCATGAGGTCAGGAGATTGAGACCATCCTGGCTAACACGGTGAAACCCTGTCTCTACTAAAAATACAAAAATTAGCCGGGCGTGGTGGTGGGCACCTGTAGTCCCAGCTACTCGGGAGGCTGAGGCAGGAGAATGGCGTGAACCCGGGAGGCGGAGCTTGCAGTGAGCTGAGATTGTGCCACTGCACTCCAGCCTGGGCGACAGAGCAAGACTCTGTCTAAAAAAAAGCCAGATATTCCAAATCCCCCAAACTCTAGCCTTTGCAGAAAAAGAAAAGTCAAACACAAACAGCTGTATAATTTTCTCAAAACAAAGAGATTTACTTTGTTTACCTTGATTTTAATTCTGAGCTCAGCATATACTTTACGATCTTTGTAAAAACTCCAAAGCACCCCTGGAGGGAGAAAGGGGGTATCTAAAACACCAGACGCGTGCTCCTGCTGGGGTCAGGAGAGGGAGGGAGGCAAAAGAAAACAAGGGAAGGAAAAAATTCTATCACCCCATGGGTTCCTTCCACATCCCAAATAATTGAAAATGGATGTTTTTTCTTCATTCAAAAAAGGCATTTTGTAAAAATGACACAGACCCTTATAAGTGATGCTCATTACGTCATGGGAAAAGATTTAAACCAGTCAGAAAGGACAGAGAGGAAAATAAAATTACTCCATATCACATCTCCCAGCTACTTACACAAGTGCGTTTGTTTGTGTGGTCACTGAGCTACGCCTAAGATGTGAGCACTCTGCTGTCATGCTATACTTTAATAAAAAATCGCACCACCCAGAGAAAGCTCTTGATGTCATCTTCCAGAGCTCACATTTGCCTCTTGCAAGGTACTAATTCTTCGGCCTAGTAAATAACTATTTATTGAGTGCCCACTCTGTGCCAGGCTCTGCCTGGATCGTGCAGATGAAGGGTGGAGCTGTCTCCACGGGACAGACATGAATCAAAGCCCTGATCGTGGTACTGCACTCCAGCCTGGTGGGGCAGGGGGAGAGAGAGAGAGAGAGAGAGAGAGAGAGAGAGAGAGAGAGAGAGAGAGAGAGAGAGAGACAGATAGACAGAGGAAGGAAGGAGAGAGAGAGGAAGGAAGGAGAGAAAGAGAGAGAGGAAGGAAGGAGAGAGAGAGACAGAGAGAAAGAAAGAAGGAGGAAGGAGAGAAAGCAGAGAAGAAAAAAAGAAAGAAAGAGGAAGGAAGGAGAGGGAAGGAGAGGAAAGAAGGAAGGAAGGGAAGGAGAGAGAAAGAGAGAGAAAAAAGAAAGAGAGAAAGAAAGAAGGAAATGGCCGGGCGCGGTGGCTCAAGCCTGTAATCCCAGCACTTTGGGAGGCCGAGACGGGCGGATCACGAGGTCAGGAGATCGAAACCATCCTGGCTAACACGGTGAAACCCCGTCTCTATTAAGAAATACAAAAAACTAGCCGGGCAAGGTGGCGGGCGCCTGTAGTCCCAGCTACTCGGGAGGCTGAGGCCGGAGAATGGCGTGAACCCGGGAGGCGGAGCTTGCAGTGAGCTGAGATCCGGCCACTGCACTCCAGCCTGGGCGACAGAGCGAGACTCCGTCTCAAAAAAAAAGAAAGAAGGAAAGAGAAAGAAAGAGAAAGGAAAGAGAGAAAGAGAGAGGGGAAGGAAGGAAGGAGAGAAAGAGAAAAGAAAAAGAAAGAAAGAAAGAAAAGAAAGAAAAAGGAGGGAGGGAGGAAGGAAGGAAAGAAGGGAAGGAGAGAGAAAGAGAGAAAGAAGGAAAGAAAGAAAGAGAAAGAAAGGAGGAAGGAAGGAAAGAAAGAAAAGAGAGGGAGAGAGAGAAAGAAAGGAAAGAGAGAAAGAAAAAAGAAAGAAAGAGAAAGGAAAGAGAAGAAAGAGAGGAGGGAAGGAAGGAAAGGAGGGAGGGAGGGAGGAAGGAAGGAGAGAGAAAGAAAGAGAAGAAAGAAAACCTTCATATCTATGAGCAGTTACTCCTTATCCCCTCAGTCCTTGGCAACCATGAATCTATCTATCTCTCTGGACTTGCCAATTCTGACATTTTGTATATATGATATCATACAATATGTGGCCTTTTGTGACTGCCCTTCTTGCACACCACGTATCCTATCAGGCAATATTCTAAGCAAGTGCAAGAGCTCCTGCAATCACTTCTGTTTAAAATAACACTTTCCCTCATCACTATATATACATACAATTTTATAGAAATAAAACTACACTCTACATGTGGTTTTAAATTTTTCTTTTCTTGGCCGGGTGCAGAGGCTCACGCCTGTAATCCCAGCACTATGGGAGGCCAAGGCAGGAGGATCATGAGGTCAGGAGATTGAGACCATCTTGACCAACATGGTGAAACCCCGTCTCTACTAAAAATACAAAAAAATTAGCTGGGTGTGGTGGTGCACACCTGTAGTCCCAGCTACAAGGGAGGCTGAGGCAGGAGAATGGCTTGAACCTGGGAGCTGGAGGTTGCAGTGAGCCGAGATCTCGCCATTGCACTCCAGCCTGGTGACAGAGCAAGACTCCGTCTCAAAAAAAATTTTTTTTCTTTTCTTTTTTTTTCTTTTCTTTTTTTTTTTTTTTTAAGATGGAGTCTCGCTCTGTCGCCCAGGCTGGAGTACAATGGCGAGATCTCAGCTCACTGCAACCTCCACCTGCCTGGTTCAAGTGATTCTCTTGCCTCAGCCTCCCTAGTAGCTGGGACTACAGGTGCGCAGCATCGGGTTTCACCATGTTGGCCAGGCTAATCTTGAACTCCTGAACTCAAGTGATCTGCCGGCCTTGGCGTCCCAAAGTGTTGGGATTACAGGTGTGAGCAACCGTGCCCAGTCCCCCAAAATACCTTTTATTTAATAAAGTATCAGGGATGTCTTTCTGTGTTAGTATAGATCTGCATAACGCTTTTGTAATGTTTGCCGAGTAAATTATGTGGTTAAAACAGTAAGTCTTGGCTGGGCACGGTGGCTCATGCCTGTAACCCCAGCACTTTGGGAGGCCGAGGCAGGTGGATTACTTGAACCCAGGAGTTTGAGACCAGCCTGGGCAACATGGCGAAACCCCATCTCTACAAAAAATACAAAAATTAGATGGGAGTGGTGGTGTGCATCTGGAGTCCCAGTTACTTGGGAGGCTGAGGAGGGAGGATCGCTTGAGCCTGGGAGGTTGAGGGTTCAGTGAACCATGATTGCACTATTGCACTCCAACCTGCGTGACAGAGCGAGACCTCGTCTCAAACAAAACAAAACAAAACAAAACAAAACAAAACAAACAAATAGGCCGGGCACGGTGGCTCAAGCCTGTAATCCCAGCACTTTGGGAGGCCGAGATGGGCGGATCACGAGGTCAGGAGATCGAGACCATCCTGGCTAACACAGTGAAACCCCGTCTCTACTAAGAAATACAAAAAATAGCCGGGCGAGGTGGCAGCGCCTGTAGTCCCAGCTACTCGGGAGGCTGAGGCCGGAGAATGGCGTGAACCCGGGAGGCGGAGCTTGCAGTGAGCTGAGATCTGGCCACTGCACTCCAGCCTGGGCTACAGAGCGAGACTCCGTCTCAAAAAAAAAAAAACAAATACAAAAAACCCTCAAGTCTAGTTTAAGCTCAACAGTCAATGCTCAGGCCCAAGAGGAGGGCAGACTAGGCCCCTCTGCCTGGGTCTCTATCGCATTTCTGGCTTTTCTTTTCTTTCTTTTTTTCTTTTTCTTTTTCTTTTTTTTTTTTTTTTTGAGATGGAGTCCCACTCTGTCACCCAGGCTGGAGTGCAGTGGTGTGATCTCGGCTCACTGCAACCTCCGCCTCTTGGGCTCAAGTGATTTTCCTACCTCAGCCTCCCAAGTAGCTGGGACTACAGGTGTGTGCCACCACGCCCAGCTAATTTTTGTATTTTTAATAGAGACGGGGTTTCACCATGTTGGCCAGGCTGGTCTTAAACTCCTGATCTCAAATGATCCTCCTGCCTTGGCCTCCCAAAGTGCTGGGATTACAGGCGTGAGCCACTGCACCCGGCCTTGTACAATAGGATTCTCGTGAAGATTAAATAGGATTGTGTAGCAGCATGCCTGGGTCTTCGTCAATGTTTGATAAATAACAGGTGCAATTTATTCAGGGATTACCATATCCAGGCCCTTTGCTGAGACTATTCATAATTATTCAACTTAATGGTAACTCCTGTGATAGTTATCATTATAATCACAGTGAAGTCAAGGCCCTGTGTCTATCTATTCAGCCACAAGGTAAAGCCACTTGTTGAGCTGTGGGACAATTTTCCACAAACATTTGGTAAGCATTTACTATGCCCCAGACCAGATGTTAGGCACTGGCAGACAAAAGGGCTCCTAATTCTCCTCCATTCATATTAAGGAGACAAACAAATAAACATAAGCAAGATGCCTAGAAAATGACCAAACATATTAGCTCCACTATATATAAATAGGTTAATTTCCTTCATTGAAACAAAAGAAACAACAACAAGACAATGTGAGAGTGGCGAAAAAGAAAATTCACTTACCCGCTATTTCCAATAGAACTAAAACAAGCTATGGGGAGAAACTAAAATTTCAAATGAAGCAGCTCTGTATTTATAAATTTTGAATAACACTTCTTTTTGCAGCCTCTACTTCCCAGGCTCAAGCAATCCTCCCACCTGAGCCTCCCAAGTAGCTGGGACTACAGGTGCACATCACCACACATGGCTAATTTTTGTATTTTTTGTAGAGACTGGGTTTCACCATGTTGCCCAGGCTGATCTCAAAGTTCTTGGCTCAAGTGATCCTCCTGCCTCAGCCTCACAAAGTGCTGGGATTACAGGCGTGAGCCACCATGCCCAGACAAAAGTCACAATTTTGCTATATCAGAGTAATAATTAATATAAACAACAATCACCAATAGATGGTAAAACTAGAGGTTGAAGGTGGGATGAGAAATAGAATATCAATATAGTCTCAATGTACTCCCCAACAAATGACTTATTATTTATAAAGAGAAAACATTAATTTTACATTAGATAAGACTGGTAAGGTCAGGCATGGTGGCTCACATCTGTAATCCCAAAACTTTGGGAGGTTGAGGCAAGTGGATCACTTGAGCCCAAGAGTTCAAGACCGGCCTGAGCAACACGGCAAAACCCTGTCTCTAAAAAAAAAAAAAATTATATATATATACACACACACACACACACACACACACACATACACACACGCACACAAATTAGCCAGGCGTGTTAATGTGCACCTGTAGTCCCAGCTACTCAGGAGGTTGAGGTGGTAGGATGGCTTGAGCTTGGGAGGTGGAGGTTGCAGTGAGCCAAGATCACACCACTGCACCAAGATCGCCAGCCTGGGCGACAGAGTAAGACTCTGTCTCAAAAAAATAAAGAAATAAATAAAGGCTGGCAGACACCACTGTAACCAGGTGATCAAAGTAAACCATTGCCAATGATAATGAGAGGTGAAGCCAGCAGGACTTCTGGGTCGAGTGGGGGCGGGAATTGGGGAACTTTTCTGTCTAGCTAAAGGATTGTAAACGCACCAATCAGTGCTAGCCTAAAGATTTGTAAACACCAATCAGCACTCTGTAAAAACGCACCAGTCAGCAGTCTGCAAAATGGACCAGTCAGCTCTCTGTAAAATAGACCAGTCAGCAGGATGTAGGTGGGGCCATATAAGGGAATAAAAGCTGGCCACCCGGGCCCGCAGAGGCAAGCTGGTTGGGTCACGTTCCCTGAAGCGGAAGGTTTGTTCTTTCGTTCATTGTAATAAATCTTGCTACTGTTCACTCTTTGGGTCTGCACTACCTATATGAGTGGTAACATTCACTGTGAAGGTCTCCAGCTTCACTCTTGAAGCCAGCAAGACCACGAACCCACAGGGAGGAACGAACAATTCCGGAGGCACCACCTTTAAGAGCTGTAACATTCACAGCAAAGGTCTGCGGCTTCACTCCTGAGGCCAGCAAGACCACAAACCCACCAGAAAGAATAAACTCCAGATACGTCCGAATATCTGAAGGATCAAACTCCAGACACGCCATCTTTAAGAACCGTAACACTCACCATGAGGGTCCGCGGCCTCCTTCTTGACAGCGAGACCAGGAACCCACCAGAGGGAACTAATTCTGGACACAATAGGACACACTGACATTATGTGCTTCTTCATATCATGCACCGAGAAGGACATAATGTTCTTCTTTGGTTTCTCCATGGAAAATACGTAACCTGAACCTAATCTCAAGGAAACATCTGACAAATGAAAATCGAAGGCAATTCTAAAAAATACGTGGCCTGCAGTCTTCAAAAATGACAATGTCATGAATGACAAAGGCTGAGAAACTGGTTCAGAGTTAAGGGAGACTAGACAGACATGACAGTCAAATGCAATATGCTATTCTGGATTGGATCCTGAACTAGGAAACAAATTGCCCCAAAGCCATTATTGAGGCTGGATGTGGTGGCTCATGCCTGTAAGCCCAACAATTTGGGAGACCAAGGCGGGTGGATCATTTGAGGTAAGAAGTTTGAGACCACCCTGGCCAACCAACATGGCAAAACCCTATTTCTATTGATAATACAAAAATTAGGTGGTCATGGTGGTGCACACCTGTAATTTTAGCTACTCGGGAGGTTGAGACATGGGAATCACTTAAACCCAGGATGTGGAGGTTGCAATGAGCAGAGATGACACCAGTGCACTCTAGCCTGGGCAAGAGTAAAACTGTCTCAAAAACAAAAACAGCCACTATTGAGACATCAAATCTGAATAAGATCTATAAATTAAGAATAATATTACCTCAATGTTAGTTTTGTTTTGTTTTGTTTTGTTTTTTTGAGACAGTGTCTCTCTAACGCCTAGGCTGGAGTGCAGTGGCGTGATCTTGGATCACTGCAACCTCTGCCTCCTGGATTCACGCGATTCTCCTGCCTTAGGCATCTGAGTAGCTGAGACTACAGGCAGGTGCAACCATGCCCAGCTAATTTTTGTATTTTTAGTAGAGACGGGGTTTCACCATGTTGGCCAGGCTGGTCTCAAACTCCTGACCTCAGGTGATCCATCTGCCTCGGCCTCCCAAAGTGCTGGGATTACAGGATGAGCCACCGCGCCTGGCCCCATCAATGTTAACGTTCTTGATTTTGCTAATTGTGCTGTGATTAACATCCATGTTCTTAGGAAATGCACCTGGAGTATTTAGGGCCAAAGGGTCATCATATCTGCAACCTACTCTCAAATGGGTCAGAAAAAAGAGAATGACAAAGCAAATATGGCAAAATGTGAGTGATGAACCTGGGGAAGAGTCTAGGGGAATACCTTGTACTATTCTTGGACTTTTTCTGTTACTGACGTTATGTCAAAGTAAAAAGTTAAACTGAAAAAAAAATCAAAAAGCCTGTTTGGATATTTTTCTTTAAAGCAGCTTATTAGGCTGGGTATGGTGGTGAGGACCTGTGGTCCCTGCTACTTGGAAGGCTGAGGTGGGAGGATCACCTGAGCT
The DNA here is from genome assembly GCF_024542745.1 of Macaca thibetana thibetana. Classification (NCBI taxonomy): domain Eukaryota; kingdom Metazoa; phylum Chordata; class Mammalia; order Primates; family Cercopithecidae; genus Macaca; species Macaca thibetana. The sequence continues at coordinate 13,824,046 of NC_065592.1, forward strand.
CAGGAGTTCTAGGCAGCAGTGAGCTATGATTGCCCCACTGCACTCCAGCCTGGGCAACAGAGGGATACTCTGTCTGTAAAGTAATAAATAGTAGGCTGGGAGCAGTGGCTCGCACCTGTAATCCCAGCACTTTGGGAGGCTGAGTTGGGCAGATCACTTGAGGTCAGGAGTTTGAGACCAGCCTGGCCAACATGGCAAAACCCCATCTCTACTAAAACTACAAAAATCAGCTGGGCATGGTGGCGCACACCCGTAGTTGCAGCTACTTGGGAGGCTAAGGCACAAGAATCCCTTGAACCTGGGAGGCGGAGGTTGCAGTAAGCTGCGAGATTGCACCCACTGCACGCCAGCCTGGGTGACAGAGCAAGACTCTGTCTCAAAAAAAAAAAAAAAGAAAGTCTCCCTTCTGGTTTGTTAAACTCACTCGTGGCAAATGAGGTGAGGTCTCTTCTTTGCGGCCCCTGTGATCTTGATCTGGTCTTGTGCATCAGGAACAGGGTTTTCAGTTTAACTTTCCAAGTTGTTTCCAATCTTCACATCTTGGTTCTTGAAGATCCTCAGATTAATGGGGTTCAAGGCTGAGATGTGGAAGTGAGTAGCCATAAATGAGACTGGGAAGGTGAATAGAGGCCTTGAATTTCACCCACAGGAGCACGGATTTGATCCTCAGAGCAATGCGGGGAGCCATGGGATGGTGACAGGTAATGGAGTAAAAGGGTGATATGCTTTGGATCCATATCCCTGCCCAAATCTCACGTTGAGTTGTAATCCTCAGTATTGGAGGTGGGGCCTGGCGGGAGGCGATTGGATCATGGGGGTAGGTTTCTCATGAATGATTTAGTACCATACCCTTGGTACTGTCCTCATGATGGCGAGTGAGTTGTTTTTTTTGTTTGTTTGTTTTTGTTTTTGTTTGGAGACAGAGTTTTACTCTGTCGTCCAAGTTGGAGTACAGTGGTGCAATCTCGGCTCACTGCAACCTCTGCCTCCCGGGTTCAAGTGATTCTCCTGCCTCAGCCTCCCAAGTAGCTGGGATTACAGGCACCCACCACCACTCCCGGCTAATTTTTGTATTTTTAGTAGAGATGGGGTTTTGCCATGTTGGCCAGGCTGGTCTCAAACTCCTGATCTCATGATCCACCTGCCTCAGCCTCCCAAAGTGCTGGGATTACAGGCATGAGCCACCGTGCCTGGCCAGGTATTTCTTTATAGCAACCTTAGAAAAGACTAATAGAAAGGATCAGATTTTTTTTTTTTTTTTTCTTTTTGAGATGGAGTCTCTCTGTCACCCAGGCAGGAGTGTGGTTGCGTGATTTTGGCTCACTGCAACCTCCACCTCCCTAGTTCAAGCAATTCTCCTGCCTCAGCCTCCTGAGTAGCTGGAATTACAGGCATGTGCCACCACACTCCGATAATTTTTGTATTTTTAGTAGAGATAGGGTTTCACCACATCGCCCAGGCTGATTTCGAACTCCTGACCTCAAGTGATCCACCCACCTCAGCCTCCCAAAGTGCTAGGATTACAGGGGTGAGCCACTGTGCCCAGCCCAGATTTTTTTTTTTTTTCTAAGAGACAGAGTCTCACTCTGTCATCCAGGCTGGAGTGCAATGGTGCAGTCAGAGCTCATTGCAGCCCCAACCTTCTAGGCTTAAGCAATCCTCCCGCGTCAGCCTTCCAAGTAACTGGGACTACAGGTGTGTACCACCACACCCAGCTAATGGACATTTTTTTTCTTTTTTTTCTTTTTTTTGTTTTTTTTACAGATGGAGTCTTGCTGTGTTGTCCGGGCTGGTCTTGAACTCCTGGCCTCAAGTGACCCTCCCACCTCAACCTCCCAAATGCTGGGCTTATAGGCATTACCATTGCATCAGGCTTGGTCAGATTTTTATTTCAGAAAATTCACTCCAGCAGCGGAAGTTGAGAGTCAAAGGATGGGAAGATATAAGAAACAGAAAGATCAGTGTGGAGGCTGTCAACAAATCCAGGTAAGAGCTAGAGTGGAAGTATAATTTTGACATAATACTTTCTATAACAGAAATGGCAAAGTGTAGCATATGTTCCACCACTCTAATTTCTTATTCTCAGCAGACATTGCTAATCGCTGAGTTCTTGTTTGCACTGGGCAGCTCACATAGACAGTCACTACTAATCAACCTTAGTAGACACATGGATGAATGAAATTTGCCCTTTCTGGACAAAGGAGAGGCATCACTTATGAGGATATCCCTGTGCTTGCTAACAATTCACTCTGGGTCTGCCCCAACCTGAGATGCTGAAGGTCAGACCGAGGGTGATACCCTAAGTCAGTCTTTGATATCATGTACATGTACGTTGCATCCTGCCTCATTTTTCTAAGTGCCCTCCATGTTCCCATTTACGGACTTTTTTCATGTGCATGACCTCATTTTAACCTCACAATGTTCCTGGGAGATCAAGGTTGTCATTCCCATTCTACAAATGAGGAAACTAGCTGGGGTGCAGTGGCTCATGCCTGTAATCCCAGCACTTTGGGAGGCCCAGGTGAGTTCAGGGGTTTGAGACCAGCCTGGCCAACAAGGCAAAACCCTGTCTCTACTAAAATCACAAAAATTAACCAAGTGTGGTGGTGGGCACCTGTCATCCCAGCTACTCGGGAGGCTGAGGCAGGAGAATCACTTGAGCCAAGGAAGCACAGGCTGCAGTGAGCCAAGATCACGCCACTGCACTCCAGCCTGGGCGACAGAGCAATACCCTGTTTCAACAAAACAAAACAAAACAAAAAATCCCCCAAGAAACAATGAGGAACCAGAGATTAGAGACATCAAGCAGCAAGCATAGGTTCCACAGGTGTCAGAACCAGGATTCAAACTGAAGGCTGTTGGACTCCAAGAAACTCGGATAAGTTCCTTCTAAAACGAGCTTGCCCAGGCTGCAGCAGCTGTTTGCATTTGTCAGGGACTCATGCAGAAAAGCTGCAACAGATTTGGGCTGGACATGTTAGCAGCAGTGACTTTCCCCATCGATAAAATCTGTGGCTTAAACAGACCTGGGAAACTTGACTTTTGAATCACCCTTGTCTAATCCACCCTGGTGCTGAGCCATGAGGAAGGAAGGCTCTGGCCCTGGGTGGGGGTCGGGGGCAGCTGGGAGAGGGAAGATCTGCACAGATGGTGAGGGGCGGAGGCCTCTCATGGAAGAGAATAAAGTTTCTGTCCCTGCAAAATTGGAATGAGGGCCCTGGAGCCAAGCAGCCAGGGCCAGGGAGGGGCCAGTCAACCTTTGGCACGTGAAATGCCAGCCGGCTCTCATGGCAGATAATTCTCGGTGATAATTCATCCCACCAGCAGGCGCACATTCTGAAAGCCCTGTCTGTTCCTGCCTCACGGGGTCCCTGCAGGAATGTGGGGGGTTGAGGGGCTGGCCCCGGATGTAGGCTGAGTGAGCAGGGCAGTGTCTGGGCACCGCCTGGGGCCAGAGGGAGCCTTTGTGCTCTGTGCCTTGGAAACACCCCCACTCATACAGACACCCCATGGCGGGAAAGGCTATCACGCCCAGCTAAGGCCTGCCCACTTGGTTCCTTCTTCTGTGGCAGCCAACCCAGAGGATGCTTTCCTGGGCGCAGCCTGGGATCTGACACACCTCTTCTTTCTCTGACTTGTGGTGCATGCATCAGGTCCCAGATTCGCCCTGCCATGGTGGGTCCATACCAGCTGCAGGGTGCTCCTTCCAAGTGCCAGGAGGGGGAGGGGCAGAGGGCCTCTACCTGGAATGCATGGCACAATCTCCTGGGAAGCGTTTAAAACCCACCCAAAATGGGCCGGGCGCGGCGGCTCATGCCTGTAATCCCAGCACTTTGGGAGGCTGAGGTGGGTGGCTCACCTGAAGTCAGGAATTCGAGACCAGCCTGGCCAACATGGTGAAACCCCGTCCCTACTAAAAATATAAAAATTCGCCAGGTGTGGTGGCGCGCGACTGTAATCGCAGTTACTCAGGAGGCTGAGGCAGAAGAATCGCTTGAACCCAAGAGGCAGAGGTTGCAATGAGCTGAGATCACGCCACAGCACTCTAGCCTGGGCAACAGAGTGAGACTCTGTGTCAACAAAAAGGAAAAAAAATTAGCCTAGCATGGTGGTGTGCCTGTAACCCCAGCTCCTTGGGATGCTGAGGCAGGAGAATCGCTTGAACCCAGAGGTGGAGGTTGCAGTGAGCCAAGATTTCGCCACTGCACTCCAGTGTGGGCAACAGAGTGAGACTCCGTCTCTAAATAAATAAATAAATAAAACCCACCTGAAACGGCTGGGCACCGTAGCTCATGCCTGTAATTCCAGCACATTGGGAGGCTGAAACAGGAAGATGGCTTGAGGTCAGGAGTTTGAGACCAGCCTGGGCAACATAGTGAGACCTCATCTCTATAAAAAAAAAAAAAAAAAAAAAAAATTTTGGCCGGGCGCGGTGGCTCAAGCCTGTAATCCCAGCACTTTGGGAGGCCGAGACGGGCGGATCACGAGGTCAGGAGATCGAGACCATCCTTGCTAACACGGTGAAACCCCGTCTCTACTAAAAAATACAAAAAACTAGCCGGTCGAGGTGGCGGGCGCCTGTAGTCCCAGCTACTCGGGAGGCTGAGGCAGGAGAATGGCGTGAACCCGGGAGGCGGAGCTTGCAGTGAGCCGAGATCGCGCCACTGCACTCCAGCCTGGGTGACAGAGCCAGACTCCGTCTCAAAAAAAAAAAAAAAAAAAAAAAAAAATTTAAAAACTTAGCTGGGAATGGTGGTGTGTGCCTGTTGTCCCAGCTACTTGGGAGGCTGAGGCTGGAGGATAGCCTGAGCCTGGGAGGTAGAGGCTACAGTGAGCTATGATTGCACCATTGCACTCCAGCCTGGGAAGCAGAGTGAGACCCTGTCTCAAAATAAATAAACAAATAAATAAACCCCTCCAAATTTCTGTCCTCGCTCCCACAGACTGGTGTATGGTCCAGGGTGGCGTCTGGGCACCAGCATCTTTTGAAACTCTCCAGTGATTCTGACATGAGCCTATGTGGGCTGAGGTCGGGGACCATTGGTGCAGCGTTTTGAGAGGGTGGCACTGCAGCTCAGCCAATTCCAGCTGTGTGGGTGGCCTTGAACACTGTAGCAGCCTGTGCCTCAGTTTCCTCATTTGTGAAATGTTGGCAGCAACGGTACCTATTTCATGGGGCGACTGGGAGAATTCAATGAGATAGTACCATAAAGAATCAGCACCACACCTGGCTTAGAGCACAGGCTCGGACGATGTAGCTCCTGTGGATGGTTCCTACTCATTCCTTTCCCACCCTGGCCACGGGGAGATTTAGGACCTTGAAGTCCCAGGAAAAACGTCTATAGAGCAGAGAGGTCCCTCTGGAGGACTGTACCACTTGAGGTGACCAGGGGAGGTTCCCTTGCCCTGATGCAAAGCTGGTTGGGAGGTGTGGGCCGCTCCGTGGCTCCCGTGGGGATTCCCATGGCTCCTGTGGCTCCAGGAGCAGCCCACACTCCTTAGCAAGGCACATGGAGCCCCCGGGCTTTCCACTCTTCCAGCAGTAAAGCTCACCGAGAGGGTGTGGCTGAGTGTGGCTTCCCTGCTCCCAGCAGGCTCTCAAGGGCAGGGAAGAGACTTGCTGAACTTGGTACTTCTGAGCCTGGCACACGGAAGGTACGCGTCGTGGTGCACAGCCCACAGCGCATGACATGCAGACCTGCCAGGACAGAGAGCGGACGCTCTGAGCAGAGAACTACCTGGTCACAACCTGACAGTGGCCACCACTTCCTGAACGCCCACCGCGCACTGAGCCTCAGGCTAAGAGCTTACTCACAGTCGCCTGGTGACTGTTCTTTCTGGCATGTGATGTTGTCCGCCAAGCTGATAAAGGTCGGAGATAACCCTGTCCAGCCCCCGAGCCCACAGAGCTCTATGGCCTCAGCCTCTGTGGGCCACAGACTTGCCTTGAATGCTGGATCAGGGCATAGCCCTGTGCCTGCCATATCCAGTGCTGTGAGTGTCATTGCCACAGACAAGAAAAAGGCCACAGGTTTTTTGTTTTTTTGTTTTGTTTTGTTTTATTGTTTTGTTTTGTTTTTTTTTTTGCTGTGCAAGCCCCTGGTTGCAGACGAGGGTGGGGTTTTTTTTTTTTTTTTTTTTTTTTTTTTTTTTGAGACGGAGTCTCGCTCTGTCACCCAGGCTGGAGTGCTGTGGCCGGATCTCAGCTCACTGCAAGCTCCGCCTCCCGGGTTCCCGCCATTCTCCTGCCTCAGTCTCCCGAGTAGCCGGGACTACAGGTGCCCACCACCTCGCCCGGCTAGTTTTTTTTTGTATTTTTTAGTAGAGACGGGGTTTCACCGTGTTAGCCAGGATGGTCTCGATCTCCTGACCTCGTGATCCGCCCGTCTCGGCCTCCCAAAGTGCTGGGATTACAGGCTTGAGCCACCGCGCCCAGCGAGGGTGGGGGTTTTTAGGCAGATGTTTTTCTCTGAAGATGGGTTTTCTCATTTTCCTAGAACTGCAAGATGAAGAGAGTCGCTGGTAATATCCTGTCTGCCCTCCAGCCTCTATGATCTGAGATGGCATTCTAGAGATTTCTGTGTGGAACCTGACTTAACAAATACTGCTGCACAAATAAACGAAAGAAGTGCAGCTTATGCAGCGGCCATGACTTCAGAGCCAAGGGTGGTTGGCTCAGGAGCTCATGTATGAACTTGCCCAAGGTTTGAACATACGTCAGTTGGTTATTTGAGGATGTTTGTTGAGAGTCTCCTGGGTGCTGACACGTCTCTACTAAAAATACAAAAAATTAGTCGGGCGTGGTGGTGGGCGCCTGTAGTCCCAGCTACTCGGGAGGCTGAGGCAGGAGAATGGCATCAACCTGGGAAGCAGAGCTTGCAGTGAGCTGAGATCCGGCCACTGCGCTCCAGCCTGGGCGACAGAGCAAGACTCCATCTCAAAAAAAAAAAAAAAAAAAAAGACAGGAAGACAGGGTCTTGCTTTGTTGCCCAGGCTGGAGTGCAGTGGCACAATCTTGGCTCACTGCAGTCTTGACTTCCCAGGCTCAAGTGATCTTCTCACCTTAGCCTCCTGAGTAGCTGGGACTATAGGTACGCACCACCATGCCCAGCTCATTTTTTTATATTTTGCATAGACAGGGTCTCACTGTGTTGCCCAGGCTGATCTAAAATTCCTGGGCTCAAGTGATCTTCCCGCTTCAGGCCCCCAAAGTACTGGGATTACCAGTGTGAGCCACCACGCTGGGCCTCTGGCTGGGGTCTTAAGCCAGGAAAGATGGGGTAGTGGGGAGCAGATGGGACGGGCTGATGAAGGGCTCAAGGAGAGCTGTCATGATCCAGGTCACCCAAAGCCCAGCCATTCTGGCTTGCATGGGACTAGAGTCAGCCCCAGGGGTGTGTGCAGGGTCAGAAGGATGTGGCTCCAGTGGCCACTGCAGTGGAGTGGCATTGGTGGTGTGCTTCTGGTTGGCGTGTCTATGGAGAGCAGGACCCCTGTCATTGCCAGGGGCTACAGAGACGGTGCCCGGGTCTGCCAAATCTGGCCTCCCACTGGGGGAGGCTGCGGAGGGAGGCCTGGCTGAGCAAGTGTGTCTGCGGGCATCTGTGCATCTGTGTATGTGGGGGTGGAGGTGATCTTAATCCAAGTCCACCCATGAGTAGCTGAGACAGCTTCTCTAAGCTGCCGTGTGAGGGCCTGAATCATGGGAGAGAGCTGTTCCCTTTCCATCCGGGCCATTTCTCTGAGTATATCAAGGACAGTGTCCACTTGCTGTCCACTTTACCCTTGACGTCCCCTAAACACTTGCTAATCTTCCTTTTTCTTTTTTTTCTTTTGAGATGAAGTCTCGGTCTGTTACCCAGGCTGGAGTGCAGTGGCGTGATCTTGGCTCACTGCAACCTCCGCCTCCTGGGTTCAAGCGATTCTCCTGCCTCAGCCTCCCAAGTAGCTGGGATCACAGGCACACACCACCACACCTGGCTAATTTTTGTATTTTTAGTAGATACGGGGTTTCGCCATGTTTGCCAGGCTGGTCTCAAACTCCTGACCTCAGGTGATCTGCCTGTCTCAGCCTCCTAAAGCGCTGGGATTACAGGCATGAGCCACCATGCCTGGCCTCTAATCTTCCTTTTTAACGATGGGCAATGGGGCCTGAGGCCCAGCAGATGCAGTATCGGAAGGCACCTGTGGTGCTTGTTGTCAGTGTAGCATCCCAGTTTGTGGTCATTGCCAGTGGCTTTCTTTTCACTATTGTACTATACAGCTTCCTCCTTAAACATTCGTTTAAAAACATTTTTTAAATAAAGTTTCCTCTAATTTTACTAAAATCATTTTAGTGAAAAGAATGGAATCATCTGAAAGAGAAACAGTAAGTCATGCCGAAGGTGGAAAAGGGAAATGGGGAAAATCACGGAGAGGGGCTGTGAATGACTGCAGTTTGGGTCACATGGGACTGTGCGACCTCTGAGGGCCCCTCCCCAATTCCATGATACTCTCTTTTTCCCAGGAAAGCATTTCTTTCTTTTTTTTTTTTTTTGAGACGGAGTCTTGCTCTGTCGCCCAGGCTGGAGTGCAGTGGTGTGATCTCGGCTCACTGCAAGCTCCGCCTCCCGGGTTCACGCCATTATCCTGCCTCAGCCTCCTGAGTAGCTGGGATTACAGGCACCCGCCACCTCGCCCGGCTAATTTTCTTGTATTTTTAGTAGAGACGGGGTTTCACCGTGTTAGCCAGGATGGTCTCGATCTCCTGACTTCGTGATCCGCCCGTCTCGGCCTCCCAAAGTGCTGGGATTACAGGCTTGAGCCACCGCGCCCGGCTTTTTTTTTTTTTTTTCCCTTACCTTTCCCTCGGCCCCACATTCTCTGACCCAGGAGTGAGTGTACCCTGCACCTCTCTGCAGCTGGCACAGGAAGGCAGGCAAGGGGCCGAGGCTAGTGTCTGAACACCTTTGGGAATGTCTGGCTTGTCTTCTCCATTCGGTGGGGTCTGGCTTTCAGTCTGAGTTGGATTCTGCACAGCTCACCATTCCAATTAGTTCCATCAGCAGTTTAGCAACAATGCCAGTTCTCATAACAAACTCTTTATTTTTTATTTTTTTACATGCCACCACGCCCAGCTACTTTTGTTTATTTTTTGTAGAGAGGAGGTCTTACTATGTTGCCCAGGCTGGTCTTGAACTCCTGGTCTCAAGTGATCCTCCCACCTAAGCCTCCCAAAGTGCTGGAATTACGGGCATGAGCCACCATACCCGGCCTCCAGTTCCCATTCAGCTAACGGTGTACCATCCACCCACCCCATTCGTTTTTCCACACCATCAGTTCCCCCCAATGCCTGATCATGAATTTTTTTTTTTTTTTTTTTTTTTTTTTTTTTTTGGAGATGGAGTCTTGCTTTGTCAACCAGGCTGGAGTGCGGTGGCGCCATCCTGGCTCACTGCAACCTCCCAGGTTCAAGCAATTCTCCTGCCTCAGCGTCCCATGTAGCTGAGACTACAGGCGTGTGCCACAGTTTTTGTATTTTTTGGTAGACAGGGTTTCACTGTGTTGGCCAGGCTGGTCTCGAACTCCTGACTTCTAGTAATCTGCCTGCCTCAGTCTCCCAAAGTGCTGGGATTACAGGTGCGAGCCACCACACCCGGCCGACAAATTATTTATTTTAAAAGTTATTAAATGTATGTGTTCTGATGAGGATATGGACCACAGCATTTAGTCCAGACTTTTAAATCAAACCTTTGATCATGTCTTTATTTAGATATATCCCATCTTGTGGCAAAACAGATATCTCAGCAACTTACAAAAATAGATAAAGTACAATAGAATAAAAATAAAAAGATTAGGGTAAAGGTAAAAGCAGAAAGCTAGAATGAAGTAAGTCTAGTAGGAGACTCAGCACAATTGAAAAAAAAGGGTCTCCAATTTGACTTTGAGCTTCCCAGCAGCCAAAACAAGGAAGAAAACATGACTGGTTACAAGATTCCTACCAACAGTTAGTCTGGGACTTTGGTACAAAAACAGACCTGGTTTATACTTTGACTCTACTGCCTGTTGGAGACATGACCCTGAGCAGGTTGCTTAAGCTCTCTGAATTTGAGGCTCATCACCTGTAATGAGGAGGAATAATGCTGGCCTTGGGGCTCCTGGGTGGGGATTAGTGGTAAAGCTCTAGAAGGGTCTTGTCCTCACTAAGCTGCATGTTCTTAGCTCTAAGAGGGAGTTCACAGCCCTACCCTGAGCGGGAGAGAACTTGACCAAACCTGTGGCATGAAAGAGGTGGGGCTGGATTCCAACCCAGGGCTCCCTAACTCCTAGCCAGGGCTCTCTGCCAGCCATCCAGTGCCGTGTCCTGTCATGACAGCGGCTTCCAATGCTGTCCCAGAGTTAAAGATGCTTTGGAACACACCGGCTTTCAAGAGCCCTCAAATCATTCCCAGGAAAATCCCCCAGTTCCACCTTTAACACTGCCCCCAATGTGGGAGCTCCATTCTCTACCCCACCGCAGAGAAAGCAGATTAAATGTAAGGCCTGGACATCTCTAGGGGGAACCCAAGGGGTAGCCAAAGCCCCTCATGACTCATGTTGTTCAGAAACACCCGAGACAGCTTCCTTTGCCTTTATAGACAAGGTCAGCAAGAAGACGTGGTCCTCCTCAGTCCAGGCCCTTCCTTGTTTGAAGTACCTTTTGCCAAAAGTAATAAAGCCCAAGACAGGTAAAAAGAAACAAAAACAAAACCAAAAAAAACCTCAAAAGCTGTTGGGGGCCAGGTTTCCATGACAGCTCACAGGCATGCAGTTATGAGCTGGTTCCAGTTCCCCACAATAAAAACCTTTCCTTTCCTCACCAACAGGACAACATCCAACTGTCTTAGAATTTTTTTCTCTGTAAATTTATACTTGACTTTGTTCTAAAAATGACTGGAGGCATCTACTCCTTGGCTTGGCATTCAGGCTTTTTATGAGCTGGCCCCAGCCTCCTCCTTGGGGCTTGTCTGTGGATGCAGTTTGGGGATAAAAGCAACAGCCTCCCTTTCTGTAGCTGCCACTGGAGTGACAGGCTGGTGGCAAAGAACACGCACTGACCAGCGCCTGGAACAGGCTGAGCTGCTGTGTGAGCCTGGGTAAGTCTCTTCTCCTCAGTGTCCTCATCTATAAAATGGGCACATTCAGGATACAGACCTCCCACTGTTGTGAGACTGCAAGCATATGCCCGTGGCAAGCTTAGCACAGTTGGTGCTCAGTTAATGATGATGGTTTCCTTATCTGATTTTGAAACCTTGTTCTCCACTTAACTGCCTATGTGACGAGTGACGTAACTGTTCTAGGCTCCAACGTGACCATGTGTAAAATGAAGAAACTGGCCGGGTGTGGTGGCTCACGCCTGTAATTCCAACACTTTGGGAGACTGAGACAGGTGGATCACCTGAGGTCAGGAGTTCGAGACCATCCTGGCCAACATGGTGAAACCCTGTCTCTACTAAAAATGCGAACAATTAGCTGGGCGTGGTGGCAGGCCCCTGTAATCCCAGCTTTTCGGGAGGCTGAGGCAGGAGAATCACTTGAACCTGGGAGGCGGAGATTGCAGTGAGCTGAGATTACGCTGTTGCATTCCAGCCTGGGCAACAAGAGTGAAACGGTCTCAAAAAAAAAAAAAAAAAAAAAAGAAAAGAAGAGAAAAAAGACAGAAAAGAAAAGAAAAAAACTGCCCATACCCACCACATAACCCACTTACAAGGGTCTGAAAACAGAAGAGGCCTAGTGAATGTTTGGCGGCTGTGGCCGGCATTCCCCCAGAATGCAATGCTGCTTGCCCTTTAACTTTTAAAAATTAGCCTATTCTTACTTTCCTTTTTTTCAGATTAATGAAGAAAGGGGGGCCTTCTCCTTCTTCTCACATCGTTGGGCTATGATGTCACGAAAGACACAGTCTTGTAAAACCCACACCCAGGGCCAAGGGAGATGCCGGGCCCTCGCAGCCCCCTGGTGAGTCTGTAAGAGGAGCCTGCAGTGGTTGGTTGGCTGGGGGTGGGGGCTGGATATGACCACGATGAGTCAGGCCTGGCTGGGCTGGGTGTCATTATCCCCCTGTATTCCAGGGGTGAGTTAGAGCTTAAACAAAACATCACCTGACAATGCCCGAAAGAAGTGTATTCTGCACAAAAAGCATTTCCTGGCCAGGCACAGTGGCTCACACCTGTAATCCCAGCACTTTGGGAGGCCAAGGCGGGTGGATCACCTAAGGTCAGGAGTTCGAGACCAGCCTGGCTAACATGGTGAAACCCCCATCTCTACTAAAAATACAAAAATTAGCTAGACGTGGTGGTGGGCGCCCGTAGTCCCAGCTACTACGGGGGCTGAGACAGGAGAATCACTTGAACCCAGGAGGCGGAGGTTGCAGTGAGCCAAGATCGCGCCACTGCACTCCAGCCTGGGTGACAAGAGCAAAACTCCATCTCAAAAAAAAAAGCATTTCTTTACACTCTTACACTCTTGGCTGTGCAGCTGACTTTCCTAACATGGCAACTGGTATTCAAACTTACAGACATCCCGGGAGCTGGCACTGGGACAGAATGAAGGCAGCAAGGGCTAGGGGGCGGGTGGGGATGAGTAGTAATGTCCTTCACAGGTGCTGGGGTGCCTTCCCAGGGAGGGCAGCCTCCATGACAGAACCCTTCTGGAAGATGGTCTGTGCCCAGCTCCCAGTGTGACACTCAGCTGCTCTCTCAACTTTTCTGAGCCTCTTTCTCTTTCATGAAACAGGGAGTTGGGCTAGAAAATTTCTCTCCAGCTCTAAAAATACTGTCTAAACAAAGCAGAAGAGGCCTTGTCCTTTGGGCTGTGTGGGTCTGAGGCTCTGGGGAGCCATCAGTGGCCCTGGGCAAGGTGGCCCCCCCACCCCGTGCATGCTCAACCCAAGTCCTGGGGTTGGACTCTGAAGCCAGGAAAAGTCCAGTCTGCAGACCCTCAGTTCTTCCCTCCCCGTTCCCACCCTCTGGTTCTCTCCTGCAAACAGAAGAAGGCCTGAGGCCTCCGCTGGACCAACTACTCACACCGTGTCTTCTGTAGCCCCCAGGCTGCTGGGCCAGGTCAGGGCTGGCAAGGAAGAGGGAAACTGTGTCATCCTGGCACCACACCAGCCTTGGGCCTAGGGTCTTATTCATGGCAGACCTGGAGGTATCCCTGAGTGTGTAAAGGTTATGGGTTTGAAAGCCTAGAGAAAAAGGACAAGGCGGACTCCAGGCCCAAAGGCTCTGGGATGAACCAGGGAGGGGACCCAAGGCCTGACTATGTGAGCAACGCCAGTGCTTCTGGGTGGAGAGGGAGCCTCAGCTCAGCTCCCCACCCTGGCAGAGCTGCCTGCTGCCTTCTCAGCTGCTGCTGCAGAAACAAATGACGGCACTGATGAAGAATAAGAGAAAATAAAAATGAGCACAGAGCAGAAAGGGGCCTTGGAACAGAGGACGGGATTTTCTCTCGGGGTGCGGTTTCTGCTGAGCAGCTAGGTGACGGTAGAGGTTTGGAATGTGGCCGGACAGCGGGTGGGGCGGGCTGGGCTGGGGGGCTGGCCAAAGACAAGAGGCAAGGACATTGGCTAAGGGACCCAAAGCCCAGGGCCACCAACAGCTCAGCCAGAACAGAGCCCCGGGATGGCAGGCAGAGCCAGGGCCTCCACCCGACACCAGCACACTGGCCCTAAAGGCCTCTGGTTCTGAGTGGTCCTGGGAAGGGACAGAGAGTTGAGAGAACAAGGGAGACCAGGGGAGATAGGGGAGGGCAGGGAGGGGAGGGCGTGGTAAAGTGTCCTCATCTGTAAAATGGGGCTGTCGTGAGAGCACAGCCTGCCTGATCACAACTGAGGCATGAGGCAAGGGACGGTGCCTCTCTGAGCCTCTGTCTCCTCATCTGTTAAATGGGTTCATGATCTCTACCTCCAAGGGAGGTGCTGGGAGAATCAGATGGGTAAGTGTGTGGGAAGTGCTTGGCACGGGGCTCTGCAAGTGGAAGCAAGTATTACCCACTGGGTGCTGAGGAAGCTCAATCCTGGTGACCACCTCATGCCCAGTCCCAGCCCTGGGCTGGCCCCCAATAAATATTTGCAGACTGGGTCAGTTGCAGGAGCTGCTGTGGAGAGCCCCTCCCGCACTGCTGCGCCTCTCCCGGGAGCACAGGTCTCCACTCAGACCACAAAGTGGAGGGTGTAGGTGAGCTGGTGGCCATTGTCCCAGGCGTACAGCACCCGTTCCTTGGGGTTGTAGTCAATCTGGGTGGTGTAGGCGTGCTCGTTGAGGAAGGGCAGCTGGGGGTGTGCGTCAGTGCCCGTGTGCGTGTCGAAAGCATAGGCGACCTGGCCTTCCTGCTGGTTGTATGTGTCCACGGCATACAGGATGCCACACACCAGGAAGCAGTTCCCATAGGAGTTCCGCCGCAGCCGTGTCTTCCACGTGGTCTCCCGGTGCACCGAGAGATCGCCAGGGTCCAAGCGGCTCAGGACGATCACCTCGGGCTGGGCCTCGTCGCGGTCGTCCACGGCGGGGTAGATGACCCACAGGCCACTTTCATCCACGGCAAAATCGATGTCCGAGTGGCCGCGCCACTTCCAGGGTGTGGTGTCCTCGTATACCACGTCGGGCAGCAGCGCCCAGGAGGCCACGAAGCGCTGACGCAGGTCATACTTGATGATGTTCTTGGTGAAGGCGCGGTTGTAGTAGAAGGCGCCCTGGTACACCACGTGGCCCGTGCCAATCCAGTTGTAGGGCAGCTTGTACATGTTACTCCAGCGGCCTGCAGGCGGAGGGCGACGGTCACCCCAGACCTCCCGAACAACCCCAGCCCGCCCACATCCCCTGAGACCACTAAGGGCTCTCAGTGGCCCAGTAAGCAACTGATGCCAAGCATATGCCATGTGCCTGGAGCTGGGATGACATCTTACTATGGCACGAGCGTCTCCCGAAGGAGGTCTATTGTCATCCCATCTGCTTAAGAAGAAACAGGCTCAGAGGATCAAGGTCACCCAGCTCTGGAATGGCACAGCTAGGATTTAGACACAGGGTGACATTAGCCCCATTCTTTGTCTCCAAGCCTTCGTCCCTGCTGTTCCTCTGTTAGGACTGCTGTTCCCCAGGCTATCTGCCTGAGGAATGCCTGCCCATCTTTCAGAGCCCCAGGCCAATGTCACCTCCTCCAGGAAGCCTTCACTGACCTCCCTACCCTGAGTGAGGGGCCTCTCCTCCAGCCTCCCATAACCCCTTGTCTTTTTTCCCCCCAGGACACATCTGTAGCAGCCAGACATAAGCCTTCATCTTGATTCTTATCACTGGCTTCTTCCACCAGCCTGTGAGCTGCTTGAGCAGAAAGCCGGCCAATTTTGAGCTAGCAGAGGAAGGATTTTAGTTGTTCTAGGCCTTTATTTTTCATTTTTTAGTTGTTCCAGGCCTTTATTTTTCTTTTTTTTCTTTTTTTTTTTTTTTTTGAGAGAGTCTCTCTCTGTCACCCAGGCTGGAGTGCAGTGGTGCGATCTCGGCTCACTGCAACCTCTGCCTCCTAGGTTCAAACGATTCTCCTGCCTTAGCCTCCCAAGTAGCTGGGATTACAGGCACCCGCCACCACACCCAGCTAATTTTTTTTTTTTTTTTAATGTTGTAGTAGAGATGGGGTTTCACCATGTTGGCCAGGCTGGTTTTGAACTCCTGACCTCAAGTGTTCCACCTGCCTCGGGCTCCCAAAGTGCTAGGATTACGGGTGTGAGCTACTGTGCCCGGCCTTTAGTTGTGACTGCATAGCTCTCGGGGTAAGTCCAAACTCCTTCATCTGGCTCACCAGGCCTGCCCCAGCTTACTCAGTCACCATCCCCCCCACCCCAGGCCATCACGTTTCCTGTCATTGCCAGGCCTCTGCATGTGCTGAGCCTTCTGCCTGGGACACCCTTCCCTCTTCCTTCCGCATGGCTTACTCCTACTCTTCTTCCAGGGCCCAGCTCAGCATCACCTTCACGGGGAAGTCTTCCCTGATCTTTAGGCTGGGTTCCCATAGCCCCTTCAGCGCTCCCTCTAATGCTGTACTGAAATTGTCTCTTTAAGCCTTTGCCTCCCCCACCAGAGTGTGCATTTCTGAAGGGCAGGCTAGATCTAAATGACCCCTTCCCCACATCATGCCCCAGATCTGATAACCAGAATTCTGCCCTTCCCTGTGCCGTCAGCTCCGTCCTGACCCCTGCCCAGACCTGCAGCTCCTCTAAGGCCAGAGGCCCTGCTCACCTATAAAACAGGTGCTAACCCCACCTCCTGGAGGTATGTAGCAACCATGAACTGATACACGGGGTGGGGCGAGATCAGCACAGGGTAAGCACTCAACAAATGGAAACTCAGTATTGGCCCCTTGACGGTAAGTCACGCTTGCAAAGGCAGGACCGTGTCTCTCTTGTTTGCTGCTGCATTCTGGTTCCTGGCAGGGTGCTAGCGCACAGGGGTGCCATGGGGTCTGTCTGGGCCTCCAGCCCAGTGCCCTCAGCCCAGACCCCCCTCCTTGGGGTGGCTAACAATCTGGAGCTCAACCAGGCTATACCATAGAAACCCACAAGGCAAGGAAAGCCAAGTCTCCATGAGGACCCCTCCCCAGGCTGTCCATACCCGGCCCCCTCTCCACCTCTGGGGTCCCTGACCTTGCTTGAAGTTTTCCAGGTTGCGGAACTCCACCAGGCTGTTTCCATAGTAGTAGTTGGTGACATAGATCCTGTCGTCTCGAGCCGCAGGGTCCTTCATCCAGGCTCCCTCATGGCGCCCATAGCTGTGGTGCCTCACGGGGGGGTCCACAGCCCGGAGGGTGCCCTCACAGCTCGCCTCTCTGCCTGTGGGAGGAGGGCAGGCAGCATTGGTACACAGATTCCCAAAGCCCCCAGCCAGAGCAACAGGCTGGCAATGTTATCTGGGTCTAACTTAAATCTCTCCTGATATTTTGTTTATGGCCTTCTTTCCCCTTTCCTCATCATCAAAGCAATGCCTGATCATTACCAAAAACATAAAACATTCAGAAAAGGAGAATGGAGGCCAGGTGCAGTTGCTCACGCCTGTAATCCTAGCACTTTGGGAGGCCAAGGCAGGTGGACCACCTGAGGTCAGGAGTTCAAGACCAGCCTGGGCAACATGGTGAAACCCATCTCTACTGAAAATACAAAAATTAGCTGGGTGTGGTAGGCGGTGCCTGTAATCCCAGCTACTCAGGAGGCTGAGACAGGAGAATCGATTGAACCCAGGAGGCGGAGATTGCAGTGAGCGGAGATCACGCCACTGCACTCCGGCCTGGGTGACAAGAGTGAAACTCCATCTCAAAAAAAAAAAAAAAAAAAAAGGAGAATGGAGAAAATAAAAATCTTCAAAGTTATATTATTCATCATATGTGGAACCTAAAATAGTCAAACTTGGCCAGGCACAGTGACTCACACCTGTAATCTCAGCAATTTAGGAGGCTGAGGTGGGAGGATCACTAGAGCTCAAGACTTGAAGACCAGCCTGGGCAACATAGCAAGACCTTGTCTCTACAAAAAAAAAAATTTTTTTTAAATTAGGTGAGCATGGTGGTGTGTACCTGTAGTCCCAGCTACTGGGGAGGCTGAGGTGGGAGGATTGCTTGAGCCTGGGATGTTGAGGCTGCAGTGAGCTGTGATCACACCACCACACTCCAGCCTAGGCAACAGAGCAAGACACTGCCTCAAAAAAAAAAAAAAAAAAAAAAAAAATTAAAATTGGCCAGGCACAGTGGCTCACGCCTGTAATTCCAGCACTTTGGGAGGCTGAGGCAGGTGGATCACAAGGTCAGGAGTTTGAGACAAACCTGGCCAATATGGTGAAACCCCGTCTCTACTAAAAATGAAAAAATTAGCTGGGTGTGGTGGTGGCACCTGTAATCCCAGCTACTCGGGAAGCTGAGGCAGGAGAATCACTTGAACCTGAGAGGTGGAGGTTGCAGTGAGCCAAGATCACGCGATCGCACTCCAGCCTGGGCAACAGAGTGAGATTCCATCTCAAAAATAAATAAATAAATAAAAATAAACATTAAAAATTAAAAAAAAAAGTCAAACTCATAAAAGCAGAGAGTAGAATAGTGGTTACTAATGGATGGGGGGATTGAGGAGATGTTGTTTAAAGCATTCAAAGTTTCATTTAGACAACAGGAATAAGTTCAACATATTGTATACTTGAATATTGCTAAGAGAGCAGATTTTAAGTGTTCTTGCCACAAAAAAAAGATAAGTAATGTGAAGTAATATATATACTAATTAGCTTGATTTAGCCGTTTCACAGTGTGTACACATATCAAAGCATTATGTTGTACATTATAAATACATACATTAAAAAAATTGTTCTTTCTGCAGTATGCCAAACAAATGAATACATACAATTTTTGTCAATAAAAAAATTAACTTTTTTTCTTTTTTGGTTTTTCTTTTTTATTTTACTTTTTTAAAAATAAAATTTACACTCTTATAAAATAAAATAAAATAAAACTAAAAACTGCCATTATCCAAAGAAAATTTTTTTTCTGTTCTTTTATTCTCTTTTTAAAAATTTTATTTCACAGATCACTTGACGTCAGGAGTTCAGGACCAGCCTGGTCAATATGGCGAAACACTGTCTCTACTAAAAATAGAAAAATTAGCCAGGCATGGTGGTGTGTGCCTGAAATCCCATCTGCTCGGGAGGCTAAGGCAGGAAAATCTCTTGAACTCAGGAGGCAGAGGTTGCAGTGAGCAGAGATCACGCTACTGCACTCCAGCCTGGATGACAGAGTCAGACTCCGTCTCAAAAAAACCCCCCAAAAAACAAAACAACAACAATAATAATAATATTTTATTTCAATAGTTTTTGGGGAACAGGTGGTTTTTGGTTACATGGGTGAGTTCCTTAATGGTGATCTCTGAGATTTTAATGTATCCGTCACCTGAGCAGTATATACACTGTAGCCAGTATGTAGTCTTTTATCCCTTACCCCCTCCCACCCTTCTCCCATGCAAAGCAAAATTTAAGCATGTGGCATTTCCTTCCTTTTCTTTTTTCTTTGCATGTACAGTCATGCAGACATACTTTAAAAAACTGAGTATACAGTTTTATGTATCCTGTTTTTAGCCTCCGTTAAGCAATTTCTCTCATCATTAAATAGCCTTTTAATGATGTGATTTCTTTTTTTTTTTTTTTTTTTTTGAGACGGAGTCTCGCTGTGTCTCCCAGGCTGGAGTGCAGTGGCGTGATCTCGGCTCACTGCAAGCTCCGCCTCCCGGGTTCACGCCATTCTCCCGCCTCAGCCTCCCAAGTAGCTGAGACTACAGGCGCCCGCCACCACGCCCGGCTAGTTTTTTGTATTTTTAGTAGAGACGGGGTTTCACCATGTTAGCCAGGATAGTCTCGATCTCCTGACCTCGTGATCCACCCGCCTCAGCCTCCCAAAGTGCTGGGATTACAGGCTTGAGCCACCGCGCCCGGCCTAATGATGTGATTTCAAGGTCTGCCAGGCCGGTGGACAGCTGTGCCCTGAATTTATCTGACCAGTCCTCCCCATGTCAGCCATTCGGGTTATTTCCAGTTTTCTGACATTAGAAATGATGCCATGATGCAACTACTTAAGCTGCAGCTGTTGTTCTCACTGCTGGTGGATCCTTCAGGAAAAATTCCTAGAAGTGGAATGACCTTGGACCAAAGCAGGACAGGGTTTGAAGGACTGTCACCACAGAGAGCCAAGATCCCTTCAGAAGGATGGGATCAATGACTTAACAAGGAAGATTTCTACCATGAGACACAAAGCAAAACTATACGTGCTGACATCAAAACAGGGCCAACGATTGGACACAGGAAATAAAGAAATAAAAATAGTTGCTGGATTTAATGATGGCATTCTAGGTGACATTTTAAGAAGAATTTGTTGAAAATACTACCTGGGCTGGGTGTGGTGGCTCATGTCTGTAATCCCAGCACTTTGGGAGGCTGAGATAGGAGGATCACCTGATGTCAGGAGTTAGAGGCCAGCCTGGTCAACATAGTGAAACCCTGTCTCTACTGAAAATACAAAAATTAGCCAGGTGTGGTGGCAGGCATCTGTAATCCCAGCTACTCGGGAGGCTGAGGCAGGAGAATTGTTTGAACCCGGGGGATGGAGGTTGCAATGAGCCAAGATCTCACCATTGCACTGCAGCCTGGGTGACAGAGTGAGAATCTGTCTCAAAAAGAAAAAAAGAAAGCTCTGCCTCCCAGGCTGGAGTGCAGTGACATAATCTCAGCTCACTGCAACCTCTGCCTCCTGGGTTCAAGCGAGTCTCCTGCCTCAGCCTCCCAAGTAGCTGGGATTACAGGCACCCGCCACTACACCTGGCTAACTTTTTTATTTTTAGTAGAGAGGGGTTTTTTCCATGTTGGCCAGGCTGGTCTTGAGCTCCTGACCTCAGGTGATTCGTCCGCCTTGGCCTCCCAAAGTGCTGGTATTACAGGAGTGAGCCACCGTGCCCAGCTGTAAAAAGCATTTCTTACCTTGAGGGTTTCACAGAAACAGGCTGTGGGCTGGATTCGGGCACAGGCTACAATGTGCTGACCCCTGTGAGGCTCACTCACCTTGGCTGGAGACTTCTGGACCTGAAGGTGGCTCGGTGGGCAGGAGACTGGTGGTGGGGGTTGGGGTGGTCAGAGCGGTGGTGGTGGTGGTGGCAGGGACTGAGGTGGGGGTGCCAGGAGCCAGGTCCACTCCCTCTGAAGACCTGGGCTCAGCCTCATCCTGCTCTGCGGAGTTGGACCTGCCCTCTACCTTGGGCGGCAGTTGCTCCAGCCAGGAAGTGCCCTGGAGGGCGTTGTCTGCAGAGAGAAGACCCCATGCTCACATCCCAGCACCACCTGCTGCCATGTGGGTCTCCCTCAGGTCTGCTGGTCCCCCATCTCAGGGGCCCCAGGGAGTGGAGGGGGGGCCTCCTCAGGGCCTCCCTACACCTCAAGTGGTCGAAAGGTCTCAAAGTGGGAGGCAGGGAGGACTTCACAGTCACGGCTCTAAACCCACCCAGGTGGCCTCAGCCAAGTCCCCCTGCCTTCCTGGGCCACCTCTGTGAGTCATGAGCCCACCATGCTGGACTGTGGTGGTGACTCCAGCAAAATGTACAGAAACATTTGCACAGATTCCAGCAAATACGAGGTACCAAAAAGGAGATCTCTTTCCTTCCTACGCATCAAGCACTTTGTACCAGTTCTGTCATTTGCTAGATTCAATTCTAGAGAGAAGCTCTTGTTTCCATTTTACAGGCCTTCTCCTTTCACTCTGCCATGGAAAATGCAGCTGCTGCCAGAATCAAATGTGACGGCATGAACGAAAGTGCTTAGAGGGTTGGATCCAGTGGCTGGTGCCTGTAATCCCAGCACTTTGGGAGGCTGAGGCAGGCACATCGCTTGAGCCCAGCAGTTCAAGACCAGCCTGGCCAACATGGCAAAACAGTCTCTACTAAAAAATAGAAAAAATTAGCCAGGTGTGGTGATGGGCGCCTGTAGTGCCAGTTATTAGGGAGGTTGAGAAGGGAAGATCACTTGAGCCCAGGAGGTCAAGGCTTTAGTGAGTCATGATCATGCCACTATACTCCAACCTGGGTGACAGAGTGAGACCCTGTCTCAAAAGAAAAAAGGAAGGAAGGAAGGAAGAAAGGAAGGAAGGGAGAAAGGAAGGAAGGAAGGGAAGGAAGGGTTTAGGGAAATGCTTTTGTGACACCAGCCGGGTACGGCTGGCTCACTCCTGTAATCCCAGCACTTTGGGAGGCCGAGGCGGGCAGATCACCTTAGACCAGGAGTTCAAGACCAGCTTCGCCAACATGAGGAAACCCAGTCTCTACTAAAAATACAAAAATTAGTTGGGCATGGTGGCACGTGCCTGTAATCCCAGCTACTTGGGAGGCTGAGGCAAGATAATTGCTTGAATCTGGGAGGCGGAGGGTTCAGTGAGCTGAGATTGCACCATTGCACCCAGTCTAGGTGACAAGAGCGAAATTCCGTCTCAAAAAAAAAAAAAATTGTGACACCAGGGAGACAAAGGAATGGTGCTGTTACTAGGACGGTCTGGTGCCCAGGGGACCGCCTGGTCAGCTTGGGGAGGAGCTCAGAGACCCCTTGACTTGAGGACAATAACCTGACTTCTTTTTTTCTCCATTTTGGGCTTCCTCTTTACACAGGCCCTGCTGTGGGCAGACTGGGCCCTGGTGGGGATGGGGGTCATCCCTCTGGTTGAGGAGGACCACAGGGAGGCCTGGCCTCAGCAGCCTGCCAGGACAGGGCGCCTGTTCCCACAGGCCTTGCTGGCAGAGTCAGATGCCTGCAGCTGTTCTTAGGCAGTGTCCCAGCCAGAGGTCAGAGGCTTTGTGCCATGTCCAGACCAAGCTGGCAGGGCTTGGGCCTGCAGCTGGGACCAGGGGGAAGAGGCCCCTGAGTCCTGAGAGGCCAGGAAACAAGAAGGCTCTCAAAGGAGCCTGGTCCCTGACTGTTTCACGTCTGTGCGCCCCTTGCACATGGGCTGGAAGGAGGGCTTTGCAGGAGGAGGTGGTCAGCAGGACCCAGGAAGGGGAGGAGCAGGTTTGGGACGCCCCTCTGGGACATCAGAAGAGAGCAGCCATCTGGGGAGGGTCTTAGTGGGGAAATCAGGAACCACAACCGGTAGAGATGGATCAGAAATTTGGGGTATCTTGAAACTTGTGTCTCTTGTTTGCCAATTACTTTGTCACCTTTCTCCGTGATCCAGCAGAGAGCTGCAGGAAAAATACAAGAGTCTGCGGGCTCTTCCTTGGGGATATAAGAAGAGGGAGGAGATGGAGAGGAAATGAGAGATGCCCCCAAAGCCCTTGTCACTTCTCAGGAGCCCGGTATTCTCCTGCCCCCCACTGTGGCAGCTGCCTGGTCATAGGTATTTTTTCTCACTAGACTATGAGATGTGTGGGGACAGGGACTGTGTCTCTGCCATTCCCCGTCACCTGGTCAGAGTGGACCTTCGGCACATCTTCAAATGCACAAAGAAAAGTCCAGCAAAGGTGAAGACAGCTGTACATACTGGAAAGCCACCGAGTGGCCCTGCAGGTTGGTTTTGCTATTGCATCCCAGTGACCCCCTGAGTGGGGTGTTATCCCCCTATGTGGATGAGCAGAGAGCACCCAACAGGTAATCAATGGGTGTAACTGAATCTGGGGTGGTCCGACTGCAGAGAAGTTGAGGGGATTCCTAGGAGGCATCCATCCCCGACTCCCCAGGGTCCCCATTCCCCTCCTACTCACCTGCCACCGCCTCGGTCACCTCCTGCTTGCCCGCCTTGTAGTAGGTGAAGCCCCGGATCACAGCCTGCTGCTGGGCCAGGGCGCGGGGCTTGGCTGTGGGCTGGAGGAACCTGCCCTTGCTGCTCTCCTTCCTCAGCTTCTCCACCTGCAGCAGCTTCTCCTTGGGAGGTTTTGGGAGGCCTCTGTCTGCAAAGCTCTTCTGCACACTGCCATACTTGCTGATGTCCTTGCCTTTTCCTCCAGCTGTGTCCTGGAAGGGAAGAGAAGTCTCAGACTTGAAGGACAGTAGAAGAAATGTTATGGGGAGTCCTGGGAGCTCAGAACGTGGGGGCTGGAGGTGGCCGTGTTGCCGCAGGCCCTATGTCCCAAGCGCTCATGAAGTCACAGCTTTCCTTTACCCCACCATGGTGGCTACATCCATGACTGGTTTGCCTCAGTTTCCTCACCCGGCTCTTTGGTTCCCTTGCAGGCTGGAAGTCCAACCTGATAGGTTAGATTCCTGTCCCACTTCCAACTCCTGTCCACTCCCCCTGGGGGGCAGGCCAGAAGGACCAGCTCCCCGGGAGGCAGCCTCCTCTACCTGCTCACCTTCCCAGCCTTGTCTCTCTTCCTCAGTGGTCTTAGTACGTGGGCAGGGGAGAGGTTCTTAGGCACCTAGGCAAGGTGACCAACTCATCCCAGAGTGCCTGGAACATTCCTAGTTTTAGCACTAAAAGTGCTGCATCCTGGAAAAACCCTCAGTCCCAGGCAAACTGGGACAGGGTTGGTCACCCAACCTCTAGGATATGCCATTTCTAACGTTTTGTGCTTTGTTATTTTCACTTCCTATTTAAATGCCTCTGATGCTGGCTTGGCACAAGAACACAGGGCCTGTGACATCACTCATTGTTAGGCAGAAACTCCAGCAGATACGGCAAGTACAGTAGCCGGGTCCCTTCTGCACCATTGCCAAAACACGCTTCATTCTCGCCTGCGGAATTGGCACGGGAATGAGCAGGAAGCCAGCTGGGGGCCAAGGCCCAGGCTTCCTAGCCGCTTTATCGGCACCTAGGCGGTCCCAGTTGCAGACACAAATGGCCCCATTATCACAGTGTCAGCAAAGGAGACCGAGATGTGGAGAGGAAGAGAGGAAGAGGGTGGGCTTGGCAGTCACGCAGACCTAGCTGCCAGTCCCAGCTCCGCCACCGCCTCTCCATGTGACCTCTCTCCGTGCCTCATCTGCCAAATGGGCAGTGTCACCCCTCCTCCCAGGTGACGATGGGATTCACTGACGATGTCTGTGAGAAAGTCAAGTTTTAAGGTAGGAATTTCACAAATGTCAGCTCCCTTCTTCAGTCACTCACCGAAACACAAGGCCAGCGTGAATAACGGTGTGGCTTGTGTCTTGCCCAAGGGTGACTGGCCAGAGGAGCCCGAAAGGGGTTGAATACAGTCTGCGCTCCATTCGCCAAGCCACATACCCAGCAAAGGCTGGAGCCTCTGTGCAACTGGCTCACCCAAAAGTAGTTGTTCTTTCTAATCGATCTGCTCAGAGGGAGAACCAGCTTTGCAGTTCGTCTGCCTACAGAGAGGATGTTTATCACATTTGCACGCAGGTTATCTGTCACAGGTGACTCTGCCTAGTGACAGAACCAGTGGCTCTGCTCACTGTGTGCTCTGAGCTTGGAGGTGGAGTGCCTGGGTGCACTGGAGTTCTCTACCCCAGGGTGGGTTAGATGAATGGGTATCAGTCTGCAGGGGTCCCTGAGGCATTGCCCATCTCCCTCTGAGCAGGCTCAACCCAGCCAAGGGCCCAGCCACAGCAGGGGAGGCTAGAAGCAGTTTTGCTGCAGCCAACCTGGTCTCTGAGGGCTAGGCAGGGGGCACTGCCTCCACAAGCTTGTCCCCACTAGTTTCAAACTTGGGAATGAGAAGGTTGCCAAACACCTGGCTTAGGGACCAGCCTCCTTGGCAGGATCCCCAGGCCTATCCCCATTCCCTGTGCTGACTGTGTTTGCTGTACAGCAGGTACCCCCTGCACCTCACCCTGCCAGGGACTCTCTAGCTGTGCCAGCCCTCAACCCCATCTTACAACCCCAAACCCCCACCAAGCTGGCCCTCAGGGCCAACGTCCTGGCACACTGAGCTCCCAAGCTCAGCCAGCTCCCGCCCTGTGATCAGAGCTGGGGCCTCACCTGGGCCTTGCTACCAGTGCCCGTGGCAGGGGTGGTGGGGGCGGCGGCGGCATCCTTCTGAAGCAGCTGGAGGCCCAGGCGGGACAGCTCCTTCTTGATGCCCAGCATGATGGCGGAGTGATTCTCATAGTGCCTCAACTGCTCGCTGAGGTGGCGCATGCTCTCCTTCACCACCTCGTTCTCCCGGCTCAGGTTGGCCTTGATGCTCTGTGGAGGGGGCAGGATTGGAGGTCTTTCCTGGGCCAGCTTCCTCTGAACCCCCAGCCTGGAGGGACACCCCAGCTTCGGTCATTAGGCTTTGCTATCCAGTACCCTGAATGGGCTGGGGGCAGTCCCAGCAAGCATGGGCAGGAAAAATAGGCCCCAAGAGACCCTGTATTTATGAACTTTTTGAATTTAAAAAGTGAAGGAATAAAAAAATACGTGTGCATGGTACTAAATTTACAAGATATAAATGGCTATAAAAATGTCACCCTCCCACCTTTATTTCTCAGTGCTGACAGTTTTTATAGGTTCCTTGTGTATCCTTCTAAAGAGAGTCTGTGTATTCAGAGGAACACATGTATACATACACACATATTTTTACCACTTTGCTTTTTTACTGAACGGCCTATTTTGGGAACTGATGCATATCTGCATATATTGTGCTCTGTTCCTTCTCATGGCCACACAGTATGCCATTGCTTGAGAGGTCACAATTTATTTACCCAGTCCCTTATTTTTTTCTTTTTCTTTTTCTTTTTTTTTTTTTTTTTTTTTTTTTTGAGTAGCTGGGACTACAGGCACCCACCACATGCCCAGCTATTTTTTTTTTTTTTTTAATAGAGACAGGGTTTCATCATGTTGGCCAGGCTGGTCTTGAACTCCTGGCCTGAAGTGATCTGCCTGCCTTGGCCTCCTAAAGCACTGGTATTACAGGTGTGAGCCACTGCACCTGGCCACCCAGTCCCTTATTGATAGTTACTTTTTTTTTTTTTTTGAGACGGAGTCTCACCCTGTTGCCCAGGCTGGAGGGCAGTGGTGCCATCTCGGCTCACTGCAACAACCTCTTACTCCCGGGCTCAAGTGATTCTCCTGCCTAGCCTCCTGGGTAGCTGGAACTACAGGCGTGTGCCTCCACACCTGGCTAATTTTTGTATTTTTAGTAGAGACGGGGTTTTGCCATGTTGGGCAGGCTGGTCTTGAACTGCTGACCTCAAGTGATCCACTCACCACAGCCTTGCAAAGTGCTGGGATTACAGGCGTGAGCCACCACCCCCTGCCCATTATGGATGGTTACTCAAGTTGCTTCCGATCTTTTGCTACTTTAAATTTACTTTAAAATTGTATACATAATACATAAATACCCTCTGCTTGTAAAATCTTCAAACAATGTAGATGGAGTGAAACCCTTTGGGGTTTTGCTGAGGGTGAATCTCTGCCCCCTCCAAGTCTCCAACTTTTCTCCTGGGCTGTACCGGCTCCTTTCCCTGCACTGAGTCCTGTCTTTACTCCCAGACCTGTTCTCCTTCCCTGCCTCATCTCCCCTTGCTGGGACTCTGGCTCCCTGCCCACTTTTAGCAGCTCCCACACCAGCTCCTGGATCTACTCCTGGTTCTGAATCCTGCCAGGAGCAGACAGACTGCTTAGAACCGCAATGCTCCTCGCTCTGTAAACCTCCCGCTATCTAGGGATCTCCTTTGCTGGGCTGTCGCCCAAGCTGGCCTTGTTCACTATAGAGGACTTGGAAACCTGGGGGGCCTGGCAGGTATCAGTCTCAGTTCCCCAAAGCTCTAGTAGACCTGGGATTCTTTCGTCTGAGTCTACTTTTCAGCTAAAGCAGGAGAGACAGAAGTCAGAGGCAGAAAACAGCAGTTTGCTGAGAAGCCACGGAGCAATAGAATTATGGGTCCACAATTTCATTTGTAGAAATTGTTACAGAGGAAAAGGTAACCTAAAAGTGACTGATGTCCAGTCAGCCCTGGGTGACTCAGGTTCAGGGACCAAGAGACAACAGGCAGGAGTCAGATACCCTTCGGTTCAAATCTTTGCTTTCTACTTCCTGGCTGGGTAACTTTGGGCTAATAACTATTTCTCTGAGCCTCAGTTTCCCTGCCTGTAAAATGGGCTATTATGTCATCATAATAACAACTAAATGGCAGGGTCACTGTGAGGACCAGAAAGGCTATGGAATATGAAAGTGCATTTTAAACTAGATTCCAGGGGCTAGGTGCAGTGACTCATGCCTGTAATCCCAGCACCTTGGGAGGCCAAGGCAGGAGGAAGGCTTGAGCCCAGGAATTTAAGACCAGCATGAGCAACATGGTAAAACCCCATCTCTACAAAAAACACAAAAAATGAGCTGGGTGTGGTGGTGTGTACCTACAGTCCCAGGTACTTGGGAGGCTGTGGTGGGAGGATCAGTTGATCCTGGGACATTGAGGCTGGCCTACAGAGCGAGACCCTGTCTCCAAAACAAAAACAACAACAACAACAAAAAACTGGATCCCAGGGATGACAGAAGTCAAAGCGTATGACAGATTTTCTCAACCTCATCGCTATTGACGTTTGCCAGATAGCTGTTTGCTTTTGGGGACTATCTTGTGTATTGCAGGGTATTTAGCCAAATCTCTGGCCTCTAACCAGTAGAAGCCCAGTAGCACTCATCCTGTCCCCCACTTAAGTTGTAACAACCAAAAATGTCTCCAGCTATTGCCAGTTTTCCCCTTGGGGTAAAATCACCCCTAGTTGAGAACTACTGGTGTCAGGGAAGAGAGCAGAGGGAAGCTGAGACCCCAAGTTGCTGCTGACCCCCTAGGAGGTTCTTCCCTTTGGCAGAGGGAGCCAGCTGTTCTCTCCCCACCTCCTCCCAGGGTGAACAAAAGCTTTTTGCTTTTAATTTTTCCATAAGGTTATCACTTAGTAAACCATGGTTAACAGAAGCAAAGCACAGATAATGCAAAACAGAAGATAATTAAAAACTCATTTTTCTGTGGCTGTGGAAACCATCTCTGGTTTGTTCCAGGCCTAGCAGATATACCCTCCTGATCGTCTGGCTCAGAGTTACATGAAGTGGGTTAACATTTCCTGAGGTTACAAGAGGAAAGATCAAAGGAGAATAACTTGAGAGCCAGCAACGGGAGGGCCTGGAATGTACTAGCTGCACAGGAAATCCCGGGACACAGAAGAAATTCACCAAGTGTCAGCTTTCTCCCCTGCTGCCAGGGGCTTGGCCAACAGTAGGTACATACCAAACACTTTTTGAATACTTAAAGCCACTGTGATCCCAACTTTGGGGTGAGGAAGGGGTTAATCTCCCACCCTGGGGCACAGGATGCCCAGGTGCCCCCTCCCTCTGTAAAGGAAGCTGGGAAAGGAAGCCCCCACGCCCGCTCCTGGCAGCTGTATGTCCCCAGACTCCCAGTGGCCCAGCAGAGGCCGGATGCAGGAAACAGGCGGAGGTGACGCTGTGCCAGCAGAGATACAAACCTCGAACCTGCAGCTCAGACCCCCATGCTCGCCCAACTCTGTCCTTGTCCCCAGGGGCAGTCCTGGTCCCCTGCCCAGTCCTATAGCACTTTCACCCTGACCAGGACAGGACACGTAGCACCTCTGCCTCCATAGCAGCTGGGCACTAGCCCAGTGGGCTCGGCCAGTCCTGCCATGTTTTACCAACCCAGGGGGTACTCCGACAAGGTATCTTATTTTTTATTTTGAGACTGTCTTGCTCTGTCGTCCAGGCTGTGGCACGATCTTGGTTCACTGCAACCTCCGCCTCCCAGGTTTGAGTGATTCTCCTGCCTCAGCCTACTGAGTAGCTGGGATTACAGGCATGCATCACCATGCCTAATTTTTGTATTTTTAGTAGAGATGGGGTTTCATCATATTGGCCAAGCTGGTCTCAAACTTCTGGCCTCAAGTGATCCGACTGCCTCGGCCTCCCAAAGTGCTGGGATTACAGGTGTGAGGCACTGCGCCAGGACACTGAGCCACCATGCCCAGCCACCAAGGAATCTCGTGTGAATGGTGTACCCAGAGTTGTGGGTCCTGATCTTGGTACACTGGGGGCAACTGCAAGTTCCAGCTCCCTCTGAACCCGTTTGATACAACCAGCAGGTGCCTCAGTTTCTCCACTCAGACTTCAGCTTCCCGCAGGCCCTTGAGCCAGTTAGACCTCTTCCCCAGAGGCTGGACCCTGTGGCCAGCATTTCCCTCCCCTAACTCCTGGCTGGAGTGTGGCTTCCCATGGTCACCAGGGTGAAGCCTGGATTGCCCGGGCCCCTCGGACAGTGCCCTTGGCCCCCAGCATCACACCAGCCTGGCGTCTGGCAGCAGCCCCACCCTTACCTCTTCCAGTGTGTTCATCTGGGAGGCCACCTTGTGGACGTAGGCGTGCACCTTCATCAGGTCCATGCTGTACAGCGTGCCCTCCAGGAGATCCACCATGGACTGCAGCTGCCCGGGGAAGGGGGATGGTTAGGCAAAGAGTGCAGCACGTGGCCAGCCAGGCACAGAGGGTAAAAGGAGCCCTGCTGCAATGAAGAACTCCAGAACCTGGGCCAGGCGCTGTGGCTTACGCCTGTAATTCAAACACTTTGGGAGGCCAAGGCGGGTGGATCATCTGAAGTCAGAAGTTCAAGACCAGTCTGGCCAACATGGTGAAACACCATCTTTACTAAAAACACAAAAATTAGCCAGGCATGGTGGTGTGCACCTGTAGTCCCACCTACTTGGGAGGCTGAGGCAGGAGAATCGCTTGAACCCGGGAGATGGGGGTTGCAGTGAGCTGAGATCATGCCACTGCACTCCAGCCTGGGCGACAGAGTGAGGCTCTCTTCCAAAATAATAATAATAATAATAATGATTAAAATAAAAGAGAACTCCAGAACCCCATAGCCTCAGAGTGACTGGCATGGGCCCTGGGCACTCACCAGCCCCAGCCTGCTAATAATCACAAGAAAAGCCACAGGTTCCATCTTCTGAGCCCTTACCACGTGCCAGGTGCTGTGCTAAGGGCTTTAAGGAGTTATACCAATTAATCATTGTAACAACCTCATGAGGTGTGTAGTGGGCACTGGAGGAGTTTGTCCGGATCTTCTGAGATCCCTCTTACTAGTTTTTGTGCCCGTCCCTGGCTTCCATGTGCCTGCATCTGTGACTCTCTTTAGAGTTGCTTTGTCCCCAAAGTGCCAGAGAGTACACATCCTCTTGCAGCTGCCTTGAGGCAATGACCTACTGACATGGACATCTATAATGCCAACTCACTAGCCCCAGTGGGGACGAATTGAGCGGTTGTACCCACTCCAGAGTTCCTCTGGGGATGTGACTGAGGCTGGCACTTTTCCCAAGACCACACCCTCACTTGGATGCCCTCCTCTCCCCACCTTGCTTCTCTCACTTCATTTCCAGTTTCTCTGGGGAGTATTTTCTTTTTTTGTTTATTTGTTCTTCAGAGACTCTGTCACCCAGGAAAGAGTGCAGTGGCACGATCATAGCTCACTGCAGCCTCGAACTGCTGAGCTCAAGCAATCCTCCCACCTCAGCCTCTGGAGTAGCTAGGAGTACAGGTGTTCACCATCCTGCCTAGCTAAGTTTTTTATGTTTTGTAGAGATGGGATCTTACTATGTTATTCCAGCTGGTCTTGAACAATGATCTTCCCTCCTTGGCCTCAAGTGATCCTCCTGCCTCAGCCTCCCAAAGCACTGGGATTATAGGGATGAGCCATCACGTCCAGCCCAGGAGTATTTTCAAATTAAATCACTTGCACATGAATCTCTGGCTTCAGAGCCTGCCTCTGGTGGCCCGAACTAACACCACGTATGGACAACTTTCACCCTCATTTTACAGATGGAGAAGCTGCAGTTTAGAGGGGGGAAGTGACTTGCCCAAGGCCACCCAGCTGTTCAAAGGTAGAACCAGGAGTAGAACCCAAATTCATATAAATCCACGTCTCTTTCCCAACATTCGGCTGGGGAGATATCATGAATCACCGTCTCTTTCCTATCATGCTTTATGGCTCCTGTCTCATGCTCAGACAGGGAAATGGCAGCCGAGAGAGAGAGGGCCTTACACAACAGGTCAGCAGCAGGACCTGGAGCAGCCGCTGGGTATCCCTTGCCCAGCCCAGGGCTCTGCCCTACAGCTGCCCCTCCCCCTCTCCTCTCTGTCACGCCTCATCAGGATATAACACTCCCTCCAGATGGCCAAAATGCCAGAGTGTCAGGGAGACGTTGGCACAAGGGGCTGGTTGGGAAATTAGCCTTCCCTGGCTTCTTGGGAAGGGCAGTTCCTCGGGCCCACCCTCACGCGTAGCCCCACCCTGAGCCCTCCGGCATTTCCCAGGGCCTGCACAGGCCAGTGCTCCAGTCTGGTCCTGGCTGGCTGTTTCCAAAACAGTTTTACTCCCACCTTCCCAGGGGGTACTCAAACTGTTTTAAGCCAGAGAGCTTTTCTTTGAGCAGAAGCTGATCTCTAAAACAGAGACGGGGGTGGGAGTCTCTGCTGGAAGCAAAGATAGGCTCAGTGGCTTCTCTGCTCTCCCACAACCTGGCTTTGGCCCCGAGGGTCTGCATGGGACCCCTGGGGCTCTATGGAACACAGATTGAGAACCATGCCCACAGACGCTTCTGTGTCTCAGTTTTCTGTGTTAAGAAATGGGGCAATAGGGCCGTGGTAAGGAGCAGTTGTGTCTGGACAGAGCTCAGCATTGCGTGGACACAGACCGGCCTTCATGAAGCCCAGCAGCGCTGATTGCTCCCCCCAGGGGCTACATGGGAAGCTCCCGGCTTCACTCTGGTGCCTTCGCGGCCACCAACACTGGCTTTGGCGAGGGTCGGTCCCTTGCAAGATGACTCTCTGTGGCTCCCCACTGCCCACATGTGGCTTCTCATCTCCTGAGTCTGGCATCTGACCCCTCCATGATCTGCCCGTGCCACCCTCCTCCAGGCCAGCACATTCTTACTCAGCCAGGCACTGAGGACAGTGATAAGCAAGACCAACGCGGGGCACCCTGGTCCCTCACAGGCTGCCAAGGACACAGTGACACACAGATGCCCAGATCAGGGGACAAAGGTAGTGACACACAGGTATCCAGATCAGGGGACACAGGTAGTGACACACAGGTGCCTGAATCAGGGGCACAGGTAGTGACACACATGTGCCTAGATCGGGGACACAAGCAGTGACACACAGGTGCCAGAATCAGGGGCACAGGTAGTGACTGACACACAGGTGACCAGATCATTAATGATGGGTGCTGATCTTTTCTGGGTGCAGGTGTGGATCAGGAAAGGCTGCCAGAAGGAAGTTTTGTTTGGGCCGAGCTCTGTAGGAGGAGCACTAATTAAGCAAAGTTGCCCAGGAAAGGACATGCCAAGTAAAGGGAGCAGCCTGTGCTATGACCTGGAGGAGAGGAGAAAGATGGTGCTTCCAGCCATGCCACTCAATGTGCGATCTGCTGAGCAGCACAGGTTCAAACTGCTTAATACCAGCCTGTGGTACAATCATTATAGAAAATGGGAGTAGGTTTTTCAGGAACTTTTATAGCACTTGACAGAGCAATTTTATCTCTGTGGACTCTCACACTAAAACACTAGATTTATCCTGTGTATGTCTGCCTTTGTTTCATTTCATTTTTCTTTTTTTTTTTTTTTGAGATGGAGTCTCGCTCTGTCGCCCAGGCTGGAGTGCAATGGCGTGATCTCCATTCACTGCAACCTCTGCCTCCCGGGTTCAAGCAATTCTCCTGCCTCAGCCTCTGAAGTAGCTGGGATTACAGGTGTGTGCCACCACACCTGGCTAATTTTTTGTAGTTTTAGTAGAGACAGGGTTTCGCCATGTTGGCCAGGCTGGTCTCGAACTCCTGACCTCAGGTGATCCACTCGCCTCGGCCTCCCAAAGTGCTGGGATTACAAGCGTGATGCACTGCGCCTGGTCTGCCTCATTTAGTTTTTCTAATAATTCATTTGTATAGCATTTTACGAAACTATTGGCTCTTGAGAGAACTTTAATCTTTAAGAAACTGGCCCTTCACCACAGATAGCTTGAGAAGCGCTGTGCTAGAGGAAGTCACAGGTGCGGGTGTGGCCAGAGAAGAGAGAAAGCCGGTGCCACACCCACCCCGCTTGCCATTACCCAGAAATGCCCTCTTTCCTCTCTGCCTCAGGGACTCCTACACATCTTTCAAGGCCCAGCTCTATCCTTCTATCCCCTCCTTGGGGCTCCCACAGTCCCTGGGATGTCCCTTGGCCCAGCACTGATCACCCTGCCATTACTGGGGTCAGCAGCTGTGTCCTCACAAGCCTGGGGACTCTTCGAGGCAGGATCCATGTCTGGTCCCATCAGGAAGAAAAAGGAGTGGGGAGGTGACAGGCACCTTCCAACCCCCAGACAAGATGGGGACAGTAGTCATGCTACTCAAAGTGTGTCTCCTACCATAGCCGTGCTGCTGAGGACAAACCACAGCTGGAGTTATTAGCTTGAGGGGAAGGGCTGGGGTAGAGATGGGATGGGATATAGGGTAGGTGCCCCAGCCCCATCCCATGGGCTCCCCTTAGCCTCCTCCTTTGGGGGATGCTTAGAGAGAATGTCCTGCCGAGGGAGGGGGAGCCAAACTGAACAGGAGGAAGCCCCAGCCCTCTCTCCTACTGCCTCTGCCGCCTTCTCCTCTTGGGGGGGTCTCTGAAAGTGTACCCACTCCCACCCTTGGGGTACCAGTGAGGCAGCGTATCCTCTCCTCGTCCTCCAGCCCCACCTGCCGGGTCAATCCCCCATTACCCTAAGCCAGCTCTGCTGACCCAGAGCCCTGTGGCAGCTGTGCACTGAGAAGGCATAAGGGATTGTGGGCTCCTGGCTAAGAAAGAGGTCTCATGACCCTTCAATGGGCAGGGGACAAAGTAGAGAATTCCTGGGCTCGAATCTTAATACTTGGCTCACGCCTGTAGTCCCAGCACACTGGGAGGCCGAGGGAGGTGGATCACTTGAGTTCAGGAGTTTGAAACCAGCCTGGTCAACATGGCAAAACCCCATCTCTACTAAAAATAAAAAAAAAAAATGAGCCAGGCATGGTGGCGCACGCCCGTAATCCCAGCCACTCAGGAGGCTGAGATAAGAATCGCTTGAAAGGGTGAGCAGGGTGGAGGTTGCAGTGAGCTGAGTTTGCGCCACTGCATTCCAGCCTGGGTGATAAAGTGAGACTCTGTCTCAAAAAAAAAAAAAAAAAAAAAAATCTTAGTACTGCCACACTTTCTTGCAGGCCACAGCCCCTCTTTGGGCCTCAGATTCTCCCACTAATAAAGCTGGTACCATAAGTCCCCTCTCCAAAGGGTTGTAGCAAGGATTAAATGAGCCAGCGTTTATGAAAGGGCTTTGTGTCCTCATGTCAAACATGTACAATTCAGTTATCGAGAAGTTGACTTGAGCAGAAATTGGGTTTGTTCCTATAACTGAAGACTGGCCTATGGCCTGGGTGCCTTGAGTCTGCGGGGTCCTAAGTGAGACCCACGGAGACAGTGTGATCCAGGGACTGCCAAGCTGTCAAGATGCCACTTTGCTTAAAATTCATTCCCCCTGACTCCCCACCCAATTCTGAGAGCTTGGCATTCATTCAGGCATTACAAAAACAAAACTAAAGTTGAATTTAAAGAAAACATTTTTAGCCACGCATTGGGAGACAGTTCTTCACGGATCTCTTGCTTTTCTGAGTGACTTACGTGCAGAGGCACTGACTGTCTCCGTGCTGAGCCATCTAGCTGTATAGTGAACAGCTCTGGAAGACAGACACTGTTTCTTTCCAGAGGAAAGGGCAGGCATCCTTGGTGCCTGTTACAAAAGACTCAGATTCTCTAAGCTCAGGGCTCCTCTCTGTAACACACATTATTATACATGCAGGTGTTATCTGACCCTCACTGCATTAGCCCATGGCAATTGGAGCCGGGGAAACCTGGCAATTGCTGTAATAAAGTCCTTTGTCTTTGAACCAGGAGGCTGCATCTTCTGCCAGCTTCCATGAAACTGGCAGGCTAACTTGTTAGCTTACAAGTAGGGTAACATCTCAGACCTTTCACAGTTTCTGACACCAAACAGGCAAAATAGATGTAGTTTATAAAAGAAAAACATACTTTCAAAAGGCACCAAACTGGAAAGGCACAGTGACCCACGCCTGTAATTCCAGCATTTTGGGAGGCTGAGGGGGGAGGACTGCCTGAGCCCAGGAGTTTGAGAACAGCCTGAGCAACACAGCAAGACTCCATCTCCACAAACATTTTTTTTTTTTTTTGAGATGGAGTCTCACTCTGTCACCCAGGCTGGAGTGCAGTGGCAGTGGCGCAATCTTGGCTCACTGCAACCTCTGCCTCCCGGGTTCACACCATTCTCCTGGCTCAGCCTCCTGAGCAGCTGGGACTACAGGCGCCCGCCACCACACCTGGCTAATTTTTTTGTATTTTTAGTAGAGACGGGGTTTCACCGTGTTTGCCAGGATGGTCTCAATCTCCTGACCTCGTGATCCGCCCA
This sequence comes from Macaca thibetana thibetana, assembly GCF_024542745.1. Taxonomy (NCBI): domain Eukaryota; kingdom Metazoa; phylum Chordata; class Mammalia; order Primates; family Cercopithecidae; genus Macaca; species Macaca thibetana. The sequence continues at coordinate 13,859,975 of NC_065592.1, forward strand.
CCTTGGCCTCCCAAAGTGCTGGGATTACAGGTATGAGCCACTGCGCCCGGCCTACAAACATTTTTAAAATTAGCTGAGCCTGTGGTCTCAGCTACTTGGGAGGCTGAGGTGGGAGGATTGCTTGAGCCTAGGAGGTTGAGGCTGCAGTGAACTGTGTTTGCACCACTGTGCTGCAGCCTGGCAACAGAGCAAGATCCAGCCTCAAAAAAAAAAAAAAAAAAAAAAAAAAAGACACCAAACAACAATCTGGTCCTTTACAAAAAGGAAGACAGGAAAGCAAGGTGGTTTAGAACTCATGCTCTGGATGCAGCAGGACCTGGGTTTAAATCTTAGCTCCACCAGACCCACTAAGCACCTACCTGAGCATGGCACAAATGGCATGAAGGTGCCCACTGGCTGTGGGGACTGACATCTATCGCAGACATGTCTAACCAAACCATGGGTCCTGGCGGGGGGCCCTGGTACGGGGCTGTGTTGCCCAGAGCGGGTGGCTCTTCTCATCTTCCTACGGGACCTCAAGGGTTTCTTTTCTTTTTTTGAAATGGAGTCTTGCTCTTGTTGACCAGGCTGGAGTGCAATGGTGCGATCTCGGCTCACTGCAACCTCTGCCTCCTGGGTTCAAGCAATTCTCCTGCCTCAACCTCCCAAGTAGCTGGGATTACAGATGTGCACCACCACGTGGGGTTAATTTTTGGATTTTTAGTAGAGACGAGGTTTCACCATGTTGGCCAGGGTGCTCTCGAACTCCTGACCTTGTGATCTACCCACCTCAGCCTCCCAAGTGCTGGGATTACAGGTATGAGCCACCGCACCCGGCCTGAGTTTCTTTATTTGTTTTTGAGACCGAGTCTCACTCTGTCATTCAGGCTGGAGTGCAGTGGCGTGATCTCAGCTCACTGCAGCTTCTGCCTCCTGGGTTCAAGTGATTCTCCTGCATCAGCCTCCTGAGTAGCTGGGATTACAGGTACCCGCCACCATGCCTGGCTAATTTTTTGTATTTTTAGTGGAGACAGCGTTTCATCATGTTGGCCAGGCTGGTCTCAAACTCCTCACCTCAGGTGATCCTCCAGCCTCAGCCTCCCAAAGTGCTGGGATTACAGGCATGAGCCACCATGCCTGGTGGAAAGTTTCTAATTTGCACAAAAGCATGGCATAGATTGGAGGCTGTCCATCATTATGTGAGGTTGGGCAAGTTACCTAAGTTCTCTCAACCTTGGTTTTCTCACCTCTAAAATGAGGAGATGATCCTATATTTCACAGTATGGTTTAAGAACTCAGAGAAGGCCAGGCATGGTGGCTCATGCTTGTAATCCCAGCACTTTGGGAGGCTGAGGCAGGCAGTTCACTTGAGGTCAGCCTGGGCAACACGTTGCAACCCTGTCTCTACTAAAAATACAAAAGTTTGCCGGGTGTGGTGGTGCATGTCTGTAATCCCAGTCACGAAGGAGGCTGAGGCAGGAGAATCGCTTGAACCCGGGGGATGGAAGTTGCAGCAAGCCGAGATCATGCCACTGCATTCCAGCCTGGGCGACAGAGCGAGACTCTTTCTCAAGAAATAGATAAAATAAAATAAAATAAAATAAAAACAATACACTGCCACAAAATTTAAAGTATAGCTAGGTGCCAACAGTTGAATTGGTTTGGGTAAAATACAAGACATTGGAATAGGTGATAAACTAGCAGAAGAATCCTGCCTCTGTCACTTCCTGGCAAAAAGTGGCTTCCCCTCAGGGAGCCACAGTTTCCTCATCTGTGAAATGGGGCAGTAACAGCACCCGCCTCACAGAGCATGTGGAATTTTCACTGGCAAGACAGCAGGCTCCAGCTCATGATAGGCCCTTACTCCCTCCATCACCCCACCAAGTCTACCTTGAGGAGCTCGGGCGCCTGCTTTTTGAGTTTCTCCATCTTCCACTCATTCTCACAGGGATTGAGAGAGGAGGGAGGCGCGGTACAGGAACAGCGGCAGTCAGTGCCCGAGCTCACGGTCTCCACCGTGTAGAAGTCCTCCACGCGCGCCCGCCCACTGCGTACTCGGCTGCAAGCATCCTTGCTCAGGGGCCGCATGATGCACTTGCAACGGCAGTCGGAGCCCTCTGAGGTCATCCTCACCTGGTCCAGGTCCCCAAACACCTGTTGGGGGGAGCAAGAGGGGCTCCAGTGAGTTACTACTAGGCAGTGCTATGGCAGGGAGGAAGGGAGAGATGGCCAGCCTTGGGATGAGAGTGTTTGGCGGGTGGGAGGGGGTGCAATTAGAGGTGGTGAAGGCCTTTTAATAATAATAGCTGTGTGTGTGTGTGTGTGTGTATTTTTAAAGACAGGGTCTCACTCTGTTGCCCAGGCTGGAGTGCAGCGGCCTGCTCATGGCTCATTGCAGCCTTGACCTCCCAGGCTCAAGTGATCCTCCCACCTCAGCCTCCCTAGTAGCTGGGACTACAGGCATGTGCCACCATGCCCAGCTAATTTTTTTTTTTTTTTTTTTTTTTTTGAGACGGAGTCTCGCTCTGTCGCCCAGGCTGGAGTGCAGTGGCCGGATCTCAGCTCACTGCAAGCTCCGCCTCCCGGGTTCACGCCATTCTCCGGCCTCAGCCTCCCGAGTAGCTGGGACTACAGGCGCCCGCCACCATGCCCGGCTAGTTTTTTGTATTTCTTAATAGAGACGGGGTTTCACCGTGTTAGCCAGGATGGTTTCGATCTCCTGACCTCGTGATCCGCCCGTCTCGGCCTCCCAAAGTGCTGGGATTACAGGCTTGAGCCACCGCGCCCGGCCCGCCCAGCTAATTTTTGTATATTTTGTAAAGATGGGGTTTCGCCATATTGCCCAGGTTAGTCTTGAATTCCTGGGTTCAAGTGACCCTCCCTCTTCCATCTCCCAAAGTCCTAGGATTACATGCATGAGCCAATGCGCCCAGTCTTTTTGTGTTGTTTTGTTTTTTGTAGAAAGAGGGTCTTGCTGTTTGGCCCAGGTTGGAATGCAGTGGTGGGATCATAGTTCACTGTAACCTCAAACTCCTGGGCTCAAGCAATCCTCCTGCATCAGCTTCCCAAGTAGCTGAGATTATAAGTGCATGACACCACGCTCGGCTAATTTTTAAATTTTCTGTAGAGATGGGATCTCACTATGTTGCCCAGGCTGGTCTTGAACTCCTGGCCACAAGTGATCCTCCTGCCTTGGCCTCTCAAAGTTCTGGGATTACAGTATGTGCCACCTCAGCTGGCTCGACAATTTAAATAATGCGCTGTGAAAAAGTTTGGCAATTCCTCAATAAGTTAAACATAAAATTCCCATAAGATCCAATAATTCTACTCCTGGGTATATACCCAAGAGAACTGAAAATGGGTATCCAAACAAAGAGTTGGAAGTGAATGTCCACAGCAGCATTATTCCCAGTAGCCACAAGGTAGAAACAACCCAAATGTCCATCAACTGAATAGAGAAATATTCAGCCATAAAAAGGAACGTAGGGCTGGGCACAGTGGCTCATGCCTATAATCCCAGCACTTTGGGAGGCTGAGGTGGGTGGATCACCTGAGGTTGGGAGTTCGAGACCAGCCTGGCCAACATGGTGAAACCCTGTCTCTTTTAAAAATACAAAAATTAAGTGGGCATGGTGGCGCAAGCCTGTAGTCCCAGCTACTAGGGAGGCTGAGGTGGGAGGATCACTTGAGCTTGGGAGGTCAAGCCTGCACTGAGCCATGATCAGGCCACTGTACTCCAGCCTGGGCAACAGAGTGAGACTCTGTCTCAAAAAAAAAAAAACAACAGTAAAAGGAATGCAGTACTGATTCAAGCTACAACATGGATAAATCTTGAAATATTATGTTAAGTGAGAGAAGCCAGACACAAAAGGCCATATATTATATGGTTCCATTAATATGAAATGCTGTATCCAGGAGAGGCAAGTCCATAGAGACAGTAAACAGATTAGTGGCTTCCAGGAGTTAGAGAGAGACGGAAATGGGGAGTGGCTGCTTAATTGGCATGGGGTTTCCTTTTGGGATGACAAAGATGTTCTGGAACTATTAATAGATAGCAGTGATGGTTGCATGATATTGTGAATGTACCAAATGCTACTGAAGTATATACTTAAAAATGATAATTTTTGTTATGTTTGCTTTACTATGATAATAAAAATTATGGAGACCTTTTATTGATCACTTATATACCAGGTTTCACATGCATTACACTTTAAAATAATACCTCTGGCTGGGCACGGTGGCTCACGCCTGTAATCCCAGCACTTTAAGAGGCCAAGGCAGGTGGATCACCTGAGGTCAAGAGTTCGAGGCCAGCCTGGCCAACATGGTGAAACTCTGTCTCTACTAAAAATACAAAAATTAGCCGGGCGTGGTGGCGGGCGTCTGTAATCCCAGCTACTCAGGAGGCTGAGGCAGATGAATCACTTGAACCCGGGAGGCGGAGATTGCAGTGGGCCAAGATCGCGCACTTCACTCCAGCCTGGGCAACAGAGCAAGACTCTGTCTCAGACAAAACAAAACAAAACAAAACAAAACAAACCTACCTCTGTGTGTGTTGGGGAGGTGTTGTGACCTTCAAAGCCCTTACCATGGCCTTCAAGGCTCATGTGAGTTGATACTCTCTCTTGAACCACTCCTTATTGACCTTCCCTTTCTACGGCTCTCTCTACTCCAGCCTCAGGGCTTTTGTATATGCCATACCCTCCCCAGAAACTCCTATCCCCCAATATTTCCATGGTTCACTTCCTTATATCACTTCTCTGCTCACGTGTCACCTCCTCTGAGAAGCCTTCCCTGACTGCTCACCTCCTGCTACTCTCTATCCCTTCATCTAGTGGCTTTGTTTTCTTTACTGAACCGATTACTACCTGAAATATGAGACCTGTTTTTGTGTATATTCTGTCTCCCCCTCGCAATAGGTACCATTAGAGGCAGGGCCTTTGTCTGGTTTCCTCCTATGTCTTCATAACAGTGTTTGCCTGGCCTACAGTAGGAGCTCTGTAAATATCTGTTGGGTAAATGAGCCTGCATTTTGCAGACATGCTAGAGCACAAGGTTAAGAGCATGGCATCTGGAGCCTCAATGAGATTGTAGGCAACTTGATATTTCTGTGCTTTTGTTTCCTCATCTGTAAAATGGGCTTTCACATCATGAGGTTGTTGTGAGGATTAAATGAGTTAACAAAAGTAAAGAACAGGGCCTAGCACATATTGAGTCCATCTTAAGTGTGAACCAGTCTTCTTCTCCTTCTCCTTCTCCTTCTTCTTCTTCTTATTATTTTGAGACAGGTCTTGCTCTGTTACCCAGGCTGGAGTGGAGTGGCCTTATCACAGCTCACTGCAGCCTTGACCTCCTGGGATCAGGCGATCCTCCCACCTCAACCTCCCAAGTAGCTGAGACTACAGGCATGTGCCACCATGTCCGGCTAATTTTTGTATTTTTTGTAGAGATGGGGTTTCACCATGTTGGTCATGCTGGTCTCATACTCCTAGGCTCAAGCAGTCCTCCCAACTCGGCCTCCCAAAGTGCTGGGATTACAGGCGTGAGCTACTGTGCCTGCCCCCACTGCTTTTTCTACAGCCTGTGGAGGGGCAGGGGAAAGTGAGAGGTTGGGAGTGTGGGGAGGAGGGTGGCTGTGGGTGTGTCCTGGGTTCTCGGTGGGTGAAGTGTACTCCGGGCCAATTCTTCCCTGCCTGTGAACACCAACAGTCAGGCTCAGGGTCCTGTACATTCCTCAGGCCTCTGTTAGTACCCTAACTCTGCCTGTCTTTCAAGACTCCCGGGTCCCCTTCCCAGCTCTGCTGGGACCCTTTGCCACTCCACCCACTCCCCCAGATGGGGTCAAGAGCCTAGCGGGTAGATGTGGGTGTGTTCTGTGTGGCCAGGCCAGGGAAGCTTCTTCCTGGGGACCCACCCATACTCCCAACACCCACCCGCACCAGCAGCTGCCTCCACATCGGACCGTGACATTCCTTCCTTCCTCAGATGAGGTGCTACCTCCTGATGGGGGCGGCCAAGGCCCTGACAAGGGCCAGGAGTTGGAATAAGGCCTCTGCTCCCAGCGCCGGCTGCCAGGCACCCAGGCAGGATCCCCCTTCCTGTGACTGCTACATCCTGTGCTTGGCTGGAGGGCAGCAGAGCGCCAGGGGGAAGAGCCAGACCCGGGCTCAACTCCCAGTTCCCATACCTCCTCCCTGCTTGGCTTTGACCCCTCTGAGCCTCAGCTTCCTCCTCTGTAAAATGGGGAGAATCACAGTCCCTTTGTCATAAGTTTAGGGTGAGTCTGAACAATCAATGCATGCAGGGCCTCAGCATAGAGCCTGGCACAGAACAGCTGCTCTCTAAGGCGCACCTGCTATCAAAATCACTGCTGTTAACTCTTCCTGCCATTTTGCTCATTATTTTCTACCTCTCTGTGCTCTCACGATAACCCCACCTTAGAGAGGAGAAAGCTGAGCATCACAGAAGACTAGGGGCTTGCCCAGGGTCACACAGCATGGCCTGACTCCAAAACTTGGTTTACATGTTGCCCCTCCCATGCCCACCCACAGTCACCAGACAGGGGCTTCTCCCTGAGCAACTGGGCTGGGACAGATGGGTCTGTAGAGAGGGTCCCTGGGGGCACAGAACCTGGGGCTCCTACCAGGCCCAGCCCATCCTGCCCTTGGCACGAAGTCTGGAGTTGTGCCAAGCAGGAAAGCCCCTGCCTTGGCCCTGCATCTCTCCCTGTAGGCTTGCTTAGCACACACTGATGCCAAAGTCCCCAGAAGTAGGAGTGGTTTGTGCTTAAAAAGATACTCAGGTATTTGCAAGGAAATTCCACAATGAGATGAAGGTGTATTTGAGATTCTTCTGCAGACAGATGGATGAGTCTAGCTAGAGTAGAGGAGAGGGCATTCAAGCTGTGAAATGTTCCAGCAACTGAATAGGCTCAACTTGTGTCTTTTTTTTTTTTTTTTTTTTTTTTTGCCAGATTCTTGCTCTGTTGCCCAGGCTGGAGTGCAATGGTGCGATCTTAGCTCACTGCAACCTCTTTTGCCTCCCAGGTTCAAGTGATTCTCTTGCCTCAGCCTCCTGAGTAGCCAGGATTACAGGTGCGTGCCACCACGCTCAGCTAATTTTTGTATTTTTAGTAGAGATGGCATTTCACCGTGTTTGCCAGGCTGGTCTCAAACTCCTGACCTCAGGTGATCTGCCCACCTCGGCCTCCCAAAGTGCTGGGATTACAGGTGTGAGCCACTGCACCCGGCCAACTTGTGTCATCTTGAAGTTGGGTCTACCCTTTTTCCTCATGGCCAGCCCCACCTCACCATGAGGCAAAGACCTCCCCGAGAACATGAGCACAGTGCCAGTTAAGTACCTCCCCCGGATGCCCAGACGTACCCCAAACTCAATCCACTCAAGACTGGACCCAGCATCTTCTCCCAGACTCATGTCTACCTGCCCTCCTGCCCAGCCTGGATCTCTGAGCCTCCCTCTTACCCTGGATAATCTGTCAGTCATCGTGTTCTTCTGACCCTTCATCCTAAATATCTCCGACCTCTGTCCCCTGCTCTCCACTCCACAGCCATAGCCCTAGTTCAGGCCACATTAACTGCTGCCTGGACAACACAGCAGCTTCCTGTGTTGGACGAATCTCCCAAAAGCTCCTCTTTGGTAATCTACTTTACTCTTGCTCCACAAACCTCCATGGATCCCTACTCGCTCCATGAGTTCTCAACTGGGGGCCATGCCTCAGAATTGCCTGCGAGTGTACCTGGGAGCTGCAGATGCCTAGGCCCTACTCCAACCCTATGGTTCAGATGCTTTCTGGCTCCCCAGGCTATCTGGAGGCTTCCTAGAGGCTCCAGGGCTTCAACTATTCAGGCTCCCACTGTTTAGGAGTTTTGAACAACCTCAATCAGACTCTTTTGAGCCTCAGTGTTCAAGATCATAAAATGGGGAGGGGCCGCTGAAGCCTCAGAGTGTTAGCACAAGAGATGTGTAAGATTCTGCATGTAAGTGCTGGGCACATGGCTTGGCACACATGATGCTCTTCAAGGCTCTGCCCCAGATGCCCCAGCCAAAGGGAGTGTTGGGATAAGACCCTCCTTGCAGAGATACCCAGTGGGGCTTGGCCTGGCCTCACAGTCTTGATGTGTCGAAGGAGGACTCCACCACTATGTGGCCCTCGCCTGCCGGAGAGGCTGTTTCCAATTACACCCACAGGCGGAAACTCCCTGAGCGGAGGCGAAGCAACACCTAAACCCCCGGGACTGGCCTGGCCTGGAACATCTGATCCAGCCCCGGACACTACCGCCTGCCTGCTCTAGCCCCTCCTGCTCCCCTGGCTGGGCTCCCACAGGCCTTGGGCTTCCCTTTGTCCTTGGCTCCCTGATCAGCAGGCTGACCAAAGACCCCCTTCCCACCCCTTGATGCTGGAGGGAGTGAGGCACCGGCAGCCCTTTCACAGATGGGGAAACTGAGGTAGAGATGGAAAATTCTCGGCCACATTCCAAGAACATACAGCAAGAAGCAGCCCCCCGAGAGGTCTGCGGTGCCATGCCTGGGTGTCATGTGGTTACCTGTCTGTCCATTCCAACCTCTGTGCTGGGCAGCCCTTCAGAAATACCAGGGAGGCTGTGGGGCCCCCCTCCTCCTCCCAGCCCCGACAAAGCACTTCCTTAGATGGAAACTCAAAATCCAGTTTAGGAGAGACCTAGTTATAAACATGAAAAGAAAACACGTTGAGCGAGGAGCTGGCCAAGGAGACCAACAGAGTCCTGGGGGTGAGCTGCCCTGGACCCCTGAATGTGCTGGGCCAGAGGGGAGACTGGAGCTCCCAGGAACAGGAAGCCTGAGGAGGGGCCAACCTAACCCTTTAGGGCCCTACATTGACTTCAAGTCCCAGGCTGGCCCTCCGAAGGGCTCATCCTCCACCTCAGGGAAAATGGAATGGGCTTGGAGAGGAAGGGGGGGTTGTGACGGGGGAGGGAGCGGGTGATAATGAAAACAGCTCTCTCTGCAGAGCCAGCAGGAGTCTGGCTGAGCTAAGGAATGCAGAGTAAATTCACCCATCACTTGATTTTTATTTTTCCCAGCTGGCTGAAGTGGTGTGGGGAGGGGAGGTGCCTGGGGGAGGGCTGTGCTGAGTTCCCCAGTTGTTCATCCTGCAAGCTCTAGGTTGTGCCTCTCCACCCCACCAGCCCCAGCTTGTCCTGGGACAGCTAAACACCCCCCCCCCCCCCATACACACACAACCTAGCAAGTGTTTGGCTGACTCACTACACAAACAGGGTGTTGGGTTTTCTTTGTCTTTGCTTTGTTTTGAATGTGAGCTCTCCCCCACAAGCTCTGCAGCTCTCTGCACAGAGGATGTCCAAGACCAAATATCCCTCCCAGCCAGAGATTCCAGTGGTGACAAGGCACTGATCAGGTTATCTAGGATTTTCTACTCACTTGTCCTCATACCTGAGCCAGATCAGGGAATCCCAGAGGCCCCATATGGAAGGAAGGTTGGGGAGATGTTTCTCAGATGAAGAAACTGAAGATCAGAGGCAGGCAGTGATTTGCCCAAGGTCACACAGCAAAAGATTAGCAGAGGAAGGCCAGAACTTAGGGTTTTAAATGTGCAAGCCAGCTGCCTCTGTAAACACCACTGTTTCCCCATATGTAAATTGGAAAAAATACTCATTCCCTCCTTGTCTCTGGAGTACCTGAGCAGCATTGTACCTGGGTGCTTTCATGCCCTGAGCTGAATCAGGCTGAGAGTTGGCCAGAGCCCACTGCTCATATACTCATCGTGTGGCTAGTGGCCTCTGTCTTTTATCTGCCCATGGGCAGGCAGGACACTCACATTCTACCAGGAAAGAGGATGGAGAGATATTGGAAGTCACTCTTTTGCCCTCAGGGTCTGTGACCAGAGCTCTGGTCCTGCTCCTCACTTTCCCCAAGGTCTGTCCTTTTTTTTTTTTTTTTTTTTTTTTTTTTTTTTTTTTTTTTTTTTAAGACAGAGTCTTGCTTTGTTCCCCAGGCTGGAGTGCACTGGCACAATCTCGACTGACTGTGCAACCTCCACCTGCTGGGTTCAAGCGATTTTCCTGCCTCAGCCTCCCCAGTAGCTGGGATTACATGTGTGCACTACCACACCTGGCTAATTTAAAGATTTTTTTTTTTTTTTTTTTTTTTTGTAGAGACAGGGTCTCTGTTGCCTACACTGTTCTCGTGCCACCGCACCCAGCTAATTTTTGTTTTTTTAGTAGAGATGGGGTTTCACCATACTGGCCAGGCTGGTCCTGAACTCCTGACCTCAAGCGATCCACCCGCCACGGCCTCCCAAAGTGCTAGGATTACAGGTATGAGCCACTGAGCCTGGCCATCAGGGAGTCATTTCCAGAACACCCCAAGTGCTCTGGTGCTAAGTATTTTACAGGCATGACCACACCGCATCTAGAGACCATCAACTGCAGGGAGTGGGTCCCATGGTTCTTCCTGTATCCACAGGTGAATAGAGGAAGGCTCAGAAAGGTGATGGCACCGGCTGAGAAGCGGATGTGCGACTGAACCCAGGTCGGCTTGACACCAGAGCAGATCCTCTTAGCCACAGCAGAGAACAGCTCAGACCACTTCTGGAGCTACCTAGTCCTCCAGGGGGTGCACCCAGTCTTTGGCAAGAACATCAGAGGCCAGGCGAGTGGCCAGCCCGGCTGCGTTCGTCGGGTAGAAGGGACCCCCAGTCCCCAGCGGACCGTGAAAGCCGTGGCCCATGGCTTGCTGCAAGCCTGGGAGTCGCTGGGTAAGAGTTGCCAGGAGCTTCCCCTACGAACCCCGAGCCTGGCCAGCACTCCGGGGAATCCCCCGACCCCTCCGGAACTCGGACCCTGTCCCAGCGCCCCTTCCTCAGGCCCCGGGTCCCGAGCATCCCTACATCTCCAGCGCTTCTTCCCCTACGCTCTCCTCTCTCGCGGCCCCTGCCCCTGCGGCTTCAGTGCTGAGAAGTCCCAAGTTCGGTTCCTCCGCCCTGGCCCCAGGCTCCCTCCCGGGCTGCACCCCCACCACAGCGCCCCCTCGCGCCCAGCTCCCCGCCGAGCCGCGCCGGTCCGAGGGGCGCGCTTACCTTACTGTCGGCGCGCGCGGGGCGGCAGCTCAGCAGCAGCAGCAGCAGCAGCAGCAGCAGCAGGAGCAGCGGCCGGAGCGGGAGAGCGGCCGCGGCCATGGCGCCACGGGCACGGCGGGCACAGGCGGCCAGGCACGGACGCCAGGAAGCGCGGGCTGCACTGAGAGCTCCGCGCCGTAGCCCGCTCTGCCTGCCCCGCGCCCCGCGCCTGCACCCTGCTGCCCGCCTCGCGCCCCTTCCAGCGCCGCTGGGGGCGGAGCTAGGGCGGAGGGGGCACCCCGCCCCGCCCCGCCCGCCGTCCGCGGGGCCTCCCCGTGGTCGGGCGGCTCTCCCAAGGGCATCCCTGCCCGCGCGCCAGGGTGGGTCTCGCTCGCAGCCCGCAGGAGCAACGGGGCCAGGGCGAGGCGCGTGGGTTCCTCGCACGGACGCAGGTCCTGTCCTGTGAGCCGTAGGGCCTTGGGCGTGTCCCTTCATCTCTGTGTGCCTCAGTTTCCTCACCTGTAAGATGGGGGACTCGTGCTTTCCTTTTGGAGTGTTTGTAAAGTTCGCATGAAAGACAGATGTTCCCAGGGCACGTGAGCCCTTGCGTTATCCGATGCCACCCACTTCTGGACAGGGACCTGACTGCTGTAAGCCTTCCCAAGGCTCAGCACCCAAAACTTATCTTCCATCTTTCATTTCTCCTTCCCTCTGGAATCCCTCCTGTCGGCTCCCAAACTCCAGTAGCTTCCTACTTTTTTTTTTTTTTTTTTTTTTTTTTTTTTTTTTTTTTTTTTTTTTTTTGAGACGGAGTCTCTTGCTGTCACCCAGGCTGGAGTGCAGTGGCCGGATCTCAGCTCACTGCAAGCTCCGCCTCCCGGGTTCACGCCATTCTCCTGCCTCCGCCTCCCGAGTAGCTGGGACTACAGGCGCCCGCCACCTCGCCCGGCTAGTTTTTTGTATTTTTTAGTAGAGACGGGGTTTCACCGTGTTAACCAGGATGGTCTCGATCTCCTGACCTCGTGATCCGCCCGTCTCGGCCTCCCAAAGTGCTGGGATTACAGGCTTGAGCCACCGCGCCCGGTCAGCTTCCTACTTTTAAATTTAAAAAATTTTTTAAAAAATACGGTCTCACTCTGTTGCCCAGGCTGGAGTGCAGTGGCTCGATCCCAGCTCACTACAGCCTCGACCTTCCTGGCTCAAGTGATCCTCCCACCTCAGCCTCCTGAGTAGCCGAAACTACAGGTGTGCACCACCACACCTGGCTAATTTAAAGATTTTTTTTTTTTTTTTTTTTGAAGAGACGGGGTCTCACTCCGTTGCCTAGACTGGTCCCGAACTCCTGGGCTCAAGCAGTCCTCCCACCTTGGCCTCTGAAAGTGCTGTGATTACAGGCATGAGCCACTGCAGCCAGCATTTCCTTTTTTTTTTGACTGGGTCTTCCTCTGCCACCCAGGCTGGAGTGCAGTGTTGTGAATACAGCTCACTGCAGCCTCAACTCTCCAACTTAAGCTATCCTCCTCCCTCAGCCTTCTGAGTAACTGGGACTATGGGCATGTGTCACCACGTTGGTTAATTCCTGTATTTATCATAGAGATGGGGTCTCCTATGTTGCCCAGGCTGGTCTCAAACTCCCAGACTCAAGCCATCCAGCCACCCCAGTCTCTCAAAGTGTTGGGATTACAAGTGTGAACCACCATGCTTGGTCTCATTCTCTTCATATAATTTATCGCTCAATGGGACTGTCTTTGTTGTTGGCATGTATGTTTCCTTGTGTTGGAGCATGTCTTCCCAGGGCATATTCTTAGTTTCTCCCCATGAACATCGAACTCAGTTGTTCTCAAAGTGTGGTCCTTGGTCTCAGCCTCCGCATCATCAGATAACCTGTTAAAAATGCAAACTCTCCTAGCCTGGGCAACAGGGTGAAAACCCGCCTCTACTAAAAATACAAAAAATAGGCTGGTGTGGTGGTGTGTGCGTGGAACTCGGGAGGCTGGGGCAGGAGAATCGCTTGAACCGGGGAGGCAGAGGTTGCAGGGAGCGGAGACGGCACCACTGCACACCAGCTTGGGCAACAGAGTGAGACTCTGTCTCAAAAACAAACAAACAAACAAAACCAAAAAACAAAACTTAGCCGGGCGTGGTGGCACATGCCTGTAGTCCCGGCTACTCGGGAGGCTGAGGCACAAAAATCTCTTGAACCCAGGAGGCAGAGGCTGCAGTGAGCTGAGATCGTGACACTGTACTCCAGCCTGGGTGACAGAGCGAGACTTTCTCAAAGAAAAAAAAAGAAAAGAAAAAAGAAAAAAATGCAAATTCTCAGGCTCCACTACAGACTTACAAAATCAGAAACTCTGGGGGTGGAGCCCAGCAATCTGTGTTTTAACAAACCCTCCAGGGGGTTTAGGGTTTGAGAATCACTGATCTGGCACAAGGTATGGTGCTCCACAATCCTCAGCTGAATTAAAGAACCCTGTGCGAAGCACACACTCAGTACAAATAAGCTGCTGCTGCTTCTTCCTTTTTTTTTCTTGAGAGGGAGTCTAACACTGTCGCCTGGGCTGGAGTGCGGTGGTGTGATCTCAGCTCGCTGCAACGTCCGCCTCCCGGCTTCAAGCGATTCTCCTGCCTCAGCTGCCCAAGTAGCTGGGATTACAGGTGCCCGCCACCGTGCCCAGCTAATTTTTTGTGTTTTTAGTAGAGATGGGGTTTCACTATGTTGGCCAAGCTGGTCTCAAACTCCTGACCTCGTGATCTGCCTGCCTCGGCCTCCCAAAGTGCTGGGATTACAGGCGTTAGCCACCGTGCCCAGCCACAAATAAGCTTCTTTTATAACTAGAGATCCCCTGGGAGGCATCAAAACCGGGGCTAGATTAGTGTAAAAAGCAAAAATTGTATATGTTCTTATGGACATAGTATCGAAAAAAATCAGCATGGTGGTTCTAAGGAGATCCAGGGAGTACGAATTTTCATTGAATACTTCTTTGCATCCTGTGGATTTTGCAATGTGTGTGTCCTATCTATTCAAAAACTGGACGGAGTGTACTTAAAAGAAATCGAAGCAGGCAGGGGGGATTCCCTACCCCAGCCCTTTCTCAATGAATGCAGCCTGGCTCTGACTCTAGGGAGGACAAGGAAGAGCCAGGCTGCTGTCACTGGAGGAACTCTGCCCCCTGCTGGCTGTTCCCCCCGCATGACCTGATGATCTCTGGCTGCCTCCTCTTCACCCTTCTCTCCCTCAGTGGGCTCTGGTCACCACGGATTCTCCCAGCTGCTCAAATGGGCCAAGCCCTGATCTGGCCTTGGGACCTTGGCACATGCTGTTCCTTCCACCCGAAAGCCTTCCTCTCCACCTAGTCCCACTTCTAATCATCCTCCCGACTGAGCTCAATCTGCCCCGCCTCTGCCTCCCAAAGTGCTAGGATTACAGATGTGAGCCACCACACCCTGCCATGCCTGCCTCATTCTTAGCTGTATCCCTGTCTGGTCCCGTCTGTCTGCTGCCTCTGGCCTCAGAACCACACCCACTAAGATCCCTCCTTATCCTTGGACACATTGCTTTCCAGATCTTTTGTCTTGAGTCCTGCAGGTGGTAGCAGAGTCTGTTTCATCTTTCTGAGCCTGTCCCCACATTTCTAAACTGGGGGGAAAGTACTGATTTCTTAGGATTGTTGGAAGAAACGTAGAGAAGTTAGATAAAACGCCCCATAGTAGGTGCTGGACTCATAGTGAGTCATAGAGCCCTTAGTTCATAGAGCCCTCTATGCTTAGGGACAGTGGCTGCGGTCTCTAGCAGTCATTTCCCTTGCTTTTCTCAGTTTTGTGGTATTTGACTCTTCCCAGAAGCACTTTCAGAAGACATGCGTCTGAGATTCAGAACCACTCTTTAAATAACATTAGTAACAGGTTCCATTTATTAGGCCAGACCTTTCACTGCTTTGCACGCATCGTTTAATTCTCACAGCATTCCTGCTAGGTAGCAACTATCGTTATTACCCATCCCCTCTTAGAAGACAGGAAATAGAGGCTCAGAAGTCACTCGCTTAGGGTTAGTTGTTTTTATCCATTCTTCCACCCAGTCAGTAATTATTGAGAGCCTACTATGTGCCAGTACTCAGCAGTTGGGGTTATGAGTGAGAATAAAGGGATGTGACTAGTCAGGGAGGTGTGGGAAGGTTTGTGGAAGGAAGGGACAACAGAGCTGTAGTCTGAAGGACCGGAGTTGTTTCCAGGGGCTGAGCATTTGGCTGAACTCTTCTGCCCATCTAAGAGGGTTGACTTAGAATCTTCATCAACTACCAAAATCCTAGGGCTGCATGTTTCTGCAGTGCCACTTAGGCTCTGATGGCATCTCCAGGGACAGAGAACTCACTACCACCAGAACCTGTGACAAAAAGGTAGAGTCCCGAGAAGGGCCAGATGGTCCTGACTTTTTTTTTTGAGACGGAGTTTTGCTCTTGTTGCCCAGGCTGGAGCGCCATGGCGCAATCTCGGCTCACCACAATCTCCGCCTCCCAGGTTCAAACGATTCTCCTGCCTCAGCCTCCCGAGTAGCTGGGATTACTGGCATGCGCCACCACGCCTGGCTAATTTTGTATTTTTAGTAGCGACGGGTTTTCTCCATGTTGGTCAGGCTGGTCTCAAACTCCCGACCTCAGGTGATCCGCCCGCCTCAGTCTCCCAAAGTGCTGGGATTACAGGTGTGAGCCACCGCGCCCAGCAAGGTCCTAACATATTTTAGAACCCATAGCTGAGGGAATGGCAGGCCGTCCTCTCTCAGTCACAGGGTTTAGCTCCGAAACACTGCTATCTAGCAGAGGGGATCTAGTTGTCCCTCGGTGGAAAGTATTAAGGAAGATGCCACTGAAGAAACATTTGAACAGGATCTTGAAAGATGCATAAGAGTGTGGGAGTGGGTCTGGTGAACTCAGCTGCGTTCCAGCTTGAAGGAGCCAGGGATTAAGGTTCTGGTATGTGACAGAATGGAGCTGGAATCCCCATCACTTCTGGTGGACTTCATCACCAGAATTGCTGGATAGGGACAATATTGTTGCTCCCTCAGAGAGCGGGTACGAGGTTTAGACGACAGAGTGTTAATGTAAGTCTCCCAGATTACATATGAAATAGTTTCACCAGTGTTGATAAGGTCCAGGTGCCCCCAAGTGCAGAGAAGCGTTGCAACTTTCGTAGCAGGTGAGGGAAGGGGTGTGGTGCGAAACGTGGGCAAAGGTCAGGTCAAGCAGGGATGCGAATGCCAGGACGAGGACTTAAAATTAAGCAAAAATGACACAAAAGAGCTAAGGGATTGGTGGGGCGGGTGGAGCAGGAGAGGGCGAAGGAGGGGCCACCGAGGAAGCTGCAGCATAATCCGGCAGAGCAGAGGCGGGCAAAGCACCAACGTTCTCATTCTTTGTCTTCAAGCGGGCCAGGTAGGCCTTAGACCCTGGGCGACAGCAGCGAAGTCCTTTTCCGAAGGGGTCGCCGAAGGCGGACACCCCGGCGGGCCCAGTGACCGGTGGCCGCGCGCCACCTGGTGGCCGCAGCGGGCGGATTCGGCCGGGGGCCGCGGAGCAGCTGCAAAATCCAGGATTTTGCTTCCGGAAAGCTTCGGGAAACTGAGGTGGGAGGGGCAGGGGTTTACGATCTTCCAACTGGATCCTGTCCTTATTCCAACCCCCTTTTAGAGATAGGGAAACTGAGGAAAGGGGAAGGCGAACAAGACTGGGTAAGAGATCTCTCTTAAACGGAAGGTTTCAAGACACCTGGAGTCAAGAGCCTAGGGCTTTCCTTAATAGCTCCAATGGCCCGAAGCTTAGTTTGCCCATCTGTTCTATGGGCAGGAGGAAAATGAAAGGGGAGGAGGGGAAACTTTGGTCTTTCCCGCCCACCCGGAGGTAAAAAGGCTTTAAAGACTACCCCGGAAAGAAGAGTTTTATAGATTCTATTTGCATACGAACGCAGTCACCTCAAGTTAAACTCCGGTCCTTTAATCTCCGGTCCAATTTGTCCTGCAGCGGCAGGGAGAGGCCCTCGTGAGTACCTTAAAGCCCCGCCTCCAGGGCCCCGCCCACAGGGTTGGGCTTCGTTGCACGTGCTCACCCGGCTGCCTCGCGATCCGCCTCCTTGGAAAGACTCATTGTTGGAGTGGGGGGTTACGAGGACTCTTAGGGAACTTTGATCAGGTATAAATCACAATCAAGAGAAGTCCCGGAAGTATCCGCTTACTACGTAGACATCAAACGCTTTGTCATGGTTCTTGATATTGACAGACTTTAGCTTTCCCTTCTCAGTGCTTCTTATCCCTCCTTCCACCCCTTCAGTTGGTGCGGTCGGCGTGGCCGGCCTCGCTGAGCGGACTCCAACTCCCAGCGTGCCCCGCAGGGCCGTGCGCGGCAGCGGCGTGTGACGTCAGGGGAGGGAGCTGGCCAGTGCTGAGGGGGCGCGGCGCGGAGGGGCGCGGAGCGGCGCGAGCCGGGCTGCTAGGGGCCCAGAGAGCGCCGCGGCCGGGAGCCCGCGGGCTCCTGACAGCCTCCTCCCCTCGGCGGACGACGACCACGGCGACTAGGACGCCGGTCATGGCGGAGCAGCAAACCCGGCGCGGACCCTAGGCACCACCGCATGGAGCGGGACGAACGGCCGCCTAGCGGAGGGGGAGGCGGCGGGGGCTCGGCGGGGTTCCTGGAGCCGCCCGCCGCGCTCCCTCCGCCGCCGCGCAACGGTGGGTGAGGGGCCTGCGACGCCCGGGCCAGGCAGGAACCGGCCTCCTGAGCCTCCTCCAGGGATCCCCCTGCTCTCAGCCAACCCTCGCCCCGGGAAGCCGCAGCGACTCCGCGGCCCCTTAGCGTGGACCTTCACCCCGGTCCCCCTCGGCGCGGACCCTCCCTCTCCTCCCCCGTCTCGCTCAGGGCGGACCCTCCTCCTCCGTCCCCGTTCCCTTCCGCGCGGACCCTCCCCCTGCCCGGGTCCCTGGGCACCGAGCTTCATTTCCCCCTCCCCCCGTCCCTTCTGCACAGGCCTCCCCTCCCCCCGTTCCCTCAGCACCAATCCTCCCTCCTCCCCCCGGGTCTCCTCCCCCTGTCTTCCCAGCACCGAACCCTCCCTTCCCCCCGGGCCCCTTAGCTTGGAAGTCCCCCCCCGCGGTCCGTCAGTGGGGGCATCCCCTCTCACTAGAGTCCCCTTCGCGCAGAGCCTCTCTTTTCCCCCACAGGGGTTCCTCCTCCCACCGAGGACGCTCCCTTCTTGCCCTGTCGACCCGACTCCACAGCACCCTTGTACCGCTCAGCTTTCTAGAGTGTTTTCCTCCTCTGCAGCCTCGCGCGTTCTCCCTTGAATACTGCGAGCCCCCCATCTCTTCTGAACCCCCGTTCGCTAGACATCCCCCAGTCGTTTCCTTTTTCGGACCCCTTCGCGCCTCCTGCTTCCCCTGCGCCTCACCTTCCCCAACGCCCCGCGCTCTCTGGCCGGTCGCGGCCCCTGCTCAGCCCCCCTCTCCGCCAGGCAGCGGCTTTCCCTGGCCGAGGGCTCCAGCACGCCCCGGGGCCCCGGACACCTGCCTCCTCCCGGCTTCTGCCCGGCAGGTCTCGGTCCCCACCTCTTAGCCTCAGTTCTCCTCTTCCTTGTCCCAATGCGGGACCCTGGGCGCTGAGAATCCCTCACCTGGCCCGGCCCTTCCTACCGCTCGTCCCTTGCCCCCTCGCCCGGGCCAGCTCCTCAGGTTCCTCGGGGCTTCCTCACCCTCCTCCCCTTCGCTCCCTCCCCCTGCGGGGTGTTTTATTTGTATCTGTTTGATATTTCCCCCCTCGGTGTTTGCCGCGGAATGTTTTTATTGGTAACGTGTTAGGAGCTTTTGTGAGGTCGTAAAAGGTGAACTTTTGAACTTGGAAAGCGCCCTGGAGCAATTAGCGCAGGCGATCGCCCCGGGAGGCCTGCATTACAAAGGGTGCTCGCACCGGCCGGCAAACGCTCCGGCGGCAAACCCGATTTATTTATTTATTTGCCCTGTTTTCCACCTTTCACATCTCCTCATTTCCGAATAAAGGGAGGCTCTCAGAGATCCGTACCTCCTCCCCTCGCTGCGCCATAAACTCGCAATTCTCTGAAAGATCTAGGACCGAACAGTGTCTAACAAGTAACAGATTTCAAATTGAATGCAAACACCCGGGACAGTTAGGAGGCACTAAAAATTAACTGCTTCACCAAGAGGTTTCTCAATCAGGACAGTGACCTGGCAGGTGTGAGGAAAGTAACCTGAAAATAGGTCACTTAGGCGCTCAATTGTTGAATGAGTGAGTAGCTACAGAGGGTGGAAATCGTGGGTTGGATCTGTGCCTTCATACGTTTATCAACTCGTCAAACATTTTGTTAGTTCAGGAGATCTGGTGTTTTTACTAAAGGGAAAAGTCCGTGTAGAAGAGAGCTTGGTTAACTTCACTTGATATTGCTGATCTTAAAAATAGTGATGTGTTTTCAAAGCTCTTTTTTTTTTTTAAAAAAAAATTTGTGTGTGATGTGTGATGTCTAGGTGGCTGGCCGTTCCGTGGGCTGTCGTTGGCAACTAATTTCTGAATGTGACCATGTTTGAGATCAATAAAATTCCGTGTCACAAAGGGGAAAGCTGGAATCCAGTTAGTGTAGGAGACGGTATCATAGGAACAAAGGATTTCTTTAATGCCTTTGACTTTTTAAGCTAGTTTGTGTGGAGATTTGGTTTGGTATTAATTTGTGAGTGTTGTAAATCCTGATCTAAAATTTCCCATGCTGGTGTTTTTGAATCCAAGCCCCAACCTATCTTATATCCCATGTTAGCGTGTATATTTCTGTGATGCCTTCCTATGTGTGAATACTTCCTGTACCCACCTGTGCATATAATGTAGATGACGGCTTTTACTGCAATTCAATATTTACTGCAATATTGCTTTCAGTTCTACTTGAGAGTAATAGTGTTGTAAGAGAAACCTAAGAACTGCATTTGTTATTAATTATTCATTAGTACATTTTAAAGAACTCAATGGTAATTTTAACTCTTAATCAGATTTCCCACTCATAGTCTCATTTCCTCAATTGGTCAGAACCATTTGAAAGAATGTTATCGAGCAATCCATTTAGGCTAAGGTGGCTTTAATATTTTACATTAGTCTAAGTTAGTGGTACAGATGTTTTCTTTTTGCTGAAAATGCAATGGGAACTTCTGGCAGCTTGATGGGCTTAAAATACACGAGAAGCTAGACCGTTGTGGAATATTTTTCAGTGTAAAAGCTAGCATTGTGCAGTGTTTTACAATTTATGTTCGTTAGCACTTAGGAAGTTAACATGCTCACAGAAGAATTGTCAAAAAAATTTTTTTAAGTTTGCTTTTGGAACAATGGGCACATTTTTTCTCTTTTGCTTCCTAATTAATATTTTTTTCCAAAAATATATGAAACTGCTTGTTCTGAGTAGAAAGTAATTATCTCTTTTTTAATCATAGTGGCTGATTTCTATTTTGTACGAACTATTTTCAAGAGACGACTATATAGATAGGGGGTCTTTTGGTCTCTGTCATGAAGAAATAAACTGGAGGTGGCATTTTAGAAATGTTTTCCTACCGGAAATGCCATTGATGCCGAATTTACAGTCCTTTGAATGATTTTTATTCTGTCAGAATAGAGTTTCTTTCTAGCCTTTTAATGCACCATCATCCTTCCAGGAATTCCCTGTGCTGACTGCGCTACTTTCAGTTGTTGCTTGTAGGTTTTCATAACAAACATGAACTCATTTAGTTGTAATAGAGGACTGCTCCCTTTTGGGATTTCAAAGGAAGATGAATGATTTGAGGAAGTGTATGCTGAATATTGCATTTGTTCATTTTAAGAGAATGAGGGAATAGACTTTTAAATATTTAAAGCAAAGGAAGGCAAAGGAAGGTTATAAGCCATTATAAGTAATTAAAAGCATATTTTGTGTAATTACACTTTAGAGGAAATGGGGAGAAGTTCACCAAATAGCAGGATTCCTTTTTCTCCTGCTGTAACCATGCCGTCCAAATGTTTATGCGGGAAAATAAATTGGCAACTGTTTCCCATGGTGATTTAACTTTTCAGTTCTGTGATTTTAAAAATTAAGTTAATTCTGAGTTGCCCCAGAATTTTTTCCTACTCCCGTTAGAAAAACAAAAACAAAAATGAAAACAAAAACCATGCTGTAGTACTGTTGTTTCTTAGTACCTACAGCATGCAGGTTTTGCTTTTTTTTTTTTTTTTTTTGGTAGCTTCTGTGACCTCCAAAGATGGCTAGGGTAGAAGAAAGGCAACATTGAGCAAATTCAAGTGGTGATTTTGCATAGCTGAGGTGGGAGATGACCACATTTACAATCTCTAGTGTACAAGCCACCAAATCTGTCAGCAGTTCTGATTCATGTAACCAAAATATGATGACATGATTCCTAATCTATAATTCATTCTCATTTCTGTGGCAAAAAGGTCTCTGCAAGGCACATGTGTTAGCACATGAAAGGGAGCTGGATGAGGAACTAATGAAAAAAAAACTGCTGGTAAATTTCCAAAAATATATCCAAATTTATGCATTTCCATATTTTATTTAGAATTTCCTTGTTTCTCATTCCCTACTTTTTTCCTAGGGTTTTGGGGCAAAGGTGGAAAATAGAGTTTAGATTAAAATACCACATTTTAGAATAGTAGAGGATGTTAGGTGGAAATGCCAACTGTTGCTGTAACATTGGTAAAGGAAGTTTCTTATACCACCCCTAGTGTTTGTTGTGCAAGTTGGCTTTAAATTGCTAATGATGCTTGCATGTTTTGGAGCTTGGAGCTGTGTTAGTTTCATCTGTGTTAGTAGGAAGACTTACCACTTTGTTTTTATAATTGGGTAGATATTATTTACTGGTTGTGTTGAAAAATTGGTCTGTTAATGAACTGTTCAGATGGCAACTTCTGACTTAAGAATTGCATAAAGCCAGGTTAGATTCTCCCATATTAGGAGACTTCATTGTCAGCAAATTCATCGAAATCTTTGGGGCTGGTCATAATTTTTGCTTCTTAAGTTTATTTTTGGTTTATAGCCAAATTAATGACACTTTTCTGTTCAGTATTTTTTCCATGCATAATAATTAAGTTGAAAGTGACGCTTGAGAAGATGTGTTTTAGAGTAAATTTTACATTGTTGGTTCAGTCTATTTTTTTTAAGTAGGACAGTAAAAGTGCCTTATTTCATGTGTAAAAACAGATTCTAGTAATGTGTGAAAAAGGTCAGAATTAGAAAAATCAAAATTCTGAATCAACAGATAAACACGTTTGTATTTCAGTAAAGGATAAATGTGCTTGAAACGATTTTTAACAGAAGGTAGCTATCTAATCTGCCCCCATAAGTAGTGATCTGATATACCCAACTCTTTGTAATACTTTGAGAGCATTTCCAAAACCAATTAAGTTGTGAAGGAAAATGTTTTCTTTCACACTTCTTCTTTAAGATCAGCCTTAACTTTTTAATTATAGTTTTTTCCTGGCTCAGGTAATTTCTTAAGGGTTTATGGATGCCTTTGATAACTAGGGTTCGGAAATACCAGAATTATTAAAAATCAGCAAGAAAGTGGTTTGGTACTGAGCAGGTAATTCTGTCTTGGGTATTGAGCTTTCTAGAGCTAAAGTTTCAGATTCAGCTGAGCTTAAATTTAAAAAAAATCTCTAGATGTAACTTTGATATACATATTTCTAGAATTCAGCCCAGTCTTTTGTTTATTGCTTGTTTTCCAACATGGCTTGTCTTTAAGAAAAAGACAAGGGTGTTAGACTGTAACACCCTTAGTAGGTAATGGAAAATCAGAAGAAAACCATTGTGAGATGTCTAACCTGTTTTTCAGTATGGTGGAGAAATAACCACAGGAAAAAGAGGAGACCATAATTTGAAAGAATAAAACATTTCCTATGGTATTTCGTTCTTCATTCTTTGTTACCTGCTATTAAACAGCAGCCTTTGTAGAGAAGCTTCTCAGAAAACCCAGATTTTTTCATTGGTTACAGTTATTTACTAGTGTAACCTGGTAATTCTAATTAACAGTGATTTAGTTTGGGAGCGGACCAGGATTTCCTCAGCTGGCTGCTGGGGAGCTGAATTGCTTTTTTCCCCACCCCCAGCTGCACCAAATCTTTTGATCCCCAGGCTACTACAGTGGTTGTCATTTGAGAAAGCAAACTGAGAGAAAATATGTTGTGAAAATAGCCTACTTTGAAACCTCATTTGCATTTTGGAATTTTTGTTCTTAAAAAAATTATAGGAATAATTGAATTCCCAAATGTTTATCTTGACAGAAGCAAACTGGCCAAATTCTTATGTCTAAATAGAAAATTCCTGGATTTCCTAAAATTTTTTTGCTTTAAAAATTTCGGGGGCTGTTTTAATATTGATAGTCACGATTTCAAAAGAGAAATGATTCTAATTATAAATTCACGGGAGGGTTTCAAATGTTTTGAGTTTCTTTAGGGAGTGTGTGTTTGGGACAAATAAAGTTATGCAGTGGAGTAGCTTTCATTCAGGGTAGCTTGTGGTTTCTCTATCAGCATTATATAATAAGCTTGAATACAGAATTACAGATTCTTATGTCTTATACTAAATAAACCATACAATTTGTTACGTTAAGAATTGACTTTAAAAAAGTGTCTTTAAATGATGAGGTCTTTGGATTCTAATTGTAAACTCTACACCCTTCAATTTGTTTACACCAGAGAAGCTATTCAAGCATAAACCACAGATGGCAGTAGCAGTATATTTTTCTGTTTCTGGACTGATTCTTGCCTTTAAGTTGGTGTCAGTTCTATGGGCCCTGTTGATAAGTCAGCTGGCAGGTGTAATGTTTCTAAAACCAATTCCCTCGGCAGCAATATGTAATGTATTCAGGGAAACAAATCCAGGCATTTGATTTGAAGATATACTCTGTGGGTGGTTTGACCCAGAAGAGTGACTGCACTCACTGCCCGAGTGAGAAATTACTTTAAAAATTTGGTAATAGTGATTAAGGGAGTTGTTAGAGTAATAGCTATAGCATATTGGAATTGTACTGTTATTATTAGCAGAGAATGTATCTAACAGATACTTACTTGAACAACTGTTTGCATTGGAAACAATTTATAACTCATTAAAAATATACTCAAGATTCATATTTTGAGAGAGAAATGCACAACTAAATTCTTTATGTGAAAAAGATGGATAATCTTCCCAGCTGTTTATTTCCAGTTCCTCCTTACATTTCATAGAATTGGGGATTTTTAGATCTGTGTATGAGAGCATTTTGGAGGTCTAGGAATGGGTTCTGCTTGCTCTTCCAGCCATCACTGTAGTGCCCAAATTTCTGTATTCTCTATTTTCTTCTAAAACGCTGATGAAAAAAAGAGATGATTGATTAGATTTCCTGTGATATTTTATCTATGATGTTTCCTTCAGGTATAATCGCATAGTTTAGGGCTCAGGAAACATTTTAGTAACAAATCTACCTCAAAATGAAGCATAGACTGATTCCGTGAAGGGAATAGCTTAACCATATGATTTTCTTTCTTTCTTTTTCTTTTTTTTTGTGATGGAGTCTCACTCTGTTGCCCAGGCTGGAGTGCAGTGGTGCGATCTGGGCTCACTGCAACCTCAGCTTCCCGGGTTCAAGCGATTGTCCTGCCTCAGCCTCCTGAGTAGCTGGGATTACAGGCATCCACCACCATGCCCAGCTAATTTTTGTATTTTTAATAGAGACAGGGTTTCACCATGTTGGCCAGGCTGGTCTCGAACTCCTGACCTCAAGTGATCCACCTGCCTCAGCCTCCCAAAGTACTGGGATTACAGATGTGAGCCACTGCGCCTGGCAGTTTTCATTTTTAAAACTAATTTTATTAATTCAAGTCCCCATTTCAGTCATGAAGCTGTATCACCTTGGAAGTATTAAAAATTCAGTCTTTTAAAAATTCCTTATGCTCCACTGGATCAGATGCAATGTTCTTTTTATTACGGGTAACTCCAATTTATCTAATTTAGTCTTTCTGTCACAAAAGAAAGAAAAGCTAGAAGACAGAACACTTCTTTGTAGCCTTATGTACTTTATCCCGCTTCCTCATCCCTTGCCTTTTAAAATTTATAAACAAATAATGAAGTAGTACTCAAGTGTATTTTCTGTCATTCGTTGACCATTCATTACTATTGTTTGTTTCAAACTTAATTTCTTCCCATTTATTGAGTCCTTAAATTTATGGTTGCATCCAAACCAGTGATTTTCAAAGTGTGGTCTGCAAACCTCTGGGGGTCCTTGAGACCCTTTCAGAATGTTCTCAAATATATTTTAATCATAATGCTAAGACATCATTTTTCACTGTATTGACATTTACACTGATTTTGCAGAAACAATAGTGAGTAAAAACTGTTGGTCCCTTACCAGAAATCAAGGCACAAACTGTGTCATTATATGCTTCACTTCCATGCACTTGTATTTTTTAAAAAGACTTTTCCACTTAATGTCATCCTTGATGTAGCAGTAAAAATGATGATTAAATCTTGATCCTTGAGTACATGTACTTTTGATATTCTGTGTGACAAAATGGAAAAGTACATGCAAAGCACTTCTGGTGCAAACTAAAATAAAATGGTTAAGACAAATTGCTTGTGTGATGTTGTGATCTGAGCTAGCTACTTTTGTTCATGGAATACTTGAAATAATTAAACTATACTTGATTCAGCCTTGGACATTTGGCAGACTATTTTTTCTTAAATGAACAGTAAGTCTGTCATATCAAGAAAAACACAGTACTGATTGCCAGTAAATAAAATTTGAGCTTTCAAGCAACAATTGGTTTTGGAAAACTTGTACTTGCCACTAAGAGCTTGACAGCTTCCCAATGGTTAAAGCCTTTTCTGATGAGATGGATGATGAAATTAACAAATGTGATTTTTGATGTTATGAAATGTGTCAACATTTTGAAAATCTGAATATCTCAGTAATTGAGTATTTTCCAGAAGTGCTGTGTGTGATATTACAGGAACCTGCATGGGTAAGAGATCTGTTCAAAATGCCAGATTGATCAATAGATTTTAGTGTAATGGATTACACATAGTTCATTGATATGGTTTTAAACTCACACTGAACTAACCTTTAAGAAAGTACCACTTACTGAGTTTTGGTGTAGTATCAAAGAAGACTATCCACAATTACTTTAAAAAGCAAATACTTATTCCTTTTCCGATTATAAATCTGTGGGGTCAGATTTTCTGCCTGTGCTTCAATAACAACAAAAAATCACAATATACTGAATGGAGAAGCATGTAGGAGATACAGCTGCGAGGATTAAGCCAGATATTAAGGAGATTAGCAAAATGTAAAACAGTGCCACTCTTCTAATTTTTATGTTTTATTGGACAATTTTCTTTTTCATAAAAATGTTATACGAACATGCGGTGGATTTATTAAATTTCAATGGATTATTAAATATTTTAAATTTTTCATAGTTTTATTTTCCAGTATGATAAATATCAATAGACAAAGCCACATAAATATCAACCCTTTAGGGTCCTTCATACTTTTTAAGAGTGTAAAAGGGGTCCTGAAGAACACTCAGGCCAAAATATATGAGAACTCCAGGTCTAAATGAACTAACGAAATGTTAGTAAGAAGATGGTGACTTCACCAGATACCATTAGTAGTACTTTTTTACTTTGGAGTTTTCTTATTTCCCTCCATAATTGAGCTACTTTCATTGAAAATGAGTTCATATCATTTTAAGTTTTCTTTGCTTGGGAATATGTGAAATGTGTGGTAGTGCACTCTCACTGAGTTCTCTGATAAAGCTTTTGTTACCTGCTACATGAAACCTGTTGCTTAACTGATAATTGTCTTGTGGCAGCAGTTTTTCCAGAGAACCAGTTGCCTCACCAAGAGTAGACTTACAATTGTGGAAATAAATCTGACAGTAGAATTTCTTAAGAGTCATTGCTATAAAATAATGAACTATTTATAAGAGATAAAGATCCTATCGTGCTTTTTAAAACTTCCATCAAGAATAGCTTGCTTAGACATACTTGCTTTCCTTAGACATATTTGGCTATCACTGAGTCTTAGAGTTGTGATTTCGGTAATGCCATTTTGTAAGTTGGTTTGCTTTTAACCTGGTTTTCACTGAGATGGTAATAAAGTCTGTTTAGGAGAGGCATCTCTTCCTCTGGTCTAAGAATATCCTTTCCTAGTGTGAGTAACATTTTAGTGTAAGTCAATTACTGTGTTGTTAAAGAGTTAGAGATTTACTCCTTAGGGTAGTTGCTAGGTAGAACTCATCCTGTAGTGGGCTTGCTGGCTGAAGAAATGTCACAACAATGTGAATAACAAATAAGGAGTTACTTCATCAGAATTCAAGGTGAAGCTTGGGTAGGTGTTGAAAGATCAGTGAGATAATTATTTGGGCTTCCTTCCTAAGAGCTCTGTAATTATCTTGATGTTCTTGGAGTTTCATGTAATGTACCTTTGAAAACATTTTTGTGTTCTGTGGGGATTGCAGCTTAGTTATAAGAAAATACAAACCTTTCTTTTTTATCTTACTGTTTGGATTTCAAGATTCACATGAAATCTTCCACTGCATTCTTCAATTTAGTTAAATTGCTTTAATTATGAAACCTAGTAACTGAGATAGATAAGGCTTTTTCCTTCAATATTTTTACTGTACTCTTGAAATCTAACCTGTCAGGAGACTTCCTCTCTCTAGTCTAGGAATCCTTCCCCCAAGATGCCTATTTAGCAGGATAATAAACCACCTGGGGGAAACCCCCCATTGACATGCATTTAGAGGGCTTTGTTTTTTGGAAATGGCAGTAGTAGTCCCATTCAGGGAGGAAGGATTTTGGTTAGATGGTGTGAGGCAAAGAGCAGGGACTCTGGAGTGTGGCCTAACAAAGATCACAGCTTTGCGACTTTGTCACTTGAATTCTCTGAACTTTAATGTTCTCATTTAACATTAATAGCTAACATTTACATAGTGTTTATAATCTAAACACCTATGTACATTTATCCTCATAACTCTGAGGTAGGTGTTCTGTTATCCCGATTTTACAGGTGAAAACTGAGACCCACAGAGTTTAAACCTCCAGATTTCACAGCTAGTAACAGCGTTAATAATTTGTTTCGTAGATTTAACATTCCCTCTTCTCCCATATACTCTGACATTTCTGAAATTGACTGTAGGGTTATAAGGATTAGAGACAAGGTCTGTAAATTGCCAAGCATAGTATAGTATCTGCCTAAAAGCAAAAACCTGAGAATCTGAGCCATTTATATATGTTGGAGAGGCCCAGAATTCAACTTTTATTGATTAGAGAGCCAAAAAGACCCACTCTTAGCATTGGAAGTGACTTTTTTCTTTTCTCTCATGTTGGCTTTTTTTTTTTTTTTTTTTTTTTTTTTTGAGACGAAGTCTCACTCTGTCTCCCAGGCTGGAGTGCAGTGCTACGATCTTGGCTCAATGCAACCTCTACCTTCCGGGTTCAAGCGATCCTCCTGCCTCAGCCTCCCGAGTGGCTGGGATTACAGGTGCCCACCACCACACCCAGCTAATTTTTGTATTTTTATTAGAGACGGGGTGTCACTGTGTTGGCCAGGCTGATCTCGAACTCCTCACTTCATGATCCACCTGCCTTGGCTTCCCAAAGTGCTGGGATTACAACTGTGAGCCATGGCCCCTGCCTCATGTTGGTTTTAATAAGCCATTGGCTAGAAAACAATTTTGCCAAATCAGGGACAATCTTTGGTGAACCTAAGGGATGCTAAGGAATGAAGGTGTTTTGAGTTACTCAGGGCAGGGCTACAATGTCTTTTATCTGTATCCTAAGCACTGAAAGTTGGTGTTCTATGAACATTGAATGAATGAAAGAGGCAAGTCAGGAATATGAGGCTTTTGCTTATCTCAGAGCCCCTTGCTGGTAGTCAGAGAAAATTTACAAAATATAAGGAAAAGGAATATGCTTTTCAGCTACTTGAGGAAATTGGGGCCAATATCTAAGTCAAGCAGCGTGTTTAAGCTAAATCCAAGGTTCGATGGGCCCTCCTGGAACTAGAATGTAGTTTCTGTTTGGAAACATGGTTCTCCTGTAATTTAAAGTGACTAGATACCCTAGATTAAGACGAGATGGCCAATAAACCTAGTGGCTGTTTGCTTGACTGCATTCGGGAATGCAGCTTAGGAGAAGGTGGCCTTTGTCCCATGTACCTTTTTAAAATTCTGTCACACAAAGGAAATATAAGAGCTAGATGTCCAAAATTTATAAAATATAGAAGGTGATTTCCTAGTGAAAAGAGAGATAGTGAGAAAGATGTAAAAGAGGATAGGCAGTGTGGATTAATAGAATGTGTTAGCAAAGTAGTTTGAATAGGAAAAGACTTCAGAGAGGAGCCCAAACATTGAGGAGTTATGAAGCCCAGGAGATACTTTATACCTAGGATCTGATTCTCAAAGGCATGTCCACGTATAAAAATGGTCCACCTATAAAAATGGAGGAGCTAAATTAGATAATCCCTGAAAAGATTTTCCAGGTTTATGATGGAATGAATTGGGCAAAACAGGAAGTTGCAATTTAGAAAAGTCCTGCCTAAAGCAAATCGCTGTAGTACTCATTGCCCAGATTCTCTGGGATGATTTTGATTTCAGATACTGTTCAGTCATCCCTCTAAGAATATTTACATTTACCAAACTGCTTCCTTGTTCTGCTTTAGAACACTTGGCTGCTTTACAGTCTGTGGGATCACATAATTTATCTGTAAATTTCATTCTTTCAGTCTGCCTCATACAAATGTTTACAGTTATAGTTCTGATGTTATAATTTGTAATGTAAATTTGAAATAAGTTATGGAGCATTTCTTTTGTTTTTCAAACAAGATCACTTTTTTCATTTATAACCCCTCCAGGCCACACTTTCTCTTTTTTGAGTACAGTTTCATTCACTGAGTCAAACCTGTAGTTAATTTTAGAGTTTTTCCTCATTCCTTGTCATAGGATATTTATCTGCAAAACTCATTCAGCATTGAGAAGAGTGCTGTCTTCCTAAGATTAAATGCGCTTCATTTGAGAACGTTGATTCATTCAGGGAAACTGCAAAACAGAAGGGAAACTTCCTGAAATGCTGCTGGTCTGTAAAAGGGAACCCAGCAGGAAAGGGGAGCGGTGCATGGGGGAGGGGTGAAGCGAAGAGTGTAGCAGGGTAGCTGCAGTTGAAATATTCATCAATCATTTTACTGGCACCAGGAAACCAATCAGCCTTTTAGGGAGAGAACTTAATCAATCACCTAATGTGGGAAAATACAATTGCTTTCCCACAAAAAATATTCCCTTTCTTGGTGACAGATCGAATCTGAAAGATACTTGGGTTCCCTAGAATTCAGAACTGACTGCAAGCACTTGCTGAAAGTACTGCTGTGAAGAAGTGCATTTAACATTTGGAGATAAAATTTCCTATCTGCTGTGAGCCTTTTCAGAGTATTTCAAAGAGAGTTTGCTTTTCGTACAGTGTGCCCATCAAAAAATAAATACTGAGCATTTTTGTGCAATCCGAAGTGTGTGAAACACTGTAAATTTATTCTCCAAAGCTAGTTTCAGATAAGGACTTCTGGCTGGAGAATACCCGATGTTTCAAATGCCTTGTTTGGAAAGCAGGGTTAGAGCATTGTCTAAGGAGCATATCCTGGGAAACACAGTTGGAAGTGCTTGCATATAAATAAAAGCAGGAGAGATACAGCTGCATCGTGTATTTAGGTTTTAAATACTTGTGATTTCTGAGGGTCTGTCTGTGCTTGAATTGCCTGTGGCCCTTAGGTCCTTTGGTTCTTAGATGTGAGCTGCTTGAGAATCCAGTGTTTTTAAAATTAATGCATGGTCACTGAAGAGAATATGGAAAAACGAAGGGAAAATAACCTATAATCCTACCACTAAGCAACTTTCATTAATGTTTTCTTCTAGACCTCAAATCCAAGGTTTTTCTTTTGCAATTTTTTAGTCATACAATATATACTATTAAGTTTTCTGCTTTTTGTTTAATTTTAAATGTTTTTTCTCCTGTTATAAACTTCACTCATTCAACATCAAGTTATTTGAAACTTTCGATAGCTATATGACAGCCCATTGTTTTTCACTGCTGGCCATTTAGATAGGTTTTATTTTTTCAATGTTTTAACAATGCTTCTCACACCATCTTGTGCTTTCTTTTATCTTGGCTTTTTTTGGGGGATAATTTTGAGAAGTGTGTGTCTATCTCAAAGTACACTCACCAACAACTACTTTAATTTACACTGAGATACCTTGCATACCAACATCTAGGGCTGCCAGCAGTACTTATTTATTTTAATAAATGCCTGGTGCTTGAGATAGAATTTGAGATACTGTGGGTAGGCTCTTTGCTTTTTATCATTTTGAGGGGAGAGAGAGTCGTTTCCCTCCCCCCTTTTTTTTCTTTTTGATTCTGGCACTAGAATGTTGCCCTGCACCCTCATCCTACCATCTCCAGCCTGGTCAGAGCCTCTTCTGAGGCTACCTTCTTTCTTATAGATATGGGTGAATGAGTGGCAGAGACACCCTAGAGCCTTCTCTGGTTGCTTTTAAAAATCTCGGGATGATGACTTGATGTGCATGTGTTAATTATATCATCTCCCACAAAGTCTTGAGACCTGTGTCTTGAGACCTGCCCTCTACCTGAGTGTGAATAGAAATTAAGTACATTCAGAGAGAATTTAAAGTTGCATTCCTTTAGAAATCTGCATGGGTTCCTCAGTGGCTAATTTCTATCCTGATCGTGTGCAGTGTTTGATGGTGAAAGACTCTGAATAACTCTTATGCTAATTTGAAGGGCATTCACAGTTTTTAACAGGTCTAGTTTCAGAATGGAAATAGGAATATTTTGGGAATCCAGCTATCTATACATTTTTTTTATTAAAGCGTAAGTCATATTTGCTGAAATTAAAATTAAATAGTCTTTAGACATTTTTAAAGTTTATGTTGATTGAAAGTAAACATGAACATTTAAAGATCATTTGCTTTGCTGCTTTGTGCCCACCACTGGTGGTCAGAAACTTGTGATTTGCCAAGACAGGTTTTATAATGCTCTTTAATAAGAAAATGAATAAGCCAGCTGCTCTTTCCCTCAACTATAGTGAGTACAAACCTCCTCAAATCCTGGTTAGTAATTAAAAGCCTTGAGATGACCTTGAATCTAACTGAACTACAAAAGCTGTCTTGAATTAAATTTATAGCTTTTGTCAATTTCAAAAGAATTGTATTCTATTTGCCAAAACATTAAGCATAGCCTTGGGTGTGTATTGAAGATCAGAAATAATTAATAAGAGGTACTACTGAAGTGCAAAGAGAAGCCTAATATGGGCTACAAAAATAAAGTTTGTCATCTGTTTGTTGATCATTTAAAATATGTACTTGAAAAGGTTTGAGAGGGTGGCATTTTTCAAAGTGTCATTTTGTGCTATTCAGATTTGCTGAAAAGATCTATCTTTTCCCCATCTTAACATCAAAGAGGTTTTTGAACCCAGTGGGGAATCAGAACAAATATTTAACACTTTCTCAAAAGTAACAGTTTAATTGATTCTTAAAATATTTTACACGGTGGTTATTTTGTTAGTGAAAGTTTCTGATTATACTCAGGCAGTGTAAAAGTAAAAATATTAATGTTTTAAAAATGCTTTATGTGTGAGCCACATCTTAAGATCTATGAATAAAGAACTTTTCTGCTTACCAAAAGGGTAGAGAATATATTCTCAGCTGTTTAGAGAGCCTTGAAGTACTATCTTATTGATAGAAAGGACCTTGACATTGTTGCTATAAGAAAAGTTAGGTTTTATGTCAGTAGGTCAGATAAGACATGTCTTCCAGCATCATAAATGTGATGAATCCCTGAAGAGTCCAGCAGTAAAGCAGATAGTTTGAGCAAGCAGTAATGTGTTACATAGGTCTTGCAGATTTTAGGATTATTTTAGTTTTTACATTTATTTAATGAGACTAACCTAGTCACTCTTAGATCACAGTAATGAAATTATATGCCAGTGTGCTTGTGAATGAAACCAACATAATGAAAGGAAAAAGTTGTTAATACACAGCAGGGATTGCCAGTCTGAGTGTCTCTAATGGAAGTTCTCAAGCAGTTTCAGTTCTAATTTTATCTGAAATCATGTGAACAATAAGGTTGTTCAGGTTAAATAAAATGAGATCTCTGAAATACTGACTTTTGCCTGAAATATTTCCATTTAGTCTTACGGCAGTGTGACTCAACCTCTGAAAAGCAGATCTTTGCAGAAAAGAGTTACTGTAGTAATGGTAGACAAACTTTAGCAGTGGGAGGGTGGGGGTTAAAAATTATTTCAGCAAATTGTTAGGATGTAGTGATAACTAGGTGCATTAGCGCCTGAGCTTTCATGTTAGACTTGGGTTTAAATCCTCTCTATTCTTGTAATTTTTTATGTGTTTTTTTGAGAGTTGGGTGGAAGGGAGGTGGAGATACTGGGTGGAGGGTGGTAAAAGGATGTGGAATCACCACACCGATTATTGGAGAATGAAATGAGGTAGTTTAAGGAAAACCTGGAATGTAGCTGTGTTACTTTACAAAAGTTTCTAAGTTAATTTCCTTATCTGTAAGTAAAATTAATATCATCGATCTTGTAGGTACAGCAGACCAGTTTACCACAATCCAAGTCATTGAAAACCAGTTTTCCGGCCGGGCGCGGTGGCTCAAGCCTGTAATCCCAGCACTTTGGGAGGCCGAGACGGGTGGATCACGAGGTCAGGGGATCGAGACTATCCTGGCTAACACGGTGAAACCCCGTCTCTACTAAAAAATACAAAAAAAACTAGCCGGGCGAGGTGGCGGGCGCCTGTAGTCCCAGCTACTCGGGAGGCTGAGGCAGGAGAATGGCGTGAACCCGGGAGGCGGAGCTTGCAGTGAGCTGAGATCCGGCCACTGCACTCCAGCCTGGGCGACAGAGCGAGACTCCGTCTCAAAAAAAAAAAAAAAAAAAAAAAAAAAAAAAAAAAAAAAAAAAAGAAAACCAGTTTTCCAAATGTTCAATTTTCCCAATATTCCGTTCAATAAAAGACAATTTGCTGAATCTAATCTGTAGACCTTACAGAACCTGTCGTTAATCTCCTTTTTCTTAAATGCTCCCCACCATTTTTTTTCCTTTTTCTTTTTCCTCTTTCCTACACACCGTTTTTCCCCCATCCCCTGCAGCCCAGACAAGGATGTATATTTCTACCAGCAGAGGTCCTCTCTGCCTCAGCTCTCTCCAGCTGCAGTGTAGAGACAAATTGAACATCTTGAAAATGCTGGTATTCCAACGGTCAGTTCTGACTTCGCAGAAATCCTTAAAAGGTAGTTGAACTGACCCATCGATATGAATTTTTATAAACTGTCTATAAACTGTCCAAATATCTAAAACAAAATTTTGACAAATTTAAAGAATTGGCTGTTTGGCGATTTGGTCAGAATTATCTCATATATAGGTTTGGAAAAATTTGGCAATATATGTAAAATAAAGTGCTATTATTATACAGTGGTAGGACTATAGTACGTACTCAGTTGGTGTTCCTTTTCTTGAAGCGTTCCTACTCGGAGTTGGAACTCCTCCTCCCAAGGTTTTTCTCCCCTGTGGGCTCTAGTTTGACAATATCAGATGATAAAGTGATAAAGGCTGGTTATGAACCACCTAGTGACTTTCTTTTCTGTTGCAGAGTTGTTTAATTTGTCCAAATGAAATACTTTATTTTGGCTTGGACTTCTGTTATAAAATGGCCTTACTTTCCTTGGTGGCCTTTGGGGTTTGACTTCTCAGTAATTTCAGATATGTGCCCCTTTTCTGTAGTACTTGCTTGTTAAGTAGAATTATGAGCCTTAGGAGAGTAGACTGCAGCTTTATCAGTGTAAAAGCAAGGCTAGGTCCCTGGAGGTTCTTAGTGGGAAGTATTAGAACCAGAGCAAATGCTCCTGTCTCTGATATACAGAAGTCTGGCGTCCCCATCTCCTACCCAAAGTCTCTCTCTGGAGCTCTCTAAAAAGGCTTTCTGATAATATCCTTAAAAGGGAAGGGGAACAAGTAGTTGTTGAACACTCAGCACCAGGCACAGACCTAAACTAACTCATGTAATCCTTTCTGTAATTTTCTTTGGATAGGTGGTGATATTCCCCTATTATAGATGAGTAAACTGAGGCTTAGAGTTGAAAATAACGTTTTACCAACCACTAGTCTGCTAAACCAGTATTTTTAAAACTTCAGTTTTTCCTGTATCACCACATGATTTTTGTCATCTTCTAATATACTGCTTATTTAATATTTTAAATATTGAATAGTTAACATTCTGCAACCCAACATTTATTTTAAAATGAATTTTTTATTAGCTGAAATGAAAAATTATTTGCCACAAATAGAAATTAATAATGAAAATAATTTAACGAAAATAGAATTGTGTTACATTCTAAATGCTATTGTCTGCCAAAGTCTCTGATGAGGCCTTTGTTAGAGAGATTAGTAAGCACTAGAGAGGCACTAGAAAAACTAACACCAGATTTTTCTTCTGATGTAATCAGAAGGATTGAAGAGAGTGGAAAAGGTAGTAACAGCTTTGGAATGTTTTATAATGCCTTCTCTTTGTACCATTTAAAATCATCCAGTGATCTCCTTGCTTTGGGAAACACTGACATAGGTGATGGTGTGTATATTTTACAAATGAGCAAACTGAGTCTTAGGGAAGAGGAAATTTGTTGGAAGTTGAACCAGTTCCACAGGGCTTACTGCCCAGGTACCCCCTCCTTACTTTTCTTTCTCTCCTTTCATCCTTCCTCTTGCCTCCCTCTCCCTGCCTCTCCTCTTTTCTTCCTCATCCTCTAAGAGAATTCAGCTAACTCCAGAGTAGTGTATGAGATTTTTAGATGTGTTTTTCTGATGTCTTTTCTTTTTTCTTTCTTCATTTAACTGCTGTGAGATAGGATTTAATCTTTAAAAACTCAGGTCTTTCTTAAAACATTGCATTTCTTAGTGCTTAGTGAATTCTAGAAGTTGGTTGTAAAATATATAGTAATTTTGTAGGTACTTGTACCCCTACATAAATGATTTATTGAGATAACTGTAAAGACATCATAAACGTTCCTTTGCCTCCTCATTAGATAATGTTGGAAAAGTGAGCTTGAGAAAAGATATTGCCAGCGGTTTTTGAAACAGATGTTATCTCAAGTGCATTAAAGGGCAATTTCTTTGATTTTTATTGCCTGTTGTAGTTTTGTAATTTATATTAACAATAATTATGTTTAATTACCATTTTATTTTGTTATGTTCTATTGGAAACAATAGGTAGCTGATGTAACTTTACCGTAATTGAAGCTTAGATTATAACTTGAATTTAAAAACTTTTATCCTTTAAAAAAATTGTTTAATTTTAATTTGATTTTATCTTTAAAACTTTCTGAATAAGAAAAAACCTATCGTAATTTTTTTCTTTAATTTTTTTTTTTTTTTTGAGATAGAGTCTTGCTTTGTTGCCCAGGCTGGAGTGCAGTGGTGTGATCTTGGCTCATTGCAACCTCTGCCTCCTGGGTTCAAGCCATTCTCATGCCTCAGGAGCCTGAGTAGCTGGGATTACAGGTGCATGCCACCAAGTACAGCTAATTTTTGTATTTTTAGTAGAGATGGGGTTTCACCATGTTGGCCAGGCTGGTCTTGGGCTCCTGACCAAGTGATCCGCCCACTTTGGCCTCCCAAAGTGTTGGGATTATAGGGGTGAGCCACCCCGCCCTTTTGTCTTATTTAATTTTGTATTGTGACAATAGCTTCAAATACAAAAGGAGGAATTTTGTAATCCTGTTGTTTAAAAAAATTGTTCCACTGGTTACTAAAAGAAAAAAATTCAGTTCTGAATTATTTTAATTAGCATCCTTAAAATTCTTCATGGAAACACTTTGTACTTTGAAAGAAATTGAGGACTTTTTAAAGAAATTCCAGTTATGGTAATTTTCCTATTTCTAATTTATTGTACTTTGTCTATGCTAGCCGTATCTCTGAACATTTACTGTGGTTTCTTGATAAATCATCTTGTGAAACCTATTTCTAATAGATTTTTGATCCCAGGCACCAGATTCGTGTAGTGTATGGCACACCACACTTGGTTTAATTGATATTTTAGTAAAATTTTTCTGATACTTGGTATAAGCTAGAATATGTAATTCTTGTTCTGTGACATTTTGAATCCAGGGTCTCAATCCAGAGCTTAGCTCAGGGCAAGGAGGTTTGTCAGCATGCCTTGGTATGAAGTAATGAAGTAAGAAGGACTTCCAGCGAGGAGTTTGGAATGATATTATCAAACTCATAAGTGCTCTATCTAGAAGAATTTTTACCACTTAAATTGTAAATCACACGCACAAAAACTTAATTTTTTTCTCCTCCTTAGAGCATATATTGAACTGTTTATGTTCTTGTTAGAAAGTTTTGTCTCAACTAATTTATTTGCTGAGTTGTGATTTAACAATTCTATTGATGTGCGGTATTAGCCTAATTAGTACTTGGGTTTGGCTAGTGTCTTTCTCTGAAAATTTTGTGGTTAATGGTTTGCCTTTCCTTTTTTCTTGAGCTGAAATTTGTTGGGTGCTCACTGTGTGATAATTACATGCAGCAACCTCGTAAGAAGAGTAACATTTTTATTTTGCAGATGGGAGAGCGAGTTAAGTGACTTGGCCCCATAAGTGGGAGAGATGGGACTCAGACCCAAATGTGTCTGATCCAAGGCTTGCACTCTTGGAATCTCAGCACTAGCTTCTGGTAGAAGATACAAAGGGCCATTTGTACCTTAAGGAGTCTAGTATTTAGGAGAACGTGTTTTAATGGTAGATGCAAGAATTAAAGCCAGACTTCATTTTTAGCCATGGAGACAAGTATGGTCTTTGAAAATTGCTTGTTTAAAAATCTTGACTTTTTTTTTCTTAACTGGTCATGATTTTTATTTATTTGTTTATTTTTTTTAAAGATGCCTTTATGTATTTCTAAGGAGAAGAGCAAAGTCCAAAGCCAATTTGTGATGTTGGGGAAAGATGCTGTTGTGAGGTTTAGGACAAATCCTTGCCAATGGGGAGGCAAAGAAGCAAAGAGACGCTTGCTTAAAAATGCTGGCCCTGGGCATGTGACATGGAAGCAGAACTCCATGTGGAATGGGAGAGACTTTTGATCCTTAATGCCTTTTAGGAAACAAAACAAAATAGCATTAGCCTCTTAAATACTATTTGATACAAGATGAAGAGTGAATAATATAAACTAGAAACATGAGAGCCTTAACATGGTAGG
Organism: Macaca thibetana thibetana; assembly: GCF_024542745.1. NCBI lineage: Eukaryota > Metazoa > Chordata > Mammalia > Primates > Cercopithecidae > Macaca > Macaca thibetana. Next base: position 13,898,347 of record NC_065592.1, read on the forward strand.
GACTGAAAGTAACCAATGTGTCTATACAGTCTCAATTTCCAGGTCAGCTTGTATTAAAGTTTGCCTTGCTGACCTTACAAATGTGTTCTTCTCATTTGATATCCTTAGTATTTACTTTTTGAATAGTGTGGTCACTGTGACTTATTCAGGAATGTGAGGCATATTCAGAGAGAAGATTGTTAAACTCAGAACAGCTATATACCAAATAATCATCTCTTACTCTGGAAGTCCGGTTGAGCTGTAGAGAAGGGGATGCAATTCTAACATTATGTTTGTGCTAATGTATGTTAATGCTAGAAGAGGAACTTCTAAACCCGTTGAACTTATAATAGGTATCAAAAACTGTAAAGAAACATGCATTATGTAAGAGTGCGATTTTAGTGGGGCAGGGTATACTAGTATCTGTAGTGCTTTAACAAGCTGGTGTGATGGTGTGCATCTATAGTTCCAGCTACTAGGGAGGCTGAGGCAGGAGGCTTGCATGAGTCAGAAGTTCGAGGCTGGAGTGCATTATGATCGTGCCTGTGAATGGCCACTGCACTACAGCCTGGGCAACATAGCGAGACCTGTCTCAAAAAAAAAAAAAAAGCAACAAAACCCTATTTATTTTATTGATTGGGTGATCTGAGATCTGAATGGTTGACCCAGAGGTCAATTTTCACGTGAATACTGCAACCTCATGACGAAGCCGACCTCTCAGTAATAGCACTTAATAAAAGGTCCTATTGCCTAAGTGTGTGCAGAATGGAACACTTTCCCTAGAGCTGCTGCAAAGTGGTTTAGATTTTTTAAATTAAAAAGTCTTTTCTGAGTCTGTTTATATTTGTGTTTTGGTTTCCAATTATAATAATGGGTAACTCTTTTTTTTTTTTTTTTGAGATGGAGTTTCACTCTTGTTACCCAGGCTGGAGTGCAGTGCTGCGATCTTGGCTCACTGCAGCCTCCGCCTCCCAAGTTCAAGTGATTCTCCTGCCTTAGCCTCCTGAGTAGCTGGGATTACAGGCATGAGCCACCATGCCTGGCTAATTTTGTATTTTTAGTAGAGATAGGGTTTCTCCATTTTGGTCAGGCTGGTCTCAAACTCCCTACCTCAGGTGATCTGCCCACCTCGGCCTCCCAAAGTGCTGGGATTACAGGCGTGAGCCACCGTGCCCAGCCAATAATGGGTAACTCTTATTGAACATTTGCTATATGCTAAGTACTATTTTGAGTGCTTATATTTATTTAACACTTACAACAGCCCTGTTACGTAAGTTCTTTTGTTCCCATTTTTAGATCGGGGAAATGCTGAAGCCTATGGGACCACAATTAGTGTTTAAATCATACCAATGCTACAAATGTTATTCCCTTTACACAGTTTCTCCCTTCTATAAAATGGGGGCTACATTGGGCTGGAAGAAATTAGGAATGATTTATAGTTTATCTCCTTCTAGTTTTTTAAAAACTAAGAATCTTGATAACCCCTTAAGAGTTCCTCAAGTGTTAGCATTGTATGATTTGTACCCACTGTTATACACGACTGCAACTTTTGATAAACTCGTGGACTTTAGAGCTGAAAAATGATCCTAAGAAAATTTATCCTTTCCTGAAGAGAAAATCTAAGTACAGAGGGAGTAGATCACTTAGCCTTATACAAATAGCTTATTAATACTGGAGCGAGGCATCTTGCTTAGTGTATCACTTTATTGATATCTTACTTGCTTTAACATCAAAGTTGGTATATTTGCATCTCTGTATAAAGAGTTAGAGTTTGCAAATAGGAATTTAGGTGTTATCCTTTTCAAGATTTGGGGTGTTTTGAGGAAATAAGGTTGCAAGAAGTAGCTTTTCAAATGTTGGATTTGTTTATTTCTGTAATTTAATGCTATTAATGTATGCTAAAAAGCTGAAAAGGGGGATCAAACAGGATTTTTGAGTGGATTAGGAAATTAAATTCCAGGAAGAGAGAGGAGCAGTCATAATAGTCTAGGATTATAGGGTGATAAGATGACTTGAGCTTGATCTAGGGATATTTGAGAGAGAATGAAAATGTCCTGGTGATTGACTGTATGAATTGGGGTGGAGTGTTGGGAAGGGTGGTAAAGTGGGAGCCCGGGAGGAGTCTTTGGGGATCTCTGGCTTGGGGGATGAGAATTGGTGGTACCTGGAACCTGAGTGAAGAACACAGGAGAAAGAGGATTCAAAGAGAAAATAATAGGTTCAGTTTGACATGTTGAAATTGATGGAGCCTATGGGTTATTTATCCTGGTAGATATTGACAATAGACATTTGGATAGATGGGTCTGTGGTTCAGGAGAAGAGTCTTACCAAGAATTGAAAGTTTTGGGGGAGAAGGGGAATCATCAGTTGGGAAGTGTAAGTGAAAGTATGTGGATGAGACCATCCAACCCAGAATGAGAAGGTTGTGTATGTGCTGGGATAGGCCTTTCTTGCCCGTGATGACATTTAGTAAAGAACATGTCAGGCTGGACATGGTGGCACATGATTGTAGTCCCAGCTACTTGAGAGGCTGAGGTGGGTTGGGTTGATCCCTCGAGCCTGGGAGGTCGAGGCTGCAGTAAGCCATAATTGTGCCATTGCACTGCAGCCTAGGTGACAAAGTGAAACTCTGTCTCAAAAAAAAAAAAAAAAAAAAATCAGACAAGGTCTGTATAATCATCTGTAAGGATATGACTGCTTCTAGGGGAAATAGTTGCCAGCAGTGGAAGGACATCCAAAAGATATATATGGCTGAGTATTATTGATAATGTGTCTGTATTTACATTCTTTCTTTCCTCCCTTACTAGTCTGATTCAAGTGTTATTTTGTCATTAACTTTTTTCTAGTTTTCCCTAAGAAGAAATAAACAGTGTTTGACCACTGCTGTTAATGTCTCCATTAGGGCATTTACTTCAAAAGTCCTTGTATCCAGTCAGTTTTCTATTTTCTATGTTAGATTGTAAGAATCTAGGGGTAGCCAGCTTTACTCATCTATTTTTCTAATGTAATCTGGGATAGCAGCCTATACATGGAAAACACTAGGTAAATATTTGTTGAATTTGATTTTAGAATATAGGAAAGTTTAGCATCTAAGAAAAAGCAGGAGTTTTTTCTTCCTTAGACCTGCTTTGTAGAGTATCTTTTGTATTTATGTAGAGCTGTAAAAATCTTGGTTGTTGATCTTATCTTAATTCACCAGGTTTGAATAGTTTTTTTTTTTTTTTTTTTTTTTTGAGACGGAGTCTCGCTCTGCCGCCCAGGCTGGAGTGCAGTGGCCGGATCTCAGCTCACTGCAAGCTCCGCCTCCCGGGTTCACGCCATTCTCCTGCCTCAGCCTCCCGAGTAGCTGGGACTACAGGCGCCCGCCACCGTGCCCGGCTAGTTTTTTGTATTTTTTTAGTAGAGACGGGGTTTCACCGTGTTAGCCAGGATGGTCTTGATCTTCCGACCTCGTGATCCGCCCGTCTCGGCCTCCCAAAGTGCTGGGATTACAGGCTTGAGCCACCGCGCCCGGCCTGAATAGTTTTTAAAAATTACTTTTGGAATTTTGTTTTTTTCTTTTTCCTTTTTTTAGACGGAGTCTCGCTCTGCCACCCAGGCTGGAATGCAGTGGTGCAGTCTTGGCTCACTGCAATCTCTGCCTCCTGGGTTTAAGCGATTCTCCTGTCTCAGCCTACCGAGTAGCTGGGATTATAGGTGCCTGCCACCATGCCTGGCTAAGTTTTGTATTTTTAGTAGAGATGGGGTTCACCATGGTGACCAGGCTGGTCTCGAACTCCTGACCTCAGGTGATCCACCTACCTGGGCCTCACAAAGTGCTGGGATTACAGGTGTGAGCCACTGTGCCTGGCCCAGAATTATTTCATAGGTATGATTAACTAGCTTTACTTCAGATTTGAAAGATCCTGGGATGAAAGGTTAAAGATGTTGTATCTCTTTGTTACCACACGATGGATTTCTGAAACTGGGACATGGGAGGTAGTACTGAGCTTTAAGCATTCATGACTAGTATGTAAGAAAGATTAGTGGCCAGAATCGTGTTTCTAATAAGGTAGTAATTTAAAAGTCATTTAGAGAATGTCTGGTAGTTTTTTTTTTCCCCTTCAGTTGAAGCTATTGATTATAGACAGTTTAGCCAAATCATTTTGTTCTTAGGATTTTTTTTTTTTTTTTTTTTTTTTTTGAGACGGAATCTTGCTCTGTCGCCCAAGCTGGAGTGCAGTGGCGTGATCTCGGCTTACTGCAACCTCCGCCTCCCAGGTTCAAGCAGTTCTCCCTGCCTCAGCCTCTCGAGTAGGCAGGGAGAATTGTATAGGCACGCACCACCATGCCCAGCTAATTTTTGTATTTTTTAGTAGAGACGGGGTTTCCCATGTTGGCCAGGCTGGTCTTGAACTCTTGACTTCAGGTGATCCGCCTGCCTTAGCCTCCCAAAGCAAGGATTACAGGCGTGAGCGACCGCACCCGGCCTGTTTCTTATAATTTTTTTTTTTTTAGACAGAGATTTACTCTTGTTGCCCAGGCTGGAGTGCCATGGCACGATCTCGGCTCATTGCAACCTCTGCCTCCCGGGTTCAAGCGATTCTCCTGCCTCAGCCTCCCGAGTAGCTGGGATTACAGGCATGCGCCACTACGCCCGGCTAATTTTGTATTTTTAGTAGAGATGGGATTTCTCCATGTTGGTCAGGCTGGTCTTGAACTCCTGACCTCAGGTGATCTGCCTGCCTCGGCCTCCCAAAGTGCTGGGATTACAGGTGTGAGCCACTGTGCCCTGCCAGGATTTTTTAAATGTATGTTTCTGTTTATAAAAACAATATGTTTTAATCAGAAAAGTAGAATGGAGGAGGAAAAATTAGTTATACTTAGAGATAATCACTAAGAGAAATTAGACCAAAGTGTTTTTTTTTTTTTTTAAATGCATATATGTATTGGAATATACCTGAGCTCATTCCAGGAATACAGTTTTACGTTATATTTTTAATATGGTATTTGCCCTTTGTAAACTCTTGGAAAACATTTATAGTGTTTGCAAATATTCCATTGAATAAGTGTACCATCATTTAATCATTTTCCTGTGTTTGAATTTTTAGATGGCCTCGAGTTTTGTACTATTTTCTTTATTTCTGATTCTTAGAATAGATTCCTAGGATTGATCCAGAGGGATAAACATTTTCTAGGCCCTCATGCATCCATCTTCCATTTTTATATGGAGATTTTAAAGAAAATAAGGAAAAAGGTACATTCTGCCACATGGGGGGACATCTCTTTGATTGTATCTGCACCTTACTAATGGATTTCCTGAGCAGAGCTGGCTGCTTCTCTTCCATCAAACCATCTGTTGAGGATGGTGTGGGGCACTTTCTGAAATGACTTTGAAAGCTCTTTGACCATGTCCAAACAAACTCCTTGGTCAGTAAATCAGTCTTCAAAATGACAATGAACAAGTAAAAACATCTTCGCTTCCTTCAGTAGCTGCTTCTGACATAGGCATCTTGGATTTTTCAGGAGGTGACTTGTAAATGGGATCAAGTAAGGTGTGGTATTCTTTTTGGACTTTGAGGCCCTTCTGTTATGGGAGCATCAGGGTTGCTCTTTGAAATTATGCCAAATTCCCATCCACCCGGCTGTTGCAGAGGATGCACTATGAAAAGGTAGGGTTTTATTAGTCAAGATGCTTTCAATAGAAGTTCTCTTGTTTTGACTTCTGTGGCTCTTTCCATGTAACGGAGTATAATGATAAGTTTAAGTCTATAAAATGGAGACAACTGTAGCTACTTTTCAGTAAGAATTCATATAAAGTGTCAAGCTGACGCCTGGTGCATAGCAATAGATTCAATAAATGGCAACTGACAGATTATTGTATACATTTTCTTATATTTTTCTGTATTAAGTATTTTGCATTTTGAAATTTATTTTCTTTTCTTTTTTTTTTTTTTTTTTTTTTTTTTGAGACAAGGTCTTGCTCTGTCACTCAGGCTGGAGTGCAGTGATACTGGCTCACTGCGGCCTCAACCTCCCAGGCTCAGGCGGTCTCCCACTTCAGCCTCCCAAGTATCAGGGACTACGGGTGCATGCCACCGTGCCCAGCTGATTGAAAAAGACAGACATTTTGTTGTTGTTGTTGTAGAGGTCTCACTATGTTGCCCAGGCTGGTTTTCAATTCCTGAGCTCAAGGGATCCTCCTGCCTTGGCCTCCCAGAGTTCTGAGATTAACGGGCATGAGCCACTGTGGCTGGCCTTGAAATTTCTTAACCTCCAAGCTAAATGAAGGATTATTAACAGTCCCTTTTGTTCCTCCAGAGAACCAGAAATTGTAAATGAAAAATGCCGGAGAATCATCAGTACATGCAGTTTTCTGAGAAATACCTGTGCTATAATTCCATAGAAACGCTAATGGCCTCTGACTCATCAGATTGAATTGCCTTCCTAAACTGTTTTCACCTTTTAATTCTATAGCTACAGCCTTGAAAGCTGTGTACTGTCTTTATTTTTTTTTTTTAATGTTTTAAAATTGAAATGTCGTAATCTTGGGCTGGCTTTTCTGCCTTCAGTCTGGTTTCAAGGCTGTAATTGCAAAGCTAGAAGCCAGCAAAACTATATACTATATGAAAGGTGATGTAGGTTGCTCAGATGTAAGTTGTTAATGTTTCCATAGAAATATAGACACTTGTATACTGCATTTAAGCTGAGCAAATACGTGGGCATAGTATCCCCCTAAGATTTCATGTTAAGAAAATTACATTAGGAAAAGGGTATTGATTTTGTTGCACTTTTAAAAATGTGACCATGACCTTTGTAGGTGGATAAAAGAAAATACTACTTGAAGCTTAGAGCCAGATACTTTTTGCTATGTGGACTTGTGGTGCTATGTTCCTGCATTGAAAAGCATTTTCTGTTATTCTTGAAGTATGGTTTGTCAGGTTGACTGTGAGAAACAAAAGCTAATAGCCCAAGTGGCATCCCACTCACTGGGTAAAAAAGCAAGAGGCAGGTGTGAATTTAATCAGCCAGTCCAAGAAAAATGTTCCTATATCTGCCTAGGTCTGGATCTGATTGCAGGCTGCAGATATGACTGTAAGGCAGGCTGTGTAGTTCATGTTTGTTACTTCCCCCCACCGAAAAAAAGCTGCATTCCTTCTCAGCCTCATGCCAGAGCCATTCATTGTACCAACAGGAGACTAGAAGATAGAGTTGAGGAAGGGCTCCCCCATAGGGAAGTTTCTAGAATCTAAGGGAGGGCCATGGATGGCTTGCCACGTGTATTTTGGCTACCTCAACAAAGCTCTTTTATTTTTAGTTTTAATTCATTAAAAATTTTTTTTTTTTTTTTTTTTTTTTTTTTTTTTTTTTTTTTTTTTTTTTTTGAGACGGAGTCTCGCTCTGTCACCCAGGCTGGAGTGCAGTGGCCGGATCTCAGCTCACTGCAAGCTCCGCCTCCCGGGTTTACGCCATTCTCCGGCCTCAGCCTCCCGAGTAGCTGGGACTACAGGCGCCCGCCACCTCACCCGGCTAGTTTTTTGTATTTCTTAATAGAGACGGGGTTTCACCGTGTTAGCCAGGATGGTCTCGATCTCCTGACCTCGTGATCCGCCCGTCTCGGCCTCCCAAAGTGCTGGGATTACAGGCTTGAGCCACCGCGCCCGGCCTAAAAAAAATTTTTTTTTTGAGACAGAGTCTCGCTCTGTGGCCCAGGCTGGAGTGCAGTGGCACCATCTCAGCTCACTGCAACCTCCACTTCCCGGGTTCAAGCGATTCTCCTGCCTCAGCCTCCTGAGTAGCTGGGACTACAGGCGCGTACCACCATGCCCGGCTAATTTTTTGTATTTTACTAGAGACGGGGTTTCACTGTATTAGCCAGGACGGTGTCCATCTCCTGACCTCGTGATCCACCCACCTCGGCCTCCCAAAGTGCTGAGATTACAGATGTGAGCCACAGTGCCTGGCTGCTCTTTTATTTTTTATTTTTATTTTTTGAGGTGGAGTTTCACTCTTCTTGCCCAGACTGGAGTGCAGTGGCGCGATCTCGGCTCACCGCAACTTCTACCTCCCGAGTTCAAGCAATTCTCCTGCTTCAGCCTCTCGAGTAGCTGGGATTACAGGCATGCACCACCATGCCCGTCTAATTTTGTATTTTTAGTAGAGACGGGGTTTCTCCATGTTAGTCAGGCTGGTCTCAAACTCTGGACCTCAGGTGATCTGCCCGCCATGGCCATCCAAAGTGCTGGGATTACAGGCGTGAGCCACCGCGCCCGGCTTCTTTTATTTTTTTACAACTCCTTGTGCTTTTAGTTTTCTGGTTGAAATTTTAGAGCCCCTGCATTGAAGTAATCAGAGTTGGGCTGTTATTGACAAACTTCCTAGGTGTATACATATATTTTCAGTCACTGTTGCCTGTAGAATAAAAACCAAAAACTCATGTATGGCAGTTGAAGGTCTTTATGATACGGCTCTGCTGAGATTCCAGTGAAGTCAAATTACCAAGTGACATTCTGTTTTTTTCTCTCTATTTAGTGCTTTCACATGCTGCTTCCTCTAAATATGTTTCTCAGTTAGCCCTGTTTGCCTGGTGAATTCCTATCTCCTCTCTGTGCTCCTGGCTCCATGATTGCTGCTTCTCCTCTCCCTGATATCGATCATGGCTCCCGAGCACTTTCACTGACCTAAGTGCATCATATCATTGAGTACTCATAACCATCTACAGATGAGGAAATTGGCCCAGAGAGGTGAAGTCATTTCCTAAGCTAACACAATTAGTAAGTAATGGTGCCAGGACTCAAACCTATTCTGAAATAAAAATTTATGCTCTTTCTACTCTGTACTGCTTCCCAGTTGTATCATGTCCATCTGTCCCATAGTGTTAATTTTTTCAAAAATATTGTTTCAACTTTTTTCTTCAGTAGGCTTTAATCTTTTTAAAAATTGTGATAAAATATACATAGCATAAAATTTACCGTTTTAACCATTTGAAGTGTACAACTTAGCAGCATTAAGTGCATTTACATTGTCAGGCTGTACAGTTATTTTTGTCTGCTCTGTACTCCTAGAGACTATTAGTTCTCTGTAGTCAGTCTTATTCACATCTCTACTTTCCAGACCTCTGGCCTGTTACAGTATGGGTAGATACTTAATATTTGAAGGAGTAAGTGACTGCATTTGCAGGCTGATGATAACAGCTGACACAGCTATAAATTGGCTAGTAAATAATACTGGCCTAAATAAACATTTCCATATATTTATTTTTTATGCTGTAACACAGTCAAAAATATGTGGTATGACAAATTTAGAAAGAGGGACAACTTCTAGGTTTTCACTGTTTCATAGCCACCAGTTTCATATGGCCATTTAAATTAAGAGTAAAAATTCAGTTTCTCATTCATGTCAGTCACATTCCAAGTACTCATTGGCCTCATGTAGCTAGTGGCAACTGTATTGGACAGTGTAGATATATGACATTTTCATCATTGTCGAAATTTCTATTGGACAGTGCTCATCTAGGCTTTAAAAGTTGAGAACAGTGAAATTGTTCTCTTGAAATTTGTTATTTTGGCAAGAAATTCATTGTAGTGGCATTGTGGCTTACCATTATTGTCTTTTGGTGAAAGAAACAGTTCTTCAAACATTTATTGAGCAGCCTTTCCTGGGTCATGTCTCAGGCCTAGGGCTGGGGTTATCTTTGGGGCTGAGACTAGATCTGACCTATTTAGTCAGAGTTGTATTGGATGCCAAATCATGATCGGGGAGACAAGGTAGATGGGAAACTGATACAACTGACTAGGTCCAGGAAAGACCAGTGAATGACTGTTGTATATCAGTAGAAAACCGGGGTAAAGATATTTAGCTTTTTCTTGGGGATCCTGGAAAACAGACTTCTCTAGAACCTTGGGTTCTCTGAATTCAGGTTCTAGTGGTCCTGATCATGATGTGGTTGTGGTGTGTAAAGCACAGGAGCCTGTGGGAGCATAGAAGAGACACACAGAACTCATCAGAGCAATTTCAAGATCTGTTTTGACTTTTGGCTTTCTTAGTCCTACAAGCCCTGTGTCACTGTATCTCATGTTTATGTAAGACTTGAATTGCAGTTGACTAAGTGAAATAATGTTATCTCATATTTAATTAAAACATTTGAATTTCAAATTTGCAGATGTGTTTGTTTTTTGGATTTTGAAACCAGTCTTTTTCTTCCTCATAGGTCCCGGAAAAGCTATAGGTTCAGCCATGTTGTTTGTAGTGCCTAACTCAGACTTTAGTGTTTGCAGGAAAGGGAGGGGGGGGAATTAGAGGAGACCTGACTTGAGTCCTTATGTCAGTGGTGAGTAAAGGTTGACTCAGGTAGAGAAAATAGCACGTGTAAAAGAGTTGAGGCCAAAGAGCATGTTGAATTCTGGGAACCATGATGTACTTCAGTGTGGATGGAGTATACACTGTTGGGTAGGATGCTATGAAAAGCAAGAGATAAAGTGGTCGGCAAATCATGTGGGATACATACAACTTCTGTTTTGTAGAAAGAGATGTTTGATTAGAATTGTAGAATTTTACCTTTTAAGGGCCTTAATCTTACGTATGGGTTATTGAGGCTTCAAAAGAGACTGAGTAACTGGCAGAGTGTTAACCAGAGTCCATGTCTCTGTTGCACTATACTGTCTTCCTACAGTCAGACTAAAACATGGCTTTAGTAACACTAACACATTATAGATTATAATTAGCTAGTGTTTCATGCTTTAATTTGCTGACTGGTAAGACTCAGAAGTTTATTTAAGTTACTGTCATGGTAAATGTACAATTTGATAGTCAAAATATCAAAAAGGAAAAAGATCAGTGACCTTTTAATATCTCATGATAGCCAGTCACAATTTGAGGGATCAGTGGTCATTTTCTTTTTGTCAAATGTGTGGTGGTGCACACCCGTAGTCTCAGCTACTTGGGAGGCTGAAGTGGGAGGGTTGCCTGGGTCCTAGAGGTCAAGGCTGCAGTGAGCCATGATCGTGCCACTGCACCGCAGCCTGGGCTACAGAAGCAAGACCTTGTTTAAAAAGCAAACAAAATGCCTATTTGAAGAAGAGCTTGTCAACTGGAACTTTCTCTTGTATGAAATAAGATTCCTAGACTTAGAGCCATTTGCTTGATTAACTTGCCATAAAGTAGATGATTTACATATATTCACCAAATCTCGCAACAATTGAATGTGATGGTTATTTTTATCCTCATTTCAAGACATGGGTTTGGAGTAGTTAATTTGGTAATAGCAAATCTGGGATTTGAATCTAGTTCTACCTCATACACATACCCTCGCTGCCTCCGGTTTTTTTTTTGAAACGGAATCTAGCTCTGTTGTCCAGGCTGGAGTGCGATGATGTGATCTGGGCTCACTGCAACCTCTGCCTTCCAAGTTCAAGCAATTCCCCTGCCTCCCGAGTAGCTGGGATTATAGGCACCCGCCACCACCAAAATTAGCCCAGCTAATTTTTGTATTTTTGTATTTTTTTTTTTTTTTTTAGATGGAGTCTCACTTTGTCGTCCGGGCTGGAATACAGTGATGTGATCTGGGCTCACTGCAATCTCTGCCTCCCAAGTTGAAGCAATTCTCCTGCCTCAGCCTCCTGAGTAGCTGGGATTATAGGCACCTGCCACTACCAAAATTAGCCCAGCTAATTTTTGTATTTTTGTATTATTATTATTATTATTTTTAAGATGGAGTCTCGCTTTGTCGTCTGGGCTGGAGTGCAGTGGGGTGATCTTGGTTCACTGCAACCTCTGCTTCCCAGGTTCAAGCGATTCTCTCGCCTCACCTCCCCCGCCGAGTAGCTAGGACTACAGGTGTGCGCCACCACGCCTGGCTAATTTTTGTATTTTTAGTAGAGATGGGGTTTCACTTTGTTGGCCAAGCTGGTCTCAAACTCCTGACCTTGTGATCCTCCCACCTCGGCCTCCCAAAGTGCTGGGATTACAGGTATGAGCCACTGCACCAGGCCTAATTTTTGTATTTTTAGTAGGGATGGAGTTTTACCATGTTGGTCAGGGTGGTCTTGAACTCCTGATCTCAGGTGATCCACCTGCCTCGGCCTCCCAAAATGCTGGGATTATAGATGTGAGCCATTGTGCCTGGCCCCATGTCCTTTTCAGTATGTATTTATCTTCCTAGTTAAACTGAGGCAAGTGAATATAACCTTTGCAGTAACATTTCAGATTGCCTGTGTGCACACTGACTTGGTGATGTCATCTTAGGAACCAATCTGTTTCTTGTCTGTCTTTTTCTTTTGAAAGCAATTTAAGTCACCAACCAAAGACCCTGGATTTCTCAGAATATTTCCTGATCTGTTTAATATGTTGTGTTCTGTGAGACAGGGGGTTTGGGTATGTTTGTTTATTTATGAAGCTTAAGAGCCTGCTTTCTTTTTATTTTGTTTTGTTTTGAGACAGAGTCTTGCTCTGTTGCCCAGGCTGGAGTGCAGTGGCACGATCTCCGCTCACTGCAACCTCTGCCTTCTGGGTTAAAGTGATTCTCTTGCCTCAGCCTCCTGAGTAGCTGTGACTACAGAAGTGTGCCACCATGCCTGACTAATTTTTGTATTTTTAGTAGAAACGGGGTTTTACTATGTTGGCCAGGCTGTTCTTGAACTCCTGACCTCGTGATCTGCCTACCTCTGTCTCCCAAAGTGCTGGAATTACAGGCATGAGCCACTGCGCCCTGCCTAATTTTTGTATTTGTAGTAGAGATGGGGGTTTCACCATGTTGGTCAGGCTGGTCTTGAACCCCTGACCTCAGGTGATCCACCGCACTCAGTGTCTTTTTTTTTGTTTTTATTTTTGAGAAGGAGTCTTGCTCTATCCCCCAGGCTGGAGTGCAGTGGCATAATCTTGGCTCACTACAACCTCTGCCTCCGTGTTCAAGTGATTTTCCTATCTCAGCCTCCTAAGTAGCTGGGATTACAGGTGTGCACTGCCACGCCAGGCTAATTTTTGGTGTTTTTTTTTTTGGTAGAGATGGGGTTTCACCATTTTTGCCATGCTGGTCTCAAACTCCTGACCTCAAGTGATCCACCCACCTTGGCCTTCCAAAGTGTTGGGATTACAGGTGTGAGCCACGGTGCCCGGCCAAGAGTCTGCTTTCTACTGAACAACTCTGATTGCCTTTGAGTTGAATCTAATTGAAGAAATCCAGTTTAATGTACATTTGGGGTTACATCTAGCAGTGGTTTGGGTTCTAGCTAAGAATCATTTTGCCAGCTAGATGTGGTTGCTGAGAATCAGGGCAAAACTCTGCTTGACAACAGTAGCCAGCTGTGGCCATTTCATTGCCTTGTGGTCAGTAGGTATGTGGTTTGTAGGTAAGATTAACATTGTTCTCCATATATCCTCAAGGCTCCTGCATTAGTGATGATCTGTAAAACCGGAGACAACATATTAGCAGTGGTCTCAGGACTAAGTGGAGGGAATGTAGATGTAATTACTGAATTCTATAATCAGGATCTTTGTGACCCTTGGAGGAATTTTTTTAAGGCAAATATAGAGGCCTTCTTTCTTCAGGAAGTGGCAAACATCTGGAATCACCACATCCAGCAGTTTACAGGCTGAAAATGTAAAAAGTTCAAGAACCACGGCAAGTAACCAAAGTGACATTAGTGATGTTAGGGTTCCATCCCAGGTCTTTGAGGATGATGCCATGAATGGTTTAATAGTAACTCTCCTATAATCTACACTTTGCTTCCATAGACACAGCACTGAATTGGATGGACCCTAGAGATTAGTTAGTAGCAGCTTACATATATAGAGCTCTTACTTTGTCAAGTACTGTGCAAAGCCTTTATATTCACTGTCTCGTTCAGTTATTTTTTGAGACTGGGTCTCACTCTGTTGCCCAGGCCGGAGTGTAGTGGCACGATCATGGCTCACTGCAGCCTCGACCTCCTAAGGTCAGGTGATCGTCTACCTCAGCCTCCCAAGTAGGTGGGATTACAGGCATGCACCAGCACACCTGGCTAACTTTTGTATTTTTTTGGTAGAGATAGGGTTTCACCATGTTGTCCAGGCTAGTCTCCAACTCCTGGGCTCAAGCGATCCTCCTGCTTCAGCCTCCCAAAGTGCTGGGATTACAGGCATGCACCACTGTACCTGGTGTCATTTAATTCTTTTGACATCCCTGTAAGGTAGGTGCTGTTGCTGATCCCAATTTACAACAAAGTTAGGGTCAATTCTGCTTGGATCATGTGGCCTTTGAATAGAAGTCTGCAAAGAAAAATCAGAGTGCCATTAACAGAATAAGGGGGGAGTGGTTGCTAGGCAGATAAAAGCAATAGATGTCCATCTTAAATATTTTACTTAGTATATTATTTGTTTTTGAGTCACCCTCTATTTTTGTTTGATCAGTTACTTGAGTTCACAACAATGGGTACTTTCAGAAGGTACATTAGGCTTTGTTCCTTTTTTGAGACTTCTAGTACAGTCCTTTCCTTTAATGTCCAAAGTAGTCTGAGGCACAGAATAGGGAGTGACTTACCTAAAGTCATATAACTAAAGGTGGCTTGAGTTAGAACCTAGGAGAGTTCTAACCTTCCCATTGTACCAGCCTGCTTTCCTGTACTTTTGTCCTGTTTCTGAGTCAATTTACATGAAACGAAGTTTATTCTCAGTTTCACTTCCGGCACGATGTTCAACATTCAGTCCTTGTATAATGAGGAGTTAGTTTCTCATTGCCTGGTGCTATGGTCTGAATGTGTGTGATCCCCCTGAATTCACATATTGAAATCCTAACCTCCAAGGTGATGGTATTAGCATAGGGGCCTTTTGAGAGGTGATTGTTCCAGTATAAGAGAGACCCTAAAGAGCTCATTCTACCATGTGAGAACAGTGGTAAGGTACCATCTATGAACCATAAAATGGGCTCTCACTAGACAACAAATCTACGAGCACCTTGATCTTGGACTTCACGGCTCCAAAACTGTGAGACTTAGTTTATGGTATTTTATTATAGCAGTCTGAATATACGAAGACACCTGGCATCTCTCCATGGCTTTTCTGATTCCCATTGCCTTTATGTAGAGGGGTTTAAAGCTGGTCTGAGATCAGCCACTTTAAGCAGCTTCTAAATTCTGGTTATTTCAGATCCAGTCTCCTCATTTAGGCTTTACACACACTATTCAGACTAGACTTTAGATTTTCTGATTCTATGACTTTCTTCCCTAGACTGTGATCTAGAGGCAGGGTTGTGTGTTCTGTTTAGTTGATCCCGCATTTCAGCACCTTCCATAATGTGTCCACAACTGTTCTGGCCAGAAGCAGCTCTGCAGATGGATAAGGCACAGGCCCTAGCCTTGAAGATCTCACTATGTAGTGGAAGAGGCAGGTATTTAAATTATTCCTTTATTGTTTGGTGAATGCTGGTGAGGCCTCTTCTGTTTTCCATATTTCATTGTTGTGATATTAGAACTGAATCTTAAAAGATGAATTGTTTTACCAAGTGGAGGAGGAGGAGGAATCACAGAAAGGCAAGAAAGAATGCGGCATATTTGATGTGGTCACAACAGCCCAGAATTGCAAAGGACTTTAAAAGTTGTGATGCTTAAGCTGGGCTTTCTCTAATCACAACACTTTGGGAGGCGAAGATGGTCAGCTCACTTGAGGTCAGGAGTTTGAGACCAGCCTGGCCAACAGGATGAAACTCATCTCTACTAAAAATACGAAAATTAGCTGGGCATGGGCAGGTGCCTGTGATCCCAGCTGCTCAGGAGACTGAGGCAGGAGAATCACTTGAACCTAGGAGGCGTGGAGGTTGCAGTGAGCCGAGATCGCATCACTGCGCTCTAGCTGGGTGATAGAGCAAGACTGCATCTCAAACAAAAACAAAGTGTTTAAGCAGTTGGCCTGCTACATGAATCTCATTTCTCCCCCATGACTGCTAGTTTTTGGTTTGGCTTTTGGTCGCCCAGTTTTGACAGAAGTTACTCTCATGCCCCTCTAGTCCTAATTTTGCTCCCTTTTTTTGTTTTATTTTTTGAGACAGGGTCTTACTCTGTCACCCAGGCTGGAGTACAATGGTGCAATCTCGGCTCACTGCAGCCTCCACCTCCCAGGCTCAAAAGATTCTCCTGCCTCAGCCTCCCAATTAGCTGGGATTACAGCCAAGTGCCATCATGCCTGGCTAGTTTTTGTATTTTTAGTAGAGACAGGGTTTCACCCTGTTGGCCAGGCTGGTCTTGAACTCCTGGCCTCAAGTCATCTACTCGTTTCGGCCTCCTAGAGTGCTGGGATTACAGGCATGAGCCACTGCACCCAGCATCAAGATCCATTATTTTTGAATTCACTGGTGAAATACTACAGTTGTTTACTGAACGGCTACTACGTGCTAGGCTTGTGAGAGGTAATGGGGTTAAAGCTGTTAAAACAAGGCAGGTTGGATCCCCGCCCTCATGGAACAGTCTCATTGTGGTCAGACACTGAACAAGTAGTTCCTTGTCGATGAGTGCTATGAGGAAGCAAGCACAGGTGTTAGAGATAATTATAACCAGGGATTTGACCTTGTGTGTGAGACAAGGGTGAAAGAGGCAAGAGAAAACTTTTCTGAGGAAATATTTAAACTGAGGAAGAGTAGAAAGCAAACAGGAGAAAGTATGCAGCCATTCCAGGAAAAACAAAACCTTTCATCAACGATGTATAGAGGACCTACTATGTTTACCATTCCTTGTGCTTGATTTCTCTCTCCAGTGTGATAGTTATACACCAGCTAGACAAATGTAGCTCATACTTTTTGGGTCCGAGCATATGAAATGTGAAGTGTGCTTTGAGTGGTATTTATTCCAACCTGAATAGCATACTTACTAATGGAAAAATTGCTTCCATTTGTTTGTTTAGGTAAAATTCTTCAGCATTTGTGAAAAATTTACATGATATTACACTGATATTTGTGTAAGTTAATATTTTATATATTTTGCTTTCTTTTGTGAGAGAATTAGCAGTGTTGAACAGAATTTATGACAGGTATTAAATGAATTGTAATTTTCCTGTGAGTTTTTATTCCAACGGACATTGCCATGATAACTCATAATTACTTGTGCTGTTGTATATTGAGCTCCTACTGTGTGGCAAGGCCTGTGGTAAGCATTTTATTTTGGTAACTTGTTTAATCCTCATTACAATTCTGTGGTAAGTGCTTTTATCTGTTTTTGTATTGAAGGGATGAAATGGAGGCTCAGAGGGATATGTAGTAGCTAAATATTAGAGCTAGGATTGAAACCCAAATTGACTTCTGAGTGTAGATTTCCCCCCCACTGTATGATACTTCGTATTTGGAGTCAGCTTGAAGTAACTCACAAATTGTAATTTTTTTCGTATTGTTTTCTCTTTAGGTTTCTGTCAGGATGAATTGGCAGAGCTTGACCCAGGCACTAGTAAGTTCTCAATGTTACCCAATATTCTGTGGTAAGAAAAGGATGTGTGTGTACACTTTTAAGTGAATAACTTAAGGTGTCATTGATAAGCCTTACTTTATTGACTCTCAGATTTTATTTCACTTTAATTTGTAATTATAGGAAGGGCATTCTGTCTTTTCTAGTTATGCTTTCTTCTGATATTATCCAATGGCCAGGATCTATCTGTTTAATGGAAAGTTGGTTTGCTGAAAATTTCTGTTTAATACCAGTCTCCTTGCTTTGTTCTCCATCCCTCCATGAAACCAACAAAAATAAAAATTGTACTTTGAAGCTAGGCGCGGTGGCTGACGCCTGTAATCCCAGCACTTTGGGAGGCTGAGGCGGGTGGATCAGGAGTTCGAGACCAGCTTGGCCAACATAGTGAAACCCTGTCTCTACCAAAAATACAAAAATCAGCCGGGCGCGGTGGCGGGTGTCTGTAGTCCCAGCTACTCGGGAGGCTGAGGCTGGAGAATTGCTTGAATCCGGGAAGTGGAGTTGCAGTGAGCCAAGATCATGCCATTGCATTCCAGCCTGGGTGACAAGAGCAAAACTCTACCTCAAAAAAAAAAAAAAAAAATTATACTTGCACTTATGCACATGGACGACTGTATACTCACAAACACTTCTAAAATATTGATAGTTTTGAAATAATTTCAAAGAAGCGTTTTGTTTAGTTTAGAAATTTTAATTGATAACCTTTGTAGTACAGTTTAATTTTCATTTACAGTCTTATGGTTAAGATATGAGAGTATCATTTCAAGGTCTAATTAAATGATGCTTTTCAGGACTATGTGAGTCTTCATCATAGATAATCATTTGAATTTCCAGTTCTCCCTAAATGTGGTGGCATGCACCATTCTGGGACACATACTCATAATGGTTAGAAATAGGACATGGGAGTATCCAGTGTATACAGATACTCCCATGATGTCGGCTCACTGCAACCTCTGACTCCTGGGTTCAAGTGATTCTCCTGCCTCAGCCTCCCGAGTAGCTGGGACTACAGGCATGCACTACCACGCCTGGCTAATTTTTGTGTTTTTAGTAGAGACGGGGTTTCACCATATTGGTCAGGCTGGTCTTGAACTCCTGACCTTGTGATCTGCCTGCCTCGGCCTCCCAAAGTGCTAGGATTACAGGCGTGAACCACCACACCTGGCCATGGTCCTTTCTTAGAAGCATTTTTGAACATTAGGAAGGACATTGAGATGCCCTGTAACCTTTCAGACAACTACACATAAAACATGCTAAATAGTTGATAACTCAGTTTGTTAAGCACTCAGTGTTCTCTCTGCTCCACACCCAGTTCTCTAGGCTCTAGGGATACACAGATAAGTAAGTATAGCTCTTGTCCTTGTATATTATCAGTGTATTAGGAAATATTTGAAAGGACATTTTATAAACCTCTAGTTTAGCACTTAGTACCCAAACGTATTCTCTTTTTCTGCACCTAGTAGCAATTGCAAATGGCTAATGCCCATTTTCTGAGAAAGGTCCTTGATAGTCTCAGAAAAATTATTGTTGAATTCTTCTCTCTGGGTTAAGTAATACCAGCTCATTAAACATTTCTGCATAAAATTCCTAGCTAGATATGGCAATTTATAGACCTCTCTATTCCACGAGAATGAACAGACATTGAGACATAATTTTATACATCAGTATAGAATAGGAGTCACCAAAAAAAAAAAAAGACTAAAAAATTGTACTTACTGGCAGGGCGTGATAGCTCATGCCTGAAATTCCAGCACTTTGGGAGGCCAAGGTGGAAGGATCATTTGAACCCAGGATCAGGAGTTTGAGACCAGCCTGGGTAACATAGGGAGCCCCATCTCTACAAAGAAAATTTAAAAATTATCCAGGTGTGGTGGCATGTGCCTGTGGTCCCAGCTACTTGAGAAGGTGAGGTGGGAGGATTGCTTAAGGAGGAGGCTGCAGTTGAGCCATGATCACACCACTGTATTCCAGCCTAGGAGACACAGAGCAAGACCCCATCTCAAAAACAAAAAACAAACCAAAAAATTTGTACTTAGTGTATGTAGGTAATATTCTCAGTAATTCCTATACTGGGAAGTTAATGGTATTTTAATCTTTGTTTTTGAAGAAATATATAAGGATCTGATTATTCTAAAAATATTTAGGCCGGGCGCGGTGGCTCACGCCTGTAATTCCAGCACTTCGGGAGGCTCAGGCGGGTGGATCACCTGAGGTCAGGAGTTTGAGACCAGCCTGACCAATACGGAGAAACCCCGTCTCTACTGAAAATACAAAATTAGCTGGGCCTGGTGGCACATGTCTGTAATCCCAGCTACTCAGGAGGCTGAGGCAGGAAAATTGCTTGAACCCGGGAGGTGGAGGTTGCGGTGAGCCAAGATTATGCCATTGCACTCCAGCCTGGGCAACAACAGCGAGACTCTGTCTCAAAAAATAATAATAATAATAATAATAATTAGACAAAATAAAATCTTATCTCAGTTTGTATCAGTTTTGGGGTTCAAATGAGCATGTTCAGCCCTACCAAGTGGTAGGGAGCATCAAGACTGAGATGGGCAGTGTGTGTTGTGTTAAATTGTCTGTGGTTTTTGATACTGCATATTCTGGGGATTCTGACTAGGAAGGAATAACATCTCCTATGTTAATTCCATGTGACTTTTGTTTATTTAATTTAATTTTTTTGAGACAGGGTCTCACTCTTTTGCCCAAGCTGCAGTGCAGTGGCATAGTCATGGCTCACTGCAGCCTTGACCTCATGGGCTCAGGTGATCCTCCCACCTCAGTTTCCTGAGTAGCTGTGACTACATGTACACACTACCATACCTGGCTGATTTTTGTATTTGTTTTTCTCTTTCAAATATTTTTAATTGAAATGATAAAAAAAAGAACAGTGATCATTTTAACCAAATTTTTACTTTACAAATATAAAAATATAATCAAAACTTGTTTCTTTCATACATTTTCTGTAAACATACCAGAAAAGTTCTCAAAGCCAAACTATAAATGATGCTTGTGTAGTATGATGTGAACACAATAACCAAAAATTTAAATTTCTAATTACATGACCTTTCCCTCAACAGAACAGCATAATCAATATATCTTCCCAACTTATCTCTATTTTTATGATACGATCCATCACTAAAATACAAAATACACCTAAACTGACTTAATCTAGACTTATCTAGGTTTTAGTAAGTTTTTTCCCCACAAAAACAAGCTTAATAAATATAACACAAGCTAATGTTAAAATGTGTTTTATGGCTCAAGTCAAATTACAGTATTAAGTTTCTCATCATGTATTTGAATAACAAAGGCAAACTGGTTGAAATGAGTCCAGTTTTACCCAAATAATCAGTGATGTATAACAAGTGGAGTAAGTATGAGAAAATCAAATCTTATGCTACAGAAAGCTGACTTATACTACAGTCAACAACCACTAAGCCTTCTTTGGCAATGAAACATACAAAATTGCAAACTCTGAAGCAGTCTTAGTGATTGGCACATACTGTTCCAAACACTATGAACTAGTAAAAACATGAAGTTTGAGGATGAAAAGCTACCCCAAGCATTTTATCTCAAGTGACTGAGTGAGTACTTTATTTTTTGAGGCAGAGTCTCACTCTGTCAGCTAGGCTAGAGTGCAGTGGTGCAATCTTGGCTCACTGCAAACTCCACTTCCCGGGTTCACGCCATTCTCCTGTGTCAGCCTCCCAAAGTAGCTGGGATTATAGGCGCCCGCCACCCCACCCAGCTAATTTTTGTATTTTTTAGTAGAGATGGGGTTTCACCATCTTGTCCAGGCTGGTCTTGAACTCCTGACCTCGTGACCCACCTGCGTCAGCCCCCCAAAGTGCTGGGATTACAGGTGTGAGCCACCTTCCCTGGCCGCAAGTACTTTAAAAATGAAGTCATGGCAGGGTGCGGTGGCTCACGCCTGTAATCCCAGCACTTTGGGAGGCCAAGGCAGGTGGATCACGAGATCAGGAGGTCAAGACCATCCCAGCTAACACGGTGAAACCCTGTCTCTACTGAAAATAAAAAAATAAAAAATAAAAAAATTTGCCAGGTGTGGTGGCAGGCGCCTGTAGTCCCAGCTACTTTGGAGGCTGAAGCAGGAGAAGGGCGTGAACCCCGGTAGGTGGAGCTTGCAGTGAGCCGAGATCACGCCACTGCACTCCAGCCTGGGCAACAGAGTGAGACTCTGTCTCAAAAAAAAAAAAAAAAAAAAAAGTAAATAAAATAAAAAAATAAAAATGAAGTCATTAGGCTGGGCACAGTGGCTCACACCTGTAATCCCAGTACTGTGGGAAGCTGAGGTGGGTAGATCATGAGGTCAGGAGATCGAGACCTTCCTGGCTAACACGGTGAAACTCCGTCTCTACTAAAATACAAAAAATAAGCCAGGCATGGTGGCACGTGCCTGTAGTCCCATCCACTCGGGAGGCTGAGGCAGGAGAATCGCTTGAACCTGGGAGGCGGAGGTTGCAGTGAGCCAAGATCAGGCCACTGCACTCCAGCCTGGGTGACAGAGTGAGACTGTGTCTAAAATAAATAAATAAATAAATAAAGTCATTAAAAGGCGAGAACGTAAGAGTCACAGTATTTAAGAAAGTGAATTTTAAGCCAATTGCTTGGTGGCCTGCTGAATTTGAAGTAGTTCTATCTCTCACTTCTGATTAAACATGGAAGAAAACAGACTGGCTAATTTGGTTACACTTTGTCCAAATACAATGTTAACTTAATGGAACCCTGAAATATCCAAAATAATAACTGAATGCTAGTTACAAAACAATAATAAAAAGTTTAAAAGTCTTCCATATGTGCTGTTAACAGTACAAATTCAAGTGCAGAATTATTATGCCATTTTAAGTATTATCTACTTTATAAAAAAATCACAGTGGTCTTCATCACATGGCAAAAAAAAAAAAAACAAATTTCACTTTTCTCCAAAGGAGTAAGTACATCCTAAATATAACTACAAACAATTTTGTAAAACTATTTGTTATTTTTCCCCCAATCTACTAAACATTTTCCATTGTCGTTTAGTAGTTTTACATAGAATATGCACTACACTTGGATTGCTCAGGGAAAATAAGATGACATATATTGTAGTTTTACAATGCAAAAGAGAGCTTTCATTTTAGACAAAAGGACAACATAGGAGGCACTAAAAAATATATGTCTATTAATCAAGAGCCCATTTAAAAATGATTCAGCATTTAGTATGTAGATCTGGAATGCACAGTTTCTGGAAGTATAAGAACTTACATATCAAAAGAGCTTAGTGTTAAACTGTGCCCTTACACCCTCTTCTAGTACTGTAGACACCTGCCGGATTTGAATTCCCCTAGTTCTATTATTTCCATCAGAAAACCAAAGACAGATTATTGGGATCCACCTGTAACTGACCAGAGCAAAAAGTTTTTAACACTTCTTGTTTGTGTGTTATGAATTTTACATTCAAAACCAGATCTCTTACATTCCAAGGTTAGTAACCCAGCCATCCTGAATCAAAGGTTTTTCTCAACTAGGCCTTAGTGTATGGATGACTGGCTCACATACTTACTGTATATGGGGAAGAAGTGAAGAATTTCTTGGTCAAAGCTTAAGTTACAAAGAACATGAGTGGCCTCAAATCAGATGACTCTTCAACTCAAACACTCCTTACTGAGAGCACTTTATAAAACAAGCAGAAAGTCTACCTCTCTCCACCCTCCCCCAATTGCAATAGTGAACATCTGAAATGTGGCGGGTGTAGCTTTTCACTCAGAAGCAATCATGGAAGGTGAGCTGAATCAATCCATCTTCATCTCCACTTCCTCCAGTCTAAAGATTTTGCTCCCCAATCTAAAGGAATAGCTGAAGGATGCAGCTAATGGATGAGCATAACAGCAAAATACATTACATGAGAAATATGCTAATATAGGCTAGAGGTGCAGGACTTTTAGGGGCAGGAGGGGAAAGGACAATTCACAGAACTAGTGGCTTTTTCAAAGGAAATTAGGGACATTTTTGGTCATGGAGACTGGTGCTCACCTACCACTAAGGACATGCACAGTTACAGTCACTGTTTAACAACCATGTGAGGGTTTGACATGACCCCAACTAAAAAAACTTGAGTGTTTATGAATGTAATTGCTGAGCTATACTTGGCCTGATTTCCTCAAGTATGATATACCTTTGACATCACCCATTATTCAGGAAATTGCCCTGTGATTGGTACCATAAAAATGTAAGAACTAATCAAAAGTTCATTTCTGTTAAAAACCTTTTTTTCCCTTAAGTAGCTACATCTGGCAAGATTCTTTTTTACATTAAGCCTGTAGTCAATAAGTCTGTAATAAGGCATACACGCTATACTTTGATCATTAAATAATGACACAACCAGCAAACTCCTTTGCTCTAATATTTTTTATTCCCTCAAATTTGATCTGAATTTATCAGTATTTTAAAAAGTTTTTAAAATTTGGTATTTTCCTCTTAAGCTGACTAGAGACGAAGTTTTACCACGCTGCCCAGGCTGGTCTTGAACTCCTGGGCTCAAGTGATCCTCCTGCCTTGGTCTTCCAAAGTGCTGGGATTACCATGCCAAGCCCCGCATGACTTTTGAGGATATTAGGGATTTGCTTGTGTTGTATCTTTGGAATTTGGAGGCCCAAATATTGCCCCCCATTCCCCAGATTCCTGATAGGAAAGCCTGCTCACACTCCCTTATTTTGGAACAGGAAATACTTCGTTGCTAATTTCCAGTTGTGCATGGCAGTGGTTGTAGGCAGCAGGTTTGGGACAACAGGTGTCATGTGTGGGAACTAGTTGAGGAAAGACTGACTTTGTCCAATTAAATGACTTGGCTTTTTTTTTTTTTTTTTTTTTTTTTTAATACTCTTAATGTGATAAAGCAGATGGGCAGCCATGCTCATAATATGGGCAGCTGTTCACACTCTAGCTGCCTTCCTATGATTCCTGGGCTTCCTGGAGTCCAATGTTATGGCACAGGTTCAGGCTAAGTTCATTTCTACAAGAAGTGTCCCTGTACCGTGTCCATTAGCATAAGCTAGGGACAAGGGCAGTCAAAGGTCAAGAGAAGTTCAAAACAGCATAACCTTTCTGTGCTTCTGTTTCCAAATAACCCCTGTCTGCCCTGCTCCCCCAGTTTTTTCCTCGGCCATCGTGTTTACCGTGTAGTTGTAAAACTCAAGAGAACAAGGACCGACTTGATACAAGGGAAGTTAGAGAATAGAAGTCATTGTTGCTTAAAACAGGAGAAATAATTGATTTATGTTTGGGGGCCAATTAGGCTATAAAACAGGAACAGTAAAGGGACCTGTGACTTCAGGACAGCTACTTGCTCTGATTTCTGCCCCATAGACAGGGGGCTTCCCAATAAAGGCTGTCAGCTTTCTAGGCTAAATTATTAATTCCTCTCATGCCTCTCAGGGATTGTAAACAGCACATAATACAGGGAAACAAGTTGATAGTGTTCAGTTACTGGCCAGATAGAGGGTCAAAGGGTAAATAGTTGGATTAGCAACAGCTGTTCTTCCTCTCCAAACTTTTTGTCTCTTATTATCTATTTCAGGAACACTGTTCCTGAATTTTTGGGTCACATATAATGAAGTCCATTTCACCTCTTGTAACAATCCTGCAAGTAATTACATTGAGAGTAAACATTGACCAAAATTGAAAATACTTATTCTAATTCAGTTTCTAAAGTTGAAGATTGAATTTTTTTTTTTTTTTTGGTTATGTGCTATGTTGTCTGATATTCAAAGGATATAATCCCAAGGAAAGTACCTGCTTGAAGTCAGACATATTAGAAGCTTTTTAGCTGTGTGTGTGTGTGTGTGTGTGTGTGTGTGTGTGTGTTTTTACCAGCTGGTTGAGGATCTTGGTATAGCTTGATTAAAAGAAAAAAACATTGTTTTTGTTTAAACTGGTAGTAGAATAATGTATGTTCACTATGGAAAACACTAAAAGAAAATAGAAGCATCTCTAATCCCACCACCTAGAAATAACCATTGCTTCACGTTTGAGAGTATGTCCTTCCAGGTTGTGTCCGAGCTCATCTTTACCTAATTAGGAATCTATATATACTATATATGCAATTTTTGTGTCCTGTTTGTTTTCCCCCACTCTGTATTACATTGGGAACATTGTCCCAAGTCGTGAAATGATTTGTGAAAAATATTTTCACAAATATTTTTAATGGAAGGATATTTCATTAAATAAGTAAATAGCTTTATCATGATTTATTTAACCATCCTGCTATTGTTGAGCATTTAGATTTTCAGTTTTTTCTGCATCATAAATAATGCCACAGAGAACACATTTGTGTATACATGTTTGCGTTTAAAATGAGTGCTTTAGTTTTTTTATGAAGCCAAATGTGTTCTCATAATTAAGAGCATAGACTCTGGCTCAAGATTGCTTGGGTTCAACTTGGCTTCACTGTAATCTTGGTTAAATTACTTAAACTCTCTGCCTTCCTTTTCTCATCTATGAAATGAGGACAGTAAAATGTATTTCTATTTTATTGGGTTGCTGTGAGGATTAAGTGAAGTGTAATGTATTTAAAGTTCAGAATAGTGCTTGACAAATGGTAAATACTATTAAGTGTATGCTGTTCTAGGCTATGTAGTACAATGTTGAAATTCTCAGTCTTTCTGCACTAATGGGCTGTTGAAACTGTGTTTTATTCAACTAAGCTAGCCTGTGTTTCTTAATGACACAAAGGTGTTAGCAGGTGTAAGTTACTATGTCAAGTAAATAGTTCAGATGAGATTGGGCTTGTTCAGAGTGTATGACCATAGACTCCAATTAAATAGTTCAGTCACAGGAATAGAAGAGCTCATATGCTGCTGACTATTTGGTTGGGACTTCTTTACCATCTGGGTGACTGTTAGGGTATTTTGGTCCTTTCCCCCAGCCAATAGCAGGTAATTCTCCCTAATGACCATCTGCCAACACATTTAACTTCTCAGGAGACTAAACAAGTTAACCTTCTGCTTATTTAAAACAGATAACTCGAATTATACACTTTCTTTTTGGTCAATAGCAAGGTCTTATAGAAAGCATACTGAATAAAAAGTTTGTAAAATTTAAAATCTGCCTATTACCATGGATTCCTGTTTACTCAGACTTTAAAAAATAAAGTATATTCTAATGATCAGGGATCTATATAAATGATATATATATATATAATGTGTATAATAAATAGTATGTATTAATATACAGTATATGGCACTATATGTAATATAGTGTGTATGTATATATATTTTTATCAGTATTTTAAAAGAGACTTGAAAGTTAAGTGCTGGGTGCAGTGGGTCATACCTGTAATCCTAGCACTTTGGGAGGCCGAGGTGGACAGATTATTTTGAGCCTAGGATTCGAGACCAGCCTGGGCAACATGATGAAACCCTGACTCTAGGCTTGTACCCATAGTCCCAGTTACTTGGGAGGCTGAGGTGGGAGGATCACCTGAGGCCCTGGAGGTTGAGGCTGCAGTGAACTGAGAGATTGCACCACTGCATTCTAGTGTGGGTGTCAGGAGTGAGACCCTGTCTCAGAAAAAAAGTAAGTTAAATTAATTTTTGGTATATCTTGCCATATTGGTAGATGCCCACCAAGGAGAGTTCTACGTGTGTTGGTGGGATAACAGGCAAGATGAAAAAAGCAAGATAAAAAGTAGGCAAGATAAAAAGAAAGCCCGACACCACGAACTTGCTCTGGCTTTGCATTCAACTATCATGTGTCTTGGGATCCCAAAGATTTTTTTTTTGTGGATTCTTCCAGCTACAAAAGAGAAATGTATATCTCAGCTAGTGTACCCTAAAATTCCAGTATTCTGTCCCGTATCCTAATGGATTTATTCCTAGTTGTCAAACTATGTGTCACAATTTTTGGTCTCAGAAAGTAGTTCATATAAGCCCAGATGTTGTCTACTGAGAGTGAACATAAGACTGTTACAGATGAAGGAAACAAAGGAAATTACCATTTACTGGGTATTCCTTACGTGCCAGGCACTTTGCATATGTTCAGTAAGTGTGAGAAGGATTATAGCATATAAAATATCTGATTTTAAGTTTGGCTTGATAATACCTAATTCATTTAACACAGTTATTGTTCTTTTCTCCCTCCCTACTTTGGGTACCACCTGAGACATAGTTCCTGCCCAGAAAGGACTCTGGTTTAATCAGGAAGGCAGACACAAAATATGATGTGACTTTTACCACATAATAGTAAGGATACCTAATATTTGCTGTGCACAGAATGTTTCACATGCATTTTTTATTAAGCGTTCATAAGACTTGTTTAAAAAGATACAATCCCCATCTTACAGATGAGAACTATGAGGCCTGAGGAGATTAAATTATTCACCCCAAGGTACCTAGTGAAGTATCTGAGACTTCAGAGCCCCTGCTTAATTAAATAATTAATTTCTATCCTGTCTCTAGCTCTCTGGATAGTGACAAATCTCAAATGCTAATGGTGGAAGGCTAAGGCAGTGTAATGATTTATAACATATATAATCTTTTGTGTAAAAGAATGAAGACTATTTTTGAAGTGTCATCTGAGCGTCTTCTGCATGTATTAGGGTGGTTTTGGACACAAAGTAGAATGATTCATTGTGGAATAGGTTCCTGAGATGTCTGCTGTGGCTCAGATTCAGGATTATTCCACTATTTTTCAAGTAAGTTCTTGAAACATAGTTCACAAATCTCCCTTGTTTTCTCCCTTTATGTCCCTTTTTCTCTACAACATTGTTAGTGATTTTGCTATGTTACATTCATAACAGTTCCGAGTGCCTGCTTCCAGAGCTTCAGTTGATTCTGTGGCATTGCTGCTAGATCAAGCCTTCTGAATGTGGCCTTTTGCTGAGGAGTTCCCTTCTGATAAGGATTCTTTTGATCAGGGTAGGAGTGGTATGAGATCCAGAGTTTAGGCTGAACTCTCATCCCCTTGACCTCTGCCCCTATTTGAGTTTATACTGACTTGGTAGCAACTCCCTATGGAGCCAAGAGTTTAGCACTTGTTTACAATTGATGAAAAGATAGTTGCATTCAAAGGCGGTTGTTGGGTCCTTGGATAGTCATGGATGTCTGCCACTATCTCTGGTGGGTGAAGGGATTGCTTGAATATCTAAATCTGGAGATTTTAATGAATGACTGAGAAGAAATGAGAAGAAGTTCTGAGGCTAGTTAGGTTCTGCAATTTTTCTTTCCATGGGAGCAGTATTGCAGTAACATTTTCAGATGAGACAAAGACTTTTAATAAACATTTGTTTTATTAAAAAAAAAAGGCTGAAAGAGATTGCTTAAATTCAGTACTTGATAACAAGGGAGTACATGGGAATTCTTCTCTTCCTTTTTTGATCTCTTGCCAAAGAGAAAACTTTCTGTGTTAGGCAAACGTATCAGTAATGGGGGGGGATACCCTAGATTAAAGCCACCCTCTTCAAAGTTGTACATAGTTTTACAAATTAACATTTTTTTCTAAATAGCTCATGTATTCTAAACATGCTGAGACTATAACAACTCAGTTCTAAATGAGGCCCTTTCTGGGTACTCTTTGGTCAACCAGGACCACTCTTTGCTTCTTTACCCGAAGTTACTTTGTTTTTGTTTTATTTTGGTCCAGTATTTGTCATAGATATGATCTGAAAGAAAAGATAAGCCTCTCTCTTTGAAGAGAGCTGACAGTCACTGTGAACCAAAATTGTATGTGCTTTGTTGGTAAGCATAAGAAAATCAAAACTGCAGAGTAAGATTCAAAGTGAAAATACAGTGTTAAAGATCTTTTTCATTTGTTAGTACAAAATTCCATGTCCTAAGTGTGGTCTGCCCTATAGATGTATTTTGTTGACTTCCAGGATGTTTAAATAAAATCATGTTAGTTGTCAACATTTAAAATGTTCAAGATGGCTGGGCGTGGTGGCTCACGCCTGTAATCCCAGTACTTTGGGAGGCTGAGGTGGGTGGATCACCTGAGGTCAGGAGTTCGAGACCAGCCTGGCCAACATGGTGAAACGCCATCTCTAGTAAAAATACTAAATTACCTGGGTGTGGTGGCGCATGCTTGTAATCCCAGCTACTTAGGAGGCTGATAGAGGCAGGAGAATTGCTTGAACCTGGGAGGTGGAGGCCACAGTGAGCCGAGATTGCATCATTGCACTCCAGCCTGGGCGACAAGAGCAAAACTCCATTTCAAAAAAAAACCCAAAAACATGCAAGAGTTTCAAAAAACTTTGGATTTCTGGCTTTTTTGATAAATTGTAATATCTAACATTGAGCTCAGAGTTTTATATGGCATCTGTTGGCTGGAACAGAGTAGTGGCTGCCTTCTTTATATGGATTGATTGATTGGACACATGGTCTTGCTTTGTCACCCAGGCTGGAGTGTAGTAGCGCTATCATGGCTCACTGCAGCCTTGACCTCCTGGACTCAAGCAATTCTTCCCACCTCAGTCTCTTGAGTAGCTGAGACTATAGGCACGCACTACCGCGGTGGGCTAATTTTTGTGTTTTTTGTAGAGATGGGGTTTCACCATGTTGCTTAGGCTGGTCTCCAACTCCTGGGCTCAAGCAGTCTGGGCACCTCGGCTTCCCAGAGTGCTGAGATTAGGCTTCCCAGAGTGCTGAGATTACAGGTGTGAGCCACGGCGCTCAGCCCGCTGCCGCCTTTAAATGAGCATGTACTCTCAGGTTTTCACAGAACGTTGGTAGCCTCCTTTACCCATTTATGTTTCCTGCTCGTCTTCTATGTAGGCATTTGAGTTTTCAGCTCCTACATTAAATAATTATAATTTTTAGGGATGATGAGAGGGTGGGAAAATGGGAACTCTTAAAAATGTAATCTAATATCTATCAAAACTGATAATGTGCAGGTTATTTTTGCAGACTTGACAGTTTAAAATTTAAAAATATAAAATTTAAAGTTATAGGCCAGGCGAGGTGGCTCACTCCTTTCATCCCAGCACTTTGTAGATCCCTTGAGCCCAGGTGTTTGAGACCAGCCTGGGCAACATGGCAAAACCTCATCTCTACAAAATATATACATAAATTAGCTGGGTGTGGTGGCACATGCCTGTAGTCCCAGCTACTTGGGAGGATCACTTGAGCCTGGGAAGTCGAGACTACAGTGAGTTGTGATCACACCACTGCACTCCAGCCTGGGCAACAGAGTGAAACCCTGTCTCCACCCTCCCCCTGACAAAAGAAAATTTAGATTTAACAATTCATATGTCTAAGAATTTATCCTAAATACTTGACAGTTATGAAAAATGTATGTTTACAGATGTTTCTTTTAGCATTTATAATAGTAAAAAAATGGGATAACTAGGCGTGCTGGTGCATGGCTGTCATCCCAGCTACTGGGGATGCTGAGGTAGGAGGATCGCTTGAGCCCAGGAGGCGGAGGCTGCAGTGAGCCAAGATCGCGCCACTGTACTCCAGCCTGGGCAGCAGAACGAGACCCTGTCTTAAAAAAAAAAAAAAAAAAGGGCCGGGCGCGGTGGCTCAAGCCTGTAATCCCAGCACTTTGGGAGGCCGAGACGGGTGGATCACGAGGTCAGGCGATCGAGACCATCCTGGCTAACACGGTGAAACCCCGTCTCTACTAAGAAATATAAAAAAAAACTAGCCGGGCGAGGTGGCGGGCTCCTGTAGTCCCAGCTACTCGGGAGGCTGAGGCCGGAGAATGGCGTGAACCCGGAAGGCAGAGCTTGCAGTGAGCTGAGATCCGGCCACTGCACTCCAGCCTGGGCTACAGAGCGAGACTCCGTCTCAAAAAAAAAAAAAAAAAAAAAAAAGTTACAATTTAAGTTTAATAGGGGATTCGATAAATGGATTGTGGTTATTCATGCAGTAGGATGCTGTAGACTTAGGAGAAGGCAAATTTTTAGTCTGGAGGGTGATACAATGTTAATAGTGGTGTTTTTGGGAAAATGAGATTACAGGATATCTTTCATTATCTCTGAGTTTTCTGTTTTTAAGAACATTGCATTATTAAGAAAAAAGACATGCATTTAAAAAATTCTCTCTCATTTTAGCTGCCAAATTTCCATGGCTATTCTGCCAAATTAAGCCACATAGGTTCTGGCTTCCACTTAAAGTACAGATTTTACATTCAGAATTCTCTTGTCTTGAAATTATTCTAGGGAAGAGAGGGGGGAATCAGAGTCCTCAAGTATCAGGAACCATCTTTGAAGCCTAAGAATAAAGTAAAAGCCTTCTACAGCATTTTCAGGCTGCAACCCTGCTTCCATTCACTAGTAAAGCCATCAGAATTTGCCTCCTTTTCAGTGTCAGGCCTGAGGCTTGAGCCAGCACTATTGACAATGGAGGGAGCTTCTCATATAAATTGGGCTATCCTGACAGTTGCAGGGATACCTGCTGAAAGTGACCCTAATGAAATGCATGGGTGTGTGGTACAGTGGAAAAAACATGAATGAAAATTCACATCCTGGCCTTCCTGCTTTCCTGCTGAGTAGCATAGGCAACGTGTGAAGCTCAGTTTGTTCGTCTTTGAAACAGTAGTCATTCTTGTTAAATGTTGTTTTAAAAAATAAGTGAGATAACATATATGAATTGCCCAGCAGTTAGCTGCTCTAGTCCTGCATGTTTCGAACTCTGTGGAAATACAAGACAAAAGGTTTCTAATTTCTTTTTGTTAATATTTGATGAGCATTTACTGTATGTTAATGACTTTAAAACATTTATCTCATTTACTCTTCCTGGCAGCTGTGCAAGGTTATTCTCAACTCTTGTTCTCCCCATTTTACAGATGAGGAAACTGACAGTTTAACACTTGGCCAAGGTCACACAGCTGGTAAGTGGCAGAGATGAACCCTGTGTGATCCCAAAGCCCATGTCCTTTTTATCTTTTTAAAATTGAGTTGTGACTTACATGCAATGAAATGCACAGATCTAAAGTGTTAAGTTTAAGCATTTTTATAAATGTGTGCATCCTAGTAATCCACATTCCATCAAGATACAGAACATTTCCATCCCTTCAGAAAATTCCCTTTTACTTTTCCCAGTCCATCCCACTACTCTACCCCAAAAAGCAGTAACTTCTGGTTTCCATCATGATAGATTAGTTTTGCCTGTTTTCTAAAATGTCACGTGTATACAATCTTACAATATGTGCTCTTTTATGCTTGTTTTAGCATGATATTTGAGACTCATCCATGTGTTGCTGGTGTTAGTAGTTCATTTCTTTATATCGTTGAAGAGTATTCCTTGACTGTACCATAGTTTATTTACCTGTTGATACCTGGGCTGCTTCTAATTTTTGGTTATTATGAATAAAGCAGCTATAAAGTTTCTTGTATAAGGATTTATGGACCTGTGTTTTTATTTCTCTTAGTCGTACATCTATGAATTATTGGGTCATGTGGTATATGTTAAACTTTTTATGAAATTTCCGAATATATTTCCAAAATGTTCATACATCTTAGTTCCAGTAGTATATGAGTTTCAGTTCCACATCTTTGCAAGCATTTGTTATTGCTAGTTTTTGAAATTTTAGTCACTCTAGCGAGCATTGTATTAGGATTGATGTGGTTTTAACTCGCATTTCTTGATGACTAGTAATATTGGTCACATTTTCATGTACTTATTGATCATTCATGTGTCATCTCTTAAAAGTGTTCAGATCTTTTGGTAAATTCATGTGGCTGGGCACGGTGGCTCACGCCTGTAATACCAGCACTTTGAGAGGCCAAGGCAGATGGATTGCTTGAGCCCAGGAGTTCGAGACCAGTGTGGGCAAGGCAACATGGCGAAACCCCGTTTCTACTAAAAATACAAAAATTAGCTGGGTGTGGTGGTGCATGCCTGTAATCCCAGCTACTCGGGAGGCTGTGGCACAAGAGTTGCTTGAAGCTGAAAGGTGGAGGTTGCAGTGAGCCAAGATTGCACCACTGCACTGCAGCCTGGGTGACAGAACAGGACTCAGTCTCAAAAAAAAAAAAAAAAAAAAAAGAAAAGAAAAATTCATGTGTTTTGTTCAACTATTGAGTGGTGGGTGTTTGTTTTCTACTTATAAGTACATCAGATATGTGTTGTAAATATTTTCTCCTAGTCTATGACTCTTTTTTACTTTTTAACACGTTTTGTGAGGAACAGAACTATAAAATTTTTATGAAGTCCAATTTATTAATTTATGATTAACATTTTCTATGCCCTCTCTAAATCTTGGCCTAAACTGAGATTGCAGAGATATGCTATGTTTTCTACTAGAAACAGTATGATTTTAGCTTTTACATTTATATCTATAATCTATCTCAAATTTGTTTTTTCTATATTATGAGGTAGGAATCAAAGTCTTTTTAATATGAATATTCATTTGTTTGGCACCATTTGTTGAAAAGGCTTTCTTCATTGCATTTTATTTTTTTGAGACAGGGCTGCACTCTGCTGCCCAGGCTGGAGTACAGTAGCATGACCATGGCTCACTGCAGCCTCCTCTTCCTGGGGCCCAAATAGTCCTCCTGCCTCAGCCTCCCAAGTAGCTGGGACCACAGGTGCGCAACCACCATGCCAGGCTAAGTTTTAAATTTTTGGGAGAGACGGGGTTTCACTTTGATGGTCAGGCTGGTCTTGAACACCTGGCCTCAAGTAATCCTTCCGCCTCAGCCTCCCAAAGTGTTGGGATTTTAGGCGTGAGCCACTGCCCCTAGCTGTTGAATATTTTGATGCTCTTGCTGAAAAATAATTGAGAGTCTGTTTATAGGCCCTGTATTCTCTTCTATTAATCTTTTTACCTTTTCACAAATACCATAGTGTCTTGATTACTATAACTTTATAATAGATCTTGAAATCAGATAGAAGTAGTCCTCCAATTCCATTCTTCTTTTTCAAAGTTGTTTTGGATATTTGGCTATTGTTTAACAAAAAAACTTGCTGAGATTTTGATTGAATTGCATTGACTCTGTCCATCTGGGAAGAGTGATCAACTTAATAATATTGGGTCTCTTTTAAATTTTTTTAAGTTTTTTTTTTTTTTTTTTTTTTTTTTTTTTTTTTTTTTTTTAAAGAGACTAGGTCTCGCTCTGTTACTGAGGCTGGAGTACAGTGGTGCAATCCATAGTTCACTGCAGCCTCAAACTGCTGGTCTCAAGGGATCCTCTTGGCCTAGTCTCCAGAGTAGGTGGGACTATAGGTACTCACCGCTACACCCGGCCAATTTTCTAAAAAAAATATGTATATATTTTTGTAGAGACAGTGTCCAGGCTGGTCTTAAACCTAGGACCTAAGCTACCCTCTCACCTCAGCCTCCCAAAGCACTGGGTTTACAGGTGTGAGCCACCATACCTAGTCAATAATATTGAGTCTTGAGTCTTCTTTTTTTTTTTTCTGAGACAGAGTCTCACTTTGTCCCCAGGCTGGAGTGCAGTGGTGTGGTCTTGGCTCACTGCAACCTCTGCCTCCCGGGTTCAAGTGATTCCCCTGCCTCAGCCTCCCGAGTAACTGGGACTACAGGTGTGCGCCACAACACCCAGCTAATTTTTGTATTTTTACTAGAGATGGGGTTTCACCATGTTGGTCAGGATGGCGTCGATCTCCTGACCTTGTGATCCGCTCGCCTCGGCCTACCAAAGTGCTGGGATTACAGGCATGAGTCATCGCACCCAGCCAATGTTGAGTCTTCTAATCCATGAAGTCAGTGTATCTTTCTCCTTATTTAGGTCATCTTTCTTTTTTCTTGTTAATGTTTTAAAAAGTTTAGTGTTGAGATCTTATACATCTTTATCCTTAATATTTTGTTTTTTAATGTTATAGTAAATGGTATTATTTTTAAATTTTATTTTCCAATTGTTGCTAGTATATATAAATGCAGTTGATTTTTATGTATTGAGTTTGTATCTTGTGACATTGTTAAATTTGTTTGCTAGTTCTAGTAACTTTTAAAAATAAATTTCTTGGGACTTTTTATGTGTACATCTGTGAATAAAGACAGTTTACTTCTTCCTTTTTGATGTTTATGACTTATTTATTTTTCTATTGCACTGGCTAAGATTTCCAGTACAGTGATTGATAGAATGATGTTCTTGCCTTATTCTTAATCTTAGGAGGAAGAAGTTCAATTTCAGTATCAAGTATGATGACACCTCTATTGGGCTTTCTTTTTTTTTTAGGGTTGTGGTAAAATATACGTGACATAACATTTACCATCTTAACCATATTTAAATGTGCTGATCAGTGGCATTAAGTACATTCACACTGGTTGTGCAACCATCACCAGCATCCATCCACATAACTCTTCTAATATTGCAAAACTGAAGCTCTATACCCATTAACAATAACTACCCATTCTCCCCTGCTCCTGGTAACCACCATTCTACTTTTTGTCTCTGAATTTGTCTACTCTAGGTACCTCATTTAAGTGAAATCATACAGTTTCGTCCTTTTGTAACTGGATTATTTCCCTTAGCATAATGTGCTTAAAGTTTATCTATGTTGTATAGTGTTAGAATTTCCTTCATTTTTGAGGCTGAATAAGATTCCATTGTATGTATATACCACATTTTGTTGATCCATTCACCTGTTGTTGAACACTTGGGTTGCTTTCACCTTTTGGTTATTGTGAATAATGGTATAAACATGAGTATACATGGTTGTCTCTCTTCAAGCCCCTACTTTTAATTCTTTGGGGTATATACCTAGAGGTGGAATTGCTGGACCCTATGGTAATTCTGTTTTAAAATTTTCAGGAATCACCATACTGTTTTCCATAGCTGCCGCACCACTTTACATTCTCATCAGCAGTGCTCTAGGGTTCCAATTTCTCCACATCCTCGCCAACACTTATTTACTGTGTTTTTGATAGTAACTCTCCTAATGGTTGTGAGACAGTATCTCATTGTGGCTTTGATTTGCATTTCCCTAATGATTAGTGATATTGAGCATCTTTTCACGTGCTTATTGACCTTTTGTGTGTCTTCTTTGGAGAAATGTTTGTTGAGGTCTTTTGCCTATTTAATTGGATTCTTTATGGTTTTTGTTTTAGTTGTACGGGTTCTTTCTATATTCTGTATATTAATCCCTTAACAGATACATGATTTGCAAATATTTTCATCCATTCTGCAGGTTGCTTTTTCATTCCGTTGTGTCCTTTGATGCATAGAAGTTTTACATTTTCATGTTATCGAGTAATTTTTTCTTTTGTTGCCTGTGCTTTTTGTGTTATATCCAATAAACCATTGCCAAATCCAGTGTCATGAAGCTATCTCCCTGTTTTTTTTTTTTTTCCAAGTTTTATAGTTTTAGGGCTTATGTTTAAGTCTTTGATCCATTTTGAGTTAATTTTTGTGTATGATGTAAAGGTAAAGGCCAGCTTCATTTTTTCTCATGTGGATATTATTTTATCAGTACCATGTGACTATTCTTTCTGCATTGAGTGGTCTTGTAACGTTGACAAAAATTGTTTGACCATATAAGGGTTTAGTACTGGGCTCCATATTTATTCCATTGGTCTATGTCTGTCATGTTAATAACAGACTGTTTTGATTACTGTGACTTTGTAGTAAATTTTGAAATCGGGAAGCTATAGGGTTTTTGTAGATGCCTTTTATCAGCTTGAGAAAATGCTGTTCCTAGTCTGCTAAGAGTTTTTTTTAATCACAAGTGGTGTTATTTTCAGATTAATAATTACTAATCTGTAAATAAGTTACTTTTTTTTTTTTTTTTTTTGAGACAGAGTCTCGCTCTGTCGCCCAGGCTGGAGTGCAGTGGCCGGATCTCAGCTCACTGCAAGCTCCGCCTCCCAGGTTCACGCCATTCTTCTGCCTCAGCCTCTCGAGTAGCTGGGACTACAGGCGCCCGCCACCACGTCCAGCTAATTTTTTTGTATTTTTAGTAGAAACGGGGTTTCACTGGGTTAGCCGGGATGGTCTCGATCTCCTGACCTTGTGATCTGCCCATCTCGGCCTCTCAAAGTGCTGGGATTACAGGCTTGAGCCACCGTGCCTGGCCAATAAGTTACATTTTAATACTAATTCTACATCTAGATTGTTTAGACTTAATATGGTGAATTACACTGATTGAATTTTGAAACTCAAGCTAGCCTTTTAATCCTGAAATAGACCTCATGTGGTCAGTGATGTATTATAATTTTCAAATGTTGCTGAATTCAACTTGGTAATATTTTGTTAATGGATTTTTGTGATTATGTGTAGAAGAGCCAAAACCTGTGTTTTAATATTGGTGCCATACTGCCTCCAAAAGACTGTTTTGTTTTGTTTTTTTTGAGACAGGGTCTTGTTCTGTCGCCCAGGCTGGAGTGCAGTGGCGTGATCTTGGCTCACTGTATCCTTCGCCTCCCAGGTTCAGGCGATTCTTGTGCCTTAGCCTCCTGAGTAGCTGGGACTACAGGTGCGTGCCACCTACCCGGCTAATTTTTATATTTTTGTAGAGAAGGGGTTTTGCCTTGTTGACCAGGCTGGTCTCCAATTCCTGGCCTCAAGTGGTCCACCTGCCTTGGCTTCTCAAAGTGCTGGGATTACAGGTGTGAGCCATTATACCCGGCCTCCAGAAGACTTTCCTTTTTCCTTAATTTGTCATTTTGGGCATATTCCCTTTTATTTGTTGAATCTGCATTAGTTTAATTTTTTGTGTAGTCATAAACCAACTAATAGGCTTTCTAGATAGGTGTTAAGAGCTCTCTCCTCCTCCTTCAGTTTTTAAGTCTCCATCTAGTGGTCTGTTCTGGAAGCACAGAGGTGAGAACCTGTGTTAATGTATTGGTGGGTATGCCAGTTTAGTCCATTAGGTGGCAACAGGCCCTAACCGAAGAGGGAAGAGCACTCGGACTGAAAAATAGAAAACCCGTGCTTGCAAAACTCAGAACAAGATTTTCTAGTACAGCTAGGCTTCAAAATCTTGGAGAAGGAAGTTGTACCTTTAGGTCATTCTAAGAGCATGTACGAAACTCTAAAAATACATGGGGCCTATAGTCCCAGCTCTTCAGGAGGCTGAGGCAAGAGGATTGCTTGAGCTGCAGAGTTCAAGACCAGCCTGGGCAGCATAGTGAGACTCTGTATCTCTTAACAATAAACTCACATGGGAATTCATTTTCCTGTTTCACTTCCCTTGCCTCTCAAGCTTCAAAATCTTGACTTACTCAGTGGGTATCCAGTGATCACTTTTCTTTGAATATTGGTGGTAGGAGGTAATAGGGACAGAGGGTTAAAGTAGTAGAGTAGACCCTTAATGCAAGGGGATCTGAGTTTGGGGATGGGGTGAGAAGGATGTGCCTGAAACCTACTTTATTAATGATAAAAAGAAGAAATCTACTTGCAGAGAGATTTCAGGGAAAGGCATTAATGGTTTTTAGCTGTTTTTGGTTCTGATACTCCATTTCTTGGGCATGGAGAAAGGAGTGTTTACGAATGTTGTCTAAGATGTGGGCCTTTTTTTTTGTTTTTGTTTTTTTTAATAAAAATGGAGATAGGAGAACAGATTTTCTTTGGCAAGGAATTGTTTAAGGCAGTGATGAAGGAAGAAGATCAGTTAAAGGGGTGTGAGATTCCATGAAGCGGTGGATAGAATTTATAGGGCTGTGAAAATTAAGATAATGTTTGGGAAAGACCACTAGGTAAACAGTGTGACCTGGCAGGCTAGACTAGATTGCTTGCTTATGGCAAAGATGCCAGCTTTTTCTTTTTTTTTAAACCTTAGCTGACTTAGGCATGTAAAAATCTACTTAACTTGTATGTTCCTGCTTTCCAGTTTATAATAATTCATAATTCATTGGCAATGGACTATTATGTACAAATAGGTTTGGAGTAAGGATTATAGATGTGCTCTAATAATTGGTTATGGTTCATATTTGAAACATGACATATGCATGTCAAGATTTAATTACTGGAAAATTTCAAAATAAGGATACTGTCAATGTAATACCTATCATTATGTACCGCATGTATCAAACTAACTTGAAAATGATGATGCCAAATGAACTGTAATTGTAGAGTAAAGCAAAAATAGCAGCAATTGAAAACTACCACTAATTTCCTCAACAGTGATAATGGAGTTCTCCTAAGAACTGTAAGATTTCCAGCTGATCTTATGTGTGTATTTGGGGAAAGATCTTTGCAACTTTTCCACCCATTTTTGGCAACTAGGCTTAGTAGAATACAAGAGTCTCAGTTTATAAACATTGAATTGTATTAATAGTCACTTAACAAGTTACTTGTAGCTTTTAATCATAGGCAGAAATAAACTGAACACTAGTCACTCATAAGATGGATGAATGTTGGATTAATTCACCAGGAAGATCCTTTATACCTTGAGAATCATGGGGCTAAGAGGTTGGGAAGGAGGAAGACAAGGTAGAAAAATAGGCTCAGGCTGAGGCTCATTGCAGTGGACCTTTAATGCTAAATGTGAAGTAGAAAGGGAGTGTTTTTTCTGTGACTTAAAGCAAAACCTCAACATTGTGTGTGTGTGTGTGTGTTTCATTGTGTATTCACAGGTGTTTATAATAGCTCTGATACAGTTGGTGGGATTACTACGTGTGATCAGTCCTATTGACAGAATTATTATTTGTGACTTTTAATACCAAATGATTTTTTTTAGGAATTGTTTTTCTGTTACACTGAATGGAGAAGTTCTGTGTAATTGAGAAGGAAATAAAGTCCTTCATGTAATGATTTTGTGCAGAGACTTTTGTTGACTTGTTTCGTGTCTGATCATTTGGCCCCTCAGTTGTCCAGCATAACTAAGATGCAGTAAAAACCCAGGCCCTAAACATCATTTTCCATTTTCATCAATATAATGTTAATTATGGGATTGAGTGATTCTGTTTTCTCTGGAGTAGTTTAATGGCAAGGAACACTCTCAAGCTAGTTTAAAATAGGGACGTTGTTAGAAAGTACTGGGGTTTCTTTTTTTTTGTTTTTTTTCGAGATGGAATCTCACTTTGTTGCTCAGGCTGGAGTGCAGTGGCATGATCTTGGCTCACTGCAACCTCTGCTTCCTGGGTTCAGGCGAGGTTCAAGTGATTTTCCTGCCTCAGCCTCATGAGTAGCTGGGATTATAGGTGCCTGCCACCTTGCCCAGCTGATTTTTTTGTATTTTTAGTAGAGACAGGCTTTCGCCATGTTGGTCAGGCTGGTCTCGAACTCCTAACCTCAAGTGATCTGCCCGCCTCGGCCTCTCGAAGTGCTGGGATTACAGGTGCGAGCCAACCCACCCAGTGCAAAAGTACTGGTTTTCTCTTGGGGCTCCGTGGCAGAGCATGCAATTGAATTTCATGAAGAACCAAGACCAGGATTTCTTTTCCATCTCCCTGTGGCTATGTGGAGTCTCATTTCTGCTTTTTCTGGTGCCTCTGGTTGATAACTTCTCCTTTACACTTATATTCCTCGCTTCTGTATCCATAATGGAAAATGGCTGCTCCTCCCCTCCCCTGGCATGTCGCATAGCCTTCTAGCACCCGTGCTTGACACAGACAGACTAAAGTATTTGTGTTCAAATTGTAAACACTTAGGAAAGAATATAAGCCCAGATTGGATCAGTTGTCCATTTGTTCTTTCAGGGGCTATGGTAAATTGACTATTCAGTAGAAGCTGTAGAAACATTCTAAGGAGAATATAAATAGAACAGAGAAATTATCTGACATGATTGCTTTAGTCAGGAAACATGCAGGATGGAGATTATGGAAACTGACTATGGAATCTGGTATTTGAGCCAGGACAATGAGCAGACAGGGAAAACTCAGGGGCATAGATTAATGGATTAATTGATTAATTAGGAATTATTTGCTAGGCCTGAGATGTGAGAGGATGGGGATCTGATAAAGGCAGTGAGAATCCAGGTATTAATTGATGCTTAACATTTGGCAAGTAGAAGAGAGATATATTCAGGTCACGCAGTTACTGGCTGTGGGTATAAGCATTAAGACCCAGAGCTCTTGGTCTTGGAATGCTAATGACCAGATGAACTGAGAGTTAAGACCTGGGCCAGTGGGAAAGGGACCCATGATAGACATCAAGGCATACTGATGGGCTTAATCATAGTGACCAAGGCCAGCTGTAACACTTGGTGTACTACTTTGCCTGGGACCTATTTGAGTGCCTAACTGGTGACAAAGTCTGAGATTGTGTACTTTTGCCCTAGTCATGATTGGCCCTGGGGCTTGTCCAGCTTAATATATACACATGGAAGGCACTAAAGACTCCAGTAGTTATGGCTTTTGGGAAGAGAGAACTGAAAATAACTCTTTACTATTTACAGTTTTGGGCTGTTGCTTTCTGGAACTGAAAATGATTCCATAATCCAAGGATGAGTTTATACCTCTGCCTCCCTCTAGAAGTTTTCCCTCCTAAGTGAAATTTTGACATTAAGTTATATTTAAGGAGTTTGGGTGCCTTCAAAAACAACAAAGGCTTAAAACAAATTGAGAAACATTTATTCATGAAAACCACCGAACTTGGGATAAGAACAGCATGAGTTTTGTCATGTTGCCTGGGCCTGTTCCTAT
The DNA here is from genome assembly GCF_024542745.1 of Macaca thibetana thibetana. Classification (NCBI taxonomy): domain Eukaryota; kingdom Metazoa; phylum Chordata; class Mammalia; order Primates; family Cercopithecidae; genus Macaca; species Macaca thibetana. Next base: position 13,940,211 of record NC_065592.1, read on the forward strand.
TTCTGCCAGCCCTGACAGGGCAGTAGTTCAGCCAGGGTGGGGCAGGCCATGAAAACCAGTAGCTTTACAACTGCTGCAGGAGGGAGCTTTCTTGATTTGGAGTGTTGTCAGTTAAATGTGATGATCTTGGTGGCACGTGAAACAGAGAGGGCCAGCAAATGTGCTACTCTGAGGTTACAGTTCTGTTTAGGATAAACAGTGGGCCAGCAGACTAACCAGGACTTTAACAAGAAGGTCTGGTAGGTGAGAGAGTTTCAGGGGGCTTGATAAGCTCTCCAAATATCCTGGGTTGATTGGAGTGTTTATGCACATCAGAAACCCATGTGAGCCCAAACCACCACACATCCCTGACCAATGCAAAGATGTGTGGGAAAGCCCAGCAAAAAGTAAAAACTGGAACAGACGTGAAGGCCTGAAGTGTGAGTGTGCTTCCCTTATCCTGACCATAGTTGCATCAGCAGGTAGTGAAAGAGCTCAAGGTGGTTCATTACCATCTCTGACCAATCTTTAATGGAGTAGGAAGCTATACAGTTAGAGGGGTATCTCCTGCAAGTCAGGCTTCAAAATAAAAAAGGTGGGGGAAAAAACCTGAGCCATCAGGAACTACACATTGCAGAGGAGACAGACTTCATGGTTTAGTCCAGGAAAGTTAGTAAACAAACAAAAAAAACAACTCATCATCATCACAAGCCTTAGTGGGGGAAAAGTCAGAATCCAGAGTTGCCAAAAGCACATAGTCTTAAATGTTCAGTATCACAACAAAAATTAAAAGACATGCAGAGAAACAAAGTTTGACCCATACTCAGGGGAAAAAAAAAAACAAAAAAACACAGTAGAAACGGTCTCTGAGTGATCCTAAATGTTGGATCTAGCACACATAAAACTTCAGCGCAACTGTTATAGATATTCCAAAGAAAGAAAGGGAACAACTTTTAAAGAATTGAAAGAGAAAGTATGAAGACAGTGATGTAGGACATAGAGAATTTCAGTAGAGAAATTATAAGAAAGAATAGAAATGGAAGTACTGGACTGGAGTTGAAAAGTATAACTAAATGAAAAGTTAAGTAGGGACTCGACAGCCAGTTTGAGGTGATGAAAGAATTGGTGAACTTGTAGATAGATCAATTAAAAATATTCAATATGAAGAATAGAGAAAAAAGATTGAGGAAAAAGGAACAGAACCTCTGAGATCTGTGGGACATTAAGTGTGTATGTAATGAGACTCATGGGAGGAAAGGAATAAGAGAAAGGGGCAGGAAAATATTAGAAGAAATAATGGCAAAAACTTTCTGAATCTGATGATAAACATTAGTCTACAGATTTAAGAAGCCTAATAAACGCCGAGTATGATAAACACATGTCAGAGTCAAAATGTTGAAAGATGAGGACAAGGAGAAAACCTTCAAAGCGATGAGAAAAAAAATGATTAATTATGGTTAAGGAAAAACAATAGGCTTTGTGGCTGACTTCTCATCAAAAGCAATGGATGCCTGAAGGCAATGGGATGACATTCTAAGTGTGGAAAGAAAACAAAATTGTTGGGCGGGCATGGTGGCTTATGCCCGTAATCCCAGCACTTTGGGAGGCTGAGACGAGTGGATCTCGAGGTCGGGAGATCAAGACCATCCTGGACAACATGGTGAAACCCAGTCTTTACTAAAAATACAAAAATTAGCTGGCGTGGTGGCGCGTGTCCGTAATCCCAGCTGCTCATGTCAGGAGAGGCTGAGGCAGGAGAATCGCTTGAACCAGGGAGTCAGAGGTTGCAGTGAGCCAAGATCGGGCCACTGCATTCCAGCCTGGTGACCGGGCGAGACTCTGTCTCAAAAAAAACAAAAACAAAAATAATTTAAGAATTCTATATCCAGCAAAACTGTTCTTCAAAAATGAAGACAAAATAAAGACTTCCACATTAAAAAGACAGAATTTATTGTGAGTGGACCTGCCTTAAAATATTAAAGGAAATTCTTCAAGCTGAAAGGGAGTGATACCAGATGGTAACTCAAATCCATAAGAAGAAATGATGAACAGTGGAAATAGTAAATGTGTCTCTATGTTTTTTCTTCTCTTAATTTTTTAAAAAGACAAGATTATATAGAGCAAAGATTATACCATTTTATTACTAAGTTATAACATATATGGCAATAATAGAAAGGAGGGGATGGATAGGAGATATGTTGGATCAAGTTTCTGTATTTCCTGGAACTAAATTAGACTGTCATAAGTAAAGATGCATGTTGTGAGGCCTAGAGCAACCACTAAGTAAACAGCAAAATATGTGTAGTTAAAAAAAAAAAATCAGGCCGGGCATGGTGGCTTAAGCCTGTAATCCTAGCACTTTGGGAGGCCAAGGCAGGTAGATCACCTGAGGTCAGGAGTTTAAAACCAGCCTGGCCAACATGGTGAAACATTGCCTCTACTGAAAATACAAAAATTAGCCAGGTGTGGTCTCGGGCGCCTGTAATCCCAGCTACTTGGGAGGCTGAGGCAGGAGAATCACTTGAACTTGGGAGGCAGAGGTTGCAGTGAGCCAAGATCATGCCACTGCACTCCAGCCTGGGCAACAGAGTGAGACTCCCTCTCCAAAAAAAAAAAAAAAAATCAATGGGGATTGGAATGGTGTACCCTAAAACATACTTCACACGAAAGATGATACAGTAAAAGCAGAGGTTAAGAAAAAGACAAAAATAGCAAAATGGCACACGTAAGTCCAGCCATATCAACAGTTATATTAAATGTGAATGTACCATCTATTCAAAAGGTGGAGATGGTTAGCCTGAATAAAAAGGCAAAACACAGCTCTGTGCTGTCAGTTCAATAATGGACATACCTTAGATTTAAAGACACAAATAGGTTGAAAGTAAAAGCGACATCATGCAAATAGGAGAGCTGTATTAATGTCAGACAGTTTAAACAAGAAATATCACTAGAGACAGGGACATACTGTAATGACAAAAAGGGTAATACATGAGAAAAAGATAATTATAAAAATATAACAAGAGACCACCAAAATACATGAAGCAAAAACTGACAGAAGTTAAAGGAGAAATAGACTATGTAACAGTAGTAACTGTAGATTTTAATTTCCAACTTTCAATAATAGAATAATTAGCAATAATTGATAGGAAATTAGCAAGAATATAAAAGACTTCATCAGCACTATCAGTGAACTTGACAGAACTCATTTATTGAACACTTTATGCAAAATACACAAAGGTTAAATAAGAGATTCTTAACAGAAATCTGGTATCTCCAAATATTTGAAATTAAACAACATACATATAAATAATAGAGCGAAGAAGAAATTCCAAGGCAAATTTTAACTTTCAGCTAGGCCAGGCACAGTGGCTCATGCCTATAATCCCAGCACTTTGGGAGGCCAAGGTGGGCGGATCACTTGAACCCAGGAGTTTGAGATCAGCCTGGGCAACATGGCGAAACCCTATCTCCAAAAACATACCAAAAATTCACCAGGTGTGCTGGCATGCACTTGTGGTCCCAGCTACTCAGGAGGTTGGGGTGGGTGGATCTCCTGAGCCTGGGAGGTCGAGTCTGCAGTGAGCCTTAATTGAGCCACTGTACTCAGCCTAGGTAATAGAGTGAGACCCTGTCTTCCCACCTCTCACACATTTTTTTTTTAACTAAATGAAAATGCAACATATCAAAATTTATGAAATGCAGCTGAAGCTATGCTTAGAGGAAGATTTACAGCTTTCATAATGCCTGGATATTTGAAAAGGAAAGGCTTAAAGCACTAACGTAAGCATCCATTGTAAGAAACTAGATAAAAAGCAAACTAATCCGAAGTAGCTGGATGCAGAGGTGTGTGTTTCTTGGGAGGCTGAGGTGGGAGGATTGCTTGAGCCCAGTAGTTTGAGGCTGCAGTGAGCTATGATTGCATCACTGTATTCCAGCCTGGACAACAGAGTGAGACCCTGTCTCTGAAAAACAACAGCAACAAACATCTGAAGCAAGTATAAGGAAGGAAATAATAAAGATTAGAATGGAAAACAGTGAAATGGAAAGCAGAAAGCCAGTTGAGAAAAATCAGTGGAACTAAAGTTGGTCCACTGAAAAGATCAACAGATTTGATAAACCCCTACCAAGACTAAGAAAATAAAGACAACACAAATTACCAAAGTCAGGAATGAAAGGACATTATTACCCTACAGAAATTGAAAGGATTATAAGGGATTTGCCATGAACAACTTTGTCTCACCAAATTAGACAACTTAGATGAAATGGACAAATTCTTAGAAAAATACAGATGATCAAAATGGACTCCAGAGGAAATAGAAAATGAGACCTTATAACAGTTAAAATGAATTAGTAATTAAAAATCTTCCTGTACAGAGAAGCCTAGGCCCAGATGTCTCCACTGGTGGATTCTATCAGACACTTAAAGCAGCAGGCTAGGTGCAGTGGCTTACTTAATGATGTACACCTTTAGTCCCAGCTACTTGGGAGGCTGAAGTGGCATGAGCCCAGGAGTTCAAGGATAGCCTGAGCAAGACCCTCATCTTAAAAAAAAAAAGCAATAATACGAATCCTCTACAAACTCCTTTAGAAAACAGAAGAGGAGGAAACACTTGAGAACTCATTCTATGAGCACAGTATTATCCTGGTAACCCAACAAGGATACCACAAGAAACTTGCAGACTAGTAGCCCTTTACGAACACAGTTGTAAAAATCTTTTAACAAAATATTAGCAAACCACATTTAGCAATATAGAATAATGTATTATATACCATGACCAAATGGGATTTAATTCAGGAATACAGGCTTGTATTAACACATAAAAATTAATACAGTATACCAAGTGTAGACAAACATTCCATTAAAAGGTAGGACGGGCTGGCCACAGTGGCTCACGCTGGTAATACCAGCACTTTGGGAGGCTGAGGTGGGAGGATTGCTTGAGGCCAGGAGTTCAGGACCAGCCTGGGTAACATAGTGAGATCCTGTTACAAGAGAAAAAAACAAAACCCTGGACATAGTGGCATGTGCCTTTAGTCCTAGCTACTTAGGAGGTCGAGGTGGGATGATCACTTGAGCCCAGGAGATTGAGAATGCTGTATGCAATGATTGTGCCACTACACTCCAGCCGGGGTGACAGAGCAAGATCCTGTCTCAAAACAAACAAACGTGTGGCCATATATGGTGGCTCACGCCTGTAATCTCAGCACTTTGGGAGGCTGAGGTGGGTGGATCAATTGAGGTCAGGAATTCGAGACCAGCTTGACCAACATGGTGAAACGCTGTTTCTACTAAAAATACAAAAATTAGCTGGGCATGGTTGTGTTGGCCTGTAATTTCAGCTACTCAGGAGGCTGAGGCAGGAGAATCACTCGAGCCCAAGAGGCGGAGGTTGCAGTGAACTGAGATTGTACCACTGCACTCCAGCCTGGGTGACAGAGTGAGACACCATCTCAGAAAAAAAAAAATTGCCTATTCCTAGAAAAGGCAAAATTGTTTTGCATTGCTCTAAAGGAATGCCTGAGACTGGGTAATTTATGAAGAGGTGTATTTGACTTTTGGTTCTGCAGACTGTCCAAGGTATGGCACCAACATCTGGTTGGCTTCTGATGAGGCCGCAGGAAGCTTTTACTCATGGCAGAAGGTGAGGGGGGAAAAGGCACATCACATGGCAAAAGAAAGAGCAAGAGAGGAGGTGCCAGGTCCTGTAAACAACCAGCTGTTGTGTGAACTAATAAAACAAGGACTCACTCATTACTGAGGGGAGGGCACCAAGCCATTTATGAGGGATCCACCCTCATGACCCAACTACCTCCCATTAGGCCCCACCTGCGACATTGAGGGTCACATTTCTTCTTTTTTTTTTTTTTTTTTGAGACGGAGTCTCGCTTTGTTGCCCAGGGTGGAGTGCAGTGGCCGGATCTCAGCTCACTGCAAGCTCCGCCTCCCGGGTTTACGCCATTCTCCTGCCTCAGCCTCCCGAGTAGCTGGGACTACAGGCGCCCACCACCTTGCCCGGCTAGTTTTTTGTATTTTTAGTAGAGACGGGGTTTCACCATATTAGCCAGGATGGTCTCGATCTCCTGACCTCGTGATCCGCCCGTCTCGGCCTCCCAAAGTGCTGGGATTACAGGCTTGAGCCACCGCGCCCGGCCTGAGGGTCACATTTCAACATGAGATTTGGAGGGAACAGACATCCAAACTGTATCAGTGATAATTGCTCTAAGGATAGGCACTGGAACTGATTTGAGAATTTAGTCATAAATCCTTATGTATCACGTGGTCCTTTGATTTTTGACCAAGATGCCAAGGCAATTCAGTGGAGGAAATCACAGTTTTTTTTCCAGAAATGATGCTGGGAAAAGTGGATGTCTATATGCCAAAAATTTATCTCAAATCCTTTTTTACACTAGACACAAAAATTAGAGTGCACCATACACCTAAATCTAAGAGCTAAAACTACCAAATGTATCAAGCCTATCTTTGTGACCTTGGGTTAGGCAAAGACCTCTTAGATGTGACACCAGTGGCACAAGCCATAAAAGAAAAAAATTGATGAATTGGCTTCATTAAAATGTAAAACTTTTGCTTTCAAAATACATTATTAAGAAAATGAGAAAACTTCAGATTGTGGGAAAATATTTGCAAATTATTGGGAGGCCGAGATGGGTGGATTGCTTGAGGCCAGGAGTTCAAAACCAACCTGGCCAACATAGTGAAACCCTATCTCTACTAAAAATGCAAAAAATTAGCCGGGTGTGGTGGCAGGTGCCTGTAATCCCAGCTACTCGGGAGGCTGAGGCAGGAGAATCGTGTGAACCCAGGCGGCAGAGGTTGCAGTGAGCTAAGATCGTGCCACTGCTTTGCAGCCTGGGCAACAAGAGCGAAACTCAGACTTAAAAAAAAAAAAAGAAAAAAAATCTGATAAAGGAGTTGTATCTAAAATATGTAAAGAACTCTTACAACTCAATAAGAAGACAACTCAATTTTTAGAAATTAACGAAAAATATCATGATTCCTCTTATGTGAGATTCCTAGAATAGGCAAAATTCATTGAGACAAAAGTAAAACAGAAGTTGCTAGGGGAAGTGGAAAATAAGTAGTTATTGTTTAATGGGTACAGAGTTCTTGTTTAGGATTATGAAAATGTTCTGGAAATGGATAGTGATGATGGTTGCACAACATTGTGAATTTAATGCCATTGAGTTATATACTTAAGTGATTAAAATGGTAAATTTTATATATACTTTACTATAACAAAAATAAATTTAAAAATTTGAAAACATGGGTAAAAGAACATTTCATCACATGCAAAGGTGCTCTAAATTAGTCATTAGGGAGATGCAAATTAAAAATGGAATGTCCACTGTACACCCTCAGGAATAGCTATAATCAAAAAGACTGTCAAAGTATTCTAGAAAGTGTTAGAATGTGTAGAAACTAGAAATCTTCCCTGTTATAATGGTAATGTAAATCAATTGGAAATCAGTTTGGCAGTTCATTAAAAAGTTAAACTTACCATATGATCCAGCAATTCCACTCCTGGATATCCAAGAGAATTAAAAACATGTGTCCATACAAGGACTATGTAGGCCAGGTGTGGTGGCTCATGCCTGTAATCTTAGCACTTTGGGAGGCCAGGGTGGGTGGGTCACCTGAGGTCAGTAGTTCGAGACCAGGCTGGCCAACATGGAGAAACCCCTTCTTTACTAAAAATACAAAAATTAGCTGGGTGCAGTGTGTGCCTGTAATCCTAGCTACTCAGGAGGCTGACACAGGAGAATCGCTTGAGCCTGGGAGGTGGAGGTTACAGTGAGCTGAGATTGCACCATTGCATTCCAGCCTGAGCCACAGAGGGAGACCTTGTCTCAAAAAAAAAAAAAAAAAAGACCATGTAAATGTTTATTGGTGGCATTATTATAAATGTTCATAATAGCATTAATAATAGCCCAAACCTGGAAAAAATTCAAATGTCCACCAACTGGTGAATGGATAAACAAAATGTGGAATACCTATATAACGCAATGCTATTCAACAATAAAAAGGAATGAATTACCAATACATGCTACAACATGGATAAACCTAAACCTCATAATAAATGAAAAAAGCCAAACTCCACTGGGCGCAGTGGCTCACGTCTGTAATCCCAGCACTTTGGGAGACTTGAGGTCAGCAGTTTGAGACCAGCCTTGCCAACATGGTGAAACCCCATCTTTCCAAAAAAAAAAAAAAAAAAAAAAAAAGCAAAAATTAGCCAGGCATGGTGGTGCGTGCCTGTAGTCCCAGCTACTCTGGAGGCTGAGGTGGGAGAATCGCTTGAACCTGGGAGGTGGAGGTTGCAGTGAGCCAAGATCGCACCACTGCACTCCAGCCTGGGCGACAGAGCAAGACCCCATCTCAAAAAAAAGCCAAACTTAAACGAGTACATGTTATATGATTTCTTCTATATGAAATGTCCAGAGGCTGGGCACAGTGACTCACGCCTGTAATCCTAGCACTTTGGGAGGCCAAGATGGGCAGATTACTTGAGGCCAGGAGTTTGAGACCAGCCGGGCCAACATGGCAAAACCCCATCTCTACTAAAAAAAAAAGAAGGTGGGTGTGGTGGTGTGTGCCTGTAATCGAAGCTACTCAGGTGACTGAGGCATGAGAATCGCTTGAACCCGAGAGGCAGAGGTTGCAGTGAGCTGAGATCATGCCACTGCACTCCAGTCTGGGCGAAGACTGGAAGAAGAGCAAAACTTGTCTCAAAAACCAAAACAAAATGTCCAGAGAAATCAAATGTATAGAGACAGAAAGCAGATCAGTGGTTGTCTGGGGGCTAAGTTGGAGTGGAAACAGGAACAAAGGGAGTTTTGGGGGTGATGCAAAGGTTCGAAATTAGATTTTGGTGATGCTTGCACAAGTCTATAAATGAATGAATAAAAGTCATTGAATTATACACTTACAGCAGGTGAATTTAATTGCATGTGAATTATACCTAAACAAAACCGTTTAAAGAAATATTTAAGATTGACTGGAAGCAGGAAAAGGAAGGGACGTCTTGATAAAATGATTTAAGTTCATTGATCACATGGGGCCCCACTGATTATTTGCTGTGTCATCATTCTTCACCTTGGAAGCTCATACTCCCAAAGCCTTACCCTGTGTCCTACTCCACTACAGAGTGTACTAGAAAGCAACTTCTTGTTTGGGAAGTGACTCAACTGTTTGGATTGTGATACTGATGGACCTAGAGTGAATGGTCCTTCCCATCCAGTCTGATGACACTTATATGCAGAAAAGTCCTTCTTTTAACCCCGGGTTATGGGTTAACTTTATCCAGACACCTTGCACACATATACTGCTGGTTGACAAGTAGGCAGGAGTTTGGGTAGTGAGAGGATCTTGTCTCTACTACTTGTCTGTGGAGCAGCACCATCAGAGACTAGGATATTTTGGGCTATACCTTGTGCTGTTTGCAGAGCACTTTTCACATCTGAAATGGAGGGGGGTATATTTAGTCATCCTTTTACAGAGAAGTAAGACTTACAGGGTGACTGGCTTGACCATGAATGCATAATCAGGGCAGAGCTGAACTTAGCTGAACTTAAATTCAGATTTTCTGACTCTTGTATTTCAAGCGATTTCTTTTGTACCTACTGTTTTTGCCCCAACTATTTACTGGGAAGAGGAGAGAAAAGGGCATATGATTTTGATTGGTTGTGTGTTTTTCAGTAGATTTAGTTAGTCTGAGGAACAGGAAGAGAAGTTGAGCTACAGTGTAAGTTCATGGGTTCTGTGGCAAGTATAACCAGGATAATTTTGTCCTGATATTTGGTAGCTATTAAAATTATATATAGGCTGAAATTGTAATTTGTGGGACAGATAGATGGCTGAAGGTATCCTGTGCTTGGTTCAAGGAGCAGATTACTTCCTAAGTTATAAATATAATTGTGCTAGAAATTACAAGAAAATTCATTTGATAAAGTTGAAAAGTCATTTGATTAATAAAAACATTATCTACTCCATGCCAGGCCCCTTGACAGGTTATGGCATCACAAAGTCTAGTTGGATCCTGTTGAGGTACAGCCTGAGAGGAGAACATGAGTAGGCTGCAATTTCCTTCATTGTCTTCATTCTCTGAGAATGACTTATCTATACTCCAAAGTGACCACCTCCACCCCCGATGGAGAGCCTTTTACTTTCTACTCTCCCTGAAGCTGTGCTTTCCACAGGACAGTTTGCCTTTCCTTCCTTTTCTCTGTGGATTCTTCCATCTGATTTTCAGCCAAATATAGGTTGATACTGCATCTAAAAGAAATCTTTTCTTTTTATTTTTTTAAAAACAACATGATTTAAAATTCGAAAGATTTATATGATCTGAAGAGAAACCAGAGTAGAAAGACATGATTTAAAATTAACCTTTTCTTAATTGTTGAAATAGTTTATGCTTATTGGTAAACACTTGGAAGATCTATAAAAGTATAAATACTAAACATGAAAGTTACCTATAATTCTACAACTTTGAGATTACAGTTGTTAACGTGTTTGCTTCTAGTCTATTTGAACTTCCTGTCTGCTTTTTATCTCCTATCAGCCAGTGCATGCTTGGCAGCGCTCACAAAACACACACACAACACATGCACATACACTAAGATGTTACTATTTTGTGTGTCAGATCTTGTGTGAAATTCTTTACATGTATTCTTAATCTTCAAGCAGCCCTGTGAAGCAAATACTACTGTTGTATTTTCTATTTACAGATGACACAGATTTAAAGGTTAAGTAATTTGCTCAAGTTTATATAGTGGGTAAGTAACAGCTGAGATTTTTACCCTCATTTAGCTTAAGCTCTTCATCACTACCTTTCCAGAAATCTATTTCCACAATGACTAGAACACCAGAATTGTTCTTTCCAAAACTGTTAGTAATCTTTTTTTTTTTTTTTTTAAATCCTACCCTCTTTTCTGGCCTTGTCTCATGACTTCTTCACCATCTTTTCCTGTGCTTTAGTCACAATTTCTGTTTTGTAGAAACACTGCTTCTTTGGCCTACACACATACATCCATTCCCTGTGCTTGGAATGCTTACTGTATTTCACCAAGGTAGTTACACATACCCTTAAAGTCTTTACTTATCCATCACTTCTCAAGGAAGTTCCCTACCCTTCTTACCACCAGGACTGGATTGATCCCTCATATTATTTGCTCTCATAGTACCTTACTTTTATCTTCTGCAGAACTGTTCGCACTTGCAGTTAGCTATTTGTTGGTTAGAACTAGTTCTGCCTTTTTTGTTACATACTTTTGTTTCTTCGTATCTCCTGGCTCCTGTTGCAGTCCGGGTATATACTATTTGTTACCCTTTTATTTCTGCACTTAGATCATTCTTTCTCAGATCCATGCTTGTGAATCATAAATGTGCATTCCTTGTTCTGATATCTGTTCCAGAAGTGGAATCCTCTTTCCTCCACTGTGAAATTGCCAATTTCTTTCTTAGTACACTCCACGCTCCTAATCTAGTCAGGAAAGTTTGGCATCATTCTTGACTCTTTGCTTTCTTTTCTGTTTGAGCCAGTTCTTTGGAAGGTGGTTCTGATATATTGATATGGAAAGATGGCCACAATATTTTAAGTGAAGAAAGGTTTCAGGCCGGGCGTGGTGGCTCACGCTATAATCCCAACACTTAGGGAGGCTGAGGTGGGTGGATCGGTCAGGAGTTTGAGACCAGCCTGGGCCACATGGCGAAATCCTGTCTCTACTAAAAATACAAAAAATTATCCAGGCATGGTGGTACGTGCCTGTGGTCCCAGCTACTTGGGAGGCTGAGGTGGGTGGATCACTTGAGGTCAGAAATTCGAGACAGCTTGGCTAACATGTTGAAACCACGTCGCTACTAGAAATACAAAAATTAGCCAGGCGTGGTGGTGAGTGCCTGTAGCTCCAGCTACTTTGGAGGCTTAGGTGAGAGGATCACTTGAACCCAGGAGGCAGAGTTTGCAGTGAGCCGAGATCACGCCACTGCGCTCCAGCCTGGGTGACAGAGCAAGACTCCATCTCAGAAAAACAAAAAAAAAAAAAACAAAAAAAAACTAGAGAACATTATGTATAATTTGTGGTGTTATTTTCTCTAAGTGTAAATACATGCATTTTAAGTATCTTGAAATACCTCTGAGGCTATACACCGAACAGAATGATGGAAGGGGGTCAGCCAGTAGGCTTTTGTAAAACAAAAGCCAAAATATGCCTTTTTGAGATAACCTTTCCTTTCATTCCATTCCTGTTGACTCAGTTCTGCACTAGCTTACTTGTGCAAGAAAGTTCCTTTTTTTTCCTCTTTTCTTCCCCTCACTTCATCTGCTTAGTGACTTCCCAGTCTTGCTTTCATTGTCTCCTTGCTGAGTTTAGCATTTAAAAGGGCTCTCTGTTGGACTAATTGACTTTGTGCCTTGCTCATAAGTCCTTCTGTAATATGTCCTTTTACCTTTTCAATGCCATTCCTTATGACTCCCTAATACAGTCTCTAGACTATTCTGTTCCTGTCCCCTATACACGCCATGTCATTTTTCTGTTGCAGATATTTATTTAGAGTCCCATCTGCAGAAAACACCCTTTAACTTACATAATTGTCTCCCTTCCTGTAGTACTTAGTTTTATCCAAGAGAAAACTTGGATTTGGGTTAATGAAATATATAATTATTTCATTGGCATATTTAAAGACTGTGTAATAGTCTGTAAATAAATAGCATTGTTGTTCAAGTGTACATTTTTCAAAGTACGTGTCAGACATTCTTTTCTAATGTTTTCAGAAATTTTGGAAATGATTGGTTAAAAATAAGTGCCTAGAATGCACAGCATCCTGAAAAACAAGACTGCATGGAGTACCTTCTGTGTGTCCACCAGTCTGACAGAAAACTCTTCTATAAAGACCCCCTGGGGCCGGGCATGGTGACTCATGCCTGTAATCCCAGCAATTTGGGCAGCCGAGGCGGGCGGGTCACTTGATACCAGAAGTCTGAGACCAGCCTGGCCAACATGGCTCTACTAAAAACACATCTCTACTAAAAACACAAAAATTGACTGGGTGTGGTGGCTTGCCTATGGTCCCAGCTACTTGGGAGGCTGAGGCGGGAGAATCACTTGAACCCAGGAAGCAGAGGTTGCAGTGAGCCAAGATGGCGCCACTGCACTCCAGCCTGGGCAACAGAGTGAGACTCTGTCTCAAAAAAACAAACAGAAGAAAAACCACACAAAAAAACCTTTTGGTAATTTCTTTGGATAGGTTTTAGTTTTTTAGAGAGCATAAATCCAAATCCATTCATTTCCGTAAAACATCAGACACAATTTGGTGTGTATTTGGCCACCAAATATGGTGCAAAAATTTATGTAGTCTGGAGATACTTAAAAGCAACACAGGTGCGACTGTACCTTTCTGCAGTCAGCACAGTAGTGGCAATTTCAGGTGGTGACACAAAAGGTTGGGCAATAGTTGAAAAGTGGGTGACATGAAATGTGGTGGTGGGATGGGGGCAGGAAGCCGATGTTAAGCTGGTGAACTTTACTTTGCTTCTAGCTTCCAGTGACCCAAAATCACCTCGTCTAGAGTAGGGCTCAGGAATTTGCAGTTTTAAAAGCAACTCTAGATGATTCTGGTGTACAAGTTTGGGAAACAGTGGCTTGAACCTGATATTTTCTCTGAACTCTTGTCGTTTTCCTTAGATTTTTCTTTTGGCTTTGATTTCTCTGTCTGATTCTTGTCTCATTACACTAGCACTTCTTCCTAATTTGACAAGAAAGCCTAATTTGACAAGACTCTTCTTTTACTGTCTTATTTGACTTTTGCTATGAGAATCTGCTTCTTTCTTAGACTTAAGTGTATGATAAATTATTCATGACCAAGGGCCTTGTTTTTCTTTCATTAGCATGGGATTTAGTGGCTTATCTCATGTTACAGGATTTAGAGAGTTGATACTACATTTAAATTTTTTGTTAAGAAATGTGTACATCTTCTTTCTTACTTAGGTATTTTTCCTGTTTGAGGGACATGGTTTGCAAAGGTCAGATTGAATGAGCCTCATAGTTTTTGTCAAAAGAGAATATTGATGTACATCTGAATAATCAGAACGTTCATATTAAGGCATACTATATAGCCATTTAAAAGAATGACGATTATATAAAAGACTGTTGTGAAAGTCTATAATACATAGCTGAATAACAAAATAGATTATAGAACAGTAGGTAAAAATGAGCTTATTTTTGTCTAAGCCACTTCCCCCCAAAAACATGCAAAATTATAGCTATTAATCTGTATGTGTACAGATAAAGGTCTTCAAGGATATAAAATAAATTCTAATTATGATATTTATTATCTTAATATACAATAATAAGTTTATTATAATTATACATGTTTTCCTCTGAGGAAATGGATTGCAGATGATGATTGAAGGGATTTTCAATTTTTATTTGTATATTTTTGTATTTGAATTTCTAAATAAGCATATGATTCTGTTTAAAAATTCCGAATATACTGGTTTTTTAAATGTGATGTGATATCCAGATATGTATTTAATTCTTCCTATAAAATATCATTTCCTTAAATCTAGGCTATTGGAAAAGGAGAAAAGTACTAGGAATTTAGAGAACTTACTGCATGTTAGAACCAAGGAGAACAAGAAAAGCTTTAGCTAGTGTTTTGGAAACAGTAGCAGCTCCCACTCACAGCAGTAGCTGATGCACTCAGGTGACTCTCTGCACATGCTTTTGCTTCCTTTGGGTTGTTTGGTCCGCAGTTTGCATTCATCGATCAGTGAGTTGATTCAGACTCAAACCCACCGACAGCAATGAATGTTGAGTGCAGCCATCAGTGTTTTCAGTTGGTGGGGTTGCCTTTGCCCTCCCTGACTCCTGGCTCTTCTTTTCCATCTCAGTTATTTGAAATCTGTGTTTCTGGCTTCTCCCTTAGTAACCAGCTACCTGCATGATTGAAGGCCTACATAAGTATCCATAACATTGACATTGGAGCTGGGAGGTTATTGCAGATGAGGAAACTGTGGTTCAGAGAAGGAAGGAGAACTTGGAGAACCTCACAGGTAGCACTGCGACACACAGGCAACACTTGCGTATTAGTACCTATAAACCACAGCTGAGGGACCTGCTTTTCCTCTCTGTTTTAAACCGAGAAGTATGAGTGCTTTTTCGAGGTAAATTAGCAGATTATGTTGGAGTTTAATAATAACAGCTTACATATATTGAGCATTTGCTCTGGGCTAGTAATGGCACAAAGCACCTCATATATTATCTCATTGGATCTCAAAACTCCATGATAGGTACTCTTAGCCTCTGTTTTATATGTGAGAAAACAGAGACACTTGCTTAGGGGGTCAAACAACTAGTTAAGGGGTTGAGCCAAGATTCATCCCAGATCTGACCAACGCCAGGGCTAACTTTTTGCTTGAATTTAGCAAACATTTAAATAAGCATATGTGGGGATATGTGGGCATGCTCATGCTCTAACTGGGATATCAAAAGTTAACCATATTAACGCTAATTCAAAGTGAAATTTGATAAGAACTGTCACAACTGGATAATTTTGTGCTATTTTTGCTTATTAAATCCTCCCCTTGCCCCTAATTAAAAATTTTGAGAGGATGTGGGAGAAATGGGAGTAATTATTTAACTAGATTTTATTCCAAAACAAAATACGTATTTTAAATAAATTTTTACTTGCTACATCCTGTTTCTCACCAGAATGGTGCATATCTAGGAGACAGTTAAGTACATTAGATATCATCATGGACTGCTCCTTACCTTGTTGAAATGAAATACTTTTTTGTAAAAACAAACAAAAAAACCCACACAACAGAAAGCAAGGAACAGTGAGCAATAGGAATAAATTTCACTGGACCACATTTGGGGGATTGCAGGACCATTTCTGGTGAACTCATGTGACATGTGAAGGTACAACTTGCTCTTTTGCTTCAGGAAATGTAGTGTCGTCTGTAAGGACCCCGAGGTACAGTCAACGGTCAGTGGTTTTTTCAAATCCCAAACTCACCGACAGCGTTGAATGTTCCTTGGAGTCCTCTGAAGGCTGGCCTGATAGCCCTTCTTCGTTCTCCCATCCACATTCCAAGAACCAGTGAGCAGTGAGACCACTGCTACTGGAGGCTCTCATGTTCCTCTCTGGGTTTCAAGTCGAGAGTATTTAAATTATAAAATCGATTTGTGTACAGCAGAGAACTAATAAACTGTGGGATAGACTGTGTAGTAATTTATACAAGCAGACTTGAATGTCTGAGAAAATGTCTTTGAATGGTACTATTTTGTGATTCTAAAAATGTAAAATACTTGATTTTCCAGTAGTATTTTAATTGTTAAAGAACAGGGGTAAGAAATTAACATATATTGGGGATCTGCTATGTGCTAGGATTTGTATATTTTATCTTATTAAATTCTCAACAACCCACATTTTCCTGATGAAAAAACTTGAGATGAAGTGATTTGCCTAAAGTTACATTGCCAGGAGCCAAGGTTATAAGCCAGAACATGAATACTGGACTTCATGTTTCCGGTGTTCACTGATCATACTGCTTCTCTTGTCTACTACAGAACTTGCTGTTGATATCTGGGAGTAGAACCATCACTGCAGAGCCAAAGTCAATATGTAAATTTCTTCTACTTGTTTGCCTATAATAATAGCAGGTAGGTCTGTAGGTGAGGTCATAGGGGAAGATGAAAAAACTCAACCTCCATGATTGATGATCTCCTTTGCTGAGATCCTGCGTTACTAAAGTTGCCACAGAGGTGTTAGTGATAGTCCACAAGCTATTTTCCATATTGAAAAAGCAAAAAACAAAACAAAAACCCACTTAAAGCTCTCATTTCTTCTTAGTTGAGAACACAGAGTATAACTAAAATGTCAGATGCCATTTGTTCTGGCTGAAAGGGTACCAGTACATTACAGGACTAGTGGTTATTTTTGATTCTGTTGAATGTCTGTGATGAAAAATCTGAAAAATGAATTAATAATATGAATCTTCAGAATATGTGATTTACAATGGGATGGATCTAGGAATACTTAATAGGAAAAGGGCTTACAGAACTGCTTGCTGAATTGAGGTTAATCTCCAATCGGGGATAGTTATTACTATTTGCTTTAGGTTTAAATACTAAAGGCTGACTGGTCTCAAATTCATTTTTAAAGCAGCCAAATGGTACACATTAAAAGAGAATATATCAACCACTGAGATTTAGGTTTGAATGTAAACTGTTTACCTTCTGCATCAGCTTAATTCACCCTCTGTCAAAACTCTGCATTAGCCAGCTTTGTTGAGTTTTCAGTGTTATGACAGTAAATTGTATACACACACAAAAAAATCAGGCAACTGTAACTGTGTAATATGTTTAAAACTTTTTAATGGGTTTATTTTAAAAAGTCTTCCTCTTGGTCCAATAATATAAAGAGATGTCAAGCCTTATACTATTTGGATAAATATTTAGACTTAAAAAAAATACTGATTTTGACTTCACCAAACCTTCAGATGCTTACAAAATATTATTCCTTAAATTCATAGCATTCTAAAAAGAATGCTTTTCACAGACTTGGAAAAACTACAGAAAGGTAGGTTTCTGGAATGACATAGGGGCGTTGCCCACTGTATTTGAAATAATTGTCTATCATGGCATAATGACCTCCATCACCCTCATTCCTTTAAGTTCTTTAGTTTTTATCAAGCAAGTTTGAGCACACATTTGGGTTTTTTTAGTGAGTTTGGCTAAGGGGTTTGTATACTGAGTGCAAGGATAAAGTCTAAGGGTTAAAAAAAAGTTAAGGGTTAAATTAGCTAAGAGTGACCAGGCAGGCTCGCACATGTAATCCCAGCACTTTTGGAGGCTGAGGTGGGAGGATTCCTTAAGCCCAGGAGTTTGAAGTTAGAGTGAGCTGTGATCCACCACTGCACTC
The DNA here is from genome assembly GCF_024542745.1 of Macaca thibetana thibetana. NCBI lineage: Eukaryota > Metazoa > Chordata > Mammalia > Primates > Cercopithecidae > Macaca > Macaca thibetana. The sequence goes on from NC_065592.1 coordinate 13,958,131, forward strand.
CAGCCTGGGTGACAGAGTGAGAATCTGTCTCTAAAAAAAAATGAACAGTTATATAGGCTGACATTTAACAAGCCAATCCAACTGTTTAACTCTTGATTTAGACTGGTTTTGAATTTGTTAGAACTCACTATGCCATTTCTTCATCATTTCACTTACCTCCTTTCTTTTTCCAGAGATACCATGAGATATTGAAACCCACATGTCTCCTACATGGGGATGTAAGTGTTTTCATAGTCTTCCTGGGACTTCTTGATATACTTGGAAGAAATAAGAAGCATAAACTCAATAAAACAATGTATTTGGATGATTAGTAGCGTGTTTGCTTCGGCAGCACATGTATTAAAATTGAATGATTAGTAGCTGATAGAAGAGGAGTCATTGTCTCAGGTGCTGTCTGCCTAGGCATTTCCCAAGCACTGTGCAGGGAGCATCACTAGAAGCGTTTGGGGATAATGCTGCTAACTTTGAGGATAAATTCTTAAGTTATGAAGGTAACAACAGCATGTCAGTGTGAATTCATGTTTCTTTTTGCCAAACTGTGCTAGTTTTCTGATTCATCCTTTTACTGATTCGGCGGTAGAATCCTAGGGATTGTTTTTCCTGTATGTAACGCTTGCCATCATGGAGCCCCGTATCTGACTAGGGAGCTGCACATAAATACAACTGATGACAAAGAGGATGCCTGGTGGAAGGTGTGAACTACATTAAGGGAGAACAGAGAAAAGAGGAGTTAATTCTGCCTACAAGTGCCAGGAAAGGTATATCTAAGTAGGTTAACCTGGTCTACACTTTAAAAGGTTAGTTGAATTTTTACTAGACAGAGTAAGGGAGCTAATTCCAATGGAAAACCATGCACAGGAAATCTTAGAGGCAGAAATGTTCACGTAATGGTGAGTAGTGAGGTTAACCTCTCAGAGTGTCAGTTAACTCATCTTTAAAATGTGAGACAAATAGTACTTGCCCTTCCTGCACACACAGCTGTGAAAATCAAATGAGGTTATGTACCTGAAAGAGCATGCAAATGTAATTGCTTCTCTTGTCTCCCATTGCTTTTGCTTCATATGTGCTAGAATAGAATAAAAGAAGTACCTTATTATAACAAACTTTTCCAAATTGGATGATTCTTTGGCCTTCTTGCTTTTTTCCCTTTAAAATGACCATAGTTAAAAATTTCATGTATTAAATGTTTGGAGAAGCAGTTTTTACAGCATAGTAAAGAGCATAGATTTTGGAGTCAGAATTGTGACTTTGAATTTTACTAGCTGTGTGATCTTTGAACAAATTACTTAACCTCTCCATTTCTTTGCTTACTTATCTATAAAATGGAGATTTATATGTTATTTCAAAAATATTTAAGTTGTTAAAATCATTTACAACTATTATTTCTATGTTAATAAATAAAATTGCATGTTTTCCCCAGTATTTGGCTTCTAGGCCATATATGCTAATATAAAAACCTGTTCTTTTATAGTTAAAACAATCTCTGACTAGCTGTTGTATGTGTATGTATATGTGTTTTAAGGACATATTTGAAATTAATGCTCTACCACTTTTTTGGTAAGGTTTTCATTTCCCATAACATTTTAGTTTCCTCAGTCTATAAACTGAGAATATTAGTACCTTCTTCATTGATTGTGAGGATTGAATTAGATAATATTATTTAAAACTCTCTGGAAAGCTATGGATTCTTTCCCTAAATACATGTACATAAACACATTTTGAAAGCTGTTTCAATTATGGAATCCAAGAACTCATTTATCACCTCCTTGGTGGATTTGTCTGTGAACTTCAGGTTAAGAAATTCTGACCATAGCTATAGAGCAAGATTTCTCAATCTAGTCTTGTCACTGATATGATGTTGCTTTTTTTGGAAGCCTTGATCTCCATCTTGTTAGGAGTGGCTACTTGCCAGTAGCAGTGCATACTCTTGCCATCACTTTTCCCTGAAGCATAACCTATGTGGTATAGCCCAGTAGCAATGGTTCCAGGAAAAGTAACTATTTAGACTTCACTAAGTTCTGTACTAATTGCAGATACCAACCATTACGGTAACTCTGTGCTTATACAATTATAGTAGTCCCTTCTTATATGCGTTTTCGCTTTCTGTGGTTTCAGTTACTCTCAAAAATAGGTGAGTACAGTACAAGAAGATATTTTGAGAGAGAGACCACATTCACATAACTTTTTTTTTTTTTTTTTTTAAAGACAGGATCTCTTGCTCTGTTGCCCAGGCTAAAGTACAGTGGTGCAGTCACAGCTCACTGTATCCTGAACCTCCTGGGCTCAAGTAATCCTCCTGCCTTAGCCTCCTGAGTAGCTAGAATTACAGGTGCATGCCACCATGCCTGGCTGATTTAGAAAATTTTTTTATAGAAACAGGGTCTCACTATGTTCCCCAGGCTGGTCTCAAACTCCTGGCCTCAAACAGTCCTCCCACCTAGGCCTCCCAAAGTGATGGGATTCCAGGCATGAGCCGCTGTGCCCAGCCAACTCATAGCATATTTGTTTTAATTGGTCCATTTTATTATCAGTTATTGTTACTGTATTACTGTGCCTAATTTATGAATTAAACTTTACCATAGGTATGTATGTATAGGCAGAAACATAATATATATGGAGTTGTGTATTATTCAAAGTTTCAAGAGTCTGCTGGGAGTCTTGGAACAAATCCCTTCTAAAAGAAATTGTCAAATGAGAAGTTACGCAAATATTTAAATGACTTTAGCTATCTTATTTTGCAAGTTTCCCATCTCCCCCCCCTTTCCCAGCAACCATTTGGTTTGCATCTGATCCCAGCACTATGAGTACTGATTCTGGTTTTTAAATTAGGCCAAAATAGTGTGTTGTTTTAAGGTACTGGTCATAAAGGAGCCTGCTGAATCTAGAGTGTTTACTTGAATGTTAAGAAGGAGAAAAAAAGAGAACCTCAAAGGTTAAGTTGTATATGGGATAATGGTCATTATTATATTTAGTCTGCTTAAGGTTTTACCAAGGAGTTGAGAGGTAGAATTAGAAATTTAAACTCAGTAGCTTGGAACATTTTAAAATTTTACATGGCAACTTTATATCAGATTACCTTAGCTGTTTGGGATGTCAGGGGCGCTGGGCATGGTGGCTCATGTATAATCCCAGCACTTTGGGAGCTGAGGCGGGGGTATCACTTGAGGCCAGGAGTTTGAAACCAGCCTGGGCAACATAGCAAGACCTTGTCTCTACCAAAAAATAAATAAATAAATAAATAAATAAATTAATTAATTAGCTGGTTGTGGTGGCCTGTGCCTGTAGTCCCAGCTACCTAGGAGGCTGAGGTGGAGGATTGCTTGAGTTCAGGAGTTTGAGGCTACAGTGAGCTCTAATCGTGCCGCCACTGCACTCTAGCCTGAGTGACAGAGTGTGACCTGACCTGATCTCTTAAAAGGAAGGAAAAAAAAAAAAGAGGATGTGGACAGGCCAAGTAACTGAGATAGCAAATTGGCCTAGTGATAGGGCAGTATTTCTCTTCAAATGGGACGCATACTTAAAAGCCTTTCAAAGTATCTTGTCCTGGGACAGTGGCTCATGCCTGTAATCCCAGCACTTTAGGTGGCCAACGAGGGAGGTATTGCTTGAGCCCAGGATTTCAAGACCAGCCTGGGCAACATGGCAAGACCCCCATCTCTACAAAAAAATAAAAAATCAGCTGAGCATTGTGGTGTGTGCCTGTGGCTCCAGCTACTCAGGAGGCTGAAGCAGGAGGATCAGTTGAACCCAGGAGGTTGAGGCTGCAGTCAGCTGTGTTTCTGTCACTGCACTCCAGCCTGGGAAACACAGAGTGACCCTGTCTCAAAAAAAAAATTTTTTTTTAAAGAAGCATGTGATTTCTCCATCCCTTCGTTACAGTGACTTCACGTGCTTGAGGTATTGCTATTTTAGATTATTTTGCAAACCCGCAGGAAGCAGGACTCATTTTTTTCATGGTAAATTAATTCACAGGATATTTGTAATCAGTGAAAAATTCTTCTGAGTTACTCTACCAGGGATTGTTGTTCAAGTTAAGCTGAAATAATAAGTTGGGAATATAAAGCTGTAAAAGCAATAGGAACCAATATCATGCAGCAGGTGATTTTGATGGAAATTAAAGAATGAACTGGAGAGAATCTTGGTTTGTATTGTAGTGTGTGAAAAGTGTTGAACGAGATTTTAAAAGTTCTTTAAAGCCGATAGGCATGTGTTTTGCAACAACCAGTTGTGTTTTTTTTGTTTTTGTTTTGTTTTGTTTTTGAGACAGAGTCTCACTCTGTGGCCTAGGCTGGAGTACAGTGGCATGATCTCGGCTCACTGCAAGCTCTGCCTCCCAGGTTCACACCATTCTCCTGCCTCAGCCTCCCGAGTAACTGGGAACAACCAGTTAATGAAATAAATAAGAACAGTTACCAAAGAACTCAGTCTTTCCTTTTTTACAATTATGAAACACAGATGATGTATCAGTGATATAAGACTATTTCTTCCTCTGACTTATTTTTGTTTATTGGGTTAAATTTAATCATACAGTAATTTATACTTTAAAAACTTGAGCTCTGTTCTTACAAAGTTTATTATCACCTCAGGTAGAGTATAGATTTGTGTTAAGGCTTTGTAAGTTATTGGTAAGTAGACATCCATTTCATAACTGTTTTGAGTTATTCATAACAGGGAAAATGCCTTTCTTGGTTATTTCCAGCAAATAGTTGAATTTTTCCAAAATATGATGTCTTAAAACTTTTATTTTAAAATGTGTGTTTAGTCTCATGGTTTCCAAACCTGACTTTGCATCAGAATTAAAAGTGTAGGCTGGGCACAGTGGCTCACACCTGTAATCTCAGCACTTTGGGAGTCCACGGCAAGAGGATCACTTGGGCCCAGGAGTTTGAGACCAGCCAGGGCAACGTGGGGAGACCCCATCTCTACTAAAAATTAAAAAAATTAGCCCGGCACCGTGATGTGTGCCAGTAGTTCTAGCTACATAGGAGACTGAGGTGGCAGTATTGGCTTGAGCCCAATACTTGGTCGAGGCTGCAGTGAGCCGTGCTTGTGCAACTGCTCTCCAGCCTGGGTGACAGAGTGAGACCCTGTCTTCCCCAGTTCCTCCCAGAAAAAGTGGTAGTGATGGGAAATGTAGCCTGCTAAAAGTACAGATTCCTAGGCATCACCCCAGACTTAGTAAATCAGCTTTTCTAGGAGTAAATTATATATTTTTCAAAAGCATTCATATTATTCTGGTGCAGTAATTTTATGGACATTTGGGAATCTCTTATTTAGGCTAAAGATCTTAATTTAACAGATGAAGAAACAGATTTAGAAGGGAAATGAAGATTCTAAGTCACACAGCAGGGTCAGAATTGAAATCTACATGTATGTGTGTTTATCATAATTATACCACGCTGTCTCTCCATCATGAAAAAGAATTTTTTTTTCCGCAGTAGTTTCCTATTGGCCATCTGCAAGATAGATAGCCTTCAAGTCAAAATCTGCCTGATGGGTCAAACATCTTAGCCCCAGGGATGTGCCCAAAACTATTGTAAATGGACCATTGACTTGGATTTGGTCGGCTTTCCTGAAGCATTTAACTAAGTAAGCAATGCTGAGTGGTGTTGGCGTAAAATCTGTCCATGGTATGAAATGAGAAATAGCTATAAAGTGATCTAAACTCTGTGACGGTCCTCCAGGGTCTGACATTTATCAGCTGCTGCTACACTTTACCGCTTTTCTTTAATCAAAGGTGACTACCACTGGATGGAAGATGCTCGAGGAATCCCTGGCTGCTCTCTGGGGAGGAATTTATTTTAATTGCCAGTGAGAAGGTAGGACTTATTTTAATAGAGATCAAGAACCTCCTAATCCACTTCAGCTTGGGCTCCTGGCCAAGTGTCCATCCTCGGGAGAGAGCTGGTATCAGCTGCTACCTTGTGTCTTGAAGGTGTTTCAGAAAAGCCGAAGGCATTACAGAAGCCTTTCCTAAGTTGGCAGGCAAGAGTGGCACCAGGAATCAAGGGCTGACACATGTCATCAGCCTGAAGAAAGTAGAGCTTGGACACTAATAATGGCTCTTGTCAACACTCAGTGTCATAAAGCCAGGAGGACTTGGGTTGGGGGTTAGTTTGCATAGGCAGGGAGTTAGAGCTTAGAGAACATCTGCCAAGAGTTTTCACTATCCCGGCTGTTGGTGATGCATCCTTCATCCTTGACTTCTGTCACTCCTTTTTAATGGGTCATGGTAGAGTTGCTAGATGGGTAAGGAAGAGAGGCAGCTTGGTCATACCTAGCACATCTCCCTATTTGCTTATTTTCTTGCTGTCTGTGTAGAACTAAATTTGTATGGCCATACTCCAGGCTGGTGTTTTGTTCTGTCTGTATTTTAAGGCACACTGGACAAGAGTCACAGGTGCTCTATTTCCATAAATGCCACATTGCTAGTATCCACACAAATGTTTTGATTGGCAGTTGTGAGACGTTTTTGCTAATACATCTATTAGAAGTATTGTTTTCAAATCCTGGTTCTGCCATTTAGTAACCGTGTGACTTTTGGCAAGTGGTTTATCCTTGTAAAAAAGTAAAAGTGGTTTTTCATCTGTAAAATGAAGGTTAATAAGTAATTGTATTTATTTTTATTTTTTTAGTTTTGAGATGGAGTTTCACTCTTGTTGCCCAAGCTGGAGTGCAATGGTGCGATCTTGGCTCACTGCAACCTCCGCCTCCTGGGTTCAAGTGATTTTCCTGCCTCAGCCTCCTGAGTAGCTGGGATTACAGGTGCCTGCCACCATGCCCAGCTAATTTTTGTATCTTTAATAGAGACGGGGTTTCACCATGTTGACCAGGCTGGTCTCAAACTCCTGACCTCAGGTGATCCACCTGCCTTGGCCTCCCAAAGTGCTGGGATTACAGGCGTGAGCCACCACACCCAGCAGCAATTGTGTTTATATCAGAGTGGTGAGAATTAAGTGAGAGCAGGAATGTAAAAACACCTGGCATATAATATTCAAATTTGTTACTACTATTATTATAATTACTTGACCAAACTTCCAGCTTATTGTAAAGAATGGAACAAGGGGTTTCTAAATTATTGTCTTAGTAAGCAGAGGAATTGTGGTTTAGAAAGAACATAAAATTGAAGTCAGGAGATCCAAATTCAAGTCTTTTCTTTCTTTTTTCTTTTCTTTTTTTTTTTTTGAGGCAGGGTCTCTCTCTGGCCCAGGCTGGAGTGCAGTGGCGTGATTCCAGCTCACTGCAGCCTCAACCTCCTGAGCTCAAGTGATCCTCCCACCTCAGCTTCCTAAGTTACTGGGACCACAGGTATGCACCACCACGTCTAATTTTTTAATTTTTTGCAGAGATGGGGTCTCATTATGCTGCCTAGACTGGTCTTGAGCTCCTGGACTCAAGCGATCCTTCCACCTCAGCTTCCCAGAATGCTGGGATTATAGTCGTGAGCCACTGTGCCAGGCCTTGGATTCAAGTCTTGACTGTGCTATATGTCACTTCAATCTCCATACTTTTTCATAAAAAATTATACCGGCCCAAACCAAACAGAATCAGGACCCGTAAGATCTCTTGCCACACAAAGAAAGAATCATTGTCCATAGAGCAATGTTTTTCAAACTTTCTGGTCCCTTTACATTCATAAAAATTATTGAGATTCCCAAGAGCTTTTATTTATGTGGGCTATAACTACTTTCTAGAAATTAAACAGAGAAACTTAAAAATATTTTAATTCATTTAAAGATTAAATAAAAATGATAAACCATTATATATTAATATAAGTAATATTTTAAAATAAAGCTGTAAAAATAGCTATATATTTTTTTAGTTGGTGAGAAGAATGACATTGTTTTACATTTTTGTAGATCTGTTTAATGTCTGACTTCATAAAGGACAGCTGAATTCTCATATCTGCATATATTTGTTGCAATATATTGTTTGGGTTAAAGTATGCAAAGAAATTCTGGTTTTATGTAGTTATATAGAAAAAAGATTTTTTTATAGTCACTTCAGACAATTTTGCATATTCTTTCTTGTGATACTGTACTAGATCTTAATACTTGGTAGTTTAAAGGTTAGTTGCGGCTGGGTGCGGTGGCTCACGCCTGTAATCCCAGCACTTTGGGAGGCTGAGGCGGGTGGATCATCTGAGGTCAGGAGTTCGAGACTGGCCGACATGGTGAAACCCTGTCTCTACTAAAAATACAAAAAAAAAAAAATTAGCCAGGCGTGGTGGTGGGCGCCTGTAATCCCAGCTACTCGGGAGGCTGAGGCAGGAGAATGGCTTGAACCCAGGAGGTGGAGGTTGCAGTGAGCCAAGATCGCACCATTGCACTCCAGCCTGGGCAACAAGAGCAAAACTTGCTCTGAAAAAAAAAAAAAAAAGTTGCAGTATGGAATCAGAAACTGTATCAATGAACTTTTCATACTCGATTTTATTATAATTCATTTGTCTGTCATGCATTTTTCATGGATCTTTTACCCAAGCATGATTTTGTGACATCATACATTGGTCATTTGGAAACTACTTGTTCACTGAGTTATGCAGATTTTCTAAATATTGACACATTTCATAATATCAAAAAATTAAGTTTGTAAATATCATTGAACTCATCAGATACATCTTTAAATATCTGGAACCTGTGAAGCTCACAGTGACAGATAAAAATTTCCCAAAATTCTAATTTTGGCTTAAAAGCTCAAATGTTGGACTGAGTGTGGTGGCTCACGCCTGTAATCCCAGCACTTTGGGAGGCCAAGGTGTGCAGATCACGAGGTCAGTAGTTCAAGACCAGCCTGGCCAACATAAAATTTTTCTGCTAAAAATACAAAAATTAGCTGGGTGTGGTGGCACGCACCTGTAGTCCTAGCTACTCAGGAGACTGAGGCAGGAGAATCACTTGAACCCTTAAGGTGGAGGTTGCAGTGAGCCGAGACCATACCATTGCACTCCCGCCTGGGTGACAGAGTGAGACTTCATCTCAAAAAAAAAAAAAAAAAAAAAGCTCAAATGTTATCATTGGCAACAAATACTGTCACTTGTTTTCCTTGAAGTGACATGCTGACTCTGTTCATTTTCAAGAAAATATCTGTCAGATACCCAAGTGTGAATAACCACATTTGTTTAGTGTAAGTAAAATGATAGTCAGTGAAAACAATGGGCTAGTTCAGCTTACAACGTAAACAGTAACTCCAGTGCTGCTTCTTGAAGCAGCCAGTGTGCAGAAGTGCTTTATGTGTACCTACTGTTTTGTCACACAAAATATTTTAAAAGATGTTTGCTCAGGGTCAAGATTTAATAAAATCACTAAATCTTACTGCTTCATCAAGGACATTATTAAGTTAAAATGGCTTTCCGTCTTTTTTTCTGTAGTGTGTGACAGTGACAAATACAGTGACTACTGGTAATTTTGGTGCCACTACTTAATTACTGCCAAGGGCAGCAGTTTAACCCAGCATTGACTTTGCACCATCATTACAAATGTCAACATGGTGAAAAAGGCAAATAATGTCTTAGAGTTAGTATGGAAATAGTTTTGACTTTTCAGACTCCCAGAAAGAGTCTGGGAGACATATATGGGCCATACTTTGAGAACCACTGCTTTGGAGTTCAAATGTTAGGAAACTCTAGGCAAATGGTGGAAAACTCCCATAGTCCCTTCAGAGCTAACATTCATGGCTGCAGTGGGCTATAGGAGAGGAGACAAACCCTGCATTGTTTTGGCATCCCCCTGCAGCTTTGCCATGGTATTTAAGGGCTCGTTTGCACAATGGAGCTCAATAAAGGTTGGTCTCTCAATGCTTATTGCCTAAGTATTTAGCAACTTAATTTTTCCTGTGTACTTTATACACCGTTTTTTTGTGTGTTCACATTGTAAACTATGTATTTTCTGAGTCTCACTGATCCCTCTGCTCAAGGTTATCTTTTTATAATGAAGTCAGTTCAGTTTATTTAATAGATATTGATTGGACAATATTGTTACTATGTGGGTTTTATTCTGGTGGTGGGGGAATAAGAAGTAAATCACATGGCATTTGCTTTTTTATGGTTTTGGGAAAATGAGCAGTACACAGCATGCTAAACAGTGTCCAGATGCAGAGGTTAATAGTGCCTGGTGCAGGGTTCAGCATTTAGTAGCTATTTGTAATAAATAGCTCCTGTTTTGGAACATTCTTCCAGTGTCACACATCATGATCTACTTATACGTACATAAACACACACACGTGTGTGTGTATATGTATACACACACAGACACATAAACACATCAACTATAATTATATGTAATATATAACTCGTAATTTCCTTTTGAGATATAAATAATCACCCTATACTCTTGTCTGTTTTGGAAGTTGCAGTAGGCATCCATAATTTTGGTGGGTGTTAGGTCTTTTTTCAAACTCTTACTTTTTTTTTTTTTGAGATGGAATCTCTCTCTGTTGTCCAGGCTGGAGTGTAGTGGTGTGATCTTGGCTCACTGCAACCTCCACCTCCCTGGTTCAAGCTATCCTCCTACCTTAGCCTCCCATGTAGCTGAGATTACAGGCTTTCACCACCATGACCGGCTAATTTTTTTTTGTATTTTTAGTAGAGATGGGGTTTTACCATGTTGTCCAGGCTGATCTCGAACTCCTGACCTCAAGTGATCCACTGCCTTGGCCTCTCAAATTGCTGAGATTATTGGCATCAGCCACTGTGCCCAGCCTTTTTTCAAACTCTTAAGATTTGAAAAATGCTTTTGTTCATACTGCTAATGTTATACTGCAAGCAATTGTGTCATTGTTAAATGGTACCCTCCTTGGCTCCCTATAGATGGTTTTATGACAAGATAATCAGGGGGCAGGTGCGGACCTGCTGAGTTGAGTTGATACTACATTTAGTTTTTAGATTAAGGCAGATAGAAGAAAGTTATACAGGTCTAGCTTGCTAGTCGTTTTAACATAGGAAGTAGCCAGTTTGCAGCTTAACAAATCAGTTTGGAGAACAAAGCATCCATAAGATGTCAGCCACAATATAGCCAGTAACTGACAGGTGATTATCGATGTCTCCAAAATGAACACTGATCAGAAGCAACCAGTTATGAAAATTCCTCTATTTTTGTACAGTCGCTGTGAGATTAACTTCAAGAATAACAGGTATATATAAGGAACTAACTACAAATACCTAGCTAGTATCTTGAATGGGAACTTGAGGTGAGGATAGAGGACAGAGAGTTGTAAGTTCTTTATAAGCCACATGCAAAATGGGGACCTTTTCTTTCTTTTGTTTTTAGAGACAGGGGTCTTGCTGCGTTGCTTAGGCTAGTTTCTAAGCAGTCCTCCTGCCTCAGCCTCGTGAGTAGCTGAGATTATAGGCACGAACCACCGGGGCCACCTGCCTTTTCTTCCTAGAATGCCCTCAGCATAACTTTTTTTCTTCTAGAAAGTTCTTAGGACTGGGTCCCTCCCCTTTAGGGCTTTCTTACTACTTTCTTAAATTTGTGTTTCCTGAGTGAGGTCTTAACTAGGCTATATGAAAGCAAACTGATTAAAGGAATTTATCTAAATGTCCCCTTTGTAACTCATCCAGGGATATTCAGTTATATAAATGAACTAGAGAGAGTTTGGCTGTTAGAAGCAGATCCTTATTTGTGCCACTCCAGGATTTGGAAGTGAGGGGAGGGGGGAGCATTTCTCTCAAATCATAGCTTGGTCCAGGTAAGTCTGAGGAGGTGAGGAGGTAAGAACAGTAACAGCCTTTCTTTGTATTATCTTAAATGCTTCCAACAGCCTTTCTGATAAGGTGGTGGTTATTGCATTTGTTATTATACTTACATCTTCTGTCTCACTCCATTGTTCTCCAGTTGTCCCCAGAAGTGCTTGGTTTGCATGAGCATATCAGCAGTGGTGCACATTGCTAAATATGTCAGATCAGCTACGTTGTGTCCTTTGATTGAAATGCTAAGTTCTACAGTTAATGAAGGGTGATGATATGTACATTATTCAGACTTAGGACGTTACTCCAAGAGAAAGTGGTGATTAGGGTTCTCTTTTAATTTGTGTGTATATACTGGGGCTAAGATCGTGCAGGAATCAGGCTCTTTTAGGAAGGTTGTCAGCATGGGAGCATGGCCTCAAAATGGTTGTGAACTTTAAAGAAAATGCAATTGGAATGGGATTTACTCAGATACTGACAGCCAATAAAAACATTTAGATTGAAATATTCAGCCAAATATTCTCTCAAAAATGATTTAGAAATCTATACTAATTACAGGCTTTTTTTTTTCCAAGAAACTGTATAGTGCATTTTCTTTAGGATTTGTTTAAGTCAAAATGAATCTCATGTTTCCCTTTGGTCTCTTTTACAGTAGCATTCTCAGTCTTCTGTCCCTTTAAAAATGTTAGGAAGCTTGTGTGCATTCTAAATTGTAAGGTCTTTTGTGTGTTACATAGACTTTCTCTGTTTCCTGGGGTCATTGTAGCCAAAATACTTATGATTGAAATAGACATTGGCAAACTATGAAGAAAACAGGAAAGTAAAAACTGGATTTGATTATTAATGGTAAAAGGAAAACCTAACGTGAAAAATATTACTATCTGAGATTAGAATGGTTAAGTATGTCTTGGAGAGAAAGGTCATGAGGGAATCCTTTGGGCTGCAATAAATGTGTGTCCATAGCTTGATCTGGATAGTAGTTAACATCTATAATACATATGAAAAAACTTCCATCAGACGTAAGATTTGTTTACCTTACCATATGTTAATTATACCTCAAAAGGTAAAATAAGGCTGAGCACAGTGGCTCATGCTTGTAATCCTAGCACTTTGGGAGGCTGAAGCTTGAGCTCAGGAGTTTCAAACTAGCATGGGCAACATGATGAAACCCCGTCTCTACCAAAAAAATTCAAAAATTAGCCAGTATGGTGGTGCACATCTGTAGTCCCAGCTACTTGTGGGGCTGAGGCAGGAGGATCACTTGAGCACGAGAGGTTGAGGCTGCAGTCAGCTGAGGCCAAGCCACCGCACTCCAGCCTAGGTGACAAAGTGAGACTCTGTCTCCAGAAAAAAGGAAACAGTAATAATTGTTTGGAAGTAAAGCTTGGTAGTTACTATACCATTTTGACAATTTTTATGAAAATTTGAAATATTTCATGATACGAAAGATAATCCTATCACTCTAAACATGTCAAATTATATATCTAGTTTATGAGCAATAAGGCCTTTTTTTCTTTTCTTCTTTAACCTGTTATTTTTGAGATTTGGAATTTTTGTTTTTCTTGGATGCCACTGGAGGGAAATAGAGAATGAAGTCTTGTTTTTGTGGTATTAATTGTTGAAAGGGGACAAACGCAGTTTTTTTTTTTTTTTTGTTTTGTTTTGTTTTCTGTTTTGAGACGGAGTTTTGTTGTGTCGCCCAGGCTGGAGTACAGTGGCCAGATCTCAGCTCACTGCAAGCTCTGCCTCCTGGGTTCATGCCATTCTCCTGCCTCAGCCTCCCAAGTAGCTGGGACTACAGGCGCCTGCCACCACGCCTGGCTAATTTTTTTTTGTATTTTAGTAGAGACGGGGTTTCACCGTGTTAGCCAGGACGGTCTCGATCTCCTGACCTCATGATCCGCCTGTCTCGGCCTCCCAAAGTGCTGGGATTACAGGCTTGAGCCACCACGCCCGGCCACAAATGCAGTTTTGATCTTGAAACTAGCTTAAGTGTAAATTCTTTTTCAGTCTTGAATATGAGTGAAGTAAAGGTGACCACCTAGCTCTGTTAAGTATATGATTGCTCTAATCACCAATTTTAAAGGTTCTGTCGTTCGTAAGTTTGTCCAGTACTTATTGAGGACTTGCCATGTATCTGATATTGTGAGAAGAACTATCTCAAATGGTGACATTACTGTTTCATTTTGCATTTGAAGTTACTGAAGATCTGGATACTTAAGATTCCAATGTCAGAATATAAATAAGGTAATCATCACTCTATAAACTTACTCTTTATTGCCACAAATGGATTATCACTACTTTAAGAGAGATCCTGTTTTTGAAGTCTACTGTTTTATAAGTCTTTTTAGAGCTTGTACTAAGTGGCCTTTAAAAATCTCATAATAATTTCTAACACTTTCTTAATAACTTGGCAATATGACTTTGTCCTTTAAAACAAAATCTGGAGGAAAGGGAAATATTTATTTCCCTGTGGCATGAAAAGAGGGTATATGTAGGTCATTTTTTTTTTTTTTTTAATAAAAGGCAAGAAAGTCTCCCTCCAAACCACATCAGAACTATGCCAACTTGGTACGGGGCCCTTACCAGAGTAATGATGTAAGAATCTGAGAGTACATAGTGCAGCTGCCAAAGCTCACAATGTTTAATTTCAGCACTGTTTGCCAGAGTTTGCAGCTCAATATTTTTTTCTGTATGGATCAAATTATAATCACATATATTTATCTTATTGGTATAGGGGAAGTAAAGAGTTATTGTTTGATAAATTTGCTATTTTCCTAGGGAATGGTGCTGTTTTGCCTCTCACATGCTTCTGAGCATTATTTCCCCACTGATTCCTAAGAACTTATTCTCGTGGGTGAATTCTTCTAACTTGTGACACAGAGGGACAATTCACACCTTGCCTGTTTATGTTTATTTTTATTTTTTTTTTGAGACAGAGTCTTGCTCTGTCGCCCAGGCTGGAGTGCAGTGGCCAGATCTCAGCTCACTACAAGCTCCACCTCCCGGGTTTACGCCATTCTCCTGCCTCAGCCTCCCAAGTAGCTGGGACTACAGGCGCCCGCCACCTCACCCGGCTAGTTTTTTGTATTTTTTAGTAGAGACAGGGTTTCACCGTGTTAGCCGGGATGATCTCGATCTCCTGACCTCGTGATTCGCCCGTCTCAGCCTCCCAAAGTGCTGGGATTACAGGCTTGAGCTGCTGTGCCCGGCCGCCTGTTTATATTTTGCAAGAAAACCCTTCTCTTAGCATAAGTATCTATTCAGGCAGTTCCATGTGCTACATTCCTTCCATTTGCCAAGTCTTGGACTCTTATCCAAAGTACAGTGTTTGAATATACAGTTACACATACACATGCCGGCAAGAGCATACTTTTTCCTGCCCTCTCTTGGAGAAAGCTTGAAGCCAGAGAAGCAAATCCAGATGTTCTGGATTGAGTCTGGCACCTTCAATTGAGAATTCTAGATGGAAAGATTTCATTTGGAAGTGTACCAGGCTTGCCCAGCACTTGCTTCCTGTTGCTAACCATCATATTTTTATGACCAAAGATTCTAGACTGCCTCCTTTGCTGAGCAGAAAGAATTACACACTAGGGCCACATGGAAGTGGCTTCTCATCATTTGAGAGAAATATCAGCAGGCATGCAGAAGAGGGTAGCCTTGCTATTGTGAATAAATCTGGGTTGAGAGCAGGTGCAACTACAGCTGCAGCCCTTTAGCCAGACCTGGTTTTATTTAAATTTCAAATAGAAATCTTTGACATCAACCTAAGTGAACCATTATTGGCTGTCTGGCACCTAACAGTACCTTGTACAAGGAGGAGGTGCTCTCATACTGTATTCAGTCAACACTCACTGAACACCTTCTGTGTGTGCCAGGCAATGTGCTAAATGCTGGTGATGAATAAGGTAGTTTTTCAAGACATTACTGTCTGGTAGGAGGCACAGACCCTTAGACAGATAAATTACAATTCACTGACTTTATTTGTTGCTTATGCAATTTAGTATTTTGTTTGCTTTGTAAGTCAGCAACATAAGGCTGGTCCACAGGATTAACTCCATAACTTTCTAAGTAAGAACAAGCATAGGATTTCCTTTCATTTCTAAAGAATGCTTACTTGCTTGCATGTTTGCATCTTTAGATACCTCTTCTGACTTGCCCAGGGATGAAGTTTGTGGAATATGGGAAGAAAAGACTAGTATAATGCAGGAAGGCATTTCTAAGAAAGCTTCCAGAATTGATTATTTTGTCCTAAGAGATGTTTTCTTCATCTGAAAAATATGTGAGAATGCACAAAGGTTAGCTGTGTTGGTTATCAGTTTGTTGTGAGGTAAGAGCAAGAAAAATTTTCCTCTCTCTCTCTGTAATGTAGGACACCTTTATCTGAGTGATTACATGGTTAAGGCAGACCTGGAAAATACATTTCCTTCATACCTGTTTCTGGATGGATGAGGTCACATTTACTTAGTAGTAATATAGTTCCTGTGTTGTAATTTGCTATTCCTTCAGCCTTTTTTCCTCCCATTTTTGAAGATGGGTATATGAATATTTCCATTGGGCCTCTCTTAAATGCAAGAAAAATATTAAGTTGCTTATGTCCAAATTCATTTCTTTGATGTAAAGCAGCCTCAAAGCATGTATACCTCTGTTATTAAGATAATAATAGTTAATATTTATATATATAGCACTTATGTTCCAGGTTTTATTTTTAGGACTTTATATATAAAGCACTTAAAAGAGGGCTTGTATTATCCCCACAACAACCCAGTAAGATAGATACTTATTATTTTTCCCATTTTACAGATGAAAATAGAAAGACACAGTAAGGGAAATAAATTGCCCAAGATCACACAGATACTAAGTGGCAGAGCCAGGATTTGAACTCAGGAAATCCAGCTTTATAGTGTTCTTAATTTCTGCACTGTACTATTTCATACTCAGTTTGACACTGAATGATACGGAGTTCCCAAAAAGTGTAGGGGATAACATTATCTACCATTGAGTGCCTCCTGTGTACCTAGGCATTGTATGTGTCATTTTGCTTCTTTACAATCTTATGGGTGTGTGAATTGGTCTCCCCATTTTACAGATGATAATATGATAATGTCAGCTAACATTTATGGAGCAGTTACTATGGGTCAGGCATTATAGTAAGTGGTTTACTTATATTATCTCATTTAATGTTGACAGTAGTTATGTGGATGATTATTCTCATTTTGGAAATGAGAAAACTGAAGCTAGAGAAAAGTCATTTGCTGAGGGTCACATAGCTAAGAAGGGACAGAGCTAAGATTTGAAGACAGATGCCAAGGTCTTAATTACCACCTAATATGTGGTGGAAAACAGTAATTAGCTAGAAATTCCAACAGTGAGGTGAATCTCAGAGGACAGAGCCTAGTTCCAAATCTTGTTCCTCATCCTTAATCCTCATATACTTGTTGATTAATCATTGTCCTTGCTTATCTTCTTTAGGTGCTCACAATAGAGAAAGTTGATAGGTGTCAGAGATGACCTTCTGGTCTGAAAATAGGAGATTTTTGTCTAACTGATGTCTTCATGAAACCATGCAGTTAGTGAACTTGTCTTTTATGAAAGCTTTAACTTTTTTCTTTAATTATATTTGCCCAGGATTCATTACTCTATAGATTTCTTTTTTATATCTTCACAGGGATTCCTAAAAGTCATAGTGGGGCATTTTTAAGCATCTATGATATTTATTTCTGCCTCAGCCTCCCGAGTAGCTAGGACTGCAGGCACATGCCACTGTACCCAGGTTGAGATTCTGGTTTTGAGGTATTGTACTTTAGTTTATTTTTCCTCCTTAGGATTGTAAATTTATTTTCTTTACCACCAGATATGGCAGTATTGTGTTGAAGTTTTTTTGTCTTTTAAATTATGGGCGTTTTATGGGAGAACCTTCATGTGTCTCACTGAGTCTCAGTAGTTGCGGTTAACTTTTTCTTGTCACCCAGCTGGAGTGCAGTGGTACAGTCATAGCTCACTGAACCACAACCTCAACCTCCTGGGCTCAAGTGATCCTCCCACATCAGCCTCCCAAGTAGATGGAACTACAGGCACATGCCACCATGCCTGGCTACTTTTTGTATTTTTTCTGGAGATGGAATTTTGCCATGTTGCCGAGGCTGATCTCAAACTCCTGGGCTCAAGCAGTCTGCTAGCCTTGGCCTCTCGAAGTGCTAAGATTACGGGCATGAGCTACTGCACCTGGCTCAGTTGTAGTTAACTCTTGAATCTTACGTGTCACTCACTCTTGGGCAAACACAGCCTAATCATTTCAGAAATGATTACGTTTTGTGTTCCCTCCCTTTCCCCAAGTGTCTTTTATTTTTCTGTCATTCTAGATTTTTCCTCTTCTTTCTCTCCAACCAATTGGTCACTAAGATAATTATTAAGTCTGCCCCTCAAATACCTATCAGAATCTAGCTCAAGGTACTCAGCATCACTAGATATCAGAGAAATGAAATTTTAAAAAAGGATATACCACTGCATACCCACCAGGCTGACATACAAATTGTTGTTGAAAACAAGTGGAACACTCAAATTCTGTTGGCAGAAGTGGTGTATAAATTGATACAAACCCTTTGAAACCTCTAGTAGCATCTGGGAAACTTGAACTTAAGCAATTCCTTTTTTTTTTTTTTTGAAACGGAGTCTCAGTCTGTTGCCTAGGCTGGAGTGCAGTGGCATGATCTCGGCTCACTGCAACCTCTGCCTCCCAGGGTCAAACGATTCTCCTGCCTCACCCTCCCAAGTAGCTGGGACTACAGGCGTGTGCCACCACACTCGGCTAATTTTTGTATTTTTAGTAGAGACGAGATTTCATTATGTTGGCCAGGCTGGTCTCGAACTCCTGACCTCATGGTCCACCTGCCTCAGCCTCCCAAAGTGCTGGGATTACGGGTGTGAGCCACTGTGCCCAGCCAAGCAATTCCATTTCTAGGCGTATACCCAACAAAAATGCATAACGTGTACACTGGAAGATATGTACAAGAATGTATATCATAGCATTATCTGTAATAGTTCCAAACTAGAAACAAATATCCATCAATAGTAGAATGGACAGATAAGTGTGGGAGAATACATATAACGGAATACTGCACAGTAGTAATAAGGACACACCATCACAACATGCAGCAGCATGGTTGCATCTCCCATACAGGATGTTGAGGAAACGAAGTCAGGCACAAAATATTCCACAGTATGGGATTCTCTTTATATAAAGTTCAAAAATAGACAAAACTAGATGATAGAGATCAGAATAGTGGTTACCTTTATTGAGAGGATGAAATAGCTGGAGGGCACAAGGTTCTGAGGTGTTAGTAATGTTTTACATCGTGATTTAGATGTTGGTTTCCTAGGTATGTTCACTTTGTAAACTGTTTGAGATGTGTGCACTTCACTGTATTTTTACACTTGAATAAAAAATTTTCTTTTAAGAAAAAGCTAGACAGCAACTGGGTTTAAAATTTTGAGGTAAAACATGGGACTCAAGTACTTGTGTTGAAATACCATCTCTAGTTAATGACTTGATGTTAGTCACTAAAGAGTGGCCTTAAAGAATGACTAATTCCTTTATATTTACATTTTCCTGTGTATTTACATTAGATAAACTTAGTTTATCTAATTAATAATACTTTTAGGCCAGGAGTAGGGTTGTGAGAAAGTTGATGAGGTTCCACTTTTTATTCTATAGTACTTCTTATATTTGAGTTATTTTTTAATTAATATTTTAAGCATGTTCCTTTTATAAAAGAGTAAATGTCTTTGCAGGAAATCTTTGGAGGAAATATTAAGTACCATGACAAAGTAATACAGTAAGATATTTGGGGCCATGTGAAACCTTATGGTGCCTTACAAATCAGATACCATTTGGTGATAACTCATTTTATAACTCAGGAAAATAGCAGGAGATATTTTTCACAGGTTGAATAGAGCAAAATGTAAAACACACAAAAGCACTCCAGTTTGCATCTTTTTAAAAAAAATTGTGGATAAAGAATGTAAGAAATTTACTATCTTAACCTTTTAAAATATACAGTTCCGTAGTGTGTATTCACTTTGTTGTGCAACAGATCTCCAGAACTTCCAGAACTTTTTCACCTTGCAAAACTGAAATTCTGTATCCATTAAAACAACTCCCATTTCCCTCTTGTTCCAGCTCCTGGTAATCACCATTCTACTTTGTTTCTATGTATTTGACTACTTTAGATAGCTTATATAAGTAGAATCATACAGTATTTGTTGTTTTGTGATTTCATTTAGCATAATGTCGTCAAAATTCACTCATGTTGTAGCATGTGACAGCCCTTTGCATCTCTACTGCCACCACTGTGGTGAAAACCATTTTTTCTCATCTGAATAACTGCAGCGGCCCAAGTCGTCTCCTTGCTTCCAGTCTTCCCAGCTCTTATCTATCTTCTATCCAGTTGCTAAATGCAAATTTAACTCTGCTTGGCAACCTGATACCCTGACAGTCTTTAGATAAAAATCTAAATGCTTTAACCTGACATGGGCTTTTATTTTTGGGCCCCCAATACCCTACTGCTAAGCCACATCTTTTCCTCACTGCTGCTAAACACACCCTTTGTTTCATCCACTCTGTTTCTTCCCTGATCGTGCTGTTTCATGTCCCCAGTCACTGTTTGTTGACAGTGAATCATAAATGGATCATGACTTTTGCTGAAGCTGTGTTTGTCAGCTGCCTCTGCATGGAGCTAACCTGGAGACGTAATGTCAGAATATAATAATGTAGTACTAAGACAGACTTCTTATTCCCTAGCTTTTTAGACCTTTTCTCAACAGCTAAAAATAATCTGATCTGAAAATAGACAAATAAAAGAAATTCGAGAAATATGTGTTTGTTTTGTTTTTTGAAAGTGTCTCACTTGGTCTTTTAGGTTGGAGTACAATGGCCTGATAGCCCACTGCAGCCTCCAACTCCTGGGCTTGAGCCATCCTCCTGCTTCAGCCTCTCAAGTAGCTGGGACAGTAGGTGTGTGCCCTCACAGCTGGCTAATTTTTTGATTTTTTTTTTTTTTTTTTTTTTTGCAGAGATGAGGTCTTGCTATGTTGGCTGGGCTGGTCTCAAACTCCTGGCCTCAAGCAGTCCTCCTGCCTCGGTCTCCCAAAGTGCTGTGATTACAGGCATGAACCACCCTGCCAGGCTGAGAACTATGTTGACCAAATTTATGTGAGGGGAAGGGTAGGGGGAAAATGGTATCTAAGTTTCTTATTTTAAAGTCTTTATTCTACTTGGCCCTTTAACAAATAAGACATAAGTTTCTCTAACTTGATGTAATCTTAATTCAGTAAGTATTTATCGAGGGCCTACTATACATGTTTATTCCTATGAGTCAAGAAAATAAGGCCGGGCACAGTGGCTCACCCCTGTAATTCCAGCACTTTGGAAGGCCGAGGTGGGTGGATCACCTGAGGTCAGGAGTTCGAGACTAGCCTGCTCAACATAGTGAAACCCCATCTCTACCAAAAATACAAAAATTAGCTGGGCATGGTGGTGCACACCTGTAATCCCAGCTACTCGAATTCCTCTTGACTATAGGTACTTGGGTAAACATTCCTTTGTGCTGGTAAGAGGCCATGCTAATGGACTCTATCCCATTGGATTGATTGCCTTTTTTCCTCCTCCCAAGAAATTTTGATATTTAAGTTGATTATTCATTGTCTTGAAATATTTTCCTTTTTCTAGCCACAGTCTGAGACATTTGATATTTCAACAGTTAGGCAGAGCAAATGTTCTGTGATATAAGAGGGCCACATTGTGAAGGTAATGAAGGCAGGATTTTTGAAGAAAGAACTCTTTCTGACAACTTTGAGTCTCTCAATAACTATTTGTTGAATAAATGCTATTTTTGGTTATTTGTTTACCTTGATAAGAATTTAAAGAATTTTCTGTTATATTTGGGAAACCAAAGTATATATCCATATTTAATACTGTTTGCTGACAAAAATTTGAAATAATTCAGACATAAAACATTAATTTTTGTGCATCTTAATTTATGAAGTGTTTTCAATGTCAGTTTTTTTCTTCAATGGTAAGAGTGATTCTTGATTCATTTCATCAGTTCCAATTAATGAAATACATCTATGAGAAGAATGTTTTGGTTTGTTTTTACTTCTGACATTTCTAGAACCTAGTAATATACTGTGTCCTGTTAGAGGGTTTTCAAGATTGCTATCAACTGCCTGGTATTTGTTAGGGATGTATAATTTGTCTTCTTAGGGAGATCCCTACTTATGTTTATTTCATTTTGAGTTTTCCTTTAAAACTCCCCTTTTTTTCTCTTTATTGAGTAAACAGAAACTGTATTATATTTGGGTAGCAGCTAATTATGTATAGCACATTCCCAGTGTTTGCGAGCTTAGGATGGGACAGGTACTGTCAGTCCCTACTGGCAGGGATGTAAATTGGTCAGACCAAAAAAACTGTCAGAAATTTGGATAGTGATTTCTGTGTAAGTGTATTCATTGAATTAGTATTTATAGTAGAGAATAATTGGAAACCATCCAGATATCTACAAAAACCGTTTTTAGTGGCTTGAAAATATGCTTGTGAGTGAACAAATGATTGTGAAAAGTCAGTGTTGAAAATGGATTCCATTGTGTATCAGCTGCACTGAGATACTAGTAAGGATTTTTTTCTGTGAGTGAGATTATAGGTGACAAATTTTATGTTTTTCTATATTATATAAGTTTTCTGTGTATTACTTTATCAGTGTCATTTGTATAATGGCAGAAAAACTCCTAGTACAGTTGACCCTTGAATAACATGGATTTGAATCACGCAGGTCCACTTATATGTGGATATTTTTCAATAAATGTTACACTAAGTGTGCCTGCCTCTTCTGCCTCCCCTTCCGCCTCTTCTGCCACTCTTGTGACAGCAAGACCAACCCCTTCTCTTCCTCCTCCTCCTTGGCCTACTCAGTGTGAAGGCAGTGAGGATGAATATACTTCCCCTTAATGAATAGTAAATATATTTTGTCTTCCTTATGATTTTCTTAATAACATTTTCTTTTCTTGAGTTTATTATAATAATACAATATATAACACATATAACATATAAAATATGTGTTAACCAATGGCTTCTGGTCAACAGTAGGCTATTAGTAAAGTTTTGGGGGAGTCAAAAATTATACATGGATTTTTGACTGCATGGGAGGTTGGTCCCCCTAACCCCTTGTGATGTTTAAGGATCAAGTGTATTTTAAAAGTCATTAATAATTAAAATGAATGAGACTAGAAGGAAATTTCTCAAATGTCGACAGCAGGTATCTTTAGCTTGTGAGATTATAAATAACCTAGAAAGTATGATTAAATTTTTGTCTTTATATTTTTGTTCTCAGTTCATCTGCAGTAAGCATACTGTTATGATAAGATGAAAAAGTAAGTTATTTTACAAGGTATATCACTGCAGTCAGCCTAAGAATATGCCTTCAGAGAACATTTTTATGAGGCTTTTATAATAGTGTTCAGAGGAAAGACATGCTTTCTATGCCCTTCTTGATGGCTGTGGTAGGACTCGAAACTCCAAATCTTTTAGATATTTTTCTTCTATATAATTTCTGATTAAATTTGTTGAAATGGTAATACTACTGGAGATAAATCGCCCTACCCTTTGAAATCTGTGTGAGGACAATGATATATTTCACCATTAATATCCCAACTTTAAAGTAGTTTTATGTTTGGGATATACAGTAGCATTTCATTCATTAATGGTTCTGCTTGGCTCTTGTCACCTGTAGCACATATTTTAGATATATTTATGCCTTTGAAACCTGTTATTTTTAAAAACTAGATTAATTATTATATACATGGATATGAAAATAGGGTGGATAAGCCGGGCAGACGCAGTGGCTCACGCCTGTGATCCCAGCACTTTGAGAGGCTGGGGTGGGTGGATCATGAGGTCAGGAGTTCAAGACCAGTCTGACCAAGATGGTGAAACCCCATCTCTACTAAAAATACAAAAAATTAGCCAGGTATGGTGGTGGGTACCTGTAATCCCAGCTAGTCGGGAGGCTGAAGCAGAGAATTGCTTGAACCCAAGAGGTGGAGGTTGCAGTGAGCCGACATTGCGCCATTGCACTCCAGCCTGGGCAACAGAGTAAGATTCTGTCTCAAAAAAAAAAAAAAAAAAAAAAAAAAAAGGTGGATAATAGTAATATTTGCAATATATAAAACCATAGCTACTGCATATCAAGCATCTGTGGTGTTGTAGGTGCTATGCTAGACACAGGCAAACATATAATTCTTACAACAGCCCTATGAAGTGGTATTATTTCCCCTGCCCCCCTCCAGGGAAAGTACCTGAGATTCAGAGAGGCACATTTCACAATGTCAGTAAGTGCTCAAGCGGATACAAAGTCAAGTCTCTGTGACTATCATGCCCAAGTATGAAACCTTTTTCCCATTTATTGCTGTGTATCTGGTGCCTAGAACAGGGTTTGGGATATACTAAGCTGTCAACAGATATCCTTTGAATGAATAAACTACATACCTAAAAGTTCTTAAATGGCCAGGCAAAAGGAATTTTTATGTTTCAGTAATAGAGGATTATACAGAGAAATGAGCCTGACAAAATGTAATGGTATTAGAAAGCCAAATAGAGGCCAGGCATGGTTGCTTATGCTTGTAATCCTAGCACTTTGGAAGGCCAAGGCAGGTGGATTGCTTGAGCCCAGGCATTCAAGACCAGCCTGGGAAACATGGCAAAACCCTGTTTCTACAAAATATACGCAAATCAGTTGGGCATGGTGGTGCATGCCTGTGGTCCCAGCTACTTGAGAGGTTGAAGCAGGAGGATTGCTTGTGTCTGGGAGGTGGAGGTTACATTGAGCCAAGATTGCACCATTGCACTCCAGCCTGGGCAACAAAGTGAGACCCTGTCTCAAACAAAAAAAAAAAGAGAAAGAATCAAAGAGAGGTAATTCCACCAAAATCTAGGTCACAATGACAGATAACCAAATTGGGGTCTTTTTTTTTTTTTTTTAATGTAACTGTCTAATTTGCTCTGAATACATTTGCCAGACCTCTTTTCCACTTCACTTTGATATTCAGTGAACAAAGAAAAAGAAAAAGCCACATGATATTGAGTCTACTAGTGAGAAAAATCTAGGTGGAAATCCAACATCTTTAATGTCAGGTAACTGGAATATAAATTTCTTAATTGGAACTTTTGGATCTTGGGAGCTTCAGGCCCTGTGGAGATAATACTGCTTCATTGTGGCAAATGCATGTACTTTACCCCACTGGTAACAACAACTTCTTTGTATTAGTTCTAGGACATCCAAGAGTAAATTCCAATTGAAAGAGGGATTAATATTTAGACACTGTGTAGGCATCTTTCTAGTTCGTAAGATTAATTTCCACGGAAACCCAATAGTGACTCTGGTCTCTCATTCTGTTCATAGTTATCATCCATGTCTCAAATATTCTTGGTTGTTAAGAGCCCAGATTAGTCATGGGTTGAGTACTACCTAGCTTTGTAATCCTGATCATTATAGCATGTGTCATTAAAAGAAATGGTAACTGCTAAGAGCTTCATCTTCAGGAAGGAGATGAAAGAAATATGCTTTACATTTAATGCTCCTGTGTATCATGATCTGCTCCTGCAACATCATTTCATACCCAGACTCCCTTTATTTCATCCTCCCCAGAAATTATCTTGTTCTTAAACATCTATTAAAAGGTGACTCAGTTTTTATTTGAGATAGTGGTTTACCATAGATCTGACTAATGGTCATTATGGAACCAGCCTGTGTATTTGAAGGTATTTTATTTTCTTAATGGCTTGATGACTCCATTGAAAGTCTGTTAAGATCTTATAGTTTGGCATAATTCTTTGGTTGAATGAAATGGAGCTGAGCGTATTTTTCCATTATTTTATGAATTATGTTAGTTTGACTTCAACAAATGGCAAGGCAGTTTCCCAAATCGTTGGACCATTCCCAGAATTTCTGAACTCAGCTCACTGCCATTTATTTATTTTGTTTATTTATTTTATTCTTTTTTGTTGTTGTTGAGAAAAGGTCTCGCTGCCACCCTGGCTGTAGTGCAGTGGGGTGAACATGGCTCACTGCATCCTCAACCTCAAGTAATCCTCCTGCCTTAGCCTCTTGTGTAGCTGGGACCAGAGGCACACACCACCATGTCTTGCTAATTTTTACCTTTTTTTTTTTTTTTTTTTTTTTAAAGATGCAAGGATCTTATTATATTGCCCATTCTGGTCTTGAACTCGTGGGCTCTAGTGATCCTCCCAGCTTCGCCTCCCAAAATGCTGGGATTACAGGTGTGAGCTACCATGGCTGGCCCCTGCCACTTCTTGAATGGTAGGGCTTCTGGCCCATGGTTATCCCAGTTTATAGCTTGTTAGCTCCATGAAGACAGGTAATATATTTGGTCAACCTGTGTCTAATACTGTACATGATACATATTAGAAGCTTAATATTGATTAGATGAATGACTAGAAAAAAGGTTCTGCCTCATTAGCATTCAGTAAGAACCGGTATCATCTGCTAAGGATCTTGAAGAACCTTTCCTCTGGAGAGCTTTTGTGATTTATCAATCAATGGTGACAGCATCCGTGGAAATCCTTGCCATCAGAACCATTCATTCATTATTTATTTATCTAATCTGTCTGTCTGCTTCAGCAGTCCTGTAAAACATTTTGTGGTGGTGAGGTATTGGAGAGACTGAATGTGAGGACTCTCTGGCATATCCAGATTCTTACCTTTAAGTGCTGTCTGTTCTTTAGCTTTTAGTATGAATGTGTTCTTTGGACCACCAGGGGTAATAGAGACTCAGAGAGAAGCAACTTGTTAAAAGTCATCTAGCTAAACAGTGGCAGAGCTAAGATATGATGTCATATCTAATTCAGCCAATTTCTGGGAGAAAGCCCTCCTTCTAAACTACCTCGCACAATCTCCCTTACACTTCCGCTGTTTGCTTTAGAGAATCTACTGCCTTATGTCCTCCAAAAGGCTATGTGGCATGTCCAGCATTTTTCACTTACTTGGCATCATTAAGAAACACTGATTTCTCATTCCTGCTGGATTATTGTCAACTTTAAAATGAATCCGCAGATATAGTAGGAAAATATCTTGCCCAGGAATTCCTTCTTAAATCTTTGATTTTAAGACATGAATTTTCTATGTTTTCAAATTATTGTAATTTCTCACTCTTGGACAGTATTTTAGGACTTTCATGTTTTTGTTTTAATCACCAAGAGGAAGTCATAGAAATCTTACTCAAAAGAGTCTCTAGGAAATATTAATTCTTATTTTAAGAAAAGGGTTCTTTGTTTTTTATACTCTATGGTACTAACTTTGCATCAGCATTAAATTATACCTTACATTATTGAAGTCTGACATTCCACCTCACTTTTCAAATAATAATTTTTCTATATTCATTCAGTTAGTTCATGCACTATTTATGTTTCTAAGATTTCAAGGTATTTTTGCAGTGTTGACAGTTTTTATATTCATACGTTTGTTTTAATTTAAAGTTTTTAAATGCAGATTGGCCTGTGCGATGAACCAGACTGGAACCCTTCCTTCTATTTCCATTCTCTGTGTGTTGCAAAGGTCTCAGATGATGAACAGAACCTCAAGCCCTTACTGAGTTTTCACAGAATTGGCATTTCCAGAGTGTTTTCCATGTACCAGAAACACTGGTCAGTGTTTATATATGTATCCTTGACTCTGAAAACAGCCTGGCAGGAAGGTATTGATATTTGTATTTTATGAATGAAGAGTCTGAGACAAAGAGGGAAGTGACTTGTACAAGATCCTGTAGTAAATAAAGGGCAGAGCCAGGATTCCAGCCCCTGTTCACTTGACCCTAACAATCATGTTTCTTGCACCAATCAGGCATAAGATAGGCTGAGAATGGCATCCGAATTTAAGAACCTCACATGCATGTTTATCATGTCCAATTTATTTGATGGTAGATTTGGGGGTTAAGACATGTGGTCATCATAGAAGTCCTTTGGCTTTCTAAATTTTTTTAAAACCACAGAAGCTTGTGGGTGGTACCATTTGTTGTACTTGGTCTTCACCATAAACCAAGTTCACAGTAATTGAAGGCTATAATGCATTGGATGTTTTGCCAATTCATTACTACTGTTATTATTATACAATCTAGATTGTTTAAAATGTTTCTTGGAAAAAAGACCCAATTATTTCTTTAAGGATTTTCATTTAAAGTTTTTCTGTATGCTTCTGACATCTCAGCAAGGAAGAATAAGTCTTCTTATCATTGTACTTCTAATACAGCTTTTTAAGTTTTCCTGAACAGGCATCAGGTTCCCAGTATTTGGAGATCATTGCTTTGAACTCGGATACAAATTTTCTTTCTATTTATAGACCTTTGTCATCTTATCTAAAATCTAACCCTACATGCCTAAGCATAAGACCGAACACACGAGAACATGCTGGTTATGTAAGCCAAATATGACATGAGATTTTTTTTGACAAAGCAGGCTGCATGGGACAGCATGGTCACACATCAGCTGGGAAAAGCAATCTCCTGTCCAAATGTTTAATTTTATTCCAATTGAATTGCTGACATGGCCAGCATTAATATTTTAGGATACTTGTTTATGAAGGCTTGCCTTGTGTTTTGAATAGTATCTATCTGTCTACAAGGAGTCACACTGTGAATATGTAAGGGGAAAAATGTAATAATAATAGCTACTCTTTTTTGGAATCTCTACCATGTGCATGGCACCTTATTAGATACTTTACATACTTCATCCTGAGCCCTTCTATAAATCCTGCAGGGTGTCTATTTCCCCATTTTGCAGATAAGGATACTAAGTTTCAGAGGGGTAAATTAATTTGCCTAATATCATCTAGCTGGTAAAGTTGATACTCATAAACCTACTGAAGACCAAGTGACTTCTAGGTCCTGGTTCTTTGTTATACATATTGTCCATTGCTGTGATACCACGAAACTATAGAATTAGTTGTCTCATAGGTTTAGGAAGAAGTTTTTGACACTAAATTAGTACCATTCTGGAGCATTTCACGTGCTCTGGCCATGACTACCTGTCTTCCAGTACTGTCTAATATTCTTTGTAACTTCTTCATTACAACCAAGGGAAAAAAAAAATGGACCTGGACCTCTCTTCTCATCCCTGGTTTTAAGTGCCTTTTTTTTTTTTTTTTTTTTTTTAAAAGGCATTTCTCAAGTATTATGGCACTAGCTATCTTGTCATACTTGTCATTGTATTTTTTACTTAAATTTTTTCATGTCTAGCTGGATGTAGATGGGTATGCTGGATATAAGCATAGCCTAGATCAGCACTGTCCAGTAGAACTTTCTGCAGTGATAGAAATGTCTTATATCTGGGCTATCCCATATGATAGCCACATGAGGCTATTGAGTGCTTGAAATGTGGTGTGTATAACTAAAGAACTGAGTTTTCTATTTTATTTAATTTTGATTAATTTAAATCAAAATAGCCACTTAGAGCTAGTGGCTACTGTGTTGGACAGCGCACTTTGGGATAGTAACTGATATTTGTGTTTGGTGAATAATAATAGTATTTGAGGAAACCCAATTGTTGGTAGCTTAAAGGTTGCTATTATGTTTTCTACCACCATTAAATCTGGCACGTGTTCAGCTTCAAACCGTATTATCATGGGACCAAATAGATTAGAATAATTGATGTTTCCAAAACCTTTTTTGATCATTCATGGTCTCATTTGATGAATTTTTCAGATATGATATAATTTAGGATTTGCGTTTACTAATGGATCACAGAAGAAGGGCAGAAGAGCACAACCATTTATAGCTTCCTTGTGCAGGTCTCCTCCTCCTGTTGAAATGGACACCAGTCTGGCCTGTTGGTGCTCAGGTTGCAGCATGAGGGCCTGGACAAGAATCCATGTACTGTTTTCCCCCTGCTCATTTGTTGAGATTGGAGAAGTGTCTCTCCCTCATTCACTTAGAATATTCATTAATTTTATTTTTTAGGTCTTAAGGAAGTAGAGGCAATTTCTCAATTTAGGGAGCTACACTAATTTGAAAATAAAGTGTAGTTTTTCTTTGTAATATTCTGGAATAAATCCTTGGGGCTTTGATTTTAATTCTTTATTTTGGAAAATACAACCCAGAACTCAGAAGTTTTCTGTATAATGCAAACTCTAAATTGGCGTATATCTTCTAAAGAAACTTTTAATGGAATTAAATAATAGATTTTATGTGATATTTTGGAGAGAAATTAATGTCCCTGGGGTTCTGATGTATTTAATTTTTTTCTTGTCCTTTGGAATTTTAAAAAGATACTAATTTTATTATGTGTCGCTTGTGTTACTAAGCATATTTTTTTCTGACATTTTATTTATAAAATGCTCTCCTTTCTACCAGAGTGTACAACTAATCAACTCTGGATGCTTTTGATATTTCTTACTGTGCCAAGGGCATTGAATGAAGTTCCCTGTAGTGAGAAAAGCGAGCACATGGGACTCGTGACTTTATGTACTCCAACAATAGAGCTTTTATGACATTGGAGGTGGTTAAAAAAGCTAGAAGTAGCTCTTAAACATGGCATCTCTGTGTTGCCTTTTTTTTTTTTTTTTTTTTTTTTGTATTCTCAGAGCTGCCAGGAGTGCATCGAGCCTGTAATTTCCTGTTCTCTGAATCCCCCATCTTTCTGCAGCTCCAAGCTTTGTGTCCCACAGCCTGTGACTCTGTGCTAACAAATCGCTATTGTCCAGTGGGGCGAATGGTGGCTGGAACTAAAGAATTGCTGTCTGGTTTCTATTCAAATCCAGGTAGCGAGATATATGAATGGACTTTTCGAATCGTCATGTGAATAACGTCTGCTCGGCATGAAGGCTCAGAGCCACGCTAGGAAGGATTAACTCGTAGGCTGACCACTAACATCCTTTGTGGTATGAGGTAGAAACATTGCCAAGTATCATTTTATTATTTTTTTATTTATTATTTTATTATCATTTTTCTATTTCATACCCCCAAAGTAGGGCTAGCTATTTAATTATTTGGCTCCTTTTCTCTTAATTTTTAGTGTTTCTGTTGATAATGTGTAAGTTTGGGAAAATGCTAAGTAGTTTTTCACTTAGAACACTGTTATTTTCTCTTTAAAGTTTTCTACCTTACATTTATTATAGTATAGTTATCTTTACAGCATAGATGTAGAAAGTAAGAGAGAGCTGGTTTTTCCAAGAAAACAACCCTTTAAAATATTTTCCAACCCATGAAGGGAAAAATCCTTCTTTTTTCCCCCAAGTGCATTCTACTTACTACTTTACATATTTCTCCCAAAGTCCAAATTTATGCAAGGAAAATAGAAACAAGTTCAAATGCAATGTATTAACCAAATAAAACAAGTCTCCTTCAAATTAGGAACCAACCTAAGCATTTGTAAAGTATAGCAGAATCAGAATTCTTTTAAAAATTAGATTTGGAAACTGAACTATATAATTCATAATTCTCATTTTTCTATGGGATATCACTTTATCTTTTTCCTGTATACCTGAAAATGTCCACAGGCTTAAAGGGTCATGCTTTTACATTCCTTCTATGTCACAGGTACTATGAAGTAAGGAGACTTTTAGGTTTCTTTTTGTCTTAAAAACTCAGACAGCTTTGTAAGCAGTAGTGTGTAGATTACAAGAGTTAGACAAAAGCAGGCGCGACTGAGAAGAGTTGGTGGGGGAGAAGCTTGGGGCACTTCCTGTCACTCAACACATTCCAGATCACTAAAAAATTTCCACACCCTCTGCATTCCCTCTTGCCCACTCCAGTTCCCGGTATTTTCTGATTCCATATGTTGTGGTATTTACCATACTTCTCTCCCTCACTAGGCTCTGGCAAGACTGCTTCAGAGGGGATGCATTCCTTTAGATTGCACAAAGCGGAGCTGGGAAAATGGCTGGCAGTTTCAGAATCTAGTCACGATCGCACGCATGAGCACCTCACACATCCATGTCCCTACCCGCCCCCCTTCTCCCGCCCCTGCAGCTGGCTGACCTGTCTCACCCACTGCTGGCCTATCGAACGGCCAGGACTGTCTGGTTTTGGCTCGTGCCTTTGTCCATGTCTGGCTTAATTCCTCTCTGTCTATGCTTGCCTCTACCCCCACCGCCCCAGGCGGCACAAGTGTTTGGCCACACAAAACTAGAGATAGAAAAGGTGGTGAAAACTTCAAACTTTTCTAGATTCTCCAACAGTTTATTTCTTGTGAATTTCTTCCTTCTTTAAATACTCCATTTTAAGAAAACAAAAAATTAATTATCTAAAGGCAAAGAATGGAAAGCAACCTTTGTGTTCCTTATAATAACTGACTTCATAACTCTCTCCAGCTGCGTTATGGGATGTGTATAAAAAGCTTCTGTTCTGAGAACAAAGGAGCACGTGCAGAAATGAGACGAAAAAATCCACTGACAGTATTTCACTACACAAATTACTTAAAATATTTTAGTCAAGCCCTTCAACAGATTCAATTTTAAAATGGTTTTTAGTTAAAAAAAAAAAAATTGAAAGTGCTTACCCAGTAAAAGAACCGAAGTAGTCCTGAACTGTTACGTAAGACTTTTTACAGTTGGATCTTTGTCAAAAGGGGATGGGGGTGATGGGAGAAAGCAGCAACGACAATCAAAAAAGTTCGAGCTGCTGTGGCTAGAGGACAACTTCTGTGTTTCCAGATAGGATTCTTGCTGTAGAAATGGAACTTCCAGCCAGCACAGCATCCTGTCCCAGTAGAGAAATGAGTTTGTCAGTTAAAAAAAAAAAAAAAAAAAAAAATTAGATACTGGAACCCAGGCTAGACGAGGTATTGAACCGCGCCAGATTTCCTTGCAGCCCTGTCTGCTCAGCTCGCATTGAACTATATATGACCCAGATGATGGACAGAAGCACATTTAGTCATGTGCACACTGGAAGAAAGCGGATTTGCTGGTCCCTGGCAGTGCAGGGGTTTGTCTTCTGATTGGGCTGTGCCCTGATCGGTGAAATGTGAAGCCCTCACCATTCAGAGGCCGTAATTCAGGACTGGCAGTTTGAGTGTCTGGCTGCCTCTAGTCACTGAGAGAGACTTTGAAGGTGTTGCTTTTGTTTGGTGGCATTACCCACCCAGAGGTTGGTTACACCTCTCTACTTGTGTCAGGAGAAATGCTAGTCTTTCTGAAATATAAATAGGCAGCCGACTTTGCCTGAATCCTAAATCAGCCTATTGTTGATAAACTTGGCTCTAACTGAAACCAGTTATTTGACTTGAAAATTTATTGTGATCCTAACTAAGCTTCATATCCACACCACCCCTTGGTCTTGATTTTATAGGTTTGATAAGGTAAAATGAAAGTGGCATATTTGACTTTGAAGCCTCTATTTGATATAAATTGCTCTTAATGAAAATTGGGTAGATGGACAGCAGAGAAGTGAAGTTTTAGATTCTGGAGTGTTTGGACATATGAGGAAGAAGCTTTATCTCTTTTTATCCCCTTTGTGAGGCTGTCACTCTTGTCCCAGTCCTAGTCACATTAGAGGTTGCTGGGGGGAAGCTATGAAAGCATGGACCCCACTGAGCTGTGACATAACCTTTAATCATGCAAGACAGCCACGGTCTGCTCTGTTCAGTCTGTCTGAACTAGGGTCGTTGGGGTTTATTTTACATCTTTCTGGGCCACTGGGAAACCAGGTCGTTATACAGGACTGTCATTTATGACATTTTTGTTTAGTACATGGCAGTTGCTTTTTTTATGTAATGCAAGTTGACACTTCTTTAAAGTTTCAAAACAGTAAAGTTGTTTTGTGAGACCTTGGCTCTGATACATGAAATCTACTCTACATGGTCCAATCATTTTTTTCCATGGACTTTCTTGTCTCTTTAGAAATTAGCTTATAGAGTCCTAAAGTGATACTTAAACATACCAGTAGTTCTGTTTATTTCCTGCCTTTTTCACACTTGTTGAAATAATTCTGTCTGTCTCTTTTGCTGTAAATTTTGGGTTTGGATGTTTGTGTACTTGTAATTTTTTAGGTGTTGACTACGTTATGCAGCACCTTCCATATAAGGACTACCCCAGAATTATTCTCTAGTCTTAACCTGAGAAAAGCTGATTTGATGCACTATTAGATGTAAGAATGTTCAAAAGAAGAGGAGATGAGCACTCTCTTGCTTTTTGTAAGCCACAGGACAATCTTTTTTTTTTTTTTTCTTCTAAGTTGTGGTGAAGTAAATGTAACATAAAATTTACTGTGGTAGTAATTTTTAAGTGTGTAGTTCCTTGGTGTTAAGTGCATTCACATTGTTTTGCAGCTATTACCATCATCCACCCACCACAGAACTCTTCTCCTCTTGCAAAACTGAAATTCTGTACCTATAAACACTAACTTCCCATTCTTCCCCCCGCCCCAGGCCCTGGCAACCATCATTTTACTTTCTGTCTCTTTGATTTTTTTTTTTTTTTTGGAGACAGAGTTTTACTCTTGTTGCCCAAGCTGGAATGCAATGTCACCATCTTGGCTCACTGCAACCTGTGCCTCCTGGGTTCAAGCAATTCTCCTTACTCAGCCTCCTAAGTAGCTGGGACTACAGGTGCCCACCACCACACCCAGCTAATTTTTGTATTTTTTGTAGAGACGGGGTTTCACCATGTTGGCCAGGCTGGTCTCGAACTCTTGACCTCAAGTGATCTACCTACCTTGGCCTCCCAAAATCCTAGAATTATAGGCATGAGCCCACTGTGCCTCGCCTCTGTCTGTTTGATTTTTGACTAGTCTAGATACCTCATATAAGTGGAATCATATAAGATGTGTCCCTTTTTGACAGACTTATTATACTTAGCATGATGTCCTCAAGATTCATGCATGTTGTGGCATGTCAGAATTTCCTTACATTTTAAGGCTGAATAATATTCCATTGCATGTGTATACCACTGTCTTAGTCCCTTTAGTGTTGCTGTAAAGGAATATCTGAGGCTGGGTAATTTATAAAGAAAAGAGGTTTATTTGGCTCACTGTTCTGCAAGCTGTTCAAGAAGCATGGCACCAGCTTCTGGTGAGGGCCTCAAGCTGCCTACACTCATGGCACAAGGTGAAAGGGAGTTGGTGTGTGCAGACATCACATGGTAGGAGAGGAGGAGGCAAAAGAGAGAAGGAGGAGGTGCCAGACTACTTTAAAACAATCAGCTTTTGCAGGGACTAATAGAGCGAGCACTCACTGACTACTGCAAGAATGGCACCAAGACATTCATGAGGGACCCGTCTTCATGACCCAGACACCTCCCACCAGGCCCCATCTCCAATATAAGGGATTAGATTTCAGCATGAGACTTGATGAGGGGGGAGCAAACAAATTACATCCAAACTGTAGCAACCACACTTTGTTTATCCATTCATCTGTCAATGGACATTTAAGTAGCTTCCACTTTTTTGCTATCAAGACAGTTTTTTCTTGACTATTCTTAAAATGATGTGAGGGCAGCTGGGCGCGGTGGCTCAAGCCTGTAATCCCAGCACTTTGGGAGGCTGAGACGGGCATATCACGAGGTCAGGAGATCGAGACCATCCTGGCTAACACGGTGAAACCCCGTCTCTACTAAAAAATACAAAAAACTAGCCAAGCGAGGTGGTGGGCACCTGTAGTCCCAGCTACTTGGGAGGCTGAGGCAGGAGAATGGCGTAAACTGGAGAGGCGGAGCTTGCAGTGAGCTAAGATCCAGCCACTGCGCTCCAGCCTGGGCGACAGAGTGAGACTCCGTCTCAAAAAAAAAAAAAAAAGAAAAAAAAAAAAAAAAAGGTGTGAGGGCTTCTTTACAGAGCTGTTCTGACCCATCTCAGAAGCTCTTTTCACTTTATAAGTTGTAAGGGTTTTGATGGGCCTTTTAACTCTAGAAACGAACTAGTCCCAATATCAGGTTTGCTAGAGAAGGGAAGATTCTTTCCAGCCTTCCTGGATGACACCTAATACATACTATATTCCTAGTAATTCTGTTATACTTATCATTTATGGGTTTATTTTTCCTGTTACACTGTGAACCCTTCCTGGGCTGGGACCATGGCCAATTTCTCTTGAGTTGTGCCTTGTGCCTCTGTATAGGCACAAGGCCTTTTATGAAGTAGATATCAATAAATATTAGTTGGAAAAAATGTGAATTAGTAAATAGTAATTTGTATTGGGTTTTTATGTGCCAGATGTTTTAAATACATTTAGTTAATTTAATCTTCAAAACAGTCGTTTAAGATACATATTGTTATCTTCATTTAATAGATGAGGGAACTTGCCGAAGGCCTCAAAGATTTAAAAGGTATAATTGGGATTTGAACAAGGGTTCAAATCTCTTGTTCTCTCTTAACTCATTATGTTAGAGGCAGACTTCATAGTGAGTTGGTGATCAGTGGGTTTGGAGACATGAAATTTAGCTCAGGCATTGGCTCCAAATTAAATAGTCTTTCATTGGGCATTAGGAACCATACCCTCTGATATGGCTCACGAATCGATGTGCAGAGGAGAGCTTGGTTCGCTAGTTACTTGGACCTTTTATAGGGACTTTAGCTGAACAACTAATTGCTGAACTCAGTTGACAAAGGCTCTTCTGTGGGTAAATCCTCTTTCACATGTTATTTTGAAAGTGCAGTTAAATTCTAACATAAATGTTGTGGCCCTGGAATGGATGCATCAGCTTTATTCTATTTGGCGTGTGTGTGTGTGTGTGTGTGTGTGTGTGTGTGTGTGTGTGTG
Organism: Macaca thibetana thibetana; assembly: GCF_024542745.1. Lineage (NCBI taxonomy): Eukaryota > Metazoa > Chordata > Mammalia > Primates > Cercopithecidae > Macaca > Macaca thibetana. The sequence continues at coordinate 13,994,565 of NC_065592.1, forward strand.
TGTGTTTATACAAAAAATGTGTGTATAAAAGCAACCAGTATCTGGGTATCAGCAACAAAACAAAGGTTTTTATGGAGCTTACATTCTAATGGGGAAACAGAAAAATAAATTCTCAAAGTACTATGAAGTGAAACATGAAGCTCCACTGTGAAGAAAATAGGGTAGTGTGGTGCTGGAGAATGACTGACTGGTGGGATGTGGTGGATTGGGAGACATCTTGAATGAGGAAATACCGGGCTATGCCTTTCTGAGGAACTGAAGTATGCAAGCTGAGAGCCAAGTCATGACATGAAGAACCTTGGCCTACAAAGAGCCAGTAGAAGAATGATCTGGGTAGTGAGAACGAGAAAGGCAAGAGCTTTCATGTGGGATTGAGCTTAGTGTGCTTGAGCCAAAAGGGTAGTATGGCTAAAATGGAGTGAATGCAAGTAGGGATGATGTTGGAGAGGTGGGATGGGGCCCTATCACATAGGACCTTGTAAGCTATAGTAAGAAATGTGGATTTTTTCCAAGTGTATTGTTTCCCAAATTTGTTTTTTTTTTTTCCCCCAAATAGTAGGACATTGGAAGGTTTTAAGCAGAATGGTAACTTGTTCTGCGGGCCGAGGAAGTCCTTCTGTGCAGTTTTTGTCTGTGTTTAGTCCTCTGAGACCCCCTTGACACCATCTTTAACTGGAGTTCCTCCCAAGCTGGGAATCTTGCCAAGGTTTTCACATGTCGGTGGCCAGCTCTGAGTGTCCTGGAAGAATGATACTTCTTTTAGAACCATTGTGGGGCTAAAATTGGTTTCATTGCCCTTTCTACAACAGAGAGGGCTTGTTGAACAAGAGCTTCTTCCAGCATTTTCATGCATCACTGTTGCCTGGGTAGGGTTTTGCAGCCTGATTCTCTGTATTAATTTAGGATAAAATTCAGTTATTAATTATACCTGATCTTTCTTTGTCAGTAATTTAGAAGGATATGTCCTTGGCAAATAATTTGGCTGATTGGTTAATAATATGTACTTAAAGACATACTTCTGGCAATCTGAAATTGACAAGTGAAGAGGAACTTTCTTACTATTCATAAATAAGGTTGTATTCAGCTGTTCTGACTCTAGTATTGTTAATTGCTAACATTTGGCCTACATTAGTTTATTTTTTCAATGTCTCAAAAACTCTGAAAAGTATAGGCCAGGCGCCATGGCTTACACCTGTAATCCCAGTGCTTTGGGAGGCCATGGTGGAAGGATTGCTTGAGGCCAGGAGTTCGAGACCAGCCTCAGCAACATAGTAAGACCCCCATCTCTACAAAAATTTAATTTGCCTGGCTTGATGATACGTGCCTGTAGTTCTAGCTATTTGTGAGGGTGAGGAGAGAGGATCCCTTGAGTGCAGGAGTTCAAGGCTGCAGTGAACTATGATGATGCCACCATACTCCAGCATGGTGACAGAGACTCTGTCCTTTAAAAAAACAACAAAACAAACCTCTGACAAATACAGAAAATAACAGCATACACCTGATAGTCCCATTTTATAGGCAAGTGACATCTAGTATTTTCATAGTAAAATATCATGTATTGTCACCTTGATACTTTGTTCTTTTTACTTTAAAAAAAAAAAGTTACTTGCAAGCTACTAAATTGATTTCACAGCCTACTGAAGGGGCAGCCTGAACTTTGGAAAGCACAAAAGGTGAGAAAACTGAGGCTCTGGTGGTTCAGTGTCATATAGCAAGGAAGAGGCAGAGCTGAGACTTGAACCAGAGCTTGATTCCAAAGCTCTTGCTCGTACTATGTTATATAGATTCCCTATTAATGCAGCTGAAGGGGAAAAAAAGCACAAATAACCTTTAATAATGATTACATAAAATGTAAATTTCCCAAAGCAGAGGCTGGAAAGGGCAGAAATATTCTTCCTCTGATCATTGCCTCAGCATTTTTCAGAGTTGTTGGCCATTTGGAGTTGTTGGTCCCTCTCTTGGGCAGAATACAATTGACGCTGCTCATTAGTTATGCTGGGAATGGACAGATTCCCAGAGCACTTACATCTCATTACTCACCTAGCCTTGAGCTAATCTTGGCTTTTTAAAGTAATAGCTGGGTGTGAGACCTAGCTTCTGTGTAAGCACACTCTCAAAAGTGTGCTGTTGCAATGTGACTTGGAATTCATGCTCAGATATGGAAAGAGCTGTATCTAGAGTCTGGGTCCAGCCCTGGCATTTCTGACCTGGTCATGGTACTGAGTTAATTTTATGGAAAGAAGGAATGCTGCCCCTTTTTCTTCTTGGAGCATAAGGCTGTATCAAAAGGAAAGGAAGGAAATTAATTCCTGTTGTTGTCTACTATGAGCCATGCACTGTACTAGGCACATTTGACATTGGTTTTAAATTAATTCTCCTAACAGTGCTGTCAGGGGAACAGTATTGTCCTCATTTTGCAGAGAAGTAATATTGAGGCTCAGAGAGAGGAAATGATTCATGAGCAGTCACATAGCCAGGTAGTAATGAGATTAAGAGAGAAAGTTCATTATACCTTAATTTTAAAAGTCATACCTTTCTCCTTAGAGCTAGGTTGTAGCCCCAAGCTGATAAGACAGTTGAGGAGGGGACATTCTTAGGACTTGTAAATAATAGGTTATATCAGAAGAAGCCTGTGAAAATCCAACAGTGTGGAAATAGAGCTGCTTCTTTACTCCTGTGCATTGAGGGATTTGCCTGGAATACCTACCTCCACCACTTTAAATCAATCCAGACTTAGGGGTTGGGGCTAGTTTTTTAGTCTTCATGCAGTGGCGTTTCAATAAAAAACAGGAGTTTAGTCTTCTGCTGGTTTCCTTTTTTAACTAGCTCAGATTTATTTGTTTTCTTTTTCCTTTATTCTGCCGTCACTTGGACATAGTTTTCTTTTCCTTTGGACTTAAATTAGATTGGCTGTCAAGCTTCTGGACCTCTTTGTTTCATGGGAGAGGCAGAAGTGGTCAGGTGCCAATATCTACTTGGGAAGAGGATCAAATTGTGTGGGTAGGATTGGGATGGAGGCACAGATCTTAAACTATTACTCTATGGCTGCCAGGAAAATGCATATTTTCTATGTAAAAGAGACTAGCCCAGTGTTAATGCTTTGATTGTATAATTAAAGCCATGGATTTTGGATAATTTCTTTAGATATATAATGAGGCCTATTTTAGTGTAAACCATATACATAGTAGAACTTTGTATTTGGACTTTGTATTTTTGTCCCCAGTTTTATCATCTGGGCAAAGATGGCAAAGTAGATTGGGCAAAAAGAAAAGGAGAAGAGAGCCACTGTGGGGCCAATCCCTATGGTAGGTACTTTGCATAATTGTTACTTTGAATTCTTAAAACATCCTTATTAAGTCGGTATTGTCATTTCCTCTTCCATACGTATTTGGAAATTGAGATCTGACAAGATTAACTAACTTCTCCAAGATTCATAAGACAAAGCCAGTAATCAAACTCAATTTTTGGCTGAGATAAAAGATTAGTAAGACAGAGCCAGTGGCTGAGCGCAGTGGCTCATGCCTATAATTCCAGCACTTTGGGAGGCCGAGGTGTACGGATCACTTGAGCCCAGCAGTTTGAGACCAGCCTGGGCAAGATGGCAAAACCCCATCTCTACAAAAAGAAATACAAAAACCAGGCATAGTGGCACACACTTGTAGTCCCAGCTACTTGGGAGGCTGAGGCAGGAGGATCGCTTGTGCCTGGGAAGCTGAGGTTGCAGTGAGCCGAGATGGAACCGCTGCACTCCAGTGTGGGCAGCAGAGTGAGACTCTGTCTCAAAAAAAGAAAAACAAAAAGAACTAGTAATGCAATTCAGATTGTTGTTTGCTTGTTTTTTGTTCTCCAAAGTCCTTTCTTTTTATTACCTTTTTATAGTCTTCACTAAAGCATTGACAGTGCCTTGTGGGGGCATTGCCAGGGTTTGGAGAGTGGTGGTGGTGATTATACCCCTTAGGACAGACTTTTTCCTAAAGTGACAGACTATTCCTGAGTGTTTCAAGTTTAAAAAGAGATGGTAGAGAATTGGTATAATTTCTTCCTTAAGTGTTTACTAGAATTCACCAGTGAGCCCATCTGGGCCTGCTGCTTTCTGTTTTGGAAAGTTATTTGTTGCTGTTGTTATTTTAATTGATATATAATTTTATGTATTTATAGGGTACATGTGATATTTTGATACATGCATACAATGTGTAATGATCAAATTGGGGTAATAGAGAAATCATGATCTACAGCATTTATCCGCTGTTTGTCTTGGAACATTACAAATACTCTCTTCTGTCCATTTTGAAATAAGCGGTAAATTGTTGTGAACCACAGTTGCCCTACTGTGCTATCAAATACTAGAACGTATTCCTTCTCTCTAACTGTATTTTTGTACCTATTAACTAACCTCTCTTCATCCCCCACTGCCCCTCTACCCTTCCCAGCCTCTGGTGATCACCATTCTATTCATTACCTCCATGAGATCAGTTGTTTTTTTTAAGCTCCCACATATGAGTGAGAACATGTGATATTTGTCTTTCAGTGCCCAACTCACTCACTTAACAGTTCCAGCCGTGTTGCTGCAAATGATGGGATTTCATTCTTTTTTATGGCTGAATAATATTCCATTGTGTACTTATACTTATTTTATTTATCTGCTCATTTGATGATGGACCCTTAGGATGATTTCGTGTCTCATATCTTGGCTATTGTGAATAGTGGTGCAATAAACATGGGAGTGCAAGATATCTCTTTGATATACAGATTTCCTTTCTTTTGGAAATATAGCCAGCAGTGGAATTGCTGGATCATATGGTAGTTCTGTTTTTAGTTATTTGAGGAACTTCCATACTGTTTTCCACAATGGGTGAACTAATTTACATTCCCATCAAAAGTGTAGAAGTGTTCCCCTTTCTCTGCATCCTCACCAGCACCAGTCTTTTTTATAATAGCTATTTTAATGGGGTGAGATAATATCTTGTGGTTTTGATTTTCATTCCTTCAATGATCAATGATGTTGAGTATTTTAAAAAATGTATCTGTTAGCCATTTGTGTGTCTACTTTTGAGAAATGTCTCGGATCTTTTTTCCCCCCATTTTTGGATTATTTGGAGCTTTTTGCTATTGAGTTCCTTGTATATTTAGTTAATAATTTCTTGTCAGTGGGATAATTTGCAAATATTTTCTCCCATTCTTTAGGTTGTCTCTTTATTTTGTCAGTTGTTTTCTTTGCTATGCAGAAGCTTTTTAGCTTGATACAACCCCATTTGTCAATTTTTGCTTTTGTTGCCTGTGCTTTTGAGGTCTAACTCCAAAAATCTTTGCCAGACCAGTGTCTTGAAGCTTTTCCCCAATGTTTTCTTGTAGTGGTAGTGTAGTCTCAGGTCTTACATATAAGTCTTCAACCCATTTTGATTTGATTTTTTTAGGTGGTAAGATAACAGGATCTAGTTTCTTTCTTCTGCATATGGACATCTCACTTTCCCAGTGCCATTTACTGGAGTGCCTGTCCTTTCGCCAGTGTATGTTCTTGGTGCCTTTGTTGAAAATGATTTGACTGTAAATGTGTGGATTTATTCTGGGTTCTCTATTCTTTTCCATTGGGGTGTGTGTGTGTGTGTGTGTGTGTGTGTGTGTGTGTGTGTGTGTGTGTGTGTTTTAATGCCCCTACCACACTGTTTTGCTTACTGTAGTTTTGTAGTATATGTTCAAGTCAGGTAGTGTGATACCTCCACCTGTGTTCTTTTACTTCAGGATTGCTTTGGTTGTTTGGGGTCTTTTGAGGTTTCATATGAATTTTAGGATTATTTTTTCTTTTTCTGTGAAGAATGTCATTGGTATTTTGGTAGGAATTGCTTTTTATCTGTAGATCTCTTTGGATAGTGTGGATATTTTAACAATATTCTTTCACTTTATGAACATGGGATGTCTTTCCTTTTTTGTGTGTAATCCCAAAATTTCATCAGTGTTTTATAGTTTTCATTGTCGAGATCTTTCACTTTTTTGGTTAATTTTATTTCTAGGTATTTTATTTTTTAGAGCTTTTGTAAATGTGATTGCTTTCCTGATTTTGTTTTCTTATTGTTTGCTGTTTGCATATAGAAATGCTACTGATTTTTGTATGTTGATTTTGTATCCTACAACATTACTGATTTTGTTGGAGTTCTAATGCTTTTTTTTTTTTTTTTTTTTTTAAAGTAGTATCTTTAGGTTTTCCAAATATAAGATCGTGTCTGCAAACAAGGATAGTTTGACTTCTTCCTTTACAGTTTGGCTGCCCTTTATTTCTTTCTCTTGTCTACTTTTAATTGCTCTGGCTTGTACATTCAGTACTATTTGAATAAGAGAGACGAAAGTCGGCATTCTTGTTCCAGTTCTTAGAGAAAAGGCTTTCAGTTTACCCCCATCCAGTGTGATGCTAGCTGTGAGTTTGTCATAGATACATGGTCTTTATTATATTTTAAGGTATGTTCCTTCTATACACAGTTTTTGAGTTTTCATTTTGAAGTGGTATTGAATTTTGTTAAATAGTTTTTTAGCATCTTTTAGAATGATCACATGTATTTTATTTATTTAGATAGAGATGGGATCTCGCTATGTTGCCCAGGCTGGTCTCGAACTCCTGTACTCGAGTGATCCTCCTGTGTTGGCCACCCAAAATGCTGGATTATAGGCGTGTGGTGGATTACAGCCACCATGTCTAACCTGGTTTTTGTTCTTGATTCTGTTAGTGTAATGTATCATGTTTATGGATTTGTATATGTTGAATTATCCTTGCATCACTGGAATGAATCCCACTTGATCATGGTGAATGATTTTTTTTAATGTGTTGCTGAATTCAGTTTGCCTAGTATTCTATTGCAGATTTTTGCATCTGTGTTCATCAGAGATACTAGCCTGTAGTTTTTGTTGTTGTTGTGTCTTTGGCTTTGGTATCAGGGTAAGGATAGCCTTATAGAATGAGTTTGAAAGTGTTCCTTCATCTTCAATTTTTTGGAATAGTTTTGCATACCATTGGTACTAGTTCTTTAAATGTTTCATAGAATTTAGCAGCAAAACCATCACGTCCTCGGGTTTTCTTTGATGGGAGACTTTTTATTACTGCCCCTTTCTTGTTACTCGTTATTGTTCTGTTAAGATTTTCTATTCCTTTTTTTCTTTCTTTCTTTTCTTTTCTTTTCTTTTTTTTAGATGGGAGTCCCACTTTGACACCCAGGCTGGAGTGCAATGGTGCGATCTCGGCTCACTGCAACTTCCGCCTCCCAGGTTCAAGCGATTCTCCTGCCTCAGCCTCTGAGTAACTGGGATTACAGGCACGTGCCACCATGCCCAGCTGATTTTTGTATTTTTAGTACAGATGGGGTTTCACTATGTTAGCCAGGCTGGTCTCGAACTCGTGACCTCAAGTGATCTGCCTGCCTCAGCCTCCCAATGCCTCAGCCTTCCCAATTACAGGCGTGAACCACTGCGGCTGGCCCCTATTTCTTTATGTTTTAATCTTGGTAGGTTGTGTATGTCCATTTCTTTTAGATTTTCCAAGTTACTGGCATGTAGTTAGTTGTTCATAGTAGTCTCTAATGATGCTTTGTATTTCTGAAATGTCTCCTTTTTCATCTCTGATTTGGGTCTCTATTTGGGTCTTCTTTCTATTTTTTCTTAGTCTAGCTAACAATTGGTTGATTTTGTTTATCTATTTAAAAAACCAGGGCCAGGCACCGTGACTCATGCCTATAATCCCAGTGCTTTGGGAGGCCAAGGTAGGAGGATCACTTGAGGCCGGGAGATTGGGACCAGCCTGGGCAACATGGTGAAACCTTGTCTCTACAAAAATAAAATAGTTAGCCAGTTCTGCTGGTGTGAGCCTGTAGTCCTAGCTATTGGGGAGACAAAGGCAGGAGGATCATTTAGCCCAGGAGTTTGAGGTTAAGGTGAGCTGTGATCATAGTACTGCACTTCAGCCTGGGCAACAGAGTGAGACTCTATCTGTTAAAAAATTTAAAAACTCTACAGCCACAACTTTTTGTTATGGAAAGTTAATAATTGTTGAATAAATTTCTTTAATAAATGTAGGCCTATTTAGATTGTCTCTATTTTCTTGTATGTGTTTTGGCAGATTGTGCCTTTCAAAGAATTGGTCTATTTCATCTAGGTCAAGCCTGGCCAACCCACAGCCCAGATGGCTTTGAATGTGGCCCAACACAAATTTGTAAACTTTCTTAAAACATGAATTTTTTTGCATTTTCTTTTAAAGCTCATTAGCTAGTGTTAGTGTTAGTGTTAGTGTATTTTATGTGTGGCCTAAGACAATTATTCTTCCAGTGTAGCCCAGGGAAGCTAAAAGATTGGACACCCCTGATCTAGGTTATCAGATTTGTGGACATAGACTTATTCATTCATTATGTTCCTTTATTTTCCTTTTAATGTCTATAGGATCCATAGTGAGGTCCCCTGTTTCATTTTTTTGAGCTTTATTGAGGTGTGATTGACAGACACTGTTTTATTTCTGATACTAGTAATTTGTGTCCTCTTTGTTTTTTCCTTAGTTAGCCTTGCTAGAGGCTTGTGGATTTTATTGATCTTTTCAAAGAACCAGCTTTTGTTGATTTTTGGTTTTGTTAATTTTCTTTATTGATTCCCTGCTTTTAATTTCATTGATTTCTGCTCTAATTTTTATTATTTATTTTCTTCTGCTTGCTTTGGGTTTAATTTTGTCTTTTTCTAGTTTCCTAAGGTGGAAGCTTGGTTTTAGATCATCTTTTCTAATATATTCATTCAGTGCTGTAACTCTTCCTCCAAGCACTACTTTCATTGCATCCCACAACATTTGATGAGTTATGTTTTTATTTTTATTTAATTCAAAGTATTTTTCTCTTGAGATGACTTCTTTGACCCATGTTTTTATTTAGAATTGTATTGTTTAATCTTTATGTGTTTGAGATGTTCCAGATACCTGTTATTCTAGTTTAATTCCATTGTGGTCCGAGAGCAAACATTGTATGATTTCTATTATTCTGAATCAGTTAAGATGTGGTTTATGGGCCAGAATGTGGTCTGTTTTGGTAAATGTTTCATGTCAACTTGAGAAGAATGTGAAATCTGCTGTTACTGAATTGGATGAAGTATTCTATAGATGTCAGTTATATCCAGAAGATTGGTAGTGCTGTTGAGTTCAGCATGTTTTAATGAATTTCTGCCTTCTGGATTTTTGATAGAGGGTGGATTTATCTATTTTTTCTTGTAGTTCTATCAGGTTTTGCTTCAAGTATTTTGACATTCTGTTATTAGGTGCATACACATTAAGGATTGTTATGTCTTTTTAGAGTATTGACTCCTTTATCATTAGTAATGCCTCTCTGTATCCTGATAAATTTCCTCACTCTAAAGTCTGCTCTGTCTGCTTCCACTTTCTTTCAGTTGGTGTTAGCATGGTATGTATTTCTCCATCCCTTTATTTGTGTTCTTTATGTGTCTTTGTATTTAAAGTAGGTTTGTTGTAGACAGCATATAGTTGGGTCTTGTTTCTTGATTCACTCTAACAATCTGCCTTTTAATTGGTGCATTTAAACCATTGATGTTCAAAGTGATTACTGATGTAGTTGATTAATACCTGCTATATATTTATTGTTTTTTGTTATCCTTGTTCTTTTTCTCTTCCACACATTTCCTGTGTTTTGTGTTTTTTGTTTGTTTTGTGGTTTTAATTGAGTATTTTATGTGCTTCCATTTTCTCTCATTTCTTAGTATAACAATTGTACTTTTAAAAGTTTTTTTAGGCCTGGCGCAGTGGCTCACGCCTGTAATCCCAGCACTTTGGGAGGCCGAGGTGGGTGGATCATGAGGTCAGGAGATGGAGACCATCCTGGCTAACACGGTGAAACCCCGTCTCTACTGAACAATACAGAAAATTAGCTGGGTGTGGTGGCGAGCGCCTGTAGTCCCAGCTACTCAGGAGGCTGGGGCAGGAGAAAGGTGTGAACCCGAGAGGCGGAGCTTGCAGTGAGCCAAGATCACGCCACTGCACTCCAGACTGGGAGAGAGAGAGCGAGGCTCTGTCTCAAAAAAATTTTTTTTTTGGTTGTTTCACTAGATATTGCAGTATATATTTACAACCAATCCAAGTCTGTTTTGCTGTCATTCATTTTGTTTCCATTAGGGTTTGCGCTTGATGTACATTCAGTGTGTTTTGGCAAATGTATAATGGCATGACTTGGGTTTTTCTATGTGGAGGTTTAGTTTGTATTCCTGAATATTGGAATTTGGAGAACATTGGTTTCATGAATACCACAAAACAGAATATTCCTGGAAAATCTGAAGTACAGTCACTGTATGTAGATGCCTCAGGTCGGTTCCAATGCTAATTTGCTTTGGCTAGTGCTTGGAGGGTCCTTGGGGTACACACCATTTCGTAGGTAAAGGACAGGGATGCAGTCTTATTTGTTCAGGTGGCTTGACAAAGGCTGGAAAAGCTGTCATAGGGACTAATAGGGGCTGGAGAATGTAGAATCAAGTAGATCTGGTTTCTCCATCGTGCAGCTGGAATTTAGACACATATCAGTTTGGATACAACTTTTTCCCTTTCCCTAATGTCTCTAAAATATGTGGCACATGTTAAAAACTTAGAAAGTGACTCAATTGGCCAGGCACGGTGGCTTACACCTATAATCCCAGCGCTTTGGGAAGCTGAGGCACACGGATCACCTGAGGTCAGGAGTTTGAGACCAGCCTGGACAACATGGTGAAAACCCTGTCTCTACTAAAAATACAAAAAGTTAGCCAGGGGTAGTGGCACATGCCTGTAATCCCAGCTACTTGGGAGGCTGAGGCAGGAAAATTGCTTGAACCCAGGAGACGAAGGTTGACTGCACTCCAGCCTGGCAACAGAGCGAGACCATGTCTCAAAAAAAAAAAAAAAGAGAGAGACTTAATCTTCAAGAGAATCAGTATACACCTCTTCTTCAGTTGTCTGGTGAAAGGATGGAAAATTAGGCCAGGTGCAGTGGCTCACACCTGTAATCCCAGCACTTTGGGAGGCCGAGGTGGGCGGATCACAATGAGGTCAAGAGATCAAGACCATCCTGGCCAACATGGTGAAACCCTGTCTCTACTAAAAATACAAAAATTAGCTGGGCATGGTGGCACATGCCTGTAATCCCAGCTACTTGGGAGGTTGAGGCCAGAGAATCGCTTGAACCCAGGAGATGGAGGTTGCAGTGAGCAACCTTGTCTCAAAAAAAAAAAACAACAAAACCCAGAAAGAATGGAAAATTAAAAACATCTTTTACCATGTATGAATTTATAGTGATTTTTAAAATATATTTAATGTTTTCTGATTAAAAAAGATGAAAAGAGTACCCTTTTCTGTCTCTTTTTTTTTTTTTTTGAGATGGAGTGTCACTCTTTGCCCAGGCCAGGGTGCAGTGGTGCCTCAGACTCCTGGACTCAAGCAGTCCTTCCATGTTAGCCTCCTAAGTAGCTAGAACTTAACAGGTGTGTACCACCACACCTGGCTTTTGTTTTGTTTTGTTTTGTTTTTTTGTTTTAGATTGAGTTTCGCTCTGTTGCCGGGCTAGCATGCAGTGGTATAGGATCTTGGCTCACTGCAACCTTTATCTCCTAGGCTCAAGCAGTCCTCCCACCTCCACCTCCTGAGTACCTGGGACTATAGGTGCACAGCATCAGCCTGGCTAATTTTTGTATTTTTGGTAGAGATGGGGTTTCGTCATGTTGCCCAGGCTGGTATTGAACTCCTGGGCTCAAGTGATCCACCCGCCTCAGCCTCTCAGAGTGCTGGGATTACAGGTGTGAGATACCATGCCTGGCCTGGCAAAATTTTTTAATTTTTTCCTAGAGACAGGGTTTCACTATGTTGCCCAGGCTGGTCTTGACTTCTGGCCTCAAGTATCTTCCCGCCTCTGAAAGTGATGGGATTACAGGTGTGAGCCACTGTGCCCAGCCCTGTTTTCTTTGATTTTTAAAGGTAATATATATTCACTGTCAGTCATGTCTTTTAGCTTGTTTCCCCGTCCCTCCCCCACCCCCCGAGGGCTTTATAGTTAAGGCATGTAACTGGTACTCACTTGAGAGGTGCTAGATAAAGCTAAAACCATTAAAAGCTCAAGAGACATGAAGAATGATTTTGGCCTTTGAGACCTACACCAACCCTTCTTTCTAGATCCAGGCCATAATTCTTAATGCCTTTTAAATATTTCCATCCACCTGACCCTCTGGTTTCTCAAGCCTGCCCACTTTCTTATCTTTCTTATTTCTTTAATAGGACTAGACACACAGAATTAAAGCTGTGGTCTCCCCTGCTAACTGCCTCTCTCTTGGCTTCCACATCTGTCAACCAGCCAATTTGGTCATCTCACTCTTCATCACCAAATGACCACCTTCTCCCTCCACCACCCTGCCCCACAGTTATTTTTTAAAGCTTGCCTCCATTGGTCACTTTATATGCAAGAAACACTGTTAAATGGCTCTCAACTGGGGTTGATTTGGCAATATGGAGACATTTTTTGGTTGTCATGACAGGGGATAGAAAAGAATTGTTACTGTACTCTAGTAAGTAGAGGCCAGGGATTCTGCTAAATATTTTATAATGCCTAGTACAGTTAGCCATTAAAAAAAATTATTTCACCTGAAAGGTGAATAGTGTAGAAGTTGAGAAATTAAATTATGTTAAGCATTTCATAGGTTATTTTGTTCTGACAGCAACCATTTACATGGGTCTTACCATCCCCATTTTATAGATAATAAATAAAACAAAGTTGCTGGGTGTGGTGCCTCATACCTGTAATCCCAGCACTTTGGGAGGCCGAGGTGGGTGGATTTCCTGAGGTCAGGAGTTCGAGACCCGCCTGGCCAACATGGCAAAACCCCATCTCTACTAAAAATAAAAAAATTAGCTGGGTGTGGTGGTACATGCTTGTAATCCCAGCTACTCGGGAGGCTGAGGCAAGAGAATCTGCTTGAACCCAGGAGGTGGAGGTTGCAGTAAGCCTAGATCACGCCACTGCGCTCCAGCCTAGGTGACAGAGCAAGACTCAACTGTCTCAAAAAAAAAAAAAAAAGCACACAAACTCACTCAGCTGTTAAGTGATAGTGATAGAGCCAAGTTCAAACTTAGGTCTAACTCAGAGCCTGAGCTTATATTGGGCCATGATAGTCAGCCTATTCGTAACTCAGGCCTGTATGTTTTACCTGTACTATTACAGTGAGCTCCTACCTGATCCCTTTGCCTCTTGTCTCTCCATTTAACCCTGTCTTAAGCACAGAATAAGGCTCTAATTATGCTGCATAATATGTTAACAATCTTTTACTGCATATAGGGTGTAGCTTTAGTTTCCCAGCCTGGCATTTAAGCCAAGGATACTGTAGTCAGTTCCTGACCTACCTTCCCAACTAATTTTCCATAGCTCTCTCTCTTTTTGAAACAGGGTCTCACTGTGTTGCTCAGGCTGGAGCAGTCATAGCTCACTGCAGCCTCAAGCTCCAGGACTGAAGCAATCCTCCTGCCTCAGCCTCCCAAGCTGGGACTATAGGCATGCAACACCATGCTTGGCTAGTTTTTATTTTTTGTAAAAATTGAGTCTCACTATGTTTCCCAGGCTGGTCTCAAACTGCTGACCTCAAGCAGTCTTCCTGCCTTGGCCTCCTAAGTGCTAGGATTAAAGGTATGAACCCCACCATGCCTGGCCTCTTCTTTTCAAAGTTCTAACACATACTTTCTTTTCCTTTTTTCTTCTTTTTTTTTTTTTTTTTCTTTTTTTTTTTTTTTTTTTGAGACAGATTTTCACTCTTGTTGCCCAGGCTGGAGTGCATTGGGGCGATCTTGGCTCACAGCAACCTCTGCCTCCTGGGTTCAAGCAATTCTCCTGCCTCAGCCTCCCGAGTAGCTGGGATTACAGGCATGCATCACCATGCTCAGCTAATTTTTTTATTTTTATTTTTTAATAAAGACAGGGTTTTGCCATGTTGGCCAGGCTGGTCTCGAACTCCTGACCTCAGGTGATCTGCCTGCCTTGGCCTCCCAAAGTGCTGGGATTACAGGTGTGAGGCACCGTACCCGGTGACTTTGTGTTTTACTTATTATCTATAAAATGGGGATGGTAAGACCCATGTAAATGGTTGCTGTCAGAACAAAATAACTTATGAAATGCTTAACGTAATTCAATTTCTTAACTTCTTATTTTAGCTTGTCTGTAGTTTTCAGTATTCTATAATATATATACTGCTGTTGTAATTTAAAAGGTTATTTTGAATGAAGGGAAAAGGGTAATCAAGCCCATTTATATAGAATTAGTGATCACAAAGTAAAGTGATCTTACATTTTTATTTAAAATACTCTGTATATGTTGCTACTAAAAATACAAAAAGTAGATGAGTGTGGTGGTGCGTGTCTGTAATCCCACTCTGGTGCTGACAAGGAGAGAGAGATGTATATGTGTGTAAAAAAGATTGGACTGGGGGTGTGGTGGCTCATGCTTTGTAATCCTAGTGCCATTTGGGGAGGCCAAAGCAGGATTGCTTGAGGCCAGTAGTTTAAAACTAGGGTGGGCAACACAGCGAGACCCCATGGCCACAAAAAAATTTTAAAAGTAGTCAGGCATAGTGGCATACTTCTGTAGCTCTAGCCACTTGGGAGGCTGAGGTAGAAACATTGCTTAACCCGGGAGTTCAAGGTTACAGTGAGCTATGATCACCCCACTGCACTCTAACCTGGGTGACATGAGAACCTTCCTTTAGAAACAAAACCAAAATAACGCAAAATAAAAGTTAGCATCCTTCAGTACCAAACATTTGTGGAAAATACCATATGGAAACATCCCTTTTATTCAAAAGATCTTAAGGTAAAGCATTTGATGAAAGAAAGGAATGTTCTAAGGTTATCTTTCCTGAGTAATAGGTAGCAGAATCTGAAGAGCATTAATAGATTCCCTCTAAATTCTAAAAATATCTTTCTTAAACCTAGTTTGCAACTGGCTGAATTACATCTCAGAATTTCATTCCTCTGGATTAAGATAATTGTTTTCAAAGTGTGTTCTGCAGGACCCTAGGATGATGCCATGGATGTTCTTCAGAGCTTCCACATGTTTTTACTCAAATTTTCATTTAATTTCTTTTTATGCATTTTAAAAATGGAAATAAAATGAACACCCAGAGAAGTTACATATCAAATTTTAAAACATAGATGCATCAACACATTACCCTGTATGACAGGGTGTTTTGTACAGCCCTGCTATCTAAGTGAAAAATGTCCTAATGTTGGATATACTCATTGTTTCTGCTGCTGTTTCCTTTCTCTCTTTAACACACTCCAGTGAGGCTTTTGAACTCACCATACCGTTGAAACAACTTGGTCAAGGTAACTACAGACCTCTGCATTGTTAAAATGTGTTTAAATGCTCAGTTCTCAGTGCTCATCTTACTCAGCCTCTCAGCAGCATTTGATAGTTGATCCATTTGCCCTCCTCCTTGAAAGACTTTCTTCCCTTGCATTTCAGGATTGTTGCTCTCTGTTGGTCCTCTTCCTACCTCACTGGCTACTCCTGTGCTAATTCCTTCTCAGGTTAGCTCTCCTACTGTCCCTGTCTACATTGAGCCATACAGTAGAGAGGTTAAGAGTGTGTACTTGACCTACTTGATAGGGCTAAGTTTGAGATTTGGTTCTTTTGGTAACTAACCGTGAGACCTTGAGCAAAGTAAACCAGCCTCATTTAGTCTTTGGCCTCATTTGTAAAATCGGGATGCTGTCTATGTCTAGCTCACAGAGGATTGCTGGGCGTCAGTAAGAGTTTCCATGTAAAGTGCTTACCATAGGAACTGGCACACTGTGAGTGCTCAGTAAATGTTAGTGACTTTGTTATTGTTGGCATATTATTTCTCCATTTTAAAAATACACACCCCTGCATTTCTAATTGTATGAGCTATGGAGTCAGAATTCTTGGATTTAAATCCTTAGCTCCGTTACTAGTTGTATTAACTTAAGCAGATTACCTATCCAGCATGTACTTACTTCAGTTTCTGTTATCTACAAATATAATAGTACTTGTTCCTTAGAGTTTGTTTAAGGATTAAATAAGAATGTATGTAAAACACCTAGACTAGGTCTGGCCCATAAGTGCTCAATTGTGTTAGCTATTATGGCTACTCTTCTAGCACTTTCTACTCACCTGTGTTATACTTAACCAATGTACTTGTAGCTCCCTTTTTAGAAAATCAGCTCCCCTTGAAGACAAGGATTATACTATATTCATTCTTGTATCTTGACTAGTATGACAAAACTTAGTTAGATAATTATATTTCACTTAAGGGCTTTCACAAGCATCACCTTATTTGAGCCTCACAAAAATCCTGTGAGGTAGACACAGTGCTAGTAATTGTCTGCCTAAGTAGAAAAGATAGGTTACATGCCTATCATGCTGTAGGCGTTGGGTCTTCCTTCTCGTTATTTATTCCATTTTAACTTTCATAGCTATTGTGAAAGGTGGCACTTAGCATTTCATTTTAAATGTAAGAAACCTGAGGCTAAGAAAGCTTAAGTAATATGACCAAATTCAAGCAGCCCATGATCTTCAGAGCCTGAATGCATATTTTTACAAAGCATTGCACTAGTGAATTTTCATGGCCAGGTGTCAAATTTGGTGATACACAAGCCACAATCTTGTTCTGTTCCTCTCTTTGCTTTGGGAAATCTGGCTACCTTGTCTCCTGAAATAACTATTGATGCCAAATGCCATAGTAATGTCAGGAGAGAAAACTGTCAGTAAAAGACCATAGGAAAAATTGGTCTTAGATTTCTTAGTATTTCTGTGTTTTAGAGACTGCTAAGAAAAAGTAGGTAGATGAGCCTATCCAGTCTGATGCCTATACCAGTAATTTCAAAGGGTCCTTGAACTGATTTTTTTTTAAACACCAAAGAGACAGATGTCTCATTCTACCCAGGTTAGAGTACAGTGGTGTGATCATAGCTCACTATAATGTCAAACTCCTAGGCTTAAGCAATCCTTCTGCTTTAGCCTCCTGAGTAGCTAGGACTATAGGTACACAAGCCACCACATCCAGCTAATTTTTAAATTTTAATTTTTTGTAGAGATGGGATCTCACTGTATTGTCCAGGCTGGTCCAGAGCTCCTGGACTCAGGCTATCCTTCTCCTGCCTAAGCCTCCCACAGTGCTGGGATTATAAGCATGAGCTATCATGCCCAGCCCCATTTAACATTTTTATACCATCCAATTAGTTTGGAGTTCCTTTTTTTTTTTGAGAGGGAGCCTCACTCTGTCACCCAGGCTGGAGTACAGTGACACAGTCTCAGCTCACTGCAACTGCAACTTCTGCTTCCCAAGTTCAAACAATTACCGTGCCTCAGCTTCCTGAGTAGCTGGGACTACAGGCATGTGCCAACATACCCGGCTAATTTTTCGTACTTTTAATAGAGACCGGGTTTCACCATGTTGGCTAGGCTGGCCTTGAACTCCTGGACTCAAGTGATCTGCCTGCCTCGGCCTCCCAAAGTGCTGGAATTACAGGCATAAGCCACTGCATGTGGCCAGTTGGAGTTCTTTTTGTGGGAGATGGTGTAGAATTTGGAATCAGACTTGATTTGAGAAAGTTACCTAACCTCTCTGAGTCTTTTTTTCTTGCATGTACAATGAAGAGAAAATACCTACATGGCAGAGTTTTGAGCATTAAGTGCGGTAAAGTATGTAAAACACCTTGTCTAGTATATAATAGATATTTAATGGTAGCTGCAGTAAGTATGTGTTATTAAATGGTAGCTGCAGTAAGTATGTGTTATTCCCACCTGTAGGAAGAATTCCAGCTTTCCTAATCTGGCCTTCTTCAACATTCTTGTCTCTTCTTCTGCCGTTCACTGTCATGTACTTAAACTATAGCTACACAGAATTACTAATGTTTCTAGAAAACCCATGCTTTTATGCTACCATGTCTTTGTACATGCTACTGTGTCTGTCTAGAATGCACTTTCTACTCTCCCTTTTCTCTGCCTGTTGGTAGCCTACCACTTCAAAATGGAGCGCAAATGCTACTTGTGATTATGAAGTTTTCGTCATACCCCTAGAGAGATGTATCACTTCTGCCTCTGGGTTCCCATTAGCACCTTGTTCATGCTTTCCTCTAATGTAGTACATTCGTTTATTTCCTGATATGTCTCCCTCACGGATTCTAGAGGAAAGTGACCCGGTCTTAGTGTTTCTTTGTAATTCTGCGTCAGCAGAGTACATTACTATATCTCATTTGGGGCATCCCTTTCAATTTGAGTTCTAGATGTGGAAAAATGTAATGGCAGATCTCATCATGTTAAACAAATCTCTGTGAGGTACCATAATCAAGACAGTGTGGTATTGGCCAAAGAACAGACAAATCAGTAGGACCGAATAGAAAGCCTAGAATTAGATCTTTGTAAATGCAGTCAACTGATCTTTGACATAGAGAAAAGGCAGTACAATGCAGGAAACAGTCTTTTCTTTCAACAGGTGGTGCTGGAACAACTAGACATCAATATGCAAAAAAATGAATGAAGACAAGGACCTTATACCCTTCACAAAGATTAACTTGAAATGGATCACAGACATAAATGTGAAATGAAAAACTGTAAAACTCCTAAAAGATAAAAAGGAGAAAACATAGATGACTTTGGGTATAATGGCATGACTCTTTAGATACAACACCAAAGGCACAATCTATGAAATAATGAATGAATAACCTGGACTTCATCAAAATTAAAACTTTCTCTTCTGTTAAAAACACTGTCATTGGAATGAAAAAGAAAGCCACAGACTGGGGGAAAACATTTGAAAAAAAAATACCTGATGAAGGACTGTTATTTAAAATGTCTAAAGAACTTTTAAAACTCAATAATGACATAATTTGATTATAAGACTGGCCAAAGGCCTTAACAAATACCTCACCAAAGACAATAATATAGGTGGTAAAAAAGCATATGAAAAGATGCTCACATCATATGTCATCAGGGAAGGGCAAATTAAAACAACAATCAGAAACCACTACACAACTATTAGAGTGGCCAAAATTCAGAATACTGACAACAACAAATGTTAGTGAGGATGTGGAAGAGGAGGAACTTCTTTTCATTGCTGGTGGGAATGCAAAATGATACAACTACTTTGGAAGACAGTTTGTCTTACAAAATTAAACATGCTCTTACCATATGATCTAGCAGTTTTCTCCTTGATTAATCCAAATTAATTGAAAACTAATGTCTACACAAAAACCTGCATATGGATGATTATAGCAGCTTTATTCATAATTGCCAAAACATGCGAGCAACCAAGATATCCTTCAGTAGGAGAGCAGATAACAGTGGTATATCCTGACAATGGAAAATTACTCAGTTCTAAAAAGAAATATGCTGTCATGTCATGAAGAGACATGGAGGAGACTTAGATGCATATTACTAAGTGAAAGAAGCCAGCCTTAAAAGGCTACATGCTGTATGAGTCTGTTCTCACACTGCTGTGAAGAAATACCTGAGACTGGGTAATTTATAAAGAAAAGAGATTTAATTGACTCACAGTTCTGCATGGGTGGGGAGGCCACAGGAAACTTAAAATCATGGTGGAAGGCATCTCTTCACAGGGGGGCAGGAGAGAGAATGAACACAGAGTGAAAGGGGAAGCCCCTTACAAAATCATCAGATCTTGTGAGAAACTAATTCACCAACACAAGAACAGCATGGGGGAAACCAACACCATGATGTAATTATCTCTACCTGGTCCCGCCCTTGACACGTGGGGATTATTACAATTCAAGGTGAGATTTTGGTGGGGACACAGAGCTAAACCGTATCACTGTATGATTCCAACCATACGACATTCTGGAGAAGGCAAAACTATAGAGATAGTAAAAAGTCAGTGGTTACCAAGGGTTAATGGGGAGGGAGGGATGAATAGGATAGAGTGCAGAGGATTTTTAGGGCAGTAAAGCTACTCTTCGTGATACTATTCCATTATAATAGTAGATACATGTCATTATGTATTTGTTAAAACCCATTTAATATACAGCACCCAAGAGTGAACCCTATTGTAAGTTACGGACTTAGGTGATAATGATATGTCAATGTAGTTTCATCATTTGTATCAAATATACCCCTCTGGTGTGAGATTTTGATAGCAGGGGAGGTCATGCATATGTGGGGGTGGGGAATATGGGAAATCTCTACACCTTTAATTTTGGTGTGAACCTAAAACTGCTCTGAGAAATAGTCTGTCTCTCTTTTTTTTTGAGACGGAGTCTTGCTGTGTCGCCCAGGCTGGAGTGCAGTGGCGCGATCTTGGCTCACTGCAAGCTCCTCCTGGATTCATGCCATTCTCCTGCCTCAGCCTCCCGAGTAGCTGGGACTACAGGCACCCGCCACCACGCCTGGCTAATTTTCTTGTATTTTTAGTAGAGACGGGGTTTCACTGTGTTAGCCAGAATGGTCTCCATCTCCTGACCTCGTGATCCACCCGCCCGGCCTCCCAAGGTACTGGGATTACAAGCATGAGCCACTGTGCCCCGGCAGAAATAAAGTCTCTTAAAAAGAATAAAAGCAAGAAAACTAAGGAAGTTAATGAAGGAAAACTTGGTGGAAAAGTAGGCAGAGAAGAAACGAGACAGAAAATGGAAGGTTGGGGAATATGGACTTATGTTTTTAAAAGGGGCATTGACTTTTTAAATTGCAAGGTCACACATGTTAATTATGGAAAAATAAAATTTTAAAAGAAACCATTTCTTAAATCACATGTAGTTTCACTATCCAAAGAAGACTAATGTTAAACTTTTTTGCTATGTACCTGACATTTAACAAAGTTGGCTTAAACTTTGCTATTGTAACCTGCCTTGGGTATTTTCTGTAGGCCAGCTTTTCCTTATTAAAAATCTATATGTGTTTTTTCTTTTTCTTTGTTATTATCTTATAAAAATATTATGTAGCATTTACAATGACTAATTATTTATCATGACAGGCTGACTATACAAATACAATTCAGATTATCATCCTCTGAATAATCACCTTAATTCATTCCAAAATCTCAAGGTAGGATACAGGTATTAAGTCAAGAGGCTATCATCATATTCCAAAAACATTCTGAATCTATAAAGTACTGTATTGTCTGTTCCTTTAACAGTACATTGTGAAAACAAATGTTCTTAAATTGTATATGGCTGCAATGAAAATAAATTCTGGAAGTGTTTAAAAAACAAACAACTCTCTCTGAGGTATAGGCAGTCCACATGGAGGTTAATCTCATTGCTCAGATTTGGACATCACCATGTGTGCAGTTTCTTTAATCCTCCTCTAGCTATCAAAATGGATTTAGCAGTTGGCATCCTCTTTTTTCTGTCTGGGGCAATTGGAGCTTTGTAGAATTTGGCCTGATGGAGCAGTGACCTTGCCTCCACAATTTAGGATGATCCTGGGGCTTAGAATTGGATGTCATTGAGGACCTAGAGTGGCTCCACTGTGGCTGGTGACAGTACCGGGGCCCTGCTTATCTTTATTCAGGAGGCCAGGAATTACATTCAACTTTTGATTTAATTTTCTGTGACACATTGAGTCTATGTTTTAGCCTGCAGAACACTACAGCTGTGTCCTAGTTCTCTCCACCCTATCCCTTCCCTGCCTTGTGATCTTCATATCACTGCCTTTTAAGGCATTGCTATTCTTGGCTGATCATCTTGCAATGGAAGTAACATGACAGAGTTGAAAAGATAGGTCTGTATCAGCCATGTAAACAAGCAAAATTCACCACAACAAAGGAACTGAGAGCAGTGGCATATGTTGAGATCAGTGGTAGGTGATCTGTACGTAGGACTGATTTGATATTTCTCCACCAGGTAGGAGAGAGATCTCAAGATCTCAACAGAAACAGACTTGCATAATTTGTAAAATGACCAGTCTGAAGAACAATAATCATAATGATAACCACCACTTTTTGAGGCCTACTAAGTATCTAGTCTAATACTAGGCACCAGAGGCACAGAAATAGATTGAATTAGAATAAAATTCAGGCCTGGTACAGTGGCTTATGCCTGTAATCCCAGCAGTTTGGGGGACCAAGGCAGGAGGATTGGAGGATCACTTGAGGCCAGCCCAAGGAACATAGCAAGACCCCATCTCCACAAAAAAAGGGGAAAAATAAAAAAGAATAAGGTCTCTATTCTGGAAGAGTTTACAATCTAATAGGGGAGACATTCATAAACTGCTTGTTACATTCCAGTGAAACCAGCTCAGTGATGCCAAGAAGGAGAAGTACTGCATTCTGTGAGCACCAAGGAGGCAGATGTGTCTTAAGGAACAGAAAAGGCTAGGCCATTTTTAAAGAAATAAATCATGTGTTTGACTCTTTTCTGTGGAAAGTTTAGCCTATGCCCACTCTCATAATCATTTGCCTGAAAGTTTTTTTACCCATCCTGTGCCAGGTTAGGTCTTTTCATTGTTACATATACCTCCTGAAATTATCATAGTTATCACACTTATAATTAAATATTTGTTAACATGATTGCTCATTTTTTGTTTCTTCACTAAATTGGGAGACTGTAAGGGCAGAGACCATGCCAGTCTTGTTGGTTGCTGAAACTGCAGCATGGGGATTTGACACCCCATGAATGTTTGTTGAATTAATTTAATCCTCACCCTCATACAGTCTTTGAGTTTGTCTCAAAAATGTATAGTAGGCCTGAGGTTTAGGAAAGAATAAGCCTGTAATCTTGTGGGAGAAGCATCTCACACGAGATTATCTTTGCAATAACATTGTTAGGTGGCCAACCTGTATCCTTTAGGATTCCGAGTGGACAACTGTGACATTAGGCTTTTTCTCTTCTACATTTTCCACTCTGTCACTTTTTGCCTAATGATGCCACTATTTCCTGGTATTTCCTAGGGGGAGGAAGGGATTGGACAGAAAAGCAGGAGCTAAAAGTGGCTGCCATGTTGTTTCAGTCCCCGGTATCTCACCCAGCAGCTCCTCAATCAAACTCAATATGTGATTGCTTTTCTTTGAAACTGCCAACTTCGCAAAAAGCATTAGGGTAAGCTAGGTTCTTCTACAGGTCCAAGCAGCATGTATTGAGTGCATTAAATGCAAGACTGAAACTTTTTACATTTTCTCCATTTGACCATTGAGGGTCAGGATTTGGAATTGATCTGGGCAGGATCCGTGCCTGCCTTGGTGAGATGGTGGTGAGACTCTTCACCAGAAGCATTGCCTGTCTAGCTCACCACTCTATCCCTGGCACCTAGAAAAGTGCCCGTTGTAGGTACTCAGTATTTGAATGAATACATTTGTGACCTTTGTAGCACACAGGTTGTATTTCCTTGACCTGTGTCCACTTTTTTCAGACAGTTACTACCTTCCACTCTCTTCTCAACAGGATGCTTCCTCACCCTTAGCAACTGGCCTTATGCATCTAAGTCAGCAGAAATGGGATTGAAGTGTCTTCTGTGGTGTGTGTGTGTGTGTGTGTGATGGAGTCTCGCTCTGTCATTGAAATGTCGTGTGTGTGTGTGTGTGATGGAGTCTCGCTCTGTCACCCAGGCTGCAGTGCAGTGGTGCAATCTCAGCTCACTGCAAGCTCTGCCTCCCAGGTTCATGCCATTCTCCTGCTTCAGCCTCTTGAGTAGCTGGGACTACAGGCACCCACCACCACACCCGGCTAATTTTTTGTATTTTTTTAGTAGAGATGGGTTTCACTATGATAGCCAGGATGGTCTCTATCTCCTGACCTCATGATCTGCCTGCCTTGGCCTCCAAAGAGCTGGGATTACAGGCGTGAGCCACCGTGCCCGGCCTGAAGTGTCTTCTGTTCATCTTTTTAGGGGCACTGAATCCTTGATTCAGTGGAAAGATTACATAAGAAATTGGCACTGAAGCAGCTGAAAACATAGCTTAGAAGCAAAAGGGTGTTTCTTTTCAGCTTGTGTGGAAATTTTGAGGCTCAGATAATCTAGAGCATTGTAGCTGAAAGACATCCTTACATGGCTGTCTCCCACAACTTTCTCATTATCCAGATGGGAAAACTGAAGTCCATAGAGGGGCTATAGCTAAGTTTATGTAGCATATTAATGGCAGAGTCTGGACTAGAACACAGTCCCCATCACATTGCATCTTTTTGTTTATTTTTTAAAGGTTAAATAACTTGGAAGGGAGAGTTCACAGAAAAGCAAAACATTTTTATAAATGGGGTTGTATTGAAGCAGTAGTTTCAGATCATACATGATACTGTTCTTATAAGCCTTTTAGGAACAGCACATTGCAGATTTGGGGAGATTTCACAAGAACCTTACAAATCTCGGCATTCCAATCCTTTGTCCTAAATCTAAAAGAAAGCAGTAATCTGACAAAGGGCTAATATCCAGCATCTGTAAGAACTTAAATAAATTTACAAGAAAAAAAACCCGTTAAAAAGTGGACAAAGGACAGGAACAGATCCTTCTCAAAAGACATACATGTGGCCATCAAGCATATGAAAAAAAGCTCGACATTACTGATCCTTAGAGACATGTTAGTCAAAACCACAATGAGATACCGTCTCACATCAGTCAGAATGGCTGTTACTAAAAAGTCAAAGAATAACAGACGCTGGCAAGATTGTCGAGAAAAAGGAAAGCTTTTACACTGTTGGTAGGAGTGTATGTTAGTTCAACTATTGTGAAAGACTGTGTGACAATTCCTCAAAGACCTAAATAAAGAAACACCATCCGACCCAGAAATCCCATTACTGGGTGTATTTCCAAAGGAATATAAATCACTATAAAGACACATGCACATGTACATTTATTACAGCACTATTCACAATAGCAAAGACACGGAATCAATCTAAATGCCCACCAATGATAGACTGGGTAAAGAAAATGTACATATACATCATGGAATACTATCCAGCCATAAAAAAGAACAAGATCATGTCCTTTGCAGGGACATACATGGAGCTGGAGGCCATTATCCTTAGTAAACTAGTGCAGGAACAGAAAGCCAAATACCTGATGTTCTCACTTATAAGTGGGAGCTGAATGATGAGAACCCATGGACACCTAAAGGGGAACAACACACACTGGGGCCTAGCAGAGCGCAGAGGATGGGAGGAGGGAGAGGATCAGGAAAAATAACTGATGGATACTAGGCTTAATACCTGGGTGATGAAATAATCTGTACAAAAACCCACATGATACACATTTACCTATGTAAGAAACCTGTATGTCCTGCACATGTACCCCTGAACTTAAAAAAATTTTTAAAAGGAGGTAGCTGCTGGAATTGAATAGATTTTAGTTTTTTGTCTTTGTGTGAGCAAATGCCAGAAGAGTTCCAGTGGTGTTTGGGGAAAGATTCTTGGCCCCATTCTCCCTACAATGTATATGTCTGACAGCTGGCCTATCATTCTATTTTTAGACATAATCTGTGGGATTACAGAGTGGTTTCATTTCTTTTAAAGCTATGCTGCAGAAATGCAAGCTGTGTAGAAAATGTTTTTTCTTTGTAGCAATTTGGGTCCCATTTTGTATGTAGATTAAAAAGAAAATTATTTAATTACTGATGATAGATTCCTGTATCTTAGTATTTCACCTTAAAGTCACCTTCCAGTAGTGATCATAGTCTGTGTAATTCAGGGAGAAACAAACGCTAAAATGCAGAAATTCTAGAAGTATAAATAAATCTTCACTACTTTATGTCATATCACTAATCTTCATTTCCCTCTTGCTGGTCGTGGAAGGTACATCACACATATTCCTTACAGGGCTTTTAAAATGGTTCTTAACAAACATCTATTGAGTACCTATTGATATTTATTGAACATCATCTGTATCCCAGGAACTGAGCTTGCCTGAAATAGTCATTCGTTTACTTTATACCTCACAATAACTGTAAAAGATAAGGGATAGTATTCTTATTTTATGTGAGAAAACTGAGACTTCAAGAAATGTAGGGCCGGGCATAGTGGCTCACGCCTGTAATCCCAGCAATTTGGGAGGCCAAGGCAGGTGGATCACCCGAGGTCGGGAGTTCTAGCCTGACCAACATGGAGAAACTCTGTCTCTACTAAAAATACAAAATTAGCCAGGTGTGGTGGCACATGCCTGTAATCCCAGCTACTCGGGAGGCTGAGGCAGGAGAATTGCTTGAACCCGGGAGGCAGAGGTTGCGGTGAGCTGAGATTGTGCCATTGCACTCTAGCCTGGGCAACAAGAGTGAAACTCCTTCTCAAAAACAAAACAAAAGTAATGTGATAACTTGCCCGGGGTCAAAAGTATAAAATAGTAGAACGGGAATAGGAACCCAGGTGTGTCGGATTTCAGAACCCATGCTCTTTCCCCTACAATAGCCAGCCTCCACTGGTTTTAAGCCAAGTTGAGGCTGGGTGCGGTGGCTCACACCTGTAATCCCAGCCCTTTGGGAGGCCGGGCTGATCACCTGAGGTCAGGAGTTCGAGACCAGCCTGACCAATATAATGAAACCCCGTCTCTACTAAAAATACAAAAATTAGCCAGACGTGGTGGTGCATGCACCTGTAATCCCAGCTACTCAGGAGTCTGAGGCAGGAGAATCATTTGAACCTGGGAGGCGGAGGTCGCAGTGAGCCCAGATCATGCCATTGGCACTCCAGCCTGGGCAACGAGAGCGAAACTGTGTCTCAAAAAAAAAAAAATGATTTGGAGGAACTGGAGTTTAGAAAGGTATAGCCATTCTAAATATAATCTTCTAAGAGTTTAATTCTACATATTGTATGATAAAATATAATTCACATATAGCTCTGTATTTGTAAGTATTTACTTTGATCTGGAACTGTCATTTTGAGGTTTTCTTTCTTTCTTGAAAACATGTATGAAAAAATTTGGGTAACATGGTTTATTACTTTAGTATCTCAAAACGTTCATTTAGAAAAGATTCTTGCCTTTTGCCCACAGACCATTTACATTTTTAACAAAAAATTAATGAAATAAAGTTGCCCTAAAATTTGGAGGAGAAAATCAGTATCACTGGAGTCAGTTCCTCCCTTGTGCTGGTGACTATTTTAAAAAAACCTCATGAGTGACTTAGAACTTGGCAGGCATGGTTGTTCTTCAAATTGAAATGATTAAGAAGCTACAGCGACAGTAGTGCCTATCCAACACTGTACATAAAACGATGTGCTAAGATGACAGGAAGAAACAATATTCTTCTAGGAAGGCAAAGGTGGGTAAAACAAGCAGGACACCTCAAGGAAGTGAGAGGCCTAACAGGGAAGACCTTGCACGCTCTGTGAAATGGCCTTGAGAAAGGAAAAAAGACTCAAAACTTGGAGTCAGGTCCTAGCTCTGCCCACTTGGACATTGGACTCCCATCTTCTGGAGCCTCAGTTTCTTCACTGGTAAAATGGGGGCGATGATAGTTTCTCACAGAGTTATTCTGAAGTCATGATTTTAAGTGGATTTACTTTTAAGTGATCAAGATGAAGAAGAAATATGTTTTGAAACTAATTGAGTTGCAGCATTTTCCAAGTGTCATAATTATATTTAAATAACCTGCTGTCACACTTTGTTGCAGGAAAATACTGTCTCACTTTACAGCTGGTTTCTACTTGACCTGTTTTAATGAGTTAAAATTGAATTTAATTGGCCTGATAACAAATAATTCTTGTTTCATTACTTATCATTCTGTAGGTTCCTGCCCTTGATTGGTAGGCTCTGCACACCAGTAGAAAATGCAGGATAAGTTTCCGTTTTTAACTCTGTTCACTTGTGGCAGGAAGAATGTGCATTAAGGATGGATCCTAAAAAACCATCTGAGATGGTAAAAGGGAGGCATTGCAGGAGGCAGAGGCCTCTTTGGCCTGTCTTTGGCTTGACTTGTCACTTGAAGCTTAGGTGGTCATCATGGTGAGGATGTGTCGACATTAAAAGCAAAAGCCAGGGCCGGGCGCGGTGGCTCGTGCCTGTAATCCTAGTACTTTGGGAGGCTGAGGTGGGCAGATTGCCTGAGCTCAGGAGTTCAAGACCAGCCTGGGCAACATGATGAAACCCCATCTCTACTAAAATACAAAACCCAAAAAAATTAGTCAGGCGTGGTGGCATGTGCTTGTAGTCCCAGCTACTCAGGAGGCTGAGGCAGGAGAATTGCTTGAACCCAGGAGGCAGAGGTTGCAGTGAGCTAAGATTGCGCCACTGCACTCCAGCCTGGGCGTCAGAGGGAGACTCCGTCTCTTAAAAAAAGAAAAAAACTTTTGCTAGAATCAAGTTGCTTACTTTGTCATCCTCCTGAAAACCCCTCAGCCTATGGATTTCTACAGTCTTCTGTGGTCCAGTGCTTTTTGTTTTCTTAGAGCTTTTTGCCTAGCCCTTTGGGAGACCGAGGTGGGCAGATTGTCTGAGCTCAGGAGTTCGAGACCAGCCTGGGCAACATGGTGAAACCCCACCTTTACTAAAATACAAAAAAACAAACAAACAAAAAAACCCAAAAAATTAGCCGGGCGTGGTGGCATGTGCCTATAGTCCCAGCTACTCAGGAGGCTGAGGCAGGAGAATTGCTTGAACCTGGGGGGCGGAGGTTGCAGTGACCCAAGATCGCACCACTGTACTCCAACCTGGGCAATAGAGCGATACTCCATCTCTTAAAAAAAGAAAATAGGCTGGGTGTGGTGGCTCATGCCTGTAATCCCAGCACTTTGGGAGCCTAGGCGGATGGATCACAAGGTTGGGTGATTGAGACCACCCTGGTCAACATGGTGAAACACCATCTCTATTAAAATACAAAAAATTAGTTGGGTGTGGTGGTGTGTGCCTGTAGTCCCAGCTAATTGGCAGGCTGAAGCAGGGGAATTGCTTGAACTCGGGAGGCACAGATTGCAGTGAGCCGAGATCATGCCACTGCACTCCAGCCTGGTGACAGAGCAAGACTCCGTCTCAAAAGAAAATAATAATAATAATTATAAAATCAAAGGCCGGCCAGGTGTGGTGGCTCACGCCTGTAATCCCAGCACCTTGGGAGGCCGAGGTGGGCAGATCACCTGAGGGTCAGGAGTTTGAGACAGTCCTGGCCAACGTGGTGAAACCCTGTCTCTACTAAAAATACAAAAATTACCTGGGCATGGTGGCGCGTGCCTGAAGTCCCAGCTACTTGGGAGGCTGAGGCAGGAGAGTTGCTTAAACCCAGGAGGCGGAGGTTGCAGTGATCTGAGATTGTGCCACTGCACCCTAGCTTGGCGACAGAGTGAGACTTTGTCTCAAAAAAAAAAAAAAGCAAAGGCCAAACAGAGTCCCCTTCACCCTCTACATACACCATATTTTCTTCCACCTTCATTTATAGTTCCTTCTTCCTTGGGACCACTGCACTTTCTGTTGCTTTGTTTGGAAAAAAAAAAAAATCTCAGACCAGGCATGGTGGCTTACGCCTGTAATCCTAGAACTTTGGGAGGCCAAGGCAGGCGGATGGCTTGAGTCCAGGAGTTCGAGACCAGCCTGGGTAAGATGACAAGACCCCATTTGTACAAAAAATTTTGAAAATTAGCAGGTTGTGGTGGCACATGCCTGTAGTCCGAGCTACTTGGGAGGCTGAGGCAGGAGGATTGCCAGAGCCCTGGAATTCAAGATGGCAGTGAGCTATGATTGTGTCACTGCACTCCCTCCTGGGTGACAGAGACACCAACTCTAAAAAATTTTTAAAAAAGAAAATCTGACTCTCATTTGTTAAGATGTTCTTTTCATCCAAACTTTTGCTAGAATCGAGTTGCTTACTTTGTCATCCTGCTGAAAACCCCTCAGCCTGTGGATTTCTGTAATCTCCTATGGTCCAGTGCTTTTTGTTTTCTTAGAGCTTTTTGCCATCCTTCATTTAGGAGTGAGTGGAGGAAGGGAAAAAATGGTATGGAAATAAAGGTACATCTTAGTTAATCACTGCCACTTTTCCTTTTTTTTTTTTTTTTTTTTGTTGTTGTTTTTGGTTTTTTTTTTTTAAGGTGGGCCTAGATTATTTAATATGGCTATCCTGTAGTTAGAGGCAAGACACCGGAATCATCTGAGTTCTGATTTCGGTTCCACCACATTCTAGATGTGTGACCTAGGCCAAAACATCTCTCATAGCTCAGTTTTGTCATTTTAAGAAATGGGAAACAGCTGGATGTGGTAGCTCACACCTGTAATCCCAGCACTTTGGGAGGTTTGAGGCAGGCAGATCACGAGGTCAGCAGATAAAGACCATCCTGGCTAACATGGTGAAACCCCATCTCTACTAAAAACACAAAAAATTAGTCGGGCATGGTGGCGGGCGCCTATAGTCCCAGCTACTTGGGAGGCTGAGGCAGGAGAATGGTGTGAACCCAGGAGGAGGAGCTTGCAGTGAGCCGAGATCGCGCCACTGCACTGCAGCCTGGGCGACAGAGCGAGACTCCATCTCAAAAAAAAGAAATGGGAAATGTTGTCTTACAGATGTTAAGTGTTGAATGAAACAATATATGTGAATCATCTGGTGCGGAGCTTAGTACTCAGGAAGTGCTCAAGAAATGTTGTGTTCTTCCAAAAGCATTTTCTAAATAGAACAGCATTAATTTGTGTACTTATCCAACAAATATGTATCAGTCAACTCCTGTAATGGTAGCTTCTCAGTAGTCTTTTGTCCTGAAGCTCCATTATTTTTTTTTATTATTATTTTTGAGATGGAGTCTCACTCTGTCGCCAGGCTGGATTACAGTGGTGCCCTCTTGGCACACTGCAGACTCCGCCTCCTGAGTTCAAGCGATTCTCCTGCCTCAGCCTCCTGAGTAGCAGGGATTACAGGTGCGTGCTACCATGCCTGGCTAATTTTTGTATTTTTAGTAGAGACGAGGTTTCACCATCTTGGCCAGGCTGGTCTCAAACTTCTGACCTTGTGATCCACTCACCTCGGCCTCCCAAAGTGCTGGGATTACAGGCATGAGCCACCATGCCCAGCCCAAAGCTCCATTATTATTAGGGAAAGCCTTTTAAGTTCCAGGCAGCAGGCCAAAAAGTGACTTTTGGAAACATAAATAATTTGTAAGTCAGTATCTGTTATGCTGGAGGCTGTGGAAGGTACACCTCTGGATTTAATTTATCCCTGATATTTCTGCCCCTTATTTTTAGCACATAGTATGATCATTTGCATTCTAAACAAAACTAGATCCTAGATGTATGAGTCAGTATTCTCCAGAGAAACAGAACCAATATGCTTTGAGGCTGGCTGGATGGATGGAGATTCATTTTAAGGAATTGGCTCACATGATTATGAAGACTGGGAAATCCAAAATCTATAGGATATGGTTGGGTGTGGTGCCTCAAGCCTGTAATCCCAGCACTTTGGGAGGCCAAGGCAGGCAGATCACTTGAGGTCAGGTGTTCAAGACCAGCCTGGCCAAGGTGGTGAAACCCTATCTCTACTGAAAATTAGCTGGGCATGGTGGTGCGCGCCTGTAGTCCCAGCTGCTTGGAAGGCTGAGGCAGGAGAATTGCTTGAGCCCGGGAGACAGAGGTTGCAGTGAGCTGAGATTGCACCACTGCACTCAAGCCTGGGTGACAGTGAGATTGTGTCTTAAAAAATAAATAAATGAATAAAAACACAGAATCTGGAGGATGGCTCAGTCAGTTGGAGACCCAAGAAAGTCACGCTGCATTTATAGTCTGAAGGTCTGCAGGCCAGACACCTGGTGTAGCCAGTGTTCCAGTTCAAGTCCAAAGGCAGGCTGCTGGAGAGTTCTCTCTCGTAGGAGGGAGGCTGGTCTTTTTATTCTGTTCAGGCCTTCACCTAATTTGATGAGGCACACTCACATTACGGAGGGCAATCTGTTCTACTCAGAGTCTGCAAATGTAAATGTTAATCTCATCCAAAAATAGCCTCCCGGCCCCCCAGACACACCCAGAATATTGTTTGACCAAACAATCTGGGCACCCTGTGGCCCAGCCAAGTTGGCATAAAAATATCACACTAGAATTAATGAAGAACACACTAGAATTAATGAAGAACACAAAACCTGGAGAATCTTGCAATATTGATCATCATTGTATGCCTCTTAATAAAATGAGCCCGGGCAACATAAGGAGATCCCAACTCTACAAAAAAGAATTAGCCAGACATGGTGGCACATATCTATGGTCCCAGCTACTTGGGAGGATGAACAGGAGGCTCGCTTGAGCCTGAGACGTTGAGGCTGCCATCAGCTGTGATCACGGCACTGCACTTCAGCCTGGGCGGCAAAGCGAGACACTGTCTCAACAGTAATAACGCTGTAGCTCTTTCTAAAGTATTTTCACATGCATTATCTCAACTGATCTTCACAGCAGCTCTTGTGAGGTTAGCAGAGTAGAGAGATGACTCCATTTGTCAAAAGAGGAAACTAAGACTAGACAGATTTGGAGACTTGCTCAAAGGTCTCATAGCTAGTGAGTGGTAGAGCTACAACTTGCCCACGTTCTATGACTTCAAGCCCTGGCATTTTGTCCTTGGCTATGCTCTCTGTGACATCTGGGGAATTCTGGAAATAGTTAGGAGTGCCTGTGGCTTTTCTTCTTTTAACTATTACAATACTGCTCCTTGGAACCATTTTGTGCTAGAAAGTTACCCAAATATATATTGGCAGAACCTAAAGATTTTGTTTTCAGATGACTCTAATGATGCCCTGAGGTTGGTAGAAAGAAAAAACAACAACAACAAGTTAGCAACAGAAGAAGTAATGTCAAAAAGTAATTAGAGCAGGACAAATGGATTGTGCTGCCATGTTCAAGGCTGTTATTTTTGTTGGCAGTGAGGAGGAAGGGCACTAATGCAATGTGACAGATCTGGAGCAAAACCCAGAGCACTGAGCAAACTGCAGTGCCTCCACCAATGGCAAGCTCAAATCACAAGGTTTGACTGAATAATATTTGATATCTCAAAGAGCTGTTTCATGTTTTTTAGAAACACTAATTGTTTTAGGGGACCTATTTTCTTGATTTCAGCTTTTGGGAAATAGCCTCATGGTCCTATGAAAGTAGTCAGTGTGTCCTAGGATAACTCCTGTCCCAGCATTCTGTCTCTGCACATTCTCAGGCTGAGCAGGGACATGATGCCAACAGGGATTTTAAGAAAAGATATCTAATATGAAACTAATTGGAGTGGCTGGGTATTACCCATTCAGAGGGAGAATAGCATAGAAAAGATGTCTTTTCAGTATTCAGCTTAGTATTAGAAAATTGACCTGAAGAAGGTCAGAAGGTAACATTCTCATCTGTCTGAGGACAGGATGCTTTGGTTTGCTAGCCTAGCTTACCTTTGGCTGTGATCACACTGCTGCTACCATGTACCGGGAAACTGCACAGCCCTGAAGAACGATAGAACTTTCACAATTTGCCTGGAAGGAAATCTTCGCAAAGAGTAGAGTACATTAACTCTTGCCCCTGTAAGTCACCATACCTTTGAAGTCTCTTACTTACTCTTGCCACCAGTATGGCATGTTAGTTAAGAGCTTGTGCCTTAGTACGCCAACATTCCTGAGTTCATATTCTAGCTCTGACCATTACTAGCTGTTTGACTTTGGGCAACTTAACCTCTGAGCCTTAACTCTGAAATGGGAATAATAAACTTACATTCAGACTTACGAGACTGTGGTGAGGTGATACATGTAAAACAGTTAACACTGGTGCCAGGCACAAAGTGAGGGCTCAATAAGGGTAGAAGAAAAAGTGCGGAGAAGGGAGAGGAGGCTTATGTTGTCTGTCAAACAGATGTTAGTGGGTGGTTAGACATCCATTCTTCTTTAACCTTCTAGTCTAAGTAGAGATAAGTAGTTTTTCCCTCAAGACCCCATATAGTACAGCTGAGGTAGGGCTAGAATGGCTAAAACAGGTTTTCCTCACTAAATATTCAGGGGTTAGGAAGGAGAAATTAAGACAGGATATTATGATTCTAAATAATTGGACTCAGGCTGGGTGTGGTGGCCCATGCCTATAATCCCAGCACTTTGGGAGGCCTAGGTAGGAGCATCACAGGAGCCCAGAAGACCAGCCTGGGCAACAGAGTGAGACCACATCTCTTTAAAAAAAAAAAATTAGCCAGGCATGGTGGCTCGTGCCTGTAGTCCCAGCTAGTCAGGAATCTGAGGTGGGAGGATATCGAGCCCGGGAGGTCTAGGCTTCAGTGAACTGTGGTCATGTCACTTACTTCAGACTAGGTGACAGAACAAGACCTTGTCTCAAATAATAAATAATTATAATAATTGGACTCATAAGACATATGCCATCCTCTCAGTCCTCTGAAAGGAATCTCTTTTCCTTCCTAGCTCTTTGCTTGCCTGAATGGCCCCGTTTCCCCCAAACTCTCTGAAAACTCAGCGCTGTCCAAAGATCAAGTATTAACACCTTGCCATCATATCCCTACCTTCCTTCAAGTCACTTCATTTTGACAACTTCCCTTTCTTGTCATGCCATGACCTCTGCAGAGGGCTGGCTGATAAGAGAGGCAGAGGCAATCCTGCCAACCCGTACAGGGATAGACCTCTTATTTGGCACACCGTGGAGGGAAATATATTTCTGGATCTTTAGTAGTTTTGCCTGGCCCTGGGTTCATAGCCTCATTGTTAATGATTCTGTAGTTTTATTACATTGTGAGTCTTCTGAGGGACCCCAACAACCATGGGTTTGTAGACTGTTTTCCAAGGTCTGTTTCTCTCTGCAAAATCCCTTTTTCAAATGTAACCCACTGAGACATTGTGCCCTGCTTGTACAGGATCTACACCTCTATGAGAAGTTCATTCCTCCACCCCCATTGAAGCCAGACTTGAGCTCAATTTCCTACTTCTTTTTTTTTTTTTAAGGTTTTCCAGTGTTTTTGTTGCTCTACTTGGAATACCAAAACCTGTTTATTTATGGCTTGTGACCTTTTCCTGATAGTCTTTATCCTCTGTAGCTGCCCAAATCCTGAAAAAATATAATATCAAGTATGAAAACAAAAGTCCCAAATACGTTATAGTGGTTCAGTATTTGTAGTTTGCTTAACTTTTATTTTATTTAACGGCTATTTCTAAAACATTTCTCCTCAGAGAATATGATTAGGTAGTTATTTCAACTAGGCATCAGGATTTGACACAAAGTATTTCAATTAACAGCTCAAAAGCCGTCATCTTTTTAGCAGTGAGCAACAGAAAATGCCAAAGAAACTTTGCTGTTTTGCCTGTCTGAATGTATTTTTCCATCTGGAAAATGGGATTTAGGGAGAACACCAATATTGTCAACCCAGTTTAGTGTGAAGGACATGGGATATTAAACACAGAACCAATTCTTTCTTGTTGCAGTTGTGTAAACCCTAGTCAATGTAGACTGGAGAAAAGTGTGGGGAATATTGGTTGGTCATGCCAGGCTTTTGTTTTCTTCTCACTCTGTCACCCAAGCTGGAGTGCAGTGGTGTGATCTCAGCTCACTGCAACCTCTGCCTCCCAGGCTCAAGCGATCCTCCCACCTCAGCCTCTGAAGTAGCTGGGACCACAGGTGCATGCCACCATGCCTGGCTAATTTTTTTGTATTTTTGGTAGAGAAGGGGTTTCACCATGTTTCCCAGGCTGGTTTCAAACTCCTGGGCTCAAGACCTCAGCCCGCCTTGGCCTCCCAAAGTGCTGAGATTACAGGCACGAGCCACCACGCTCGGCTGTTATTTTCTTGGTTTCTCGCCTGGTGCTGGGAATGCCTGTGGCTTTTTAGCAAAATGATTGCCAAAAATTAACCACCTTCCACCCCTACCCCTCAAAAACATTTCCATGTGGCTTATGGCTTAGGTTTTATCTCTTGTCACTTCTCTCCAGTTTTTCTGTACAAAATGAAATGCTAGATTCATTTACAGTATGTTCAAATTAAACTTTTTAAAAATTTGCAATTATTTTTCATATTAGTAAGAAGTATTTCCTTTTCTTTCTTTCTTTTTTTTTTTGAGACAAGGTCTTACTCTGTCACCCAGGCTCCAGTCCAGTGGTATTGGTCACAGCTCACTGCAGCTTCAACCGCCTTGGCTGAGGTAATACTCCCACCTTATCCTCCTAAGTTACTGGGACTGCAGGCTTGCACCACCACCACACCCCACTAATTTTTTTTTTTTTTTTTTTTTTTTTTTTTTTTTAAAGAGATTGGGTCTCACTGTTTCCCCGGCTCGTCTCAAACTCGAGGACTTAAGCGATCCATCTCGGCCTCCCAATGTGCTGAGATTATGGGTGTGAGCCACCACTCCCAGCCTAATAAGCATTTCTTGAATCCTCAATGTATGCTAAGCATTTTTTGAGCTACTGAAAAGGAAGTTTCTTCTTGTATCAGGGAATTTATTCATATCCATAATGATGTGACTTTTAGCCAGACTGTATAAGGAACAAAAAGCATGTTTTATGTCAGATTTCTTAAGTGTACATTTGTTCAAAAAGTTAAAGAATTTTAAAAAGGAGTATACTTTGCAGGCAAAGCCCCTGGTCATCAGTATACTTGTGATCACTGTTTGGTTATTACCCCTGGAATCTTGAAGTCTTGGTACATTTTTACCACTGTATCTATTGAGTTGTGTTTCGATCTGGGCTCTGGGTGCTTTACTTGTTAGCAGTAGCTGTGGCCTAATCTGGACTTCATTTTTCTCTTTTCTCCGAAGAGCATGGTCCCTGCTCTGTCTACTTCACATGATACTTCTGAGGATCAAATAGAGAAATGCAAGTTAAAGCCCCTCCCAAGGGTGGAGCATTATAGGAGTGTAAAATAGGCCTGGTTTGTAAGGATGTATCTTCTTCTTTTTTTTTTTTTTTTTTTTTTTTTTTTGAGACGGAGTCTCGTTCTGTCGCCCAGGCTGGAGTGCAGTGGCGTGATCTCAGCTCACTGCAAGCTCCGCCTCCCAGGTTCACGTCATTCTCCTGCCTCAGCCTCCCGAGTAGCTGGGACTACAGGCGCCCACCACCATGCCTGGCTAATGTTTTGTATTTTCGGTAGAGATGGGGTTTCACCGTATTAGCCAGGATGGTCTCGATCTCCTGACCTCGTGATCTGCCCGCCTCGGCCTCCCAAAGTGCTGGGATTACAGGCGTGAGCCACCACGCCAGGCCAAGGATGTATCTTCTTAAACCTTTTTTTTTTTTTTTTTTAAAAACAATGAGACATGTTTCACATATCATATAATTTACCCTGTACAATTCAGTGATGTTTGGTATATTTACCAAGTTTTGCAACCATTACCACAAATCAGTTATAGAACATTTTCATCATCTTAATAAGAACCTTTCTGCCCTTTTACTGTTAAACCCAGCGATCCTTAATCCTACTGTCTCTATAGATTTGTCTTTTCTGAACATGTCATATAAATTGAATTATACCATATGTATTATCTATGTCTTGCTGCTTTTATGTAGCATGGTGGTTTTGAAGTTTGTCCGTGCCATAGCACTTGAGTAGTCAGTTCCTTTTTGTGCTGAATATATTCCATTGTATGGATATGCCATACATTTTATCTA
The DNA here is from genome assembly GCF_024542745.1 of Macaca thibetana thibetana. Lineage (NCBI taxonomy): Eukaryota > Metazoa > Chordata > Mammalia > Primates > Cercopithecidae > Macaca > Macaca thibetana. The sequence continues at coordinate 14,031,997 of NC_065592.1, forward strand.
TCCATTCACCAGTTGATGAGCATTTGTGAATAATGCTACTATGAACATTCACATGCAAGTCTTGGGACATGTATTTTCATTTCTCTTGGGTATAAGGGTATATCTTTTAACTATAAAAGTACTTCATGCCTATTCTGAAAAATTCTTTATTTACAGAAGTATAAAACTTGGTAAATCAAAGTTACCTCCTTAATTCAACTTCCCAGAGGTAGTGATGTTAATAATAATCATTATCATCTTCTGAGTCTTCTGAGCATTTACTATATGCAGGTACCTTATTTATATAAATTCAGTTATTTTTATATATTTATATAAAACAAATGAATTTGAATTTTCTTTTCTTTTTTTTTTTTAAGACAAAGTTTTGCTCTTGTTGCCCAGGCTGGAGTGCAGTGGCACAATCTCGGCTCGCTGCAACTTCTGCCTCCCAGGTTCAAACGATTCTTCTGCCTCAACCTCCCAAGTAGCTGGGATTACAGGCACGCGCCACCATGCTCGGCTAATTTTGTATTTTTAGTAGAGACAGGGTTTCATCATATTGGTCAGGCTGGTCTCAAACTCCTGGCCTCAGGTGATCCACCTGCCTCAGCCTCCCAAAGTGCTGGGATTACAGGCGTGAGCCATCTCGGCCAGCCAATAAAATAAATGAATTGAATTTTCATCATAATCCTTTGAAGGCAATATGTGCCCCCCTCCCCATTTTACAGATAAGGAAACTGAAGTTTGAGGATGAAGTGTAAAATCACACTTCACACTTCTAGTAAGCAGCAGGGCCAAAATTGAAACCTGGGCAGTCTGATATAAACTCTGACTCTACACTTTCCAAACATGCAGTTTTTTAAAAAAAGTAGAAATTATAGTCCAGGCCCATGCCTGTAATCCCAGCACTTTGGGAGGCCAAGGTGGGCAGATTGCTTGAGCTCGGGAGTTTGAGACCAGCCTTGGCAACACGGTGAAACACTGTCTCTACAGAAATACAAAAATTAGTCAGGTGTGGTGGCAGGTGCCTGTAGTCCCAACTACTTGGTAGGCCAAGGCAGGAGGATCACTTCAGTCCAGGAGGTGGAGGTTGCATTGAGCCAAGATTGCGCCACTGCACTCCAGCCTGGGCGACAGAGGGAGACCCTGTCTCAAAAAAATTTTTTTTTTAATTAAAATTACATACTTAATTGTGTAGCTTGTTTTATTTCACTTAATTTGTGTTAGAGATTGTTCCATGATAGGATTCATAGATCTGTCTCATTGTTTAACGAATGGTTGCATTAATAGATATGCCAGAATTTGTTTCATTCATCTTTTGTTGGTGGGAATTGGATTGTTTTTATTTGTTCTCTATTATGAACAGGGCTGCAGTGAATATCCTGGTATAATACTTTATTTACTTATGGCATTACTTTTGTAGCATAAAACCCTAGAAGTGGAATTTCTAGGTGAAAGAGTTTGAATCTTGGTGCTACTAAATTCGTCATCCCCCAAATGGTGGTAAATACTGCCGCGACCCCTACTCTCCTACCACCTCAATTCTGCAATCAGGGTATAAGAGAGCCTGCTTTTCTACTCTCACTAATGCTGTATTATTTATTATGACTGTAGTGTGGGCTGTGATACAGATCATATAAATGTTCCAGGGAGAAGTTAGCATTATCAGTGGCAGTGACCAAATGGTAAATAATAGTTGTGTCTGGCCTCTTGATAGGTAAGGATGTGGTATTTCCCTAGACCCTCAAGAGCTGAAATATTGAGTGGCCCAAACTTTAGTTCAGATTAATTTAGGATGACTCACTTGGTTAATGATCTAAAGTGAACACTGTTGGAGACATTTCAACCACAATGATTTCTGTTTTCTTTGACCTGTAACCTAACTGCTCTGGGCTCGTAGTTACCTTTCTTTTCCCTTTTTTCTATTTTTTTATTTTTTGAGATAGAGTCTCACTCTGTTGCCCGGGCTGGAGTGCAGTGGTGTATTCTCGGCTCAATACAACCTCCGCCTCCCGGGTTCAAGCAATGCTCCTGCCGCAGCCTCCTGAGTAGCTGGGATTACGGGCACATGACACCATACCCATCTAATTTTTTGCATTTTTAGTAGAGATGGGGTTTCATTATGTTGGCCAGGGTGGTCTCCAACTTTTGTCCTCAAGTGATCCGCCTGCCTCAGCCTCCCAAAGTGCTGGGATAACAAGTGTGAGCCACCGTACCCAGCCATGGTTACCTTTCAACTCATTGCTGCCTACAGTATCCTTCCCTTGCCACCAGCTCAATTTAAAATGAAGCCAAGAAAAGGGAATGAGAAACCAGACATTTGTGATGGATATGTAGGTTTGCCCTTTCCATTCTGTCTTTCAACAGCAACTGCCAAAATGAGGCCAGCAGCATAATGCATCCCCTGTTTAGTCTCCCCAGGGATAGGGCTTCAGTAATCTTTGTTGTGTGGCAAGATTCTAGTTGATAAAGGGTTTGGCATGGCCAGCATAGCAGTATATATACCTGTTTAAAAGGAGGTGACTTTTTTATCTTGGTGCCAGTTAAGGAATCAAGGACACTGAGTGTTAGGTGTTGCTAGTTGTGGATAATCCCAGTTATCTTGCAGGAACGAGGGCCTGCCATACCTCCCAAATTTTGGAAGCCCTGGTTAGCATGTTCTGTGATTTTGCCTTTGTCTTCTGATCACTTTTCTTCACTCCCCAGGCTTAGTGTCTGCATCCTGAGGCTCTGTTGGTCTGGGGGATGCTGCCCTCTGCTGGTGGACTATAGGACACCCACAGCAGTTCGGATGGGTCCAATCGTTAGGGGAACTGACAAAGCTGTAGGGAGCCAGTCATAAAGCTTTCTGTAGTTTCCAACTTCATAACCCAGCCCTAAGACTTTTTCCTTTGAAAATAACTCATCAGACATTAGAAAAGATGCAAGTACAGAAACTTGCACTGTAGCATTATTTGTAGTGGCAAAATAGTAACTCCTGGGTGTCCTGTGCTAGCTAATTGTGTTTCCATTCAGTTCACTGGCTTACAGCTGCTGAAATTGACTATATAAAATACAAAAATAGAACGAAAATATTTACCACAAAACAAAAACCAGGCAGAATATACCAGTTGCAGCCATTGAAGAGATATCTTATGCAGGATAAGGGCCACCCTGGAATCTTCAAAACTAGTTCTCAAAACTGGAGTGTTTTCCTTTGATGTTATGTGGTGCTAATAAACCATGGGAGGGAGGAACTAGCTGAATAATTGGCAGCCTAGCTGAAATCTAGAATGAGTGACTTGCAGATTACCTGGGTGAAGTCTAAAAGTTTGGTTTCTAATCTCGTTACCATCTCTCCATCTTGGCTCTTCCTCTACTGATCAGTATTTAGGTTTCTTCTGACTTTTAAAAATTGTAATAAATGTGCCTTATACATATATTTTTGTGAACATGTGTATTTCTCTAAGATGGAGAGAAGTGGGATTCTTGGGTCACAGAGCGTGTGTAGTTTAAATGTTGGTAGATCCTGTAAGTTGTTTTCAAGTTGTACATCAACCACCAGCATTGTATGTGCATACCCATTTCTTCAAAACTTCACCACTGAAATATATCACTATTTTTAATTGTTTGCCAGTCTGATGAGAAATGGTTTATAATGGTTGCTTTACTTTGAATTTTTATTGTTACTCATTCTAATCATATTAGGGCATCTTTGCCTGGTCATATTCTTTGTCCATTGGGTAGTTTGCTTGTCTTTTTCCTACTGATTTTTAGCAACTCTTTATGTTTTATAAATACTAATATATGTGTGTGTATAAGTATGTATGTATATTTTGAGGTCTTTGCCTTTTAGAAGTGAGACCTTTGTATAGATGCAGATCTGATCATCATTTCTGTAATGATATCTGGATTTCATGTTATGCTTGGTTGTGGGATTGTGATTAATTCTAGTTTTTTTTTTTTTTTTTTGAGATGGAGTCCCACTTTGTCGCCCAGGCTAGAGAGCATTAGCACGACCTCGGCTTACTGCAATCTCCGCCTCCCAGGTTCAAGCGATTCTGCTTCAGCCAGTGGAGTAGCTTGGAATTACAGGTGTGTGCCACCATGCCTGGCTAATTTTTGTATTTTCAGTAGAGATGGGTTTCACCATGTTGGTTGGCCAGGCTGGTGTTGAACTGCTGGCCTCAAGTGATCTGCGCACGTCGGCCTCCCAAAGTGCTGGGATTACAGGCATGAGCCACTGCGCCTGGCCAATTAGTTCTTTTATATCTCAGGAAATTTCTGTTTCATGAGCTGCCAACAAGTTTTATGGCCAAATAAAACTTGGTTTTAAAACAGAAATGAGCTGGGCGTGGTGGCTCATGCCTGTAATCCCAGCATTTTGTGAGGCCAAGGCGGGCAGATCACCTGAGGTCAGGAGTTCAAGACCAGCCTGACCAACATGGTGAAACCCCGTCTCTACTAAAAATACAGAAAATTAGCTGGGCATGGTGGCGTACACCTTTAGTCTCACCTACTTGAGAGGCTGAGCCGTGAGAATCGCTTGAACCCAGCAGGCGGAGGTTGCAGTGAGCCGAGATTGTGCCACTGCCCTCCAGCCTGTGCTACAGAGCAAGACTCTGTCTCAAAAAAAAAAAAAAACAAAGATTGTACAAGTACTAAGTGGCAAAGTTTATCTGGCTCCAAGCATTCTGGCTACTGCTCTTTTTAATTGTCTGAATTCCAGGAACATGTAAATTTTGACCTATGATCAGTCTCTTGTTCAGCTCTTTGACAAAAGCCTTGTGGGCTCAGTGTCTGCTTACCAAGTTTTGCATCATTCTGGGGGTAAAAAAAAGAAAGCAAAAACCCTTATTATATTTCACAAGGATTTGTTAGGTGTTCTGTGGGAGAATGGAGAAAGTTGGAAGGTTGGGATAATTAGAATTACGAAACAGTTGAAATAAATACTGTGTTGCTACTGATTTTAATAACCTTTGCTAGTTTCTAGTGTTTGACCTCTATAGAATTCACCATATATACACGCAGGATTTTAAAGGAGCTGTATGGGCCTTTAAGAGACCAGGATTTTACTTCTCAGTTTTATACCTGGTACCCACGTTGGAACACCAACTATATGTGCCTACTCCACTTTCCTCTCGGAGGCCTATTATCATTTTGCTGAGTGTTGATTTTCAAATCATTATGACTAGTTGTGAAGCACTTACTGTAAAAAGCATCCTACCCTTTTTGTTTATCTTTTTAATTAGGGCTTTATAATGATGGAATTACATTCTATGCAGTTTTTAATGTCTTAGCCTAGAAGTTCAGCAGTTTCTTTTTATGCTGCATTCATCTGAGAATTCTCAAAGTTACATGATAAAAGATCTAAGCTCTCCAACTTTGTATTAACTTGATCTGAATAGAAACATTCAGTGGAATCCAAGTATCTTATTTGTGTGAAAAGTGAACTTCACCAGGACTGAGTGAACACCATTTAAAGAGTAATACCAGGCTTTGAATCCACAGTTATATCACTGGGACCAAAAGGGCAAATAAGATTGTAAAGAGCCATTTTTCCAGGAATAGGCTTACAAGGTGATCTTTAATGCATTTGAGTGTCGCTTGGAAAGAAGAAGGACATGTTAAATGGGAAGGTCTGTTTGGGCAGAGTTGTAGAGACTTGAAAAGCACCAAGAAAAAAGAGAGAAAATTTCATTGTGGTAGCCAGTTCATTGAGGAGGGGTTATGATGATATTATCTTTACAGTCATTTTTGTGCCAAGCTGACAAAGGGAATTTTTGCATATAGTGGTGGACTTTTGTCTATGTCAAGATGAGCCTAAGGCAGAGTATGTTTTTAGGATCTATTCTCTCAACCCGTTGGACTTGCCTCTCTGGCTCCTGCTGACTTATCCATCTCTCATGCCACAAACCTGCCATCACCACCTGTCTTAGATTCTATCATTTATAGATTGACTAGGACAAACAGCTAATCTGATAAGTGAATCAGTGCTCTTAGAATACCCGAGGGCCAGTTGTTGGGGGATATATACATGCTAATTAGGACCGTCAGGAAATAAATTCTCTAACTTTGAAAGTTTTTCATTCTGGCTAGTGGAGAAAAAAACTATTCTTGGCCCTATGTGAACCCCAGAATTGTTCCCTCTGCTCCTTGATGATGATTCTTTCCCCGGATTTGGGTAGTTTTTCTCTTACATGTGCGCTAATCAGTCCTCAGCTGAAGACTTGGAGGACCCCTCTGAAGATTTCAGCTGTGCTCTCTCTGCGTAGCCCTCTCCCTGCTAGCCCTCTTATTTGTGAACTCCAGCTGCCCTGGCCTCCTGGACTCCCCGCTTCTAATCCTCAACTCCTCGGACCATTGAGCTCTACCTGGGTTCTCCCTTCCTGTGCTCTAGGCTAGAAATTCAGGGCTTCGGTGGGTATTTGTAGGACTTCCCTTGTTTGTTTCCTCTCTCTCTGGAGTCACTGTCTTTTGCCGTCTGAAGTCCAGTACCTGAAAAGCATTGTTTTATATGGTTTGTCTAGCTCCATAGTTGCCCCAGTCAGGTGGCCAAATCTGGTTCCCATTACTCCATCTTGGCTAGAGTGGCAGAAGTCCATCTGTAAACTTGTATGTACTTTAAAATGTATGTTTTTGTAAATGAGATCAAACTGATTCTTTTCATTAACAAGATATTATAGACTTATTTACATGCCAGTAATATTCTTTGTATTATACAGATTTATTAGCCATCCTCCTATTGATTGCAAAGTTTGAGTTTTTCTTTTAATTTTTATTCACTTGTTTATTTTTTGTTTTGTTTGAGATGGAGTCTTGCCCTGTCACCCAGGCTGGAGTGCAAGTGGCTTGCTCACGGCTTAGTGCAGCCTCAACCTCCCAGGCTCAAGCGATCCTCCCACCTCAGCCTCCCTAGTAGCTTGGACTACAGGTGTGTGGCACCATGCCTGGCTAATTTTTGTGTTTTTTATTTTTATTTATTTCTTTAGAGACAGTCTTGTCATGTTGCCCAGGCTGATCTCAAACTCCTGGGCTCAAGCAGTCTGCCCACCTTGGCCTTCAAAAGTGGTGGTATTATAGGCATGAGCCACTGTACCAGGCCTTAATTTTAATTTTTTTTTTTTTTAATTTTTATTTTAGAGGCAGGGTCTTGCTTTCTTGCCCAGGCTGGAGTGCAGTAGCAACTTATTAGCTCACTGCAGCATCAAACTTCTGGGCTCAATTGATCCTTTCCAAATAGATGGGACTACAGATATGGGCCACCACACCCAGCTAATTTTTAAATTTTTTGTAGAGATAGGGTCTCACCATGTTGGCCAGGCTGGTCTCAAACTCCTGGCCTCAAGCGATCCTTCCTCTTCAGCCTCCCAAAGGCTGGGATTAAAGGTATAAACCACCATTCCTGGCTTTGAATTTTGAAATTTATTTAGCTACTATATACAGTACTGCCATGAATGTCTTCTCACTCCTGTACAAGTACTTCCGTAGGGTACATTCCTAGAATTAGAACTGCTATATTAAATGGCATGGGCATTTTAAAGCATGGGCTTGGCTTTAATAAATAATGCCAAAAATAACCTCTCAAAATGTTATACCAATTTGTATAATGGTTGTGTGATTGAAGATGCTAAAAAAAGAAAGAAAGAAAAACCCAAACTACTACTTTGTATTGCATTGATAGGATATATGGGGGTTTACCTTACCCACAGTACAAGAGTTGTGACTGAAATTGGATCATTTTTAAGGGTATAATTCCTTGGCAGGCAAATTCTTAGATTGGTGTGATTTGCAACTGGCCCATCTGCTAACACAGTTAAGTAACTGAGAAGAGGGGAGTATCTATGAGGTTCCTTTGCATAATGCTGAGATGTGCGCTCCCCCGCTTATGTTCCTGGTACTCTTCCCTTTAGCTACAGTGCCGTTTAAGTCCTGCAGAGATGCTGAGGTATCTGTCCAAGCAGGCTTATCAAGAAGGGATGCTTGAAGAAGTCCCAGGAAAGCATTTTCTAGAAGTCATTGGTCTCCTCTCAGTCCTTCAACTGTTTTTTTCTCTGCTTTCCACAGTGATTTGTCCTTACACATCTGAGCCCAGGGTCAGTTCTATGGAGAGTAAATCTTGTCTTTTGTTCCAAATGAAGGTTGGTCCTGGAAATCTGGGTGGACTATGAGAGTGAGGGGCAGAAGAGAAGAGTGGTTCAAGTCAGCAGTGAAAACCTATCCTTTGTTACTTGACATCTGCTTTAAATTCCTTGTTTAATTTTATTTGGAAACCTTATCAAAAAGCACAAGGTTCTGGGACACAAGGAGCTAACAGTATAGCTGCACAGCTCAGCTGTCACTTCCTCTGGGAAACCCTTCCAGACATTCATCAGATACATATTAGGTTCCAAGAAAATAGTGGTGAGCTACTGGCAACCCCAGCTGACACAGGCACCTCTTCTCTGAGCACACCTTGTATTTTGTCCCTCTTCTAAGATAGATATCATTATCCCTAACACTGGCTTGAACTCTTGAAGGACAAGATCTTGCCTCATTCATCTTGACCTACCCATCCCCAGCTTAGCACAGAATTGGAATGGCTCAGTGTTGACCTGCTCTGAATGCTGAGTTCATTCTCTCTCTCTCTCTCTCTTCTCTCTCTCTCTCTCTCTCTCTGTCTCTCCCTTTCTCTCTTTAAGACATGGTCTCTGTTGTGCAGGCTGGAGCACAGTGGCGTAATCACAACTCATTGGAGCCTCGACCTCCTAGGCTCAAGTGATCCTCCCACCTCAGCTCCCCAAGTAGCTAGGACTACAGGCATGTGCCACCATGCCCAGCTGATTTTTTTTTCTTTTAATTTTTAATTTTGGTCTCAAACTTCTGGCCTCAAGCAATCCTCTTGCCTCAGCCTCCCAAAGTGTTAGGATCAGAGGTGTGAACCACTGTGCCCAGCCTTAAATTGTCTCTAATTTTGGAGCAAAGAATGGAGAGTAGTCTTTGATGGCTCCTCTGGGGGATCTCTTCCCTACGGATGTCTAAGCAAGCACTCTGTCTCACTAACGGGCTTGAAAACAGAGATTCTTGTGGAGAACCTGACTCACGGTCCTGGAAGTAAGGAAAATAATAACTACTGCTAGGTTTGCTGGGCCTATGATAAGTACTTTACTGATAATGATAAGTATTTTACATACATTCTCAACCAAAATGGCCTGATCCGATTTTTTTTTTTTTTTGGTAAGGGAAGTGGAGGCTCACAGAGATAAAAGAAACTTACTGTATCTTACTGTGGGACACTGAACATGTTTAACTCCAAAGCCCAGTGTACCTGCCTCCTCCTTCCCCACAGTAAGTTTTGAAGAAGGCTAAACTACTGAATGGGTCAGGAAAAAGATACTTCCAGGTAGTATCTTCAAATAGCACTCCAACCTGAGATTCAGAAAGGAAAGTTATTTAGGGTCAAAAGCACCTCTTCCCTCAGCTTGGTGTATTGAACTCTTGAAATACACAATTATAAACACCTCTATGCAAGTAAACTAGAAAATCTGGGAATGAATAAATTCCTGGACACATACACCCTCCCAAGAATGAGCCAGGAAGAAGTTGAATCCCTGAATAGACCAGTAATGAGTTCTGAAATTCAGACAGTAATAAATAGCCTTCCAACCAAGAAAAAGCCCAGGGCCAGACAGATTTACAGCTGAATTCTACCAGAGGTACAAAGAGGAGCTGGTACCATTTCTTCTTAAACTATTCCAAACAATTGAAAAGGGGGAACTCCTCCCTAACTCATTTTATGAGGCTAGCATCATCCTGATACCAAAACCTGGCAGAGATACAACAAAAAAGAAAACTTCAGGCCAATATCCCTGATGAACATCAATGCAAAAATCCTCAATAAAATACTGGCAAACTGAATCTAGAAGTACATCAAAAGCTTATCCATCATGAGCACTTTGGATTCATCCCCAGGATGCAAGGCTGGCTCAACCTACACAAATCAATAAACGTAATTCATCACATAAACAAAACTAAAGACAAAAACCACAGATTCTCCCAAAAGATGCAGAAAAGGCCTTCTATAAAATTTAACATCCCTTCGTGTTAAAAACTTTCAATAAGCTAGGCATTGAAGGAATATACCTCAAAATAATAAGAGCCATATATGACAAACCCACAGCCAATATCATATACTGAATGGGCAAAAGCTGGAAACATTCCCCTTGAAAACTGACACAAGACAGGGATGCCCTCTCTCACCACTCCTATTCAACATGGTATTAGGAGGTCTGGCCAGGAAATCAGTCAAGAGAAAGAAAGAAAGGTATTCAGATAGGAAGAGAGGAAGTCAAATTGTCTGTTTTCAGATGACATGATCCTGTATCTAAAAAACTCCATCATCTCTGCCCAAAAGCTTCTTAAACTGATAAGCAACTTCAGCAGTCTCAGGATACAAAATCAGTGTGTAAAAATCACAAGCATTCCTATACACCAACAACAGATAACCAGAGAGCCAAGTCATGAATGAGTTCCCATTCACAATTACTATGAAGAGAATAAAATACCTAGGAATACAGCTAACAAGGGAAGTAAAGGACCTCTTCAAGGAGAACTACAAACCACTGCTCAAGGAAATCAGAGAGGACACAAATGAATAGAAAAACATTCCTTGCTCATGGATAGGAAGAATCAATATTGTGAAAATGGCCATACCACCTAAAGTTACTTATAGATTCAGTGCTATTCCCATTAAACTACCATTGACATTCTTCAAAGAATTAGGAAAAACTATTTTAAAATTCATATGGAACCAAGAAAGAGCCCATATACCCAATACAATCCTAAGCGAAAAGAACAAAGTTGGAGTCATCCGGCTACCTGACTTCAAACTAGATTACAAGGCTACAGTAAGCAAAACAGCATGGTACTGGTACAAAAACAGACACAGAGATCAATGGAACAGGATAGAGAACTCAGAAATAAGACCGCACATTTGCAACCATCTGATCTTCAATAAACCTGACAAAATCAAGCAATGGGGAAAGGATGGATTCCCTGTTTAATAAATGGCACTGGAAGAACTGACCAGCCATATGCAGAAAATTGAAACTGGACCCCTTCCTTACATCATATACAAAAATCAACTCAAGATGGACTAAAGACTTAAATGTAAAACCCAAAACCATAAAATCCCTAGAAGAAAACCTAGGCAGTACCATTCAGGACATAGGCACAGACAGAGATTCTGTGATGAAGACACCAAAAGCAATTGCAACAAAAGCAAAATTTGACAAATGGGATCTAATTAAACTAAAGAGCTTCTGCACAGCAAAAGAAATTATCATCAGAGTGAACAGACAACCTACAGAATGGGAGAAAATTTTAGCAATCTGTCCATCTGACAAAGGTGTAATCCAGAATCTACAAGGAACTTAATCAAATTTACAAGGAGAAAAACACATTAAAAAGGTGGGCAAAGGACATGAACAGACACTTCCCAAAATAAGACATTTATGTAGCCAACAAACATAGCAGAAAAAGTTCAACATCACTGATCATTAGAGAAATGCAAATCAAATCCATAATGAGATACCATCTCACACCAGTCAGAATGGTGGTTATTAAAAAGTCAAGAAATAACATATACTGGTGAGGCTGCAGAGAAATAGGAATGCTTTTATACTGTTGGTGGGAATGTCAGTTAGTTCAACCGTTGTGGAAGACGGTGTGTGATTCCTCAAAGACCTAGAACCGGAAATACCATTTGACCCAGCAATCCCATTCCTGGGTATATACCCAAAGGAATATAAATGATTTTATTATAAAGTTACATGCACACATACGTTCTTTGCAGCACTGTTCACAATAACAAAGGCATAGAATCAACCCAAATGCCCATGAATGATAGACTGGATAAAGAAAATGTGGTACATTACACCATGGAATACTATGCAGCCATAAAAAAGAACAGGATTGTGTCCCTTGAAGCTCCTTTGGATGGAGCTGGAAACCATTATCCTCAGCAAACTAACATAGGAACAGACAAACACACACTGCATTTTCTCATTTATAAGTAGGAGCTGAACAATGTGAACACACAGACACAGGGAAGGGAACAACACACACTGGGGCCTGTTGGGGGGCGGGGGAGGGAGAACATCAGGAAAAATAAGTAAGGCATGCTGGGCTTAATACCTGGGTGATTGGTTGATACATGCAGCAAGTCACCATGGCACACATTTACCTGTGTAACAAACCTGCACATGCTGCACATGTACCCTGAAATGTAAAATAAAAATAAAATTTAGAAAGTGCTTTTTTTCTTTTTTAACTTTTGTTTTCTGGCTGTCATTTTTCCCCCTACTAAGCATGAAATTATTTTATTTATTTATTTTTCTGAGACTGGGTCTTGCTCTGTCTCCTAGACTGGAGTACAATGGCGTGATCATGGCTCACTGTAGCCTCGACCTCCTGAGCTCAAGCGATCCTCATGCTTCAGCTTCCCAAGTAACTGGGACTATAGTCGTCTGCCACCATGCCTGGCTGGCTGGCTGGCTAGCTTGCTTATGTATGTATGTATGTATGTATGTATGTATGTATGTATGTATGTATAGACAGGGTTACACTATGTTGCCCAGGCTGGTCTTGAACTCCTGGCCTCAAGCAATCATCCTTTAGACTGCCAAAGTGCTGGGACTGTAGGTGTGAGCCACCGTGCCCTCCCAGGTATTATTTTATGAGAAACATTATTCTAAGTAATATTAACTGTAAGTTATTGAAAATTTACTGTTTGCCAGGCATTATGTTGAACATTTTTCATAAGATTATCTCTTTCAGTTCTCACAGAGACCCCAAGGGGTAGGTAATGCTAACAACCTATTTTATAGATGAGGAAATTGAGACAAGTTATGCAATTTACCTAAAGTCACATAGCTAGTAAATTTACAGGATCCAAAATTTGAAACTCAATTTAACCCTAGAATTTGTTTGCTGAACCTCTCTTTTATTCTATCTTCCTATTTATTAATTTTAAAGAGATGGGGTCTCACTGTGTTGCCCAGGCTGGAATCCAGTGGCTACTGACAGGCACAATCCCACTTCTGATCAGTATGGGAGTTTTAACCTGCTCCATTTCTGACCTAGGCCAGTTCATCCCGCCTTATGCAACCTGGTGGTTCCCGGCTCCTGGGAGATCACCGTGTTGAAGATGAACTTGGTGTGGAACACCGGATTGGCATAGCGTACTATAGCCCAGAACTCCTAGGCTCAAGTGACCTTTCTGCCTCAGCCTCCTGAGTGGCTGGGACCATAGGGATATGCTACCATGCCCAGCTTATTCTATCTTTCTATAAAAGAAAAAATAAAAAGTCCTGAGCTTGAGAGAATGGGGCCTGAGTTGCAGTTCCAGGATGTCCAGGAGCAGCATGAAGTTTTATTGTCCCTTGTGCTGGAGTGTGTATCCTAATCTCTGATACCCATTCCCTTTACTCAACATGTTTAAAGGTTAAACTAACAAAAACTTGAGTTCCAAAGTCCAGGATTGAATAATAATTCAGGATTCACCAAAGAGAAAGATGAGTGACTATATACAGAGAGGGAACAGGAACTTAGAAAGTAGCAAGGAAGCAGTATCCCCTTTCCTCAGTTTACCAAGCAGAGATAGTTTCCTATTGACAAGAGGTGCCCATGGCCTTTGGGTTCAGAGGAGCTGCCAGTGGGTGATGGCACATACCCTGTGTTCTTGGAGTTTGTTAAATTATCTCACTGTCATGTGAACATAGGGTTGTGTTGTTAAAGATAATTTTAGTTGCTTTGAACTGTATACTTATTTATCAATAACCCTGAAGAATCACTGTTCCCATTTAACAGACTTAGGAGAACTGAAGTGCCTTGCCCAAGTTTACAAAATTAATGCATGTTGTATAGTTGCTATTTGATACCAAGTTTGACTCCTAAGTATGTAATTCCAGGCTGCCCCTTATTTTATTTAGCTCCTTCTGTAGAATGATGGATTTCTTGGAAGCCGAGGCCTTTTTTTTTTTTTTTTTTTAATCCATCAGACATATATCAAGTACCCGTTTTTCCTGTGTTCTGTGATAGATTCCAGGAATACAAAAATGAATCAAACCCTGGTCCCTTATTCTTGGAATATTCACAGACCCATGGAGGCAGGCACACAAAGGGATGAAACAGTGGACATTCATAGAATTGGAACCTTTAGGGCAGGGAAGAGTAGCAGAAGATTTCTTAGAAGATGTCATGCCTGAATTTGCTGAGAATTAAATAATTCATGGAAACTAGCCAGGCAGAAGTAACACTACATGCAAAGGCACATTTGGGAAACTGCAAATAGTACTATTTGCTGAGAGCATTGGGAATATGAGAAGGGAGAAGGGAGAGGAAGGCTCTTATGAGGTTGGGAAGGTGCTTTATTCTGAAGGCAGTGAAAGGTTTTAAGTAGAACTGGCATGGTTTTACTTGAGTCTTCGCAGCCAGGATGGAGAATGGATTGCAGGAAGGTGATGCAGAAAAAGAGAAAGGAAAAAGCAAGGAGCAAACAAGACATACCCATAAAAGAAGCTACTGAAATAAGCCAGATGGGAGATAGTGGTGGCCAAGACTGTGAGAGTGATGACAGAAACAAATAGATGGATTCAAGATTTATTTGTGTGCTTTAATTTTTATAAAACAAAAATAGAAATACAAAGTAGTATAATGAAGCCATGTACCAGCCTCAACAACCATCATCCAATGGCTAACACTGTCCCACTCATACTTCCACCCATTCATTTTCCACTTTATTTTGAAGCAAGTATTAAGTATCATTATTTCATTTGTTAATATTCCAACATGTATCCTTATCCTTTAAAAGTGTGGGGTTTGTTTGTTCGGTGTTTTTTTGCTTTTGTTTTTTGAGACAGAGTCGTGCTTTGTTGCCCAGGCTGGAATGCAGTGGTGCGAGGGTTTTTTGTTTTTAAGAGACAGGGTCTCACTCTCGCTCTGTCATCCAGGCTGGAGTGGCTGGAGTACAGTGGTATGATCACAGCTCAGTGTAACCTAGAACTCCTGGCTCAAGTGATACTCCTACCTCTCAAGTAGCTGGGACTACAGGTACATGCATCACTACACCTGGCAAATTTTTTGTAAAGATGGATCTCACTTTGTTGCCCAGGTTAGTCTTCCTAATCTGTAGATTTCTCCTCCATCTTTTTTGCCCTCTAAGATACACTGGTGGTTTGTCTTGTTGAATTTACCACACCCAGATGTTGCCGATTACATCCTTGTAATGTAGATGAATGTGTTCTTTTGAACTTTGTAGTTCTTTTATTTTAGAAGATGGATATAGAGACTTAGTCAACTTCAAACCTTCAGATCCAACATTTTTGGCAAGACTACTTCATGGGGGTGTTGAGTTCTTCCATCAGAAGATATGATGTACTGTCTTGTTCTCTCTTTTTGTAATGTAGCAGCATTTGATGATTGGTATCTAGAATCTATTATTTCACAGTGTTATTCTAATTCCAGTATGTCTCATTTATTTATCAGCTGGAATGCTTCTATAAAGAAATTTATCCACAGCTGTTTATTACCCTGTGGTATAATTCATCTAGGAAAGGCAAGATAAATATTGATTTTTCCCCTTAATATTTTTTTCATTTTAAAAATTATTATTTTTTTCAAGACAGGGTCTTGCTCTGTCAGTCAGGCTGGAGTGCAGTGACACGATCTCTGCTCACTGCAACCTCTGCCTCCCGGGGCTCAAGAAGCAATCCTCCCATCTCAGCTTCCTTAATTGCTGGGGCCACAGGTGTGCACCACCACATCCAGCTAATTTTTTGTATTTTTGGTAGAGATGGGATTTTGCCATATTGCCCAGACTGGTCTTGAACTCCTGGACTCAAAACGATCCACCCACCTCAGCCTCCCAAAGTGCTGGGATTACAGGTGTGAGCCACTGTGCCCTATTTAATAATTTTTAAGTGATGCTCAAATTATCCCATCTTTTTTTAGTAAATACCTCTTCAGCGTAGCTGATTCAGCTACTTTTGAGGGGGTAGAAAAGACAGGATTTATGACAAGGTTGTATGTGGGTGTAGTCAAAGAGGAGGAAGGAGCCATGGAAAGAGTGCCAGGTTTTTGGCTTGAGTGGTTGATGCCTTTCACTGAACAGGGAGCCCAGAAAGAGGAAAAGATTTTTAAAGGAAAACAGGTTTGGACTTGTCTGAGGTGCTTATTGATGGATACATCTAGGTGGAGATGCCCAGGAGGCAGTTGGATATCAGGATGTGAGATTCAGGGGAGCAGTTCCTGACTCCAGGACCTAGGATAAGGCTCAGTTGCTGAGTGTAGTTGACTCAGATTGGGATTATGTGCGTTATTTCTTGTTTGATAAAAATAGATTCCTTTGCCATCAGGAGCCAAGTTCTACCCTAAAGAAAGACTGCATAAGCCCTTGTTGTCCTTTTACCTGTGCCTATCCTTAGAGAGTTTAATTTTTAGTAGAGTAGAAAGGGATAGAATTGGTGCAGGTAGGATTGCCACTTGCTGTTTGGAACTGATCTTGTCAGATTTATTACAGCCAATCCCTCAATTAGAGGAGAGATCTGTGTATGGGTAGGATTTACTGGAGTTGGAATTGGGACTGGGAAAACTGGTTTTGGCTTTGCAGGAATGGCTGGCCTAAGGTGGTCTATTTGTATTCCTGAAGGGTTTTTTTCCTCCCTTTCCTATGTTGCTGCTCTCTGAAGCAACTCCTTCCTTCCTTCCTTCCTTCCTTCCTTCCTTCCTTCAGTCAACAAATATTCAAGCACTGGAGATACACTGGTTGGCAAAAATATGGGGCACAGTCCTTGGTCTCATATTTTGGAATCCAGTGACAGATACATATGTTATATATGTTAATCAAAAGATCATCAGCAACATGTGGTTCTACACTGATGCAGGAACCCGGCAAATGACATATTGATCAGGAACCTTTGACTACCAGTACCAGCCCTTCATTGTTGGAAGATTTAGTCTCAGGTAGGCTTCTAAATCAGAAAATGTATATTTAACAGAGGGCCTGACACATGGGAGTAGAGTTTGTCTAGGGGAAAAAACCTTTTGTGAGGTAAGATGAAAGAGTTAGAAAATGTGAAAATGAAGAAGAATATGAATGCACTATTAAGAAGTTCAGCAGAAGAACTGCACCCCACCCACACAACACACACACCTCTCGAGGAGCCATCTAATTGCTTTAACGTATTATGAAAGCCTTTTATATAAACTGAAGACAGCCCTGGGCTTGACTCTTTGGAGTACATGAGATTAATAAGAAAGGATAGAATTGTAAAATAAAAATACTACTTGATGAGTAATGTCGTAGTATATTTTAGGGATCCAGGCAGCGTGGAAGAAGGGTGCAATTTGACTTTGTCTGATTTTAAGTCTGGGAGAATGGAGTCTTAAAATATTTTACAGAGGAGGGGATTTTTAAATTGAGTCCAGTAAGATTAGTAAGTGGGAGTGGAAACTATAAGGAAATAGTGAGAAGAGTTATTCCAGGCAAATAGAATAGCTTAGTATAATATTTGCACTATAAGTAAGTGGGTCAGCATGGCTGGAGTAATGGGTACTTACAAGGAGTGGTGGGAAATGAAGCTGAAGAAGTTGGGAAGAGCTGGGTTATAGAGGGAGGGCCTTAGGAGTGTGGGCCTTTGTACCTTAGGTTCCTGGGAACCACTGATGGGACTCAATGAGATCATGCCACACTCACTGGGGGTATTTTATCTTGCCTTTTCCCAGAGTTCTCACATAGAACTGAGTTCTTTTTGGATAGAAGTCTTTTCCTATGTCATCTGACATTGTCTCTAGGTCACATAGATGGATGTGTGGACAAATGAAACAACCAGAGAAGTCAGGGCTGAAACCAGAGTTGGCTTGGAAACAACTAACCTTCAAGTGGTCTACCTTTACAGCAGCACCAAAGGAGAAAGCCTGTCAATTTACTCTGCCCCAAGTTTGAGACTTGCTTTTTACAACTTTGATCTTTTTTTTACTTCAGCTTCACATGTTGCTTAACAGCAGTTTGAGCTGTTGCTGTGTTCAGAGCTAGAGTATTTATTTGCATTAATCTCTGGGCCAATCTGGGTCTTAATTGAGAAGAAGGTAAACAGTCATGGGTGCCATATGTGATGATTAAGTCCCAACTTGTTTAGACCTCTCAGGAGACACAATAGTTGACTGCATTTATATTTATATGCTCTGTATCTGATTCCTTTGTTTTCTTTTCATTCAAAAAGGACTTATTTATTCATATTATAATCTGTTCTTGATTGGGATAGTTTAAAAATTCATGGATAAAATCTTGACTGGGGAATTGTGAGAAATTTTAAATGGAGGAAAAGCTCACCTTTTCCAGGTTCCTCAGTTTGGAGGTAGGAAACTTATCTAATTAAATGTCTTACACATATTTAAATTTCCTGGATTGTCCCAAAAATGTCTTTTTACAATTGTTTGGTTCAAATCAGGATCTAAAAGTACATATATTGCATTTGGTTGTTAACATGAGGCTGTTCTTTTTTTTGAGGCAGGATCTTGCTCTGCCGCCCAGGCTGGAGTGGGGTGGCATGATCACAGTTCACTGCAACCTCCCAGGCTCTCAAGCAACCCTTCCACCTCAGCTAGGATAGCTGGGGCTTCAGGTGTGTGCCATCATACTGGCTAATTTTTCACAGAGACAGGGGTCTCGCTATGTTTCCTAGGCTGGCCTTGAACTCCTGGGCTCAAATGATCCACACACCTCTGCCTCCCAAAGTACTGGGATTACAGGTGTGAGCCATCTTGCTGAGCCTATATAAGCATACTCTATAATAGTCTTGTTTTTCTTTTTTTGTTTTTGGGTTTTTTTTTTTTTTTTTTTTTTTTTTTTGAGACAGAGTCTCCCTCTGTCGCCCAGGCTGGAGTGCAGTGGCGTGATCTTGGCTCACTGCAAGCTCCGCCTCCCAGGTTCACGCCATTCTCCTGCCTCAGCCTCCTGAGTAGCTGGGACTACAGGCGCCCGCCACCACGCCTGGCTAATTTGTTGTATTTTTAGTGGAGACGGGGTTTCACCATGTTAGCAAGGATGGTCTTGATCTCCTGACTTTGTGATTCTCCCAGCTCGGCCTCCCAAAGTATTGGGATTACAGGTGTGAGCCACCGCACCCAGCCAGTCTTTTTGTTTGTTTTTTTTTGTTTGTTTGCTGTTTTGAGACAGAGTCTCACTCTGTCGGCCGAGCTGGAGTGCAGTGGTGCGATCTTGGCTCACTGTAGCCTCCGTCTCCGGGGCTCAAACAATTCTCCTGCCTCAGCCTCCCGAGTAGCTGGGATTACAGGCGTGTGCCACCACGCCTGGCTAATTTTTGTATTTTTAGTAGAGACGGTGTTTCACTATGTTGGCCAGGTTGGTCTCGAACTCCTGACCTCAGGTAATCTACCCGCCTCGGCCTCCCAAAGTGCTGGGATTACAGGTGTGAGCCACCACGCCCAGCCTTTTTTTTTTTTTTCTTAAAGCACACTCTGTAACAGTCTTTTTTTTTTTTTTCTTCTTTCCCCACAGCCAGTCATATTACTCTTACATAGCATTGGCGTTACAGAATCTTTTGAGATCATCTTTAGTCCTTCTCCTTCTTCCTTCAGGTCTTGAAATACCTTTCCTACTTATCTGCCTGTGGAACTTCAAGGTTCAGCTCAAATGTAATGCCCTCTGTGGTACCTCAGTCTGTTCTAATGAATTGCTTCTTCATCTTTGTTTCTTTAACACTTTTCTTAACCACTTTAGTTACAGTACTCATAACATCATACTGTCATTTATCTGTTTAGTCTATGTGCACTCCACGTGAGTTAGTATGGAGTGGTGAGAAATAAGGTTAGAGAGGTCAGCAGATGATGAGTGTTTCTAGGGCAAGGATCACATAATATTATTTTATGTCAACATAGCCAGCATAGTGCCTAGCTAATAGGAGACACTCCATGAGTGTTTGTAGACCTGGATTTTTAAAACCTGGTTTCTGGAATATTTTATTTTAGCTTCCAACTCTTGAGTTTTTTCCTGAACTATGAATTGTTTCCACCTCCAGGAGTTGAAGGCATAACTGGAAATTGTATCCAAGGATGTTCTTTGTTGCTCTCATTCTTTTTTCACTTTCAGGAGCTTTGCTTCTTAGTTCCAGATAATATGAACTTCATTTGACTGTGATTTCATTATTCCTATTTAGGTGAATTAAATTACTCTTTCCCTTGCCATAGGGAACGTCTGTATCAAGGATCTGACAGATGAGAACCAGAGATCTTGGGCTCTTGTTTTTTGTTTTAACCTCTGTAAGTTTAAAAAGGAATTTTAAACATTTGCTGCATGGTCCTGATTTTCTAAAATGAATACAAGTCCCTCTCCTTGAAAATGGTCACCTGGCTTTCACTTTGCATCGGACATTCATTGAAGGGTTCTTAAAAACAAATAAGGCAGAAATGATTCTACTGATCATGTGGCCACTAGATTTGCTGTCTTTTGTTTTACCCTGAAGGACTAAATTCACATTACCCCTTCAGCCTCAAAATCTGCAGTCATCTTTGAGAGCGTCTGTTTGAATAAACATATGGGGAACGGTGTTAAACATCTCAAAAGAGGCTTTGCCTTTTCCTGTCCTCAAGATACGTGGTTTAGTGGAATAGAGGACTAGGATATTTGATTTTCTTCTCTATTGGTCTGATGACTCCTGCCTCTTCCTTTCTTTGAGCTTCAGCTTGTCCATCTTTAAAATGAAAGTGGAAACAACCTCTTGGTGGTTAACTAAGGTTCTGCCATTCATAATTTGGACTCCGTGGCCAGACGCAGAGGGAAGGAGCTATGAGTAGTCGCCGAGAGGCCGCGGAGCCAGCGATGACCGACTCAGCCGAGCCGCCGCCGCCGCCGCCGCTGCGCCCTCATGGCGGCTGCCAAGGACATTGAGGAGGACCAGGATACTTCCATTGAGAATGCAGACGAGTCCAACCATGACCCTCAGTTTGAGCCAATAGTTTCTCTTCCTGAGCAAGAAATTTTAAAACGCTGGGGGAAGATGAAGAGGAACTTTTTTTTTTTTTTTTTTTTTGGAGACGATGTATCGCTTTTGTCGCCCAGGCAGGAGTGCAATGGCGCCATCTCTGCTCCTGCCTCAGGCGCCCGCCGCCACACCCAGCTAATTTTTGTATTTTTAGTAGAGACGGGGTTTCACCATGTTGACGAGGTTGGTCTCAAACTCCTGACCTCAGGTGATCTATCCGCCTCGGCCTGCCAGAGTGCTGGGATTACAGGAGTTAGCCATCGCCCGCGGCCGAAGAGGAACTTTTTAAAATGGGGGCGAAACTGTGATTTGCCTCAGAGAACGATCTCCCCGAATGGAAGGAGCGAGCCACTGGTGACGTCAACTCCTGAAGCACAAGGAGAAAGGAACCACCCACCTCCTCATGAGGAGGGACAAAACCCGGAAGATCTGTGCCCGCCGCTGCATCACGCCAATGGTGGAGCTGAAACCCAACGTGGGTAATGACCATGCCTGAGTCTGGAATGACGAGTGCCCCAAGCCAGAGCTGCTGGCCATCCGCTTCCTGAATGCTGAGAATGCACAGAAATTCAAAACAAAGTTTGAAGAATGCAGGAAAGAGATTGGAGAGAGAAAAGAAAAGATCGGGCAAAAAACGATCATGCCGAAAAAGTGGCGGAAAAGCTAAAAGCTCTTTCGGTGAAGGAGGAGACCAAGGAAGATGCTGAGGAGAAACAATAAATCTTATTATTTTATTTTTTTTCTCTCTTTCCCTTTTTTTTTTTTTTTAATTTTACCCTGCCCCTCCTTTTTGAATTGTTTTTATTTGGTTTCGTTTTTACGAAGGATGTTATATAAAGAACTGAATTTAAAAACTAATAACTTGGACTCCATTAGATTTGCAGTATGCAAATGCTACGTATGTTTGGATTTATAATTTTGTTCATCTACTTTTTTTCCACATTTCAAAGCCAGTATTAGCAAGTAGAAAATGTTGATTTCCTGTTTTCTCTCTTCTTCCCATTTATAAATTCCAGTAGCTCTGTTAATCTTAAATGACTTTTCTTCTCTCTCTCTCTTTTTTTTATTTTTTTTTTAAATAGGGATGAGTCCACTCTGTTGCCCAAGCTGGAGTGCAGTGACTATTCACACGCCACAATCAGTGCACTGCAGCCTCAAACCCTTGGCTTCAAGCCTTCCTCCTGCCTCAGCCTCCTGAACAGCTGGAACTACTGATGTGCACACGCGTCCCCAGCTAAACAATCTTACTTGGAGCCGCAGTTAAAAATTAGTGTTTAGGCCAGGTGTGGTTGCTCATGCCTGTAATCCCAGCACTTTGGGAGGTTAAGGCAGGTGGATCACTTGAACCCGGGAGTTCAAGACCAGCCGGGGCAACATAGACTCCAATCTCTACAAAACATTTTTACAAATTAACCAGGCATGGTGGTGCGTGCTTGTAGTCCCCTGTAGTCCCAGCTATGTGGGAGGCTTATGCGGGAGGATCGCTTGAGCCCAGGTGGAGGCTGCAGTGAGCCGCGATTGCGCCACTGCACTCCAACCTGTGTGACAGAGTGAGGTCCTGTTTCAAAAAATTAAATAAATAAATAAGATTTAGAGTTCATCTTTTGCATTCACATGGGCACTGTGGTGTGTGTTCATCTTCTCTTCCCTCTTCCTCCCAGTAGAGTCTATAAAGTGCTCTCAAAAAACTTGTGGGACTGACAGTGCTGAAGAAATGTGGCTCCATATCCAAAGATAAAACTTAATTGTCTCATTAAGCTATGTTAAAGATTTGTTCTCAGGCTTATGGGTGCATCAAGGATTGCTAGTTGGATTCATCTTGAAAATCAAGGTATCTGCTTCAGTCTTGGTAGCAGAAATTAGACTAATAGCTCCTTATTCATCTTGTCCTCCAAAAGTTGGTGCAATAAAGCACAGAGGCTTACTACACCTCTGTTGTGTACAGATATTTCTAATAAATCCATATCCTTCAGGGAGACAGAGAGCTGCCCTTTAAGTGTTTCCAATTGAGTAGCTTTTTGCTTCTGGACCTTCCCCTTCCATTTTTTCCACCATCATTCTATTTGTAGTCACTTTACATTCAATCCACAGGGACTGAGAAGAAAATATTAATCTATGGGGTTGGGGTGGGGGTGGGAAAGCTGGTCAGTATATTTATGATGGAGTAAAGTGTGTCATGGCAGTGGCAGAATATTTATTTTTAGACAAATTGTAGCCTTTTTCCTCCTCTAAATCATTGGTCACTTTCTCTTTAGGCCCTACTTTGTAAGATGACCCTAATGCTCTCTATTGGTTAGAAAAGCCCTCTAGTAATGGTAGTAGCAATATTTGCCATTCAGTTATATGGCTGCTAAGTGACAGATTCCAGTCCTACTCCAGGAAGGGTCTCCTTTTTCTGGAATACTGCTGTAAAGTGTGCATAGCCTTTAAGTTATTCCTAAAGCTAAATTGGGAGGGGAGATTTCATAGAATGAACCATTTGACACAATTAAAAAACATTTATCCTCAGGAATCAGTTTCTCTTGGGGCCATTCCACCTTCTTAGTGGAACTTGCGCTTTTATCGTGTCCTGATACTTGAATGTTTAGCTGAATGTTTGACATCATGTGCCATTAGCACGTGGCTCCAATTTGCCAGCCTTTGGGGTACTGTGGTAAGGTATGAGTGTATATGTGCACACTTGGTGTTATACACTCTGCTGCATGCTGCTGGTGTGGTTCACGAATCAGGGAAGCTATAGCATGATGTTGTTTAAGATCTTCCGAGTTTTAGGGGAATGAAGCAAGAAGCTTAGTTTGAAGGTGTAAACTTTTGGCTAAGGATGAGAATGGGGGGTGGTGAAATTAGTAACTTTTGCTTTGTAAAAGGATTTTGCAGACTGTTTCCTTTCTCCAAACTAATGTGTATAATCAGAGCATTCTTTCAAACTAGTATAGATAACCAGAGCATGGAAATGAAGGGCTAAAGTAAGCCCTGCAAATAACTCTTAGCTCTATGTATTAATTTTCTTAGAGGAATTTGCCTTGTCATTGTTTATTATAATGACAGAAAACAGGGAATCCCACTCCTGCACGTCCCCCATACCCCCCAGAAAAACCCTACATACCTAACATTGAGTTTCCGTTTTGTCTTTCCCTTAGGCCAAAGGTTTTGGCTTTAAATTTTCTAATCCAGTACGGAAGACTATAGCATAGAATAACTCTTGAAAAAAAAAAAAAAGAAAAGAAACCCCATATACCAGAATCCTTTTAAATAAATTATTTTTAAATGCTGCCTTTTAATTTTAGGATCTTAGCTTAAATAAGACTGGAAGAGAATTTCCCATGAAATGGTTCCCATAATAGTTTTCAGAAAGACGTGCTAAGCAGTATTGTTAACTAAAGAAAATAAGTCTATCAGTTCCACTTAGATAACCTTTGGTAATAAACGAACTCCATACACGTTGTGACCTTAGAGCCTGAACTTTGTAATCACATGACCAGCTTGTAAACTGACCTGTGAGGATGACTGTCGTAGTCCCGGCTTAGAGAAATTGACCAAGTGTCGGAAGGGTAGTCATCAAGCTGGACTTGTCCTGTAATCTCTGTTTCTTCATGGCTGCAATAGAACTTTTCAACAGACTACAAGAAGCATGAAATGGAGACATGGGAAGGTAAGGAACAGTCTGGGGCCCAAATCTAAGGGTTAGAAATTTTCTTTGAAGGTTTAGAGCAAATAGCCTTGAGGGAGAAGGGAGGCAGTCCACAGACAACTTTTTTTGTGTCTTTGCAGAATTCAGCTAGAAAGTTTTCATGTATGTAGCAAGTGGCTGTAAATGTTTTGGAATGGAGAAAGTAATTGAGAGAGAGAACTGCAGTGAATTCATTGTTGTGGTTGATGAAGAGCAGAAGAAGGGGGATTCATTTAAATTTTATAGTGACTTGAAAAAAATTAAATTTACGTTTCAGTACGTAGATAAAATTTACATTAAAAATTGTTCTGTGTATTTCTTGACAGAAGTTGTTTATATTTTCAGTTCCTTAATCCAGTTCGCTATCTGCCAAAACCTTATTTACTACCGTTAATTATAGATAGAATTGGGGTCATGAGGCCATTGATAAGGCAACCTTATCCTCTGTGGGGGAACTTCTATACTTTACAGTTTGGGATATAAGACTAAGCCATTGCTAATTTCTTTTTAAGTGGGTTGCTTTTTAAATGGGTACATTTTCTGCATGTGTGTATATGTAATGAATAGTCACTAGTGTTACAACTTGTTTATTTGGGATAGTCTCCTAGTTACGTGAGAAACCCCACTTTTCTGTAACTTTATTATTTAGGCCAGGAAAGACAGAGCTGAAGGAACAGATAAAATGGATGAATCTTAGTATTAAAGTTTTGCCATGTTTATAAAGTACAAGCTAAGAGTTTGCGAAGAGTTTGATTTTCTTAAAGGCGAGCACTGCTGAGAAGAGTTCCCGACTCTTTGAAGCAGTTGATAAATTTCTAGGACTGGCATTAACCCTACGAAATAGCTGGTCCTGGGAAAGCTTCCCAGCCCCTTGCAGCATGGCTAACATCTGCCATAGGCAGCTTTGCAGTTTCGTTCTCACTCTGGGGATGCACAAACCAGGAAAGTGGGACCCCCTCTGATAATAGCATTCTTTTTAGTAACCTTGGGCTTCTTTCCTCCCTTATATGTTGTCCCCCAGCACCTTATATACCAGAAGTACTGGTTTTTAGTGTAAGTTAGCAGAAACAAAAGAAAGTTCGTAGAAAATACCAGTTATATGTAAGGCCTGTTACTTATCTTGAACAGCCTCCTCTCCCAATATGTGCAGAAATTCTTTGTTAAATTATCCTGGATATACTAGCTTTTCCAAAAGGGAGTAGTTTAAGAAGTAAGATTTGCTTTGGATCTATTGGACAGGAGTTTAGGAGCTGGCAGAGTCCCAGAGCAGTTATTACATGAGTTTAGAAGGAATGACTCTGGAGTATTTAGATTTTTTTTTTTTGACCAGCTTGAGTCTCTTAGTGATATGTAGTCCGCTAGCTCTGAAAGAGAAAAAAGTTTTGCACAGGAAGTTCTCCCCTGGTTCATATTTAAGTTTTGAAACTTCAGTTTTTCTTAGCCATTCAACTGCAGAAAATAACTTACGGTACCAAAACAAGAACTTTCATAAAATAAGGAAATGAATTTAAAACTGTTCACCTGAATCTTTCATTGAAAATTCTAGTAAAGCAAAATGAATTATCCCAGTTGAAGGAGGTTTTTGGAAGCTTAAGAGGCAAAATCAACTGCTTACAAAAGAGGCCAGTGAAAATGCTACTGTAAAAAAAGCATTGCCTGGTTTTAGATATTGGGCCCTTGTCCATTTAAATTAACCTTTGTCACAGCTGGGCATACAAATGTTTTGTTTTAGTTCACAGAGGGTTAACTCTATTCAAGCTTTCACTGTGGCAGGCCTGATCTGTGGAGTCATACAATCTGGTCTTTCAGCCCTGCCAGTCGCTAGGCAGGAAGTCTTATTTCTTAAGCTATCTTTCAGAATGGGGGTTGGGATTTGGAGAAAGGTGGGGGAAGGGCTTTGGAGCATCTGTAAGGATCAATAACAGAGAGAGAGAGCCGCAAGAGAGGCCATTGTGCACACTTCAAGATAGATGCAGCCCTTGTGCATGGCCCCTGCCTGGCAGGACAGACACCTAAAACCAAAACAATGACACCGAATGAATTCTCTGTGAAAATTAGATTGCCGCTTAAAGGAGAAAAATACTTGAGGGCCCTTTCAACGTTGGGGAATATTCTCATTCCTCAACTTGCAAAGATTAGGCAACCCCCACTAGAAATAACTCCAAATTGATTTTTAAATGCCTTTTGTCCTCATGCTAATACTGTATTGAATTGGAGAGGGTGATCATTTTGGTCTTGGTCACATGCATCAAAGCATTGAGTAAGTAATCTTTTTTTCTTCTCTCTCTCCCCCTCTCTCCTCTCTTCCTCCCTCCCTTTTTCTCTTCTTTTTTATTCTAATGTTTGCTTTACCCTATTGGTTTTGGAGGCATCATTAAGGGAATGAAAAAAATAAGATTTGGTTAGGATTTGAGTAACACATGTGTGAAATCCCTCCCCCAACAGCTGGTATTGGCTCTCGAAACTTCAACTGAGCTAAACAGATGTTCCTAGTGTGTTGTTTTGAGATAATTTAAACCAGACTTATAGTCAAGGACTCTACAAAAATCGTAGATTTGATTTTTAAATGCGCTGAAGTTGTGATATCATACTACATCTTAATGCATAGTATATGGGTGTTAAGTAAAAACACCTGAGCTTAGGAAAGTGCGCAATTCCGCCAATGAAATTGTGATATTTAAAACACTACCAAGTTTGTTATTCTTTTACTTCAACCCAGATTTTCATTTTTCAGATTCCCCTTTCCCAAACGCTGTAACATTCCTGTTTTACTGTATCCTTTTCCAGAAGACTAAGGCATTAATTCAGTAGGTACTTTTTTGATGCAAATTATTTATGGCAGTTGGAAAGAGTAATGAAGTCATTGCCACCTCTCTTCCACTAAACCTCCAAAGTACTGGTGACAACTGACTGGTAACAGCTGAGAAAAAATGGAATCCTAAACAGCCTTAAATAGTCTCCCAACTTGAAATCTTCCAGGAGTAAATGCATAAATGAACTGGGGGTGCATAATGTGGCTTGCAGACAGACAAATGGAATAAGGGGAGGTGGGGAGACCTGCACTTGAAATTAGCAAGTTTAGTTTATTCTAAGCTTCTTGAGTTGAAAACTGACATATTCTGGACAATTTTGACCTAGGAAAAATACCTGGATGCCTTACACTGCCTGGATGTTTTTAACCTGTCTGTAATCAGTACCCTTTTGCTGGGGAAAATGATGTACAGGAAGAAAATCTGATTTAATCACCACAAACAGTACCACCTTGACACAATTGATTCTGCGCCTCTGATACATTGTAATTCTCCATTAATATTTAAACCAAAGAATTGATTGTTTTAATGGACATTTTCCAGGGACATACAAATATTACTAACAAAACTTGGAAGTTCAGTTACCATTTCCGTTGTATTAAAATGGGGTATGAAACCTACCATGACCCTTTTGAACAATGTGGTCTTTAATGTGTATTAGGGGGAGGGCCTAGTGAAGGAAAAGCCATAAAAGTCCTCAGGGTTCAAGATGAGGTTGAGATTTTGGCCCATTGCTTTTGTCATTTTCACACACAAACATCACTGCAATCATGTTTGATTTAGCATCCTTAATACAATGAGGTGGGAGAACAAAAGGATATCAGAGGCACAAGTATGGAAGCCAAACAATCTCCCACCTCGCTGCCACCAATTTTTTCACATCATTCTTTTTTTTCTGTTCCCCTGCTACTGGGGTTTCTTTTTAAGCCAAGGAAATTAATCTATTTGCAGGAATCTTCTTTTTGCATGCCTCAGTAGTTTGCTTGGGCAGTTGAAAAGCTACATTTCAAATGGTTTTTAGCCATGTGAAAAGTTGTTTCCTAAAAACTTGGGGAAAACACTATAATTAGGAAAAATGCATCTACCCATATTTCAAGGTTAAGAGTGGGGCGAGGGGTGGCGGGGGGTGTTCCCACTGCACAGCTGTTTTACATATTTTGAAAAGCCTGATAGATGTAAAGGTCATTGCTAACTCTAACCGGGTCTTGATGCTCACACTGTGATCCAAGGACCTTGCATTAATTAGGATGAGAAGCATGGCAGGTCAGGAGTCAACCGGCTGGTGAGCCTCCATGGATTGTTAGTGGGACCAATCAGAATTCCTGTAGGATTTTTAAACCATTAAAAAAAAAAAACAAAAACTGCTGCTGCTTCTGTTGCCTCTGGATGGATCCTTTGGTCTGTATGGCAAGGACTCGTCCCCTCCTGCCCAGATGGCTCATAAAAACTTGGCTACATATATGGCTTTGCTACAGGCTTCCTGGTGTTGGGGAAAGAACCTCATCAGCTTGACTCTGTCACTTGGCCAAGTCACTTGACCTCTATGAACCTCAATTTCCTCATATATGCAACAGAGGATAGTAATACCTATCTCATATGACTGCTATGGGAATTAAATAAGAAAACTGTCGAGAGTGCTCAGAACATGCTTAACATGGCTTGAATTGAAATGAGTTTCGGCCGGGCGCGGTGGCTCACGCCTGTAATCCCAGCACTTTGGGAGGCCGAGACGGGCGGATCACAAGGTCAGGAGATCGAGACCATCCTGGCTAACACGGCGAAACCCCGTCTCTACTAAAAACACAAAAAATTAGCCGGGCGAGGTGGCGGCGCCTGTGGTCCCAGCTACTCAGGAGGCTGAGGCAGGAGAATGGCGGGAACCCGGGAGGCGGAGCTTGCAGTGAGCTGAGATCGCGCCACTGCACTCCAGCCTGGGCGACAGAGCGAGACTCCGTCTCAAAAAAAAAAAAAGAAATGAGTTTCAAAGAGGAGCAAATTTAGGGAAATTAAGAAAGAGAATTCTTGGGTGAGCCTGTGGCTGGTGGTGTTTACACTCTAAGGTCTCCAGGGAGTGCCTCCATTCGGTAGGCAACAATAAGGGAGGGGCTCTTTGGAAATTTAGCCTTGAAAATGCTGTACAACCAGTGGGGCCAGCTGCTGAGCCTTCTAGAACCAATTGCAATGTTAATATGCTATTCCTGTGGTAGTGATAATTAGTCACGAATGGGTCCCTGCAAAATTTGTGGCCTTTTCTCTACAGAAAGTCTTTTACAGTTGTGTTGATTGGAAGAAAATGGAGAGGTGATGGGCTTTAAGGTAACAGAGATGTTAAATCATAATCAGGAAAAGAGGGGTAATAAAGTTAGTCTTAATTTCCTGTGTTTTGATAGATAGATGCCAAGACAATTGCCATGACCATGTTTAATAGCCCTTTCTCAGGAGCTTTACCATGAAGTAGTGAAGTTGGGAATGTTGTTAGGGTGCTAATCATTGCCTTACTAACTTTGGAGTTGTCAACCTCTCTACCTTCTGAGTTCAGGGGTTATATCAATGGCTTACTATTCTGATCTCTGTATATAAAATTATTATGCAACTAACATTCATCAAGCATTTCCTGTTTTCTAAGCACTGGGAACAGAGGTGAGTTAGAATTCCTCACCTAAACTGCAGATCTCCTTTTTGAACTAGAAAGAAGGAAAAATAATTTTAATGTTGCTTAACAGATGTTGAATATTCACCACTTAAAAAGTGGAGCTTTTGAGAGTGATTAGGGGAGAAGATGAGCTAGCAGTGGGATTTGCTCTCTCTTTGGGGCCCTATATTTATTTGAGGGGTTTTGCTTTTTGGGTTTTTTTTTTTTTTAAACTACTTTTGCTAGGTGTTTCTTATGACTTACTTGCTCTTCCAAATGTGTGACTGCAAAATAGAATATTTTAATATTTTTCTTAATATGGTAAAATTAGACGCTGGATTACAATTGGCAAAAATGTAGAGGGAGTCTAAACCTCATTTTTCTGTTTCTCTGTTAGCACCCTATTCACCACTAGCAAAATGTTTTCCTTTCTATGAGGTTTCAGCATGTCGCCTCAGTGTGATGGCTACAGTAGACTAGCTTTGCTTTTTTTTTTTTTTCTTTTTTTTTGGCAGAGTCCTGCTCTGTCACCAGGCTGGAGTACAGTGGTGCGATCTCGGCTCACTGCAATCTCCATCTCCTGGGTTCAAGCGATTCTTCTGCCTCAGTCTCCCGAGTAGCTGGGACTACAGGTGTGCGCCACCATGCTCAGCTGATTTTTGTATTTTTAGTAGAGATGGGGTTTCACCATGTTGGCCAGGATGGTCTCAATCGCTTGACCTCATGATCTGCCTGCCTCAGCCTCCCAAAGTGATGGGATTGCAGGCGTGAGCCAAGGTGCCCAGCCAACTTTGCTTTTTAAAGGAGCTTATAAGTTATGGATAACTTATTAAGTATCAGATGTATTTATTTATGGTATATTAAATAACCACTGCACAGAAAATGTATGTTTTAGACATTTGAAAAAAGAAAAAAGCAGATACCATTCGAGCATTTAATCTCAAAATGTGCATAAGTCAGTGTAGAAAGAAGAGCAATGCAAATGAACGGCTTGGCAACCTGTAGGTGGTAGCCATCAAGTCTTGGCCTTGGTCTTTATTATAAGAGTATGTGTACATGCACACTGTCATATGCATTTATGTGTTTTTGTTTGTAACTTTGCTATGAGGTAGTTGTTAATTGCTGCTGACAAGAAAATCTGCCATCCTTGACTCTTTTATTCCACTGGGAGCAGGAAGAGGGAGAGGTGATTATGTGCCACAGTGAGTGTCTTTTCCTGTCACTGGATATAGTCCGGCCGTACCATTGTTTCAACCATGAACCAGTTACTTTAAGAAACTGACCATCACATTGTTCTGGTTTTTTTTGCTTTGTTTTGTTTTGAGACAAGAGTCTCGTTCTGTCGCCCAGGCTGGAGTGCAGTGGCACAAACTCAGCACTATCTTGGCTCACTGCAGGCTCCGCCTCCTGGGTTCAGCCATTCTCCTGCCTCAGCCTCCCCAGTAGCTGGGACTACAGGCACCTGCCACCACGCCCGGCTAATTTTTTGTGTTTTTTAGTAGAGACGGGGCTTCACCGTGTTAGCGAGGATGGTGTCGATCTCCTGACCTTGTGATCCACCCACTTCGGCCTCCCAAAGTGCTGGGGTTACAGGCGTGAGCCACCGTGCCGGCAACACATTGTACTGTTAAGATTCCAGGTTCCTAGCCGGGCCTGGTGGCTCACACCTGTAATCCCAGCACTTTGGGAGGCCGAGGTGGGCGGATCACGAGGTCAGGGGTCGAGACCATCCTGGCTAACACGGTGAAACACCATCTCTACTAAAAAAATACAAAAAAATAGCCAGACGTGGTGACGGGCGCCTGTAGTCCCAGCTACTCAGGAGGCTGAGGCAGGAGAATGGCGTGAACCCAGGAGGCGGAGCTTGCAGTGAGCTGAGATCGTGCCCCTGCACTCCAGCCTGGGCGATGGAGCCAGATTCTGTCTCCAAAAAAAAAAAAAAAAAAGAAATCTAGGTTCCTTTAGGATATGTAGAAATTAATTTTCTCTCAGCACTCCTGCTCTTGTCCCCACATGCCATTTGGAATCACATACACTAAAACATTTGCCATAAGTTACCAATCTGATGCGAGAGAAAAACCATCTACCATAGAATAGTTTTAGTATGGAAAGTCCATCATATATCATATGCTGACAAGAACTTGGACTCGATCTATTAGTTCTTTATTTTCACTAACCATTAGTCTTACCAAAGTGAGCACTTTGGAGAATGATAAATGTCTTGTGAGGAGCTTAGGAGGGAGGAGTTCCAGTTTTGTAAAAGTGTTGACTTGAAAGGCTGAGGCAGGAGGATCACTTGAGCCCAGGAGTTCAGGGCTGCAGTGAATTATGATCTTGCCACTGCACTCCAGCCTAGGCTATAGAGCAAGTGAGACTGTTGGTAGGGAAAGGAAATTATTGATCCAGTGCCTTAGGGAAGCAGAACCTTTGGTTCTGATGGCTGCGTTAGTAAAGTCATGTGAATGTAATGTGTAAAAGAGTGCTCGTTTGCATTGTTGAAGCTTCATAATTTGTGGTCTTAGTGATGAATGCAGACTCCAGCACTTTCTCTGAACATTGTTACACGTGGAAGAAGTTACAAAAGCACTTTCTGGGCAAATAAGAATGGGAATGGCCAATAATGCACATGTTTGTGTTTGGGGCCCATTTTTCTGAAGCTGCTGAGAATTTCGGAAAAAGTGGTCTTTGGCAAGGTAGTGGGCAACTACATTTTTTACCCTCATAAAACATACGGTTTCACTTAAAGCATGCTAATTGGTCTTTCTTTCACCAGCGCCTCAGAACTGTGAAGGGACCTAGGGAGCTGATTACTGAGCTTTGAGCATTGGCACAAGGTCTCTGGGCTGGCTCACCAGTTTGTCATCTGGAGTTCTTATAAACTGTGCTTTGATTTGCAAGTAGAGAAGTGATAGGCATACCTCAGAGATAATTGCGAGTTTAGTTCCAGACCACTACAGTAAAGCAAGTCACTCGAATTTTTTGGTTTCCCAGTGCATGTAGAAGTTGTGTTTATACTATAGTCTGTTATGTGTGCAGTAGCATTATGTCAGAAAAAAACTCTACATACCTTAACTTAAAAATAATTTATTGCTAAAAAATGCAAACAACCATCTGAGCCTTCAGTGAATCATTTTGCTCCTATGAGATCTTGCTGCAGTGTTGATGGCTGCTAACTGATCAGGGTGGTGGTTCTTGAAGGTTGGGGGATGGCTATGGCAGTTTCTTAAAGTAAGGCAATGAAGCCAGTTTTATTGATTGACTCCTCCTTTCATGAAAAATTTCTCTGTAGCATGTGATGCTGTTTAATAGCATTTTATTCACAGTAGAACTTATTTCAGAATTGATGTCAGTCTTCTCAAACCCTGCTGCTGCTTTATCAATGAAGTTAATATAATATTCTAAATCTTTTGTTGTCATTTTAACAGTGTTCACCAGGAGTAGATTCCATCTACAAAGAAACCTCTTTCTTTGCTCCTCCATAAGAAGCAGCTCCTCATCCATTAAAGTTTTATCATGAGCTGGGTGTGGTGGCTCACACCTGTAATCCCAGCACTTTGGGAGGCCAAGGCAGGAGGATTGCTTGGGCTCAGGACTTGGGAACCAGCCTGGGCAACATAGTGAGACCTCGTCTGTACTAAAATTTAAAAAATATTAGCTGGGCATGGTGGCACACGCCTGTAGTCACAGCTACTTGACAGAGTGAGGCAGGAGGATTGCTTGAGCCCAGAAGGTGGAGGCTACAGTGAGCTATGATTGCACACCACTGCAGTACAGCCTGGGTGACAGAGTGAGACCCTGTCTTGAAAAAAAAAAAAAAAATTATCATGAAATTGCAGCAATTCAGCCACATCTTTAGGTTATACTTCTAATTCTAGTTTCTAGCTGTTTTCCCCACTTCTACATTTACTTCCACTGAAGCCCCTCAAAGTCATCCATGAGGGTTAGAATCAACTTCTTCCAAGCTCTTGTTAATACTGATATTTTGGCCTCCTATGAATCATAAGTGTCCTTAATGGCATCTAGAATAGTGAGTCCTTTCCAGCAGGTTTTCAGTTTACTTTTCCTAGATCCATCAGAGGAATCACTATTGCAGCTATAACCTTATGATATGTATTTCTTAAGTAATAAGACTTGAAAGTCAAAAATTACTCTGTGATTCATGGGCTACAGAATGGATGTTGTGTTAGCAGACATGAAAACAACATTCATCTGCTTGTACATCTCCATCAGAGCTCTTGTGTGACCAGGTGCGTTGTCAATGAGCAGTATTTTTAAAGTTATCTTTGTTTCTGAGCAGTAGGTCTCATCAGTGGGCTCAAAATATTTAGTAAACTACTCTATAAACATACATTCTGTCATCCAGGCTTTGTTGTTCCATTTATAGAATACAGGTAGAGTAGATTTAACATAATTCTTAAGGGTCCTAGGATTTTCTGAATGGTGAGCATTGGCATCAACTTATCAACTTAAAGTCACCAGCTGCATTAGCTCCTAGCAAGAGAGTCAGCCTATTTTTTGAAGCCAGGCATTGACTTCTCTCTAGCTGTGAAAGCCCTTAGATGGTTTCTTCTTCCAATATAAGGCCCCTTCATCTGCACTGAACATCAGTTGTGTAGTGTAGCCACCTTCATCATTGATCTTCTGGTAACTTGCTGCAGCTTCTACATCAGCACTTGCTACTTCACCTTGCACTTTTTTTTTTTTTTTTTTTTTTTTTGAGATGGAGTCTCACTCTGTTGCCCAGGCTGGAGTGCAGTGGCATGATCTCGGCTCACTTCAAGCTCTGCCTCCTGGGTTTATGCCATTCTCCTGCCTTAGCCTCCCGAGTAGCTGGGACTACAGGCACCTGCCACCACGCCCAGCTAATTTTGTTTTTGTATTTTTAGTAGAGACGGGGTTTTATCATGTTAGCCAGGATGGTCTCTATCTCCTGACCTCGTGATCTGCCCACCTCAGCCTCCCAAAGTGCTGGGATTACAGGTGTGAGCCACCGCGCCGGGCCCACCTTGCACTTTTAAGTAATGGAGACAGCTTATTTCCTTCAACTGCATGAGCAACCTCTGCTAGCTTCAAGCCTTTCTTCTGCAGCTTCCTCACCTCTCTCAGCCTTCATAGAATTGAAGAGAGTTAGGGCCTTGCTCTGTATTAGGCTTTGGCTTAAGAGAATGTTGTGATTGGTTTGCCTTTCTACCCAGACTACTAAAACTTTGTCCATATTAGCAGTAAGGCTGTTCTTCTTTCTTATCATTTGTGTATTCACTGGAGTAGCACTTTTAATTTCCTTCAAGAACTTTTCCTTTGCATTCACAGCTTGGCTCTTTGGAGCAAGAGGCCTAGCTTTCGGCTTATCTTTGCTTTTGACATGCCTTCCTCATTAAGCTTAATGATTTCTAGCTTTTGATTTAGAGTGAGAGACATGTGGCTCTTCCTTTCACTTGAACACATAGAGGCCATTGTAGGGTTATTAATTGGCCTAATTTCAGTATTGTTGGGTTTCAGAGAATGGGGAGTCCCAAGGGGAGAGAGGGAGAGATGGGGGAATGGCTGGTCAATGGAGCAGTCAGAACACATACAACATTTTTCGATTAAGTTCACCATCTTATTTCAGTGCGGTTCGTGGCACCCCCAAACAATTACTAACATCAAAGATCACTGATTACAGATGACCATAACAGATATAATAATAATGAAAAAGTTTGAAATATTATAAGACTTACCAACATGTGATACAGAGACACAAAGTGGGCACATGCTTTTGGAAAAAATGGTACTGATGAGACTTCCTTGATGCAGGGTTGCCACAAACCTTCAATTTGTAAAAACTGCAATAAAGCGGCTGGGTGCGGTGGCTCACGCTGTAATCACAGCACTTTGGTAGACCGAGGTGGGCAGATCGCGACATCAGGAGATCGAGACCATCCTGGCCAACGTGATGAAACCTCGTGTCTACTAAAAATATAAAAATAAGCTGAGCGTGGTGGCATGCGCCTGTAATCCCAGCTATTCGGGAGGCTAAGGCAGGAGAATTGCTTGAACGCGGGAGACAGAGGTTGCAGTGAGCCAAGATGCTGAGATTGCACCACTGCATTCCAGCCTGGGCAACAGAGCGAGACTCCATCTCAAAAAAAGAAAAAAAAGCAATAAAGCCAAGTGCAATAAATAAAATGATATATGCTCATGCACTGTTCTGTCTTTCTCTGACATTCACTAGTGATTGCTCTGTGCTTGGTATTGGTATTGAGCTATATATTAGGGATACAGAAAAAAATAAGACTTTCTCCCTGCCCTGTGATGTACACAAGTCTAGCAGAGGGAAATAGATCCTCACGTAAATAAGTGTAATGAAGTGTTCAGGGCACACTGATAGCAATACTGTAGAGTACAGAAGTTGTGCAGAGGGCAGAGTGCTCATTTGTGAGTACAGAAGTTGTACAGAGGGCTGTCAGGTTAGGCCTCACTCAGGAAGCCGTCCTGAGAGACTGATAGATGTTTGCCAGGCTGGTGAAGTGGCAAAGGGTCTCCTAAGCAGAGGAGCAGCATGAGCACATGCCTGACAATGTGAAACAGCCTGAGCAAGTATGCTGTGAGTTCTAAGACTCATAGGACAGAAGTATTGTTTGGTTCTAGATACAAGGGAAACCGTAGCAAGAACTTCGATCTGTGAGTGAATGCCCTGCCCCTAAACAGAAGAGAGCACCACTCACGTTCTTGTCAGTCTTCCCCTTGTGAATATGTTGAAGAGATTAATGTACCTTGCTAGAAAGAGGCACAATTCTGCCTCAGAACTAGAGGCCTAGATGCTGGAGGTTTAACGCTTCAAGAAATTGTTCCTGGGATTTAGGGAGAGCATGCTGTAGCCTTAACCTTGTTACAAATTGCCAGGTACCTCAGAGGGAGAGGCCTCAGTTAAGTGGTTGTAAAAAGTTATACTCTGCGAAGGGGTCATCTGTCTTCTACGGGAATGTTCCCAACAGAAAGGAAGACTGTTGTATTTTTTTAATGAATGGAAAAATAGAGTCTTAACTTTTTCCACTAATTTAAACTAAAGGTTTCTTTTGGTTTTCTAGAGCAAGGAGTGAGCGTGGGTGTGGGGGTGTGTGTGTGTGATTTGCTGAGCAATCATATATTTTTACTTACATCTTGTGAAATGTTGATTACCTAATGGCCAAAGCATTTGTTTTTGGATAGATAATTTGGGGTGCTTCTTTTTTTTTTTTTTTTTTTTTTTGAGACAGAGTTTCACTCTTGTTGCCCAGGCTGGAGTGCAATGGCATGATCTCGGCTCACTGCAACCTCCGCCTCCCGGGTTCAAGCGATTCTCCTGCCTCAGCCTCCCGGGTAGCTGGGATTACAGGCGTACACGACCATGCCCGGCTAATTTTTTGTATCTTTAGTAGAGATGGGGTTTCATCATGGCCACGCTGGTCTTGAACTCCTGACCTCAGGTGATCTGCCCACCTCGGCCTCCCAGAGTGCTGGGATTACAGGCGTGAGCCACCACGCCCAGCCCGGGGTGCTTTTGTACAGAAAAATTGAGTGCTTTGCAGGGGAAGGGCGTACTCTTCTACGAATATTGATTTGTGTAATCTCTGTAACCACCTCCACAGTCATGATACAAAATCATTTTCTGTCTTTTTTTTCTTTAGAGAGACGGAGTCTTGCTCTGCTTCCCAGGCTTGAGTACAGTGTGCAATCTCAGCTCACTGCAACCTTGAACTCCTCAAACGATCCTTTTGCCTCAGCCTCCTGAGTAGCTGGGATTATAGGCACACACCACCCACCATGCCCAGCTAATTTGCTTTCTTTTTTACAGAGATGAGGTCTCACTATATTGGCCAGGCTGGTCTCAAATTCCTGACCTCAAGCAATCCTTCCACCTTGGCCTCCCAAAGTGCTAGGATTACAGGCATGAGCCACTCCACCTGGCCCATAACTGTTTCTTCTTCTTCTTCTTTTTTTTTTTAACGTTTAAGTTCAGGGGTACATGTGCAGGATGTGCTGGTTTTTTACATAGGTAAACATGTGTCATGGAGGTTTGTTGTACAGATCATTTCATCACCCAGGTATTAAGCCTAGTATCCATTAGTTATTTTTCCTGATCATCTCCCTTCTCCCACCCTCTGCGCTCTGGTAAGCCCCAGCGTGTGTTGTTCCCCTCTATGTGTCCATGTGTTCTCATCATTTAGCACCTACTTATAAGTGAGAACATGCGGTGTTTGGTTTTCTGTTCCCACGTTAGTTTGCTAAGGATAATGGCCCCCAGCTTCATCCGTTTCCCTGCAAAAGACATGATCTTTTTCTTTTTTATGGCTGAATAGTATTCCATGGTGTATGTATATCACATTTTCTTTATCCAGTCTATCACTGATGGACATTTAGTTTGATTCTGTATCTTTGTTGTTGTGAATAGTACTGCAGTGAGTGTACATGTACAAGTGTCTTTATAATAGAATGATTTATATTCCTTTGGGTATATACTCAGTAATGGGATTCCTGGGTCGAATGGTATTTCTGGTTCTGGGTCTTTGAGAAATCACCACAACGTCTTCTACAATGGTTGAACTAATATTCACTCTCACCAAAAGTGTAAAAGTGTTCCTATTTCTCCACGGCCTCGCCATCATCTGTTGTTTCTTCACTCTTTAATAATTGCCATTCTGACTGGCGTGAGATGGTATCTCGTTGTGGTTTTGATTTGCATTGCTCTAATGATCATCGATGTTGAGCTTTTTTTCATGTTTGTTGGCCACATAAATGTCTTCTTTTGAGAAGTGTCTGTTCATATTCTTGACCCACTTTTTTAAGGGGTTGGTTTTTTTCTTATGAATTTGATTAAGTTCCTTGAAGATTCTGGATATTAGACCTGTGTCAGACGGATAGATTGCAAAAATTTTCTCCCATTCTGTAGATTGTTTACTCTGATGATAGTTTCTTTTTGTTTGTTTGTTTTTTGAGACGGAGTCTTGCTCTGTCGCCAGGTTGGAGTGCAATGGTGCCATCTTGGCTCACTGCAACCTCCGCCTCCTGGGTTCAAGCGATTCTCCTGCGTCAGCCTTCCGAGTTGCTGGGACTACAGGCACATGCCACCACGCCCAGTTAATTTTTCTATTTTTAGTAGAGATGGGGTTTCACCATGTTGGCCAGATGGTCTCGATCTCTTGACCTCATGATCCGCCTGCCTTGGCCTCCCAAAGTGCTGGGATTACAAGTGTGAGCCACTGCGCCTGGCCTCGGATGATAGTTTATTTTGCTGTGCAGAAGCTCTTTAGTTTAATTAGATCCCATTTGTCAATTTTTGCTTTTGTTACGACTGTTTTTGGTATCTTCATCATGAAATCTTTGCCTGTTCCCATGTCCTGAATGGTATTGCCTAGGTTTTCTTCTAGGGTTTTTATAGTTTTGGGTTTTACATTTAAGTCTTTAATCCATCTTGAGTTAATTTTTGTATATGGTGTAAGGAAGGAGTCCAGTTTCAGTTTTCTGCATATGGCTAGACAGTTCTCCCAGCACCATTTATTAAATAGGGAATCCTTTCCCCATTTCTTGTTTTTGTCAGGTTTGTCAAAGATCAGATGGTTGTAGGCGTGCAGTCTTATTTCTGGGTTCTCTATCCTGTTCCGTTGGTCTGTGTGTCTGTTGTCATACCAGTACCATACTGTTTTGGTTACTGTATCCCTGTAATATAGTCTGAAGTCAGGTAGCATAATGCCTCCAGCTTTATTCTTTTTTTTTTTTTTTTTTTTGAGTTGGAGTCTCACTCTCTTGCCCAGGCTGGAGTATAGCAGTGCGATCTTGGCTTACAACAACCTCTGCCTCCTGGGTTCAAGCGATTCTCCTGCCTTAGCCCCCTGAGTAACTGGGATTACAGGTGTGTGACACCATGCCTGGCTACTTCTTATATTTTTAGTAGAGATGGGATTTCACCATGTTGACCAAGCTGGTCTTTAACTCCTGACCTCAAGTGATCCACCCACCTAGGCCTGCCAGAGTGCTGGGATTACAGGTGTGAACCACCACACCTGGCTCAGCTTTGTTCTTTTTGCTTAGGATTGCCTTGGCTATTGGGTTTTTGGTTCCATATGAATTTTAAAATAGCTTTTTCTAGCCAGAACCATTTCTTTACCTCAAAGAAAACCTTCTTTCATGCTATCATTTTGTGGTCATACCCTCAGCTGACTGCTAACCCACGGCAGCCACTGATCTGTTCCCTGTTCCCTATTACTGTAATTTTATCTTCTGGAGACTATCATATGAATGAAATAATAGAGTATGTAATCTTTTGAAACTGGCGTCCAAATCGTTATGTGTATTAATAGTTTGTTCTTTTTTTAACTGCTAGATGGTATTCTGTTATATGTTTGTTGATCCATTCGCCTTTGGAAGGATATTTGGTTATTTCCAGTTTGGGATGATTATAAATGAAGTGCTATAAATACTCATGTACTAGGTTGTGTTTGAACCTAAATTTTCATTTTTCTATGTTAAATATCTAGGAGTAGAATTGCTAAGTCATATAGTAAATATATGTTTAATTTTATAAGAACCTATTAGACTGTTTTTCATAGTGGTTATATGATTTTGCATTCTCACCTGCTACATGTATGAGAGTTCTAGTTGCTCCACATTTTCACCATCACTTGATACTGTCTTTTTTTTTAATTTTAGCCATTCTAACATGTAGTTTTATTATTTTTTATTTTTTGAGATGGGGTCTCACTGTTTCACCAGGGCCGGAGTGCGGTGGCATTACCATGACTCACTGTAGCTTCAACCTCCCAGGCTCAAGTGATCCTCTCACCTCAGCCTCCTGAGTAGCTGGGACTACAGGCACGTGCCACCACACTTGGCTAAGTTTTTAATTTTTTGTAGCGACAGGGTCTTGCTATGTAGCCAGGTCCAGTCTCAAACTCTTGAGCTCAAGCAATCCTCCACTTCAGCCTCCCAGGTAGCTGGGACCACAGGTGCATGCCACCATGCCTGACTAACTTTTTGAGTTATCAGTAGAGATGGAGTCTCTCTATGTTGCCCAGGTTGGTCTTGAACTCCTGGGCTCAAGCGATCCACCTGTCTCAGACTCCCAAAGTGCTGGGATTACTGGTGTGAGCCACTGGCGCCTGGCGGTTTCTCACAATTCTATAGCGCCTTGTGGGATTTAGGAATGGTAAGCAATTGAATTGATATATTGTGATCTAGTCTTCTATAATCCTCTCCCTAGATATAAATTGCCCTTTTAGCAATGAGAAAGGATTATTTCCTTTGTATGTGGCATAGTGAGTGGGGGAAGGGTAGAATTAAATTGAGCCGGAGATTTAGGCTAGAGCCTCATCATATAGGGCTATATCTAGGCCCTAGATTTTATTTCATCTTCTAGGGGAAGTAGAGTGTTTTGAACAGAAGAATTTTTAAGGATCCCTTTGACTGCAATATAGAATACATTGGAAAATGAATTGTAGGGAGTCTAAGACAAGGAGGGAGACTACTTAGTAGACTAAATGGTCATGAGATGAGTGATGATGGTGACATAAGCTAGGGCTCTTAGTAGTGGAGACTGAGAATAGATTTTAGATCTGTTTTGGAGGGAGAATTGATAAGAGTTTCCTTATGGTTTGGATGATGAAATATAAAAGAAAAGGAATTATGAATGACTCCTAGATTTTAGTACTGAATAACTAATGGATTTTGGTTTTATTTACTAAGATACAAGTTTTCCCAAGAAACATGTTGATATGGGAGGTAGGAGTAGAATCTAGAGTTCCTTTTGGCTGTTAAGTTTGAGATACCTATTAGAAAGCTAAATGGAGATGTTAAATGGGCAGTGTAGATACAGGGCCCTGGAGTTCAAGGGGAAGCTTTGGTTGAAAGATCCACTTTTAGGAATTATCACTATATGACAGTCTAAAGTCACCTAAGGAGAGGATATTGGTAGCAAAGAGGTCCATGGACTAACCCCAGGGGACATGCCAATGTTTGGAAGTCCCATAGAGTACTCAATAAAAGAGACTGAAAAACTGGTAATCTGAGAAAGGAGGAAAAGCAGAAGACTGTAGTCCTGGAAATCAAGGTAGAAAAGTGCTTCAAAAAGGGGAGAATTCAGATGTTTGTCCAGTTTCTTTCATTCATTTAGCAAATGTTCTTAGTGCTTTCACTTTATAAGACTCCATGGATAGATCTGGCAGTCATCAGGACAGAGAAGATACCTGTTCACATAGAATTTACATATCTGTTTTAAGGATTTCAGTGTGAAGCTATATAGGGATTCTGAGGGTCTATCTATCTTCAGCTTTAATTTATCCTTAAATTTCAGGAAGCTGCCCTTAAACACTCATGATGATCACTAGTTTTCCCAGTTTCTGCAATGAGCCATCAATTTACAAGAATAGAAAGTTTGGTAGTCAAATTCATGTGGTCCAGAATAGCAACCACTGAGTGTTACAGATACATAGGTCATTTAATGGCCAAATGAAATGCAGAGGCAGCTGTAGTTTGGAGGTTACTTATACAAACATGTACAAATTACTTTCCTTCTCTGGACTCAGTTTCTCCATCTGTAAAGTGAGGAGGACAACCTAGTTTATTTGTAAAGTCCTCTCTGGCTCTGAAATTTAATGGCTCCATAATCCAGAACTAAGTAATTAGAGAAGTCACAAGGGACTAAGATATATAACAAACATCAACCCTCAGAGTCAGTAATACTCTTATTAGTGAAAAACCTCAGTAGCCAAATCAACCACTAATTCAGTATCTGGTGATGGAATCTCAGGTTTTGACACTTGGAAATCACACCAGTGAAAGTTGTGGGATTTTCTTTGGAATAGACTCAAAGAATGTTTTTGTGTGGGAAAAAGTGTGCATACACTTTTCCTAAAGGATATTATGGCTCCTTTGGTTTAGCTGTTTGGTATAATTGCACTGAGTGTATTTTCACCTTTCTAATAGAGGCCTATAAATTAAAACTCAAATTTATGGAAGATATTTCTATAAAGAACTATGGCCCCTGGCTGGAGAAATAAGCGTAGTCATAATAAAATACAATTACATTTGGTGTTTTGGTTTTTTAATAGAGATGAGGTCTTGCTGTGTTGCCCAGGCTGGAATGTGGTGATGCAATCATGGCCTCACCACAGCCTCACCTCCCAGGTTTACGTGATCCTCCCACCCCACCCTCTCGAGTACCTGGGACTACAGGCACACACCACCACTGTTAGCTAATTTTTAATTTTTTGTAGAGATGGCATCTCCCTGTATTGCCCAAGCTGGTCTCAAACTCCTGGGCTCGGATGATCTTCCTGGCTTGGCCTCCCTAATCTCAACTAGGATTACAGGCATGAGCCATTGAGCCCAGACTACAGTTATTGATTCACATCTCCATTTACCAGCAGTCTGCAAGTCTTTTACCTATTTTAATCTCTCAATTCTCACAAAAATCCAGTAATAGATAGGTTTATAGATTAGGAAACCGAAGCTCAGAGACATTAAGTTACACAGCTAAAATAATGACTAACTGGGATACAAAGCTTGTGTTGCTTGGCCGGGCGCGGTAGTTCACACCTATAATCCCAGCACTTTGGGAGGCCGAGGCGGGCTGATCATGAGGTCAGAAGATTGAGACCATCCTGGCTAATATGGTGAAACCCTGTCTCTACTAAAAATACAAAAAATTATCTGGGTGTGGTGGCACACGCCTGTAGTCCCAGCTACTCGGGAGGCTGAGGCAGGAGAATTGCTTGAACCTGGGAGGCGGAGGTTGCAGTGAGCCAAGATCGTGCCACTGTACTCCAACCTGGTGACAGTGAGACTCCATCTCAGAAACAAAAAACAAAACAAAACAAAGCTTTTGTTGCTTTTACTTTTGACTTCATAGTTACAGTAACAATAAAACAAGGGAAAAGAAAACTTTACGGACAATTTACTGCGAAAGCTCAATAAGTAAATGTTGTTTCTCTAATCCAGGCAGTCATCCTGAACTGCAGGTAGATGTAGTGGGGAACAGTGAGGCTACTGAGAACCAGATATGTGACACTGCTGTGATAAGATGCTTTTCACTACCTGACTATACCTGCTAGGTGGGCAAACCCAGTAGGCCCCAGGCATGCAAGAGTTAGAAGCTCACTCAGATGAATCCCTCGGAGGCACCCTGCACTTTACAATTCCTGGGCGCTCCTTCATACATTCCTACTTAGTTCTCATAGGAACTTTTTAGGTAAAGTCACTGTCTTCATTTTACTGATGGGTATCCTGAGACAAACTGGTGACAATATGATAACATTAATAATAATAGCTCACATTTTTGAGCATTTACTATATTCCAAGAACTTTACATGTATTAACTCTGTTCACATTACATGTAATAACTCAGTCCTCACAGTTACGATGTGATAAAATTACTATTGTTATTCCCAGTTTATAGCTGAAGAACTGAGGCATGGAGAGACTGAGCAATATAGACTAAGCCATATAGATTAAGCAATATGACACATTCAGTAAACATTAAAGCTGAGATTTAATTTTTTATTTTTTATTTTTTTGAGACAGTCTCACTCTGTCGCCGAGGCTGGAAGGCAGTGGTGTGATCTCGGCTCATTGAAACCTCTGCCTCCTGGGTTCAAGCAATTCTCCTGTCTCAGCCTCCTGAGTAGCTGGGACTACAGGCGTGTGCCACCATGGCCAGCTAATTGTTTGTATTTTAGTAGAGACAGGGTTTCACCATGTTGCCCAGGCTGGTCTCGAACTCCTGAGCTCAGTCTGCCCACCTCCGCCCC
This sequence comes from Macaca thibetana thibetana, assembly GCF_024542745.1. Classification (NCBI taxonomy): domain Eukaryota; kingdom Metazoa; phylum Chordata; class Mammalia; order Primates; family Cercopithecidae; genus Macaca; species Macaca thibetana. Next base: position 14,076,867 of record NC_065592.1, read on the forward strand.
TCAAAGTGCTAGGATTACAGGCATGAGCCACTGAGCCCAGCCAGAGCTCAGATTTTAATCCAGGCAGCTTGACTTCACAGCCTACACTCTTAATCACTATGTACTATACTAGGTTTTAATAGAAATTTGGGACCAGCCTGAGATCACAGGCCTAGCTTAAGCCTCACCAACTTTGTGTGAAGGTGGGGAGTACAGATGGGTAATACAGGCGGTGGGCTGCTTTTGATTTCCTAAAGCTAAGAGGCAAAGCCCATATTTCAATAGGCAGGAACATCAGAGTGACTCAAGGTGATAAACAAAGTCTGTGTTTGGTGCCGAGACCTAGCTTACCATTACAGGATGTGAATCAGCAAGCTTAGCAGTAGAAAATAAAAAGGACTGAGAGGTTTGAGTTACTGTACACTCAGGACTGATCAATAATATTAACCCGTTGTCTTTTATGCCATTGTAGAGTGTGTATTTTATACCCTAAACGTTATAAATTCTATTGTATTCATTTAAAACGTAGTATCTAAAAGGGAGCGGGAACAATGATCTCCCTCTCTTTTCTGTACTCATCAAGCCACAGTCGATTCTGAGCATGATATTTTCATATGGCCTTTCCAAGCAAGAATATGTCCAGAGGAAAGGCAGATGGCCAGCCAGTGTGATGAGGAAATGATATATATAAATCAGTTGTGGGACTAGGGGTATTAAACTCCAAAGGCTGTCAGACTCTTGGTGGAAAAGGGGAGGGAGCAGGCTTGTTCAGGTTGCGCAGTGTCCACAGATTAAATTAAGACCAGGATGTTTTCATTGCAGGGCATTATATTTTAGCATCAAATAAGAAAGTAAGCTTTTTATCACTGGAGGTGTTCAAGCTCATGTAGGAAAGTTACCGTAAAAATGCAGTTATGAAATTAGATAAAGGAGTTAAATGACTCTGCTAAGGCTCCTTCAGTAATATTATAGTTAAGATGAAATTCTTACTCCTTATCTAGTATTCTTTCTACTACCTCCTGCCTCTGATCAGAGTGGTATCTAGCAGGTTTGACATCTGGGAAGTGTCTTGAAACTCTGAAACCAGTGTGATAATTTCTGATATGATAAACATACAGGTGTCATTCATTCATTCATACATCCACCCATTAAGCTGTTATTTTTGAGCACCTACTTTGCTAAGTCTTAGGATATAAGAGTACGCAGGACATAGTCCCTATCTTTGAAATTTACATTCCTGGTGGAGAGAAAGGGTTAATATCTGCTTTTATCATTCAGCAATAAAGAAATATTCCAGTGTCAATACATATTTACATATTGATGTTTTTAACACAAAAGTAGTACATACTTGTGCTAAAGAGATAAAAGAATAAAAATGTCCTCTTGTCTGTCGTGTGTGCCCTTCATTCTCCCTCTCTACTCTAATCACTGATAATAGTTTGGTAAATTTGCTTCCAAACTTTTATCCATGTATATACCAAAGCATGCATGTGTATGTTCATATGTATATATGTTATGGTTTTAAAAAGCAGTAGTTTTTAAGATGTGTCTTATCCTTTTTAAGTAATTGCTTATTCCATTGTATACGTATGTTAGTTTAACTTAACCATTCTCTTCTCCTATATATAGATTAATATTTAGGTTGTCCAACTTTTCACTATTACGGACAGTGTAGAGGCTGTATTTAAAAAGAACTTGGACATAAAAATGTGGAGGAATATAATGAAGGTAGGTGTCAGAAAGACATGCCCTATGAAATACTTTTAAAGGGAACACGAATGTTGGCTTCCTCAGTAAATAGTTATTGCATAAAAGAGAAAGCTTAGGGGACTATGGTTGTTGTCTTCTGTGAAAGGTTGTCCCATGGGGCCTCAGAGAATGGAGTTAGGTCTAGTAGGCAGAAAGTTACAGGGTGAAAGATTTCAAGTTAGAATAAGGAAGAACTTAATAATAGTCCAAGCTGTTGTGTAGTTGTGAGAGAGTGAATGCCTCACTTCTGGAAGTATGCTAGTGTTCATTCCTTAGGTTGGAGTAGATGACCTCTTGATACCCCTTTAAGCACCGAAGCACTGAAATTTTACCCATGTAGGAGAAATTACAGCGTTCACAGCACTCTTCAGACAAAAGAGCTGAGGGCTTCCTACTTTGCCCATTTACCATTTTCAGATGAATTACCCAGGGGTTGGGGATTCAGAGATGAGTTTTCCTCCAAAGACTAGATCCCGTGAGCCTTCTTTTTTCCCATCCCATTGTCGCTGTGAAGATATTACAAGTTGACAGCTATTTTTGGTTTTAAAAGTTTCAGCTTAATACAACCTTGAACTATGAACTGTTCAGAACAAGTAAATTGCAAAGACCATGAAGTCTCATGTTTACAGTTAATCTTCCTAATGCCAAAACCACACTCAGTATCCTTCAGACCTCACTTTAATGCTTTTTGATGCTCATTTTTTGGTTGGAATAACAATTATTTCATAGTTTCCAATACCCAGGATTTCTGGTGACCTTTTCTTCAGACCTTGGAAAAGACTATCATCTCTGTCATGTCCACAATGCTCTTCCTGTAGCATTTTAGATCTCCAGTTTGTCTATAGTTTGCCCTTAGGAATTTCTAGAAAATTCACCTTGCCTGTTTTGCCTATGGAAATGCTTCATTATAGAAGTACTGCTGACACCCAATTAATTTGCCAGAATTCCTTCCACTGACATGTGCGAACATACCACAGATCTCCTCCACTAAGCTAAGCCCACTGTGGAGCAGAAAAGGGCAAGAAACCAGGTTTGATTCTCACTTTCTTGGTGTGTTCTCAATTTGTATGACCTTGGGTAATCATTTCTCTGTGATTCAGTTTCCTCACTTGCAAAATGGAGGTTCTCTCATCAAACATATTGGAAAGAATAGTCTCTATCAGTTGTTCCTACCTTTTTCTTGACATTTTGAAATCTACCTCCTTCCCTCCATGTTCTTGAAGTTGTCTTTAGATGATTCCTGATGATTAGTGACAAAATTAGTATGATTGCCATACCAGGCCATTATTGGAGCCTTGAGGCAAAAGGAAAATTCTAGTGATAGTCATCTGTTTAAAACTTTTTCTTGCATTAATTTTGTATTTTGATTTTAAAAGATTGTATTAAAATATATTGATTGAGTGTTTTGGCACCTGCTTAAATTTTGCACAGAGGCAGTAAGTAGTCCCAGCTCTGCCTTTTGCCTCGTCCCTCAGCCTGTTCTCAGTTCATAGCCTCAGTTTCTCCATACTGTTGACTGCTGTCTATTTAGTACAGCTCTTTGTTTCCTTGACTTCCCTGGCATTGTACTGTCCATATTTTCCTTTGCTCCTAAGGTACCTTTTTTCTATCTCTTGTTCTTCCTGATCTCTAAATATAGATAGACTTTCATTAAGGTTTGTCATAGTCAATTTTTTTTTTTTTTTATGGTAAGAGAAACTCATCAAACTTAACTAGCTCAGGGCCTGAGTGGAAGTTATTGGAAAGAAACTGGGTTAGAGCATGGGACATAGAGAAACATGGAAGAGTTAGGATTCAGGAGGGATGGCAGGAGTCATCAGGAGCCACAGGAACTACTCTCAGACCCTCTGAAGCCATGAAACATAGTACCTCTGCTTTACCTCATCCCCTAACCCTCATCCTAACCACTACCACCTAGTCAAATATCCTCTGCTTTTCAGGAACAAAACCATCTCACTAGTCACCTCACAGCTCATTCTCATCAGAAGTTAGCAAGCCCTGTGTCTTCATTACAAAATCTTGGCAATAGAGAGAACTGCATTAAACCAGTGTCTTTTTCCAGTCCCATCAGCAGCGGCCAGTATCTGTCCGTGGTCCACTCAACTTGTCTAGCAGTGTAAACATAGTACCCACAGGCGGGGCAGTGGCTGCTCTCAAAGAAAAGATTGGTGCGGGCTGAGCAGACAGCCAGAAAGGTATCTACTGCAGATTCCAGTCTCTCTTCATATCCTGTCCTCTGCAATCGCATCCATGCCTACAGACTCCCTACAGAAGGACTCCTTAGGTCAATCTAAATCCAGAATTGCATGTTTACGTTCATTGTGGCTCTCCTCATCTCCTACTACCTCAACCACCACACTCCTAAGACACAGTTAAATACCCACAGCCAGCAAGCCCTTTGTCTGTACTCTTCCCTCTGGCTGAAATTCTTTTTGACATACTTCTACTCTAAGGCTCAGTTCAGGTGATACCTCTTCTAGATAATCTTTCCTTCTGCCCCCCCATCCATCTCCAGAATGACTCACTCACTCCTCTGTGTCCACTATATCGTCTCTCGCTAGTTTAGTATTGACTGCTCTGTATTTAAATTATGGGATTGATGTCCATCTCCTCCACTGCTGTGAGATACATAAAGGGCATAGAGGGGCTCTCAAATATTTATTCAGTGAGTAAATGTTGCGATGATTTGAGACAAGAAGTAAGAATTTTAAATAATCAATGTCTTCTTTATACTTCCAACTTCAAAAGAACTTACTGGTTTAGATACAGTGCATGAATCCAAGCTATCTATGAATGAAATGCCTTTATATTTTTTCCACTGAGAACAATTTATATTTTTGCCTCAGATTCAAGCAACTGTTTCCCTGCCCGCCCCTGCCAAGTAAACAAGGAATCCTTGAAAGTTTCAGTGACATAAGACAAATAATAGATTTCTCCAACTAGAAACCCTAAGTTTTCTATGAAGATGAAAGCCTTGGTTTCTAATTCAGAGATCCCCGCATAGAGGAGATAGGAAGGAATTGGGGACTGTCTTCTGAATTTTTATTTTCTTGCCCTCACCTAGAGTTGAGAAATCAGATGATGGAGTAGCCTTTTTCCTGGATTCATTTCAGCTAATTGTCATTTGTTTCTAGGCCTATGCAGTTAATGGCATCAGTAACATTTTCTTTTGTCTTTTTCCCATCTTTTCTTCTAGTGTAAACCAAAAAGTATCAAAGACAGGTCTCAATCAAGTTAGAAGTTTATTTTGCCAAGGTTTAAGGACACGCCTAGGAGACAGGTCTGTGCCTTTCTCCAAAGAGGGTTTTAGTATTGAAGTGGGAAAAGCAGGCTGGAGGGGAAAGAGGAAAGGTATGGTCACATTACTGAATCCACATGTTGCAAGAGAAAAGGAGCAGCTAGGGGAATAGTCAATTATGTATTCATCTCAGTAAATCAGCACTTTACTTAAGATAAGGTGAATATAGAGTTGCTGCCTGTGGAGATAGGTAACATTTTATCTGTAGCTATCTGCTTAGGAACAAAAGGAAAGGCAGCTTCTTGGATGACTCAGCTTTCAGCTTAATTTTTTTTTTTTCCTTTGGCACAGTAAATTGGGGTCCCAGACTTTTGTTTTCCTTTCACACTAGGGATCAGTAAGAGTAACTCCCAAACAGTCCATCAGTCTTATAAATTGCTCACTTGTTTTCATTCAGCTGATGTCAAATTTTAGAAATGTCCTCTGAGGAACTCCATGTGTGGCCTTTGGAAATGGAATTTTATGGTAGTATGTGCGGTGGAGTGGACATGGTATGTAAACAGAGGAACAGTGCAATGATTTTTTTTATTTGTGTTTAAATTCTGTGTTTGCAAATGAAATTTTGAGGGTACCTGTTCCCAATTTCAATTCTGCCATACAGCCTGAGGCCTTCATTTCAGATAGTGGCAACCTCATGAAACTGATTGGAGCCAGTCTTTAGAATGTACAACTGATCAGAGAGTTGGAACTAGTAATCCAGTTGAAACAGATCCCTTTTGTTTTAAATACCCTTCAGCCAGGCAAGTTCCAGATTGCCTTAGTTGTCAGTATAATTTTGGTCAAGTGAGCAGCTGTACTCTCCATTTCCTAAATCTGGCCTTCATCACAGTCTGAAAAGCAGGTTTTGATAAAAATCAGTTTCCAAATGTAATTTGCGTAACCTGAGCCCTTGGAATGGGTAAAATGCCCTTCTTGGGGAGGAGGAGGTATTTTTGTAACAGCAAAGCTGAGTGAAGGTATGAGAGTATGAAGCCTTTTTGTAACAGGTTTTGTCCTGTGTTTAACCAAATTAAGGTAGAACTGATTGCTAGAAGGGGAGGGTATGTCGTGCTCACTTACAAGATAGATTGCACGTAGTTCTCTGTTTCACACATTTTGTTGTGACTCCTGTCATTTGTTTCCTTAAAGAAGGGGTATGGGTGACGCAGCAGCAGTACTGAGGCTCAGTCTTTTTTTTTTTTTTTTTTTTTTGAGACGGAGTCTTGCTCTGTCACCCAGGCTGGAGTGCAGTGGCGCAGTCTCGGCTCATTGCAAGCTCCGCCTCCTGGGTTCACGCCATTCTCCAGCCTCAGCCTCCCGAGTAGCTGGGACTACAGGCGCCCACCACCATGCCTGGCTAATTTGTATTTTTAGTAGAGACAGGGTTTCACCGTGTTAGCCAGGATGGTCTCGATCTCCTGACCTCGTGATCCACCCGCCTTGGCCTCCCAAAGTGCTGGGATTACAGGCATGAGCCACCATGCCCAGCCTGAGGCTCAGTCTTGATACCTGCCATGCCAACCATCCTTCTCTTCCCCCACCTTCATAGGAGGTAGTTTATGTAATGGGAAGTCTATCTTTGGAAGAATAGTAAGGTTAAAACTCAGTTCCATCACTGATTTGCTGTGTCCTTGGGTGAATCACTTTGCTTTTCTAACCCTGGGCAAGTCACTTAATTTTTTTCTTAATAAAAATAAAATAACAGAAAAATATACAAATGTTTAACTTGTCTTACTTTTCATGAAAGTTTTTATTTGGAAAGCATGGCTTGATTACATGATTACATTTCATTCTCCTCTTACAAGACTGTTTCTATGTTTCTTTTTTTTTTTTTTTTTTTTTTTTGAGATGGAATCTTGTTCTGCCAGGCTAAAGTGCAGTGGCGCCATCTCGGCTCACTGCAACCTCCGCCTCCCGGGTTCAAACAATTCTCTTGCCTCAGCCTCCAAAGTAGCTGAGATTACAGGCACATGCCACCACGCCCAGCTAATTTTTGTATTTTTAGTAGAGATGGGGTTTCACCGTGTTAGCGAGGATAGTCTCAATCTCTTGACCTCGTGATCTGCCCGCCCGGGCCTCCCAAAGTTCTGGGATTACAGGCCTGGCCTGTTTGCCTGGCCTGTTTGTCTTTTTTAAATGCATATGATTCTCTACTAGTTAAAAAAAAAAAGACAGTAAATTTTAAAAAGCATCTACTTGAATCTGTTGCTGCCTCCTACAAAATGTATTTTCTCTATCACTCCGAATGGATCATGATGTATAGCTAATTATATTATTTCTTTACCACTCACTTTTAACTCAGTATGATTTTTGTCCTAACTGGTTCACCGAAGTGGTTCTCAGTAGTGACCTTTGAGCCTTTTTTATTCTGAACACTTTTTTTGTTTGTTTGTTTTTTCTTTTTGTGGAGAGCAGGGTCTCGTTGTCTTGACTAGAGTAGTCTCCAACTCCTGGGCTCAAGCTATCCTCCTGCTCCTGCCTCCCCTGAGTACTGGGATTACAGGTGTGAGCTATCACACCCGGCCCTCATATGTTTTGATGTTGCATTTGACAGTGAGTCTTCTTTGTAGAATCCTTTTGTCCCTTATATTTCTGATAATCATGGATTTACATTCTATCCTTTTCTTCTTTGACCACGTCATCTCACTTTACTTCCCTAAGATCTCGCCTTCCCCTCTCTGTTTTATCCTCCTGCTGCTTCTCCACATTCTCCAACCCCCAACCCCCACCCCTTGGAGTTCTGATCTGTTGCCATAGCTTCAACTGTTCTATGTGTTGAGGACTCCCAGATTCTTCATTTTAGCCCTGACCATTGTCCCCTAAGTAGTTGCCTTTAGAATATTCCCACTTGACTCGCCCATCATGCTCTCTTTAAACTAAAGCCATTAATTTTGCCCCGCGCTCAGCTTTTACTTTCCAATTTTCTGTTAGTGTTGCCGCATTTCTCACAGCCACCTTGGTTTAGAACTTCTGTTCCTCTCTGCCACTTTCCTATCCCCTTCTCTCTTCATCTCTCCTCTGTGGTCCAGTCAGTCAACAAGCCCTTTCTAGGCTCCATTCAAACATCTCAGTAGCCTTCTGTCAGCCGGATAATATCGATTGCAGTCTATTCCAAACCAGTTTTCAAGATATATTTCCCACCATTCCTCCATAAGATCTCTCTATGCAACATCAGTATCCTATGCAATTCTCTCAAACACACCTTGCATTTGTTTTCCTTCCTTTTGCCATTGCTGATATCATTTCCCTTTCTTGGAGTGCTCTGCCATGTTGTGTTTTGTTTTTAGCCTTTTATTATGAAATATTAATACTTAAAGATAAATGGATAAAATACAAATGTACAGCTTAATGACTTACTGTAAAGCAACTGCCCACTTCAAGATACAGAACACTGCGAGGATCCAGAAGCTTCTCCCCACCACGGTACTGTTAACACTATATGTCTCTTTCCCTTCTTTGCCTGTTTTATTTTAAGCTTAATACAAATGGAATCCTGTAGTATTTATTCTTTGCTTTCGCACTTCTTTCACCCATTGTTTGTACAAGTCATCTGTGTTGTTGTAGTAGTTCAGATATGTTTATTGCTGTATAGTATTTCATTGTTGAATGCATACCATCTGTAGTAATGTTGATGAACATTTGGGTTATTTTAAATTCAGGGCTTTTATAAAGCATGCTGATGTGAACATCCTTGAACTTGCCTCCTGATATGCATGTATATGCATTTTTATTGGGTATATTCCTGGGAATGAATCATAGGATAGATGTCCCTTCCACTTAATAATGACATGCCGTTTTCCATGGTGATTGTATAAACAAACAGTCCTACCAACAATATATGAAATTTAGTTTTTCTACATTGCCGTCACAACATGAAGTCTTTTTACATTTCAGTCATTTTGATGGCTATGTAATATCTTATTGTGGTTTTAATTTGCATGTCCTTGATCACTAGTAAGTTTGAACATCTTTTCATAAGTTTATTGATTATGTGGCTTAGCCTCCTTTGTGGCACTCCTGTTCAAGTCTCACATATTTTTCTACTGGGTTGCCTTTTTCTTATTCTTACATAGGAGTTTTATGTATTTTGGAGTTTTATGTATTTTGAGCTCTTTGTAGGTCATGTATTACATATATCTTCTCCCATGCTGTGTCTTGCCTTTTCACTCTATTATATTTTGTTACTTTAATGCAGTTTTATCAATGTTTTCTTCTATGGTTAGTGCTTCTTCTGACTTACTTTTTCTTGTTTGTTTGTTTGTTTGTTTGTTTGTTTTTGAGACGCAGTCTCGTTCTGTCACCCAGGCTGGAGTGCAATGGCACGATCTCGGCTCACTGCAACCCCTGCCTCCTGGGTTCAAGCAATTCTCATGCCTCAGCCTCCCGGGCATCTGGGACTACAGGTGCCTGCCACCACACCCAGCTAATTTTTGTGTTTTTAGTAGAGGTGGGGTTTCACCATGTTAGCCAGGATGGTCTCGATCTCCTGACCTCATGATCTGCCCGCCCCCGCCTCCCAAAGTGCTGGGATTACAGGCGTGAGCCACCACACCTGGCCTTCTGACTTCTTTTTAAAAATCTCTTTATAACTCAAGGTCGTGAAGATATTCTTCTTTATTATCTTCTGAGAGATATATTATTTTGCCTTTGATATTTGGGTCTTAAATTAGAGTACAGTAGAATCGGGTTTCACTTTTTCTCATATAGATATCAACTTGCCCCATCACAATTCATTGAAAAGCCTTGTCTTTTTCTCAGTGCTCTGCAGTGCCATCTTTATAAATTAAATATTCGTATATGCATGGCTATGTTGTAGGGTTCTCCATTCCATGCCTTCGGTCTCTTTATTTGTCTTTGAGCCAGTAAAACATTTTAATTACTATAGCTTTAAAATAAATGTTGATATATGGTAGATTGTCTTATCTTTTCTCAAGTATCTGTACTAGTTTTGTTCTTTTGCATTTCCGTATACATTTCAGAATTAGCTTGTCAAGTTATACACACACACACACAGAGTGGGGATTTTGAATGGGACCTTACTGAATCTATAGACCTTTACCGTAATGACTCTTCCAATCCATGAGTGTCATATATCCCTCCATTTACTTAAAAACCTTCTTTAGTTTATCTTAGAAGTACTTTATATTAAATAAGTATATTACAATTTCTCCATAGAGATCTTGTATCTCTTTATTAGATTACACCTTGGGCATTTCATATTTATTGGTGCTATTGTAAATGGCATCTTTTAAAATTTTTCACTTCTGTTTGTGTGTGGTATAAAAATATGGTTAATTTTTATGTATTTCTTATTTTGTCTGCGCTGGCTGGGACCTTCACTACAGTGTTGAATGAAGATACAGTACTGATCATAGGCCATCCTTGTCTTATATCCAGTCTCAGAAGAAAAGCACATTTTTGTTTAAACATTTTATGATTCAGTGTAATAGTTGGTATAGGTTTCTTCAGATAGCCTTTATCATATTCAATTTTTTTCTGTTTCTAGTTTGCTAAAAGTTTTATAATGTTGAATTATATCAAAAACTTTTTTAATTAAAGCACTATTTATAGCTTTATTTAAGATGAATTTTTCTTTTTGTTGTTGTTGTTGTTTTTGGTTTTTTTAGAGACAGCGTCTTGCTTTGTCATCCAGGCTGGAGTACAGTGCCACAATCAGAGCTCACTGCAGCTTCAAACTCCTGGTCTCAAGGGATCCTCCCACCTCAGTATCCCAGGTAGCTAGGACCATATAGGTGTGTGCCACCATGCCTGGCTAATTTGTTTATTTTTTGTAGGGATGGGGTCTTGGTGTGTTACCCAGGCTGGTCTAGAACTCCTGGCCTCAAATGATTCTCCCACCTCAACCTGACTGAGAGCAAGGACTTGCTGCTGCCCAGCATTGCAAGAGAGTATCATATCATATATCGCTAGCTTGGGAAAAAGATGAAAATTCAAAATTGGAAGTACTGTTTCTACTGGATACATACCACTTTCACACCATCATAAAGAAGAAAAGTCCTTAAGTTGAACTTTATGTAAGCAGGGGACTGTCTGTTTAGAGTTGTTATGAGGAATGAGTGAGTGATTGATTCAATGTAACAAATTTAGGACAGAATCTGGTACATAGTAAGCACCATGTTCATGTTCTTACCATCGTGTACTGTATCATTTCATCCCTAGCAACTCTGTATGAGGTGAGTACTAATATCATTTCTATTTTACAGTTAATAGTTAGACTAAGAGAACGGAATTATTTGCCCACAATTATAAAGCTAGCAAGTGGCAGAGCTGGAGTTCATACTATTGTGTCTGAAATGCTAGGCCAATGTGTTTAAAACTTTTTACACTTCTACATACATTGTGATCCAGTACCCCACTGCACACTTGCACATCACAGACACACAAATGCACACACTTTAGTTGAAACAGAAGTTTCACAGAATTCTACCCTTTCTTGCTACATATGATGCACTTTGATATTTTCCATTTCATTTTTTTCCAAACATGATGCTATGGGTTATGCCTTGTAATTTGGAAAACACTGCACCAAGCCTCATCATTTGTTCATTTACTGCTCATTCATTCATTCAACAAATTGTGTATCTTCTCTATAGCATTCATTGTGTCAGATTTTACTGTTAACGTCTTTAATCAAAACCTACCTGCACCATAACCTTGGTTAGGTGTGACTGAGAAGTCCTGCAGCTTTTGTAAAACAAGACCCTAAATTGTACAATTCTGGTCAGATCGATGACTAGATTCATTTATAAATCTCTTTATCCTCATTTACTTTTTGTTCTTGCTAAATGATGTGGAGATAGGCACGTCCATTTATTTGAGCAGACACGTGTTAGTGGTGCTCTGAAGAAATGTTGCTAGGGCTCTGTAGCTGGTTCAGATTGTTACTAATCTTCTAGGCCAACCATATCAGCAGCTTAATTTATCATTTTATTTCCTTTGAATTTGACATTTTTGCCTCTGAAAATATGTGTCCATAGAGACCCTAACTGAGCTCTGGATCTGCTCTTATTTATCAGCAGGAGTTTAAGAAATGAAATTTAATATGATACTTCTGTTACCTATGCTAGAATAATCTCTGACTTAAAAAACTCTTGCCAGGTGCAGTTGTGCATGTCTGTAGTCCCGGCTACTCGGGAGGCGAGGTGTGAGGGTCACTTGAGGTCAGGCGTTCAAGACTGCAGAGTGCTATGATTACAATTGTGAATAGCCACTGCACTCCAGCCTAGGCTACATAAGCCCTGTATCTTAAAAAAAACAAAAACAAAAACCACTTTACATTGACCCTAAGGTTTGAAAGTCTATAGCAAAGACCAAGCATGTTACCTTTTTTCTAATAATGCTTGTGTTTAGTTATGGTAACCAGCAATATATAGAATATTTTGCAGGAATAAAACTGTGGGCAGATCATGACTTTTACATACAAAGGGGTAAAACATAGCCTGATATTATATCTGTGGCTACTTCTGTAACAACTCTTCTTGATAGTCTTTCTGAAACTTAGTGAACTATATCGGCTCTTTTAGAGAGGAATGAGATTCTTCTCAGAGGAAACCCAAGTTGGGGAGGAGTTTTCCAGCACCAAATTTAAGACATGACTTTATATCCCAATTGTTTCTTTGTCTACACCCACTCTTCCACCTTCAGTTGTCTAACTAGTATTTGTACTTCAGAATTCACTTCCTCTAGGAAATCTGTCATTACTTTCCCCTGCTACCAGCCTGACTGGTGCTGATAAATTTTTTAGGCTGGGCACGGTGGCTCACGCCTGTAATCCCAGCACTTTGGGAGGCCGAGCCGGGCGGATCACGAGGTCAGGAGATCGAGACCATCCTGGCTAACACATTGAAACCCCGTCTCCACTAAAAATACAAAAAATTAGCCGGGTGCGGTGGCGGGCGCCTGTAATCCCAGCTACACGGCAGGCTGAGGCAGGAGAATGGCGTGAACCCGGGAGGCGGAGCTTGCAGTGAGCCGAGATTGCACCACTGCACTCCAGCCTGGGCAACAGAGCGAGACTCTGTCAAAAAAAAAAAAAAAAAAAATTTAAAGGGGTTTTTTTTTTGTTTGTTTGTTTGTTTTTGTTTTTGAGACGGAGTCTCACTCTGTCACCCAGGCTGGAGTGCAGTGGTGCAATCTCAGCTCACTGCAACCTCCACCTCCTGGGTTCAAGCAATTTTTCTGCCTCAGCCTCCTGAGTAGCTGGGATTACAGGCCCATACCACTATGCGTGGCTGATTCTTGTATTTTTAGTAGAGACAGGTTTCACCGTAAAAGCCAGGCTGGTCTCGAACTCCTGACCTCAAGTAATCTGACCACCTCGGCCTCCAAAAGTGTTAGGATTACAGGTGTGAGCCACCGTGTCCTGCCAATTTTTTTGTCTTTTAGGTTAAAAAAAGAAAAACTATTATTAAGCAACAATTTTGTCTAACCCTTACACTTTGCAAAGCTATTTTATTCTATTACAGACTATGAGGAAGGTAGAGCTGTGTGTCATTTATGGGTAATCTGTTGCCTTATTGGTTCTCAAACAGTTGTTTTTGTTTGTTTTGTTTTTAGAAATGGGACCTCATTCCATCGTCCCCTAGGCTGGAGTGCAGTGGCATGGTCACAGCTCACTGTATCTTCGACCACCTGGGCTCAGGTGATACTCCTACATCAGCCTCCTCCTGGGTAGCTGGGACTATAGGCACACCACCACGCCTGGCTAATTTTTTGCATTTTTTGTAGAGACAGGGTTTTGCCATGTTTCCCAGGCTGGTCTTGAAGTGCTGGGATCACAGGCATTAGCCACTGTGGCTGGCCTCACAACAGTTCTTTTGAAAATAATAATATCCACATTCTATTATCTGGAAACTGAGGTACATCTAAATAGGTTAAGAAACTTAAAGACACACTACTAGCAAGTGACAGAGCCTAGATTCTGATTCTAGAACCCAAGTTTTAAATTTTTCTGTTCTGTTGCCTGTGTTCCAGAAATTTGTCCCGCCAACTTCTGTCTTTTTTTGAGACAGGGTCTTTCTGTGTTGCCCAGGCTGGAGCACAATGGCAGGAACACGGATCACTGCAGCCTTCACTTCCCAGGCTCAAGTGATCCTCCCACCTCACTTCACAAGAAACTGGGACTGCAGACACACCACCATGCCTGGCTAACTTTTGTATCTTGGCAGGGAGACAGGGTTTCACCATGTTACCCAGGATGGTCTCGAACTCCTGGCCTCAAGCAGTCCACCCACTTCAGTCTCCCAAAGTGCTGGGACTACAGTGCTCAGCCTGTCATTTTCATTTCTATCCACAAGTTGAGGCTTACCTTGCCATGGGCCCTGAGATCAACTCTACATTGCCACCCAAGCCTGTCCCCTTGATTGCAGTGTATATCTTATATCTATTCACCTAATCCCAGTCTCATCAATTAAAGTTTAAAGTTTGTTAAAAATTGTCTTGGGGGCAAGCACAGTGACTCCTGCCTGTAATCTCAGCACTCTGGGAAGCTGAGACGGGTGGATCACCTGAGGTCAGGAGTTTGCGACCAGCCTGGCCAACATGGTGAAACCCCGTCTCTACTAAAAATACAAAAATTAGCCAGGCATGGTGGCACACGCCTGTAATCCCAGCTACTTGGGAGGCTAAGGCAGGAGAATCACTTGAACCTGGGAGGCGGAGGTTGCAGTGAGCCAAGATTGCGCCATTGCACTCCAGCCTGGGCGACAAGAGCGGAACTCCATCTCAAAAAAGAAAAAATAAAAGACAAAACCAATTGAATAACTATTTCCAGAATGCTAATGGTTAAGTCAGATTAAAGAAAGGACTTCAGTGTTTTGCCAGAAGGCCACATTGTGTTTAATACTGTTTTAAGGATAGAAATGAAAATAATGTAACACTGACCACACATGTAGACAAGAAGGAGATGGAAGAAATAATATATTAGGTAGCAGGACCCAGATCCCCAAAGATTTCAATAGACCAGAATGGCATGCAGAATTTATTATATAAATCTAAAATGGATCAAGGGCAAATGTAAAGTCCTACCCCTGGGTTCAGCATTCTGCTTCCCAAGAATGGAATAAGAAAGATATCAGTTAGTGGTATGTGTGGCAAATACTTCAGGTTTTAGGTGCCTGTGAAACAGATGTGAATTAAGTATGTATGTGGTTGACTAGGAGGTGGCAAGGAGGATTGAAAATATAGCAGTCTTAGAATTGGAAGATCATGAATTGCAATTCCAGCTCTTCTCCTGGCTGGTTGTGTAATGAAGATTATTTACCTCTTTCAGCATCAGTTTTTCCCATTATAAAACGTGTGGCATGTCACAGAGATTCAGTCATTGTAAAATGTATGTACTTACTGGTGTTGCTAGCTGCAGAAACATATAAGCAAAATTAATTCAGTCTTAAATGATATTAAGAAAAATCATTCAGTTCTGGATACTTCATTTTAAAAGAGATTTTGATATGATATGAGGTGGGTTTTTTTTGTTGTTTTGTTTTTGTTTTTTGGTTTTTTTTTTGAGACAGAGTCTTGCTCTGTCACCCAGGCTGGAGTGCCGTGGCACGATCTCGGCTCACTTCAAGCTCCACCTCCCAGGTTCACACCATTCTCCTGCTTCAGCCTCCTGAGTAGCTGGGACTACAGGTGTCCACCACCACTCCCAGCTAATTTATTTATTTATTTATTTTTTATTTTTAGTGGGGACGGAGTTTCACTATGTTAGCCAGGATGGTCTCGATCTCCTGACCTCATGATCCGCCCACCTTGGCCTCCCAAAGTGTGCTCCTGGCCTATACTATATAATTCATTAAGACTAAGAAATGAGAAGGAAAAAAATCACAATTGGAAACTCTATTATTATAATTTTTTAAAATTAATTTTTATTTATTTATTTATTTTTAGACGGAGTCTCGCTCAGTCACCAGGCTGGAGTGCAGTGGCGCAATCTCAACTCACTGCAACCTCCGCCTCCTGGGTTCAAGCAATTCTCCTGCCTCAGCCTCCAGAGTAGCTGGGACTACAGGCGAGCACCACCACGCCCAGCTAATGTTTGTATTTTTAGTAGAGACAGGGTTTCACCATGTTGCCCAGAATGGTCTCAATCTCTTGACCTCATGATCCGCCCGCCTCGGCCTCCCAAAGTGTTGGGATTACAGGCATGAGCCACCACACCCATCCTCCGTTATTTTATTATTATTATTTTCTTTTTTGATGGAGTCTCATTCTGTCACCCAGGTTGGAGTTCAGTGGCGCCATCTTGGCTCACTGCAACCTCTGCATCCCGGGTTCAAGTAATTCTCCTGCCTCAGCCTCCCGAGTGGCTGGGATTACAGGCACGTGCCACCATGCCCGGCTAATTTTTGTATTTTTAGTAGAGATGGGGTTTCGCCATGTTGGCTAGGCGGGTCTTGAACTCCTGACCTCAGGTGATCTACTCTCCTTGGCCTCCCAAAGTGCTGGGCTAACAGGCGTGAGCCACCGCTCCCGGCCTGAAAACTCCATTATTATCTTTATTTTATTTTATTTATTTATTTTTTTTGAGACGGAGTCTCGCTCTGTCACCCAGGCTGGAGTACAGTGGCACGATCTCGGCTCACTGCAAGCTCCGCCTCCCGGGTTCACACCATTCTCCTGCCTCAGCCTCCTGAGTAGCTGGGACTACAGGCGCCCGCCACCACGCCCGGCTGATTTTTTGTGTTTTTACTAGAGACGGGGTTTCACCGTGTTAGCCAGGATGGTCTCGATCTCCTGACCTCGTGATCCGCCCGCCTCGGCCTCCCGGTGCTGGGATTACAGGCGTGAGCCACCGCGCCCGGCCTATTATCTTTAAATCTCTAAATCATTTATATATGAGTTAGGTTAGATTGTACATTTATTTTTTACCCATGAACACATTATTCAGGGCAGTGGGGGAAGCTTCAGGTTTGGCTCCATGTAAAGAAAAGCCTTTGAACCATTATAACTGTCTAAAAATAGAATGAATGGAATGAAGTGCCTTATGGAGTCGCTGGAGATGTGTTAAGTAAGAGGATGGGGCAACTCTTTGTCTTGGAACATTGTGGAGGGAATTCATGCCTTAGGTAAAGATCTCTTCAGGGCAATTTCTAAGGCTCTTTCTAACTCTTAAGATTCCAGATTCAGTAATATAGGAATAATACCTCTCGAAATTACTGCGGTGAATAGTGTATGTAAAAACTTCTTGCACATTGCATGGTACAGAGTTGGTTCTCATTGAATGTTTTTTGCCTTATCTATAAGATAAGAATAACCCGGCCGGGCGCGGTGGCTCAAGCCTGTAATCCCAGCACTTTGGGAGGCCGAGACGGGCGGATCACGAGGTCAGGAGATCAAGACCATCCTGGCTAACACGGTGAAACCCCGTCTCTACTAAAAAATACAAAAAACTAGCCGGGCGAGGTGGCGGGCGCCTGTAGTCCCAGCTACTCGGGAGGCTGAGGCAGAAGAATGGTCTAAACCCGGGAGGCGGAGCTTGCAGTGAGCTGAGATCCGGCCACTGCACCCCAGCCTGGGCGACAGAGCAAGACTCTGTCTCAAAAAAAAAAAAAAAAAAAAAGAATAACCCTTACCTTGGCCTGATGCCAGCAAGATAATGAATGTAAAGATGCTATAAATACCCTTCAAATCCTTGGCCAATAGGAGGTGCAGAAATCTGTATCTGACATCTGGCCAGGCACGATTAGGGGTATTTGCTTCAGTTTGTTCATTTACAAAGGGGGACCTTGGCTTTTTAGGTTGGTTGGTTGGTTGGTTGGTTTTCAGTGGGGAAGGGCCCGACTTACCTGCATGTAGAATGTATAGATTTGCCTTGCTGTGGCCAAAGAATGTAATGGTTAGGAACATAGACTTTTGGGGCTTCCAGCCTTCCCTTACTAGCTGGATGACTATTAGGGAGTGATAGCACCTCATGGGCCTCCATTTCCTGATCTGTAAAATGTTGAGGGCACCTGATTTAGGAATAATTGTGATTATTCAGCACAATAATGTATGTTAAGTGCTTGGCCAGAGCATAGCACCTAAATAGTCAGTTAACAATAGCTGATTCTGTGGTTGTTATTTTTCACATACTGGGAGAGAAGTTTTCCAAATGCTTCTTTGAAGGGCTACTAGATTGATCTGGAGAGAGCCTTTCTTTTTTACCATTGAGAAACTCCCTTTTGAATTAGTTCCTCATCCATGGCATAGACCATTTTTTGAATAAACCGAACATGGCAGGCAGTAAGAATAGCTATAGTGAGACAGAAAAGCAGTCCTAGGACTCCAGGCTCCTTAAAGAAATATGGCCCTTTAGTCTTTAGTGTGCCCTTTAAAAAGTATATCATGAGAAAAGCAAGCAGTGTTACGAGACATGAGCAGGTTCTTAACAGGTCTGTATTTGATTGTCATTCTGTGGGTTCTTTGCTCTGGATCCAGGTGCTACACAGAATGCCATAGGAATGCTTTATGAAGAGGTTATTGAACTTCAGTTCTGATACTGGTGGTTCAGGGTCAGCCACTTTGTAGGTGGACAAATTGTTTAACCATTTTGGAGCCTCCACTTCATCATTTACAAAAGGGTAATAACAATTGTACCCACCTATATATGGGATTTGAAGATTACATGAGTCAGTGAAGTAAAGCCTACCTAGCTGTGGTGGGTGTTCAGTGAAATCATATCAGTGAAGAAAGGAAGGTGTGGTCCTTGTGGATATATTCATTATAACTGTTTTTAAGTCTATTCTAATAAGGCTCTGGTTTACATTATAATCATACCTAAAAGAACACTGCAGGTTTTAAAATTAGAAAATTTAGATTCTTCTATAGCCAACCATGATTTCCCAACAATTTCATTTCCAGGCCTTTTCAGCGCTCTAGGAAATCCCATCTCAAACATAGTGGGTGCTATTTTTATGCTATTCATTTTGCCTTTTTGGCTTTACCTGTTTTCATTTTTTAAATTTGCTATTGTAACTTTTCTATAATGTTTATCTTGAGCTTTCTTTATGCTTTCAAAAGGAAAAATGAAAGGAATACTCATTACACCAGGGCCATTTTTATAGGGTATCTTTTTTTTCTTAATAGGGTTTTTTGTATTTTGTTTGTTTGTTTGTTTGTTTTGCAAACAACAGAAACTCACTTAACTTAAGAAAGAAAAGGAGGAGGATTGGCCAGGCGCTGTGGCTCACGCCTGTAATCCCAGAACTTTGGGAGGCCAAGGTGTGTGGATCACGAGGTCAGGAGTTCAAGACCAACCTGGCCAACATGGTGAAACCCCATCTCTACTAAAAATACAAAAATTAGCCGGGCATGGTGGTATGTTCCTGTAATTCCAGCTATTCAGGAGGCTGAGGCAGGAGAATTGCTTGAACTGGAACCTGGGAGGCAGAGGTTGCAGTGAGCGGAGTTTGCACCACTGCACTCCAGCCTGGGCTACAGAGTAAGACTTTGTCTCAGAAAAAAAGAAAAAGAAAAACCCAAAAGAAAAAAAGGAAGATTGTATTATAATAACGTGGTTACTTCAGTTTGTCACTGTGCTGTTTTATCACAGGTAGTGCATACAAGCCTTAGAAAAGTCTGTAACCAAGAACTGTAGAGTCCTCAAGAACCTAGACAGTCTTTCCGTATCTGTTGTTCTCCATTTCCCTGGTTGTATAATCTCATATATTTACTTCTCTGAATACCTGCTGTTTGCCGAGTGACTTTGGACAAGTCATAATATTGCCTGTTGCCCTGTTTGGGGGGGAGAAAAAAAGGTATATTAGTTTCCTGTGCTGCTGTCTAACAAATTACCACAAACTCATTGCCTTAAAGCAACAAAAATTTACTCTCTTACTGGAAGAGAAGCCATAAATCCAAAATCAGACTGGGCATGGTGGCTCATGCCTCTAATTCCAGCACTTTGGGAGGCTGAGGTGTGCAGATCACTTGAGGTCAGGAATTCAAGACCAGCCTGGCCAACATGGTAAAACCTTGTCTCTAATAAAAATACAAAAATTAGGGCATAGTGGCAGGTGCCTGTAATCCCAGCTACTTGGGAATCTGAGGCAGGAGAATTGCTTGAACCCGGAGGTGGAGGTTGCAGTGAGCCGAGATTGAGCCACTGCACGCCAACCTGGGCGACAGAGCAAGACTCCCTCTCAAAAAAAAAAAAAAAAAAAAAAAAAAAAATCAGTATTCCTGGGCCAAAATGAAGGTGTTTGCAGAGCCACAATCCTTTCAGAATCTCTAGGGGAGAATTGGTTCCTTGCCTCTTCCAACTTCTGGTGACTGCCGTCATTCCTTGGTTGGTAGCCAATTTCTGCCTCTGTCTTCATATGGCCTTCTCTTCTGCATATTATGTGTTTCTTCTTCTCTACTATCTTTATCAGATCTCCCTCTGCCTCTGTCTTATGAAGACACTTGTGATTGTATTTAGGGCCCATCCGTATAATTCAGAATAACCCCCTAATGCAAGATTCTTCATTTAATCACATCTACAAATACCCTTTTTCCTTTATAAGGTAGCATTTTACAGGTTCCAGGGATTAGGACCTGATATCTGTGGGTCGCAGTTATTCTGCTTACTACAGATGGCAATCATAGAGAATCATCTCAAAAGTTGGCATATAATAAGGGCTCCAGAAATGCAAACCTCCTCCTTTCTCTGCATCCCTCCTATGTATACTACCATGACCCTCCGTTAACATTGCCTTCAAAAGCCTTTCTTTTCAGGAATGTCATTATCACATTAGATGTGTACCTGCTGGGGTAATAATAAAGAAAATAATAGCTGACAGTTATCAAATGTCTGTTACAGCCCACACACTGCAATGAGAACTTTATCCATGGGATATAGGTATTATTATAAACACCATTTAACAGATGAGAGAAATGAAAAAAGTAAAGAAGATCAATTTTTCCCTAGTTCACCCAGCTAGTGTCAGAGCTAGGATTCAAATTAGAATCTCTCTAATTATAAGGGGTCTCTAATTCATGGTATAATGACGTGCCTTTGCTTTTGTTTGTTTTTTAAGAGACATGGTCATGCCGTCGCTTAGGCTGGAATGTAGTGGTACAGTCATAGCTCACTGCAGCCTCAAACTCTTAGGCTCAAGCAGTCCTCCTGCTTCAGCCTCCTCAGTAGCTGAGACTATAGGTGTGTGCCATCACGCCTGGCTCTCTAATGACGTTCTTGATTATTATACCTTGCCTCTTACTCAGGAGTGAGGTTCAAATATCTGATTTCTTGTCTTGGCCTCTGATCAGAACCTTCCCTGGTGATTTCTTGTACCTGCTGGCATAGCTTCACATCACAGTTCACAGGGTGCTTTTTTGTCATGTGCCTGCTCTTTAGCAGTTGCTTGGTCCTGAGTAAATGCAGTTTAAAGGAAGAGGAGGTGAAGAGCTATACTCTATACTGAATTTCCTCCTCAAGTAACTTGTTTGTTGCTAGTCAGTGAGTTCCATGACTCTGGGGATCATGACGATTTATTTATGTCCTAGCACAGGGCCTGGACACAGAATAGATATTCTGCTAGAGTGTAAGCTTCACCAGGGACTTCTGTTCACTGCCATATTCATGCCTTACAGCAGTTCCTGGGATAGAAGAGTTGCACAGTAAATATTTATTGACTGGATGTCTGGCTGACTGGCTTAGTTGGGCATGGTTAGAACTTAATTACAGCTGTCATTTATTGGCTATATATCATGTGTGAGGCACTTACATATATGGTAAGTAAACCTTACCATGCTCTTACAGGGTAGAATTGATGGGTTATAGATGAGCAGGGTGAGGGTGATAGAGGAGTCAAAGATACTTTGTAGGTTTCAGTCTTAGATACTGATCCAAGTGTTGATGAAACCCAGGAGAAAGAGTTTAGGTAGACTGTGTTGTGGTATCTGCAACCATAGATACAGGGACTACTCCTGGGACAAAGCTCCAAAGATGGGCCCCCTATTTGCCCTTTAGCCTGGAGATAGTGGTGGTCTTAATCTACCCAGAAGAGAGTTGCTCACTTTAGGAACTGTAGGCTTAAAACCATTATTTCCACTGTGTTCTAACTCGAACATGATCAGTTTCTGTTCCAGATGATCGGGCTGAACAACGAACCTGTCTCATTTGTGGGGACCGCGCTACAGGCTTGCACTATGGGATCATCTCCTGTGAGGGCTGCAAAGGGTTTTTCAAGCGGAGCATTTGCAACAAACGGGTATATCGATGCAGTCGTGACAAGAACTGTGTCATGTCTCGGAAGCAGAGGAACAGGTGCCAGTACTGCCGCCTGCTCAAATGCCTCCAGATGGGGATGAACCGGAAGGGTGAGTGGTGCTCATGGCGCTGATGGCCCATCCTTCATTCAAAACTTTACCTTTAGTGTCAGCTGTTTAGTTACTTATTTCTCAAGCTTGCACTACATATCAGGCCTTACAGTTTGTACTGTTAACCAAAATGAATCTGGAACCATTCTTGCCTACAAGAACTTCCTAAACTAGGTGGAGGGGAAAAAACTAGTGAGATGTTAAGGATTCTGTGGGAGTGAGTGCACAAGCCCTGTGTGACCAAGAACTCACTTAACAATCAGGTCTTAACTGCCATTAATATACATCACTAATTATTTCAGGAATGATGACAGAAGTAGAAATTTTTGGATGAAAAGGCATGAGGAAGGAGATTTCTGAATGCGGTATCATTTTGTTTGCTAGAACCATGGTGTACTCAGAGGCTAGGCATGCTCAGAAGTCTGTGGCTAGGTTGGTGAGGAGTTTGGGATGTGTTGGGTAGCTTTCCAAGAGCCCTTAGCCTGAGATAATAGGAATAAACTGACGTTCTAGTAGGATGAATATGAAGGACTCTTTTGGAGGATTAATTGGGGCAGGGGAAACAGAAAAACCATCTAGAAAGTTTTTAGTAGAGTCTAGAAGGAAATCTAAAGGAACTGAAGGAATGGGGGAAATAATGGCACAGAGGGACGTTGAAGAAACTCACCTGATAGAACTTGGTGACAGTGAAAATTGAGCAGCACCAGAAGTTGAAGTTGAGGATGTGGATTAAGAGTAATGACCTTACTATGGAGGAAAAAATTGGGGGGAAAAAAAAGTCAAACTAAAAAGCAGGGTGATTTCTCTACAGGACCCTCTGAAAAGAAAGGAAAAGAAAAGAAAAAAAGGATGGGGCAAAATGTTGGCCTTGGCAATACTGAGTTTGAGGTACCTGAGAGGGACACATAAAGATGTCCACCAAGGAAGTTGGTTATATAGGATTGGAACTGACGTGAGAAGCCCTGCCTGCAAACAGGCTTCATGGAGCTGTTGGCACAGAGGTGGTAGTAAAAGTGTAGTCCAGAGGTGAAATCACCCACAGAGAGCTTAGATACATAAGAGAGAAGGGCCGGTGTCAGAAGCCTAGAGTGGTATTCCCATGGAGAGTAGAGAGTAGAATAGAGCAGTGTCATTCAGCAGAAAGAAGAGAGGCTCTAGAGGCAAACAGACTAGCTCTTAGCTCTGTGACCTTAGGAAGTTTGCTTTATATCTCTGATAATTATCTTACCTTTAAGGTAGTATGTTACTTGCCCTTCAGAGTTCTCTACAGGATTAAGTATGATAACATACAAAATACCCAGCAAAGTATTAGGGGTCCATAGCAGCAGTGTTCAGGGATAGGGGGGTTAGTCAGATAAAGTGAACTATTCCAACTGGTTTTATAGCATTATGAATGCAGACATCCGGATGTACTCAGACTGGTTTTATTGTGTATGAGATAGGAAGGACCTTTTAAAAACTTGCCCATCATGAAGAAAAGTAAGAGAGATGTGGAAGGGCATTTAGATAAATTTAGGTGATTTATAATTTATTATAAATACTAATATTGAGCACTTATTTATGTACCCTCCATATATATATTCTACCACTGAATACATACAGCAACCCTGTCATTAACTGTTATCCCCAGTTTACAGATACAGCTTAGGGAGGTAAAATGATTTAGCAGTAGTTAGTTTAGGGGTGGTTGTGTTGACAGTTAATAGTTACTAAATTATAATTTGTTATTAAGCAGAGCTTGTACCTGACCACACGGAAAATGTACTGCTTCACATGTCTACCATGTGGCGTAGTTGTTTACATGTTGGAACACCCTGTGTTTATTGGATGATGAATGCCATAGTAGGACATTTGAAGTGTTACGAAGTTTGTCCCCTGCCTCTCTTTCTAACTCATTTCTGAATACTGTGCCTCAGGGATGCCTTACAGTGCCTGTACTCAGGTTTTTTCCTCTACTTGGAGATCTTTTTCCTTCCCCACTGTCAGTTTCCTCTTATTGAAATCTTTTCCAGCCACCAATACCAAACACATACTGTCTTGAAGAGTCTGTCAACTTCTTGCCCTCACCCTGTTTTGGTTTTGGCCTCCACATTTCTCATCTCCCTTTGTTGCCCTCACTGTGAGTATCTTAAAGCTTAGTTGTTACGGGTTGTCTTCTTGACTACTGTCTCTGAAGAATCATCGTGCTTATTCAGCTGAAGTGTGAGATTCTGAGGCTTCCAGCAAAACTCACCTGTTTTAGGGAAGAAGAAACTTAACCTTATAACCCCTCTGACCATAGACCAGAAGACACATGGAGTATGAGGGTCAGGGAGCTGTCTCCTTAGGACTGTTTGCACGCAGAGCAGGCAGACCCAGTTGCCTGGTGAAGTCTGCATCAGGGAGAGAAACCCTGCCACCTCCTGGTTGGTGCTGCGAAAGCAGGATTAAAATTGCAGTTGCCATGGGAGTATTTTGGGGGTAAGGAATATTCTGTATGGACCTGTGGTGGTTGACACATAATTCTGTGCATTTGTCAAAACCCATAGAACTTTACACCACAAAAAAGTAAATGTTACTACATGTGAAAATTTGTTTAATCAGCTAGGATATTGTAGGGGTTACAGGGCAGAGAGAAAGAATGCACACTGTGACAAATGAATCTAGCTAGTGTTAGAAATGAGTCACATAACCACACTTAAGGGGTTGGAGAAAAAAGGAGCTAACCTTTGAAAAGTGTTTTTACTGTATACTGTAAGGCTAAAAACAAAGAATTACATACAAACAAAGCACTTTGTAAAATTTGTTTCTCTCAAGGTTATGTGTTAGGAATTCTGTCGCTACTTCATTTAGAGTAGAATCGGCAAGTAAATATATTGTGGACAATGAGAGTCAGGTTTCTCACATCAGAGAAAGAAAGAAGTTATAAATCAGCAAAGGAGAAGGCTAGAATGAATCCCCTGGTGCCAGATTGGAATCAGTGTGTCAATATGTATTAATGTTTTAGATAGATTTAAAAATACGGCCGGGCACGGTGGCTCAAGCCTGTAATCCCAGCACTTTGGGAGGCCGAGGCGGGCGTATCACAAGGTCAGGAGATCGAGACCACAGTGAAACCCCGTCTCTACTAAAAATACAAAAAATTAGCCGGGCGCGGTGGCGGGCGCCTGTAGTCCTAGCTACTCAGGAGGCTGAGGCAGGAGAATGGCGTGAACCCAGGAGGCGGAGCTTGCAGTGAGCCGAGATCGCGCCACTGCACTCCAGCCTGGGCAACAGCGTGAGACTCCGTCTCAAAAAAAATAAAATAAAATAAAATAAAAAAATAAAAATAAAAATACATAGATACCGTGTGTGGGTAGGTGAGTTAGTGTACCTATGTGTATTTCCAAGCTCTAGCCACTGAGAGGGGCTAGAAGCAGATACCCCAGGAGCAATGAGTACACCCAGCACCCAGATCTTGGCTTCCAAATATCAATGAAAGGAATGAGGACTCATTGGAGAACTGGTTGATTCTAAGGCTGGGATAGGAGAAATATAAAATGATCCTGGAGCATCTTAAGGTGCCAGCAAATTAGGAAGTACTTTCTAAAAAAAGAAAGGAAGCATATCAAAGGGCACAGAAGCCAACCTGAAAGAACTTCTGATGGCCAACGTTGGAACAACTTGAGGAACAATAACTATAGGATTAGTTTATAACCCAAATAATAAAGTAAATATCCATGAGTTCATACTGAAAGAAGTAAGTGAGTAAATAAAGAGAAGTGATCATTCTTCCTTTTAAGTGAATTCTGATTAATAAATGTAGAAGGAGGCCAGGCTTAGTGGCTCACACCTGTCATCCCAGCACTTTGGGAGGCCAAGGCAAGAGGATCACTTGAGCCCTGGAGTTCAAGACCAGCCTGGGCAACATAGTGAGACTCCATCTCTAAAAATATAAATATAAATGTAGAAGGAATGAGGGAAATAGAAAAAAAATCACCATTAGGGCCGGGCACAGTGGTTCATGCCTATAATCCCAATACTTTGGGAGGCCAGAGCAGGTGGATTGCTTAAGCTCGGGAGTTCAAGACCAGCCTTGGCAACATGCTGAAACCCCGTCTATACAAAAAAATATATAAAAATTAGCTGGGCGCGGTGGCATGTGCCTGTAGTCCCAGCTGCTCTGGAGGCTAAGGTAAACCTGGGAGACGGAGGTTGCAGTAAGCCAAGATCACACCATTGTACTCCACCCTGGGTGACAGACCAAAAAAAAAAAAAAAAACCACCATTAGAACACCACAGTAATAATTGCGACAAGCAAGATCTTAATGGATGCTAAGTAAGTGGCATTGGTGTAAACAGAAACAGAATATTTGCTTAGTCTGCAAATATATAGTAATTACAAAGGAAAAAATAGTAAGTTTATTTAAAGAATTCTGACAGACATGACTGTAGCCAAATGATCAAGATTAACAGTACCAATAAAACACACCAACATTGTATATACCCCCAATATGAAACACTGAGAAGCGCACACATGTACACACACACAGAGGTAAGTTCACTCCCAGTCTAATCCTGAGAAAACAGACAAGCCCATATTGAGGGACGTTCTTCAGAATAACTGACATTTGACAATATACCCATTTGAAAAGTGTCAGAGTCACAAAAAACAGGGAAAGACTGAGCTGTCACAGATTGGAGAAGACTATGAAGGCAAGACAGCTAAATGTAATGTGGGCCCCTGGATTGTGTTCTGGAACAAAAGATATCAGTGAAACAACTGGAGAAATCAAAATAAAGTATGTGCTTTGGTTAATAGTATTGTACCAAAGTTAGTTTCCTAGTTTTGATGACTAGCCATGATTATGTCAAATGTTAAAAGGAGGAGAGTATATGGGAACTCTCCATACTATTTTTGCAACTCTTGTATAAAGTCTAAACTTACCTTAAAATTAAAAAAATTAACTATTAAAAAAATGCAGCTGCCATTTGTGACTGGGGCTTTTTCACCTATGTGAGAGACAGCTCTCTGTTGTCCTCCATCTTTGGATTTAGAACTGAGTGTCTTTTCAGACCTAGAAGTTGACTGGTCAGAAAAGTCATTAAATTAGCAAAGCAATGAGGAAGATCTAAAGAAGGGTGGTGAATGGAGACTGGGCCCTGTCTGTCCATCCCCACTACTGCACTAGTATCCCCCATGTATGTTTCTTACCCATTTTACGGTCTTCGGGATAAAGTCAGGCTCCTCAAGGTGATTTTCAAGGCCCCTCTGACACTGGCATCAGCCACCTGATCCCTTTCCTTCTCCATTTGGTGTTCCCCACTCACAATCTGCATTCCATCGTAGTTCTTCAAAAACCCAATGATGTTTCCTGTTTTGCACATGTGGTTTCATCTGCCTGAAAGAAGAGAGGGTTTCAGTCACCCTTCTACTCCTGACTTCAAGGTTCAGCATTTATTTGTAACATCCTCTAAGAATCCTTCTCTGATGCCACCCCCCACCAGATAACCCTCCTGTGCTTCCACAGCTTTTTTGCATGCCCTCTGCCATAACCCTGGTCACCTTTTGTTATCTTTCTCTGTTCACTCGTCTGTTTCCCTCATTATTAGACAATGAGCCCCTCAAGGACCATGATCAAGTCCTACTTTTCTGTTGGTCCCTCAGCAAATAACTCAGTAGTGATAGGATGCTCCCTGGTTAGATGGGTTGACTGTGATGGAGGGCCATGGCAGGAAGTGGGATGGGGAGAATACTGTAAGAGGAGAAATGAAGATACAGTCAGCTTCGTGGTGGGTGGGAATGGGGAGTGGATTTCATATTAGTTAAGTAATTATGTGAAAAAATAAAAAATTTCCTTAACTCTGTGGTCTCATAACTTGCTAACTAGTTCAAAAGTATAAAGGTCAAGGAAAGCTTCTTGGAGGAGGTGATGTTTGCAGAATGGCATTGTGAGACAGTGATCCTATGGCATTGCCATGTCACTTTACCAGGGTAAAAAGTGCCCCAGGACACAACACAGAGGTCTGCATGAAGCACTGAGAAATCTCAAGGAGGGATAACATTTGAGCAGAATCTTAAAGAAATCAAAGTTCATGTTCCTTACAAACTTTTTTTTTTTTTTTTACATTTCTTACATTTTCCTTGTGAACTTTTTTTTACATTTTTTCTACCAAAAAAATTGTAGAGACGAGTTTTCAGCATGTTGCCCAGGCAGGTCTTGAACTGAGGATCAAATTCAGCTGAGCTGAACTGAGCTCAAGCAATCCTGCCACCTCAGCCTCCCAAAGTGCTGGGATTATAGGCATGAGCATATGCCCGGCCATAGGTCTGTTTGTTTGTTTTTAAATTAAGACTTTAAAATTTTGCTCTGTTTTATTTTGAAATAATTTCAAGCTTACAGGAAATTTGCAACAGTAGTAAGAATTCTCATATACCCTTTACCCAAATTCACCAATTGCTAACATTTTGCCACATTTGCTTTATCATCCTATTTGTTTTATTATTTTCCCTCCCCCTTCCCCCTTGCTCTTCTTTCTGTCTCTCTCTCTCTCTCCCCCACCTTCCCCACTTCCCACAGGTAAGTAAGTGTGTGTGCGCCTGCATGTGTGTACCTTCTTAGCCATTTAAGAGTGAGGCATAGGCAGTGTTCCTCTTATTTCTAACAATCACAATACTATTATCAAAATCCGGAAATTTAACATGACACAATACTATCTTATTAGCAGATTTTACTCAATTTTTGCCATTCATCCCAGTGTCCTTTATAGCAATTTCATTTTTTTCTGATCTAGAAGCCAATTCAGGAAATCACATTACATTTAGTTTTTATGTCTTTTCAGTTTCTTTTAATCTGAAATAGTTCCTCAGTCTTTCTTTGTCCTTATTAACATTGTCGATTTTGAAGCAAATAGGTCATGTATTCATGTATTTTGTAGAATATCCTTTAATTTGGGCTTGTCAGTTTCCTCACAATTACATGCAGGTTATGCATTTTTCACAAGAATGCCATAGAAATGATGTTGTGTCCTTCTTAGTCCATAATATCAAGAGCACATGATGTAAGTGTATACCCATTATTGGTGATATTAACTTAAATCACTTGGTTGTTACGATGTCACTTAGGGAAGGTGGTGTTGCCAGATTTTTCCACTTTAAGTTTCTTTCTGAGTACAGGGAACATACTAAGAGACAGAACAATGTAAAACAGAATAGCGTGTTCAAAGACTAACAAATAGTTCTCTATATGTAGGGTGTAGCATTAGGGTATAGCATTAGGGCATAGCATTTATGCCAGAGATGAGGGTGAGGGGTCCCAGCAGAACCAGATGATAGATGGTCTTGAATGCCACGCTCAGGAGCTTAGATTTGGCCCATGGACCAAAGGCACCACCAACAGGTTTTGAGTGGAACTTTGATGTAGTTAGCTTTGTTATTTATGGTTTCTGGGTTCTGTTGACTGCCTAGGCCCAAGCGAATGAAGAATGGGAGGCATATGAGTTCCAAAGCAGAAAAAGTATTTGTGGTGCCTTTCGAGAAGATAGAAGCGCCATGGCTAGGGCCATTCTCTTTCTTAGACTTAGATAAGAGTTACAGCAGAACCATTCCTGTAATACTGCACACAGGAGCCATTTGTTCTTTTTAATCAAATCACTGCCAGATAGACTTTAACCCTGCTGAAAAACGTGTTAGTTCAGTGTGGCATCTAGGAACAAGCACAGCTTTAGAATCAGAAGATCTAAATGGAAACTCCAGCTCTGTCAGTTTTTCTCTGAGTAACCTTGAGCAAATCTCTTTACCTCTCTGAGCTCTGTTTTCTCATCTCAAAAATGCGTGGGAGAATAATACACCTTCCAAGGTGGTTGTGAGGATCAAATGAGATAACATACATATGTGCAAGAACATTATAAGTTTGAAACTATGCTCCAAGTTTTTGTTTTTAACAGAGGCACTGTGGCACATTGTATTGATTTCCACACTTCAGGCGGCTTCATGGCATCTTGACCAATTTTATCATCTCTGAATGGGCATTGCTGTTTATATTAGTCTTTCAGTAACTTTTAAAAATCAAAGTTAATTTTTAAAGGCAATTTTTTACCACCTCAGTGAGTTGCACATCAGAATAAATGTATAATTTAAGAATAATTAATACTTAATAATAATGTAAATAAGAATAATTAGTAATTAAGAATGTATAATTAAGAGTTTATGCACCACCTAAAAGTATCTTATGTTTCTCTGAAAGAAGTCTGGTCTTAGAGTCTGATAGCGTGGGTTCCAACCCTGATTCTGCTCTTTAGTTTCTGTCTCTTCCAGCAAAATACTTCATTTCTGTGAGCCTTAGATCCATCTCTTCAATGGGAGTGATACTAATACTTTACTCATGAGTTATTTTACCTCAGAGAACAGTATGTAACACATAGTAGATTTCTATCATTTCTTATTCTGGGTGGGGTCGAGGAAGAAGATGAACTTTTTTTTTGAGATGGAGTTTTGCTCTTGTTGCCCAGGCTGGAGTACAATGGCACCATCTCGGCTCACCGCAACCTCCACCTCCCGGGTTCAAGCTGTTCTCCTGCCTCAGCCTCCCGAGTAGCTGGTATTACAGGCATGTGCCACCATGCCTGGCTGATTTTGAATTTTTAGTGAAACATGGTTTCTCCATGTTGGTCAGGCTGGTCTCAAACTCCCAACCTCAGCTGATCTGCCCTCTCAGCCTCCCAAAGTGCTGGGATTACAAGCGTGAGCCACTGCGCCCGGCCGATGAGCTTTTGAATTTCAGAACAAGAGATTGGCAAGATGTAAATATTTAAGACATGTGGCCCTTTAAATGAAAAGTAAAGTATGTTGCATTATTTTCACACCTCCAGGACAGTGAAAATGAGATAACAGCTGAACTAGTAATATATTTGGTGTCGTATTCCAGTGACAGATCTTTGTTCTCTACCTGTGAACTGAAATAAAGACATGTGAGATGTTGTTATTAGAAACAGAAATATCCAAAGACTGTCATTGACCATGGAATAGCAGAGAAGCGATTGTAAGGATTTTAGGCCTTGAAATTAAATGGAAAGAGACCTCCCAGCCAACAAGCAGCATACATCTAGCTCTAACATAGGCTATGTATGTTTCTTACTCTAAATTCACAACAGCTTTTTATAATGCAGACTGACCATGTTGCCTCCACTTAGCACATGAAAATATTAAGATTCTAGCAAAGTTGAGAATAGAAACTTGGATTTTTAACTCAAAGAGGCTAGGGAGAGGGAAGGATTAGTTACTAAGTGCTTACTTTACATGCCAGGCCCTAGGGTTGGTGTTTTAGCCATACCGTTTTATGTAATGTAACATAAAACAAGTATCAATATTCCCTCTTTTCATTTCAGTAAACTAAAATCCAGAGAGGCAAAGAAACTTGTTCGTAATTATACAGACCAGGAAGAAACAGGATTTGGACCCTAACTTACTTAATTCTGAATTTCCTGTCAGCCTCTTAGTTACCTCAGAAACAGGGTTATACTTGGAGCTCCCACCTTTTTGAGGCAATCAGTGCCTGCCTCAGGAACTTTCTAGATTCCTCATGTTAATTTTTTAAATTGGCAGGTATATCCTGGTAAGGCCTGCTGTTACATAATGTCATTAGCTTATCTTCTGTCATTGTTAACATTAACCCCTTTCAAGCTACCCTCCACAGTGGCTGTCACAAAGATTTTTTTTAAATCCCAATATGACCACAGTGCCCCCTTACATTCCTTCTTGTTCTCAAGCTCCTTAGCTAAAGTTATACCCTAGTCTGGCATTCAAGGCTCTTTATGATCTAAGCCCAATTGGCCTTTCTACCATTATCTCATGCTACTCTTCCCCCACGTAGGCCACCTTTCCCCCATGCTTTAGCCAGATTAAGCCACTTGGAAGTTTCCAGAAAAAAGAGCTCATTTTTATCTTCAGCTTGCGTTTTTGTACACTGTTCGCTCAATCTGGAGCACTCTTTTCCTAGCTGCCTAAATCCCACTTAACCTTTAATACTCAGTTCAGAAGTTTTCTTTTCCGGAAAGGATTGCCTAATACTGTGGTCCTACTATAATTGCAAATCAGGGGTTCCTCTCTATGCCCCCGTGTTAAGTGTTCCATAAACAGTGATGATAATATTAGTAGTAGTTGTTATTCTTAGTCAGGAGATATTACTTAAAGGATGCTTTTTATACTTAGAAAATGCTCAGTAATCTCCTTCAACTACACAGGTGCTCTACTGACTGCCTTTGCAGGGAGAAACCATTGAGGTCAAAATTCTGATTAATGAAAAAAAAACCAAAAAACCTGTTCTGATTCTACAAATCAAACCTAATCGTAGGCTGGGAATAAAAACTGTTTTATTTAAAAATGGAAATACCCTGTCCCTCCCCTAGAATTTGTCAAAACCTTAAGATGCATCATCCTGGCGGGATATTTGTAACTGAAGGACTAGTAAACAGTACTATCACCTTTTTTAAACATATTGAATGTATACAGTGTGTGTAATAGGTACAGAATGCCTTGGGGGCCCCAAAATATTGCTGCCTATGAAGGAACCTGGAATAATAGAAAGAAGTGTGTGCTTTGGGTCCAGAAGGACCTGTGTTTTAATCTTTGATTCACTAATTACTCTCTTATGCTTTTGGCCAAGCAAATTCTCTTTTTGTGCTAAAAGTTATATGAGTGTGCTTCTGACTGCCTTTCTTGACTTATGTTTCCTTTCAGCTATCAGAGAAGATGGCATGCCTGGAGGCCGGAATAAGAGCATTGGGCCAGTCCAGGTGAGTTCTAGACCTCAATCCCTGTGGTCCATCCTGGAAGCCCAGGGCTCCAGCTGTTCCTGAAACTGCTCACCTTGATTCTTTCATCTGCTGCTGAGGAGAGCCATCTTTGTTTTCATTTCTGTAAAAGTGCTTTTACAGCCTGGATGTGAAAGTGCTTTGAAACTCTTAAATATGTAAGTTAATGATTAAAGCTCTTCTCGTGATCCCTCAGCCTTTTCTAAGGATTTCACAGACAGTGAACCCACTTATGGTTCTGAACCATGCAGAGAATTTTTTGATCAACCCTTAAGGTTATAGATAAGTAAGCCTGGCAGAAATGAGCAGGACTACTTTGCTGTTCGTTTCATCTAAAAAATGTACCAGCAGGGTATTATTGTCTTATTGTAGAGTAGGAATGATATACCCCCATTCAGTCCCACAAACATTTACTGAGTTCCTACTCTTCCAGGCCCTATACTGTGAACTCATTCTAATGGGAGAGACAGATAGGTAAACAGACATAATAGTAAGGTGAGAGGTAACAGAGGATGCTCAGGGACTACAGAGGGAGGGGCATCTATTCTGCTTGGGCTAGAATAGCCTTGGTTGGGGACTAGAGACACTCAAGAAAATAGACTGTGAAAAGACCCAAAGATGAATCTTTATGACAAGGAGTTTGTTCAGTTAGGCTGGAACATTGGGCACATGTAGTAGAGTGGCAGAAGATAAGGCAGATTCCTTGAATTTGGAATCAGTTCATTAGGGAGTGGCCTTCAACCGTCTTTGACTACAGCTCCTTAGGAAAAGTCTTTGTGGGACCAGCCTACACCACTTGTTCTTACTCATTGTTCTTACTTGCCAGCAGAAGAGCTTCATGAGGGTAGAAAATTGGATATATTTCTGCCCATCAGGTGACTCCCTTGTCACACTAGTAGGCAGAGAGCATGCCTTAGGAATTACTAGTGGCCAGGAGCAGTGACATACGCCTGTAATCCCAGCACTTTGGGTGGCTGAGGCAGGAAGATTGCTTGAGGCCAGGAGTTCAAGACTAGCCTGGGCGACATAGCAAGACAGACCCTGTGTCTACCAAAATAAAATAAAAATTTTAAAAACTATTATTGTTACTGGTATGAGCCAAGAGGCAACTACTAAAAGGTTTTATTTAGATTTGCATTTTAGGAAGATCATTCTGGCAGTTAGAAATGGTTTGTGAGGAGTGAGGTGAGGATGAGTGAAACTGAGGGAGAGAGAAAGCAGTTAGAAGGTTTTTACAGAAGTACAGGTGAGAGATACAGATAATAGTTAAAGCAGAGCAATGGCAGTGCAGATTGAGGGGAGATAATAGACTCAAGAGATATTTACTGGGTAAGTTTATAGGATTTAGCCAGTTAAATGTGAGGGAATGAAAGAAAGGTTCACAGTTGTCTTAAGACATACACTGATGATGTTTGGAGGATTTCCTGTCACATGAGCACAGCATACATTCAGTCAGGCTGTGTGACTCCCAACTCTGCTGTATTTATTCTTTTTTTCTAAAACATTTTTATTCTCGTTTTTCAAGTTAGATATATGTCTTATAAATTCTTTTTGTTTTTTGGTCTGGACTAATAGCTGCTCTTTTTTTATTATGGCAGAAGTAAAAACCATATAACATGAAATCTACCTTTTAAACAAAATTTTAATCACATAGTACAGTGTTGTTAACTATATGCACACTCTGATACAGCAAATCTTTAGAACTTTTTCATCTTACGTGACTGAAACGCTATACCCATTAGACAACAGTTCCTCATTTTCCTCTCCCTTTGCCCATGGCAGCCATCATTCCACTTTCTGCTTATAAGAG
This sequence comes from Macaca thibetana thibetana, assembly GCF_024542745.1. Taxonomy (NCBI): domain Eukaryota; kingdom Metazoa; phylum Chordata; class Mammalia; order Primates; family Cercopithecidae; genus Macaca; species Macaca thibetana. Next base: position 14,111,753 of record NC_065592.1, read on the forward strand.
TTTGACTACTTTAGATACCTCATAAAGTGGAATCACGCGGTATTTGTGCTTCTGTGACTAGTTTATTTCACTTGGTGTAATGTCATCATGGTTCATCCTTGGCATAGCTTATAATGACTTCCTTCTTTTTTAAGGTGTTTTATGTGTATATCACATTTTCCTATGCATTTCTCTATCATCGGACACTTACATGTTGTATTCACTTCTTGACTATTTTGAATAATGCTGCAGTGAACGTAGGAGTGCAGTTATCTCTTCACAATCCTGATTTCAGTTCTTTTGGATAAATACCCATAGATGGGATTGCTGGATCCTATGGTGGTTCTATTTTTACCTTTTTTGGGACCCTCCATGCTGTTTTCCATAGTGGTTGCACCATTTTACATTCCCACTAACGGTGCACAAGGTTTCCATTTCTTCACGTCCTTGCCAGCACTTGTTATTTTCTGGACTTTTTTGTTTGTTTGTTTTTGGGTTTTTTGGGTGGTTGTTGTTGTCTTCTTTTGCATATAACAGACATCCTAACAGGTGTGAGTTAATATCTTCAAGTTTTGATTTGTATTTTCCTGATGGTAAGTGATGTTGAGCATCTTTTTATATACCTATTGGTCATATGTCTTCTTTGGAGAAATGTCTGCTCAAGTTTCTTGTTCATTTTTCAATGTGTTTTGTTTTGTTTTTTTTCTGTTACTGAGTTACGGGAGTTCCTTGTATATTGTGGATGTTGACCCCTTATCAAATGTATGGTAATATATTCTCCCATTTCATAGGGTATCTTTTTACCCTGTTGATTGTTTCCTTTGTTGCACAGAAGCTTTTTAGTTTAATGTAGTCACACTTGGCTGGTTTTGTTCTGTTTTCTGTACTTTTGGTGTTGTATCCAAGAAATCACTGCCAAGACCAGTTTTATGAAGATTTTCCCCTGTGTTTTCTCCAAGGAGTTTTATAGTTTTAGGTCTTATATTTAAATATTTAATCTATTTTGAGGTTGACGTCTGTGAACGGTATAAGGGTTCGACGTCTTTTGGGGGGTGGGGGCAGGGCACGTGGATGTAGTTTTCCCAGCACTGTTTGTTGAAGAGAGTATCCAAAATGTGGTGGTAGAAAGCCTCACAAAGGACATGACATTTGGGGTTTTTTTGTTTGGTTTTGTTTTGTCTTCTTTTGAGACAGGGTCTTGCTCTGTCACCCAGGCTGGGGTGGGTTAGTGCGATCATGGCTCACTAGAGCCTCAGTCTTCTGAGCTTAGGCCAGAATCTCCTGCCTCAGTCTCTTGAGTAGCTAGGACTACAGGCATGCACCACCAGGCCCAACTAATTTTTCTATTTTTTGTAGAGATGGGTTTCACCATGTTGCCCAGGCTGGTCTTGAACTTCTGGAACTCCCAAAGTTTTGGGATTACAGGCATGAGCCACCATGCCTGGCAAGAGGTGACATTTGAATTGAATCTTAAAGGACAAGTAGGAGATTGTCATTGAGGAGTGGTGTTTCAGGGTTAGGAAAGAATAGCCTCAAGGACAAAAAGGAGTTGAAAGAACCTCGAGGCTTCATGGCTTGAGAGTAGTATAAATGAGTAGGAGGAAGGCCACGAAGGGCCATGGTGCCAGGAGGAAGGAAGGCACGCTGTCCTAAGATTGGTGAGAGGCCCGGAGTATGGGGATCGAGGAGAGGGAACCTAGGTTTCTGGGAAATACTATGAGATTTAAATAAGCTCTCAGTCCTGAAGAAAGAACAGAGAGTGTCTTGAGCACCCATCTAACATGTCTCAATTCCTTGTCAAAGATATCAGAAGAAGAAATCGAAAGGATCATGTCTGGGCAGGAGTTTGAGGAAGAGGCCAATCACTGGAGCAACCATGGTGATAGTGACCACAGTTCCCCTGGGAACAGGGCTTCGGAGAGCAACCAGCCCTCACCAGGCTCCACACTGTCCTCCAGGTGAGCTTTAAGGCAAACCCATGATCATCATCTAAGGATCCCCCACCAAGGGGAGACCCACAGAAAACCTCTGGCTGAGTGTCCCTGCCAGGCTGTCTCAGCCATTGTACTGTTGCTCCCTCAGACTCTTGGAGTAGGGGTCAGGATGATTGAAAACAGTGTTTCCCAGCCCCTTTTATGCTAAAGACCTTGAAAATGTCAGTGGTCTCTTCTGCAGACTGATAAAGTGCTGTAGCTTCTATCCATGCCCATGTATTCTTCACCTAACAGAATAACATTTTTAATGTAGCCATTTTCTCTCGTTTATTTTATCACTGAAATAAACCTTTTTGACAGTTTTGAATTAAACTATAATTTCTCTGCCTCACAAGAGTCAATGTTTTTCACTTTATAAATTTTAAGAAACATTGAAGACTTTTTAAGCCAGTCAGATTTGCTGCTATCAGAGAATACAAACTTAGAAACTCTTGGTTCAAGCATATCTTTAGTTAGTTGTCAAGTGTGAAATAGAGCCTTCAGCTGTTAGGGAAGGTTTCCTTTCCCCAGAAACCTTTCTTATAGGATATAAATTGACAAACTTTTTCTGCAAAGGCCAGATAGTAAATATTTTCAGCTTTCCGGGCCTAGTGGTTTGGAGCTCAGCTTCTCCATTCTGCCTTTGTAGTGTGAAAATAACCATGGCCATGGACAGTATGTGAACCAGTGAGCATGGCTGTGTTCCAAAATAGGCAGTGGGCTGGATTTAGCTTGCAAACCAAAGTTTGCCAGCCCCAGTTATAGGAGATACGCTTAGGCAAAAGCTGGAGGATTTTTTTTTTCTTAAGAGATGCCAGGCATGGTGGCTCACACCTGTATTCCCAGCACTTTGGGAGGTCAAGGTGGGTAGATTGCTTAAGTCCAGGAGTTCAAGACCAGCCTGGGCAATATGGCAAGACTTTTTTTTTTTTTTTTTTAATTAAATACTTTTTTTAAAAAAAGAGATGAAGTATTGCTATGTTGCCCAGGCTTGTCTCAAATTCCTAGCCTTAAGTGATCCTCCCACCTCAGCCTCCCAAGTAGCTGAAACTGTAGGTGCACACCACTGTGGCTGGCTTAGTTTTTTTTTTTTTTAATTAGTTGATAGAGTGGTTAGCTTTCTGCAAGAAAGAAAAGGAAGGCAAAAATCTACCTTTCTCTTCATATTTAATTAAAGCTTTTATCCCATTCAGGTGTCCCTTAGTTTGTTCCTTCCTTGGACTATTTAGGGGGTTGTTGCTGCATGCCGGGTTCCTTGCTAGATGCTGGATTTGTTTTGTAGCCAGGCACTTAGCCTGTCTGTGCCTTAGTTTTCCTAGCAGTAATATATATACCCACTTTGCCATCTGTTAAAAAACTGTCCAGACATGGCACCTATACAAAGAATTCATTCAACCAATATTTATTCATTACCTACTCTGCCATGCACTTAGTGTCCAGTGGTGACCCCGACATTCATATACCCATAGAGTCTTTGTCTCACAGATGGGAATCTAGTAGGAGAGACATGAATTTAACTATTAATTATGCCCCCTGGCTTGATGAAGACCCAGACCTCATGGCCAAAGAATACCTAAAGTCACCTTCTGGCTCACTTCCTTTGAGTAATTACTAGACTTGCCATGGCTCTGTTTGATGCAAGACTTTTCTCTCCAGTAGGTCTGTGGAACTAAATGGATTCATGGCATTCAGGGAACAGTACATGGGAATGTCTGTGCCTCCACATTACCAATACATACCGCACCTTTTTAGCTATTCTGGCCACTCACCGCTTCTGCCCCCACAAGCTCGCAGCCTGGATCCCCAGTCATACAGTCTGATTCACCAGCTGTTATCAGCCGAGGACCTGGAGCCACTGGGCACGCCCATGTTGATCGAAGATGGGTGAGTGAGCTCCGCCCTTCTTGGCCCCTTGCAGTCTCAAAGTGTCCTGACCCCACACCCACTCGCGTCCCTGGCTGCTATACCCGTGGCTTCAGAATGAGTTGGGCGAATAATGACTCAAGCATCAGGGGACAAATCTGTGCTAATCTTTGAAACCAGTGATCCCTTATTTTTTCCTTAAGCATCATTTCTCATAGAGTTGAGGTTACTTTCCAGTTCCTGTGGAATTGAGATAGAAGGGCCTTTGTTTCTGCTTGGGCCTAGTTAAGCCAGGTCCTGGCATGGGTCGGAGCACTTCCGTGATAGAGATGAGCAGTAATTCTGGGGATAGTCATATATCCAATATAGGCTCCTTCACAAAGCCCTAGCTGGTTGTAGCCTGTCTGCACCCCTCACCAGCATCCCCATGGCTAGCCTGGTGGCACGTGACCACTTTAGGTGCAGACTCGAGTGGGTGGAAGGAGTATTCTTCCAGTCTTTAGTCAGCCGTATGTGAGGCGATGATAGTTCAGCCTTCGGGCCTACCCATTGCTGCATCCATTACTCCTTTGGCCTAGAGCATAAGCGAATGTGTGTTACCAAGCTTAGACCTCCAAGGAACATACACTGAGATTTCTTAAGCTAGTCTCCAGTTTCAGAAGAGGAGATTAAAATATCTACCCACAAGGAGGTCACACAAACCCTTTATAAATCTGGATGTAGGAAGCCGGGCGTGGTGGCTCATGCCTGTAATCCCAGCACTTTCGGAGGCCTAGGTGGGCAGATCACAAGGTTACGAGTTCCAGACGAGCCTGGCCAACATGATGAAACCCCATGTGTACTAAAAATACAAAAATTAGCTGGGTATGGTGGCCGCGTGCCTGTAATCCCAGCTACTCAGGAAGCTGAGGCAGGAGAATTGCTTGAACCCGGGAAGTGGAGCTTGCAGTGAGCCGAGATTGCGCCACTGCACTCCAGTTCTGGGCGGCAGAGCGAAATTCCGTCTCAAAAAAAAAAAAAAATTTAGATGTAGGAGTGTGAGGAAAAGTCTCGGCAAGGGGCCTTGAGCGGAAGGAAGCTGAAACTCTTGGGTCTGTGGGTCTGTGGTCTCAAAGGCCCCTTTTATTCCAGCTTTAGCTTAAAGGAAAGGCTGAGCAATGCTGGTTCCTGAACTCACCACCAGGGGGTGGACTGAGAGCAGAAAAAGCTTCTGAACTTGTTCTGTTCTCTTCAGCGGTCTGGATGTGAGGCTTATTTTTGTCCAGTTCCTTTGTTGGGTGGGCATCAGATCCACCCCATTAGAGTTCCATTGCCAGAACTTGAACAGGAGTGACTGGGATTTTCTCTAAGACATGGAACATTAGAGAACACCAACAATAAAAGTCATATTCCCTGACAATTGGACACGTTTCTCTCTTTTTTTTTTTTTTTTTTTTAAAGACAGTCTTGCTCTGTCGCCCAGGCTGGAGTGCAGTGGCACGATCTCGGCTCACTTCAACCTCTGCCTCTCAGGTTCAAGTGATTCTTCTGCCTCAGCCTCTCGAGTAGCTGGGATTACAGGCATGTGCCACCACACCCGGCTAAATTTTGTGTTTTTAGTAGAGATGGGGTTTCACCATGTTGGCCAGGCTGGTCTCGAACTCCTGACCTCAAGTGATCCACCTGCCTTGGCCTCCCAAAGTGCTGGGATTACAGGCATGAGCCATTGCACCCAGCCAATTGCACACATTTCTAAGTCTCCTTTCCCCTCAGCAGCCTTTCCTCATCAGACCCACCTCTCCAGCCCTGAGCTTGCTGTGCGCCTCAGCCCTCCCCCTTTATCAGAAAATCACACTGAATGGAACTGGAGACCTGTGGGCATGGAGCAAGGGAGCCCATTGCCAGAGTCCCTTTGTGCCCTTGGGACTACCTTTTCTCTGTACCCTCATCCTCACCCTCTGACCAATGGAAGTGATTTTCCCCTGTCCCTGCCCCTCAGATACGCTGTGACACAGGCAGAACTGTTTGCCCTGCTTTGCCGCCTGGCCGACGAGCTGCTCTTTAGGCAGATTGCCTGGATCAAGAAACTGCCTTTCTTCTGCGAGCTCTCAATCAAGGATTACACGTGCCTCTTGAGCTCCACATGGCAGGAGCTAATCCTGCTGTCCTCCCTCACCGTTTACAGCAAGCAGATCTTTGGGGAACTGGCTGATGTCACTGCCAAGTACTCACCCTCCGATGAAGAATTACACAGGTGAGGGCTCCTGGCTGGGGAGGAAATACCAAACAACCAAACCATTGTCATCTCTGTAAGGCTGAGTTGCCTGGCCCTTCAGAGGATAGAGGATAGGCACTACACCACATAGGCCTGGATTTGAATCCTCACTCTGCCACTCATTAGATTTGTGACCTTAGCCAAGTCTCTGATCCTCAGGTTCTGAACTGGTAAAATGGAGTGATAACGGAATTTCCCCAGTAAGATGGTTGTTAAGAATAAATTTTTTGTATTCAAGCTTAGCAGAATGCTAAGCTGTAGTTTTTTAAAAAATTATTTTTTGAGACAGAGTCTCACTCTGGCACCCAGGCTGGAGTATAGTGGCATGATCTTGGCTCACTGCAACCTCTGCCTCCCTGGTTCAAGTGATTCTCCTGCCTCAGCCTCCCAAGTAGTTGGGATTACAGGTGCCTGCCACCACACCTGGCTAATTTTTGTATTTTTAGTAGAGACAGGGTTTCACCATGTTGGCCAGGCTGGTCTCAAACTGCTGACCTCAAGTGATCCACCCGCCTTAGCCTCTCAAAATGCTGGGATTACAGGCATGAGCCACCACACCCAGCTGATCTTTATTATACTTGGGTTACTGAGATAACACATCCAGGAAAAACAAAAATGTAAATTCTGCCTACAAGGCAAGAGGGGCTTTGAACTGGAATTTACAATCCAGGAAAAAGACCTAGGGGTCATTTTGGTACCTATAGTGTGCCAGGCACTAGGCTAGATTTGTTTTTTTGAGACAGTGTCTCTGTCACCCAGGCTGGAGCGCAGTGGTGCGATCTTGGCTCACTGCAAGCTCCGCCTCCCAGGTTCACGCCATTCTCCCGCCTTAGCCTCCCGAGTAACTGGGACTACAGGCGCCCACCACCACGCCTGGCTAATTTTTTGTGTATTTAGTAGAGATGGAGTTTCACCGTGTTAGCCAGGATGGTCTCTATCTCCTGACCTCGTGATCCGCCTGCCTCGGCCTCCCAAAGTGCTGGGATTACAGGTGTGAGCCACCGTGCCCGGCTTAGGCTAGATATTTTTAATTGTCTTCTTTCTTTCTCACAGCCTCCAGCCTTATAGGTGGTGGTGTGCCTATTTTACAGATGAGAAAACTGAAGTTCAGAAAGAGACTTCCCCATAAGGGTTTGGGATTTGAATCCAGAGCCTTAGATTTGAGCATATGCCTGCCTGCCTGAAAAGCTTAGTTTCTTTGAGTCCATATGAGATGTGGTGAGATGTTGAAAGCATAGGACTAGAAGACTGAGCTGTTCTCTTTGTCATTTTCTGGCATAAAATTTTATCTCAGCTGGCCAGTATCCTTATAACCTCCTTGTCCAGAGTGGGTAGTCTCCCTGCTGTTCTGGGGCCTGTCCAAGCACACTTTTTACTCATTTACTCTGCAGACCTGGAGCACAGGGCAACCATATTTTCTGACCCCTAAAATCAAGACAAATGATCTGCTGAGATGACTTTCTGCCTTGTTAATTAATCCATATGAAAAGTCTTATAGCCAGGCATGTGGCTCACACCTGCATATCCCGGCACTTTGAGAGGCCAAGGCAAGTGGATCATCTGAGGTTGGGAGTTCGAGACCAGCCTGACAGACATGGAGAAACCCTGTCTCTACAAAAATTAGCCAGGCATGGTGGCGTATGCCTGTAATCCCAGCTACTCGGGAGGCTGAGGCAGGAGAATTGCTTGAACTTGGGAGGTGGAAGTTGCAGTGAGCCGAGATTGTGCCATTGCACTCCAGCCTGGGCAACAAGAGTGAAACTCCGTCTCAGAAAAAAAAAAAAAAAGTCTTATAATGCTTAATTCGTAAATAGACATTTCAATAAATGACCTTTATTGGCTAGTTCAAAAGTCATGGGATTCCAGGGCACCAAGAAGAAAAGAAAAGGTGCCCCTGGCTGGGCGCGGTGGCTCACGCCTGTAATCCCAGCACTTTGGGAGGCCGAGGTGGGTGGATCACGAGGTCAGGAGATCGAGACCATCCCGGCTAACACGGTGAAACCCCGTCTCTACTAAAAATACAAAAATTAGCCGGGTGTGGTGGCGGGCACCTGTAGTCCCAGCTACTTTGGAGGCTGAGACAGGAGAATGGTGTGAACCCGGGTAGGCAGAGCTTGCAGTGAGCCGAGTTCGTGCCACTGCACTTCAGCCTGGGTGACAGAGCAAGACTCTGTTTCAAAAAAAAGAAAAAAAGGTGCCCCTATCCATGAAAGCTGGAGAGGGGAAAGTAGCAGCTCTTACACTTTTCTTCACAGAACTGGAGTCCATCTCCCCCTGCCACCCAGTTGTGGCATAAAGACAAACCAAGGCTCAAGCAGAGAACAGTGCTCCAAGACTTGCAAGGGCCCTTTGCACAGCTAGGGGAGGGGGGATTCAGCTTGCTGACCCTCTGTGCTTGTTTTCTAATATTTCCTTATTAATGATGCTTACTGGCTTCAGGGTGATCTATAAATGACAGAGTTTTGAACCCAGCTGACACTCTGTCTGGTAAACAGAGCTATCTGATTTTGCAGTTGACCTAACCCCTTGTCCAGAGCCTCTAATTCATTGTTTCCATCAAATTCCTGTCTCCTGCTGCATAACTCTGCTCCATAGGGGTGTTTGGATAGCAGTCAGTCTGCTCTGATGCTGTCAGGGTTTGCAGAGCTGGCCCAAGGAGCCCAGCCTCTCTGGGTGCCTGGAATCTACCAGTTTAGCCTGGGACTACAGGATCAGCCTTTGGACTCCACTCCTGAGTAATGGGTTTGCCCAGGCCCTCTGCAGGCAGGGAAGGGTCACTGGCTTTACAGGGTTCTCTTTGGCTTTGAGCTTCATAAGGCATCCCACTTCACTGTAGCCAGGCCCTTAAGCCCCAAGACCAAGGCAAAAGTCAGTAACAGCAGTAGTGAGGAAACTTCCTTCCTTGGTAGGAATTTTTCTAATCAAGGAGGATCTAAAGCTGTACTGTCCACTATGGTAGCCACTAGCCTCATGTGGCTTTTAAAATATAAATTTATTAAAAATAGAAATGTAGTTCTCATTTGCACCAGCCACATTTCAAGTGCTCAATAGCCACGTGGCTACTGGCTGTTAGTACAAATTAAGATCATTTTTATCATCACATAAAGTTTTATTGAACGTTGCTGTCTTTAGAACGTGTGTTGCTGCTGAGCTGTCAAGTGGGTTCTGAGAAGAGGAAATGGATTTGTTGTTGGCCTCTACTGTGGAATCCATCGATGGAAAAATAACAGTTAAACTTCAACACATTAGTTCTGATTCCATGGCCATTTACTAAGTATCGTGTGTTTTGTGGGGAGGAAGCTGGGATCACAGGTGATGCAGACATGGTTTCTGACTCAGAGTCCGTATCCTTGATTTAGGGGACTGGGAGGCAAAAAGAAGCAGATACAACGTACAGTGCAGGGTTGTGTTGGTGGAGATGACGGGGCATCTGAAGAGAACTGTACAAGCATAGACCGAGGAGTGAGTACGTCTGTTCGCAGGGTCGGGGAAAACTTGAGAGGAACAGACATTTGAGCTGCACCTTGAAGTGGGTATTTCTAGGTACATTGTAGAGAACAGGAAGGTAGGAGATAACACAAAGTCCTAGAAGTTAGAGATCCTGGATGGTTGCTATGTGCAGGGAATCAAAAGCAATTCTGTGGATTTAGTACCCTAAAGAGAATGTATCTAAGACAGAGAAATGAGGGGAGAATTGACTAGAGAGAAAGATACAGGCAAGGCAGGTCATGAAGGTGCTCAAATGTCAATCTAAGTAATTTGGGATTTGTTGTGTAAATAGTATTAAGTCTTGGGAAGTTTTTAAGTGGAGGAGTTACACAGGTTGCATTTTAGAAAGATTTCTATGGCAATAAAGTTCAGGATGGATTGGCGTGGACAAGACTGGAGCATCGTGGCTGGGTAGGAAGGAGGCTGTTCCATAGCCCAGGTAAAAGAGAATAAGATCTGGACAAAGCAGCAGTGACTGTGGAGACAGAGAGGGGAGCACAAAGCCAAGAGATGTCAAGGAGATAAAGTCAGTGGGACTTCAGTGAGTGGAAAATGTCGGAGATGACTGCTGAGTTTTTGGACTAGCCAGGCAGGTGCCTTTGGACTAGCCAGGCAGGTGGGCACCAATTTTCTTAGCCAGGATGAAGGAGCAGGGAAGAACAGGATGGGAGATGAGTAATGAGTTTGGTTTGGGTGTCTGTGGAGTCTGAGATGCATGTGGAACTGCTTAGGACGTCGTAGGAAGTGGAAGAACCTCTGGAGTCAGGTTAACCACTGGAAAGCAGTAACCTCTCTGCTAGAAACCCAGGTTGTGGAGTCTGTAATTGGCCATACCACTCTCCTACCTTGCCTGCTACTGCCTTGCTCCCACTCCCCCAGATGGCCTTTACTTCTTCACAACTCTTGAGTGCAAGTGAGTTCCTGCTGTCATGGAAAGGCTTTTCCCAGATGATACATGATCACCTCCTTTTTCTCTTCTCAAATATTGAATCAAATTTATGGTGCCCATATTCCTTAATCAGACTGTTATCAGACAGTGAACCGGGTGAATTTGATTTAAAGCAGATTGTAGCACCAGCCAGTGACTGCTCCTGGCCCTAATCAAGACTCCTGTCAAGAGAAGATGCCTTGAGCTAGATGGGCTTTAATGGGCACTTCTATCTCAGCACCAGCTCCATTTCTGCCAGATCTCTGGAAAGTGGCCTCCCAGCTTCCCTGCCTAACTATAAGGCTTAGGAAACAGGCTTTTATTTTTGCTACAATAATGGGAGAGATGATGATGATGCTGTTTGTAGTGATAACAGCTAACAATTATGCCAAATTCTGTCTTAAGTGCCTTACATATATTATCTGTTGAATTCTTAATGCTACCTTGTGTGACTGGCACTAATATTATCCCTGTTCTAGAGATGAGGAGCATGAGGTTGAGAGAGGTGAAAACTAAAGGCTACAAAGCTAGAGAGAGATGGAGCTAAGTTTATCACCTGTGTCTGTTGTGCTCCAATGCCCAGCCTCTTTAACATTGCCTTATACTAAATTCTTATTTTCCCAGAGCATTTTCAGAAGGTTTGACTTTCTGGAATTTGTCCTGAAACTAGTCTTGGTTTTCATCTTGGAGTCTGTACATGGGTGCTGAGATGGCAATTTCTCTAAGGTTGTGGCTGATGGCCACTCCTGGGGGTAGGTGCATTTAGATGAATGAAAAAGAGACAACTGAGTCTCTCAGCCCCCTTAATGGGACATAACTTACATAGTGTCAGTTTGAATTGCTGACTGAATGGTCCAGTGGTTTGGGGGATCCTGGCAGGAATGTTTTCCTTGTCCCAGCATGCTTGTGTAATGGGAACCTAGAAGAAGAATGGGTGTGTTTGTCCAACTTTCTGGCTTTGAATGCTGATAATTTGTAGACAGTGAATACAGGGGCATTAAAACTGGAGTGGGCAGATGTGGAGGAGGCACGGCTACAGGCAAAGGCAGGCCCATGGAACAGAGAACAACTTTGTTTATCAAGGGGTGGGATGCGGGGTGTGGAGGAAAGCTTTGCAGTCAGGCAGTGGAGACTGAGTGGGGGCTGCCGGGCTAGCTGCCAGCCCCCACCACTACTGGGGGTCCATGGTGGCTGCCTGTTGGAGGAATTTTGGAAAAGAGGGATGTGCTGTCCCAAGAGAAAGGGCAGATCAGGGCATATGGACAGGCCAGGCACTTGGGAACTCCTTTGTGTCCCTCAGGTTAAGAGTCAGCCAGGAACAGGTTTGGCACTCCTGGCTAGGGATCTGGCTGATAGCCACACACCTGCAGGGTCTAGAGTGCCAGAGTGAACACTTGGGGTAGGGGGTTGCTGATTAAAGGACAGAGCATTATCTTTGCTTGCTACATACTCCGCCACCAGACAGATGCTGACACTGCCTCTCCCCTTGAGTCCTCCTTTTTTATGCCCTGCCCCATTTCATCCCCACCCCTCCAGGCAGATACTGAAAGAAATTGGCAATAAAGAACTTTTTTTCCCACTCTCAAGAACATAAATATCCAACAGAGTGCTATGATGAGGAGTGGTCTTCACTCCCAGGCATACCGCCTCCTGCAAGTCAGCATCCTGGAGGTACTTGCAGGGACAGTTCTGTGCACTGTAGCAGACCTGACAGCCTCCCAGGGCTGGGCCCTGCTCTGAGTTACGGTGGGGACACAACTCCTGAGGTCCCCTGTGGTAGTATGTGGTTAGCCTTTTCCAGGTAGCAGCTAAGAACAAGACAGGATCAAGGGTGGGCAGTGTAGTGCTGAGGAAAGTCCCTATGCTTGGAATTAGAAAACCTAGGTTTGAACATTGGCCTCATCACCACTACCATTTACTTCCCGTGCAACCTTGGGGTAGCCACCTCTTTTTCTGCTTCCTCATCCCTAACATGGTGGTGATACCATGTATCCTTCCAGGTTATCAGCAAGGTAAAGTGTAAGAATGCATATGAAAAAGCCTAATACATAATAGAGACTCAGTAAATAACTCCCTGAGCCTTCATTTCCACATGTGAACAAAGGGGGTTATGATTTGTATCCATTCTGTGAATTTATTGGGAATATCAATAAGATTAAATGTCTGTAGAATACTTAATGTGCCTGGCAGGTAGCAAACACTCAACGAATGGTAGAATGGTAGAAACGGTATTATAGATTGGTGGTTATTGTGGTTATTCAATATGAATCTATCGGCCAGGCTGGGAACATATCAGTAAAGTTGTAAAAGCCATTGGGCCAGGTACAGAGAAACTGAGTCAGCCATAGTAGCTCAGATCAGCTAAAAGAATCCCCAGCTCATACTGGGAGCCATGCCAAGGCCGAAGGTCAGAGTTCCAGTTTGCATGTGCAGTCATCTCTCAGTATCCGTGGAGGATTGCTTCCAGGATCCCCATGGATACCAAAATCTACAGATGTTCAAGTCCTTCATATAAAATGGTGCAGTATTTGTGTATAACCTATGCATATCTTCCTGTATATTTTAAATCAGCTCTAGAATCTTTATAATACTGGATGCAATATAAATGATGTAAATGCCATGTAAATAGCTATTACATTGGTTTTTGGTTTGGGAGAGTTTCTTGTTTTTTTTTCTTTTTCGGGTTTTTTAGTTGGTTGGTTTTGTTTTGTTTGTTTGTTTGTTTTCGTGAGACAGGGTCTCACTCTATCGCCCAGGCTAGTGCAGTGATAACAGTCACAGCTCACTGCAACCTCCCATGTTCAGGTGATCCTCCCACCTCAGCCTCCCAAGTAGCTGGGACCGCAGGCATGCACTACCATGCCCAGCTAATTTTTGTATTTTTTGTAAAGATGGAGTTTTGCCATGTTGCCCAGGCTGGTAGCGAACTTCTGGGCTCAAGCAGTCTTCCTGCCTCAGCCTCTCAAGGTGCTTGGACTACAGGTGTGAGCCACTACACACAGCCATTATACTGTGTTTTAAAAATTTGTCTTTTTTATTGTTGTATTGTTTTTTTAAAAATATTTTGATGCAGTTGGTGGAACCCAGAGATATAGAACCCATGGATACTGAGAACTAGCTCTACCTGCTTCTGAGGCTCCCCTTGGTGCTTAAAAAGGGCAGGAGCCTCCGGCCCCAACCAGAGCCAGGCTTTCCCCAAGCAAGAGAAAGTATCCTGCTTGTCCAGGAAGCCAAAGCCTGCAAAGCCTTCAAAGTTAACACAGAAAACAGTAGATTCCAGAAAGCAATAGTTCATCCCCAGGTGTTCTGGGCCCTACCCAGATATAGGGCCTTCTTGGCCTGGCACAGGGCTGTCTTGCACAGATCTGAAGATGTCACCAGGAAGCAGGCCTGAAACTAAGCTGCTTCTCTTTGTGACTGAGCTGTATCTGAGGCCCATTTGGGACCCACTGCCCACTAGCCAGGCCACTCCTAGAATGACTCAGGCCAGACTTGACTGCGTCTTTTATAAACTCCTGCTTCCTGGTTAAGTGTTTGCCTGCTTGGTTTGATGGTATCTCCATCTCTGGTATGAAGTATACCCAAAACATTAATCCCCTGGGCTGGCCTAGCCTGGGGCTCTGTTGCCTAAAACTTGGACTTTCCCCAGAGAGCTCACTCCTAGACCCAAAGAAAGGAGCATGGGGCCTTTGAGTCTCCTCTGCTAGGATATACCACCTTAGATATTAGAAAAACCAAGGCCTTGGGTTCAGGTTCCAAATTCCTACTCTGTCACCAATTAACTGTGTATTTGTGGACCAGATCCCTCCCTTCTTTGAACTTCAGTTGCTCATCTGTACAGTGGTAATGATTATCTTACCCACCTCATAGGGTTGAGAGAATTAAATGTGATAATGCTCATGAAGTGCCTAGCACAGAGGATGGCGTGATATGGAAACTCAGTTAACATTTTCCTCCCTCCTGCGAAAGTCAGGGATGCCAATAAAAATTTTCACTATGCAGGTTGGGCACGGTGGCTCATGCCTGTAATCCCAGCACTTTGGGAGGCCAAGGCAGGCAGATCGCGAGGTCAGGAGATCAAGACCACCCTGGCTAACATGGTGAAACCCCGTCTGTACTAAAAATACAAAAAAATTAGCTGGATGTGGTGGCAGGTGCCTATAATCCCAGCTACTCGGGAGGCTGAGGGAGAAGAATCGTTTGAACCTAGAAGGCGGAGGTTGCAGTGAGCCGAGATCGCGCCATTGCACTCCAGCCTGGGTGACAGAGCAAGACTCCATCTCAAAAAAAAAAAAAAAAAAAAAAAAAATTCGCTATGCATAACCTCAGCTCTGCTGGAAGCAGTTAACATAAGCAAATACAATCAGCAGCTTTTTTTGCAGTGTGGCAGAGTCTCACATAGAGTCACCATGGCAGCTGCCATTGATACCAGAGACTGCATCTCAACAATAGCTGTATCTTAATAATGTTGTGTTTCTCCACATTTATATCCCAGACCTTCTTTGGCCCTTGTTAGCCGAAGAATGCAAGCATTATCATTTTGCAGAGGAGGACCTCAAAGCATAGGGGGGTCAGATGACCTTGCCAAGATCTCATAGCTTGTGTGTGATGGAGCTGGATTTGAACCTAGATTGACTCTACCTGACTTTGGGAAAAGCAGCTTGCATGAGCTACGTTGGCCTGTAGACAAAGCATGGATCTGCCTGTACTTCCCAAATGGCTTTGGATCCCATTTCCTCCAAGCTCAGCCTGTTGAAGGAGCTGTAGGAGCTCTTTGGCTGCCCTTTCCTGGCCCCTACTGGTATGACAACCAACTGTTAACACCTGTGTCTGTTCCCCAGATTTAGTGATGAAGGGATGGAGGTGATCGAGCGGCTCATCTACCTCTATCACAAGTTCCATCAGCTAAAGGTCAGCAATGAGGAGTATGCTTGCATGAAAGCAATTAACTTCCTAAATCAAGGTGAGTGGCTGGGGTAGGAAAACGGACCTTTGCGGGGGCCAGGGGGGTCGGTGACATTTGATTTGCCCTCCTGTTTCACCCCTCCTTACCCTCAGGACTGTCACACAGAATCCATCACACCATCTAGGTTTCAATCCAGGAAGACTTGTGCACCCCCTTGTCATCACCCTGACCCTTTATAGTACAGGGAATGCGGGAATGCTTTGGATTTTTTTTTTTCTCCAAACTGAAATGCCACAATCTCTATAACTCATAGAGGAAGGAAGAGGATTCGCTTTGTTTAGTCAGTTTTCATGCATTTGCACACAGACACCAAGGACAGTACGTGCGTCATTTTAAATATGTACCAAGTTTACCAGTGACTGAAGAAGAGCAGAGTGACTGATGAAACTATTGGAGATAAGGCCTCTGTAACAGGCTGGCAGTGGTTCTGACAGCCCCTTCAGGGCAGAGCAGGGGTGCACAAACACACACACACACGCGCATATCAAGCATGACTTTTAATTAAAAGAATGCTGGGCCGGGCGCGGTGGCTCACACCTGTAATCCTAGCACTTTGGGAGGCCGAGGTGGGTGGGTCACAAGGTCAGGAGATCAAGACCATTCTGGCTAACATGGTGAAACCCCGTCTCTATTAAAAATACAAAAATTGGCCGGGTGCAGTGGCTCACGCCTGTAATCCCAGCTACTGGGGAGGCTGAGGCAGGAGAATGGCATGAACCCAGGAGGCGGAGCTTGCAATGAGCCGAGATCGGGCCACTGCACTCCAGCGTGAGTGACAGAGCGAGACTCCGTCTCAAAAAAAAAAAAAAAAAAAAAAAGAATGCCGGATGTGATTTATGTGGAATATTACCTGCAAAGGGGCACTTGGCAGCTGCTGGTAAAACTAGTATAGGGAGGAGGGTTGTATTCTCTTTTTTCCAAAGGAGTAATGTGTACTCTGCTCCCATAGTGGCACTGGGTTCTTCTGCTGCCTGTGGCATTGCAAATGCCCTCGTCCTGTGTCCTGTTTCCAGTCCAGAGCTCCTCTTCTCTTGGCCTACTCTCACCCTACATTGGCCAAACCTCTTTGTACTTCTACACCATTCATGCATTTATCTGGTGTTCTGCATGTCTCCCTTAGGCCAAGCCCTGTGCTGAGCATTAAAGACATTGAAAAAACTTAGTCTCCAGGTCTCTGGCCTCAAGAAGTATACATTCTGATGGCACTTGACATATTACTTGTGCCTCAGATGGGGGGAGAACAGTAGCAACTTCTTGAAGGAGGAGAAATCTGAGCTGAGCCTCAGAGGGTGGGTAAGATTTATATATAGACATATATAGCTCTCTTTATGGGTGGGTAAGATTTATATATATACACATATATAGCTCCCTCTCTCTATATATATATAGAGAGAAATCTATGTAGAAAAAATGGAGGGGCCAGGCACAGTGGCTCAGGCCTGTAATCCCAACACTTGGAGAGGCCAAGGTAGGAGGATCACTTGAGTCCAGGAGTTTGAGACCAATCCAAGCAACATAGTAAGACCCCATCTCTACAGAGAATTTAAAAAATTAGTTGAGCATGGTGGCACACACCTGTAGTCCTAGCTTCTCAGGAGGCTGAGGTGGAATCATCTATTGAGCCAGGAAGTCGAGGCTACAGTGAGCTGTTGATCGTACCACTGCACTCCAGCCTAGGTGATAGAGTGAGACCCTATCTAAAAAAAAATGGAGGGACAGCCCAGGAGGAAGATTAAGAACAGAAGCGCATAGGAGGTGGGGTGTGTGTGTTTGTGTGTTACAAACCTGAATGTGTAGGTATCAGCAGGGTTTCTGATTGGTTCCAGCAAAGGGCAAATTTAAAGATACTGTAAAGGATTAATTTGGAAAGGTAGGTTATTCAGTCATTTGTTTAGTATTTTCTCGTATTCGCTGGTTGTTTTGGGAGTTTGGTATGAAGTTGAGAGAAGCCCTAGCCCTCGAGGGGCTCTGTCTGCTTATTGTCCTCTGTATTTTTTTCGTCTCTTTCTTATTTCTCTTCCCTTACGCAGAGCTTAGTTCCTCCCTATCAGAGAAGATCCGCTGTTGTGAGTGTTTAGTAACTTAGTTGAAAGATGCACATATATAAGGAGCTGGTGTTTCTTCCACATTAGAATGCCCGTGCCATTCCCTGTATGTTTTTTTTTCCCACAGATATCAGGGGTCTGACCAGTGCCTCACAGCTGGAACAGCTGAACAAACGATACTGGTACATTTGCCAGGATTTTACTGAATATAAATACACACATCAGCCAAACCGCTTTCCTGATCTCATGATGTGCTTACCTGAGATTCGATACATTGCAGGTAACATTCTGGGTCTTGGGCTTCCAACCCTTCCTTGCTTCTCTTAGCTTGTGAAGGGAATGAGGCAAGCAGTGTTTTCAGAGTGCCCATTCCAGCCCATCACCAGCTGCATGAAAGAGTTCTCACCGTTGCCCTCAAAAAAGGTCTGTTATAATGAGAAGCTTGCATTCTCCCTAGAGAAGAGAAGTTAATTTCCTGAGCTCTTACGATGTGCAGGATACTTTGTGGCCTTATATCATTTAATCTCACACCAGTCTCTGCTGGTGGTTGGTGATATTATAGCCATTCTATAGATGAGGAAACAGAGGCTCAGAGTATCTCAAATTAACTTAATGCCTTGAATTGTGTACTTTAAATGAATTTTATGATACACGAATTATATCTCAGTTTTTAAGATTACCTTCATTTCACAGAATTGCCCATGAGCTTTGAGGGATCATTTATTTAAAGTGGTATCTTTAGCTAGGCACAGTGGCTCATGCCTGTAATCCCAGCTACTCAGGAGGCTGGGGAAAGAGGATCAGTTGAGGCTAGGAGTAAAGACCAGCCTGGGCAACATAGTGAGGCCTCATCTCTTAAAAAATTAAGATAAAATAAGAATAGGAAAAATAAAGTTTAAAATCCTGTATTTGCAGAGGAATTTTATGTATTGGGGGGTATGTGTATGTATGTATGTTTTTATGTGGTCTTGACCCCTTCTGAGCTTCCTGACATTTAAATAGGTCTATTTCAATATAGAATCCTGGCTTTTCTGGTTGTTGCTTTGCTTCATGTAGTAAATATTCTTGTTCTGGCTGTCCAGCACATACTGAGGGGCAGCTCAGAAATGTGACCTATAGACCAGGATTCTTCCTATAAAATTCAGCAATACAGTTTTTTAAATCAACATAAAAATTCTAGAGAAAGCAATACAATTTTAAAAGAAAAATATTTCAATCTGACAAGGGAATTTTTTTTTCTACTTCTTGGGCCACAAAGCAGTCTAGCAAATGTGATCTGGGCCTAAACTATTGGAATTTTGGCAATATTTTGACAGTTTGTCTCAGTATTTTCTAAGCTAGAGTTTACTACATGAGCTATTAAGCAGGGACTCTGTGAAGTAAAAGGAAGTCAACAATTACACACCACTCTCCTCCATAGAACTGAGTCCTCAGCCTTGGCGACACTTCCAGTCACCTGGAAAACTTAAAAAAAAAAAAAAATAAATGTTTGAGTTGCACCTGGAGATTTTGGTTTAATTGGAATGGGGTGGAGTCTGGAGATCAATCAGTGTTTTCAAACAGCTCCCCAGGTCACTCAGAGGTACGGTTTGGGAGAAGAAACACAGCCTTAGGTATTTACAAATTATATTAGCACACTGAATGCTCTGAGAAGCCCTTCAATCAAGAAATCTGTAAAGCTCTTTTAACCCTGAGTTTCTCAAATGTATTTGGCCTTTTACCCCCGCTCTTTTTTCCCCTAGTACTTTTATTAACCTATTAAACCATTCCGAAGTGTAATATTTTATAGAATATTACTTAGAAAATCTACCGGGGCTTGAGGGGGTGAAGAAAACAGGACAGAATTTTCTCAGACTACCTCTCAGTTTCAGATTCCTTGTCTATAAAATGAGGGTAAAAAGCAGTACACAGAAATAGTGTGAGAATTCAATAAGTTAATGCATTTAACCACCTAGAACAGAGTAAGTATTCCCTGAGCAGTAGAATGATGATGAGTTGGCACCATTACTAGGCTCCCTAGGGCACCCAAAAGGGTCTGGATGTTAGGATGTTAACACAGTGTGTCCGACCTTTGTGATACTCCTGGCACTTCTCTTGCCCCAGTCACTCAGCAAGGTGATACTGTCCCTCCAGCAGTCCAAGGAGGCTGACTTGCCCGTCCACTAGAGTGACCACTGCTAACTCTTCTTCTCCCCCTTTGTTCCCAGGAAAGATGGTGAATGTGCCCCTGGAGCAGCTGCCCCTCCTCTTTAAGGTGGTGCTGCATTCCTGCAAGACAAGTGTGGGCAAGGAATGACCTGTTCCCAGCGCCCTCCTCAGGCCAACCACAGCGCCTTGGGTGGGCAGGACAGGCTCTGGAGGAAAAAGCCGGAGAGACCAAGATGGAGTCTGTGGAGCAGCATTTCCCATTGCCTCCACAGCAAGAAGAGTGTTTGTTTGTTTGTCTGTTTTTTTAACCTCATTTTTCTATATATTTATTTCACGACAGAGTTGAATGTATGGCCTTCAACATGATGCACATGCTTTTGTGTGAATGCAGCCAATGCATTTTCTTACAGTTTACAGAATGTGAAGATGTTTAATGTTACAGTGTTGTCATTGTTTAGAAATAGTTCTTTTGTATTTTGAGGGAGAGGGTGGGATGGGGCTAAGATGACTATTTCCATAATGTTGACAAAGATGACTACCTCAATGGAAATGGGGGGTGTGGCCATCCCTACTTTTTCCACATTTTCTCAGCAGACTCACACATTTGTCTGTCAGAGAGCAAATTGCCTTTTTTAGCCACAGAATTGCCAGATAAAAGGGCACACTGTAAAGGGGCAAAGTGTTATTAGGAGATTTACTAAGCAAGGTTGGTGAGACGGCAACAGGGCAGGAGATGAAGATTGAGCCATGTCCTTTCCTTGGAAAGCATGCAAATTAAGAGAGTAGGGCACAGTGACCATATTTAAGGCAGGTATCCTTCCACCTAACAAGTCCTAAGGGCAGAAAAATTTCTGTTCTCACACATTGCTGCCCTGCTTACCCCTGCACCACCATCACTGTCTACCACTGTGAACTTTCCATCTAGGCAAAGTCCTGGCAATCAGTTGATCCACAGGACTCGCCTCCCAGCTCCCTTGGGGCCCCCAGCTACCTAGTTTCCTTACCTGGATCTCCTGAGGCCCACCTTCCTCCTTCCCGCTCCCTTACACATTTGACTTCCTATTGGCCCTTTGAAAAACCAGCTGTGCAGAATGCCATATTCTGAAGCCTGGTGCCCACTACTGATTTATTCTCCTTTCACTTTATTTCCTTCAGAGGGTAGTAGGGCAAGGCCAGACTGCAAAAAGAATAGACACTCCCCTTTTGAAATCTCCTGTTCCTCTCCCCTCCCCTTCCTACCATACCCTCAGGTCTAAATCCAAAAACTTCAGGCTTTTTTAAAAATACAGTGAGAAGGACCATTCATTCACCTGTCTGCTGACCAGAAATGTTGCCCCTAAGTTCTTCTCCAAGTTATCCTTTTCTCTCCAGAGTGAGACCAGTTTTCCTCAGGGACCCAGAACATAAAGCCCAAGGCCCAGAGTGGCCCAGCTGCCTCTTAGTTCAGCAGTGGACTGGCCAGCCAAGGCCTGGAGGGCTGGAGCCAGAAGCACCTGGACGGGAAGGGGGGCTTTAAACTACCTCAGGTTCCTAATGGCCCAGCTGCTACCTCTGCAGACATGGCCTGGACTCCTTGATCTCTCACTACCTGCCCCACCTCATCCCAGGACGTGTTCCTTACCCTCTTGACTTTGGCCAGCGCCACACCAGGTCTGTCTTGGAACTCTTTCAGGTGCTTTTCCCCTTTTCGCCTTAATGTAGCAGTTGTCCTGCCTACACCCAGGTACCTTCCACAGCCAGTGTGGCAAGCTGACCACTTAGTTGGCTGCATGCCTGGGTAGGTTGGAGGGGCCCACGGCACCTCCTTCTGCCTATTTAGTCAAAGGCTGTTTGCTCTCTCCCCAACTCAACCTAGTGAAGCTACCCAGGAGGCCACCACGTCGTGTGCATATTGGGTAGTCCGTGCCTGATTGTAATTGTTTCTTTCTGGTGAAATGTTACGGGTACCCACAGAGTGATGATTGTGGCCCTTGATGGATCTGAAACTCAGAGCGTGACTCCTCAATGCCATTTGCCCAGTTGCTCTGAGAACGAAGAGACATGTTCCTCAGGAAGAGCTCCAGCTGGCATGGTTTTCATGTCAATGGGAGGATTCTTGTGTGTTCGTGTGTATCTGTTCATTTCTAAGTTCATGATACTTGTTCCCCTGAATGTGTTTATCTAACCAACTAGATCACATTCTTTGGCCACAGGTCAGACTCTGAGCTGCTCTCCTCCAGATCAGGAAGGAGACACACATCACAGACCCTTTCTGTGAGACAGCTCCTGTGTACAGCGTCATTCTCTGCTGACGCCTCCATCTGTCCAATTATTACTTTTGAAATTGCTTTTCAAATTTAACATTTTACGCGTTGTGTTGGGTGTCAAAAGAAATTGCTCTCTGATGAGGCAAGAACATGTCTCTCCAACAACGTGGCATTGAACAGAGCAAGTTGTCAATGTGTGGAGTAGGGGAAGGTTCTGCAAGTTGCCATTGTACAAATCCAGTTTTACAAACGTTTGCAGCAGATTCCACAGAACAAAGAGCCCATTCATTGCCGAGAGCCCTGCAGAATCTCTGAGCCAAGTGGCCGTGTGTTCCAAGCTGGAGCCTGACCTGTGGACCATCTTTAATGTCTTCTGCACCAGTCCTTTTATGACATGGGCTTTTTTAAAACAGGGTAAAGTGAATGTGTTGCATTGCAAACTCAGGTATTATGAGGAGAAGGTAGGAGTGTAGCTAGCAGCGTGGAGACATTAGGTCATCCACTAGATGTATTTGTGAATTTGGTTTGAAGGACACAGAGGAAGGTTGGAGGGGGAGGTTTGGTATGTTTATTTTTTGCTTTCTTCCCATAATGTTTGGTTAACAGGTAGCCTTTTTGCTAGTGGAAAGAGAGAAAACTTGTACATGTTTTCTCTAATTTCTCTCTCTGCCCTCTCTCTGATCCCCAGCGAGCAAAAGCACTCACTTGGAGTGAGAATTTTGTTTTGTTTTTGTTTTTTTTGGTTTTTTTTTGAGACAGAGTCTCGCTCTGTTGCCCAGGCTGGAGTGCATGGAGTGATCTCGGCTCACTGCAAGCTCCGCCTCCCGGGTTCACGCCATTCTCCTGCCTCAGCCTCCCGAGTTGCTGGGACTACAGGCGCCCGCCACCACGCCTGGCTAATTTTTTTTTGTATTTTTAGTAGAGACAGGGTTTCACCATGTTAACCAGGATGGTCTCGATCTCCTGAACTCGTGGTCCACCCGCCTCGGCCTCCCAAAGTCCTGGGATTACAGGCGTGAGCCACCGCGCCCGGCCGAGTGAGAATTTTTATGCCATAAAAATACGACTCTGAAAGCTACGTGGAAAAGGAGAATCTCACCTCCTTACACTACGTTGAAACATGCAAGCCTTTTCCTCCCTGTCCTTTTTGATGTTTTCTTGTCCCAAGACAAAAGTTTGGCATCTTGGAACTTATTCATGCTCTCTGGCTGCCTTTGTAGACTTTTGGAGTCCCTTGCAAGGTTTGGTGGGCTTGCCCTTAATCTGGAGAAATTCCCCAGAATCTGTCTCAAAGGGCTCAACCTGGCTCAGAGGACACCCAGCCCCTATGCCCCACTCACAAAAAGAGGTGGGCAAACCCCCAGGGATAGGAGGAAGTAGGCAGGATCCTCCCTATCCTGTTCCCCAGAACCAGAGCAAGGAACGAGGAATCCTAAGGGTTTCTGTGGCATCACTGAATGTCACCCAGTCCACATCAGCCTGCCTGTCACCTGCCACCCTTTTTCAGGGAGGTGAGTACCTGCCGTGGTCAACCGTCACCAGATCCTTAAAATCCTGGGCTCAGTCTGAGCTAGCTGTGTTGCTCTGTTAACCATTTCCTACATTTGTTTGTTCATTCTGGATTTCCTGGGGGAATGGGACTGATGGAGACAGACAAACCCACTGTGGGCAGCATCTAAGCCATGTCCAAGGTTGGTCGAATTAAGGGAACCCTGTCCTCTCAGCAGGACAGAAAGCTGAGCTGTGGTTCCAGGCCCTCCTCTCTGGGCCCCTGGTATATATCTTTTTTCCTTGTTGCTTTTGAAATTTTTGCAATTGTTTTAAGAATCCAGTCTTTCAGACCAGCCCTTTTATTAAGCTTTGAATTTTTTAATTGATTTTTTTAAGTAAAAAACAAAAAAACACACAAAATTTAACCAAAAAAAAAAAAAAAAAAAAGCTACTCTTACTCCCCTGCCTCCCCCTACCCCAGCCCATGAGAGTTCCCTTGCACTCCCCTCTGCCTTTGCAGTTGATCATCCTCCCTTTCTGCTTGGCTTGAAGCATCTATGTCCAGTGTCTGTGAAATGATGTTTTATCTGTGTGTCAGGATGAGAAACGGCAGTCATTCCACCACGTGTTGGAAACTGGTTAGCCTGGAGACAAGGGTTTCTGGGGCCACAGCTCAGGGATGTGTATTTAATTACAGGATCCCCAGAAACTCCTCTCTAGGCTGCCACAGCAACATTTTTTCTGGGCTTGGGAGCCATACCTGAACTGTTTCCTCCAAGGCGGGAGCTCCAGAGAGCCTGCCAAGTCTGGAGCAAGCTGGGGCTTCCGCTTTGGCCAGACCTGGGCCACCATGAGATTGAAGCCTTCTAGCTGTCCTACAACATGAGCCACGGTGGCCCTGCCTCTTCCCGCTCATAGAAGCCTGGTCCCTCTGTCTAGCCCAGTCCCCATCTAGCATCTGTCTTCTGGGCCTGAAGCCCTAAATGGGCCACAGCCTGCACAGGAATCAACTGTAGGCTCAAAGGGAGGCGGTGAGTAAGGTCAGAGCCTGCTCCAAGCCCAAGAACAAAAGTTGTGTTACTGGTGGAGGCTGGTCCCCAGATCTAGCCCTGCTGTCTTTGCCCTTTGATGACCATTGTTTTCTTTCTCTAAAATGTCTTGTAATAGATGATAATGTTGTTGACTCAAATTTCCATGAAAAAGAAAAAAAAAACTACCTCTTAAGCGACATCCTGGTCGATTCCTTTCTGAGCAATCCTGTGGGAAAAGAATACTGTAGCTCCTGCTCTGTTTACTTGTTTCTGTCGGGAAAGAAGCCCCGCCTGCCCTGGGCTGTTGGTGTTTTTGTCTGTGTTGCCATCCCAGGTCTGCCATAGGGGCTGGTGGCTGCATTGTAATGTCTGGTCTATGTCTGGGGATTCCCTCCCACCTACCCAGCCAGGGACTGGTCACCCCCGTAAAGAGGCCTCCATTTCCTTCCTGTGCTCCAGGGCATAGGGAGCATCACTCCCATAGACGCTACCTTTAGGGGCTCTGGTGGCACACACATCCACGAGCCTAACCCCGGGTTACCTGCCCTAGGTCCACCTCCACCCACAGTCCTGTGTGTAGGAATCGAGGAAACGGGATGTCCCTGAGCCCTTGTCCCCAAAGGGCCGGCCAAGGGCTGCCTGCCAGCCTGACTCCATCAACCCTGCATGACCAAATGATAGCTGGTGGGCTCTGCAGGCTACCCAGGCCCTCTGCTACCTCCCACCCTGCCAGCTGGCAAGGGATGGGCCCTGTTCTGTGAATTGACTACCTGTGGAAATGTGACCAATTAGTGTGAAATGCATGTTTAGCAAGTGTTAGGTACTGTATTTGAACCAATAAATGTGAATCCTTCTGCACATGGCATCTGTCTATGAAGCTTGTCTGGGGTTCTGGGGAGGGATGATGGCGTGTCCTGAGGTGCCGGCTTGTACCTTCAGACCTGTGGCTCTTGCTCATAGCTGACGCCCACCTCAATTACTGTTGCTGAGGCTCTGGCAGGGGGCGGTGTCTCAGAACTGCCTGAATCAATGAACCAGCACTGACTGAAGTGCCCACCTTGTGTCCCAGGCACCATATTGAACTTCAAGGATTATTACTTCTATTTTGTAAGTGAAGAAACTACAGTTGAGGGAGGTGAAAAGACTCTCCCGGGGTGAGTGGCACAACCAGAGAAGTGAGCCTAGTGGAGAGGCAGATATAGACCGCAGTGGAGGGGGGATGAGGTTGTCATTAGGAATGTATGTGGGGTTGTAAGGGCCTGGAGAAGGAGTGGCTTGTTCTTTGCAGGATAGTCAGGAAGAGCTTCACAGATGAGTGTTGTTGAAGGTGGCCCTTGAAGAAAGTCACGAGGCAAAGGGATCCACAGGTAGGCCAGGTGGAGGGATCCATGTCCAAAGGGCTGGCTGTATCAGAAAGACGGAGTGTTCCGGTATAACAAGGGACTGCCATGACTGGAATGGTGGCAGGTGGGAGGGATTAGCAAGAGTTGAGGCTGGAGAAGCAATTGGGAGCCTTGGATGCCACATTCAGGAGTGTGGGGAAAGAAGGCCGTCAGCTGAGTCTTGGGCAAGAGGGCAGCATCATAGTGCATGAGAGGCCAATGGATGGTCTAGGATGCACTGTGCTCTAACAAAGTGATACTGTCTTTCCAGAAAATAGGTGAGATCTATTAATAGCTTTTCTAGAGCTAAAAAATGGAGGCTCTAAGAGATCAAGGGATGTGGCCAAAATCATACAGGAGTGTTAAGTTCGTACTTGAACCCAGATCTACCCAACTGTCCTGCGGGCCTGCTCATATGATCAGAGAAGTGGCAGAGTTTGGGTTGAGGGTGTATGAAGACAGATGGGAGAGATGAAGGCTTCTCAGGCTGGGAAGATAAAGGCTGAGGAGGGTTTGATCAAAGTCTATTAATCCTCTTGTGTGAAATGAGGGAAGCCCAGCTGCCTTCCCATTCCTCAGCCTCCAGCACAAGAAACCAGAGAGCCCTTGAGTTTTAAAAGAGATGGGTTTAGAACAAAGGAAATGCTGCAGAACGAATTAATAGACTGTCTTCCTTGCCCCACAAGAGGGAACAGATACACAGAGGTGCCGGGAGGAGAAGGGACGCATTGGCCCACCGCCTCGAGAGTCCAGGCACTGTGATTGGTGCTTCGCGCGTGTCACCTCAGTAATCTTCCTAACGGCCTTGCAAGGGGTAGGTGTCAGCCCCGTTTTTCTTTTTTTTTTTTTTTTTTTTTTTTTTTTGAGACGGAGTCTCACGCTGTTGCCCAGGCTGGAGTGCAGTGGCGCGATCTTGGCTCACTGCAAGCTCCGCCTCCTGGGTTCATGCCATTCTCCTGCCTCAGCCTCCTGAGTAGCTAGGACTACAGGCGCCCGCCACCGCGCCCGGCTAATTTTTTGTATTTTGAGTAGAGACGGGGTTTCACTGTGGTCTCGATCTCCTGACCTTGTGATCCGCCCGCCTCGGCCTCCCAAAGTGCTGGGATTACAGGCTTGAGCCACCGCGCCCGGCCACGTTTTTCTAATAAGCAAATTGAGGCTCAAGGAAGTTAAGCCTTTTGCTTCAGATGACACATGAGTCAGTGGCAGAATTGGCTTTTGAATCCAGGTCTATCTGATACTAAAGTTGCAACAGGCTTCCTCCCTGCTCAGTCTTAGCAATTCAGTAGTGCTGAATGTGGGCGTCCAGAGTTTGTAGCAAAGCTCAGTAATGGCCTTTGGGTGAACCTTTTCAATACAAAAATAAATAAAAATAAAAAACATTAATAAAGGATTAATTCTGTAAGAGGTGGATGAACAGACCCAACCAAAGTGAGCTGAAAAGCGGTGCTGTCCAAACATGTAGAATACTGCAGGTGCTACCGTTCGTATGGCTTCTCAGAACACAAACCCCCCCGCCTTCACCCCGAGATGGTTCCATGGAAAAAGCCAGAATTCTGTTGCCAAAAATATGGGAAGTGCTGCACTTGCTCTATCGTCCTCATTGATTCTCAGCCCTTATTGGCATACTAAAGGCTCTGAGAAGTCCCACCTGAAGAAAACTAACGTTTAACCCAGGTTCTACCAAAAGCATTTGAGCATTGGACTTTTTTGCCTCCTGTTAAAATTCTGCTGGGATAATATTCCATGGAATAAAAGGACACTGCTCTAAATACATAAATTGCTGCCTATGTGACACTGAGTTTTTAGTTTCCTGGGTGCCAGCCAATAATACGGAACAATAATAAAGTAACATCTAGAAAACAAAGCAAAGCTCTGTGCTAAATATTTTGTGTGCATTAGAGTACTACTGATTCCCCAGGGCAACCCAGTGAGATTAATGCTATAATGATCCCATATTACAGACAAGAAAACTGAGGCCCAGAAAGAGTAAGTCATTTGCTTGAGGTTACATAACTGGTGAGATGTCAGGAATGAATATAAACCAAATGTCAGGAATAAATATAAACTGGCATCGATTGAGTGCGTAGTATTCGATAGGATCTGTGCTGTGATTCTTATCCTTGTGCAAACCCTCAGAGGTGCGTAAAACCATCTACATACCTGAAGAAACAGGGAAAGCTGGCTACTCCAAATTAAGTCAGAGTCTGAAGACAGACGCCCCTGGAAATGATGGCAAGGGAGAGTCCTGGGATGAGGTTGGGTCTGACTACACAGAGCTCTTTCCAGGGGTCATTTCCTTCAAGCAGTCTATGAGACAGCAGGCACATCAACCAGAGATCTCACCAGCTAGTCAGTGTTGGAGCTGAGACCTGAATCCAGGGCTTCTGACTCAGGAACCCATGCTTTTTCTGCAACTCCTCGTTCCAGTTCTTGCCCTTCCTGGTTGTATGTGACCTTGACCCAGACAGATGCTTCTCCAATCCTCAATTTCCCTGTCAGACAAATGGAGGTGATGGTACCTGTGTCCTGGGGGACAGGGGGCAGGGTTAAGGAAGAATGAGTGTGTCTGGCTTAATGTTGGGTCTCAGTGAAGTCAATACCTGAAAGGAGGCTGGGTACGGGGAGCTGTCGCCCCTACACCCCAACAGCAGAAACTCAGCAGAGCCAGGAGCCTTGGCCTGGCTGCCCATCAGGGTTTTAGGTCCACAGTGGTAATCAGTCTCTCAGATCCTATGGCAAAAGTGCCCAACTGCCAGACCCGGGGCTCTTGGAGTCTTGTTCCCTTGGCAACAAGTCTCACCATGGAGACCACAGCCCCATCTTGCCCTCCCTGCATGCTGCCTCTCCACAAACCTTCCTTGTTCAACACCCAGTCCTGGGAGCAGTGTAGGTACTGAGGAGTGCTTCCAGGAGGCACTTCCTCAGATGAGGAGTTGGAGGCAAAAGGATCTCCCATTTTTTGAGTGTCCACTTTATGTGTGGCAAGGTCGAAAGGAATCTGCTACATATGTCATCTCGTTCAGGTTAAAAGCCAGGCGCTCACCCTGTTTTCCGTAAGTGGAAACTGAGGCTCAGGGAGGCAAAATGGACCAGCCCAAAGTCTCACAGCTAGTCAGTGTTCGAGCTGAGACCTGAATCCAGGGCTTCTGACTCAGGAACCCATGCTTTTTCTGCAACTCCCCATTCCCACCCATATTCCCACGAAGCCTCCAGCCACAATCTGAGGAGGGCTGGCTACCTGGGCCTCTGCAGGCAGCACGAGCAGCCAGCCAGCAGCGCTCTGAGGTCTGGGCTGGGCCCAGCAGCATTACAGGAGGAACTGCACTATTTTAAGCCAGGGCCGGAGGGCCCCATGTGGGCACAGGGAGGGTGGCCTCGGGCCCTTGGCCAGCTTCCCGGAAGTCCCCATGGCCTCCCTCCTCTCCCGCTAGCAGGTTTCTGAGGCAGTGACTTCCCTACAAACAGGAAGGAGGCTCTCAGGCTGGGAGACCTCCAGCCCCAGCTTCCTCCCCGTTGCTACCACCCCCAGGCTTCTCCACTAAATGGCGGAGCCCTCCAGCGCCAAGCCCTATCAGTGTCCATCATCCAGGCTGACTCCTAGCCGTGGGTGGGAGGGGGCCTGAATTTGGGCTCCTTGGGCTGCCCCAGCTCACCCACTACAGTTCCAAGGTCCCTCCTTTCCGAGGCCCTTTGTCCCTCACCCGAGCCCAAGTTCTCACAGACATTCCCACCCGGCTGGCCACTGTGAGCTAGAAAGAAGAGCGTCAGTATCCTTAGATGTGGCCCCATTCAAGGACCCCAGAGAGAGAAAAGAAAAACAGACTAAGAGGCTGAAAATAGCAGAGAGAAACAAGTTAGAACATGATTAAGATACCGACAGTGACAGATTCATCGTGACAGAGGTGAAAGCAGAGACAAGCGAAGAGACACCAGAGATGGCTGTGCAGGGCTGGAGCCCAGCAGGGGGTGGTTCAGCGCGATGGCTCCTGACCACCCTCCAAGCACAGGCCCTTTCTCGGGGCTGTGGGGGGCCCACCGGCTGCGTGACTGAAGTGGAATGTGGGGAGCAAGGCTGGGTCACCCCTTGAGGGCCAAGCGTGTGCACCGAGAGATAAGCTACTCCAAGCTGGGGGCCCCAGCTGCACTGCACGCTCCAGGAGCCTGGCGGAGAGGCCAGACCCAAGGCTGGAGCCCAGCTCTGCCAGATGCCACCTTCTGCACATCCTACGGGGGCTCCCCCAGGCCTCATGTTCTAAGGGTCCCAGGTCCTCTGCCCAGCCCTGGGGACAGCAGATTCCAGGCACATCCAGTTCATAGAAGAGCAGTGTGGGCCCCGGAAATAGTATCAGCCACAAAGAGGCCCCTGCCTCGCTTCTCCAGCGCGGGTTGCAGTCCTGGGTCAGGTGAGGGGTTGAGGGGTAGGGCCCTAAGCTGAACACGCAGAGCAGGGGCTCCAGCAGGCTGTGGGCTACTGCGGAATGCCGTGGGGGCGCAGCTCTTCACTGCACTCTGTGAGCTGTCCCCATGTGGCACTGTGCACTCATGTGCCTGAGTGTGTGTCCACGTGTTTTCTCGAATGTGCAAAGATGTACGTGTCCACGTGTTGCCAGGAGCCCCACTCTGCCTCCACAAGTCCCTGCTCTCAGTCTAGAGAAGTGGCCCCAGAGGCACCTGGTCTTCCCCATCCCCATGAGGTGGTCCAGCCCAGAGAGCCACCAGGCAGAGGGGGAAGAGCGAGAAGGTCTATTGCAGGCCCCTAGCCCCCCTCCCCACACTGCAGCTGAGGCTCCCGCCGGCCACGGCCTTGACCCAGCACTATGGACTTCTCTGACATTGGCATCGGATCTGAACATCTGGCAGCAGGCTGATAAGGGGTGCAGCGGAAACAGCCTCTGCTGCCGCCAGCAGGCCCGCCCCCTCTGCTTCTCTGCACGGGGTCTCCACATCCACCCTCCCTCCGCCTCCAGCTCTCCGGGTCCCGGCCCTTCCCACTTCTCATTCTCTGCCTCAGTCTCCCTCTGTCTGTCTGAATCTGTCTCATCCCTACTCTCTCTCTCTCCTTCATTTCTTCTCGCTCTCGCTTCTTCTCTCCCCAACCCTCACCACTCTGAATTTCTCTGTCATCCTCCCTCCCTCCCCGACTGGGTCTCCCCCTTCTCTCTCTTTTCATATTTTCTGCCCAAGTCTCTGCAGCTTCTCTCTCTTTTTCTGGCCACCTTTCCCGCTCTGCAGCCTGATGACTGTCCTTCTCCTCTCTGTGTCAGTTTCTGGGCCTCTGGTTTGTTTCTTCCTTATTCCACCTCCAGGAAATGGGTCTGGCACTATGGGAAAGTCCCCACTTAGGAGAGAGACCCTGGGCTTTGTTCGCCTGAGGAGGGAGGTTGGGGGCGCCTGAGTCAGGACTACACCACTCCTTTGCTTTCCCCTCTGGGTGGATGCAGTAGCCTGGGACCACCAGGGCTGGGGCTTGAAGGAAAGGACACACAGGCCACCCAGGGGCTCTGGCAGGGTGGAGAGGAGTCAGCCTGCAGGCCTGGGCTCTGGACTTCACTGCCGGGATTTGAACGCTGGTCCCATCACACCCTCGCCTAGTGACTTTGGGAAGGTGCCTGGTCTCTCTGAGCCTGACTTTCCTCCTCTCTTAACTGCTGCTATCGGAGGTTGAGCGGGAATTACTACCTACCTCCCAGAATGCTGGGGAGATTCGAGACTGACTGCAGGTGCGGAGGGGTTAGGTGGGGGACCTGGCACGTAGGGGACACTTCTGAGTTGGGGCCTTGCCATTCCCAGCACACTGGTAACCCCTGGCTGTCCCCGTCCCCATAGAGCACCCAGTTTAGCTGAGGGTGGGAGGGGACAGCTCAGAGGAAGGGGTTATCAGTGACTGTGGCCAGGGTTGGTTAGGGGATGAGGAGCACCCAGCCTTGAGTGATGGCAAGTGACAGCTGATGCCAACAGAACAGACAGGACCCAAGGAGCAGGCAGCAGAGCTCTACCTACAAGTGCAGGGGAAAGTGGTCATTCAGCAAGTTCCAACGCTTGCTCCGTGCAGGCTGCTGTGGACCCAGAGATAAATCAGGCCTTTCCTGGAGGGTTCCCCAGGCTGGGGTGAGGCGTGCATCACAGAAGGGCAAACAATGTCCATGATGATGTTGCAATCTCAGACTCAACTGGGAAAGGGCCTCCGAGGACAGATCAGCGAGCCCTTCAGCTGGTTGTTTGTTTGTGTTTTGCTGACACTTTTTTTTTTTTTTTGAGACGGAGTCTCACTCTGTCGCCCAGGCTGGAGTGCAGTGGCCAGATCTCAGCTCACTGCAAGCTCCGCCTCCCGGGTTCCCGCCATTCTCCTGCCTCAGCCTCCCGAGTAGCTGGGACCACAGGCGCCGCCACCTCGCCCGGCTAATTTTTTGTGTTTTTTTTTAGTAGAGACGGGGTTTCGCCGTGTTAGCCAGGATGGTCTCGATCTCCTGACCTTGTGATCCGCCCGTCTCGGCCTCCCAAAGTGCTGGGAATTACAGGCTTGAGTGCTGACACTTATTGGGCACACATGACATACCAGCCAGCCACTGAATACGCTACACGTGTTGTCTCCTTTCATCCCCATTTTACAGAGAAGATGGAAGGCCCAGAGAGGGGAGGTGACTGGTCCCAGGTCACACAGCTAGAAAGTGGTAGAACTGGGATTCAATCCAGAGATTCTGCCAGCAATTCTCCTTCTCAGGGCTCAAGGGTTCACCAGGAGACTATGACAAAGCCAGGCTGGTTCCTTCTATGGCATCATGGGGTGAAGAGAGACCTGTTTGTCTCGTTCAAGAAGGCGGACAAAACAGACCGCACTTCATAAGGTCGCTCATCAAACGAGGTGCAAAGATTCATGATTTTGTTGTTGTTACATGTATGTGACATGTTAGTGATGGGTATTTGCTGGGAGAGATATATATATATATATTTTTTTTTTTTCTTTTTTTTTTGCGATGGAGTCTCGCTCTGTTGCCCACGCTGGCGTGCAGTGGCACTGTCTTGGCTCACTGCAAGCTCCGCCTCCCGGGTTCGCACCATTCTCCTGCCTCAGCCTCCTGAGTAGCTGGGACTGCAGGCGCCCGCCACCAAGCCCGGCTGATTTTTGTATTT
Organism: Macaca thibetana thibetana; assembly: GCF_024542745.1. Classification (NCBI taxonomy): domain Eukaryota; kingdom Metazoa; phylum Chordata; class Mammalia; order Primates; family Cercopithecidae; genus Macaca; species Macaca thibetana. Next base: position 14,144,682 of record NC_065592.1, read on the forward strand.
TTAGTAGAGCCGGGGTCTCACTGTGTTAGCCAGGATGGTCTCGATCTCCTGACCTCGTGATCTGCCCACCTCGGCCTCCCAAAGTGCTGGGATTACAGGCGTAAGCCACCGTGCCCAGCCTTGCTGGAATATTTCTTATTAAATTCAGAGGGCGAGTGATATTAGTTCAGAAACAAAATCATTGCATTAAAATAGGGACACTAGGCTGGGTGCAGTGGCTCATGCCTATAATCCCAGCACTTTGGGAGGCTGAGGCGGGTGGATCACCTGAGGTCAGGAGGTCGAGACCAGCCTAACCAATATGGTGAAACCCCATCTCTACTAAAAATACAAAAATTAGCTGGGTGCGGTGGCAGATGCCTGTAATCCCAGCTACTTGGGAGGCTGAGACAGGATAATTGCTTGAACCCTGGAGGCAGAGGTTGCAGTGAGCTGAAACCATGCCACTGCACTCCAACCTGGGCAAGAGAGTGAGACTCCATCTCAAAAATAAATAAATAAATAGGGACACTAAGGCCAGGTGCTGTGGCTCACGCCTGTAATCTCAGCACTTTGGGAGGCCGAGGCAGCTGATTGCTTGAGCCCAGGAGTTTAAGACTAGCCTGGGCAGCATGGCGAAATCCCATCTCTACAAAAGAAAACACAAAACTTAGCCAGGTGTGGTGCCATGTGCCTGTAGTCTCAGCTATTCAGGAAACTGAGACAGGAGGATCGCTTGAGCCCAGGAGATCAAGGCTACAGTGAGCTATGATGGTACCACTGTACTCCAGCCTGAGTGACAGAGCAAGACCCTGTCTCGAAAGACATAAAACAAAACAGGAACACTAAAAAGAAGAACATTAAAATAGGGAGACTAGTTAGGTCCAGCCATATGCAAGAGAAGTATATCTTGTAAGATCTTCTCTAGGTGAAAAAGACGTAATTACAAGGTCATGCACATTGAGGAATGAGTTGTCTGTTACGTTGTAGGTGGACTATATTTGATCAGTTAGCCATGACTGTCGGTGAAATTATATTACAAAAATTATTATTATTGAATTAATGATTATTAATTATTAAAACTCTATTGCCCAGGCTAGAATGCAGTGGCACAACCACAGCTCACTGCAGCTCAAACTCCTGGGTTCAAACCATCCTCCTGCCTCAGCCTCCTGAGTAGCCAGGACTACAGGCTATCAGTATTATTATTGTATGTTCACACACAATTTTAAGTGGCATAATGAGGAAAACACACAGTAGGTTTTTTTTTTTTTTTTTTTTTTTTTTGAGACAGAGTCTCGCTCTGTCGCCCAGGCTGGAGTGCAGTGGCCGGATCTCAGCTCACTGCAAGCTCCGCCTCCCGGGTTCACGCCATTCTCCTGCCTCAGCCTCCTGAGTAGCTGAGACTACAGGCGCCCACCACCTCGCCCGGCTAGTTTTTTGTATTTTTTTAGTAGAGACGGGGTTTCACCGTGTTAGCCAGGATGGTCTCGATCTCCCGACCTCGTGATCCACCCGTCTCGGCCTCCCAAAGTGCTGGGATTACAGGCTTGAGCCACCGCGCCCGGCCACACAGTAGGTTTTATTTTATTTCATTTTAGACGGAGTCTCACACTGTCACCCAGGCTGGACTGCAGTGGCACAATCTTGGCTCACTGCAACCTCTGCCTCCCAGGTTCAAGCGATCCTCCTGCCTCAGTCTCCCAAGCAGCTGGGACTGCAGGCACAAGCCACCACACCAGGTTAATTTTTGTATTTTTAGTATAGATGGGGTTTTGCCATGTTGGCCAGCCTTGTCTTGAACTCCTGACCTCAGGTGATCCACCCACCTTGGCCTCCCAAAGTGCTGGGATTACAGATGTGAGAAACAGTGCCTGGCTGGAAAACACACAGTAGGTTTTAAATATAGTTGGTGTTTCTACTTTTTCAGTGACTTTCCATGAAAAAAAAAAAAAAAAATATATATATATATATACACACACACACACACACACACACACATATATATAGAGTTTGCTTCACTTATCCAGAAAAGTCCCACTTGTTCCAGATAAGTGAGGTGTTGGGTGCGATTTGCTTATTTCCTCCAATGAAGGGACATGTGGGAGGAGGGGTGCTTCTCAACAGTGACTGCCCCATAGTCGCCCTGTGCCCCTCCCTACACTCCCAAGATGAAAGGCAGGGAGGTAAATCCTCTGAGGATGGAGACTTTTCTTCTCTTTCACATGGGATCCCTGGTGCCTGGAACAGTGCCTGACCCCTACATGTGCGCTCAGTAAATACGAGATGAACAGAGGAACACACGAAAGATCCAGTCACCGTGGGAGCAGCACAGGGCCCTGCAACCCAGGCCCTACAGGACCAGGATATTTCAGAGCCCATCTGGACCCAGAGATTGGATGGGGATGTCCCAGGCTGTCTAGGGAGGCCTAGCCTTCTAGATAAAGCCCACCCCACCCTTCCTGCTACCCTGTCCTGTCCTGGCCTAGCTTCATACTTGGTTCAACCTGGGGCCACAGTAGCCACCACTTGGCCTCAGAGGCAGTCTCAGCTCAGCCTCAGTTTTTCCAGCCATCGACTGGGAACAGCAGCAGCCCACAGCAGATGGGGACTTTCAGAGGCCACTGTGGCATGCATGCACCCACCACGTGTCCAGGCCACTTACCTGCTCGCCTTCTGGCCCCCCTCTTCCTCCACCTGACGGAAGAGTGAAAAGACAGGTGGAAGCAGCAGGCCGCCTGGTCAAGTCACCATGGCGTTGCCTCCGCACCAGCCTGTCCTGACTCCACTCCAATGTCCAGGCTGGGCCAGATCATGCCAGGCCAGGCCCCAGGGAGGTAGCCATTCACAAGGAGAGAGGCCAGGCGGCAGGCCGGGTGGGGGAGCAGCCCATAAATCAGGCCCCACTCCCACCCGGTCGCTAACAAGCAGGGCTGCCTACCCGCCTCTGTGGGGTCCCTGCCTCTGGGCTCCCGCAGCGGGCCTGGAACAGCCAGCTGGCCAAGGCCTCCGCAGTGCCTTGGCCTCCACCCCCACCCTCGGCCCCCAGATAGATAGGGGTATTTTTTTTCTTTTAGGAGAAGAAGAAAAAAATAGACGTAAATGAAGAGAAACACCAACAAAGAAGGCGAGAGGCCTGCAGAGTCACGTGGGGGCAGAGACCAATTGGGCCTCCGGTGGCCCCCCCACCAGGGCGGGGAGGAGGAGGAGGACGGACGGACAGGGCCAGCCTGCCGTCCGGCTGCCGCCCGCCGTGGTGTGAGGGGGTTTCTGCGAACCCACAGTTGCCACCGCCCCACCTGGGCTGCCGGAACCTCCCCCTGGACCCCTGGTGCCCACTGCCACCCTCATCCGGCGTGAGAGCGCTGCTTCCGCTCCGTAAGTGAGGGCCTCGGCCCAGGCCTCTAATGACCAGCCTCCCTCTGCAGTGCCTCCCTGCAGCCTTGGCCGGCCACCGCCTGCTCTGCTCAGTGACCAGTGCCCCCTACTCTGGGCAGGGAAGGGGCCAGGGGTCTCCCAGACTCACCCTCCCACCATGCTAGCCCCTCTTCTTCCCTGGGCTGCCGATGGGAGGAGCCAGGCCTGTGACCACAAGCCCCATGGAGGTTCGCTGGTGTCCTGCTGTGGCTGACCAGGCATCCACCAGGCTGTGTGGGTCTGAGCCTAGAAGTCTGTGAGTGTGTCCGGAGGGCTCTGGGCCTGTCTTGGGGCTCTGTACCCTGCCTGAGGGTCCGGGTTGGCTCTGTGGCTGTCTCTGAGTCTTGCTGTGTGTCGGTGTGTCTGTCTCCGGCATTCATCTGTCAGCCTGGGTTCTGCGGCCAGGCCAGGTCTAGGTCCGGAGGTCTAGGTTTGCCTCCCTGGGTGGGTGGATGAGGGACCGGAACTCCCCAGGTGGTGGGCTGGAACCTGGAACCTGTGGGGGTGGGTGCCTCGGGGCCTGGAGTGTGGAGGAGCCATGGGCTCCCAGCCGGTGAGAGTAGAAACCCTGGGAGAGAGGGAGTTGGAGATAGAGGGAGAAGGGCCTGAGCCCAGCCCCCACCCCACCCCATCCCGGCGGCTGGGGCCTGTGCTTCCAGCACCAGGATTCCAGGAGACCTCGGGTGGGCTCTACCTTAGAACAGCCGACTGGGGCACCCCAACCCATCATCCACCAGCACCCTTTGCTCCTACAGTCACTGTCTGAGGGCTCCACTGTGGTGGGGAGCTGTTCAGAGACAGCAGGAACCCCCACCTCCAGCTCGGGCAGATGCTCTTGTTTCTCAGGGGTTTGGCGGTGCAGGCGGTACCTATAACAGGGTCTCTGGCTCTTTCCTCCCTCCTCATCCAAGATTTTTGCATGGAAACCGCAGTACCCCATCTGTAAAACCAACATTTTCCACTTTATGCACGGAGAAACTGAGGCTCAGAGAGGCGAAGTGACTTGCCAGAGCTTGCACAGCTAATCTGCGGGTTCTGCTCCTTCTGTAGGGTGAGCCAACTGAGTGGGGTCTGCGCGGGGGTCTCTGGCCACAGTTCGCAGGCCCCAGGCTCAGCTCCGACCGAAGCCCGAAGCCTCTAGGCGGGCGGGAGCCCAGATGGAGCCTTTTGGTGGGTTGCGCCGCTGTCAATGCAAAATTGCAGTATTTTCCTGCTTGAAGATCGCGGCTTTTTGGCCTCATGGTCCTGAAACTCTCTCCGACCCCAGGTGCCAGGGGTGGGGGGAGGCAGGATGCGGGCAGGCCCCTTCCTCTCGGGTCAGTTTCTCCAACTGAAAAACAGTGGCCCCACGGATAGTTCGTAGCCCAGAGCAACTGCTCGGCCCGTCGGCCGGGAACCCCTTTGTCCCCAAGGCCGCCCAGCGCTTTCCTCCTTGCCCCACCCCTCGTGAGAGCTCCGAAGGGAGCAGCGGGGCCCTGCCTCCGGCCTCCTCTCCCAGCTCCTGCGCCCGTAAAGGCTTTGGGTCCTCCCTAGGCCTCAGGCATTAGTAAAATGGGATTTCCACGATTCCCATTTCCAGCCCAGCGAACTGAGGCTGGTGAGCAGAAGGGTTTCGCCTCAGATCTCCCCAGCGGGGCGCCACTGAGCGCTTCCACCAGGCCACGCGCGTGCTTTGCCCCTACTGCTTGGGTTCATCCTCACGACCCACCCTTAGCGAGGAAGAGCGGTCATCTACCCACTTCACAGATGCGGCAACTGAAGACGCAACGGGCAGAGAGCTGCTGCAGGCTCGAGTGAGGAGACTTGGCGGGGCCCATGGGAGAATCTGGCTTCCACCCGTGAACCTGAGCCTCGGCCACTGTAGCCACTCGCCCTTACCCGCTTCCACGCTGCAGTGCGACCAGCAACCCGCGTGGCATTCGCCACGACCCAGCTGGGTTCGCAGACAGGAGCTGCCTCTTCCCACTGCAGGCGGGTGACCCGAGGCCCCCAGAGCCGAACACCTGCCCAGATCGCGGGGCACTCGGGCTCCGCAGCTCTCTGGCCGCGCTTGGGGTCCGGGGAACAGGACAGGGGCTGGGGGGCGGGGAGGATGAGAGCGAAGACTGGAGCCGGGCTGTGGAGAGGGTGCCCGGCGCGGGCCGGGCTTGGGGGGAGGACGCGGCCGGGCCTCCGCCCCCGGATACCGCAAGCGCCGATATAGAGGGGCCGGCCCCCGGCCCCGGCGCGGCGGGTTGGCTTGGGGCGCGGTGGCGGCGTAGGGGCACGGGTCCCAGGTGCGCCTCGGAGCGGTCCCGGCAGCTGTGGGGGGGGGACGGGGAGGCAGGAGGGGGGCGGGGAGGCAGGAGGGGGGAGCTGAGGCCCCCGCGCCGCCAGCCCAGCGCCCCCGCCTCCCCGCCCCCGGCCCGAGCGGCCGTCATCGCGGGCGGGCGGCGCTGCGCCCGGGTGCGGCTCCTCGCCGGCGGCGGCGGCGGCGCGGCCGGGAGGTGCGGGCTCCGCGCGGGCGGGACGCGGGGCGCTGCTGGCGGGAGCGACCAGGTGGGCGTCGGGCCGGCCGCGGCCGCCGTCGCTCCCCCTCTCGCGTCCCGGGCCCTGGCTCCGGTCGCTTCCCTCCTCAGGACTTCGCCTCTCCGCCCGAGGTCGCTCCCCCGCCTCGGGCTCGGCTTCCCGGAGCCCGCCGACTCCCGCCCGAGGTCTCCCCGCCCGACGTCCCGGTGGCAGCGGCGGCTCGGGCTGTGCCTCCTGTTGCCGTCGCTGCCGCGGCTTTGTCTCTCCCGGCGCGGGGGCCCCCGGCGGCTCCGCGTTTTCGGGCTCTTGGTCCCGGCGCCGTCGTTTTCCGCCTCCTGCGGCCAGGGCCCCCGTCCGGGTCCGACCCCGCGGGGCCTCGCCTCGGCGCTTGGGCTCCCGCGCGTCCCCTGTCCCCGACCCTCGGGCTGGGCACCTCCGCCTGCAGGTTTTCTCTCCGTGTTTCTATCGCTCTCCGGCCTCGTCTCTCCCGGGCTCCTCTCGTCTCGGCGTCTCTGTCTCTCGTCTATCGTTGTGTCTCTGGCTCTGCGTGGGTCTCTCTTGAGTTTTCTCCTTGGGCCTCCGCTGTCTCTCCGAGTATCTGATCCGATCCCCCACCCCTCGTTTCTCTCTCTCTCTCCCTCTCTCCCCCCCCATCCCTCCCAGTGTCTCGTCCCCGCCGGGTTCTCTCCAGCTCGGCGTCTCTGTGTCTGTGTCTCTGGCACTCTCGGACTGGCCTCCTGTCTGCGCCCCGCGGAGTCGGTCGTTGTCTCTTGTCAGGGTTTCCGCCCATCTCTGTCTGGCCCGGACCCTGTCTCTGCCTCCTTCGTCTCTGTCGGGTTCCCAGAACACCCGGGCCGGGCGCCCTACCGCTCCCTGGTCCCCTGGCGTCTTCCCCGCGGCTGAGCCCATCTCCTTTTCTCAGAATCGGGGTTTTGTTCTCAGACAAACGAATCCGAATCGAAGCGCATCGAATCCGAGGGCCCCAGATCCGGCGCGACGGGGTCCGCGCGGGAGGAGCCCCCAGGCGGGGCGGGAGCGCGGGGCCTGGGCGGGGAAGGCCGGGCGCGGGGACTGCACCGGGCCCACCCCGGGACGCTGCGCGGGGCGCTCGGTGGGTGCCGGCGGCAGCGCCTGGGCGCAGCGAGGGGATTACGCGACGGACCAGCGACAGCCGCTGGGGCGGTGGCCGCGGGGACCCCAAGCTGCCGGTCTCCGCCGGCCCGCCCTGACCGCTGTCCCTCCGCAGGCGGACGCCGCGGGCATGGACTATTCCTACGACGAGGACCTGGACGAGCTGTGTCCCGTGTGCGGGGACAAGGTGTCCGGCTACCACTACGGATTGCTCACGTGTGAGAGCTGCAAGGTGAGCCGCGGGCTCGAGACAGGGTTGCGGCGGACGGGCGCGGCGGGGCCCCGCTGACTCTCAGCTCCCGCAGGGCTTCTTCAAGCGCACGGTGCAGAACAACAAGCACTACACGTGCACCGAGAGCCAGAGCTGCAAGATCGACAAGACGCAGCGCAAGCGCTGTCCCTTCTGCCGCTTCCAGAAGTGCCTGACGGTGGGGATGCGCCTGGAAGGTGCGCGCCGCGCGGGCCTGGATCCCTGACCCCTGACAGCCTGAGCGGGTAGGGGGTGGGGGTGGGAGAGGGGCTGAGGGGATAGCACCATTGGCCTTCGCAAGGCCCCTCGTGCAACATTAGGGCCCAGTCGCTGCAAGGGAACCGGGCGCTGGCGCTGGCGCTGGGTGGACCTCCGGCCGGGAAGGGACTCTGGCAAGGCCAACCTGGGTTGGGCTGAGAAGTATCCAAAAGTGAACCCTATGGAGATGACCCTTTCCCCAGCCCCCGCCAGGGCCCCAGCACAGGACCTGCAGAGCTCCTCCCTCTGTGAGAAGGTCCCCATCCTCCCAACAATACCAAACCCTAGCCAGCAGAGGCCAAGTCCCAGTGCCAGCACAGCACTGTCAGTCAGGCTGGGTGACATTGGGCAAAATCCTTAACCTCTCTAAACTGCAGATTCCCCATCTGAAACATGGGCTTGGTGGGATGCAGTGGCTCATGCCTGTAATTCCAGCATTTGGGAGGCTGAGGCAAGAGGATCACTTGAGCCCAGGAGTTTAAGACCAGCCTGGGCAACGTGGAGAAACCTTGTCTCTATAAAATACAAAAAAGTAACTGGGCATGGTGGCATGTGCCTGTAGTCCTAGCTCTCAGGAGGCTGAGGCGGGAGGATCACTTGAGCCTGGAAAGTCGAGGCTGCAGTGAGCTATGATCACACCACTGCACTCCAGCCTGGGCAAGAGGGAAAACCCTGTCTCAAAAAATAAAGACATCAAAATAAAAAAGAAAGAAAAGAAAAGGCAGAAAGAGAAAGAAAGAAAGAAAAGAAAAATGGGCTTAACGGCACTGCCTTCCTCCAGCTAGCGAGTGTGGGGATTGGTGTAGGAAAGCTGAAGGTGTCTGGGCGTTCATCCACAGGCTAGCTGTCAGGCCCATGAGGCTTTCCATTAAGATCTGCCCACCACCGCTGCCCAGCCCCCGCACATTCAGCTGCCCATCTGCTTGTCTGTCTGTCCATCCGAAGGGCTCTCTGGTTTATTCACTCAGCCAGTGAGATTCCTTCCCATCATGTTCTTAGCCGGGCCCTGAGGGGGCTGGGCAGTGGGGGACACTTGAATTGCCCCTAAGGAACGCAGGCCCCCTCTTTGCCTCCCTACCCTCAACCCCAGCTCTCAGTCCAGAGAGGAGGAGAGAAATTTCGGCAGGAAAGATTTGAGCTTTTGGAGGTGGCTGGCCATTGGACTGTGTGCTGTACACGCAGCGGTTGATTAAGGTTTTGGAACAGTGTAGAAAGCCCCAGGTGGCTCTGAGAGTGGCAGACCACATGCCCTGCCACCTGGAGGAAGGACCCCTGGATGGGAGGGGGACATCCTATCCTGTCCCCAGAGCCCATGCCCCTAGCGCCAGGTCCCGAGGGGCCAGAGATCTGGCTGCTGTGGGCAGCAGAAACTCCCATGCAGCCTGGGAGCGGCACAGCGCTGCTCACCCCAGGGGGAAGGAAGATTGGCCAGGTGGCCCCCCAGCCATCATCCCTGCTGAGCACCACCCCCTCTCTCCTGCTCTTTCCCTTCACCCAGAGCCCAGGGTGGGGCTCTGTCTGAGCAGGCGCTGGGGGCACACTCCAGCCGCAGAGATGCACCTATTGGTTCTGGCTGATGACACATTCCTGGCCAGGTGGAGGAGCTTCTAGTTGGCAAGAGAGGTCCCCTCCCCCAGCACAGAGCCTTGGCCAGCTCTAAACTCGGCTTCACATTCACAACCAGTGAAGGACACTTGAGTCATTTTGCAGCTGGAGCTCAGCAGTCAGGCAGTCAGTCAACAAACAGCTGGACCCTGGGGCCAGTGGTGAACAAAGCTGACCAGGGTCCCCTTCCGGTCACCATCTCCCTGCCAGGCCTTGCGCTAGGCACCTGAGCCCAGAACTGAGCCCGCAGGAGCACATGGCATGATCCACTCAGCATGATAAGAGTGGGCAAGGACAGGGCACCTGGGGCAAGGACAGTAGAGTCCGTCTGGGTGAATCCAGGAGTGCTTCCTGGAAGCAGTGACATTGAGGCTGGGTGTTCAGCAAGCTCAGGAGAAAAAAATGTTTTTTGAGTCAGAAGGAAAATGAAAGCAGGGTGGAGGAGGAAGGAGATGTGTCAAACAGAGGAGTGGAGGTGAGTTAGGTGGAGTGGAAAGAGAGGGGTCTTAGCACGGATCGCCTGAAAAGCTGAGCAGGGCCTTGAATGCCAGGCAAAGGAGACTGAGTTCCCTTGTGGTCAGTGGGAGCTATGAAAGGATGTTGAGCAGGGGAGAGAGCGGTCAGATTTGTTCGGAAAGAATCTGTGGTGGGACAGCATGGGAGGTGGCTTGGAGAGAGTGAACCTGACCCTCTGCCCCTGCCCACAGCCGTGCGCGCTGACCGTATGAGGGGTGGCCGGAACAAGTTTGGGCCGATGTACAAGCGGGACCGGGCCCTGAAACAGCAGAAGAAGGCACAGATTCGGGCCAATGGCTTCAAGCTGGAAACAGGGCCCCCTATGGGGGTGCCCCCACCACCCCCTCCTGCACCGGACTATGTGCTGCCTCCCAGCCTGCATGCGCCTGAGCCCAAGGGCCTGGCCGCCGGTCCACCTACTGGGCCACTGGGCGACTTTGGGGCCCCGGCACTGCCCATGGCTGTGCCCGGTGCCCATGGGCCACTGGCTGGCTACCTCTACCCTGCCTTTCCTGGCCGTGCCATCAAGTCTGAGTACCCAGAGCCTTACGCCAGCCCCCCACAGCCTGGGCTGCCATACGGCTATCCAGAGCCCTTCTCTGGAGGGCCCAATGTGCCTGAGCTTATCCTGCAGCTGCTGCAGCTGGAGCCAGATGAGGACCAGGTGCGGGCCCGCATCTTGGGCTGCCTGCAGGAGCCCACCAAAAGCCGCCCCGACCAGCCGGCGGCCTTTGGCCTCCTGTGCAGAATGGCCGACCAGACCTTCATCTCCATCGTGGACTGGGCACGCAGGTGCATGGTGTTCAAGGAGCTGGAGGTAAGTCTCTCCTCCCGCCTGGCTGGCCCTGCATCATGGTCCTCCCAGCTGCCCAAGCCTTAGCCCAACTGTCCTTCGGATAGGGCCATCCTGCCCACTGGCTTCAGGCAGTAGCTGGGGACCCGGAGGCCACCCTGGGGACATTAAGGAGCATTTCCACTCCATCACAGCCTCCTGGGTCCCCGCTCCCTCCCTGTCCTTCTCTCCTCCTTGAGCCTCTCACAGCTGCTGCTGCTTTGATCTCTGCCTGTGTCTCTTCCTACTGTCTCTCTCCCTGGCGGGTTGTCTCTCGGCTTCTTGGTGTCTCTGCAGCTCCTTCATTCTCTGGGGCTCCCTGTTCTGGGGCTCTCTAGGTACGCATTTTCCTCGTTCTCTGAGACGCTGGGCTCCCTCAAAGGACTAGCTGAGTCCTTGGGAGACTGTCTTGTCTCCCCAGCCTTCAGCCCAGTGTTGGGAAGGGGATCCGGCCCATCCTGTCCTCCCATTCAGGGAGGCTGCCAATCCTTGCCAGCCTCCAACGTCACACACAGATGGGGGCTCTTAGTGTTTTAGCGTTTGGGACATTTGTGGGCCCTTCTCCTTCACAGCTGAGGTGAAAGATCCTCCTGCCTTTGCAAATCTTGTGTTTGCTGGATGGTCGTGTGTGTGTGTGTGTGTGTTCAGGGAGCTAGGTGGGTAGGTGGGTGAGGGATTCCAGGGTCTGCCACTGATCTTCCCTGGCAAGGCAGCCTTCCTCTATGGCATAGCCTTCTTTCCCCCAGGTTGAGGTACCCGAAGCTACAGTAATCAGGAAAGCAGCAGGAAAGAACTTCCCAGTCTTCCCACCTAGTGGCTTGAAGAGCCTGAGGCCCCAGAACTGCCCCTCCAGTGCCCTGGCTCTCTGAGACCTCCCCAGGGACCCCTCCAGCTGGCCAAGGCCTGCCCCTTCCTGGCCTGGATTCAGGCACTCTTTCACCCAGGGCTATCGGTGTTTGGCTTACCCAGGCTGCCCCCCTGGCTGTTCTGGGGCTGGGTGTAAACAGCAGAGCCCGTTGCCCCCCCTTCTGGGGCCACTGCAGCCTTGAGCAGCATTGTCAGTGCTGACGCCACTTGGGCCTGGGCTTCCTCCAGGGGCATGAGGCCGGATGGGCTGGGGGCACTGCCTGCCCTGGCTGGCAGGTCGGGGGTGGGTGCTCCGAGCCCTAGGGGCATCACGGGACTGGGGCCTGGGCATCTGGGAGTTGAGGATTGATGGTGGTGGCTACTGTTTCCACTGTGGAGGGCCTGTCATGGCTGAGGCCTGGGGATGTACCATGTGTCTGTCATGGGGTGAGTTTCTCATCCCAGCCCCTTCTCACCACTGCCTCCTCTCTGGTCCAACCTAATGGATGAGGCAAAAGGCAGGGTCTTGAACACTCCCACCTGCCTTCTGCTCATGGTTGGAGGTCCTGGTGGGGATGAGGACCCCAAGCCCCTTAGGTTGGTTGCTAGCTTCCCTCCAGACTTCCCATGCACCCCCTGTGCAGAGGGGAGGAGGAGGAGCAGGGCATTCCCGGCCTTCCAGAACCCTGGATTGAGGGGCAGGGCACTTCCTCTGGCCGCCTTCCTAGTCTCCCGGGGATTTTCACGCAGGATGGGAAGGGCTTTTGTCCCAGCTTTGCTGAGTGTTTTTTCCTGCTTCTGGCTTCTCCGTGGTCCAAACCTTCCTGCTTCCCCTTCCCAAAGTCTTTGAATTGAGCCCGGGATTATGAACAGTGGTCACCAGCTTCTGTAAAGGGGCCTTGCAGATAAGTACCAGCCCAGCCCTTAGAGCACCTCTCGTCAACCATGTGGAAGTTCTTTTCCACTGGTCCAGTGGGCCCTGGGCTGGTGTCTCTTTGCAAAGCCCAGAGGTGAGGAGGCAGAAAAGTGGGAGGGGAGTGTGTGACTCTGGTGTCCCTTCTGGCTGATCATTCATTTCCCCACCTCCAGACAGGGCACATCTTAGCAGACAGAAGAGGGGGCTCTCTGGCTCTGAGAGTGGAGCAACCCTTGGGCTGGACACTGGGGACATTAAAATCATCTGGACCCAGGAAGCTGCCAACCTGGAGGAGAAGTCAGACATGTACCGAGATAATGCCAGTGTGAGGTGCCCAGGGCTCTGAGAGCCACAGAAGAGGCAGAGGGAACCCCGGGGGGAGAGCAAACAGCTCTAAGGAAGTCAAAGAACAGTTCTGTGCCTTTCTAGAAAGTAGAGAAGGTTCAGGGGATTCCAGGCAGTGGGCACAGCAGAGGCGAAGGCCCCAAAATGTGAAGAGGCATTGTGTTCTGGGAGTTCCAATGGGCCTGTGAAGCAGGGCTGGAGATGTTGGCAGGGCCAGAGCAGAGCTTGGACCAGGAGTGGGTCCTTGGGCAGTGGGTGATGGATGGCCTGTTGGGGCTGGCTGGGGCTCCAGGTTCTGGGTCGGGGAGGGGCTCCCCTGACAGAGCCTGGACTCTGAGCAGAGGCCCACTCAGCCCTCTGATGCTGATGACATCTTGCTGCTCAGGAGGAGTCCTGGAGTCTCAGCTGAGCTCTCAGGGGTGCCAGGGACCCAGTTGTGTCTGATGCTGGGCTCTAAATGCCCTCTTGGGATCTTCCTCCCATATCTTCTTTCCCAACTGGGATGGGGATCCCTCTGTCTCCATTTTTCCATCGCACACAATCCCAGCATGTTAGATCCAATAGTGGCACAGAAGTGACTATCAAAGATTAGAATCAGAGAGGCCTATTGTCAACTTCCAGCTCTGTCGCTTACATGCTGTATGATTTTGGGCAAGTGACTTCACTCCTCTGGGCCTCAGTTTCCTCATCTTGAAAATGGGAGGAGTTGAAATAATGTCCACCCATTGGGCTGTTGTAAGGGGTTAGTGAGCCAGGACAGGGGAAGGACTGAGCGCGGGCAGTTTACGAAGTGAGGTCGCAGCGTCCTTCCTCTCTTCCCCTTAGCCACACTGTTTAATGCAGGCCTGGGCGGGGAGGCAGCAGGGAGAGACACATTGGACCCAAGCTCCTCTGAGCGCACGATTGTTCCGGGACCGTCTTGGGGCCACTTTGTCCTGCGCTTATAAAGCAACTTTTTCCCTGCAAGGTGGCAGAAACTCACCTGTACCTGCTGCTTGGTGGGCAGCAGTGTCCAGGGCCCAGGCAGTCAGCCTGTCTGATCACTTACCGCAAAGGACAGGCTGGGAGGATGCAAGGCAGGACCCGGGGGGGCGGTGGGGGCCAGGAGTGCCCAGTGACCCATCTTGACATCGGTTCACCCTCAACATCCAGCTCCGAGGCCCCCACTGACAGCAGATTTAACTGCCCAGATAGACGGTTTCATTTAAGCGGCAGTAACTGTCAGTCTTGGGCTGACAAATGACACCTCACTGACCACTCGGCCGGCAGAGCACGGCGGCCAGCCCACGGTGTGTCAGCCACCAGAGAATTACACAGCCTGCCGGCCTTCACAGCCAGACCGATCGGACCCCAGGGGGCTCCAGAGGGGCCCTGCTGGGAGGGAGGTCAGCTCGGCACCCATAAATACGTGGTCTTCGAGGCAGCCTGCAGAGCGCCAAGGCTCCAGGAAGATTTGTGGCAGTCTGGCAGGAGGGATGGATGGCTGATGGGCCCAGCAGACAGGCCAGGCTGGTGGAGACCCCAGGGCTGGGGCTGCAAATGTCCTTGTTCCCAGGGTGGCAAGGAGGCCTGAGGGTAGAGGAGCCTTTAGCGTAGGGAGGGACCTTCGGAAAGTGAAAACCAACCCTCTCTGGTTAAAGGAACCTCTTAGCCACCTGCTTTCTCATGCAGAGGGGCTGGCAGCTATGGCCCTGTGGTTTTCTTTTAAATAAAAAGAGGGGTGTGTGTATGTGTGTGCATGCGTGCGTGCGCGTTCTTATCTGTGTGGGGAGTGTTTTGGAGTTTGGTGTCTTTGTGCATCCATCTGTCCACCCAAGGAAAGCAGTGAGTCAAGACCTGCTTGGCCAAGGGGCAGGTGGGATCCCAGCCAGGGAGCATCCACGGAAGAACCAACAGCAGGTCCACCAGTTCCCACACAGCCCAACGTGTGTTCTTATGTTTTAACCAAAAAAAAGAGAAATTATATTTCCTTCTTCCCAGAACAGGAAATTAGGGTGGAGGATGCATGGTGGACAGTGCATGGCTGGACGGGGACTCGAACACAGGGCATGGGGCACCAAAGCCTCAGGGACCATATTGTGGCTCTCTGCCCCTGGCACCCCTATCAGCCCCACCGGGCAGGCCTGCCCCATCCAGGGTCTAAGGTCTGGGTACAGAGTCTGCTCCCAGGGCTGGGCCAGCCGGGTCACCGTGACCCATCTGCTTTTGGCCTGAAGCGTGGCTTATCTCCTCATTCTACCCCTTATCGCTCCTCCGCCACCTCCCCACCCCCTTGTGCCTTCATTCTGGGCGCAAGGGTGTCTGCTCCTGTGGGCCTGCGAGGGGTGGGGTGCCAAGCCTGGCCCTGTGCGACCACCTGGGTACCCAAGGTGGGCCTGAGTTTTTCCTGCTGCCAGTGTGACCCCTGGGCAGGCCCCTCCTATCCGGGTCTCAGGAGGTTCCCAGGGTCCCCAGAAGTCCTGGCCGGTAGGAACCTCTGGGCAGAGCCCAGCTGCCTGAAGCCTGAGTGTCACCTCCGGCAAGGCTGTGTTTCCTTATCTGTAATGTGGGCAGAATGTCGGCAGGGCAGGGGTGAGGTGTCCTGTACCGCACTGGGCACCGTGTCTGGTAATAGGTGCTCTCTGAGCCTTGGCTCCCTCCTGGAAACCGCAGCTCCATGGGGGCCGGCACTTCTGTGGAGAGATCCGGAGAGATGGCTGAGTCAGCCCCTGCCCAGGCCTCAGTCTCTCCTGGACCCAGCCAGGACTGAGCCTGGGGGCCCATGGTAGGGGCTCTGGGAAGAAACTTTTGCTGGGAGCCGGAGGGAGCTCTGGACCCAGAGGTGAGATGGGGATGGAGGGAACGGACATAGACCTCCCTCTTCTCCACCACGTCGGTCTGTGTGCCAATTCCTGACTTTTCCCTCTCCTTTTCTCCCCCTCTGTCTGCCTGAGGACACAGGCCCCAGGGAGGCCCCAGGAGAGAAGGGGAACAGAGAGGAGGGGGGAGGCTTCTATCTCCTGTTCATTAGGCTTGGGCCAGCTCCCCTCTGACTGGGAGCCACCCCTAGGTGGGGAGTGGCCCCTCTGAGCCCCTGGCCCCAGGTGGGGAGTGATCCCTCTGCACTCTGTGCTTGTCTTGGGGAGAACCTTGCCATTCATCAGCCACTCTAACCTCTGCTCTGGGGCCCAGAGAAGAGCCGGACACCAGTTCTGCCTCCCCAGATCTCACAGGTATTGGCGAAGACAGAGGCATTTAACTGATGCCATGAGATGTTGCAGATTCTGCATCCAGAGAGTGGGGAGGGCCTCGAGGAAGGAGAGGGATGAGGTAGGGATTTGTAGAGGAGGCAAAGAGCCTGCGAGAGACCAGGAACTCCTGGATGGCAAGGCGGGTGAGTGACAGGTCCTCTTCCACAGCTAGTGGTTAAGAGCGCAGATCTGGAACCAGACAGAGCTGTGTGGCCTCTCTGTTCAGTTTCTTCTCTCTGTCACGCGGGTGGTGACTGGACAAACCTCGCAGGGCTGTAGGGCTGCGGTGGAATGACTGTTCGCTGTCATGGTTTGCATTCGTCAGAGGGCACGGCCCAGGAAGGTGCGCCGGAAGTGTCTGTTGGGTCGCTGGTGGCCAGCTGAGGAGTGGCACAGGCTAAGAGGGATGGGGCTATGTCTGCCCAGGCCCATGTGCAGTGCTCAGTGTGCTTCCGAATACCCAGAAGGGCTCGTTTTGTCACAGTGGAGATTGTGGACCAGGAATGCCAGCCGTGGCCCTGGCCTGGTCCTGCCTCTGTGTGATCCTGGGAGAGTCTCTTGTCCTCTTCGGGTGGCATATTCTTCAGTTGAAAAATAGGGATTGGGGCCAGGGGATCCCTGGCTCTGCTTCTGAGTCCTGCAGAGTCAAAGGACACTCCAAACAGGGGCTGGCCCTGCCCCTGCACCGAGTGCCTCTGGCCGCAGCCTGGGCATTCGGAATTGCCCCTTGTCGCTGTTCGTTTCTGCTTCAGGTGCCAGGCCATTGCCGCCCCCCTGCTCATGCCCTGGGCCTGACCGCAGGCCAGGTGGGACCTCCCTCCTTCTCCTGAGCCTGAGAGCTCTGCGTAGGCCTGGGGGGAAGCGCTTGGTTTCTTCCTCATGGCTTCTGTCTGAGCAGTTGGGGCTGCCAGAGGTGTAACTGACCACAGGTTTTTAAATGCGGACAATGTTAAAATTAATAATAATCTTGCCATGCATTTGTAGGAGTCCTTTGCAGAGTACCTCCATGGACATTAGTCACATGTATGGCGTACCTAACATGTACCGGACTGTCCGCTCAGTACTTTGTCCACTGTACAGATGAGAAAACTGAGGCACGGAAGATTACCAGGACTTATGTAAAGTCATACCGAAGACAGAGCTGGGGCCTGAAGCCTGGCCCATTCAAGCCCCAAACACCCCTTTGTTAACTGGCCAGACCCCTGTTGCACTTTGATAGCACAGACATTCGGGTAGATGGGCACAGAGAGGTTAACTCGCCCCGGCCGCACGCCCAGTTGGGTCTCAGTGGGAGGAGAAGGGGTTAGAAGAAGGTGGCTGGACCTGGACCCTGGCTGGAGCCCGGCCCCCTGCGTGCCTCTTCCTTCCAGGTTGCCGACCAGATGACACTGCTGCAGAACTGCTGGAGCGAGCTGCTGGTGTTCGACCACATCTACCGCCAGGTCCAGCACGGCAAGGAGGGCAGCATCCTGCTGGTCACCGGGCAGGAGGTGACCAGCCCCTGGGGCCCCGCCCCGCCCCTGGGCCCCGCCCCGGCCCCGCTGTGCACTTCCAGGATTCAGGGCCTCGGAGAGGAGGACCCAGGCCTCTTGGGGCTCACTCTGGGCACCCTGATTATCAGCCCTTTCCCCACATTCATGGGGCACCCACTGGTCTGACCCCTCTGCGAGCAGCCCTGGTCCAGGCTTGAGAGGCGCCGGCTGCTGGGAGCCCTGCTCTTGGGGAGCAGCTCAGGGGGTGTGGGCATGGTCAGAAGAGGTTCATGGAGGAGGATGTGATGGTGGCCCTGGGTCTGGAAATAATCCACTGGAGTTGGCTGGGGTGAGGGGGGCAGTCCTCACCTCCACCACAGGCTCAGAGAGGGTGGAAGCGTGGAGCCCCCAGGCCCTGCTGGTGCTGGTATGGGGTGGCATGAGGTGACAGACCAGGGAGGCTGGAGGGTTGCTAGGGCTGAGTTAGCGGACAAAACCTTGCAGGCCCTAAATCTTGAATGAATGAATGAATGAATGAATGAATGAATGAATAGGCAAAGGGCTCCTGAGAGCTCAGAGAATTTGGGCCCCTTAGAGCAGGAAATGAGGATCTGGGAAGTAGAAAGTCCAGATGCAGCAGGGGTCCAGGGAGAGCTTTAGGAGGAGGAGGGACATGGCCAGGTAGCATCTGAGGAGGCAGGCAGAGGGGTCAGATGGGAGGTGGGGGCCAGGGCGGGGACACAGGGACACAGCCAGGGAAGAGGACTCACCCGGGGAGACGGGCTGTAGGGAAAGAGAGGGAGGGAGAAGGCAGAGAAGGGGGTTGATGGCAAGGGTCCAGCCTGCTGGCAGGAGCGTCACTCCCAGGTGGGGACACAGGAGGGACCGTGGGGTCGGTGGGTGCTGTGGGGTGGGGGAGACAGACTCTGCTCACTGCTCCAGCGCCCCCAGGCCCCTGCTCCTCACCTCCAGCTCTCGCCTTGGTGTCACAGGCCATCAGGGGCAGGAGGACAGGACGGGCAGCACTGGTCCCAAGAGGGTATATCTGGGGCTCCCTGTGGGCGCAGGTGCCTGCAGTCTGCATGCGGTGTGAGTGTCGGCAGGCCGGCTGAGTCTCTGTGGCCATGGGAATGGCCTGTGTGTGTGTGCCTGCCTGTGTTTTATTGTGCAAAATCTCCACACACATCAGTGTGTGGGTGTCACTGTCTTCCCATCAACCCGTAATTGTGAACACATACATGGGCGTGTGTGTTGCTGTGTGAGCATACAAGGGCGGGTGTGGCCGTGTGCACATGTGTGTGCCTTCACTTCATGGAGTGGGCGACCCCATGACTGCGCTCGTGTGTGTGTGCGCGCGCGTGAGACTCTGGGCTGAACTGTGACCCAGCATCTAGGTGTGAACGTAGGGGTTCTGGGCAGCCACGTGGATGGCGTCTGTGTGTCCCTGCGCAGGCCCGCCCTCCCCTGACCCCTCCCCTCCCAGCATGTAGAGGTCCCCTCTGAACTGCTGGTGCTATTGGGCCTCGTGCTGGGGTTTGTGTGTGAAGGAGGGGTGGACGCGGGCAGGACGTGGGTACCCTCAGCTCTGGGCCTGGCGGGTTGAGGACAGCTCGGAAGGGTGGGCCCGGCAGGGTCCCCGGGGCTGCACAGGTGTCACCTGTGCCTGGCTCAGTGCCAAGGCTGGGCCCTCCTGACCCCAGCCCATCTGACCTGCACCTCCAATCCATGCCCTCAGCCCTCTATCCACCATCAGAGAGCCCCCTGCCTGGACCCACGTCCTCTGACTGTCCCCCACCCCGTGCCCTCTGTCCCCAGGTGGAGCTGACCACGGTGGCCGCCCAGGCGGGCTCGCTGCTGCACAGCCTGGTGTTGCGGGCACAGGAACTGGTGCTGCAGCTGCTCGCGCTGCAGCTGGACCGGCAGGAGTTTGTCTGCCTCAAGTTCATCATCCTCTTCAGCCTGGGTGAGTGCGGCTCCAGTGACAGAGAGGCGGAGACAGCCAGGGGCGGGCGGGAGGGTGGGTGAGGCTGGAAAGGTAGCCCTGCTACGGCCAGAGTGGCCACAAAGGAGCCACAGGGGAGAAAGGCCCCTCCCTTACTCATTCAGTGAACAAAGGTCTGAGGGCCCCCGGCCAGGGCCTGGCTCTTAAATGGGGACGGCTCCCCATCTGGTGGCCCATGTGACTTTGGGATTGGTATTCCAGGCTCCTGGGGTCCCTGTTTTCTCTAATTCCTGGATCTAGGGGGCCCCAGTTCTGACTGTAGCTCCTGGGGGCCCGGACCCCTTTGCCCATGCACGCATGCATCCATTCATTCACTCTACAAACAGGCACCGAGCAATTGCACCGGAGAAGGCACTGGGAATACCGCTGTGAGCAAAACCCCCAAAGCCCAGCCGTCGTGATGCTGACCTTTCTAGGGGGGATCATGAGCATAATACGATTAGGAAGACGTAGGTTCCTAACACGATTAGGCAGGCATAGGGGGACAGCTGTGACCAGTGCTAAGGAGGAAAAGAAAGTGGAGGAGAGGCAGAGAGCAGTCCTGGCCCAGTGCAGCCCGGCCACCCACCCCACTCCCCAAGCACCTGGGGGGGTCTCCCTCCCTTTGCCCTCCTGACCCCAACCCTGCCTGGGCACTCCAGTCTGCACCCTCACTCCCTGGCAAGCCGTCACCAATGCCCTCCCCATACCCGGCGATGCTGAGGACATAGCTGTCCCTTGCCAATCGAGAAGAGACCTGCAGCCTGGGTGGTTAGGCCTGAGACAGAGAGATGGGTGTGGCTTGGGGAACCCTGGGTGGGGAGCAAGAGCTCTTTCTGGAAGGCTTCCTGGAAGACGGACATCTGAGCAGGGTTTTGGAGGATGAATAGGAGTTTTCTGGGGGATGAATTATTTTGCAGTGATGCAGATGCGATGGAATAGAGATGAGTGAGTGCTTCATCACCTGGAGAGGGGGCAGGATTAAGATATTGTCTTGGTGGCTGGCATTATAGTCACAGTCTGGGAAGGGCGTGCCTGCCAGAGAGAGGGAGGAGTGGGGAGTGTTGCGGAGGCAGAGGGGATTAATGAAAAGTGGGAAGCCCAGTGCTCGGGCGGGATTGGTGACATCCTCCATGCTATGCGGCTGGGTGCGGTGGGCTGGGTCTCCCAACTCTGGCAGAACAGGCTGGTAACTGGAGGGCTTATCTGCAAGGCCACCTTAAGCCACCTCTCAGGACACCAGCCAGGGCTCTGCAGGAGCTATGGCCTGAAATCCTTGCAGGAGCCTCAGGGGCCCAGACCCGGTTGGCTGCAGCTGGGGAAGTTCCCTCCTACCTCTGCCGGCAGCAGCACCTTACCCGCAGCCTGCCAGACTCAGCAGGCTGGCACAGGATAGAGTCACAGACATGCGTGGTGGGGGTCTGTGTGGTTGGGGCATGGAACCTGCAGGAATTACGCGAACGTCTGTCTCTGTTTCCGCGCATGTGTGTGTGCTGGCATGTGCAAACGACGAACTTTCACACGCTTGTGGTTTCTTAAGTGTTAGGCTGTGTGAAGAGTTTGTGTGTGATTGGGGAGGGACCAGGAGATCTGGGAACATGAGGGATTTGTGGCGGAGAGTGGTGCTTGGAGGCACCTAGAATTGGAGTGTGTGTCCGCAGGAGTCTGGGTGGTTTGTACGGTGAGAGTTCTTGACCTGGCTGCCATCACAAGGCCACTGGGAGGGCCCTAAGGAGGGGTGGGTGGAGGGTGGGCTCTGTCTGTCCTTGGGTGTCCCCTGAAAAGCAGGGACAGTGTCTTGGCCCCCAGCCCCTCTTCCCACCAAAGCCTTGGGCATAGCTCTGGCCGCCGCTGGGGGTGAATCCAGGACTCCTCCTTCTCTGGGGCTTAAGAAAGATGGCAGAGCTGATCCCTCCTCTCTTGGGTCCAAGTGTGGGCATGCTCAAAACTGGAAGTGCCCCGCCCTAATGTCGTGCTGGTCATCAGCTTTTTTTTTTTCCAGATGCAGCAGCTGAGGCCTGAGAGGTGGGAGAGGCTCCAGTGCTGGGCTGGGACAGGCTGAGTTGCGGGGAGAAGGGTGTGTGTGTGCGCATGCGTGCTGTGTGTGTGAGAATCAAGGTGGCGCAGTGCTTAGGAAAGGGAACTAGGTAGGGATGAGGAGTGGATTCTAAATCTGGCCTCTGGTCTCTTTCTGGCTGTGTGCCCTTGGGCAAGTCACTCCCCTCTCTGAGCCTCTATTTCCCCATCTGTAGAGTGACCCTCCTACTAATCCCTAACTTGTTACAAGGATTGAGTAAGAGAATTCCCCAAAGTGCCCAGCGCTTGGCTGAGCCCTGGGAAGTATGTGCCAGAATTGTTTTAATCATAATCACCATTATTAAGTTAGTGTGCATATGCATAAGTGAATGAATGAAGTGAATGAATGTTCACAGTCTCTATCGTTATCACCGGCTGTGTGTCTGGCACAGTGCCTTATCTTTCCGCACAGGAACATGAGTCTGGCTGATGTGGGTGGGTGAGCCCTGAGCCCAGCAAGCCAGGAACCTGGTGAGGTTGGGGGTACCAGAGAAGGAACGGGAGGAGATTCCAGGACCCCAGCTGATGGCAAGCAGTGAGAAAGGGGTGTGGGGGGCCGCAGCGGCCTTTGGCTGGCCAGCTCCAGGTTGGAAGAGGAACCCCATCAGTTCAGTGTGATCAGGGTTGGGTCAGAGAGGAGAAACCAGCACCACTTGGCTATCAGGGAAGGCTTCTGGGGGGTGGGGGCTCTGAGCTGGGCTTAGCAGTATGAGTAAGAGCATTCTGGGTGAAAAAAAAACAAGCGGCATTAATGGCTTTCCAGACTCAAGGAACAGCTTGTGCAAAGTTCCGGGAATCCTGAAAGTTCTGTGTGGCTGTAGGGGTGGGGACGGGGTGGGGAGGAGGCTGGCGAGGGGACAGGAGCTGAGCTGGGCAAAGCCTTGAATGCCAGGGCCTGGTACCTTGAACTTTCTCTTGGGAAGGACTTGAAGCAGCCAGCAACATGATGAAATTTGCATTTTATCAAGATCCTTCTAAGTGCAGCATGGGAAAAGGATGGCAGGCAGGCAGCCCAGAGCCCTGGCAGAGGCTAGACCTGGAGCTGGGCTGGAGCAGATTCCAGGGTCTGGAGCAGAGGGCTCCTCTCCTGATCCCACCCAGACCACCAGAGCTGGGGCTCCAGGGAAACTGGGACCCGGAGAGGGACCGCCGCTTGCCAGCAGACCTCCAGCTGGCGCGCAGGGCGTCCCCTTCGGTGGCGGCTCCGCCCTGGGCCGGACAGCCTGGCTGTGAGTGCTGGTGTCCCTCCACCCGCCCCACCGCCCCACCGTCCCACCGCCCCACCGCCCCACCGCCCCACCGCCCCACCGCCCCACCGCCCCACCGCCCTGCGGCTCACTCAGCGCCTCCTTCGCGCCTGCCTCTGCATAAGGGTGCCATTTGGTGTCTAAATAGCCGTCTCGGGAGGGCGCGGAGGCAGGTAAGGAGGTTTAATTAAAATTAGTGCCTCTCTCCTGGCAATCACGGTATTTATGAAGATGGGCCCGGCTGGCATTGTTCTGCCGAGGACTTAATCGAAGCTTAATGGATTGACCTAACATTCGATTTCCTGACTTCCATTGAGGCGGCGGCAGCAGCATTCCCTTAAGCGTTTGCAATTTACCCACTGCTCCGCGCCAACAAAAGGCGGCCTGAATAGCAGCCCCACTCGAGGGGCCATTGTGCGCGGGGGCGCCTGCCTGAGTTACCGCTATTGGGACAACATTCTTTATGCCTCGCTGGAATGAAAGGATTATTCAAATATTCAATTAAACCATGAAAAGGGGGCTTTTCTGAGAACCTGGGGGCCCCCAGCTCTGCAGAGCTAGCGGGCTGCTCTCCGAGGTGGGGGCGCCATCTCCCAGCTCCCTCCCACCTCCGCCTCCGCGAGTGCTGGGAGCTGAGCGGGCTTGGGGAGCGCAGGCTCCTCTCCAACATGCCCGTCTCCAACCTTCGGGTGCCTGGGGCCCAGAGCTGGGCATGCAGATGAGAGCCAGCCCCTGGCCACCCTGTGAAGCAGAGATGAATTTGCCCCTGTCGTGCAGATGACAGGAAACTGCAGCTCAGAGAGGGGAAGTGACTTGCCCAAGGTCACCCAGCTGGTTGTAAAGCTGGGATCTGAACCTCTGACACATGAAGGGGGCGTCTCCAGGTTTGTTTGACCCCCGCTCCCGTGTCTGCTGGAAGAACGGTGTGGTGTTCTGTGGGTTGCTGGCACCGTCACATCTGTTATCCGCTGGAATCTTCACAATGATCTCTTTAGAGACTGGGAGTCCAGGGAGGCTTGGGGAAGGGGAGTGACTTGTACAAGGTTTCCAGGTGAGGAGGAAGTCAGGTATAGAGTCCAGAGTAGCCTCTCTGGGGGAAACCTAGGACCCCAGGGGTGGGGGCTCTTGGACAGGACTCATGGATTGCATGGGACATAAAGTTATGTCCAATCCCGCAGGAACAGGCATCCCAGCTTGACCCAGCTCCTGGGCAGGGGGCCCCAGTCCTGCTTGCCTATCCTGGGAGACTTGGGCTTTGGTGTCAGAGAGACTTGGGTTTCTTTTTGTTTTCTTTTTTTGAGACGGAGTCTCGCTGTGTTGCCCAGGCTGGAGTGCGGTGGCGCGATCTTGGCTCACTGCAAGCTCTGCCTCCCGGGTTCACGCTATTCTCCCGCCTCAGCCTCCGAGTAGCTGGGGCTACAGGCGCCCGCCACCGTGCCCGGCTAGTTTTTTTTTGTATTTTTAGTAGAGACGGGGTTTCACCATGTTAGCCAGGATGGTCTCGATCTCCTGACCTCGTGATCCACCCGCCTCGGCCTCCCAAAGTGCTGGGATTACAGGCTTGAGCCACCGCGCCCGGCCGAGACTTGGGTTTCAATCCAGACTCTAGCACCTTGTGTGTCTTCAGGGGTCCTTGGTTCCCTGAGCCCTGGGGATGCACTGCCCTGCCTGTCTGGATGTCTGCTGAGATGAACTGAGCTGGGTGCAAGGTGTCTGGAGGGTGCCCAGGAAACTGGATCTGGGCTTCTGGACTGTAGCCGCTGACGCTCCCTTAGCGACTGTGCTTCCCTCCCCCAGCCCTGTGGCTGACCTCTCTGGGGCAGTGGGGGTTTCCAGTCTGCCAAGAGCTGGGAGGCCAAAGAACTACTGGGGGTGGGGGCGTCCCTGAAACCTGTCCTCCTTCTGCACCCACCCCCGCACCCCGCTTCGGTGTCCCTAGCGCAGTGCTGCTGAGAACAGTAAATCCCAGTAAAGCCGAGGCCCTGGTCTTTCTTCCCCAGCCCCCTCCTGCCCCTGCCCCTACTGCGGCGTCCTGGCCAGTCCTCCCTCCTCCAGCTGCTTCCTCCAGGACCCTTTACTGATGTGTAGCTTTGAGTTGGTCCCTGTCCCTCTCTGGACCCCGATTATGAATTGTCAGAAGAGAATGTCAGGAGACTTGCTCAGCCCGGGACAGTGGGGAGTGAAGGCAGATGGGACGGGGATGGGGCCAGCAGGAGCCCAGCTAGGTGGCATGACTTCCCATGACCTTTGAATATGTCTGGGGCAGGCCGGGCTAGGGAGTAGGGCTGCTCCATACAGTTGGGCAGGTCATTCACTGCACAAGAGCACCTGGGCCAGGAGGCATTGGGGTGGATATAGCAGTATCTCTCTGGACAGGGGGGAACTTCCATGTAGTTGACATAAAGGTGCCTTAAGGGTTAATGGTGACCCTGGGGAAGTGATCACTTCAGAAGGGAGGATGAGGAGCTGGGGCTGGGGTGGGAGGATAGAGGCCAGGTCCTGCCATCCGCCCCCAGGCCCAGCTCGGGTTTCCCTAAATCCGACTTTGGACAACACAGGCCTCAGCAGGCGTGCTGGGGGCGGCCAGGGATCAGGGTTGCCAGGAGCGTGGCGCTCTCCTGGCGCAGAGGGTGTTAAGGGGGATTAGGGGGCCAGGGCTGCACATGCTGCCTCTGGACGCCCCCGCAGCTGCAGGGCTGGTGGTGATGGGGTGGAGGAGAAGTGGGTGGATGACCATTTTCTGAGCCACTGGTCACCCCATCCCAGGCAAGGTCAGGCTTGCATCAGATGATTTTGAGGCC